>NC_132974.1:3717500-5107500 GCF_047496725.1 Anoplolepis gracilipes
ACATTATTGAATGTCTTTACTATTTATAAAATAATTATTTTTATATAGCATTATCTGAAAGAATAAAAAATAATGATAAGAGTATTTTTCATCTCGCTAATAATTTAAATAACACTCGCGTATAAAACGATCGCGGATGATATTGCTATGCTAAGCTCGTATAAAATAATCGTGAAATCGCTAAAATATTAAATTGCAAAATTATCCTTTGAAGAATTACATAAGATCCGAATCCTCGATGAATATTAAAAAGACATGATATTTCACGAGTTACGTGAGGCGAAATTGAAGTTTTCATTTGCGTGTTCGCTTTAGGAAGTCTGTATATCGCCAGTGTCCTTCAATCGAACATTCTGCAACGTGTGCGCGTTGATTTCGGACGAAGTCGTCTAAGCGATTCTAATGTCGCGACAGCAACAACGTGTTGCTATGTGGCCTGCTTAGCACCGATTAAATATTCAACGTAGCAAAATCCACGTGTACTCTTCTTCCTCGCTTGATTTGTCGCTCTTGTAGTTGGTTCAGAACCTATCACACTAGAATTTAATACACTCTAGTCGTTTTTTTCGACAGAAAATTATTTTAGAAAACGTTATTTCGGAAAATATCGCACAAATATTGCGCTGTATAAATGTGAATTTTATATTAATCGTAACATGCTTCTCTAGTCTTTTCGTAACTTCAACTTCAGGAAACCGTGAAAGCGCCGTAGAAGCCATTGTTACCACGTAGTTTAAAGTTTCTTGGAAACCGAAATATACGTCGATTGGTAAATCTTGCGTAAATTATCCCACGATTTGCCGGTGACTTCGATAATTGCCGTTGCGAGCGTTGGGAGGTCTTTCGCCGAACGAAGGGTTTCTTGAGCGTTATAAATCACGGTGCTATATCCTCAGTCCATGAACTTTCCTCTTTTCGCATCGGGCACCGTTAGATTCGTCCGATTGGCTAACACGACGTGATACTTCTCCGGTCTGCTTCTTCAGACTTCACGACCTTGAATCTAAGAACATCGAGTTCTTCGGGGTCTGTTTCTCATCTATTTCTGAACTCTTGAATTAGATTTGTCTAGAGAATGGCCGCGACTTCCGCCAACGTCGTTGTCGTGGAATGCCACTTACTCGCTGACGAACTGATTATAAAACGAATAAAAAAAAAAAGAGAGAGAAAAGACAAGAAAGATAAATGGTATTTCGTTCTTCTTTGAACTTTGAAGTGAGTTCCGACGATCGCTCTACTTAAACTGCCGATTAATTCTTCCAGCTAGCTATTGCTTCTTAGCAGTATTTGTGATTGTGTAATACCTGTTCGGCGATTGGACTCGAAATTGAAACTATTTATCCTCGTAAGTTTCAATATCCAATTTTTTATGGAAAATCCTTTCGTAACTTGCGTTACGTCAGTTTTCAAGGTCGTACTTTTAAAAGTTAAAGAGCAAAAAAAGATATTTTCTGATTGAAAACTTAATTCAGGCTTATATTACTGGAATTAAAAAAAATCCATACATACATATATAATTTTGTATGTTTCTAATTTAAAATACGTAGTCTTGAAACTTGAAGCATTCTGTAGAACTCTTATAATTGCCACTGAAGCAACTGATTCGTTGTAACGGCTTACTCGTTACGATATCTTATTCACCTGTCCAATTTAAAAGCGTTAGGGACTATATGAGGAAGAGAGTACAACCTGTGTTCTCATTACACGAAAGTGAGTTTGGAGATACTAATCGAATTATAACATCTTCAATCATATTTAGAAGGGATGATATGCATATTCACTTCTATCACATTTAAAATTGCCAGATGTTTCTTTTTATAGAATGTTCTTAAATATAGAATAGAAATTGTGTCGAATATATAAAAAAATTTTATCAACTTTATTTATTATATAGAATATATATGATAATAACAAATCAAATATTTATATTTAAAAACTTAATGTTTAATATTTTTGTTTAAAAAATAAACCATAGAAAATATTCAAATCAAAATATAGAAAATTAAAATCTAGAACAGTTTTTTTCTTGATATTGAAAATTAAAATAATAAATTTGTACGTATTCAGAATATTTTATCAAATTTTATAGCACTATAATATCCGAGAGCATAATGTTACAGAGTACAAAATATAAGCGAAATATATATAGCATCCAGTACGATTTCCGCTAATTTTGTTAATGAAAGTCATTTTATTTCTGTCTTTGAGTTTTGTTGATACCGTGTTTTTATCATGTTATTCAAGATCTGTCATTTTCTTCTTTACACCGAACTCTTTGACAGAATGCGTGAAAGGAAAATACTACCAAACATACTAAATTGAATAATTAATTTCGGCAAAAACGGCGAATGATAATCAATATTCAAATTGCGCATTTATATTTGTTTGCGATCACTTCTGAAACAAAATGTGAAAAATTATATCGTGATATACAAATACATATACATATGTTGCTTCATTTCTTCAAATAAATTGATAGATTATTTATGTAAAAGTTTTCTTAACATTTGTTTCGAACTGTCCTTTGATTGCTTATCAATCGATATCGTTATATTTATTCGATTCTTAAACCACTGAATATAAAACAGTTTGTCTGACAAGTGGCTGATGAATGAAGGCTAATGAAGGTTGTGAGCGTAATCATTCAAGATATCCCAACGTGTACCGGAACGTTGGAAACCTGTTTCATCGAACGCATCACGCATCTAACGGATTGCTAGGCATGCCGATTAAACTCTTCACGAAATCGATAGATCTCATTCCATCGATGTCGAAAAGCTTTTTTTATTATTTAGAATATGTCTTTAAAAAACTTATTATAAGTACTTAATATTAATTGTCATCTGTACGGCAGCCAATATGTTAATTTTACAAGCCATAAAAGTATTGAATTTTACAGTATGGGAATAATATTCGTTGGGGTGGAGGGGGGGGGCCGAGCGATTTAAATATCTTGATATTATTGCCACCTGCGGCTTTAAAGTTCAAATAACTTACGTCATTGACAAGATAATATTGATATGCGTGCGAAGTTCTTTTGCTTATAAAATGACTGATAGAATCGGTAATGAGTTTTTATACGGTAAGACCGACCCGATATAATTTATCAATCAATAATTGGACTGGTCAGCAAAAAAAACGCCATTAGGCGCATCAAATAATTAAGGAATTCCTACTGGAGAGTCTTATGTTAGTGAATGATTTCTTAGAAGTAAAGTGTGTTAGCACGTGTCTGATTTCGTTTTTACTTCGAGTACGTGTTATACGAGTCCTGCAATCATTCTTTCGTTTCCTTTCTTTCTATTCCTTTACTATTGCGTAAGCAAGTCACGCAGCACCGATGAAACTTTGTTTGGTATAACCGGTCGATTAACGAACTAGAAAAGTGATTGAAGGTTCTATTGATCCTCCAAGCACGTACTTCACACTCGATTCTTTTTGAATTGAAGGAGAAAGAATATAATTGTGCCATAGGTAATGCTAAATTGTGCCATATTTTTTTACCCCAAAATACAGGAATATCGATACGAAAGACTGCTAATTAATTGATTATCAAGTAGATCGATAATCGGCGAAGTCGGTGCAAAGATATTTTTGGAATATCATTAATCTTATCGTTTTACTGTCATAACATAATTAAAAAATTTTTCTAAAATTTGATTTGTATAGATAACTCTATGATTATAATTTTATTAATATCTTGAAAATGTACAATTCTATTTTTTTCAATTTTATATATGCTTTTGCTGCAAAATATATTTATTATCTACTGATGGACTATTTTTGAATTGTGCATATGATTGAGTATAATTTATTCGTTAATAATTATTAATTCATTTTTACATTAGCACCTATATACCGGCTTTTGGTTTTTACAACACCGAGCCTTAGCAGGACTTACAATAATTAGTTAATTTCAAGTAGCAGCTGCTCGATCGATAGCCGATCACTGTTTCCGAGAACTTTGCCGATACTTTGTACGTATATTATGTTGCTGTACCACTTTTGTCTTCAACGTTCCCTCGTTGCAGAAGTGATATACGAAATTTCTTTGATCATCGCTATTTTAAATTAAATTTTATTAAAGATAAAATTTATTTATGTTTCTCTCGCAATATTAATAGAAACTTTTTTTCAACATCATATTTTTCTCTACGTGAAAATCATCCTTCACGCGCGTAATGACCTCGAACTCACATATATGTTACTTTATCGAAAATCATTGCCCATCAATAAACTTGATTGTAAAACAAATTTCCGAATAAAAAAATATCGATAGTTATTCTTCATTTGAATAATCGGATTGTGTTACTAGTACTAAATCTTATTAGTACTGTATTCTTCATTTGAATCATCGGATTGTGTTACTAGCACTTAATCTTATTAGCATTATTTTAGTATTTTACTCAACTATTCTGATATAAGCTTGTGTTAGGTTACAGAAAAATACACTTGTAACATTCAACTTTGACAAATGATATCAAATTATAGTCATTTGTACGTCAAAAGACTTTAATTTTGTACACATTGAAAAAAACTAAAAGAACATGATGGCATTTATAAGGCTTATTTAAAAGAAAAATAATGACTTTGACGAAATTCACGAACGACATTTCGATATTATTTGTGTTATTAAATGTCTGAATCGAGAGGAGTCCATAAAAAATTAGAAAATAAAATTATAAAATAATTAATAATCATGTTAGTGTGTTAATTTATGATTTTATCGAAAACTTGATAATATTTCTTGTTCCACTTCTGCACTTTCATCATGCTGCATTCGACTCCAATTTAATCTGACGACTCTGCTGGATCACAGTCACACCTGCATTATTTGTATTTATTTCTGACCGTGAATCACACAAGCGTCGTAATTAACGAAATTATTAGACCTGTCAATTTTTTATTCATATCTTATTTATCAGTTGTTTGTAACGAATTATAATTTCTTGTTATTTTGCTTTTAATTACGGTAAATATTCTGATCTATACAGGTGTACAAAAGTCTGGACATTGTAACTGCGAAAGTAACCACGGCGGAAAGACAAGCAGCACCACATCACATGCTGGACGTCGTGGATCCGCTGACCAACTTCTCCGTAATTGACTTCAGGGATATGGTTTTGCCGATTGTAATTTACACATCATTTTCGTTCCTTTTTTTCCAAAGATTTTGGTTGACGTTTAACGCGGCAACCATCCTAACATTACTACAACAATAAGGATGATTGTGTTTCACCGGCTTGTTAGTAGATATCTGCAGCATAATTTAGAGTTAGAGTTTTATTTATTAATGTATATAATTATTAGAGTCTATTAACATATATAAATTTTATAAAATAACTGAAAATTTAATTCAGCACGATAATAATAATTATTATATATGTATATACGTACATTAATATATTCTGTATCTAATTTAATGAGTAAGGATGCCTTCGTATGCTAATCGTAACGTCTGGAAAATAATGAGAATGATTAAAAAATCCATAAATCGAGATTATCGCAAGCAGATAAAATCTTCATTGGGCGAATCATCTTTCTCAGAACGTGTTAATGAAAAACGTACAATGAGTTCTTAATGAATCATACATATTGAAAGTGATACTTTTTTCGTTCTCTTTGTTTCGAGCCGCACAATTAACTTATTGTTGTATATTAAGAATTATAATTGTGCCGATTGGATATTTCGCGCGCGGCTTCATAATCACGATTGGTTCGCGCGAAATTGACTTCGTAAAATAAAGATCTTGAACGAAGCCAATCGGAACGCCCCTGATCCTGCGAAGACCTTGATACGATCATTAGCCACGGTCTCGCGCGGAATGCTCGGTGGTAAGATACTCTTGGTTGTACTCTGCCTCGACGCTCTGTTCCTTTTCCTATCGATGTAGATAGACAACCTGCTGACCAGGAGAAAAATGCCCGTTGTCGTCGGAGGTACAAACTATTACATAGAATCTCTGCTATGGGAGATACTTATAGCCGATCCGAAAGATCCGTCAGTGCAAGCTGATTCAAGCGCGACCAATCCGAGCGCATCTGTTGAGAATAAATTAGATGAGCGATATAACTTACGGGTCGAACGACAGAATGGCGATGACGATGATAATGAAACGACACCAAAGAAGTTGAAATTCGACGCGAGATTATGTGATGATAGCAACGAGGAACTACATCGAAGACTGATGGAGATCGATCCAGAGATGGCGCGCCGATTGCATCCTAACAACAGACGGAAAGTCATAAGGTAAGATTGCATTTATTTGTACAATATTGATAGGTAATTTTTGGAATATTGATGATTAAACAAATATCACACAAGAAATTATATACCCGACATTTTTAATTATATTAAATATAAAATTAATTGTTTAATTAATGTGAAAGATGTTTGAAAGAAAGTTAATGTGTCCAATGCACATCGTGTTTTATAAATATAATACATTTATTAATAAATATATTTAACTTAATTTATAAATGTATTTAAAATTATCATAAAAAGTATCATTTTAAAACTAATAAATATATTTAAAAATATGAATTTATTAGTTTTAAAATAATACTTTTTATGATAATTTTACTTTTTACTCGCTTCTTATAAAATTTTTAAAATATTTAAAATGAAATTGACAGAGATATATCTGAAATAGAATAAATTTGTCGAATTTGCATTGTGCAACATTATTTTTGACTGATAAATATTATTTATCGCAGCATGTTAAAGATATGAAAAGTTGAAAATTTTTTTTTGCATCCGATATCGAGCAGTTAATTACAGTTAGTGAAGTTTTACTGAAATTTACCAAGTCAGCTTCGTCAATGTTATAGGTTATTTAATATTCAAGAGATATAATGTCAGTTGTCACATTACATTTAAAAATTAGAAGAAACAGACATTAATCAAACGGACGGTGATATCTCTGGCGCATATGTAGGCATTAATTTAATTCATTGAATTCATTAGCATTTTCCATTCGAACACGGTGCAAGTAAGTTTCAAGGCGACAATCATAAAATCTCAAAAACGTTCCAAGCTTACGAAATCCTACTTTCTTGCGCCGCGATAAAATTCTGACCTACTTTCGATAACAGAACGAAGCTATAGCTGGCTTCGTTATCGGTTCGACAAGATATAACACTACATCTTACTGCGACAATATAAATGGAATTAATCATTATGATAAGCACGTTTCGTTAAAGGAAAAGTCTTCTATAAATAAATCTATTGACTTCCTTTTGTGTTAAATTTAAATCATACAAGAAATCATGGAAAAAATTGCATGCAAGATATGTTCAGGTGTCTAGTATTGTGATTGTATAATTTGGTTTGAAAATGAGTTGATAAAATTCAGAGAGTAACAGATAACGAAAAGTTAACACCTGAATCGATCCTACGTTCATAGCCGTCTCGTCGAACAGCCAATATATTTGAGTTTTTTTTTTTATTAATTAGTAATCACTTTCTACCCAAACATCAGCTTTAATATGACACTTGCAATTTGGTCAGCGTTATCTGAATGGAATATTTAGGAGAATGTTTCATTATATAATCGATTTATAAAATTCTGACTTAATTTTGACGAGAATTTTGAATAGTCAGACTGTGTGTGTTTATGTCGGATATATATATATATATATGTATATATAAATAGAATCTGTGAACTAATTAATGCCATGCGCGCTTTTGTTCTTGAATAAATAATTAATTGATGGACGCACCCGTAGAATGATATTGCAGATAATCTGATTTCTGCCATTGCGAGCAGAGTTTATGTTAATATTGATGATATTCATAGTTTCGTAATATCTAAAATCTTGTCAATAAATTTCCTTTATTTAAATCTGGATTTCCGGAAATTAATTCTAGAATTTAAAAAATATTTAAACATAACATTTCAAATATGTCTTAAAATTAAGTAATTTAAAATAAAATTAAAATTAAAAAAAAATTCTGTATATTCTGAAAATATTAAATGTTAATATATGAAAGAGACATTGATATTAAGATTATCTATGATAAATTGAAATTACGTCTAAATGAAGATAATTAACTTACAAACTTATACATTTTAATTCATGTCTTGGTAGATCGATTAATAAATAACCAATCAACTTTCTTTAGTATTTATAATTAGAATAATTTTTATTATACTATTTAGCTTTTTTTATAGATACAGTTTTTACATTGAAATGTTCAAAATATCTTTTCAAATTTCACAGATCCAGATTTAGATAAAGGAAATTTATTGACAAGGTTTTAAATATTACAGAACTAATTGCAAAATATTTTCTCGCATTTATGTATGTTATGATTCCATAATCAACTTTGGCATGTATCTAATTATTTAGAATTTATAATTTAAAAAATATAATGTATTTATAATTTTCTTTTTTATTTAAACTTTTTTATTTACGATTAAAACTTTGTTTGAAATTTATTTAAAATATCTCGGCTTTGGCATTTGATTTATTATAAAGGAGTGTTTACTGTTATCTTTTTTAAGCAATCGACTGATAGTATACATCGGCAGATTGTAAATGTGTCGTAACTATAACCGTAGGTCAGTGGAGAGTCACTTGGACAATTTTTTCAATCATGCTCATTATATATAATAAGATATAGATACGGATCGATGTCGAAAGATATTCAGGACACACAAGTGAATGAACTTAATAAAAATTAAATATGTGCATTATACATGCAATAGAAAGGAAGTTAAATATATAGAATCCAAATATACATATATTAAAAATAAATTTCTCTTATTTTGTTTGGAATTTACATTTAAAATATTTGCAATTTATCTGGAATTTAAATTAATTTAATTATATATCTATATAAAGTTTACAATTTTTTCAAGTTGTCTATGTGTATGTGTGAAATTGAATTTAGATAATTTAATATTATTGTAATTTTTTGTAGCTTTGGAATTTATAATTATAATTTTTTCAAAATTATTTAAAATTTAATTGAGATACATTATAATCTGCCTGTTTAAATTTTTCTGTTCAGATTCAAAATTTTTTTAATTTGACATTCTATATTAAAATTATAATTATCGTAAAGAGCTGTAATTTTGATCATATATTCAGTAATATGATTAATTTTGATACTCAAAATATTATAATCACAATTATGATCACGTAATTCTATTTATAAAATTTACTTTATGTATCACATTTCTTGTTGAAGACGCGCGTAAAATTCGATGCAAAAAGGAGAGAGTCGCAGTTTTCGCCAGAGTAGGTCCACTTCTTACTTTGCCGGCGTTTTTCACAGAATCGCGGACTTGTAAAGCTACGTTCACAGTTACAGTAATTCGCGCGGGGCATGACAACGAACGACGGTGATCGAATCCCGAAGCGTTCAAATGGATATCTCTACGCAATCGTCATCAATCAAGCGAGCAATTTTTTCCTGCGTTATACGTCACGATAATTGAAACTACTTCGTGTATCCGCTATTTTCGATTAATTATGATTAACGGTCCGGCACGTACCGCGCCACGACTAACATCATCAATGAATGTCGAGACGGTAGAATGATGCATTTCCCCACGTTCCTTTGACCTGACTTCAGCTTCTGTAGGATTTGCGTGTCCAGCTCCCGGTAGATCGTATACAATCGCTTTCTCTGTGTGAATGCGACATCGTTGCGCAAGACGATCGACAATGGCCAATTAGAGCAGGGTAGAGGCAAAGCAGAGCAGGGCACACGTCTTTTGGACAACTGTTACGCTTTCACAGTATGTCCACCAATGGCAGCTGCGCCTCGATAGAGTACCTTTTTCCTTCGTGGCCACCATCCTGCACACTTTCATCTGGTGCATGAAAAGACGTCGAACCCTATAGAATATTTTGGATCGGGTTGGGTTAGGTCAGGCAAGGATCTCGTGCGTCGCCAGCTGTCGTATCTTTCTTCCTTTATCCTGTCACCTTACTCAGCTCAGAGGTTTCAAGTTATATTTATTCGATGCTTCCGAAGCATCGAATAACGAGCGTCCAATTAACTTTCCGATTACTTCTTTATACAAGCATCACATCATATAAAAGTTGCTCAAAATCTTATTATTAAAAAGTATGATTTTTTTATAGCATTTATCTTTCCTATTACCATTAATCATTTTTTAACATATCTAGAATCAATATTTACTTAATTTCTTTCATTTTACTTTTATTTACAACATTATCTTATCATCTTAACGTGAAATAAAAATAGTTTTTGTTTCTATTATTGTATATTATATTTAATAAATTGATCTATTTTATTAACAATCTATATATATCTATATATGTTTATGGATTGAAAATACAATACAAAATTAAATAATATTATTAATTTACAAAATTAATAATTTACTCATCGATAAATAATTGATTTGTCTTTTTATTAACGGCTTGTGTTTGATAAGTTTCATTAGTATTAATAGCGACTTGATTAAGGATTTTAGGATACACATTAAATATTTATTCGTCAGATAGTCTCATCATGTAGTCAACGAAATTCAGTTCCTTTGATGGTTTCTTTACGAGGGACCGACATTATTTTACTACAAACGTTAAAATGTTATGAGCATCGTCCTTTACAATTTGCACTTTAACTTTTTAATACTCTCTATACGTAATAATATTTAACGTATAATACTTTCAACACACATTTTCTAAGAATTGACCGGATCGATTGCGAGTATTTTTTTTTTTTTTTTTTTACAAAAAGCTGTATAATAATTAAATTGTAGTTTTCTTCAATTCTTGTTTGCTTTGATACACAATGCGATAAGTCGAAATGGAGCTGACAAATTGCAAAATTATTAGAGAATTTTGCGACGGATATGTCTTCGTATATTTCTAAAACTTGAACGATCCTTTTTATGCTTTATTTATTTATTATTATGCCTAAGGGACTCATAGAGCTTAAGAGCCTTGTTCTGAAATATTTTTTTATGTATCGCCTCGTCGTCGCTACGACTCGTAAAAAATTCTTTTCTTCTTGCATCGATGTTTTTAGTAAAGTGATAAATTTTATAATCGATTGACTTTTTGAAAGCTTTATTTGTTATAGCAGTTTTCTATTCAAAGTTAATTACAAAACACAATTATTTTGAAAATTAATCTTATTTTATATCTTTTATTTTTTTATTTTATACAAATTTCTTTTATTTTTTAAATATATTTTTTTAAATATATTTATTTACTTAAAAAAGCTTTTTTATACTTAATAATATTTCTATGAATATGTTTTTATCACATATTAATATATACATACTTAATTGATAGGATATAGTTAATTGATATATTTCTTAAATATTTATCTTGATTAAAGGAAAATTTTATTCATTTAATTTTTTTGTTTGTCTAACAATTTAAACCATGTTAGATTAAAATAGCACGGATTTATTGTAATGTCGATATCGATGAAATGTGTGTGATGTTTTTCCTATTTAGTCTTCCTATTAGTATGACGAAGAGTCCCAAATCGCTCTGGTTTCGCTCCTTTCTCTGACTTCGGTGACACGTCGATGATGTCCTCGTCTCGTATGCGAACGTACGTAAACACACGTGGAGCGTGAAAATCACGATTACTCGTAAAACAGCCATCAATTTACCGAGGATAAAAAAGTGAGCTTACTTATTGCTTATTGATAGACATATCGTGCACGCGCGCGTGACGAGAATTTCGTGTATATATTATGTAAATTTGTGTAAATCTTCGCGCTCTTCTCTTTACACACATGTGTCAAGATATTAATAATTTTGAAGTTATAAAAACTTAAAAATATTGGATTTTTGGTTGGATAATTGATAGGTATTCAAATTATGATTAGATATAAAATGAGAATTACAGAAAATGAATATATGCACAAGATAATAATATTCACACAGTACTTTGTTGAAAATAGTTAAATTGTAAAATTGTATAAAATTTTAGATGAATTACTCATTTATACAAAATAATATTATTCTAATAATCAACAATTTCTAAAACATTCAATTTTTAACTTGATCAAGAAAAAGAGAGACGAAAATATACTTTGTTCTTTCATATTAAATATAATTACTTACAAGTAATATATCTATCGCAAACAAGAAAGGATTAGCTGAGTTAATTAACAGCAATCTGTAGACTAATTTACAACATATTTGCAACGTTATATTGAAATATTTAACTCTTTCCCGCTCTTGAATTCATTACTTTCCATAGATATCTTAAGCTGGCAGGACCAAATCAGCAAAATCAAATGGGACCTAATGGATTATTTAGTACTTATTTTGTGTTATTTTGTACCACCAAAAATAATGTTGTACCTCATGCCAATTCAGAAAAAATCGTGGCGCTGTTAACTTAATATTAAACTAGCAGGATCAAAAGAAAAAATTAAAAAAATAAAACAAAACAGATACAATTAGTACTGAATTTGTACTAATTTGTACCCCGTGCCAATTAAAAAAAAATTGTGGTCCTGCTAACTTAATATTCAACTATCGTAATAAAAACCATTAAAAAATGAAAAATAAAAATTGATCTGATTAGTACTAAATTTGTATTAATTTGTACCACCGAAAATAAATTTGTACCCCGTGCAAATTAAAAAAAAATTGTGGTCCTGCTAACTTAATATTCAACTATCGTAATAAAAACCATTAAAAAATGAAAAATAAAAATTGATCTGATTAGTACTGAATTTGTATTAATTTGTCCCACCGAAAGTAAATTTGTACCCCGTGCAAATTAAAAAAAAATTGTGGTCCTGCTAACTTAATATTCAACTATCGTAATAAAAACCATTAGAAAATGAAAAATAACAATTGATCTGATTAGTACTGAATTTGTACTAATTTTTTAATTGGCACGGAATACAAATTCATTTTTGGTGGTACAAAATTATTTTCGGTAGTGCAAATTAATACAAATTCAGTACTTCGGCGCGCGGCGCGGCGGTCCTTTCCCCCACTATGTCCTATACCGTGTCTTCCTACGTCACGCATACCAAGGATACAAACAAGGACGCGTCACTATTTTTTACAAAGGATATTCGGCATACCTACGTATATTATTTTATAGGCATAAGGAATTTGTTATCTTACATCGTCACACAGTGTTCGGCGCTCGACCTTTACAGACATAGCGCGCTGTTGCTCTTGTCATACGTACGGCGATATTCGAAGGAATAGGTATGCGTACTTCGTATATACCGTATTATTCTTTAAAATACGATTAGCTATTATTATAATCTTTATAATTAGCAATTGTTAACATAATTGATTAACTCTTATGATAAACTACACGATTTTTTCTGAATTGGCATGGGGCACAAAATTATTTTTGGTGGTACAAAATAGTACAAAATAAGTACTAAATAATCCATTAGGTCCCATTTGATTTTGCTGATTTGGTTTTGCCAGCTTAAGAGAGCAGCTACTTTCCATAATGTGCCGATTGTAGCTTTTTTGTACATAGCACAGTAGAAAGTTTTAAATTCTGTAGAAATGTTACATATTTAACAAGGCAATTTTTCTCAAATAAATCAAAAAAGTTTGGCCGTGCGAAATCAAGAAGAATGAATCAAGAAGAGCGGATTTTCACAAAGTTAAGGCTGTAAATTAGGCTTAATTTAATAAGCTTATGGTTAGCATAATTTCTCCGATCCACGATCTAAACTACAAAACCCTGGCGAAAATATTTCGTAAAATTTGAGATATAATCTGTGAAGAATTAGGAAATATATACAGATAATAACTACATCATGCAACAAAATGATAACACGTTTATAATATTCTCTTATATATTTTTGGAGTATTCTAATAATATATCTTAAACTTATTTTTTTTAAATACATCTTAAACTTATAATAATTTTTTAAATATATCTTAAACTTATAATCTTAAACTTATTTTTTATTTTTATTTTATTGTAACAAGTATAGTAGAAAATGTTAAAAAATCTACATTTATATTGCAACTTCTGTTTTAATATTGATCAAGTTAAAATCGTGACACGCGAAAGAGAAATGTAATTTAATCATACGAACATATGTATATATTGTATTATACTGTACAGATTATTATCTTATATATTAATTAAATTTTCTTATTCTATATATATATGTGTTCTCTCTCTCTCTCTCTCTCTCTCTCTCTCTCTCTCTCTCTCTCTTTCTCTTTCTGTTTCTCTCTCTCTCTCTCTCTCTCTTTTTCTTTTTTTCTTTTTCTTATGTTATATAATGTAATTCTGGCAATACATGAATGGCAGTTATGTAGAAAGAAGATTAATGAGATAATATCTCGCTGCATCCTCGCATGCATTGCAGTAATAACATTCTCTGTTAAGACGTTAAGGCAATTTACTCTTAAAGACAACGTAAGTACATGTACGTGCAAATAAATATGACTCTATGATATCTTTTCTCTCTCTGATAATTATACTTTGTAAGAAATTCGAGCGCAAACGTGTATTAATTTTTTTATAAAAATCACGGTTTCGCGTGTGTCAAAATTGTTTTAAATAACTTATTTTTTAGATTTATTTGCAAACATATAAAAGATGTAAGACAATTAAATAATGTACTTATTTTATACATATATTATTCATTAATTATGTATATTAACCGCGATTTGAGTGACGATATTTTTTTTATTATAAGCACTCGCGGAGAAACTTTACTGAACAAGTTGCTAAGGACAGTATAGTGCAAATGCGCGCGAGAAATATACCTTGTTCTAATAATTGCCGTTCAAGAAATTATCTCGAGGATAGCCTTCAAGCAACTTCGCAATTCACATTTCTGAGTTATTCCACGATGTAGAAGTCGGGATGCAGAATTTCTTCCTCGCACGGCGCGCGCACGCGAGTAACGGGAAGAAAAGAAAGAACGAGCCGGTTTTCGCGGTAATACTAATTTCACTGAATCAGCACTCGAGATAAGCTACTTGCGCGGGGCCATGATTTATGACCGCTCCTAAACAAATTATGTAGATCGCGGTATTTGATTAGCGGCGAACACTGTAGTATAAGGCCAATATAGCGCCACGTGCATGGCGCTGATAAGGCAACGCCTTAGTCCCTTTTAATATCTGATATTTATACGGATTTGTTTGACTTTTGTTTCACAAGATTTCTTCACAACTCCTCTCATCTCGAATTCGCCTAATATTTTTATATACATGTACGTACATACAATGACATTATGATCGACTCACCGGTCGAAATTTTGAACTCTTAGCTTATAACATAAGCTTCAGGGTGGTGCAAGTATGAAACATGTGTTAAATATGAACATATTGTTTTGCTTTATATTTAATGCATAATAAATAAATTCATTTCTTAATTTATTGTTTAGCGATAAAAAATATATTTATTTCTTAGAATTTCTTTTTAAATGAGACAGTTGATGTATTTTATTGAATTTCATAGTACCTAATTATAATCCAAAATAATTGTGTGAAACTTTTTTTTATATGAATATTATATTAAGTTATATTTTGTGAAAAAATTTCGCAAATTCTTTCAATCGCTTTTTAATGAACCTAGTTCTTTGTCGCGCGATATGGGCTTAAAACGCGAATAGTAAAGGGAATGTGTCTTTATCGTGGTCAGTGTAGCACCATTGACCCCGCCGCTTTAATAAAGCAGCGGGTTTTCGACTCGATCTGTCTGGACACGCCCAGTGATCCTTTCACGCTCCTTTTCCATCTCCTTGTCTCTCCTCATTCGCCTATCTTCTTCTTTCTCTTTTTCGTTCTCTTTCTCGATCTCTGGCCGGCGCGCGCGAAACAAATTTCGATCATACTTTTACTTCGTCCAAAAGAAGATACTGCGCCGCCGGGGATCTCTGGAACGCACGAAGTTCTGAAGTAATTAAACAGGTATAGTTTAGGTCGTCTTCGCGAAAAAAAAGATTATATACTTTGTTTCAGACTCGTCGGTCGAGAAGTTTCGTACCATGTGCGAAGTATCGAGTATCGTTCGCATTATTAAAAAAATACAATTTTAATTGAAAAGAGGTGATAATTGAATAAATTGATATTATATTATACGCGAGTGATTCTCTTGCATATGAATAATCAGAGAAATATATATAATCGATATCACAAAGAAAGTATATGCACTGTGAAAAATTGCCTAAGAATTTTTCACACATTTTTGTCTGAATTTTCAGATCTGAATATCTGAAAATAATTTCAGACAATCTGTCTTTAATCATCAGAGTCATTTTCCTGAAAGTTCAGGAGAATGTTTGAAAATTCAGACACTCTTCTAAAAATTCAGACAGTGTCTGTAAGGAAACTTCAGACACTCTTTGTCTACAGTTATTTTTTACAGTGTAAGTTTATTAAACTTTTCTACCAAACTATTATAGAAAAAAAATTAATATATTTTTTATTTGTTTATTCTATAAAAATACATGGGGGTTTTTATTTTTTATTCAATTCTTTTCATTCAGATTTTTTAAATCCTTTATACACAAATTTTTTAAGTAATTCTTTTCTCATGTCTTTATGTCATCCTTTTCTATGCCATGCGCGTTACTAACTTCTCTCATCAGAAAATTTGTTTGTAAGCTCTTTAATCTTTTCGATACTCCTGAATCCTTCACCGCCCCTTTTAAGCAATATTCAAATGTACGAGCCTGTCCCAGAGATGCGCGCTTTTTCGCGATATAAATCGCCACCAAATATTTCACCATTTCGCTGGCAATGCACTCCGAATCGCAACTACAAGCTGTTCAGGACAGACCATAAAAAAAGGCAATGAAACTGGACGCTTTCTGAACAAGGAATAGAAGGTCCAGATCGTTCGAGGAAAGTGAGGAAGATATTCCGAGTGCGCTTCGCTGAGACAGAGCCTTGCAATCACTGTTTGAATCTTTGCCAAGTGTTGCTGTCGCACTCCAACCCCTCGATGACTTCTCATGGACTTCTCATAGTACCTCTAACCAACCACGATAACTTCTTCCTTCTTCCAGACTTCAATCTGTCGGTAGTAATCGCGCGTTTTATCGACTCGTTACATTGCTTTGCGGTAATTTGGTTAAATATGGACGAGTATTTTTGCCAGCTGCGCTTGCTCACCTGTCAGGCTGTCTCGCGTAATTTCTCCTGTTTGATAAAAATATGATAGCGATGTTTTATTAAGACCGATTCTGTTTTTCTCTCAAGGGAGAATAAAAAGTATATCTTCAATATGTCGAAATTGCAGTACTTAATTTTTTTCTAACGCAAAAAAAATAGATTGAATAAAAGTAAACGCACATACAAATATCAATTTTATATTGTATTGTTCTGTAAAGTTATCAAAATAAAACTTGTATTCTTTGCTTTTATCAATCAATATAGAAATAGGAGGAATATTGAAATTGCAGGAAAAATGATTTTTAAGAAAATTGTTCTGTTATTTCATTATACGCGCATAACATTACACTTTTCTACTATATACAGGGAATAAGAATAGGGATTTCTAATCAGATATTGTAATAATGCAATACTATAATAATAATACGTAACAAATCTCCCACGAGACAATAGCCAGAATGCCTCGGGTGCGATAAAATATGGTCTATTGGGAATAATCGATACTACCATAAAATACGTCAATGTCCGTTTCATCAATAATAATAGCTATAAGGATCCTGCAATGTGGGTTGCGCCCCTTCTAATGTCACAATATTACAGTTTGCATCTCATTATCAACGATATTGAGAAGTTTTTATATTTAAATCCATTGTTCTTTTAAACTTTTCTGATCTTGAAAATTCAGAAAAAAGAAGAATTTGCACGTAGATGATCATCATTCGAATATTACTGTTGTTTGTAACGTAAGGAAACAATGTTAACGGATATTAAATAATATTAATTAATTCTTGGTTTGATATTTATCATTTCATAACTGAATATGTGGAATTATTTTATATTCCACAGAGGAAAAAGACGAGAATTAATTTTAAGAATTTTTAGTCGAAACTATTTCAAAAATTCTTTTTTTTTTTCGTTAATTCTTAAGAGAGTTATGAAGGAATAGTTGTGAACTTTTAGAAATAACATCTGACGTGAGAGTTTGTGTTTCAATCTCGCACACTCGCAGATGCAATTTTTTACAGATTTTAAAAATCTTTTTTACTAGGCTTCTAAAGTCGTTTGCAAAAGTTTACCAATATTGTGTTATGTTATTCCAGGCGCTATATCTCTTGCACGGATATACTATAGAACTTTTTATATTAAATAAATATTGTTATGACGTAACTGTCATTTTTAAATTTTTTAGCATTTTTATATGAAATTATTAGCCCCCGCGTGTTGTTTTTATAAGTACTTTAATTGCGAAGAATTTATCAATCCTCGTAGCAAAAAAAAAAAATTTTTTTTAAATCTAATTCATAGTTTGCCGGTAATTTTGGATCTCATTTAATTAAGTTCTAAAATAATATGTTTAGCTGAACTTTGTAAATATTTCTATCGCCGTTGTATTTTTATTTCCGATTTAATTTGTACTGCTAATATAAAAGTAATTATATATAAGACTAACAATAAGAAGAATTTATACAGGATAAAATAGATTAAAAATATTTTTTTAGAGACATGTTGATGTTTTTATGATTAGTAAGAATGATGCAATTCCCAAGAGATTACCTTGAGGTAGTTAATAATATGTGCATTGATAATTGATCTGTAATATTATTCCGACTAATATTATTCTTTTGAAAAACACTTGTTATTTTTATTTTTTTTGTACACGCTGCTAATCTTATTACAATGTAGACCTTACATTTTAATCATAAAGATCAATTTAAATGTTTCATATATATGTATATTAAATTAAACGAAAATAAAGTTTGACTAACGGCCTATCGATTAATCTCTCGAGTCTTTTTTAATCACAAATTTTTATCAAGATTGTGAAGGCTAAAAGTTACTCCGACTTTTTTAAAAATTTGTCAGACATTTTTTAGCGCCGAGCGATTATATAATAAAATAAAATCGTTAATAAAATAAGAATGATGTTATTTTGCAAACATTTTCAGAAATGACGCACGGATGTTTTTATTTTTTATGTATAATATTCATTAACTATTAAGTCACTATATATGGAATATTTATGCACGATACTTCTACAACTTCGAGAAAAATGGTAATATTCAAGAACGGCATAAAATATTAAAATCATTATAATGCGGAAGTTCAGAAAGCGTAGTTTTGCGTTTTCAATGTCTCAAGAATTATACGCGTGCATGTATACGTCACCCATGCTTATATAAATAACCAAATTTATAAATTATTAAATCATTACTATATAGAGATATTTATTCGATTCCGTAAAAGGAGATAATATTACCGTGTTGTAAACTATTCGAGTGATTGTAACAAGACACTGGGAAAATGTTAGCAAAGGTGGGTGGTACGACGAGGGACACGTGCGTACACGTGTGACGCACAACTAACGGACTACTTAAAGTGCCTGTTCCGTAAGAAATCGTCGAGGGCTCTCGGTGCTGCACCGTTACGTAACGTTCCGGTAGGGCGTGTTCCCACTGATAAATTCCATAACGATCCGAGTATGTGATAATTACGATTCGTGATCGAAAGATCAACAAGGAATGACTTGTCGATCAAGCTCAAGCGATTGAGAAAAAAATAAAATTGAGCGTACAAAGTTGCTTGCTTTACGGAGTTAATTTGAGAAACTCGGTTGGGTCGATAATTTCGCATCAACTTTTTAATAAAAACGCGATGTTTATATACGTGCTATTAGTGAGTTTTCAGCACAACGAGGTATGCAATCGTATCTTGTAATTAAATTTTTGGACGGTCTCCAATATCATAAATATTTTTAAAAAATAAAATTGATTCAGTTTTAAGCTTTATTATCCCAAACTTTACTTTCTACGATTGGGCAGCATCAAAATTTTTGCGAATATTTTTTCCTTTCTATCTCGTTGTTTTTTCATGATTACTTTATGTTTTCATATTAATTGGTAATATGATTCACATCGATGTTGTTCTGTTTTATACATATAATTTGACACGCTCTGCATTATAATTTACCACTTGTGATAAATTTTATAGAGGTTTTGTAAATTTAACTTAGGTTTTTCAACATTAAATAAGATCGAAATGTACTATTAAAACAACTGCTTTTTTGTTCTTATTCGACGGTTTTATCAAGAGTGTTTGCTTTAAACTTTGATATTCCATTTTTATCTTCTCTTTCTATTCCAGAAAGTTATTTTTAATTATTTTTTTGCATATATTTATCAAGGAATTGACTATCTTTAATTGAATTTTAGCACTAAATTAAAAGAAAGTTAATTTTGTTTTGTATTTTACATTAAAATTCAAAGTCATAGAACTTTGAGCTCGAAATATACGTCATGCTTACAATTAAAACAAGATAAAATACAATATAGCCTATTCAACATAAATACCATATATTAATTAATTTCTGATGGAGAATTCGTGTAATTATCGTGTAAATCATAGAATATTTTCTGCGATTAGATATTTAATGCAATTATAATAAAAATAAAATATCCGCGCGATATATATATCATATTGTTACATATAAAGAAAATATAAAAATTATTTTATATAGCTCTTAATTGCCTAAGATTTTTTAAGCTCATCTAGGTTTCTAGTCACGAACTGATGTCATTGTGAGCACGATTATCAACTTTATAAATGCAAAATGTTTAATATAATAGCGGAATAAAAGCGCTTTCTGTTATAAATTTAAGATTCCATGTACGTTCATTATAAGTTGCGTTAGCTCATTATTAAATGAGACCTTTTCGGTAGCCATTTATTATAATGAGCGTGTGTAAGCATGCGTAACAACTCTGCACTTTGCGGTTGGTCTTTCAAGTAAGTTCAATGAAATAATTCCAATAATTTTTTTTCAACATTATAGCTAATATTATAGCTAATATGCGTTTTATTTCAGGTTCATTGAAATTATGATAGTCTCTGTTGTATTAGTAGTGCAACAATTATGTAATTATATTGCAATTAGCATATATCATTTTTGTTCGAGGCTTGAAGGAGAAGGATGTTGAAATTAAAATAATTTCTATTATTTAACTCTTTTTTTAATTTCTCGAGGAATTTTGTTTTAAATCATTAGACTACTAGACTTTAAATATTTTTGCTGTAGACGTATAGAATTTGGCATTTTAAGTTCATTTCATTGCTTATTACAAATCTTTCATAATTATCGTACAAATATTTAAATTTTTAACAGATTAATATGCATATTTAATCGAATATAAACAGAAAATTGTAAAAAAATAGCAATAGAATGTTATTTTATAGAGAAATATAAATTTCGCTTTAGAAACCGTGCATTCTTGTGAAATACTATTACATAGCAAGTAATATCATTTTATTTTGAAAGTATTCCCGGGAAAATATATGACATTCATACTTATCCGTTAGTTATGCTTATCCCTTTATATGATGGTATTTACTTGCCATTCGGCGCAATTTATAAAATGGCCGAGTAAATTTGCTTGTTAAGTTGGTCTGTTGGCAAATAATGTTGTTAGGAAATTTATTCGTATACGTCCGTCTTACATGTTCCATTCGACCTTGCGGTCAAATAACAAATTGCAATCTTTAAATATGTTTATGCAATTATCAATGAGTAATTTTTATAATTCACCTCTTTCTTTGTCACATTACTTGGTATTGTACAAATTTTCTTTTCGGTGACACAGCAATGAATTAATCGATTTTACAGCTACAAAATATTTCAAAAATTTTTGCAATATTAATTTTCTCTCTCATTAAATAATTAAATTTGCTTTAGAAATGTCTACTATAATTTAGGCGCTAATATAAATTAACATGGTATGAAATTGTCAAATTTACATTACTTTTAAAACAAAGAACAAGATAATCATATTTTCAGATAAAAATGATTAACATCGAACGACAATTTGTTCATAACTATTGACAAAATTTTATCGATTGACACTTTCCGTTTTCATATTTTTACATCATCTCCCGTTACATTGTGTACTTTATCTTTATGACGTTTACCTTTATTTTTAACCATAATAACGAACTTATTGACGAATGACTTGATCGTTGCGTACGCGATAATGCACGTCACACAGGCTTATTAGATGTATTTTATCATCTCATGCTGGCTTTCGCATTGATGTTAAAAAACAATTACGTATTTCGTTATCACGTTTGGCTGGCCATTTCCTACGCTCTGCATCTCGACTGGCGCCGAGTGTAACATCGTGTCCGATAACTTTTCTTTCGATATTCTCATCGTTTCCTTTTCATCTCGCTTCGCACCACCATGAAAAGAGGACGCTAAACGTTTATGTTCACACCAAAGGTGTCCGGTGTTTCCTAAATGGACGTATGTAATATATCGACCTACCTCGAGGAAAACGCAAGAGACCGAGGTCTCGAGTCAAGCCGTTAACCTGAATCTGAACGTTTATTAGCGCCAGGACCTAAATATGAACAGGTGGTCTATACTTTATTTGATTACGAATTGCCGGTCGTCGATGATAATGATTGAAATAGTTGTACACTTGAGTGGCGCACGTGTTCACTGATTAAAAAAATTCCGTGACGTTTGAGAACTTGATGGCCAAATGATATATAATCATTCTCAAAATGAAACTCTCCGAAAAGTTAGAAATTCGAATTGGAAACAAAGTGTTATGATATTACAATCAATTATTTCTAGAGTATAGAGTAAACTCAAAAAATTCTTACGTATTTTAATACAGTAAATAAAATAGATTTCAAATAAAATTTGTAACGACGTAAGAAATATTATTGATTGACATTAGAAAAAAAAAATTTTTGATTGGAATTTTTTAGGAAAGGATAATCTTGATTTCGCAAACTCTTGCTTCATTTTGTCAATAGGTATTACATCTCTTATATACAAAGACTTTGCGGGAATATTGTTTATTCAATACGTCAATTATTAATATTTCTCAAGTGGTTAAGAGATTTATTTGAAATTTGCTCCAGTTCATCGAAATACGTAGGAAAATTTGAGATAATCTGGAAATCAATTTTGTGAAGGAGTATAATCATTCCGCCTATTCTCATCGTGATTTCAATTGCGCTACACCCAATTCTCTGGAAATTTTTCTGTTTTCTCATGCGACACAACATTCGCGGTTCGTCGGATTCCCGAATAATCGTGCGTATCTCGACGATGAGAATAGTCTAGGGTGTCGGCAAGGGAACGTGCCGACGACGGAAGCGCCGTTAAACGACGGCACTATTATTGGAACGCGGGTGGAATTACGTTACGCTTGTCTTTTATTAGATGACGGCGGCCACGGTAGTCCCGCCTTTACTGTTCTTCCTACTACTTGAATTCGTCGAGACTCCTGCGGGATGACTAAGGTCTGTTCGCGCTCTCCTTTTTGGCAATGCTCCAGAACTACTCTCCGGCGAGAGATAGATTTTACCC
The DNA here is from genome assembly GCF_047496725.1 of Anoplolepis gracilipes. Classification (NCBI taxonomy): domain Eukaryota; kingdom Metazoa; phylum Arthropoda; class Insecta; order Hymenoptera; family Formicidae; genus Anoplolepis; species Anoplolepis gracilipes. The sequence goes on from NC_132974.1 coordinate 3,740,947, forward strand.
ACGAGTCTCTACCTTTCTTTCTCTTTCTAGTCTTGGCACAACCTTGGCCAAGCAAGTACTTCTGTCATTGCCACTCGGAATGAAGTACCTCGACGAGATTTTTTTCAGCGGAATACGCCATAGAAAACAAAATGTTTTGTTTGCTTTATGGGAAGTAAAACGATCAATTTTGATAAAGAAAATTTTTACTCGTGTTTAGATTTCAGTCCTGAAAAGGATATTCAATGTATACTTTCCTTTATTATAGCTAAAATGTGATTGCTATTAATTACAGAATTAGTTTATTAATTTATTAATTATACAAAATTGACGCAAAGCTTAGCATATTCATAATTATACGTCTATACAAATATCTTATTTTTTAATAGAAAGAGGAAGGGAGGAGGAGGAAGAAACGAAAAGACTGCTACATTCATTACAATAAAAATTTTTAATTTTTTAAGTAGATTTTTATGTGAAATTTTCATCGTTGTTAAGATGTAGTGCCATCGTGTAATAATTGATGACTGAAAAGTTGATTGCAATATACTGTAAGATGCTCGAAAATTATATTTTTCTTTTAGCGGTGCAAATTTTAACTGCAGCAAATAATTTACAAGTAGAGAGAAGGATGCTAATTTCATTGTGTGCCATTGTAATTTTCACAAGGAGCAAATTCTCAGGGCATTGATATTTTAAATCTGTTCTGTCAAAAATCACAGATACATACATGAAATATTTCACTCATTTTAGCTAACATGAGAGGTCTGTAGAAAGAAAATTAAAATTTTGCAATGAATGTGAATGAATCAATAATATCTTTGGCAGTACACTTTCTCCTTCAATTAAAATATGAAACTCTAACTTTTTGTACGATTGCACAATAGTTTTTTTTTCTAGAATCTTTTATTTATCAATTATCAATATTTATCAATTAATAAAAACAAAATACTATATATAATATAAAATTACACATATTGTGTGATTAGATAGCATTAATAAATTGTTGTCTGTAGCTGAAAGTTACTTTTATTGATAGTGTTTAATATTATGAAACGTAAGCATATCAAGAACATTTCTCTTCTTGTTATCTACTAATCGACTTGTATAATATGAAAGTTTAAAGGATTATCCGACAAACGCAATAAATCTAATGTTCGCCACAAAAACAGCCGATATCAAATCTTCTCAAAGAGAGATGTCCCCTTTTCTGATACTCCCACTCATCAGATCTTATCATCCCCGTTAAAATTTAGTTATCAATATAAGTAGAGAAATTATACAATTCTAGTAATAATATCACTATCTGCCGTACTTTGTATCGTGGCCGTGGAGTCTATATCCCGTCGCGGCGGTACAATTTATGGCAACGAGTTTGCTCGCCTACGAACGAAAATGCGAATGGAAAGTGGCCTTTTGCCGCGCGGAACGGCTCGTAAAATTCTAATCTCGTATTATCTCTGCGGCCGGCGTACGTACGTTCTCCTTGCATATTTCGCTTTATGTGCCTTGTTCGCGCGCAGTGGTAGCGAGCATGACGTATGTTGGCGGATCGAGAAATCTAACGCAAGGGAAAGTACGACATAACGAATCGCTCGCATTTGGTGTGTATATATCTGTGTAAATGTGTACGTGCACCTATCGCTAGATTTAACGCTGACCCCATTCCGCTGTTCCAAATACAACGTGATGCAAAGTACGTGTAACATCGTTCGCGCATTCGACGCCGATCGGAAATCGGAGCGTGCGGGGGCGATCGACTTGAGAGAATCTTGAAGGATAAGATGATCGAACGTGTGGCGACAAGCGACATGTGCGTGTTACTCGATGGCACGCGGATATTGTTTCATACATGAACAATAGTCGAATATATCCTCTGATAGTGATAACTCTGGAATTGGATCGACCGGTTTGGTTTTATTCTATTCTTTATAGATACTGAACAAACGTTATGAATAACTCGAATGTGTTAAAAACGCCATAGCGGATCTATTATATTTATAATACTTTTATATAATTATAATATTATAATATTTATATATTATTATAATCGTATAGTATATAATATATAGTATAATTATAATATTAATACTAATGTTTATAATATTAATAATTTAAGGAACAGTATTTTTTCATGTTATATAAAAAAGATCGATTAGAGAAAAGATTACAGCGAAAGAATGTAAATATAATTTAAATTTTGAATTCTTTCTTTTTTTTTAAATAATTAAATTATTTGTTCGAGAAAAGTAACATGTCTCCCTTGTTATTAATTTTACTAATTTGTATATCAATTTAAATTGGCAGTTTTTAGTAAAAATATAAAGTAAATCTTCCAATGGAATTGCATGTTGTGGGAGTAACGCGTTATGAGAGGTATCTTAAGATTGATAGCCCGAGAGAAAGTCGTCTTTTCCATCCGCCGTCTTTTTCAATTCCAGTCGATTGCGCGCCGCTAAGAATTGCACAATCGATACCGGACGATTTGCGTCCCTGGAGAAAAGCGGGAGACTTATAAGAAATGGCGAATCGAAGTCGCGATGCGGATCGGAATCGAATCGTAGATATTTGTTTCAATTTTTTCACTGCGGCTTCTTTCATCTTGGCAGTCATCGCTGTATCTTACTATCAAAATAACTTCTCTGCGTATTGAATATGCAAATTTAGTTTGGAATTAGTTTGTTTCAAATTTAACGCGATAACGCGAATTCTTAAATTTTTGACGTACAATTTTTATGAGAATTCTGGACCAGCGCGATACGGAGCGAATCTTGACGATAAAGTCATGGACGTGTTGTGATATCAATATCTGCGCCACGTTTCGTGAACCGACTTAATTAAACGAAAATTATTTAATGAGGACCTCATCAAATATCTATCTTTATCCGAGCGATTCTCCTCGTCCCATAGATTAAGCCTAAATTTGCTTTGATAATTCGGCCGATGAACCACTCAAGCACTCGCATTCTTTCTCAATGTCTGCATATGAAATTTTGTATTTGACGAAGATATCTTTGAGAGGCATCGAAATGTTTCGCACGACTGACAAAACAATTCCTGGGATCCGTTCCACTTCAAGCTTTTCGCTTCATCGACTTTTCAGAGTATACTGTGACAAGTAATTGAAAAATGCAGCATCATAGTCGCGAGAGATGTAATATAGATATCGAAAAATGGATACTATATAATAATAATTACCTATATATATATATGTCGAGATTCGAAAAATGTGTAAAGACGGCAATCGGAAAAAAGCAGTTAATAGCAGTTCCTAAATACACTCTCTAATTCGAAAATGTGAATTTGAGTAGAAATTTTCATTTAATAATGTTCTCACGATATTTTAAAAATTTTAATAGAAAGCATATTTTAAAGTGTAAAATATTTAAATAATTTATATCGTGTCAATTATAATTAAAGTGGCTTTTGTATGACTTAAAAAGAAATTATGAATATTAACTGTCTTTTTGCTCTTTAAGCTTATCAATTGTTTTATATTGCAGTAACTCTGTTATAAGTATACATAAGATATTATATTATTATATATTCGTTAAGTGTTATATATCATTCAATCAATCTTAAATATAAAGTCAACAATTATATTAATGATTTGAAGATAATAGTGTTGTATGTGCGATTCGATGTATTATTTTATTATGTAACGAAAGAGTGTTCAAAATCACCATCTAGTTAATTATTACGAACTACATCCGCTGTCTGTCGGAGAATATACGATTCTCCGATCTCTGATGATACGAAAAATCATTGTTGTTCCATGTCATAATCAACCGATTGTTGATGACAAAAAAATTGCACGACTTTGAAAGATCTGTGACGATGGTTACTTTGCAAGCCATTAGACGTGACATTGATTCGTGTTGATAAGTAGGTGGGTGTGCTCTGATCCAATAATCGTGTGACTCGATGAAAGTTTCAGATTAATTATAGTCCGGAATACCATGCCGGATGTTTAGGCATTTAGGACTTCAACTGCGAATGGGCCCAGTTATTCTATGTAAATTCTGAGAACAGCATTAATACATACACTCCGGATTTGTACATCTACAAAATTCATTACATACATATGCATGTAGCTCTTTAAAATTTATAATTAGCCACAAAATAGATTTATATTGTTATTTTGTATATTTTATTCGCAGCACTTTTTATAAATATAACATTATTTGTTGTAACAAGCAATCTATATATTTTATACATTTCGTAATAATTGAGAGAAGATATCCGATCAGATTGTAACGAAAAATATTTTTTTGAAATATTAACAAGAGAGACATACATGTACCATTAAATCTATTCTACTTATGAATATCTTTTTGTATTTGTTTATATTGATTATAAACGTATATATCTTAATAGGCTTTTATAATATTAATTACATAATTCTCTCATTCTTTATTTTTTAGTTTATTTTTTCGTGGTAAAAGGGATATGTATTAGATATATTCAAATAAATATATTTAAAATAAAGATTTAATTTATTAATTTATTCGATTTAAAGTTGATATTTTTCTTTTTTCTCGAATGAAAAATATCCTGAAAGAGAGAGAGAGATAGAGAGAGAAACTTTATCTGTATTATAAATATTTTAAAAAATCCGATTTCCGTTTCTCCGTTTTCTCATCGATGGCAAATTCCCGCGAATGATTGAATTTCGCTTACTAGCTTATAAAAAATGTAACATGAAGTGCCACATTGTGCTTGCCCATTGCGTTGCGCGTCCATTCCACATTTTCATAATGCTTTGTGAGAGAAGCCAACGATGTGATTTAAAAACGACTACAGCCGCTATTCAGACGCGTGGCTTCTTAACATGTTGCTTTAACTCGCGTTACGTTGAAATTCTTCAGCAAACCTGCTTACTAAAGTCGAGCGTCTAAGATATGCGAGCCGCGGAACAACCACTAAGCGAAGTTGCTGGACAAGTTTAAATTGTCTTACAGAAGGAAACTCCGAGAAGATTTTTAACGATGTCTTTCCTTTATATAGATGCAAAGTTTCTTAACTGTACATGTATTTCACGGAAGTATTCCTTATAACAACTGTGTATTTATTAGAGAGTCTTCTTACAAGAAAATATAATATTTTTGCACACACACACACACACACACACACACACACACACACAAAATAAAAATGACACTGAACTGAAACAAAACAATTCTCAATGAATATTTTCAATGAAAATGTTTGCTATCAAGATTCGCTTTCGAGAATAAATCTTTTAAGAACACAAGTTTAAAATTAATTGATATGACTAAACGAGAAAACTGAAACTAGACTAAAAGGCAATATAATTATTTTTTAATATTAAAATTGAAAGCAGTGAACCTTTATAAGTTTCTGATGAGATTATGAGAGATGATTTCTTATTTGTAATATTATCGCGCTTAATATTAATATTAATATTAATATTATTATGATGAAAAGATTATACATACTATATAGGTAGCATCTCTTTCTCCATCCGTAAACATCTCTTTTTATGTTTGTAGTATGATGATCTTAGCTCATAGCCTAACCTAGGCCAATAAATTTTATCCGATTGCCAGAGACATTCGGGTCATTTACCTCGTTTGCGGCGCCGTTTCCTTCACAGAGCGATGCGCCGTCGGTGTGTCTAATTTTCATCTTTTTTTTTTCTTTTTTCGTCTGCCCCCCCCCCCTCACTCTTTTCGTCGGACTCGCTTAGAACGCTGACGACCGCGTCACGGAAATAGAAAGCAATGCTCAAACCCGACGTCGTCGACAAGTTAACCCAAGTTGAAGTTAACTTTTAGACCTCTCCCGGGATCCATTTTGTCGGCGATGATGACGACGACGACCCAGTCACGGAATTAGGCAACCCTCATCGTCCATCGGCGCAGTCGAAATGATCGTTAATTCTGGAGATAGCTTTCGCCACAAGCTTACAAAGAGGCTTTTGTTTCTACTATCACTGGCCAGCGCGTGTCCGACATGTATTTATACACGTGGTCGCACTTGTCAGAAATTTGTCATGCTCATCGCATGTTCGTTCTCATTGAGTCACACTATCCTTTTGCTGTTTTCGCAGATAAATGTCTGAACCTAATCGGCAAATCAATCACGCAACATTGTCGAGATTTAAATTGCAATGGCAATTTATAATTAGTTTACATCGAGCATGATACTTTGATATTTATTGAAAAGCAATCACTTTCAAACCTGCTTCATGCGAGACACTGTTTGTTACCAATTTGATACTAGATATTTAAAACGTCGAGATAAAAATCATGATGTTATATAGCGCCTGTTAATCTGTTAAAGCGTGTAATTAACGATTACTAATTATAAAGGCGAATTATTCTCGGTATTTCCTATCATTTTTAAACGATTTAATAATCCAATTCGCGCCTTCACATGACAACGATTTGTGATAATTTAGGACAGACTGATTTTTAAATGAAATATTTTTGTGCCGTCATTTGTCACTTGATATAAAATTTTGGGAGTTTGATCACGGATGAACTTAAGCATATCTGGACGAACACCATCGAGACGTTTGCCGATTTCATAAAGTGCTTGCTATAGTAATAAAAATAACGTCGAACGCGAGTCTTAAATCGAGGAATTTAGTACTGGACGATTAAATAGACATGCATTTCTATGATTGACAAGTTTATGAGGCTGCGCGAAATCAAGTTAGCTCGCTTTTGAGTATAAACATGTGTTGTATCCATATAATACACGCATTTATTGATGTAAAAATAAAATATATATATATATATATATATATATATATAATAAATTCTTTTATTGTATAATTCCCATAATTTATAGCTTTGTATTTATCAATGATATATAATGAGAACATATTTTTAATCTAATTACTTAAAGCGTTTATTTCTGTTTCGGTACATTGTTTAAATGTAACATTTGATATACTCTCTTAATAAATAAAATTAAAATATTGCACAGTATTAATATATTATGAGGATTGATAAATCGATAATACATATGTATATATATGTATATATATATATATATATATATATATATATATATATATATATATATACATCATAATATATTAATACTGTGCAATATTTTAATTTTATTTATATATATATATAATTTTCATTAAATAATGATAAATTACTGACAAATTTTATTACATATTAGCTTTCGTATTATAATTAATACATCAAAAATTTTACATTTTTCTTTACGAAACTATAAAAAAGTTTTTTAAAGTCAACACATGATACGATTGACATTGTGTTATTCAGTTCTAATTAAGAGACTTATCTAGTTAATAAATTTTACATGTACAATTATAATTTCATAAATAAGTAATAGAACAGATAGGATTAAGATTCTTTAAAAAGCGTAGTTGAAGATTTTGTGTTTTGAATTTGTGTTATAGATCTTTGGAAGTTTTTCATCAACACGGAAAAACACATTCAGAGCTTCTCGAAGCCCAACGTACCGCCGGTGGCTGCGGATTAGGAGGACCCCTTAGATATCCAAATTCCATTATCTTGTGGCTGCGCTGCAATAAGGTATGTTCAATGCACATTCTTTTGATAAATTGGATTTCATATATATTAATGAAATCAATACCAACGTACTATTGTCACAGACAGACCATCTGATGTATTACCAAAATAACGACGAAACTATTCTCTGCTTGAGTCTATTATTGTATTTGCTAGAACATTACTTTTCACAGTCTGTCTTTGTCAGTATATTTATTGGTTTTCGATTCATTTTTCCCTTAAGCAGAAACCGTAAGATAATAACAACTTTGTTTAAACAAAGTTTGTGGCAGAAAATTTACCATTTTCTAAACCTTTGAAAAGTTTACGTGTTGAAGCTCTTGTTTTTAAGAATATGTAATGAAAACGTAATTTTAGATAAAATAAATTGCAGCTAATTCGACTCTAATCATTGATTTAAGCAGAAAAGACATTAACACTACTGAGCATATAGTACTATCGCCTTGTGTAGTTAAAGTTTATTATGTGCTCAATATGTCTTGGGGTTCGTTTTATCGACGTCCTAGAAGCATCGTACTATTTGACGGAGCCATGTTCAGTATACCGTGATAAATATTCATAAATATCACTTTACGAGTGCGATAGAAAAATTCGAAGGACAGGAATTATCGCCGTTTACATGAGAACGTGCGAAAATGTCGTATAAATGTCACGTTTACTGTTAAAAATTATATTCTATGCGATGTTTTTTTCTCGATTCATTACCGTAGTGCGCTTGCAAGTTTTTCTTTGAATTAATTTATGAAGATAAGACTATTGGTTTTCGACTGTAGATTTTAACTGAGAAATAATATTATATCGCACGTTCTCAGCAGCACTGTTCGTTTTCCTTGATAAACGATAAAATTTATCGCCTTCGAATGCTAGTTGGTCTGGTTTATCATCGCCTACGATAGGTCGAGATAATTGATAGTGCCACTTTCAAGAGATACTTCGTTTAGCCTACCATTCTTAAAAGACATAACTGTCCAAGGATTCTCGCGGCAAAAATCACAGAGAGCATTACATGGCCGAGTTAATCTAACTTATTATAATTTAACGCGATATCAGGATTACGCTGTTATCAAAATGTAATACCATTTCACAACGAATGTTTGTATTAAATCACGTGTGCTTTGAACGATATTTTGAAGAGATATAAATTATAGGCCAATTACGAGGTGGTGGCGTTGATTGCATATCTTGCAAATTTATCGAATTTAATATGTAATCACGTTATATAAGCGGATTCCGGACAAAAACGGACAGAAATTTACATTCTAGTTGGCGTGTTATTTTATCGGGAATGTTTATTGAAGTGTAATTTAGAAGTAGCAGCGGAAATACCGATTGGCAGCTACACTGTCACGCGAACTATCATTTTTCCAGTAGCGCTTTCCGCGTTATTAATTGATCTACATCGTTCTGCTACATTGACTCGCTCGTAAATAGAAAAACAATTTAAGAGATACTTTCTGATAATAAATATCAGAATTGGCTGCACAAAGTATGCGAGATATCTTGTTTCAACATTTGCTGTAATAAATTTCTATTGCTTTTTTAAAGTATTATCCATAGCATGTTGTATAAACTTAAATAAAATATGGTTCTAGTTCTTATTAACTCTTATGTGCACGTAGATTAATATTATTTACTATTGTAAGCATATGAGCAAATTAAGGCTTACTGCTTCGTATTATAACATATAATTTTATGATGAAACAAAAAAGTAAATAATTAGTTAATAAGTCATTATTTATTATTTTTTATTTTAATTAGAAAGTACATATAATATTTTAATAGGAATATATTCTTAATAACATTATATTAAATGCAAAGATAATATATGTGGAATTAATGAATTCATAACATTAACAATTACAAAGAATAAATCGTAATTGCTTTGATATAGAAATTTATTATATTTAATTTTAACATATTAAATTTTTAATATACATATTTATATAAATATTAATATGACTATACATATAATTAATTAATCGAGATTTTTATGCATTAGTACTTTTTCTGACTAATCATTAAATATTTCATAGAAATTGTCTCATTTCCGTATCATACATTATTCTGATTTATTTTATTGTATAAAATAAAATTATGAGATATGTATAAAATAAAAATATGAGATATGTATAATAAAATAAGTCGGAACAAAGTATGATATGAAAATTCCTTCTATTCTATTTTATTTTATTTTTTATTAAATATTTTATAATTTAATACTTTTTATCTACTAACAATAGTAATTAATGCAAAAAGTAATAAAAGAATCTTCACGTAATTGCACATTTACCCTTGTTTCGCAATCACAAATTTGGCTTTATATAATCCGAGAAGCGAAATATTTTCGTAAGAACGTTGTTTCCATTCAGCAGTTAAACTACCAAAATTATACACATTTACACAACGTGCAGAGTCCAGTTCTTAATTAATACACGAATTGATTAACCTTCGTTTGATGTTTGAGCGAGACTCGCTGTCGTAAAAGTAAAAGCGAAGCCGATATATGCTAATATCACCGGCCATTTTAACGCGATATTCGAATCACAGTCTGACTGACACAGATACCGCGTACACGAAAAACCACCGTATCCTAGATATTGCGCGAAACGAATGATCGGATAGGTTGATTTCGAAATCGGAAGTCGATCCCTCGGCCTTGCCTGCTGCACCGGTTGAGAATTTCTTTAGTGCTACGTTTACCGCAAATCTGCGGTCCTGAGACTTTCCCTAAGAGCGTTAAGTAACGGCGTGTTCCCCGGTAAGGTCCCGTTCACACCATATTTCTCAATCGAATGTACTACGCCGTACTATAATGTAGTGGACAATGAATGGAGTTATATGTTTTATTTTGCATGGAACAGTATTTTCTAGTCATTTCATAGTTATTCTATGTAACTTTATCGTAGGTATCTCTGCCATTTATAAACACACACGGCACGTTTTATATTATATCGACTGTAATTGTGTCATTAACAAGTACATTATCAGTAAATAATTGCGTCTTTGATAAAATTGAGTTAAAAACACTATTTTACAATTTTTATCTTATTTTGATTTAATTTTCGATAAGTTTAAAATTTTTTCACTAAAATCTAATTTAAAATTAATTTGCAGAGACAACTTTTTTATGTAACTTATGTTTAATTTAAAACATAGGTGTAAGCTGAATTCAGAAAATGTTTAAGTGTCAAAATTATTAACTTTCAAATATAAAGAATGTCTAAATAATTGATAATGCATGATAATAAAACATAAATGTATTACTTGCATTCTTTGTGACGTAATATTTTTTGTGAATCTATTGAAAAAAAGAAGGAAGCAACGTAAAAACGGTTTAACATAGTTTGTACATTGCATGCATGGATCACTAACTGCGTTTCGCGAGTAGTCGCACTGGAATGTCGTATTTTTTTGCCATGGTGCAAATACCCCCTCCTCGCTACCTTTCCATCGATTCTTTACAATCACTTGCACATACGTGCGTGTACGTACGAACGCATACAACGTCGAACTTCCATCCCTCCTCCATTAGGTACTCGAGAGTGAGAGGCGATACGATTTGCTTTTCCCGTTATCGGTTGCAACCGCCACCTTTGATAGAGTGGATCGATTAAGTTCTCTCGCGCAATCGTGGACCTCATTGCCTAGATTAGTTGCAAAACTGCGAAAGAACTAGTGATTCCGAAAGATTAGATTCTGAGATATGCTCATGCAAATGCATAAAATGAACAAGGTAAGATAAAAGATGTAGCAAAATAAAATAAAATAAAATAAAATAAAATAAAATGAAAATAATATAGGCTAATAAGGGAGAAGAACACTGGTAAACACTGATAGAAAATTTGTCAAATGAATTACGAAAGATAATTTTTTATTTTGATTGTGGTTGGTTTTTTATGTCAAAATAATGAAAATGAAGACATAGTTGAAATCACACATGTCATCGACAATATTGAAATATTATAGAAACCATTTATCAACTCGTTATCATCTCATACCACAGACATCTGGCAGTGTATAAATAGTACTACGCCAAAATTATCTCTGTGCCTTGAATCACTAGTTATAATTTAAGAACAACGGCGACGGTTGTGTCACTCGGTCATTAACTGACATTCCGATTTCCGTCATTGCGTTCCTGGTATTAATAAATGTATATCGTATGTCACAAATGTATTTTTTTACTTCCGCGATAAATATGACGTCTTTAAATTTTTACAAACTTATCTCAGAGTTAAAATGTATATCAAAAGCTCATATTATATTACAATATATTATGTGAAAGGTCTCAAAATTCACTTCGCATTTTGTCGTTCTTTTTTTATCGAGATTTCCGAATACATTTCTCCATCTCTACAACGAAAGTTTTCTGTTAGCGATAAAGATAGAAAATAAAGAAAGCCGGATTTTTCAAACGCGCAAAAACTTGATTTTGAAGTTGCCAGCGAGAGAAAAAAAGAGACTAATAAAGTTTAATACGATGAGACATTTAAATTCACATAAACGTTCGCATTTGCTTTTCAATTCGAAAAGCATCTTTCTCGTATATTCGTTGAACAGTATCATTTTTATTAAATTCTAAGATGTCTTGAATTCATTAAAACTGAGAAAGAATTTGCGTGACAGCAAATATAAATTGAAGATGCTGAATAACTCTAGGTGGGTCAATTTTCTTGTCATTTTCTGCAATGATGATTTCCATTTGGGTCAAAATATTAATTCGGACTAGACAAACATGCACAAGATCTTTAATATGGCGATTTTATTTTATCAGTTGTTAAAGCCGATGAGTATATTAAACAATTTCTTGTCGAGACCGATGCGCCATAAATATTCGACAGTTTGTCGCATTTCGTCCGCATTGCGGATGAGAAAGCGCGGCGGGATTGTGAAAAATTCCAGTGACAAGTATGCTTTACGGATACTTGTTCCGGCCGTGTTAAATTCCGTCGACTGCCAAGAAGACAAAACTATCGCGAGAAGTTTTAGCAAAGTCCCGGACACGGTTGCTAGATCGGCGATGAATAAAAGTACGAAGCGATTTTTCCAGCCGCGAAAATTAATCGGAAAAATCGCGAAGTCACTGACTTAGCCGTCTAACGGATCTTACAATTATTATGCAATGTTGTATAAGCGTGTGCTTAAGTATGCTTAAACGGGTGCATCTTTACGTCTTAAAGCAGTTCAATTTTGGAAAGTTTTCTCTGGAATATTATCTGAACAAATATATAAACTTTTGCTCTATTATTGTTCTAATATTTCTTTGAACACACCATTTTACTTAAATCAATTTAAAATGTATATAATACTTAAAATATATATAATTACATCTGTATAATTATTTATTGTCTAATAATTTAGTATCATATTTTATTATTCCATTAATTAATTGGATAATAAGATGTGATATATATGCAATGTATTATTCGATATATGCTTCTTTAAAAAATTAATATATTATTATTACATGATATTATTGCATGAAATGTAAACATATCCAGAAAATAACTAGCCGTTTATAATTAACAGAGATTTTTTTCGTTCAAAAACAAATTATTTTTATGATCCCTACGTGTTATTAATGTTTCGACTTCATTTATTTGTGCAAAATATAACTGTTTGTCTGCTACTTATGTCATTGATGTTTTGCATTAAGTCTTTCAAACGACAATTTCCTAGTTTCCCATTCCCCGGAAAGTTCATGGTCGCTGCAAATGTATACGCTGCAGTTTGTATAAACAATTTGCGCTTGATATTATTCAGTGACTCATTTAATAACTTCATTTGTAAATACATAAACAGAACGTAAAATTGCACTTTATTATTGCAAAAATATATATAGTTTTGCATTCGTTAAGCATTATTAAGAGTTACTTACGTCAAGGGAAAAATTATTTATTCTCACTCAAAAATATTTTGCTATTTCTAGATAAATTTCTAGGTATCACATTAAAATTTAATCGCTATTTTTCATATCTGCCAGAATATTGTTTGTCACATATAGAATTTATAACAGCAATATTCTAACAATACTTCTGGAATATTTCCCATTGCTTAATATTAATCACAAATATATTTGTCCTTAACCGGATCAGCACTACAGATAAATTTTATATGTAAATTATATTATACAGTATAGATATAAATTCTAATTTTTCACATCCAGAAAATTTTTGCTATAATTGCAAAACTATTTTTTAAATACTAAGTCTGTACAAGTTTCTAGATTCAAAAAATAGGATACACTCATACACATTTACAATGTACTCTATATGATACCCTAATGATTAAAAAAGATAATAAACGTTGATAACAATTGAGCCAAAATTTTGTTATTTGCGTAACGTACTTAACCAAATAAATTTATTAGATTTATTAAAAAAAATTATTACAAAAATCTAAGTAAGTTTTATGACAAGATTTTATTATGTTTACATTATGTTTTATAAGTTAATTTACAAATTTATTATTTTTTATAATATTAATTATGTCAATACTAATAGCATAATTAAATTAAAACTATTTTTATATTACATTATTAATAATGTCTAGACTTCATTTACTCGGGCAAAATAGAGCTGTTTGTCTGTTATTCATGTTTTTGCATTAAATTTTCCTCCGGTAACGATTTCCTTTCTGATTTTCCTGTTACAAAGATTACAACCTCTGCAAACGTATGCTTTAGTTTGTTGAAATTTGAATTTGAAATCGTTAATCGACGGAACTCTTTTTATTTTTTATAAAGAACTCTTAAACTCTTTAAGAAGAAGCTATAACTCTAATCAGAACTATAAAAATTGCATTTCGGGATGCTAACTTTACACACCCTAACAATTGAGCAAAAATTTTATTATTTATGTAACGTATGACGCATGTAATTAATCTTATTTTAGATATGTTAGATTTATTAAAACTGTAAATAAATCTTCTCATAGAGTTTTTATGCTTACACTATGTTGTAAGCTAATTTACAAATTTATTAATATTAATTATGTCAGTACTAATAAACATTAATAAACATCATTAAATTTAATAATATTTTCATATAATGAATTGTTTGAGACAACTTGTAAATAACAGTCGCAAGATCTGAATTATGTACATTTTATGACTTAGAAAATTCTGTTTTCTTTTCCGAAGAATTATGGAAGTGTAACTTTATTCTCTCAAATTACGTTTCAGTCTCTGTTACGAGCCGTATTTTCTTATCGTCCATGCAGACTCGAGTAAATTATGCAAATTTTCTTGGGAAATTAAACTGTACCTTCTCCAAACGGGCCGTTAAAATAACATTCTATTGCAATTATATTGCATGTATATTGATTGTTTTTATTAAATTATTACCTTTTTAAATAAAATTGTTTTAAACAAACTTTTATACATATTGTTTGTTACATGTATAATTAAAAAATGCTCTGCATATATATATATATATATATATATATATATATATATATATATATATACACATACATTTTTTTAAAATATTTATATGCGTTATTAAAATATTAAACATTTAAATTTATTCTTTTAGCTTAATTACTTATATAAATAATTACAATTAAAAATATTTGAATGAAGTATCAAAGAAACGAATTTTATAAATAGGATATGATGAATTAATTTAATTACTATTAATTAAATTGAATATTATTAATGATTAATTTAATTATGATTATTAATTATTAATTTAATTAATTTGCTAAAAATATACAGAGAAAATGGAGTTTACATAATAGAATTGTAGGAACTCAATTTTGTAATACTCGCGAAAATATATATTATTATTGCTGTATTGGCTATGCAATTCATGGCGCGAAAGGAAATATAAATCAAAACAAGTGATTTATAAAATGTTCACGAGGTATAATGAAAAAAAATCAACCGCTTAATATTATCAGATACGATCGACATACGAAGCGTAAATGTACGTTGAGAATGACATCCGAGACGGCCGAAGGCGTCGTGCGCGACGAGCGTAAAATTCGTCTGACTTAAGTCGGTCTGTCGCTACTTCCTATAGCCACTTACTGGAGCCCACCTATATGTATAATACGTCTGCGTCGGTACATAGTCCCGTGTCGTGTGCGTGTGTACGCATTCTACCGTACGTCTCTCGTACATGCAACGGTGGAAGAGAAGGGGGGAGTTTCTCGTAGTAGTGTGCACGTGCACCGGCCATGTTATTTTTATGAATGGCTCACTGGCTACGTAATCCCCGCGCGTCACCTAGAGTGCCGGCCGGCGTTCGATAACTGAGAAAACTGAATGAATCGCGCAGTTTTTAACGATATTTAGTAATTTCGACGTTACCATCTACGAAAATTCCCTGAAAATATCGTTAAAATATCAATTTATGACTTGTAAAATTTTCAAAAAAAAAAAAAGAATTTAAAATTTTTATATTTTATCTTTTTAAAATGCTTTTGGTTCTTTAAATATTTTAATTTATAACATGCACTTTAATTTAATTTAAATATGAATATTAAAATCAATTTTTTGAATTATATGTTTGTATATATTTTTAATTAAATATTATTTTTGTAATATATAGAGATTTATATATAGAATTATATATATAGAATAAATAAATGTGTTAATAATTAAAATAGTATCATTAATTTTTTTGGAGAAAGAATTTTCATAAAATTATGACTCTGGAAATGACGAGTTTAGGAAAATTGTCGATATAATGAAAAACTTGTTTGTTAACTTATTTGATAATAATATTAGACGCAATTAAGTTTATAATGTAATTTAGTATATTGAGCATTCCTTTCAGCGGAACGCTGTTCTAAGAAGAGATAGATGATCGATTTTCTGTGGTTAGTGAATGACATGACCAGCTCAGTTGTCTACGATGTTTGTTGTTCTAGTTTGTACAGAGCCGCGTGATAAAACACGTTTACATTATATCACGTTATGTAATGGAATATTTTATGCGAAACGCTTCCGGAATTCCGCGCTAGTTTTCAAGGAACAGAACTATCGTGCGATAAGAAAGATATTGATGACTTAGATGATTCTATTTTCTGTTCTAAGAAATTTTATAGTAATATAAACTTTGGTCTCAAGTTATGTTGCAAGTTTTATTATTTTACGTAAATCAAGTATATTAGATTTATTTTAATCAAGCAGAAGGACTTTTTTGAAGGCTTTTTTAAGATTTTGGCGAGTAATTTCATAAGTCTTTCGTATCGATTTCTTTTTATCAGAAATTCTGCTGCTCGATCACTATTTATGAAGATAGGAAAAGTATCATTGATAGTATACTCCATAAGGTAAAACTCTACATGAAACATCTAAATATAAGTTTACTTCATTTCAAACAATACGATATATCGCCCGGTAAAAAACGTGAGAAACTTACAAATCGGTCAACGCAAATTATAGAACTTGTGTAAAATTATATCTTCTGTTTTTCGCGAGAAGAATATCATTTACATTTACATGATTATCTGTATCTCAAACTTCGTCAAGCACGTTTTGTATGGGAATGTCATTTTGCGTGTTCAGAAGAGAAAGAGGGAACGCTTCCTGTTATCTAAAGAACGTACCGCGATGGGAAAAGGGTCATCGAATGGCCCTGAGTTCGGGGTCATCCGTCTCGGAGGATGTCTCGAGACGTTAATTAAAATGTGCCGCGCATCTGGTCGCGTATGCCGTTTCTCTTTCTGTCGTATTATCTCTCTCTCTTTTGTCTCCCCACTCCCCATCGACCGTTTCATTCTTCTTGCGCTGCAACTCTTTACGCGATATTATGCTTGCGATCGCACGCAAGCGATTCCCGCTTGCGATTTTTAAAGCGCCCGAGGAGTGTCACTTGGATAGCAGCTGCTGGCTTGTCTAAGCGACAGGTCGCGATAGGCGGCTCGAGGATGTGTCGTCATTTCCTGCCGCCAATCGACCGATTACTGAGCGGCCGGCCGCTATGCCCTTTGGAGCAGGACGGGGAACACGTGGTTATGCCTTCGACGATACCCGATAGTTACATTTCTCGCAAAAACGAAAACGGTCCCGGTATGCGACCTTCAGACATCGCGACAAAAAGAGAATCGGTCAATCTGCTTTGATTCTGACAATTAAATAGTAATATAGGTTTTTTCGTGAAATTCAAAATGTATTTGAGATGTGATAAAAATAGAAAAATGAACGTTATTTAAATGTTAATATTATAGTTTATTAGCGACTCGATAGGAGATAAAAAGAGAAAATTCACATCGACTAACTAATTATATCTAACGGGATTTATTGAATTATGATGAATAATAGTTATATTAGTGTTTTTATTGTTATGTATATAAATAAGGTTCATTGTTTTCAGACACGGAAATAATACACTTGCTCGCGTACAAGTCGGTTCAGTGCCGTCCAATATCCTTTATTGCCGATAATAAAGCGTGGGTAGTAAAGTCAGGGATTGTACTGCCGTTTTAATAGCAAAGAAAGGCGAAGGTCACTCAGTAAAACATTATCTTTTCCATTTTATGTGAGTAGTTTATTTTCTTTCACGATGATTATCTGTCACACTCTTGCGTTCTATTCCTAGACGATAATTTTATTATAATAGACTAAGAAGAGATAATGATGTATTTAATAAATATTATAAGAAAAGTTATTATACCTAATATTAATATTTTATTGCTAAAAGTCCAATTTCTTTGTCGTATATAATGTACGCATCTAACTGAAAGAAAAAGTATGCACACATTATATTGTTATCAAATATGTGATAATATTTATTATAATATTTATTGATTTTTAAATTTCCGGCAGATGTATAAATGCAGTTCACATCTATAAATTTTCGGTTTTCGCCGGCTTCCTCTCAACTTTGTCGGCAATAAAATTGAAAAAAGTGGTATAAACGACAATCTGTACGGCCAGCCGTTCGACTCCGCTCTTCTCAGCGGGAGTATCCGTAGAAATTTATTTCTCACATCCACGCGCTATTTCGCAGACTCTAGTCGTAATTTCTGGCCTTTGTGGCACTACGTTGGAGAACGCGTTGAGTCAGAGTATGGTCGATCCACCAGTTCAGTCATTTACATGTCAGTAAAATTGAAAAATTCAGAAAATAAAATTTTAGAAATAGAATTTCGTTATCAAAAAATAAAATTGAGTTTTTTTTAAATAAAATAAAATAGAGTTAAAGTAAAATAGACCTAAGAATAAAATAAAGAGTTAGAAATTATGAAATAATATACCTAAGTATAAAAATTCTTCAATTAAAACTGATGATCATTATACAAAGAGAAAGAGAGTTATATGATATAAAAATAATATTTAATTAAATATATATATATATATATATATATATATATTACTTTTTTATTTTTTAATATTACACAATAGTCACTTATGAAAATATGTAAAAAGTCACGAAAACAAAACATTTCACTGAAACGAGTAGTAAATGTACCGCAAATTTATTCAATTGCCCTTTAGCATTTTGATTATATCAGACTAGATCCGGCATGAAATCTCTGCAGGAGATTCTTATCACTTTCTTATCGAGTTAAGTTTCCTCAAGTCGCTCTTCAAAGGAAGCTCGCAGAACGCATTCTCGACCAATACTCCTCTTGTTTTTTGGACCAGGATTGAGCTACCTCTTTTATCGCGGTTTCACAAAAATCTTCATCCCGGAAACCACTCGTGCCTCCAATCTATACCTCAGAATCCGGGAAGCTGTCGATAGAGAAATCCATTGAGTCCTTCAGCCACGAAATCAAAGTCTTCGGTAGAAAAATAGTGTAGTTTTTATCCATAATTGTCCACTTTCCGATTTATTACATTATTTACTTATTACTTTTTAATTGCTTGTACATTTTATGTAGTTTACTATAGTTATAGTAATCATATTTTTTTTTAATAAATAATTGATGTATTACTAATACATTTTAAGTTATACTGAGAGAATTTAAAGTTAATTGTAAAAGACAAATTATAATTAAGAACACACGTAATTAAAATTAAGAGAACGCGTATTATATTTTGTATAATTAAAGCACTTGAAGATTTTTAAGCACCGCATATTACGATTTTTTTATTTCGAACAATGAATTTCTTTTGAAAGTTGAAAATCATGAATTTCTTCAAGAAATAACTAGATCTTAAAAAATTATAAAAGCTTTAAGAAATTAGAAATTTCCGGAAAAAGATTTTATTATTATTTTATATTTTCATTGTAAATAATTATACTATACATAATATATTTACAGTAAAATGATAATATGGCTGTTAAATATGGCTCTTTTTTTAATACGACTGAAGATTTGCGACCATCGTCCAAGCAACATCTGAAACTTTTGACATGCGAAGCATCTTTTAAAATTAGACGAGCCTCCCACGATGTTGGTACCGTAGTGTGAATGCGCTCTTAATACGGTGGGCGCTATTAATAAAGCAATTATAAGGGCTACGACCGCTATCGTGGTTACTCGGTTACGAGTTCGCTCGCAAAATTTGTACATGCTATCAGAATTTAATCGACTCTCTCTCTCTCTCTCTCTCTCCCTTTTTCTTTCTTTAATAAATAAAATATATATCTATAGAGATAAAAAACTAGTAATTTAAAGAAATATTTTATAGCATACACACGTGTTTCTATAATTTTAAAATATTGCCAGATAGGTTCCTATTTCATGAAAATTATATTTATATCTTTTGATCTGATTATTGGAAAACTAATAAATAATAACAAGTCAACCCTCGGTTTAATATCACCGAGTAAGAAGGCTCAAAGTTATTTTTCCTCCGGGACCGAGGGATGCACGTCACGTGGGATCAGAAATCGCTCACCTCGGGAAAGAAGGCTCGAAGACAAACTTTCTCGCGTTTCGGGAGTGCCACGCGGCGTCAGCTTTTTCTGTTGCCGATCTTCTCATTCCCCGCCTCGCTTTTTATCGGTCGCGTCTCGCATGCGGATCTGACTGCGCGGTGGTTTTAGATACCACGGCACGCACGGCATTTCCGGCAACTCGACCCAGCAACGGCGCATCGCAACGATCGAATGCAGTGGTGGATAGCGACGAGAAGGAGAATGAGAGAGAACGAGGAGGAGAGAAAGAGATCTGGAAGCTGTCGCACTTTTTTTATTTGACTCTAATTCGCCGTAAGGATGAGCGAAACGGATGATGACGCATGTCGCGACGAGGTTACGACCGTTTGTACAGTCGGGTGCATTAATGATGCGTTCGATGCTCTCGTATTCGAATACGGTCAAATTTTTCTGTAATTAAAGATACACCCTTTTTATTTACACAATTCCGTTCCGTGTGGTTCAACCGCTTCGTATATACAAAAAATAAACAGAATTGATGAGTTGTGTGTCGTTAAGTATCCCTATGAATGTAAACGCGTCGGACATCATTGATGCATCCGATTGTACGCACTCGCGCCCATGCAGTCAGCGGAAACCACGGGAAGGATTATCGCCCAGTGACAGGGGTACTTCTTTCCAGACGTTCGTTAAGAGTTAAAAGCTATTTCTTGTCCTCAACACCGACTATATATTTCCACCACGTCCGCCGAACCTCCGGAAGTGGACGGAATTAAAACGGTGATCTCCTAATCCGTGGGTTCCAACATGATAGTATTATGTTTATGAATGTGAAACGGAAGTTTCCTCAATTCATCGAATATGCGTTTTGCTTTGGTATGTTGAGGAATAGTTAGTTTCGGTCATACAATGAATTCAGGTTTACAAAGTTTTCTATTTCTTTTTAGCCATTACAATAGATATATTAGAACTCTACATATTTTTCTATATTTTAATAGCAGAGAAAATTTTTATTATTTTTATAATACAGCATGTCCTGAATAAATTGTTTTATTATAAACTATTGTTTTTTCCTAGGGCGCACAAAATAAAGAAGAAAATTCTTGCAAATATTAATTTAATATAAAAATGTACGAAAATTAAATAAAATATAAAAGCAATCATTAAATTATATGCACATGTATAATTAAAAAAATTTTTTTTAATTTATAACTAAAAGTAATCACGAGTTCATATTGCATAATTGATCATAGATATCGAGTAATTATTTAATCATGCATAATAAAAATTATCTTTCATTTCAAACTCATAAAGGAATAAGATAAAAGAACTGACTCATAGAATTCGAAATGCATTGAAAATGCGGATGAATAATATATTACAACGACTTGATTATGCGTATTGGAAATTTCATTTTTTTATCTCTAAAATACATAGTAAAGAAAAAGGATGAGACAGCTGCGACTTACAGCTTAGGTATCGTTGTGTACACGATCGTTGTGTTGAAAGCGTTCGACCAATAAAAGCGCTCCAATTACCAGGTGAAAGACGGACGTTAACTACGTTCCTCTCGCCGTTCGCGATGCGGTAGAACGTAGTAAAATTAAATAGCTCTTGCAACGTAATAAAGTACAAGTTTCATTTCGCTGAATACTACGAGCGAATGAAGTCGCTAATGTCGCGTCATTAACTCATACATTGTGTCGGAAATTTATGTGCGGCGTGCGCGTGAGATACAGTGCGGATTTACGCTACGTAAATGGATTTTACTACTTATCACGAATATAGAATTATATATAAAATAGAATTCATCACCTTCCACAATTAAAGAGATATAATAATTCCTTCGCGCTTGCATCCACTACATATTATTATCTCTTGTTTATGATGAAAACAATATTGTAATTTAATGAGACAAATCTAAACATCGTGAATAAGTTAAATAATTGTGAACCATATGCAGTATTTTTTTACATACGTGCTTCGCTAATTAAATTCGCGTTTAAAAGTTTTATCCATTTTTTATGCTTTTTTCAATAGCATATATTATTACAAATCAGCTGTTAGATTTTAAAATAATATTTTTAGTTTTGGAGGTATTAATCGATTGGCATTTTCCCGTCTCCTCTAATTAATTTTCTTAGATTACAATTATGATTACGAGAAAAATAATAATTAGAATTAATTTGAAACTTTTATACAAAATTTACTTTGTTAGCATTAGATTCGCTTATATTTTTTGATAGCGGAGCAATTTCTGCGTTCTTAGAATTGTGTTTCGGCAGTAGGGACTGGGATCCTTTCGTGTTCGTGCCCTTGCTTGTTAATGCCTTAGGTCACACATACATATACGCGCAAGGCACGCACATATGGCGGCTTCTTTGCTTCTCTTTCTCTTCCTATCGTGCCGCCCCTTCGATCAAGAAATTATGCCCAACGGACCTGCATGGAGTTCGCGGTCAGAAAAAAAATGCGTGCAAATTTCGACGAAAATCCAAGATGAATAGAAATATTATTCGATTTGTTTAATTTCAATATTTTTCTGATTATATCAATTTTATTTTTTACGAACATGTCAAATTTTAGCTTCAAATTAAATATAATATTTAACTGAAATTGTATTAATAAATAAAAGTTCTTTTTTTTCTATATAAAGAGTTCCTTTTTTAACATAAAGATAAGGAAGTGAGAGAATGTTACTTCCTTTTTTTTACAATTTTATTTAATATATTGCCTATTTTAATAATCGCGATCATGTGCGCGGAATGATTACGTTTTTATTTTTATTATTTAGGATCTGGTAAAAGAACATTCTCAAGTTTCTTGACATTTAAATGTACTCTTGGCTCGATATTATTAACCGGCCTATCGATCTCATTAATTAAGACTCTTATTAACTATAATTATTTATTGTCTGGCTGAAAATTTACACGCTTGCCTTTTATATCTTCTTGCTTGCAAATTGATTTTCTCAATAATGTAAGACGTATGAGGCTGTGCTATATTTACATTGCGAATTCTCCATTTTATTTTTAGCAGTTTTTTATAAAATGTAAATTTATGGGCGACAAAATGCAATTACCTATTATTATATTTCCAATATTACATATAATATCCTAGACTCTATTTTATTTCACTATACATGAAATATAGATATGTTCTTATTTTTCTTGTACATCTATATAATTGTATCTCTTTTTATTTTGCAGTTGTCAAAATAAGATTAAGATATAGTACAATCTAAATTTTTTAGTTTTTTTTACATGTTAAAATAAGTTTTGCTTGTTAAACTCTTAACAGAAATAAATGAATTATAAGTGGACAAATCTTGGACAATATTCCTATTATGTGCGTTGTTTTTTTTTTCTGACGGCATTGCGTTTTATTTCATCTCGCAGCGGTTCTTTTTTGTAGGTCTAAAAAATGAACGCAAACGACCAGATTCGCACGAAAGTGTAGCTGATGCCGTGGGCATACCCTTTCGATTTTCCACGAAAATCATTTGTCTAAATTACAGGATGAATCTATCTCTCTTTTGCCTGTTTGTAACTCGTAACATTATAGAGAAAAAACACTTTGCATTTGCGTGCCACATTATACGATTCCAGAAAATGTACTATTCTCTGAAAAAACTGGGGAGATCGCAGACACTGAACTGGTCAATGGCCCCTTACCGGAAACTATCCCAAATTCTTCCCAAACGTACGTTTGACATTTACAAACACCTAATAATAAAATAAGAGAAGTGTTCTCTGTTCTATTTTAGAATATAAGTCTAAATTTTTTAGAGTGAAATTTTCACTCTAATCATGGAGTCACTGACCAGTTCACTTCATGTGGAGTAAACATTCACTTCAATAGAGTGAATTTATTCACTCCAAGATAAAAAGTGAAAAATTTCACTCTTATTTTTAAAGTGAAGTCCACTCCTGAAAGTTAACACTCGAAACTTCACTCCAATTTAAAGTGAAATCGCCTGCGTAGTTCTTTCCGCGTGTCACTTTTAAGTTGGAATAGCACAGCATAGGCGACAACGTACATAAAAAAAATGTCAGTGAAATATCATTCTTTTTAAGGAGTGAAGGATAAATCCAATAAAGAGCGAATAATTTCACTTTTTCGAAAAATTGAAATTTCGCTCTACTTCGACTGGCAGTATTTTCATTATTGCTTGGAGTGACTCCAAAAAATTTAGAAAGAAGATACGCTTATTTGCTTGAAATATTAAAAGACGTAAATGTCTACAGGTTTTTTTTTTATATTTTTTTCCGTCATATTTTCTTGCATAATACATAAATTACTTGATGATATTAATAAAACATAAAACAAAATTACACTCAAATCAATATGACTTACGTCATAAGAAACGATAAGATTATACCAAAAAACGCGAATCGCAAATCAGTAAATATATTACATTGCAAATTTGAGATGTCGGATAAACACGAAGATGCTACAATATACACATACATATATGATGAGATGACCGATACTCTTATACGTGTTATGACAATCGTGCATATAGTTATCCTTCGCCTTCTCTGGGCCAATCGAAGGAGATTAATGTCGAGGATTAATGTCGAGCGTCGTTCTCCTCCGAATTGCATCAGCGTCGCGGAATTCACGCCTGTTGCGTGCGTCGTTTCGTCGTTTTATCCGCGATCGTGTCTTATCCGTATGATCTAATCGCGTATTCCCGGTAGCGCCGCCCACACGACGACAATGACGACGGGACCCCGGGCCTCGCGTTTGTATGCACGCGGTTACCGAATCCGGCGGAGCGCCCGGGCCTTTGACTTTTTCACCTCCAGACGGGATCATTGATTTCGACGAAGGCCGCGGCGCAAAAAACGCGCAATACAACGCCTAAGCTATTTGCGGAACGTCCGTATACCTCCCTGTACTATCGAGTATTCCTTTTGTTTGTATTCTTATTAGCTCTCTCGTGTTCACTTTCAATTCATAAAGCTCACATTGAAGATCAGATACGATTCCTTCCGTGAATATTTATGTATATATTAAAGAATAGTAAAAACTATTTTGCAGACCTACATTTCTAAATTTGCTATTACATAGGATATTAAAGATTTATTTTAAATATGAAATTGTACATGCATTATGCATTTCTGTGCTTTGAATTTTTTTTCTTTCTTTCATATAGAGATATCAAATCTCTTTGAAAGAGAGACAAGAAATATCTTTTGCTGTCATCAGCTATCCTGTTTTGTAATCGCGTTAATAGAGTTATACATAAATTATGGGAGCTGTTCTGATGAAGTGTCAACGATTATAAATGCTCGACTCGACAATTGTATCTCTTACTTTACATTCGACACGAGAAAATTGAACGCCGAATTCGCCATATCATCACAGATACCATCTCTCAATGTTACCCACGTGTCGTACGTCAGACGTAAAATCTGTCATAAAGTCGCGAGCACGCACGCAGATACACATGGAATGTAGTTAAACCGCATAGTGATCGCATGTAGCTATTAAATACTGATTTTGGGCATCTCCTTGCGTCATCGATGGCTTTGCTCTTTCGGGCATCGCATGAATGAAACGAGAAGAAGAAAGCATGTACGTATATGTCCGCGTGCGCTCGTGCGTGTATGTGTGCGTGCGCGCTCACGTGCGTACATGTAGGCGTGTGTAGTGCGAGGCTCCAGCATTTAAATGGGATTTAAAGCGAACGCACAGCCGAAACGGGTTGCGGAGGTCGCGTTTTAACCATGAACGACCGTGAGAAACGATTCGGCGTCGCTCTTGATTTATACGCATCGCGTCTCCGTTACGTTTTATAGTGCTATAACGAGCACTCTCTCGTACAAAGTTCTTACACAATCGACGATTTCTGTCTGAACAATGAGACGCCGACGAAAACAGATTAAAATCCGATACTGCATACAGTAAATCGAGTCTCATAAGATTCGAGACACAAATTAATTTGGTTATATATATCACATACACATATAACAATTTATAACACGTTATACATATATACACCTCATTTAACTCTTTCTCTCTCTCTCTCTCTCTCTCATATATATAATTTAAATTTAACAATTTTATTAATTAATATGATTTGCTTTTCGATATAAAAAGCTGTTATAAACGCTTGTTAATTTATCACAATTTTATATATACAGCCTTGGTCAAAATTAGGTACTCTTACTCTCTAAATTTTTTAGAGTGGAATCTCACTCTAAACAATAATGAAAATACTGCCAGTCGAAGTAGAGTGAAATTTCAATTTTTCGAAAAAGTGAAATTATTCGCTCTTTATTGGATTTATCCTTCACTCCCTAAAAAGAGTGATATTTCACTGACATTTTTTTTATGTACGTTGTCGCCTATGCTGCGCTATTCTAACTTAAAAGTGACACACGGAAAGAACTACGCAGGCGATTTCACTTTAAATTGGAGTGAAGTTTCGAGTGTTAACTTTCAGGAGTGGACTTCACTTTAAAAATAAGAGTGAAATTTTTCACTTTTTGTCTTAGAGTAAATAAATTCACTTTATTGAAGTGAATGTTTACTCCACATGGAGTGAACTGGTCAGTGACTTCATGATTAGAGTGAAAATTTTACTCTAAAAAATTTAGAGAATAAATTTTCCATATTTCTTATTTTGTTAATAGTGTATAAATACTAAAAAGAATAAAAAATTTTTTAAAACTATCGATCTTTAAAGCTGAAATTATTTGCGATATTATTTTCAGATATGTCTGAAAAACACAGATTTAGTTTTAAAATTATATATTTCGGCTAAAAAAATTGTAGGAAAGTTTAAAAAAAAAAAAACATTTTGTAGGCAAAATGTTGTAGTTTATGGAACTTGACTTCAATTTTTTTTACTGAGCTGCAGGGTGTTAAAAATACAATAAAATTTTAAGAAACAAAATAATGTTTTTTTTATTAAAGCACAGAACAAGGAAAATAGAAAAATTTTTAAGATTACGGATAGCAACTTTAATGCGTTATTAATACATTAAAAATTTTTGTATACATAATTTTGAAATTAAATCTGTGTTTTTCAGACATGTTCTCGATACTCCGCGAAAAATTAACGCAAACGAAAAATTAAAAAAACATTTTAAAGCTTGAAATTTCAGCTTTAAAGTGCTATCGATAGTTTTCAAAAATTTTTTAATCTTTTTAATATTTATATACTATTAACAAAATAAGAAATACGAAAAATTTAAGGTGTCTAATACTTTTGACCAAGGCTGTATATGCGCGCGCGCGCGCGTGTGTGTGTAGTTGTCATGCACGTGTGCGTGCGTGCGCGCGCGCGCGCTAAATGATGTAATGTATATATTATTAACAATTTTTAATCAATTAATACGGTTTGTTTTTTTATAAGCTTTTAAACAGTTTTTATAAACGCTTACTAATTTATTACTATATTTACAAGTGCTTTTTTTAAATATATATTTTGCCTAATTTGTTCCATAGGCGTGAACATTGAGTAGTCTTGAAGACATTAAATGTTTTCAAATATTAGATTTAGATACGTTTACGCAAAAAAAGTGCGTATATACTTGATATACTCTTTTTCATCGATAACATCTTTAAGCAAACTCTTTGTCATTCGATTATCTTGTAACATTTGCACGTGTCTAATTTTGGGACAGTCGATTAAATCTCGAGCTTGAAGTTTGCATATCGCGATCTAGCTGCTTGCCGAGCGTTTATTTAATTACGAGTGTTTGCTAATGATAGCGAGTGTGTTTCTACTCTTCACATTCCGCAGGCCGTTGTAACGACATCACTATATGGAAGGTGCTTTATTTTGCTGCTCCCATTATCGCCACTTAATCGTATTCAGCCGACCATTTATTATTATTTATCGGTACTTATCAGTATTATTTTATCATTAGTGAGAATTATTAACAACTGAATCTAATTACTTTAAATTTTACGGTCTGCGGAATACTTGTTCGGCCTCGACTCGGACATTGACCAAGGCCTTCGAGCAATATGATAAAATACCAAACGAAGAGCTAAAATTGGAAGCAACATTTTTATAACTAAACCTTTTGCGTGCCTAATACGATTCCTTGTTGCGTAACAACGATCTTTTACGCAGAAATTAGTGCAGCTCTCTGATTCATATTCACGCGTTTCTGCGACACGTTAGATAACTGAACCGCAGTACCGCGCATAATCGCATTTACCATTAAAGTTTACATGCATGCAGCCGCGTATATGCATCATGCGTTTAACTGTATCTTTGTGCAGTTAAACGCATCATCTCTCGACTTGTTCTTTTTTAGACTGTTTCGAAAGATATTCAGTCGGTTACGAAATGAGTCGTACGCGATATATTCGATAGTAAATATTTTTCTATTATCCTCGTGAACACGGCGCCATGATATTATTACACGTGATCGCTCTTTCACAGCGATCTTTTGTATGTATGTGTATATATATATATATATATACATATATATCGGAATAGAGCGTATAAACGTACTTTTATTTGCAGATTGTATGTCATGAGTGATGTATGGCCCGTGTAAAACCGCTCAAAAACCAACGACACGCATGGCCTGCCGGGAATTTTGCACAGCTCGAGGACATGTTGCCTTCTAACGTCTTTGCCGTTAACCAAGGCCATATAGAAGAGAAATAATTGCAAAACTCCTCGGTGGCTATCAAGGCCACCGAATTTTTATTTCCTTTCTAACGGAACAGAACCGCGATATTTCTGGTGTCGTTGAACGGTCGATCGATAGCAAGGTCTGGCCTTGGTATTGAGCCTACATATTGATCGATCTTTCCTTGATGGTATCACGATCTGAATAGGGGCAGTTACCGAGATGTGACTCTGATTCATTCGACAGTGCTTTGCCCGAGCATAAAACGATAACGAACGTGTCCTACAAATACAATTTTACGAATACCAGGACATTTTTGTATATGATTGGCTCGCAAGTACTTTCAGTACTTTCTATGCAGCACTTTCACAAATTTGCTTCAGGCTGTAAAAATTTCAGAACTCTTTGCTTTAACAGAGTTAATGTTAATTAATATTAATTATCGTTAAGAAAATAATTTAATTAAATTTCTAATATGTTTATCTGTTTCTAAACTTTATTATTATTATTATTATTACTATTATTATTATTATTATTATTATTATTATTATTATTATTATTTGTTGTATTATTTGTCATTCTTCAACTCAATTCACTACACATTTAGTCATAAGGCGTAATAAAACCGATTGTTAAAATGCTTATATATTATAAATTCGATTCTGTCAAATCATGAAAGAAGTGATTCAAAAAGTCGTACGATAGAATACTTAATGTCCGGTATCTCTTATATGATAGTCACTATATGTCACTACTATTCGCACGCAAGCTTAAAACGCTATAAGGAATCGCGGTCAAGCTAAAACGGTTTCGAAATGCTTATAAACGTTTCTTAATCGGGCCATATCGTGTCGGCGTTGCTGTGGTTAATTAATAAAGGGGTTCTCCTTTCTCCAAAATTTTTTGCAGAAAGTCCTAGACGACAGACTGGACGACAGAGTCGATGGCATGCTGGAGGCCGGTTTGCTGCAGGAACTACTCGACTTTCATCGC
The DNA here is from genome assembly GCF_047496725.1 of Anoplolepis gracilipes. Lineage (NCBI taxonomy): Eukaryota > Metazoa > Arthropoda > Insecta > Hymenoptera > Formicidae > Anoplolepis > Anoplolepis gracilipes. The sequence goes on from NC_132974.1 coordinate 3,770,844, forward strand.
AGATATAACGAGCAACGGATTAAGTCAAACATGTGAGTGCATTTTTTTTAATATCACTGTTTCATATCGCAAAATTCGATGCAAATTTAAAGGTTTACTGTTTATCCTGTTGATTTTTTTTTCTCCCTTTTAATTTTTAGTTAGTTTCTCTCTTTTCATTTTCAGTTTAGTTATATATACACATAAATGATATTTATTATAAATTAAATGATATTCAAATTTATTATGTCAAATATGATTTTAACAACGATATATTAAAATGGCAAAAATTGTATATAAAATTTAGTTTTTATAATTTTTAATTTATTGTATTAATAATTTATAATTTGTGCAATTTTTAAACATTTGTCATAAATTCTATTATAATATTAGACGCTTATCGTTATCAAAATGTTTAAACATTTAGAAAGTAGTTAAGAATTATCTAAGATAAGAGGATTATAGACATACTTGTCTCTAAAAGAGAGATTCCCATTCTTAAATATAAAAGTAAGGATTATAATTTGCACGTAATTTATGATGCAAATTATGATCAATTAAAATAACGATTATTGTTAATATGCGAAGTAGTAGTCAGTAATATTATTTGAATTAATGCAGGACTTTATTGATTCCGATCAGTCTTGATTAACATCTTTCTTCTGAAGGAACTTTGCGAACATAATAATAAGTTTTCAAAGTTTCCTTATTGCAAATAGAAAATACAAATGGAAATACGTCAAGGATAACGAGTGAATCAGTATGCGAAGTTATAGCACTTATGTAATTTGTAGTGATAAATGAAATCGACTTTGGACTCTAGTTCCAGTACATGTAATTCCATTCATTAAAGATGCCATTTATTTTCGAGACAATTTTATCTTTTTTTTGATTATAGAAATTTCGATAAAATTTGTTAATAATATTTTATTTTTGGAGCATATCTTATCGCAACTTTGTACAACAGTGCAAGGTGAAAGGTTATTTTTATTCTTTTTATTTACTATATAAATTTTTCGATTAAATTAAAATCTGTTTTATCTAAATGAAAAGAATTTTAGCATTTTATATTAACTATTTTGATAAAATAAACATTTTCTTATAGTTTTCGTTATAATTTTATTACTTTACATTTCTGTAGATTGATTACACATTGATATCTACAAATTAATTAACAAAAATAGGTTGTACACGAGTGTCAGTTAGAAATTTATTAAGAAAAATGTATAAAAAGATGAGCTCTAACTCTATCATATTCTGAAATAGTCTATATATTTTTTATACAAATGTAATGTGCCTCTTCGCAATGACAAATAACAAAAATGTCAGAGTATAATCGATTTACATACGACAAACACGTAGATAAGAAAAAATGAGTACATAAATAATTATTCTAATTATGAAAACTATAATTCTGACATAATACGCGGTGTTTTAATTTTTCTAAATTACAATGCTTATTTCATTTACAATGAATTTGCATTTGTTCAATCTATCTTAAAAACAAATCATTAAAACATCGCAATACAAATTGTATAAATAAAATATATAAACACCAATAGAAACGTTAAATTAAGAAATTGCTAATATTACATATAAAATAATTGAAAAAGAATTTTATATTTAGTAATCTCTCTTTGTCTCCCCCCCCCCCTCTCTCTCTCTCTCTCTTTCTTTTCTGTTCTGTATTTTTTGTAAAAGAAGGAATCTCGATATTTTTCTTTTCATTTAGTAATGGACTTTTTCTACATATATCCTACTATAGTTGCAGTTGAAGATTAAAAAAGCAAATTTAATCTTCATATCTTATGTGTGCTTTATCGAATGCACGCACATTCGCACGCGTTACCATGTCAATGCCATGCGTGTCGGCAAAGCATGTGATCCGACTACTGCTCTTATATTGCTGTTAATATAGACATGCTTTATGAATGGGGCTTACATGTTTCGCCTTACTCGTTTCCGGAAGTTGCGGCCGGATGTCGGTGTGAAAATAAAGGAAGTAGCCAGCCGCTAGGAAAAGCACCGGCGCGCGATTACATATGCTCACTATTAGCACAGATGTGCGATTATGTATGTATGTCCAGTGTTGGCTCCAAAATTAATCACCATCTAATGAGCTGCCGTCTTTTTCATTCCTCCTTCTTTCATGCTTGTAGTGTTAATATGTATCAGAAATGTATATGTATATATATATATAGTTAGATAAAGCATAACTTTTACCATAACCAGTATCGATTCTGAATTTTCACCATCAGAGGATGTGATAGCGCGGAATGCTAATTACTCGGCGAATCATGGTAATTGAACAGCGCAATTAGCAACTTGACTGACGTAGGGATAGGTATATTTCTCATGTGCAAATATGTGGCTAAGTCCAAGGTAAATATGTAATCAACTCAAGTTAATGTATTTGGCAGAAAAATTACAGTTTGGTTCACACGACACGGAGAGATTCGAAAATTTAAAATTAAACATATTCGTGTTTATTAAGCGAGTATATTCAAATTACGTCGAAGTTAATCGCAAATAAACATTCGAATGCAAGAAATTGAATCATTGATTGCAGCATTGATTGCAATGTTGACGAAATGGGTGAATATAGAGGGAAATATAGGACATAGGGAAAGGTAGCAAATATCAATTATTTTATTACAACCGATGTATTGATCAGATGTGACAGGTAGTATAGTAAATTATAAGAAAATATACCACAGACGGTAGAGCAGAGAGAGTGAGAGAGCAATGGGAAAATATCACGTGCCGTGATTACGACAGACAAGTCGGTAGGGACTGCGAAGAAAGTGCGGTCTGAAAACTAATTATTTTATCACGACCAGTAGCAATGCGCCACACGGGTGATAAATAATAGCGTGGCAGAAGTTCAGTCGCGGAAGAAAACGCCATTGAAGTAACTTTCTTGATCGCAAGCCAGAAGTTAGTAAGAAATCCTGAACAGTCAAAAAAGACATTAGTTAACTTCGAGTTTACATGTAACTATTTTCACAATGTGTAAGAATCGTTTTTATAATTTAGCATGCTCCAGGGATCCAAAATTATATTCTATAAACGGAGAGAAAGAGAGAAAGAGATAGACAGCGAGAGATAAATTTATAAATATTTTAATTATACGAATGCAGAAAATTTAATTTAGTTTTTAGCATTATCACTGCTTATTCTTTCATTTGAATAGATGTAAACATATTTTATAAGGAATTATTTTCAAGCTGATTCTTTGACGCGAATTTGTATATAAGTTTCAGTTTTTCTGAGAGTTTATACCATAGTTATATTCGGTAAAGAAAATGTATTTCTTCAATTATATCTAAACTAGCCAAAACATTAATTTTTTCAGAGGGAAAAAAATTTACGACTCTCACACAATCAGTACAATTAATTAATCCATTTCGCATATTTGATGTATGGAATTTGACACTATCTTTTCCCAGGAAGGAACGGAAAGTAACGCATATCACGATAATGTTACCACTTTGCGCATCGTGTCATATTATACATATACTGCACATTTTTGTTCGACGTATGATCATGTTGATACTTATTATATATACAAGTTGAGAATGTTTTATATATTGTTTTCTCTTATTTAAGAGAAGATATAAGATTATGTAACAAAACAGGAATATTAAATTAATAATTTAATTGGACTGTGATATTAATTGCTAATTTATTATTTTTATTAATTTTTGTGTAACTATATTGTTCACAATAATACTATTTATGCATGCTTCGTTTATCACGCAGCATCAATTTAATATTAAATTGGAATTCATATACTATTCATTACAAGTTTGTTAAGTTTTGTTATTTAATAGGGAGCAATTTTTAACGTTGCTCGCGCACGCAAGCAAGCAAATCGTCGCATTAAAGTACGGAACTCCGCGGTCGGTCGCGAGTCTCGATTCTTAGTTTATTTGCTAGTGTTTCACGTCCGCGAAAGAGAAAGATCCGACCAACATTTCACACCGCGTCATCGGATTCCGCAAGAATCTGATAGCCTTCGCGAAATATTTCACTTATCTTTCGTGCGCGCGCGTTTCCTTCGCAAAGAGAATCAACGCGAAGGGAACCTATTATTATTAGCACGCAATATAACATCCACGAAGTTTGCCGGTCGCGCCAAGTTGATTGATCGTTCTTAATTCGTTTCCTCTCCTCAGAATTTCGAAAATGTCCTATATAGCGGGGCAAAATTAATTTGTAAGTGGCCTAGTTCCAAGTTTAAAACATGATGAATTTAGATAGAACGGGAGAGGAAATTGAGAATTACGACCTACTTTAGTATTTTCGAAAATTAATTAGACGATTAATATAATATACATAAAATGCATGATTTGATAAGATCAACTTTTAATACGAACCATAGAAATGACCTTTCTAAGAATTGTAGTGATATAATTTTAATATAAAGAAATTACCTGAAACAATAATTACATCTTTAATTTACTATACTTACCGTAAAATTATATAAGTGTATAGATTGGAAAGCGAAGATAAATTTTATTATCATTTAATTTTTGTTGCTCGCGAATGATTGCACAAATTTTCTTGATTCTCGTGATACATGCTGTAGTAACTCTATTTTATAATTTCCTGCTGTCAAAATGCATACTACTTTCGACATAAATCGATGATTGCTCGCCGAATCTGGGTCAACCGTTTCTATCGGACAGGCGAGCTTTGCGGCGATATTCGGCATTTTCTTGCTCTGCCAAGATCTATGTTATTGTATGGTGATAATAGCAGGAAAGTCGTGCAATGCAAATAGAGAGGCATCGGTCACGCTCGCGTTTATTGCCGGACCCGCTTATACCCGTTCGCGTACACGCGGATGAGCCGCCTCAAGCCGTCTCCGAGATTTACGCGTTGCGAAATAGTTCCGTGATCACGCGGCACAGATGGAATTGTAACGAAGAAAAAAATAGCACTCCGCGTGAGGCAACCATATTAGAACTCTCGTGCCGCGATGTAACGGGCTTCCCTTCTTAGGCCGATAAAATTAATTAGATGATTAATTGATATCGTGTCTTTATCACTTTGGTAAACTATAGTTTGCAAGTGATGCAAAATGATTATTAGAAAATTATCCGCGATATCTTTCATTACTGTTTATCTCTTCCTTATTTAGAGTTTTATAAGTTTAATTAATATATTCAATTATTTATATTTATTAATGTAAAACAATCTTAAAGATAATTATCGAAATTGATAAAATGGAACATATTAAGCAGAACCAATTATATATGTATATCTTATATAAAAATTAGATTTTATTTATTTATTTTATGACCACGTGTATCTAGTAATTTACTTCAAAGCGTACGGATCGGATCATTATTTTCGTTTTCATTTTAAACGTTATAATAAAATTGGTCACAGCTCTTCTGTAACCGGTACGACCGGCAGAGAGAAATCGTGCGAGAAACGAGTATCGGACGCGAATCGCCTCGCGATTCTTTCCAGCTGGAAGGCGCGGTCGGTCGCGTTTCTTGTCGCATCGCGTGTGCGACGTTCCTCTTATCGGTGCGATTACATAACAGGATACAGCGTTAGGTAGATCCAGTCTTGGTTATCAGTCACAGCCCGCTTCTCTCTTCGCACACAATACCGGAACGGTTTCGTGGTTCGCGATTTCTCTCCGCGTTCGCTAGCTGGCGGCGATACCGCTTCGTAACTTTTCCCACTTTGTAGCGAATAAATTTCTTATCAGAAGGAAGGACACCGCGCCTTCCGCGATCGATGCTTATTATATATCGTCCGACCGTCATTATCGCTAATTATTGCCGTCCGCCCGCGTGTATACACGCGCACGCGGCGCGACGATGCATCCGCCGCGATGGCTATGCAAATTATACGCCAGCGGTGCAATTTGCAATCGCTGTGCAATCGTACGTGCAATACGTGGCGCGTAACGAGCTAGTGGACCGGATCAAACTAAAGGTTGAGACGAAAAGCAAGATCAATTAGATCCAAATATTTGCATGTTTGTATTGACGATTAAAAGTGTAGAGATGACACCCCTTTCAACAGTATATTCAAAGAGATGATCAGCTGACCAGAAATAAATAATCATGACTCAAATATAACATTATTTTTTCTTTTCATTCAATTATGAAATATTTAGCTGAAGATGACTAATAGTATCGTGTGCTATAAATGTTTTTAAACTAATAAAGATTAAACAATGAATATAATAAGTAATAATTGCGCACTGAACTTTAAAATATAATAGCATACTCGTGATATATGAAAAATGCACGGTTTGACGTACATATTTTGTTCGTGCGTAAGAAAAAAAGTAAATGAATTCATAAGATGCTAAAAGTTAATATTTATTATTTTTTTTCTTATATGTATGGATGTCGTAAAAATTACATGTAAAAGGATATCGCGGTTGATTTAAGTAGGAAGTGTAGAGGATGTGTTGGCGGTCGTTTTAGTTTGCGTAATATAATTAATGTGCAATTCAATGAAAATATAAACACTGTCGTTTTAACAATAATGATGTATCTATGTTAATAATTATCTGCTAATTTGAATCTTAGTGATATCTTTTTTTACTCTTTAATAAAATCTTCTCTTTTAATAGAGAAAACAATAAATATATAGATGGTACATATTAATGTTAAAACGACAGTGTTTATATTTTCATATATGAGTTAGGTCAATTTCCCTAGACAAAGCATTCTGCTGCAATCTGGCGATGTTAGATTAAACTGTCAGTTCTCTTGAGCACGGAAAAGATTACATTAAGAAAAAAATAGCATTTAGTTAATTAAGTATTCATTTGATTTACTTATTGTTAGCGATGAAAAGAATAACATATTTTAACTTTAAAAGAGAAACAATAGACTTTAATAGGTTTTAAATTAAACCATTTTTGTAAAAGTTTACAGTATATTAATATTAAAGAGGATATCGATGTTTGTTGCAATATAATGACAAAAATTCATGAAATCACATTGTTGGCATAACTTCCTAAAGTATTGATAAATTTTATCGAGCCTTATCATACATATATTCAGGTCACATTATAAAATCTCAATTTAGAAACGTTCTCGACAAAATAATTAATTATAAGATAATTCATAGATAGATATAAATAGATAAATCGATTGTAAAGATGGATAGATGAATAATTGATCAATTTGTAGTTGCTTTTAATTTTTTTTTAATATTCGATATTAGCTTGTTGTTCTGACATTCTTCATAATATTATTGATTATTGACAGATGGTGATAAAATTAAAACGTAAAAAGAATGAGCCAAATACCAAACACAAAAAAATATTTTTCATTTTATCGACATTCTATAGATATTGAAAATTTCAATACATTTTAGATGTCCAGTCCTACATTCTTTAAGAAATACGATTGATCTTGGCTATCAAATTAATAGATATTAGCCTCTCTTTTCTACAAAATATTTAATTCTTTGTATTATTGCTCGATATTTTATTATTGTGGACATGTAATTCTTATTTATAACAGTTAGCAAATGTCTCTTCATCGTTAGATCATTGATAAATTGCGAGTAATAATCAAGATCTAGTTTATCGGAACTGTATAAGTGGGAATTAAATATTTTTTATGTTGTATATTTATTTGCCAATTACTTATAGACAATACTTTTGATAGTATAAATAACATTCAGATAAAAATGGCACGTGGACTTCTCGTGATATATCACGGATGATAATCATATCAATCATGAGTAACTCTCATTGCATATTATGCAAATAGATCTTTAAAAAGGAGTTTACTTTTGGAGATATATGTATGTCTCTTATCTCAATACCTTCATTAAAAACTTATTTCCCATGATACTCGATTACTTTGAACAATTGCAACTGCAATTGCAATTACCGCGCATAAAATTATCGTAGATGCCTGATGAATTCCGATTGCGCATAAAAGAAGACATTTGATCGATGAATCACAAACGACGATCAAAGATTAGTATGTTTGATCTCTTGATGCTAATACTGACTGTTTCGTAAGCGAGATGAGCATGTTTGTCGTTCAAGTGAACGATCGATTGCAACAATGTCGAAAGAAGCTATCATAATAGTGATGAACGATTACCGGGACAATCATGCGTCAGAAAGTACGGCGCTATTGTATTACGCTCTGTTAACCTGCAACGATGCCGTTAATGGCGTAATCGTGTGCAATGTAGCATACATAATCTTATTATCGTGACCGTCGTGGCGAGCCAGCGACATCAATGTAAATCGATCGGCCTTGGATTGAAAGATTGGAGGATTGTTGAATACATCACTGACAAGCGGAACCTCTCGTGTTATTATCGATCGCCTTTGGCCGAAGTTTACGACTATGTTGATACTATTTATAGATTTGTCTATATTTAAAAAGATTTGAAAAAAAAGATTAAAATTTATTAGAATTAAAAAATTTTCTTCAAATAAATGTATAGGAAAGTATTAATAAATATGTGATAAATTCCGAGATAAAATATAAATTATGATAAATTATGAGAAAAAAAATATATGTATATATCGAGAAAAGAACATTATGTATAAACTCACTTTATAATATATCTTCTTAAAAGAAGATATATTATAAAGTGAGAAACATAATTAAAAAATAATTCTGTAAAAAATAAGAAAATTTATAAAATAGTGATCAGAAGCGAAAAGAGAGAGAGAGAGAGAGAGTGAGAATTGTATAATTAAAAATATTTTATCCGTCTTCGGGTCTCTTCAAATTAAAAGTCTCTGAAAGTTTATCGGTGAAAGTTTATCTCGATACAGATTTTTATAATATCTCAAATTTTCATCTATGTTAGTACGCGAATATTAACGGATAATTCTTGTTAAAATTTACAGCTCTAAGTTATTTTTTTTTTCTAATTTTTTTAGTATGTTTCGTGACACGTTCATTATTCGCATTTGGCTGCTTGGATCTTAGTCGACTTAGATGTCGACTAAGAAAAATATAAGCGGAGGAGAAAAGATAGCGTGCTTTTCGTTTCACGAAAACTATAAATCCTAGGAATAGAGGTGAATTATCTCTCTGGCAATACCTCTACATTTCGCGATAGAGAAAATGTAATATTATACGCGTGCGGTATATATGAACTGCTTGGCAACAAGTTGTAAAAATATTTTTAGTGCAGTTACGGAACGCGACACTGATTGCTGACACTCTGTCGTTATCTTAATTACAAACTCTAGCACTCTGTTACTGGCACACAAGTGCTATCATTGCTGCTACCACAATTGTGGCTCATAGTCTCTATCGTTAAATATCATCGTGTAACTATTATCAGCATTTTATTATTATCATTATCGTACTTACTTTGGATAAAAATGTTAAAGTTACTTAAGAATGTGAAAACGAGTCTCGTTATTTTAATGAATAGCATTAATGAATAGCTACTTTTTCCTATTGATACGCATTTGAATATGTCGATATATCACGTGCAAAACAAGGAGAACAGTTAATAAGAAATGGAATAAATAATTACACTGGAAATAACAGTTGAGCCTAAAGTTTTAAATTACATACAGCTGCTAAATATTTTTATTTTATATCTTTTATATCTTTATATTTTCATTGTAATCGTATTATTAGAGAATTATTTTTTTTATTTATCATGTTTTTTACTTTTTTATTTAATAACGAAAATGAGTTTAATCGTAAAAAAAGTCACGCTTCGAAAAATTTTAAATTTATGTATTATCAAAAAACAAATATGTGTGTTCGATGCTTCGATTACATAAAGTGTTTAAGAAAGTACAAAAAATGCAAAACACCGGGGATACGTTATATCAATAAAAAAAAGATAAATGCAAATGTTAGTATTTAAGATTGAAAAAATAAAAATTAAGTCTATCCGATCGATTTTATTTATGACACATGTTGTGGAATCGATTTCGATGTTTAAGAATTAAAATGCCAGGACAGCCTGTAAAAGTCTGAGGTGCGCAGTGCGCGGGGTCGTGAATCTAATTTCTCGACAGTAGTATGCATTCGGTATTGACACGTGTGCGAATTGGCAAGGCCGACGATAGCGACGCCAATTTTTTCCTGTAACATAGTAAGTCAGTGTTACGTCGAAGCACACGATTGTTAATCGGATACGCGTGATAAGATTTCGCGCGCAAAATGGAGGCGTATCATCGATCCTCAGCTAGCATTGCATTCAAATGATCGTAATTCAGTTGACTATAAATTTGCAAAATATGCAGTTGTTATAGAATTTGCTATCAAAATTGGCAATCTATATTCCGTTAAATATTATCCAGTTTCATGAAAACTATAAATCCTAATAATAACGGCGAATCATCTCCCTGGGAATACTCTATATTTCGCGATAGAGAAAACGTAACACAAACACACACACACACACACACACACACACACGCAAACAATTCTGCGAATGGTAGTTTTCGAAGTAAAGTAACATTGATCGATAAGCATTGAATTCTGTTAATGAATTAATTATCTAATGAACAGTGAGTTTTAGAACCTGACCTTTAACTGATAACAAATACAATAAAGAACAAATAAAATCAAAGAAGCTTAACGAAATTTGTGATATAAACGTTTGTACTCTAATATGACTTATAATATGGTCAAAGAAAAAATAAAATAAATAAAAAAAATAAAATAAAAGAAAAATGATAAATTTCCGTTAGGTTCATTATTATTTTGTCCATTCAATAATGCGCCTGGAGTGCTTTATACAGTTTTATTCATTTATACATCTTGCTTCAACGACTATTTTACATTAGCGAATTATCTGAGATAAGGAGATATATTTGCTAAATTTATAATTGAACTTTAATTCGAGTGTTACATGTAAGCATGCCAACATACTCAGACGATATTACATCTCTTATTATACAAAGTTGCAATATGATGACCGTAGTCATAAATAAAAGTAATTATCAGTGTTATCTTTGCACTTCCTCTGCCTGAGCGACGCATGGCATTATGTAATTATGGCTATCGGACTACTAAGAAATCTGAAATTCTCTTTATGAAATGTTAGCGATATGCGATATACATAATTTATCTGGTTTTGAAACCAACTATTGCAATTAATTTTAGACTTTAATCACTCTTATATGCTACTTAATCAGCAAGTACGCTGACAGTTTTTAAAATATGTACATAATTAAAATTCTTAATAAACTATAAATAGGTAATAGATTCAATATAATTGAGCGCTTGGATTCTTATTTGCCTTTTTGCTTACAAGCAAATATTCCTAATATTACATTTTAAGAAAAATATTACAAAATATTTATATATAATTATATATAATTACATTTTAGAAATTCTAATTTTAATATTTGTCACACAAATTCACGCATTCCTCGCTAATTAATCTCATTGACATTGAATGAAATTTGAATATTTTTCTTTTATTTCAAAATCTTGTAAATAACGAAAAATTCATGCCGTCGCAATTTCACTTTATGGTACATTGATATTAGAAAAATGTATATTTCTCTCTCTCTCTCTTGCTCTTATAAAATTGAGAGCGCTTTGTGCGTTTTTTGCTATCTACCATAAATTCGCATTAAACGAAGATTTTAAGTTTTTACGACTAAAATTTAAAAAGCTATCCGCATTAAAAACAGCCAGCAAATACTTCGCGCGTAATTTTTCCAATTGTACAATCGCATTTATACCAGGTGCAATATCCTGATTGAAGGTCCGAGAGAGAATCTTGATTTATTGATTAACATTAATGGACGATAACACGAGGGAAGAGAGAAAGGGAGAGAGCGAGAACTCTATCGAAATGACGGGGAAAATAGAACCAGCAGACGCGATCTAACAATATGAGAGACTGTTTACATTCCAGGTTACCCGATTACACCAAAGGCATCTTTCAGAGTATCGGCTTCAAGGAGTTTCACCCTTACCTCATATTGTCCGAAGAGGAGCGCGCGAGCGAGAAGGTAAGTCGACTGTGGCAGATGGCTCGTCGTCGGTAGGATATGTCCGTGCGATCAGCAGCGTTTCTCAGCAGCTGCTTCAGTCGGGATCCCCGGCTCTTTTTCTGCACCATTAAGGTGCACCGCGCGATTTGCGACTAGCTCTGCGGTCGTATCGCTCTTCGCGGTGTCTCGCGATCCTTTTTACTCCTGTCATTGCACGGTATCGCACTTAAATGTGCGTCGTTTTTTACGAGCTTTTTTGGTTTTAATGTTGTCAAACTGTTCGGTGATACTCGCGTGGAAAGAAGGATATTCGTAAAAGGAAAATCGTACGAATGTATAAGATATGGCGCTTCTAAATTATTTTGAATATGCGTTTATATTGACAAATATATATTTTATAATATATAATTATTCTAAAAATTTAATTTTATAACTTAAAAGTACATTTTATGAAATATATTTTATAATATAAAATATTTTATACAGACGGCGCGTGTGTGTATATAATATACATGTACTGTATGTGTTGGAGAAAATTTATAAGACTATTAAAATATTTTGTAATATATGCACTTTAAACGAAACATGTTTAATTCATTAACATCTATTTTTTATTACTTTCTGATGTTGAATGTGCATATTAAATAGAAAGCTGAAACTCTGGCATATATTTTATATATAATTTTAAATTAGTAAGTTGGTTTCGTGTATTAATTATTGATGTGACGTAAGTTATCGACAAAAATAGAAAGCAATCGTATATAATATACAACTGATATTTATTTAATTTTTTTAAATTTATTTTTACAGGGTAAAAAATTACTGCAACAAGGAATCGATGATTTAAAACTCGTCACTAGGAGATACGCCAAAAAACAAAATAAATGGGTGATGAACAGACTGATTCGGCGTGGCGATCGACAGGTAATTTATTTAGCTTGTTTCAGTGTTCACACTGTAAATAGTAAATTATCTGAAATAATTCAATCCTTATAAATTATTTTTTTGTGTAATAAATAAATAAATAGTAAATTAAATTCGAGGAAAGTATAAATATCATATGATGCTTTTTGCTTTTTTCGAGGTTCCTCCTATTTATTCTTTAGATTGCACCGACGTGACGAAATGGAACAGTCGCGTCCTAGAACCTGCGGTAACGATAGTTTCCGCAATAATGCACGGCGAAAAACCTGAACAGTGTCCATTGAATGAGGATTTCCAGAACCAAAAAACTACTGACAGCAGTACGAACACATATCACTATTGCGAGGTAATAATGAAGAAGTAACTGCAACAATTTATTTATTATTCTCCGATGCATTCGTAATCAAAATCCTAATAAAAATAATTATATATAATTATTTTAATTCTTTTTAATATATTTTTATAATATCAACTTCTGAAATTTTTTTGTTTAACTCTAGATGCAGCAAATTACATTACACAAATATAGAAATTTAATAATTCTAATTTATATTAAATTTTAGATATATATAACGTTCAAATTCTATTAATATTTTGTATCTTTTTTTAACAAAATTGTGTTAAATATTTTTAAATATCAAAATTAAATATTTTTATTTATGTACTGTCTCAGGTATGTGACAAAATATTTGTCGAAGAGAATCAATGGCAGGCTCATTTAAAAGGTGGGAAGCACATGAGAGTTTTGAAAAAGAAGAAAAAAACGGAGAAGGCACAGACTCAAGAAAATCGATTGACAAATTCGTGACACGTATGAGTTTTGCTATAAATGCGTGAATATTTTTGCGTTTACATTTAGCAAGTCAAGCTATCAAAACTGTGATTATACTCGCATTGGTTATGTTAACAATGCATTTTATGAATAATTATTAATGTAAATATATCACACGCCCGGAAAATAAACTTATATTCTTAAATTCGATGAATCTTGGTCAGTTGGAAGATAGAAATAGACGTCAGTGCCTCTTCGCTATGGTAAAAAAGATTTCTGACATATATTATAACTCACCTTCTGATGGTAATATTGATCGACTATCACAGATCTTATTTCAAGCATTGGCGAGACATTACGCAACAAAAGGTAAGTTACCAAGTGAAAAATAAAATAATTCACTCCGTCGATGTATTATAAAAAATCACTTGTTTAAAATATTCTGTCAAATGGATAATGGAAAAGAACTGAAGAATAAGAAATATATAATATAAATACCTATTATTGAGGAAGATAATTTTAAATTGTAAAATTAAAAATTTTATTTTATATTTAATGGATTAAATAATATAATTGTTTTTTAAAATTAATAACTCATAGTGCGTTGTTTTTTGTGTTCAGAAAGTCATGTTAAGGACGCCTAATGTACGATAAATCAATAATCAATTGTGTAGTTATTGATACGTCAGGCGAACCACATGTACAATGTTGCAATTGTAGTATCGCATTGAAATGTAAAAGAAATGCTTTTTCAACTAGTACAAAGTTAATTCACGTGAATAAATTCCTTCCGCTCTTCTAACATATAACAATAATAAATGTCGATTACATAAACTGTTACATAATAATTCTCTACGAATGTCATATTACAACATTGTATTATGTGGAATCTTTCTTTTTAAATATAAATTATATTTCATGCAGCTGAAAATGACATTTTTTAATAAAGTGTGTTATCGCAATAAACACTGTTCATGATAATACAGTATCAGAGATAAGGTAAAAGATTAAGAACACAATTGTCGATAATTGGAATTTTTCAATTTTTTTTATGATTTGAAATATTCTAAAATTCAATATCGTTATCTTTACGACTTCTTTATAATATATCGTGATATATCACGATACAATAAGTTTTTTATCGCCACAGGATTTACTATATTGGCTATACTATAAATATGACAGCAAATATTTTTAAAATATACGTATACATGTTGTCACGCGACGCATGTCAAGAGGACACATACTTCGGTTGCATGCAATTCACCGCTTACCGAGTCATTGTACCCCGGCACGCACTAATCGCTATTACATATATGCACGTTACATTAAGGCAGGTCGCTGATGCATGTCAGCGAGAAGCACTTTCGAGTAGGAAGCGACTTGTTCATTTCACTCGGTTCACAATGAAAGGCAGATTTTTTGAAAGCGAATTTTTCGTAGCTAATTATGTACGTGAGTCTAGCAAATCTCTAGAGAGATCTTTATTTTTGCCCTTAAATATAAAAATACATATTTTCTTGACGAGTGAAAATTAAACTTTGCAGAACAAATTACCATTTTGTGCATGAAACATAAAATATTCGTATGATAAAATCGTTTTCGTGAATACGAGGGTCAACGATTTTTGTTTGCCTAAAATTAATGCAAATAAAAATCCTTGATTTTTTTGTTCGTATTTCTGTATTTATGTATTTCTGCATTTTTGTATTTGTGCAATCCATATTTTGATATTTCTCGACGCGAACGTACTTTGATTATTGCATAAATTGGAATAGAAAGCCGGTGGAACAGGCGACAAAGTGCTGTAGATTCGATTTTGCACAAAGACACGATACGCCGCGAAGTAATTATTATACGGAATAATGGCTCGCTTGCAGTCTCATAATGTGATTCAGAAAGTTAAAACAAAAAGAACTATCGATCGCGCCGTTCTACAACCAATCGCTAACTTGATTACCTTGCACATTTTTTACTAATTATCTGATCAAGTTGGAATGAATAATATATAGTTCGCATGTCCTTTACTATTCTAACAATTTATATATCCTAGAGAAAAAAACAGTAAAATGTGATTTGCTTTGTCCTTTAGATACTTATAAGAAATATTGCAAAAATTAAACGTTTACATAATGCATAGTATTTTTCTAATTCTTTTATGAACTGAAAATATTTAATGAACTCATCGCGCGCAAAATTATCTCTAAAATATATTTTTTCGAAAGTCTTTTTTCATAAATTTCTTTTCCTCCTTTACAGCTCTTTTCGCAAGAGTGACACTATTTTTAGATTTGATAGCATTTACGATCTTCCTTCCTTCATTCTGACGTTTAACGAATGAATTCTCGAATTGTTGTATGCACCTGACGGAAACATGTACTGGTATTTACGCGTCAGCTGGACAATCAGCCTCACGTTTGCCGCTTCATGAGTCATTGCCCTTGTAATTCGCGATTCTTATCGTATCTAGCGCGCTTTTCCGCCGTTAATATATGATAGTTATGCACAATGATAAGTTGATCGAAGTCGACAAACTGTTAGATGGACGATTAAATTTTTTCTCACAATATTGTCGATAATTATAGAATTGCATTTTCAGAGATTTTTATAGTCAATTTTCACATAATAATGCTATTTATTTGATTGTGATTATTTAATAGCTACAAATATGTGTTTATAAAATAAGTAAAAAATAAAATAAATAAAACGCGATGGAAATGATATATATATAACATTAATGATAATTCACATTAAAAATGATAAGTGATAAGAGTTGAATGTAACATAAAAAGTTTATCTCAGAAAAAAGTAATTATAAAGCAAGTAAGCACAGAACTTGAATAATAATAATCAATATTGTTCGTACATGAAGATCTCTTAGAATAAAATATAATTGCATCAACCTTTATAAGTTCGGCTAGTATTTTCAAATACACTTTCTACTTTATCTGTAATCTACGTAAGCATATAAAAATATGAATCCGAATTAAATCCAAACGTTTCAGTTGAGATAAAAGCGAAAGTCTGATCATTTTGATAATGTAAAATTTCCATAGTAATAAATACTTGATAATTACAGAAAGGGATTATGGAAGAAGAAGAAATTACTTTCTAATGTTATTCTTCTTTCATTAAAAGAAAAGAGTTCATTTTGAACATTTAAATTTCCATAATATGTATCTTTAGATGTTAATAATTTATAGCAATTGTGCAAGAAAATTAATTATCATGAAAAATTATAATGAAACTCATAATAAAACAAAAAAATTTAACTTCTATAATAAATCGAATTATGAAAAAATAAAAAGCCATTAGATATACATATAATAAAATAATCTTTCACCTATATATTTTAACATCTGGAATGACACATGAGAATTTTTAATGAACCGTAAAAGCGTTCCGGGAAAGCAACATTATTCAAGATGCATGCAATTTATACGAACCGTAATTAAATAAACATATAATTATGTATTTAAATAAATTCAACGTAGGGATACAGCTTCTCTTTATATCGTTGAATTGCCCGTGGAATCGCAAATTTCTGAACAGATCAGAGAGCAGAACGATACTCTCTGTTACAACTTGGCGATGTTGTGAATCCACGCTGCGGGAGGCAGTGACGTGTCGAGAGTGGGGGCGTCTGACTGGCCGCGCTGAGCGAAACTGTCTCGGCGTTTGCTTTGACAGTGGTGTAACAACCTTCGTGAGAGTTGTGTCGTGTCGTTCGTCTCAAAATTGATGAGAGCTGTCTTGCATTTTCGAAAAATTGATCGTCGCGCCTCGTCACGAGGGGGCGATTTGCACTCTCACTCGCCGCTACTCATTCAAAAGTTTAACGCGGTTCTCTCGAATAAATTCTTTATCGCACGTCAGTCGAATTAAAATCATCCTCGTTGAAATTCAAAAAGTTAAGTCCGAAGTTTTTCTTTTTTTTTTTTTTTTTTGAAAAAAATCAAAGTGCAAGATTTATTACTGCAGACAATTTAAATTCTTTTTTTTGTGAGAGAGAGAGAGACAACAGTCGAGCTGTGGATTGATTTGCTCGACACGAGATCGACGACTTCAAAACACGTTTACAAACATTCGAATAAACATTAAAGAGAAGATAAAATCAACTGTTTCTCGTATTACAGACACAAGGGCACTATTATTTCGATATTTTACGAGCGTGTTGTGTGGTTTGTGCGCATGATAAACGTTATCTACGTGCGATACAAAATTCTTCCAGGACTGAAAGGCAAGAGTCATCTTCTTCAGGAAATGTTGGTGACGGTTTCTGTCCTGTACGGAAACACATATTAATCTCTAAGGAGAACAATGTTGACAGCGCTCCTCTGTGGCTCCTCATAAAAGAGTGTTTCATCGTGCCCATCCGTTTAATAATTCGATCGTTAAGTGATATCACGACTCGTTCTGTTTCGTTAAAAGGTAAAACTAATTATTCTCATACGTCATATATATATATATATATATATATATATTTATTTATATATATAATATTTATAGTAATAATTTACATATTGTAATTTACATGTTATTATATATAACATTATATTCGTATGTAGTTATCTTTTTCTGAATCATAAAATTACTACGCGTGTGCTAATAACATAATATTTACAATTCAAATATTTGTTCCAGACAACAAATTTTAATACATATCTATTTGGATTGTAAATATTATGATATAAGGACATATGCGGTAATTTTATGATTCAAAAAAGATAACCATATACGGATATAATATTATATATAATAACACGTGTAAATTGCAATAGGTAAATTATTTCATAAATTTTAATTAGGTATATTACCAGATGTTTACAAATATTTTCTTAATTTGCTTATAAAAATATAGAAAAATATATTTAGCTGTATGAATGTAAAACTCAAATATTGAATTAATATTAATCTTTGTTTAAATTTTTAAAAATTTTTTTCTATATATTATTATATATTCCATTAAAAAATACGAATTATACTTTTATCACTCCGTTTTTATCGCGGTTTCTTTTAAACCAACTTTTAGTTTTAATCTTAAGAAGAACAGGAAATAATGCATCTTATTTATTTCACGATAAATAGCTCTAGAGATAATAATGCGTGTTATACACGCAATTCATATACATAGTCTATACATGCGTAAATAAAACTCGTGAGTGAAACAATAATTATATCGATATTATCATAAAAAGTTACTTCCGTAGGGATAACACGAAAAAGTCAGTCAATGCCAAACAACGTAATAATAAATGCAGGAAATGATTCACGAACTTGAAATTGTACCTCTGGATAGCAATCAACATATTGTCCGATAATTTGCTTGAATGATTTCCATACGAAGATTTACTCGATGACATATCTTTCCTCAATTCCGCAGTCTCTGCATACTCAACGATTTACAGGATCTGTATATATAACGGACTTTCGTGGAATTAATTTTCACATAGTGATAAATTCTAACACGTTTGTTCAGACATGCAAGGGATAAAGCACGAAAGCAAAATAAGTACTAACGGTATCTACGGCTCATGTTTGGAATTGATTTTAGCCTTATAACATACTATCCAAAACTATTATATATAATTACAAAAATAAATATTTATAAATAACAGTTACGTCAAATTATAATAATATAGTGATAGAAAGCATATTAGAACTCTGACAAACAATTAGTTATCTAGAACGAAACTGTTTAAAAATGAGAGAAAGGATAATGCATCGCATTGCGTTTAATTAACACAGTAGGTCGAGTAAACCAAAATTTATCTACATTATGCTATTTATCACGTTATTTACGACAAGCTCTGCCATGGTATCTCGACGAATTAATTTGCGCGCGAATGCAATAATGTGCACGCACACAACTCTCATATAATTAATATATTATTATTAATACGAATATCGCAACCTTTATTCTTTTGAATAATAACACTTATAATTGCCGATAGAGCGAGAATTAGTGCGTGAAAAACAAAACGCGAGTTTCATATCGAGTGGTAAATGTGATAGTCGTTCTTTCAGAAGAGAAGTTTTTTATCATCTGATAAAAAAAAATCGCAAAAATTTTCGAAACGAGCGAAATATTTCTCGAGTGAGATTTTACATTTTTTACGGTGCGATGATTTCATCTGTTAAAATGATTAACCTCACCGACGATGCCGAATAATCGGATGAATTTCCTGTTAGATTGCTTTCTTGTGCCTGGGTTTGAACTTGGAAATTGCATTTGACACATAATTGTCAATAGCTTGTCAGCCGTAAATATAACCATGATGTAACGATGAATGTTTTTTCTATTTGAGACACGGCATCTCTGATTTCATTGTTCTTGTGTAGACCTTGTTATTATTTCGGTTGCAACTTGATTAAAATATCAACGCAAAATATAAAACTTGTCTAATTGTAAGCATAAAACTTCATTTCTCTCTTTATAAAATTTTTTCAATTTCACAAAGAGCATTAAATGGATATCAAAAGATTTGATCAATTATAAATGTATTTTTTATTCTACATATTATTGATCGGAAATCGATAGTAAATTACTTAATCCTATATCGGCTTTGTCGTTAATTAGAGCATGGACCCGCCTGTCGACAATTAACAAGTAGGTCATTCGATCGTTCGCCAGGAACGTAAAGGGAAAGCATAAACGCAGATTTATCAGTTGCTGATGGCGTGTTTCATTGATCGAATGATATTATCGAAGATTCCACATCGTATAAGCACTTAACGAAAATCGATTCTCCAAATTATTAAGCTCTCCAATTTTTCTCAGTAATTGAACTTACGAGATAAAATCTGATGAAAGTAAGAAAAGCATATTTATACAATTATGTTAAAAACTAAAAATATATAATAGAAATCTAAAAGAATTTACGAATATGATCAAATAACTCGCAACTCTTATTTTTTAAATTCTTCTACTATTTTTTATAAAAACAAAATATAATTTATAATAAAGTGGAAGAGTCATTTGTAATAAAAACTTAAATGTTTTTTAATTGTAAATAAATAATTACAAATGTTTCTCTCCTCTCTTTCTTAAGTAGAAAGTAAAAGATAAAAATATATTTTAAGCTTACTATATCTCATTATTTTAATATAACTTCAACACTAGAAGATATAATATACAATGTGTATCGAGATTAGATATGTGCGATGTATGAGTGTTGGTAAGTGAATGGAAACAACAGAAAATTGAAAAAACGCGAAATTAATGCGCTGACACGTAATAATCGATAAACTTGTTCTGACGAATGTCATGACGGATATTGAAAAACGATTTTAAACGTTTGTTCGATGATTTATATGTCAAACGCGTGAACTGTATGAATGCGAAAATCGAAGAATTTGCAAGTAAACTTTCGGTATACGAACTTTATAAGAGTCACTGATTTTATTTAAATATAAAGTGAAGGTAATAATGCGGTAATTCATCATATCAAAGAAAGCACATATCTGCAAAATTTTGCATCAACTTGAAAAAATTATTCTTAGAAAATTTCAGTGCAAAAATTATTTTTTCTTATACGTATTTTGATTGAATATTTAAAATATCTTTTTTAATTTAGAAGTTTTTTCATGATGATTTCGAATTTAAATACACTGAAAAGTAGTCAATATTCTAATGTTTAAATTCTCAGTTTGAATAAAATAGTTTGAATTATTTTTCGAATTACTTTGAATTATTTTTATTCTTTTTTATATACACAATAAAAATAATATCGTTCAATAATAATATTTTCTTAGAAATATAAGGCAAAGGATATTTTATATCTACTTGACAGCTGTAATATAAAGGCAGCTATCATAGTGTTACGTCACGAGCAAATGTTAAGGATACTGAAACGGAATCTTAAATGTGCTTGGTGTACATGCACGTGAAATTAGACCGCAGCGACCGTGCGTGCACTCAGACTTTAACATTTTGTAATGCCATGCGGGTTATTTGCTCCAATTAGAGATCTACTTTGTGCCGCAATTTTCGATTTTCTGGGTTAAATCTAGCATGTTCGTAATTTATTGCTTTCGTGCTTAAGACGTTTATGTGATTTCAGGTTGCTACTAAATTGACAGTGAATGTTCGTGATGATATACATCTATAATCTAAATTCTAAATTATAACAGCTTCTGTGTTGAACAAAGACATTGTTACTTTATGTTTTTTTGTTATTTAAAAATTATTACTCCCACAATTTATACAACTATCGAAGGAATATTTCTATCGGAATTTTTAAACGTTTTAAAGTTTTATTGATTTGCAATGCAAATCGCTTTTTTCATTTTGATGAGAAATACTCGCTCTTGCTGAGCGTGTGATTTTCGCTACTTCATCACTCCACTTTCGCCTCGTCACTTCTTTCCTGCTTTCATTTACAATCAAACGTACGCCGATGCTCGTTGACGCATATGTGCGTACGACCAGAGGGGGATTTTACTTGGAGGTTTCCTGTCTTCGTCCGGGATATGACGATATCCCCCCTGCTAAGCCAATGGCGTAAGCATCCAGAAAAGTATTTTGTCTAACGAGTTCGATTCTTAACAATTGCAGTGGCGCAGCAATAATTTTTTCGCAATAATAAAAAAAAATTATTTTTAATACACAAATATCATAATCAAAAACTTATATGTATATAAGAGTATGATTAACGTTAATTGACTCTTTGTTCATAAATTTTTACAATATTATACATTAAACGTAGTAAAAATAGAATGACATTAAGTAAATTATAAAAACAAACTTTATTAAAAAATAATTAGTCACACTTTATCATTAAACACTCACATATTAAATACCGTGTCATTAACTTCACAAACAATGTGC
Organism: Anoplolepis gracilipes; assembly: GCF_047496725.1. Taxonomy (NCBI): domain Eukaryota; kingdom Metazoa; phylum Arthropoda; class Insecta; order Hymenoptera; family Formicidae; genus Anoplolepis; species Anoplolepis gracilipes. The sequence goes on from NC_132974.1 coordinate 3,793,287, forward strand.
ATTCTTCTAGCACGTTCAACTTCGTACATTCTTTGAACTCATCGTTTCTTAATTATTTAATAGTTTCTGGCATGAATATCTTCTTGGTAACTTTGCTTTTCTCATTCCCATTATTGTTTGGTTTTAATGCTTCAAGAACACAATTCTAATTGTCATCGGTTGCATAATGTCATATAATGAAACGTGGGAGAATGTCTCTGTTAGAAATTAAATCGCATAATACCAAGTAATAATCAAAATAAAGCAATGACATTAATCAAATAAACTATCTCAAAAGATATCTCTATGCAGATATATCCATAAAATATCTTGAAACTTATAAGAAAATCAATGTCTCCCTTTCTTTCTTTTTTGTCATGATTCTTTTTTATCTCTACCGCATTTATCCGTATTTTAAACTTATTAGTGACATAAATGAGTTCTTCTTGAGAAGACTTCTTTCAGCAGTTTACTCCTATAACACCGGGCAGTCTTTGAAAACATCACCGAAAGTAGGTTACGGTATCTCTCGGGATTCAAATTGCTATCTTGAATTCAAGGGAACCGTATAATTTGCCTTTTTAGCACGTCGTAGCATGCGATTACTCTCTCGTTTCGATGCGACTCGCTTTTATGGCTCTCTTCTGGAAAAAGTCGGTTACTTCGTCATCGAAGTACCCTCCATATTTTTATTTATCGGACGGCGTATCGGAGCTTTAGTCTCCGGATCGTTGGATCTCCGCTCGTCAACCCCGATAATTAGTCCGTTGTGTCGTTAAAGAGGGCAGGGTCACACCATGAGAAGAAAACTCGCAAGGCACGCTTACAGACATCGTCCTCAAAGGCATGCTTCGACATATCGCGCATGTATATAACTTAACGAGGCATCATCGTGTCCTCGTACAGCATTGCTTACGATCCTCGGTGTGACATTTAAACCACGTGTACACTTACTATATATTATGTGCGCGCGCGCGAGCTAATACGTGTTAGTAGACACGTTTGTCAGGGTCGCACCAGCCCCCATCTGGACTATACTTCGTAACTGGAAAAACAATTTTCGTCGGGATAACTATTTAACAAGCCATTTATGAAAATTGAAGATTAAAACAATTTAATTTTAAAGACAATGATCGGATGATCAAAAAAGCCAATTTGCTAGATTTCTATTTTAAAGTAAAAATAAGTATATTGAAAAACATTTCGATTATTCAAATAACTAAAATATAAAAATTAACTGTCTCAGCAAATTTTTTTCGTCCGTCGTCCAAATAATAGAACAGTGTTATTCTTCTTTTCTTTGTTGTTGTATATATTATATAAACAACATTTAAAAATCATACATTATACATTTTTTCAAATCAAAATTATTAGAATTTATATTATATGTAATTCTATTTTTTAAATTCTATAGTATTTCGTATTACAAATAACTGAATATAACTGTTATATACATATATTTATGAACTAAATAAACTAATATTAATAGCTTTACAATGCAACTTTCCTTAGTTCATTATAACTATTATTAAACTTTTAATTAACACAATGTTCGTTAACATGTTAAAGTTGAAATATAGAAATATCTCCGATTCTAGCATATCACCTTTAAGACTTTTTCTTCGTGTATGTATTACAAATCGTAGACATAATAGTCTTGTTAAAGATACTTTTTTGCAAAACTAAACTTGATGACATTTATATATATATAATGCCTTGACGTACTTTGACAAAAAAGATAACTCTTTTGTCTTTTGTTTTATATGACGAAACTAATTATTCTCTTTTTATTATACAAGCACGTGTGATGAATTTATTACGTCTTTCACATTGAAAAATTGATCGATAACTATTAAAATATCTAGCAAAAAATAAATTTCACTGCACATGTTATTGAGAAAACTGAACATTAAACAATTGCATATAATAATGGTTCATAAATGTGGAACATAAATAAAAGAAATGCAAAATAAAAGATACTTAAAATTTGAAATACAAAATTATTGTGTCGCATCATATAGGTATTAGAAGTGATGTCAAGCTGGAGAGTTGTGTATGATTATGGGGAGATCTCAATTGATTTGCTGGAATTGACGCACAAAAAGGCCTTTAATAAGCGTCGATTATCCTCGCCCACAATTTCCGACGATTATCCAATCGCGGTATTGAAAGAGGTGCAAAAATCTCGTCGCAACGACATTTAACCTATTGCAATTGTGAACGCATGTTGTGTCACAGCAAATTTGTACGACGAGCATAGCAAATCTTGTAACACATTTTACAATTAATTAATCGATTAAAAAAAAGCCTACTAAATTTTCCAGAATATATATTTAAAAATACGCAATGTATGATAACAAAATATCTTCTTCGTGTATTTTTTAAAATTTTTATATGTACATATTCAAGACGAAAAATAAATGAGCTATGCAATATAAAACATATAAAATATTTAAATAAATGTCATAACAGCAAAACTCACGTTCCATCGTATGAAAAAGAAAAACGATTCTTTTTATATGATATCTTTACAGAACGAAACTTTTTATTCTTATGTCACTCAATACTATAATATTCACAGATCTGAAACAAATCTTCTTTTACATATAACATAGTCAAAAAAGATTAAATCATTTTCAAGTGAGCTACTTTTATATAAAAGGAATCAGGACCCAGTTTTATTACTATTTTGAGTTAAAGTCATTTTGGGAATTAATGTTCTGAAAACGTGTATATTAAAAGAATTAATTTCAATCTTTTATCTCTTTATCTCTTATAAACGATACAAAGATAGAGAATGAATAAATAGCAAGCCAGTATTTTACTTGTTTTTCTATATCGGAATATAAATACATTTGTAAATTAATGAGCTTTGATTTAATATTATTAAATATTCTTATTTATTACCAAATTTTAAGCTCTGTTAAAATTTAAGTAATCCAGTATAATCTAAGTATAATCTAAATTTTTGAAAATTTATGAAAATGAATTTATATTTAATTTCTCATCCAAATTTAATTTATATATTGGATTAAACTATCAGATTATTACATATATGTATATATATAAAATTTTACTGCAAATTATATACATAGCATCGATGTCATGTACATTCTTCTTCAAAAATTTTTGTTTTTGACAGAGAGATTTTCCACCATAAAAGTCATCCTCATAATTCTCACACGAGAAATATAGAAAAATAGAATCAAACATCGATTACAAAAGAGAAGTCAATGATCATGAAGTACCGTCCTTTGCAGGAAGTCTCTATCGTAAAGTGTTCACGCTGTATGAAAAATCGAAGTCGGCCACGTCAAAAACGTCTGTTTACGCGACGAGCGTTGACCCACAAAAGCATCGATGCGATCTACCACGAGCGACGCGAATGCTAATTCGATTAGCTCCCCAAGTGACTTCGGTCCACCCCGAGAGACGTCGGCTGCCCTTACGTGACGTCAGTGTCACTCCGCTGGTCCGTAAAAAGAGAATATAGTAGTAGTACCGATAGTAAGACACGTGGTATATATACAGAGACCACTCGGTATCCATTGCCCCGCACGTGTATCAATCTTATTATTATCTAGGATAATATATAGCCACGTGCGAGGAACGTCGATTCTTTTTAACAGCAAATCAATACGTCGCAATGCGCTATAGAATCAATAAAGGGATATTCGAAATTTCATTATATTCGTTTCTATTATTCACACTGATAACATGTGCTGCATTTCTCTCATATCGAGGATTTCATTTCATGAAAGTACACACACACATCTATCACTATATTTGTCAAATAGGTCGATGCTTGGTCGATACTTGTCTCAATTTCTGTGAAATTCGTGATGATATTACATATATTCAAAGCACTACTTTTAAATGTGTATGTGAATGATACTTGTCTGTTCGTGAAATCTAGAATTACATATAAAGACAAAAATTTAATGTACATCACGAGATTGAAACTATGATGGTATTTGGTATTATTAAAGCGAAAAGAGATGCAAAAAGATGCATATGCAATCTTCTACGTTCAGAAAAGAAAAGGAGAATACTCAGTCAGTGTTTTATTTTTCAAAACTGTGCAAAATAATTTACTCTTAATTATAACATGGAATTTTATAGATATATATATCCTTTAATACACAAATAAAAAATCTTTTCTTTTTAATGTTATATTATTAGCCTTAAAAATATTATATTAAAATCAATTTTTAGAACAGTTTTGTATTTTACAACACTCATATTTATTCGAATCTCCTATTAAATTAACAAAATTTTTTAAAATTCTAATCAGCTTCTCTGCCATGTTAGCATACTTTATTCTGCAAAATTATTCTTCAATGAAAGTTAATGAAAATTCCAGACACGATTCTTCAAAAACAAAATAAAATAAAATATCTTTCTAAATAAATTCTATTATCGTATTTAGCATGCTCATTAAGAAATTTTAAATTATATCTTGACATCATTGGAACGATTTACAGCTTGTCGTCATTTTCTGGATCGCGATTTCCTTCCCATAACTATATTTCTTCAATCATGTTATATTGTAATCCAATCTCTTCGTTTATTTATTAAATTGTCTTTCTTTCACATCGAATAAATTTCTCTCTGCCAATCGTTTTTCTTCTTTTCTTCTGCTTTATTTTGCTTTATTTCTAAATTTACACACAAGCAGGATCTCGATATATATTTGGCAAACAAACCACCCCCGTTCAGCGCCATCTCGCTACCCTTTCTGCGAAGCAAACCCTCATCGATTTTCCGCGCCGCCGCCGCCGCCGTTTTACCAAATAAGGAATAGACTCGAACCAACCCCCCTCCCCCTCAAAATCTACAACATGGCCGGTCGCCGGATGACAGTTGTTGCACTCGCCTCGCCTGCCCGTTGACCCCGTGACGCATTCCAGCATCCCGTACGGCGTGCACCTGTCGGCGTCATGTGTTCGCGCCGTCGGCGCCGATTACGCCGCGATTCCGCGACGGTGAGCGCCTCGAACGTCACGCGATTAATCGTGCCGCACAGAATCCCCGACGCATTCTCGTAAAATCCTGTCAGGACTCTAAGTTCGAGTTCTTCTACGATCGAACCTGCCGCCTCGTTCCGTTACTTGTGACAGTAGGTGACAAATATCACGACTTGTAATTTCGTAATATTTAAAATATTATTTGAGCCAGCGCGAGACATAATACCATTGGTTTTGTTTACATTGGTCAATCTTAATTTAATTAAACCTTTTCGTGTTTATATAATTCTAGGTTTTAAAAACAAACAAAAAATTTAAATTAAAGAAAACTAAAATATGAAATTAAGCATCTGATGAAAAGTATTTAAAAGTTTGCTTTTGCAAAATTTATTTATCAATATTATCAATCATTGTTTATATATCGATAACAATAAAAAAATATTTTATAAAAACTGAAATCTCAAATGATATTCAAAGACTGTGATAATTTTGTTCATTGTGCATCGTCGGTCATCAGTCAATCAACGAGGCGTTTGAAATTCTCAGTGTGCAGGTTCTTGAACTCTATTTCTCATTATTCGCGATTGTGTGGCATCGAGTACCAGGAGACTGTTTCGGATAGGTCACGAAATTGTTTAGTGCAATAGTCAAAGAATATCCGTTCACATTGGACTGTCGTACGCATACACACATACACATACATAGCACTTTTATTGCGGATATCGGCGTAGGTAGGTAGGTAGGTGAGATGATAGGTAATATTGTGGAACTTGTTGATTGACAAGTCAATGCAGCAAGTGCGTAATACATTTTTAATTGAAACGCATTGAGACTTTGGAATTTCACAACAACGTAATCAGCTGTATGACTTTTAATTACAATATAAATGGTTCTTCTTGTCTCGAGTTAAATTGCTTTTATTGTCTTTTATATCTATTGTATGCAAATGAAATGCAAAACAATTACAAAGAAATAATATGGTAAGTCACGTAGATTGATATTTAAAAGAAAAGCAAATTTAAAAGAAAAACATTAATGAAATCATAATCTTCGCTATAATATTAATTTTCTACAATCGTAAATCGATGTCTTTAAGTTATTCCAGTCACAAGCAATATTACAAATTATGGCCAAAACATATAATTTATTTCTCTCAATCGATAGAAAAAAATACCGTGGAAAAATTTTAAATGTTTATTGAAATGGTAATTAAATATATGAGACTTAAGAAAATGTCGAAACTTGGAATATCATATGGATTTTTTGTGCACACGAATTTATAGCTTGTATAACCGATATTCTGTTGAATTCTAATTATTTTTCTCGATAAATATTTGGAGCATAATAAAATATATATATTCGGTTTGTATTATCGTAAATTTATTTTAGAATAATAATTATCACACATATACTAACACATACTAACAATAAGTATCTACATCTTTAAGTTTTTTAAAAAAAGCGCAATCTATTTATGTTATTGCTAATTGAATTGTTTTAATAATTATAATAAAATCATTAAAAAATTAATTTTTACATCACGATCAATTTCTAATATTTTAGACTTTGAAATTTAGAGCGTACGTTTTTCATACTTATTAAAAACATATATATATTAAAAGGAGAAAAACGTAGAGATGAAATGAAACACAAATAATTGTGCACAAGAGAATATTGCAACAGACACACATGTTACTTGTTTCAAACGTTCCGCACTAGAGAATGTCGCAGGAATGTCAAATGCAAACATTTATTTCACCTTGCAGCTCACAGTACTACGTTGCACATTAATATCATCCGTAGTCATTGATAAAATATGCTATTAATCGACATTATTAACGGCACAGCAAGAATCAGTTGGATACAATAAATGCCATATTTTTTAATACACTGGCGATCAAAATTATCGCATATGCAATTTATGCAAAATTTTGCATGATTTCAAATAAGCATAACTCCGTCAAAAATGGTCGTATTTGAAAAACGTTTTTTTTATTTTAAAGCTTAAAGTCTCTATTTTAAAAAGTATTTGTCAGATTTTGAATTTCTCCTTTCTCCTTTCCGCCGCCCTTTTAAAAGTGAGGACGTGTTTCGTTTCCAAAAAATTGCATAGTTTGACGCACTCCACGGGGTGGAATAAATTTTTTTCGCCAATATCATGACAACCATCGTAAAATTTAGACTTTCCTTTGCAAATTAAAAAAATTAAGGTTGATACGATTTTTTTTCGCGGAGTTATGGCGTTTTAAAGTTACTCATGCATTTTTGGTCAATTACCGCCAGCATTAGCATTACCCGATGCGCACCACGAGGAGGTTGCTGGTCGGATTTTGCGCATCGTGTGTGTGTATGTGTGTGTGTTTGAGCGAGAGAGATGTGGAAATGTTCGCGCTTAAAAATGCGTATTCCTGCCTCGTTTTCGAATTATACGCATATTAATGCAAGCTCTAATTGTGGCTTGAGGAATTTCATGCGTTGTATTTCCAAATGAGAAACAATTTCATTTTAATGCAGCATAACATTTGTCGAAGTTAATGAGATGATTATGAAATTTAGAGAGACCACCAGCCAATCTCCAAGAATTGAAAGCAACGCTATAACAAATATGGCATGAAATTCCTCAAGCCACAATTAGAGCTTGCATTAATTGCGTGAGCGTCTACAAGAAGTAATTCGAAAACGAGGCAGGAATACGCATTTTTAAGCGCGAACATTTCCACACCTCTCTCGCTCAAACACACACACACACACACGCATGCACGCACGCACGATGCGCAAAATCTGACCAGCAACCTTCTCGTGGTGCGCATCGGATAATGCTAATGCTGGCGGTAATTGACCAAAAATGCATGGGTAACTTTAAAACGCCATAACTCCGCGAAAAAAAATCGTATCAACCTTAATTTTCTTTTAATTTGCAAAGGAAAGTCTAAATTTTACGATGGTTGTCATGATATTGGCGAAAAAAATTTCTTCCACCCCGTGGAGTGCGTCAAACTATGCAATTTTTTGGAAACGAAACACGTCCTCACTTTTGAAAGGACGGCGGAAAGAAGAAAGGAGAAATTTAAAATTTAACAAATGCTTTTCAAAGTAGAGACTTTAAGCTTTAAAATAAAAAAAAAATTTCAAATACGATTTTTGACGGAGTAATGCTTATTTGAAATCATGCAAAATTTTGCATAAATTTACATATGCGATAAATTTGATCGCCAGTGTATGTACACACACGCGCGTGTTTATAATTTATTTAAATATATGTAATAATAAAGTTTTTATGAAAAGATTATTTAGGTTTTTGTATTAAATTTAAACTTTTAGTATATTTTTTAATATTAATATAATATAATCAGCGATTATGTTCAAATTGTTTAATTGGTTCTTTTTAGAGATATACGTTATAGAGATTTAATTATCCAAAAATTTAGCTTACATCAAATAATTAATATTTCAATGAAGTTTTTATCAATTATGAAACCTATTATTTTTTAAATATTTAACTAATATTTAGATAATATCAATTTCGTTAATCAATTTAATAATATCAAATTCGTGATTGATTAAAAAATGATCAATAATTTTTTATCACACGGTATAAAAAGCCCATTAGCAATTTTTAATATTTAATGAGTATTTATATATATAAATGAATATCAAGTTCGTAATTACTGAGTCTTTAATTAATATCTAAAATTATATGAAGTTCGTATGATTACTGAAAATTAATATTTACTGTTTCAGAATCAGGTACTTTTTTTCATAATAATTTTTACTTTTTCCTAATTATTCATAAACAGCCTTGGCTGCTAAAATCAGTATCGAATTTATTTCGAATCGCGAATTTATATTCCAAAATACTATAGCTATTTATATAAATAAAAAATCAGATTTCTAGAAAATGTCAAGCATGCACAATGTTAGACGTGCATCAGGTTTGTGACGAGAGAAATTCGCGAGAAGCTTAGCAGCCGAAGATGACGAGCGCAAAATGTGCTTTAGGTCCTAAAATAACGTGGCCGTTCGTTGGTACGGCGGAATCTCGTCGTTTGCAATTTTAGAAACCGTAAAGCCGATCGTCGTTCTCTCGCACGCAAGTGACAAGTACGACGAGCTTAGTCCTCCCGAACGTGTCACTCTCTCATTGTGTGTCCTCTCAGCGCGGTAAAACTTCATCACAACGTTCCCACGTGAGTCATCGTTGGTCCTTGTCGACGACCGAATGGAACCTCTTCGCGAACGTTTCAGGTGAGGTGAGGTCAGGGGGGATATCTCGTTCGCGGAAATTGATTAACGGGATTCATCCCCTGCTGACGAGTTCGCGGAATTCATTTGTCCTACGATATATCGGTACGGATACATGTTAATCCCAGCCGTCCAGGCGTGTACCTACATGTATATCGCTCGTATGGAATTAATGATACAATGTAGTGCACAGTGAATATATAGGCTCAGGCTCTCCGGCCAGAAATTTCAATTTCATTGTAGTCTCGGACAAGTTACCACTCGTCAATCCGTGCTTCAATAGGAACCCGTATAAATGTATCTTTTGTTCGCTGATTAAATTAATCTCGAATAAATTTTCGAGAATCGTCTGTATTAGCTACAAAATATAATTCCCTGTGAGCTCCCTTCGATGTGTTTTTAGCCAGAAATCTGTGTAAGAAGTGTATTAGAACTTGTATGTATGTGTGTGACATTCCAGTGTTTCTAAAATTATAATTCCGGATTCTTCAATAAACTTTAAATGGATTCCTTTGAAGAAAAAATCTCGAACAATATAAGTTGTGTGCATACTTTTAATAGTTATTAGTAAATTCTTGATAATTTTGATTAATCTTTTTTATAAATAGTATATTTATAAATATATTTGAAGCTGCAAAACTAAAGGAAGTAAATGGGAAGAGTTTATTATGTGATTATAAAAAGTAACTATGTAAAGAAATGTTTATTTCCACTCGCTTTATTATTGTTTTAGTCACAAAATATTTTCGAATTGATCAAAATAACTGTGATTAATAAAAAATATTAGTTAATGCTGCAATTATTATTCTTGTTAGAGATTAAGTGCTTATTTGTTATTCATATTACGTAAAAACTTGCATGTAAAGCACCTTACTTTGTCTTACAGATGCCTTTCACGTTGTAAAGTGACACTTGTGGAAAGAAGCAGTACTCTTACGATGGGTAAGCTTTTGAGTCTTTTGGCTCGAGACGAGTCTACCTGTTGCACGCCTCAAAAGTATGACGTTTTCTTAGATTTCGAAAGTAAGTCATATTTATTTTTTTCATAGAGAATTTTAATATTAATTCTAAGCACTATTTTTACATGAGCTATTACGTACTAATTTTTTTTCCCACGAAAAAAAGCGAGAAAGAGAGAGAGAGAGAGAGAGAGAGAGAGAGAGAGAGAGAGAGAGATTTGAGCTATGAAAAAATATTTAAAAAATAACCAAAAACAATTAAAAAGTAACATATTTTGTATATTTTATATGTAATAAAAAATATAATCCATGAAGCGTTTCATAAATTCTATACACAACGAAAATACATAAAACATATTGATTTTGACAAAATCCGTTTGTTTTATTTCTTGTTCTCAGATGCGCAGCCATCAGATATCGAACGCGAAACGTTTGAGGCAGTGCAAAGGGTGCTAAAAAATTCAGAATCTATTTTGGAGGAAATACAATGCTATAAAGGAGCCGGGAAAGAAATTAGAGAAGCGATTTCGGCTCCCACGGAGGAATGCCAAAGGAAAGCTTATCTAACTGTAGCACCTCTTGTCGCGAAACTCAAACGATTTTATGAATTTTCCTTGGAACTCGGTATGTATCATTAACGATAACAGGTTTTTATAAATAGAGATATTATATACTTCATCTCTTGGAGATTCGATATCGACGTGAATATTGGGAAAACTTCAATCTGCATTTACTTTTAGCCACATTTATGGCGCGTACTTTTAATTAATTAAATATTAATAACTATCCGGAGCGGAATATTCCATGAAAAAATATTTCGAACAGCAGTCTCTACATCTGATTTACTTTTTTGTATTAAATATTTGTGTGGATAAAAATATATTGAGAAATATCAATGATGATAAAAATATTAAATATACATTATTTAATCTTCTGTATTTTTGCATTTTGTTTTATTAATTACTCTTAATAAATGTCAATAAAAAAAGTCAAAAGAATTCGCGAATAATATTAAATTATTCAATAGTTATTATCGTTTTTTTATTAATATATTAATTATAATATAATATATCATATATAATATAATATATCATATAATATAATATATATATAATATTAATTTTCAATTATTAATATCCCATTATATGTTTGCTTTTCTACGTTGACTATATAATCTTCTAACACATAATCAATAATAATGATATAATACATATTCAGATACATAATAATAATAAATAATCAATATAATATTACTAATAATATTAGTTAGTAATATTAATATTAATTAATTTTCACATATATTTTGCGGGAATTTATTTTGAAAATTGTTATTTTGTTAATATTATCTTCGATGTTTCGCATAAATTAATTTCGATATTTATCTTGGTAATAATTCATTTATTTACATGTGCAGAAAGGGTTGTACCGAAAATTTTGGGACAACTATGTTCGGGAAATCTCTCACCGACGCAACATCTGGAGACGCAACAGGCCCTAGTTAAGCAATTGGCAGAGATACTGGAATTTGTATTGAAGTTCGACGAACATAAAATGAAAACGCCTGCGATCCAGAACGACTTCAGTTACTATCGAAGGACATTGACAAGGGCGTCGTTGGCGCGACAGGACAACGCCGAGAAGGATCTAGTTGTCGGCAACGAGCTCGCCAACCGAATGTCCTTGTTCTACGCCCACGCGACACCCATGCTTCGTGTTCTGAGTCACGCGACCATTACTTTCTTGATGGACGTAAGTGGTATTGCTTCTCTACATTATTCTCGTTCGTGCGGCCTCCCATTGTTGCCCGGACAATTATTGATCCGGCCAGATGCTAACTGATGGCAATTAGCTGAAATTCTGCGGTAATATAGGCGGTTACTCAATGTGTCCCTTAATTATTCCCTGGTTGAAGGAACAATTCTCTGTTTCTTTCGAAATTATATGGAACATACATAAAATTGTTTACTTCATTAGCATCGAATATATTTTGATACATGATAATGTATCTTCTTTTAAAAAATCACAAATATAAAATTGTTTTTAACGACAATTTTTTTAAGAATTAATATTAGTAATTGTAATTAATAAATTATTAATATTAATAATTATAAATTAATACTGACATTTTTCAAATATATTTATATATTTTTATATTTGTATATATTTAATTTTTCAAATATATATATATATATATATATATATATTTAGTTATATGTAGAAAAATATGTGATAAACAATACTCAATTTTAGCTTTAAATTAAAAGTATAGTAAAGATACATTTTGTCTATTTCATTTATTTAATAAAACTATTTCATAAATTTTGATCACGATGACACATATACAAATATTTTTAACGTTGCAATAAATCATCATTAGCTTTTGTTCGCATTGATTGCAATGACAAATATCAGCGTTACATGATCGACATGAAATACAATAGCAAGGCAGACAGTAAAAATTTGTCCATGAAAATAATGGGTCTGCTGAAGCAGCAAATTGGCAGGTATTCTGGTCTGCGATTTAAATTATCTCTATAAACTACATCGATCAAACAAACAAATATGTCATGACGAACAGATGTTCAATATTGTACGCAAGATTTTAATTAAAATCGATGACTAAATAATAATGTAATATTGGAGGTATCTTCAATTTACGTATAATAAAAATATGCATTTTAATAAAGAACGATGTGTTTTTTTCACGTAATATAAGCTGTACAACAGAATATTAAAAAAATCTAGAAATTTATATATAGAAAATATTCGTAAATTTTTTATATAAAGAGAAAAATTGTTCTCCATTTACAATAATGTTTAACCTCCATAAAATTTTCTTTATTTTTTTAGAACGAAGATATAGCAAGAGAAAATATAACAGAAACGCTTGGTACAATGGCAAAAGTGTGTCTTCGAATGTTGGAAAATCCGTAAGTACTGTGTCTATCAAAATGCAAAGATAGCTTTTACCAAGAAATTTCTTCGAAGCTAATTTGGGAAATATTTTCTCCCAGGAATCTGTTGGCGCAATTCCAACGAGAAGAGACCCAGCTCTTTGTTTTAAGAGTCATGGTAGGTTTGGTAATCCTCTACGATCATGTACATCCCCAAGGTGCCTTTGTAAAGGGTTCGAATGTGGATGTGAGTACCAAAAAATTGTAGTGAATTTTCTATTTTAGGAAAAAGTTTCTTAATGAACATTGCTTTAACTTTTTATTAATTTATGTTATAATTTTAATTTCATAAATATGTAGGTTGAAATATTCTAAAATATATAAATAATTTTTAAGAATCTGACAATACCACGTAGAAAAATATTCATTGTAAAATTTGCAAATAGAAATCTAGTTTCATTTATATTTTTTCAAGGACAATAATAATTCTATATGTCTAATCAAACAGGTCAAAGGCTGTGTAAAACTATTAAAGGATCAGCCGCCTTGTAAGAGCGAAGGTCTGCTGAATGCCCTTCGCTATACCACGAAGCACTTAAACGAGGAGAACACGCCGAAAAATATAAAAAATCTGCTGGCCGCATGATTACCGAAGCAACGCGGCTGCTGCATCAGAAGTTGAAGCTTGCCGAAACCGCATTTTTTCTCAGATACTTCTTGAACGGTATCGTCTCAAACGACCGTCTTTGTAGCTCCGCAGATCCAAGAGTCTTATTCGTGCGTAAAGCGGTCTTCTTTTCCGCGCGCACCCGGTTTGGCGGACCACACGCGTGTTCTCGGAATTACATCAAAAGCTGCCCTTAAACTGCCGAGATATTTGAAGTTTTCGAACAAAAAAATGATTAATTGACGTTGACGTCAAATTCGTAAAACGATCGATCCCAACGTGTTCCTTTTATTTTCCTATAGTCGTCCGAAACAGTTCACGTGTGTGATTATATATTACTTATTTTATTTTTGTCGATATTACATATTACGCGAAACATTGTTGTGTCGGTGAAACTTTAACGAACATTCTCTCTCTGATTAAGCATTTAAAGTTTTTATTAAGTATTTTGATGTTTCTGTTAACGATCTGCACGAGTTTTCAATTTATAAAATCTGCTTAACGATAGGAAAAATTAAGTAAAAATCGAAATAGATTTTTGCGCACAGTGACCATTTTTTATGCAGCATTTCAACCAAAGTTGTTTATTAACCTAATTTTCGCCTGAAAGGACGAAAAGTTGATTAGAGCATATCATAGTGTATTTATAGGATAACATTGATGGTGGACTTTTGGGGGTGTTACAAAGAGAGCTTTAATCACGTTATGAATATTATGGAGATTTTTAGCTCTTGTTTTCTTTGTTGAATGGCGGGCGAGAGGGTGGATTGTGAAACTGTGAAGTGTTGTAAGTCGCAAAGTCGAATACTGTGCCCCGGCACAAATATTATTTTATCAATATAACCCCATATTTGGAAAATATTCGGAATTTATATTTGAAATGTATCCAATATATTATTGTGTGATCTAAAAATCATATTTTCTAGCTTTCCCTTATATATGATTGAAAAATAGAAGAACACCAAAGATGCTTTTAGTAGTGTATAGTAAAGTTGCGAAAACGGCAGATGTTATTTATTATTATTATTATTATCATTACAATATATATATATATATATATCATATTATATTATTATTATAAATGATCTTATGAAAGTCCTATTTATAGTAACTACCACGAACTCGCATGATGTCAGTGATGATCATTTACATATAAATAGGGATGTACAAATGTAATTGTACACATAATTTACCGTATTTCCTCCTATAAGCAACCATACATTTTGAAGAAAAGTGACTTAAATCCCGAATTTTTTGCATTAAAAAATTTATTATTTTATTATTTTACAATTAATTTTTCGCGTTTGTTTTCTTACATTTTCACAGATTAGAAAATTATTCGATGTTTCAATTTCCAGTGCTAAGTTTTGTTAATAATTTCATATCCATTATTGATAAGATCATCTTGATATATGTATAAATTTTCTGTCTTCCTACCTATCATATTTTGTTGGACAAACCTTAGGATTAGTTTTTTATACATATGACGCGCAAATATCAGGAAAAAAATTTACAGGAATTTTGGAACTGACTTTAACACAAAACATCTTCTTGCACGTTTTAGAGATTAATACTTTGAAGACTGCTTGCCGACCATAATGTGAAACCTTGTGTAATAAGTATTACATAAAAATTGAAAATCACACATTTACATAAGAATTTACCATTAAACGCTCATCAGTAGCGAACCTCAAACACTCAGAACTATATATATACAGATTGTTATCATGTATTAATGACATTCACACAGATATTACTGTTACATTGGCACTTATCCATTGTAACAAATGCCCTGAATTATTGCCTTGGTAATTTTTAAGAAAAAGATAATGAACACAGTATTCAGTTAATTTTACATTCGTTGTATGTTTTATTTCATAACGTTATTCAATGTCAATTAACACGAGAAATATTATTACCGCACATATTACGATTGTACTTGAATTAAATTAAAAACCCCTGAAACGCATAAAGTTTATAATTATTTCAATGGTTACTTTGATGATTAATTCCTCGCAATAAAAATGCGTACATTACGCGATAAACATTATATATATGATTGTCTTCACCAGACCCTTCCTTCCTTTCTACTGCTTATATTGTTGATATTATTAATTTTTCATCAATCTATGCATTCGCGTGAATTATTTTACTATACATATTTTAATAACGTTATAACTAGACGATAAAAATATCGCATAAATCTTTAATAAACAATATTTCATCATCCATATGTAAAATTATTATGTTTTATATCTTATAACGATATAATTGAAAATGTAATATTTTCAAAAAAAAAGCATTGATATTTTATTTTACATTTAAAATTTTAAATGATTAAAATAATTATAGATTGTCAGAGAGAAGTAAATATAAAGTCTACTCTTTATATTTTTTTAAAGCTTACATTTAAAACCTAAAATATGCAATTTTATTTTGAAACTGAAATTGATAAATATATTTCAGAAAGTAATCTATTTTTACTACAGCAGGTTACAAAACTATTAGGAAGACAACAAATAAGTTATACATATACATCAAGAGGATCTTATCAGTAATGGATACGATATTATTAACAATAAGTAATATTATAAACTGTTGTATTATCAGTCGGTATTTCACGAAAGCAAAGTTTTAGGTAAAAGGATCATGACTTTTTCAAAAGATGGAACATTAGAGTTAAAAGCTGCTCATGGCCACGACAGTGTTATTAAGGCGCAATTCTTTAAATATTGATTGAAAGTGGGTTGGAGTCGATGGGTGGTGCTCGGTAGAGGGATGAAAGTGGAAGGTGGAAGCTGGTCGAACTAGCGAGATGAAATGAGAAAGTTGACCAAGAAGGGAGAGACCATTTATTATATATGATAGGTGCGGTCGCTATCTTTATGGATTTTTTTCATTATAATGCAAGCCATAGCAGAGATAAATTTTTAATTATCGGCTTAACAAAATTTGATTAAAACAGTTTTTATTCTTGAAGATTCTTGCAAGTTATATATATATATATATATATATATATATATATATATATATATATATATATATATAAATATCTATGTGTAAATTATATTTTTAAATTAATTATTCATAAGTGTTTTAATACATATTCTACTGCAGAATTATATTTATTACAATATTTAAATAATAATGCGTCATAATTAAACAAACATGTTTTTTAAATGACAATACTTAAAGCTGACTAATACTTTAAAAATTTTTCTTAAACAATACAAATTTGTAAAACAAAGTGCGATTTGTGTCAGATATAATCTTGTTTTGATTGGATATTTTTCTAAAAAAATTAAAATATTATAATAGTTTGAAAAAAGAAAACACGGATTGTCGAAGTAAAGCTATCAATGATCAAATATTTTTTCTCATTATACATGCTACATATATGACGCAATGGTTTAAAATTTTCTATCATTCCTATAATTTGATATTCCACACATACACACACACATAGAATCACAAGAAGAAATAAAATATTTTTTTATTATGAAAAAATTGCATTTTAGTCTATATCAACAAATATAAATAAGGTGCAAATAAATTATTTGTGAATAAAATTTTGATTGTTGAACGCGGTACAGAAATTGTACCCAGTGAATTAACAATCGCGATTGCCATCCAAGAGCGGCCATGTTTTCGAAGGCGTCCGAGAATGTCGCCCAGCTTTTGTTTTGCCTTTAGCACGACCGCCACCGCCATCAGCACCACCCTTGTAGATTTCCCCTCCGCTCATCCCTTGCCGCTACGCACAATCCAGCGACCCTCTTTTTTTCGGGCTGGATGCTGCGGAGTGAGAGAGATGAATAGAGGGACCCCTATGGATTTTTTTTCCGTACCGCGAGAGCACCCGCTCTTCTCCGCATCCCTCCGCTCGCAATGTTTTAAGGGCTGCAACAACGTCTGGCGGTGGTCCTAAAAAAATTCAACCTCCAATTTGTAAGGTTGGCGGCCTGTTTAATTGCGATATCCAATTCCTCTTCGCAATCCATCTTTTTTTCTCTTCCTTTTCTCGCTCAGCTTTTCTCTCTTTCTCTCTTTTGTTCTTTCATCCCTCTCGTTCGCGGTTTTCAAGGCGTCGAGATGGTTCATAAGGGCTGCTCGCTCGTTAATCTTCTGAGACGTTTTTTTTTCCTCTTTTTTTTTTACCGTTTCGAGATGCGACGTCGCCTCGGTCGAGAATAATAATGAGACTAATTTGCACGACACACCTCGTACATTAATTCCTCGCACGCAGTTCTCTTTTCGAGCCGCCACTTGAAAGTCTTAGCGATACGAATCGCAGTTTTTTTAATAACGATAATTTGAGGAGAAGAAAGACGACAGTTTCAATCATACGAAGAACAACAATTTCTGCAAATATGTCGAACATTAAACCATCCGTTTCTAACATGAATATTTTTAATATTTTAATTTTCTATTAAAATTGTGATAGTGCATAATGTATTCAATAATTAAATTATTATTATATAAAATAACATCACAGAAAATAGATAGATAAGTGTCATGTTTATTATAGTTATTTATAGTTGTTTAATATAGTTATGCATAATATTTTATGTCATAAAGACAATTGAGATTGTTGTAAAATATAATTTTTTCAAAATGACATACATTTTCTCGCACACAATATATTATAAATGTAAAAATACTAAAATTTATTTAAAAAGTACACTTTTTATATTTATCTGTAATATATATTATTTATTTTTATAATCATTAAAAAATTAAAAACTTGACAATTCTCTGGTAATAAAGACATACATCGTAATTGAATTATTCCTGTTTGACAAAATCAATTTGACATAATGCGTTGATAACCTTCTATAAGAAAGTAGCAAACGGAATATTCTCACACATTTCTAAATATGTGTCTCAACAAGATTTTTGTAACAAGATGTAACTGTGCCGATTTGTGATCAACTGCAAAAAAAACTGTACTCAGCGGGCGAGTATAATGCCGGAGTTTACAGTTTCGATGAGCACCCCTCGCGCGGTTAAATCATGCCACCCCTTTCTGTCCGCTATGCGGGACATTACGCAGCCTACTCTGGTGCGGCCGGTCTAATTGTGATATCGTTTTTTTCTCACTCGGCTTTTTTCTTATCTTTTTTTCAGCTCATCGCGTCCCGCTTACTCGCTTCTCCGCGCACACGGTTTTTTTGTCCGTTATTTTCCTGCCACCCGGTAATTATGTGGGCGCGGCGGACCAAACAAGGGAAGAAGCCGATGCGGCAAGGAAAAAAAAGTCGTTTTGCATATTTAAATCCCGCACATAGGGTGAACGGAAAAGGGTAGCGAGGAAGCGCGAAGTGCGAGTGAGGCAGGATGATGGGGCGTAAAAGGGTGAGTTCCAAATAACCCCTATGACGACGAAGCGAGATGGAGAACGGCGAGGGCGCGTGCGCCACGACAATGGGCCGTGTTTGCACACCCGAAAATTGGCCGACGCAGAAAAAGTGGCGACTGTCTCAGCATGAGACAAAAACTATTTGAAAAGAAAAAAACAGTCAAAGGGAAAACGATTAATCAGAGGACACGCGCTAACTACCACCAATGTCGTCACGCTGGCGCTTATTCGAAAGGATAGTTTGCTTTCGAATAAGATGATTACAGAACGATATATCACAGATATATTACGTAAGACACATTTTTTATATTATTTGAGACTTTCAAAATACTAAATTTTAACTTTTGTATCAAATTAGATATTTTAAGTAATATTTCGAATATTTATGATTGTGCTATAATTGTGATTACAATGCGGAAATGTCGAAGGTTTATAGTAAATATATCTCTTGCGATTGAATTGTAATAAATGTATATATATATATATATGATCTCTGATGTTAATTATAAACCTATAATTTTAAATGGATTAGTTATTAATAATAGAATTTATTAAATTGTAATGTATAAAGATAAAACAAAATCTACAACTATTTTCTATCTGAAAAGTTTCACTAATCTCTAATTAATTAAATAATGTTATTATATTGCAGAATTAATTCGTAGTTTTTCTTATAATAAAGTAATATTATTTGTCATCTCTGCGCTTAATGACACACTTTTCAATCAAGCCACAAATTGATTAGAATCGCGGGAATATTTTTTTTCCAGATGCTGTCATAATGCATCACGCGCTTCGACATATAAGATACGTGAACGTAGGCCAGCATCGATCGCGGGGATTAGTCCGATCCAATTTTCCGCGGACGATAAATTAGAATTTATGAAATGAGCGTGAAAGGCGGTGCGCGAGTTCTTCGAGGGTGAGCTCTCTCGTGAGGGAAGTCCAGTTTCTGCCTGCCATCTCTATGAGCACCTTCCTCACCCCCGCAAAACTCTCGCACTCTCCCTTCTCAACCGGAACTAATAGTTTTTCCTCTGTTTTTTTCACACGATGCCCCGCGGTGCCCGACAGAATTGCATCGTTCTGGTCGTCAGCAATTTTCGTGCTGACTCTCATAAAAGTCGTTATTATATCGGTTGGATGGAAAATAATTTTATCCTCATAATATAACTTGTACTCCTATGTGACAAGAATGAGCAAAAAATAAAGAGAAAGGAAGGATAAATAGTTCAAAGTATAATTAGAGACATAATAAGAATTCTGTTAAAAATCAATTTTTCTATCTATTTTATTTTTGAATTTATAATTATTCTAAAAGATGGCAAAAATTTCAATATTGTTCTTTGTTTAACATCTGATTTATTCCCTATGTATAACGTATTTTATATTGTATACGTATATATAATGCGTGATATTTATAACATGAAGTTATTTTAAGCAGTTATTGTGAGTAATATAACAAAAAAATTACTTATACGAAATATTAAATATTATTAAATATATAAAAATATATTATTAAATATATATTATAATTACATATTTACATTCAAGATCTTATTGCTTAAATATTATAATTTTAAATGTGTTTTCTTTTGTATGCAATATTCAATTTTTAATTCTTTTTCAAATTTCTTCTCTAAATCCAATTGTATGTTTATCAATCATTATGGGGGTTGCACGTTGAGAACACTCCATTTTGGAGCGCGAAGGACTAGTCGATCCGTTCGATAGACATCGAGGACCGACAGATGTTTCCCATTTTTTCACACTCCCTCTCCTCTCTCGATGGAACACCGTTATTTTCGCAAAAAAGTACCCCGAAACCGATCGGCCGCTTCCGCACACACGTGATCATGTCCCGTTTCACGAACGGATGTTTCGTCGACCGATCGTTCCCTTTCGAGGGGTTCGGAAAATGTTTCGTCGAACAGCTCGTAAGCATCGATCTCGCTTATCGCTTTTCTTCTTTTTAGTTCAGTAATAAGTCATTGCTTTGCATGTCGTGTGTGTTATATATAAATAAATTTTCGCACAAGTATACTGTATTTTGAAATCATGACATATATATATATATATATTAGTCAATTAATTTTAAAGTAATAAATCATGAAATGACAATCTAATTATATATTATATATATATGTGTGTATAAAAATGTCGAAAAATTAATATCAATAATGTTAATATTAATATAAAAATGTTAAATTTTCTTAAAATTTTTAAGTCTCTTTCTTTTCTAGTTTTGTACACACATACGCACACACACATAATATGTAGCAATAACGAAACGAGTACTGAAGGGCTTCATAAATGGCTCCGAACTCTGACATAAAACTCCGCTTTCGGCTATTGCGCCTTACAATACCGAATAGTGAGCAACTAGGTGGCGATTATTTTTTTCACGGAGATTATAACGACGTTTGGTCATTTCCCGGGGTGATAGCCATGTAATCCTGTCGTGATACACATGGATTCGAGACTTTTCCTGGAGAAAAAATCCTAAAAACCGTAATCCTGGATAGACAGGAATAACGAGTGTTTGATTACGGACACTATGGGGCTTCGATACCACCCAGCGACTGGTAATGTCCGGGACTAAGGGAGTTATAGGCAACTGTGAGAATAAAAAAAAGTTAGGGCACACGTTCTTTGGGATAGCGTTTTGTGCTTCTGCGTCGTAGGGACGTTTAGAAACTGACATTAGATTGTCATTTCATGATTTATTACGTTAAAATTAATTCACTAATTTTTTCCGAATAGTAATAAAAAAAACATTTTCTTTTACTCCGAATCAATTTTATTATTCTTTACTTTTTATTTTTGTAATTTTGTTATTAATCGGTTAAAAATTATTTATATTTTATTACGTAATTGACATGTTAATATTAATAAATATAATAATAATATATAAGCTTATAAATAATAATATAATTAAAAATTCGTATTATTTTAATATTTGTCTTAATAATTTTAAGCTCTAAATATTTATGTACAACAGCTATCACATATCATAACTGAATTATACAAAATAATAATTTTTACAGTAGGAATCTTTTCATTGCAAAACAACTGTATAAAACATATATTTCCCTGCCTATAATAGTATATTACAATGATCATGAATTTATATTCTACAATTCCGTGAACGCGTTTCGCGATCATTTCCTATCCCTCGCTACTAGTAGGTAGGTGAGTGACCCCCTTCGGTTTTTATACAAGGGTTTTCCTGAGGGGGAACTTTTTTACTCTGAGGGGCACCCGTGCCTGGGGTAGAGTTCTTTTTTTATAGACCAGCATCTGTACCCTCGTGGCTAGAAGAGAAAAATTTTTCAGTCAGCCAGTCACTCACCTGGCCTACTTCGGGACGGTGAGTTCTGAAAAATTTCATTTCGCGTTTAACACGAGTTTCGTGTATTTTAAGTGCAACCTGTGAATGTTTAAATTTGTGTTTCTATCAATAACAAATGTGTAATAGAAAGTAGTGCGCATTAAGAATGTAATGAAATTTATCACATTGATATGTATATATTTTCATTATCAAAGTTATTAAATTATCAAAATTAATTTGTAGAGTAATACATTTTAGCAATTACAAAAATAAATTGTGATAAGAACACGTTGTTTATAGCAAATATGTGAGTGTAATAAAAGTTGTAGCAATAAAAATGATTAATTAAGTATAAATCGAAACTAAACTTTAACTATAAATCTTCAAAATAAAATATAATAGAAAAATAAAACAACAAAAGTTAAATCGCACAAAAATATTTGCCATTATAACATTCAAATATATTGTACATATTTTTATAACGATATATATAACATAATACATTAAATAATACACGCGTAAAATATGCTCTTAAAAAATTTTTAGAAGACATTCATATCTATAATTGAAAGTTTTCGTTGTACTATATAAAGAAAGTACAAAAGTGATATGAACAATTCGAGACACGAGGGAGACAGAGTCGGACCGGCCGCTTTTTATCCTCCGCTTTCGTGGCCTTTCCATTAAAAAGAAAACGTTTTTTTCTCGCGCCCTACGTTCCCCCGAGATTAAAACATTCGCGAGTGACTCGTGAACTCGTTTGTCGTTTATGCGCGCTTTCGTCCCTCCGCTTTCTATTTGATAAACGATCCTTTTCTCTGCTCGTTTCTCGCAACGAGTCGCGTAACGAAGCACCGAGCATCGTGCAGCTAATTTTCCGCAATTTCTCAAAAAAGGAATGTCGGCGGGACCTTGCCTGCGTCACCTCTTAAAACTCACCCTCAACTTTGCCGGAAAGCGAGAGACGCCAGAAAAGGACGGAAGAAAAAAAGAAGGAAAATGAGAAAGATAAAGTAACAGAAGGAAAGAGAGAGTAAAGAAAAGAGTCGAGGGAAAAGAAAAATAATCTCTTATATACGACGCCCATGGTGTAATGGAGGATATTTCGCGCTGCAAAACACCCGATCCACCCCCATCCTTCTCCCCTTCCCGCCGTCCTCACTTGCCCTCCCGCCTTTGATAATCCTGCCGTGTTGCCTGAAAATAATATCTATCTCCTGCTAGCACAAGAGAAAGAAGAAAACGGAGAACACAAGCAGAGAAAGGAATCGCAGACAGTCCTCGCTGATATATCCGCGTTATGCTATCCAAGAACAAAAATGCAATTTCCAAAAGCCCTTTCCGAAAAAAATCCTAAAATCAATTATTTCTGCTTAATTTAACGATAATTAATATAAGCGGTGTTAATATCACGAGAGGCCATTTATCTTAATGTTGGAATAATTGTAACTCTTTCATTGTCTAAATAAGTAATAAAAATGCATTTTGCAAGACGCAATTTGATTCGATGCAATGTAACAATGTGGATTTTATCGATCGGCTTACGGAACGGAACGAACGTTCGCCGATAAAAGACGAAATGGAATCTCGCGGCGGAATAATAAATTCAAAGGCGGTGGGACAAAAAACAGGAATAATAGGCGCGAGAATCGCGGCGGTAAATCAAGCGGAATCGTACAACGATAAATAAAGGTAAATGACGGTGGTGATTCATAATTAAGGAGCCGGGGACCGGCAATGCGACAAGGCGACCGCGGCTGTCCGCTGGTGAAAAAAGAAGAGCTAGCATGTGTTGGAGAAATTGTGATAAAGGAGAAGACGACCCTTTTACACGTGAAATATCGTGGTATTCTTTAATGTTAATATATAAATAATCTCACGGAAATTGCACTAATCATATTTATAACTTCATAATTTTATACATGTTAAATATAATATATAAATAATAGAGAAATAATAATTTCAGTTATGTTGAGATAGGTATTTACTATCATTGTATAATTTTTAAACATGAATTAACATATTTTTATAATTATTTCGAATAATTTGTTATCAATGTAACATAGTTGCCGCTTTTTAATATTTCTCTAAAAAAATACAATATTTTATTGTTTTAATCTTTACTCATAATTTTGTTTATAATTTAGATTTTATACATATACCTATACCACTTATTCTTTAGTAGGTATAATTAATTATTTTATGTTGTTTTAAATAAAGTATAGTTGTATCTTTCTACGCGCTTTATATTTGTTATCCTATTTATTTTATTACAAAACATTTCTATGTTATTTATTTAATTACAAAACAAATAGCATAACATTGTAAACATTGAACTCAAAATTGAATCGTTTATCTGAACTATATTTATTGATCGGCAGTTTATTTGCCATAGAAGCCCATTTTGGAATTAGGGATTCCGCTTTCTCCTACCATCGAAAAACGCATTGTAAAGTTATAGTTCAGAAACCTGCAAATCTGCATACCACATTCGAGGCAAACTAGCATCCGTCTCTAGTCCGGCGGGAGAAACATTTCTGGCATATTTGCGAGATTTCCTGGAAGACTTGGTGTATCCGCGGGTATACGCGAGGCTGTATTGGCGAACGATAACAAACCGTATCGTGTCCAAAGAAACGTTTCACAAACGAGAAATCGCTGCGCGCCCTCCCTTTGCTCCTCCCGTCGACCATGGGCAGAGCTTTCCTCCAAGTGTACTCGAGATGTACTCGCGTCTAGAATCGAGTCCCGGAGCAGCAATTATCCCGAGAAGCTCCGTCGATTTTGCATTCGCATGAGGGAATACCTGGACCGGTGGAAGGAGACAGAAAAGAAAGAGGAAGAGAGAAAGAGGAAAAGGGAGAAGGGAGAGAGAAAAAAGGGATGAGTAGACGGAATGAGGGAGACGGAATGAAAAAGAAACGGTGAAAGATAAGGAAAGCGAGAATTCCGGAGAAGGATGCACTTTGCAGTGGCGGCGGAGTATAAGCGGGCTCCATTTTGTCCTACGGGGGTCCTTAGGCGCGTTCCCCTCCCGCTCCCTCGGTCTCTCCCCCCCCCCCCCGCTCGCTACCAAGCGCTCGTATCCGATGCACACACTCATTAGAAGCTGTACACGCATGCACACGGGCGCGCGCTTTTCGCCCTCCTTTCCCCTCGCCTCTCCGCCCCCGTCTTCTCTTACTTTCTCTCTTCTTTACATTTCTTTTCTCGCTCCCTCTGTCTGTTCTACGTGTGGACCTCGAGGGTTCGTCGGAAGGGATGCTGCACGCTGCGCATGCGCAACTCGCGAGATATTGATAAAAATAAGGTCCACCCCCCCACTCACACCCCCGATGAACCAGCCCCATCGTAGGGAACTAAGGAGATATTCTGACGTCGAGAGAGCCACCCCTGTATTCTCTCTGTCTCTCTCTCTCTCTCTCTCTCTCTCTCTCTCTCCTTCTCTCCTTTTTTTTTCTTTCTGACTATCCCTGCTCATGTCTCTAGACTGAGTCTTATATTACGACATTAACATAATTATTAATATTTTTGTGGCTCTCGTCCCGTTTCTTCTCCGGTTTCCTTTGCCGTCAAGTAATATGGCATCACCACCATTATTCGCACAATGCCTGTCGTTTGTGCAACGCTAGAATTATATCATTTCTGCTTTTTTAAATTTTTCCACTTGGAATTATTTCTTGGAAAATATTTTCAAGATTGGTATGTGAAAAATACCATTTATATACATATATATATATATGATCGTTTATATTATATATTTCTTTATACAAATTAAAAATATAAGTAAAATTTAAATACATTAATATAAGTAAAATATAAGCAAAATTAAAAATAAAAGTTCGTTCTTAATTTAAACTAATAATATATCGATGCATTATTTTGATGCATTGCAAATAATTCTTTTAATTTTAATAATAATTAAATAAAGAAATATTGTATATGTTGAAAGGCAAAATCTATTTCTTCGCTTTTTTTAAGTTTAAGAAATTAATATCTCTCTATTTTAAATCAATCAAAAAATATTTTTGAACAAATCATTGTTAATGACTCTTAAACTATTAGTACTATACTGTATAGTTGTGTATTTTATATATGTATTAATATAGATAATAATTTAAGAAGTTATTACGGACACAGCGCATACAAGTACAAATTCCACAAAAAGATTTAATCCTGAGAAATTATTAGTATTTTAATCTCACTTTGTTGCCATTTTTTCCCTTTTGTAAATGAAATAAAAGTCAAAAGTTAAATTAAAACGAAATTAATTTTACAAAGTAGTTTCTTTTCGCCCCTTTAAGATTTTTAAATCGTCTCTTTTATGTTCTTTTCTTTTTCTCTATCAACATCCACCCGCGTTTCTATCTTGATTTTCTTGTCCATGTTCTCGCAGGCCGATTCGCGCCTCTGTTTTTTCCCATTTTTCCTCGTTTCTCACCCCTCCGTGCTTCGTTCCGTCGCCGCAGTGCGGCTGAAACGTTTCATTAATCCTAACGACCCGCAGCTTAGCCAATGATCCGTTGTTCCCCCGTCATTGTGCGCGAAGATTTCCTTGCGTCTCTCAAGATTTTTCTGGAGAATGAAAGAGTGAGAGAGAAAGAGAGAAAGAGACAGAAGAAAGCTCGAGTTCCGACACTATCGATCTTCCTCTAGCATTAAGTCCTCTCGTGCATTTACGACCGCCCGTGATTACGTCACTCACAGTGTGCAAATCTTTTACGGATGTTGACATTCTATGTAACTATCTCTCGAAGAAGGATGACACTTTCACTTCAGTCACACAAACGAAAAATGGAAACATTTAAATTAAGTTATAAAAACAAAGACTTTTTTAAAAATAATTTATCACTACTACTGCAGAGAGAGAGAGAGAGAAAGAGATAATTTAATTGAATCTTCGGTGCATTAATTTTATAGGCGCCTACGCATTAAATATATCGATTATATAATAAATCTGGCCGGAGCAGAATAATGAGAGGAAAAGATTGAGGTTTAAAGTAACGGTAGCAAGAAAGAGAGAAAGAACCGAGAAGGTAGACTTTAGAGTGTGCGCACACATAAATGTCCTTTTCTTGGAATCAAAGAGCATCGTCTTGGATTTTTTGGCGACTTTTTAAGAAGCATTTTCTTCCTCTCTTTACGGTCGCGGTGGAACACTTGCAGACCAAGCGGAAACAATGAGATCGCTACGGGGTTCGCAATTAAAACGTTCTGGTTCAAGTGTTTCCCTTTGAGGATGCCAGAGAATTCCAAAGGAAGGTCAGGGAGGAACAGACGAGGTTGAGGAAAGAGGCCGATCAAAGGGGATTATTTCATTAAATCGACTAATCATGCACGCGCTTTGTTCGTACAATCTCTGATGAATTGCAACGAGAAAACGATTCGTGATTTTATTTATTAACAAGCGCGTTGATCAAACAAACACATTAATCAAAGGGCAATTGCTATATTTATTAATTGTTTTAAAGTGCGCACGTGCGAATTACAATTATATGAGTATCTATCTATTCAACAAGAATAGATAAAAGTGTTATGTGAAAAGCATAAATTTTAATTAAATTTTATTTCAGTAGAAAATCAAATTAAAATTTAAATCAATGAAATTTAATTTAAGAAAGAAATTAAAAACTTGCGACACAAGTATATATAATCTAAATGTGTCATAAACTTTATGATTAAAAGAATAATTACTGTTTCTTCATGCGTTGTGATTTTCTGTTCTTTTTTTTTTATCAAAATATGTTATGTCAACAAACTTTTGCGTATTTTAAACTCTTCGGAATGTATTAGTCTTCAGAATCATTGTTAAAGAGTAATGAAAACAAGAAGATAACGACAGGTGTATGATAAGTTTAATTCAAAATTATTTTTTGTCATCCGGACACGTTTTCAGTGTCCAAGACATTCGCATCCCGAGGGTATTTAAAGACTCTCCATCGTTCTACAGAACGGTGAAAGCAGGGGTTGGGGAAAGGAACGGGGACGTCAGGGCTCCTAAGGCAGTAATCCTTCGAACTCTCGCGTACGAGTATTAGTTTCGTGTATAAGATGAATACACATACACACATATACACACAGATATGCGTTGGCGTAACGCGCACGCACACGCCGGGAAAGCCGAAAACCGCGATCAAGTAGGATTACTTCGAAGCAATATGCTCCCTCTCTCTTTCGACCGCTTCTTTTTCTCCACCACTCTTGACCTGCCTGCTGCCCCGCAAACCCCGCCGAAGACACCCCCGCAGCACCACACACACGCGAAATATGTACACACGTGCTACCCTATCTCGCGGGCAATGGCCGTTATCCGGAGAAGCAGTCTGAAATAAGAACGTGCTGTGTGTGCCAGGCGCTGAAATCGCCAATCCACTTGTTTAGATTTGCCGCTAAATACCGAAAAAAAAAAAAACGTTGACGACAAATAAATGATTTTTTTGCGTTTTCTTTAACTTGTCATTTACGTTCGATTTCATTCATATCCTTTTATTTAAAATATCTAAAACCTGATTCAAACTTTTTATGGAGTTTGTACATACTCGCAAATTGATATCACTTTAAAAAAATATAAACTTCAATAAAAAATTTATAATTTAATATAATAAATATTTTTCAAACCGGTAACATATTGTTCGGTAACTACTGTTAAACAATTCAGTATAATTTTATATATATATATATATATATATATATATATATATATATTTATTTATTTATTTATTTATAATATTGGATGAGATGTAACGCTACTTGTTTCTTACATTTTGAAACGCTTGGTAGTATAACCGAAATTTCTTCTCGGCGCCCGGTGCTTTGGACTATTTTCTTTTGTTACGACGGCTCTTATAATATACACGGAGCGAATATCATTTTCACGGCTTGCCGAGTTGACTATGTGGTCGTTTTTAAAACTTATTCTAACATCTCGATGTTAGAAATGAATATACCACGTAAATTCTGTCATCCACGATGTCTACGTTTGCTTATTAATTCGGCAATTGCTATATATCGTTATATGTATCACAAAAAATAACTATACAATATTATGCAAAACAATTGTGGAGGATAAAAAATATGTGAAAATTTGTCTTAAATTAAACATTCTGGTTACGGAAGTAATTTGTCTTAAATTAAACATTCTGGTTACGGAAGTATTCTAATGATAATATGACGATAATAATAATGATGATGATGATGATACGATGAAAGTGATTAATATTTTAAGTAACGATCCTATTTAAGTGAAGTAATTTTGGATCCAACTGTAGGAACGGCAGTAGTGTCGAGAAAGTAACGTGAAATCCAAGACGCGTCGAGCAGTCAGCCTTAAAGCGAGTTAAGGATGGTTACACAGTCGCCCCGGTAAGGTGCAAGCATAATATTCCCGAGGCGGGCAAAGTAGGTGCCGCGGTGCGATGAGACGGCGAGGTGAAGCCGGATGAGAAGTAGAAGGTATAGAAGAAGCAGTCGGTGGAGAAGAGGACAAGAAGGTGATAGAGGAAGAAGCGAGGAAGAGCACGTGGAAGAAGGTAAGGAGGAAGAAACCGAAGAAGAAGCGGAGCTGCCACCGCGATGGGAAGGGTAAGGAGGAGAGAAAACGGAGCCGAGAAAGAGAGAGAGACAGAGGGAGGGGGGAGAGGGACGAGGGTGTAACGCGGGGTAAAAGTCCGCGAGCCATTTTTCCCCATATAATTATAAGAGAGGGACTGAGCGTCTCCATGGCAACCACACACCACCCTCTTCTCGCCCACCCCCGACAACCTCCCCGTTCCCCAACTCACATACACCCCCTCATACACTCTGCACCCCGTTTACTTATATGCCGGAGGACGCGCATCAGCACACATGCGTACATATACATGCACATGCGCGCGCGCAACTAGCTAGCAATGATAGTGTCTTTGTACGTGTGCATATGTGAATGTGTGTGTGTGTGTGTGTGTGTGTGTGTGTGTGTGTGTGTGTGTATATTCGCGCGCAATGTCTCCGAACGTGAGCGCGTGTATCTTCAGTGAGGAGAGAAAAAGAGACAGAGAAATGGTATGGGGAGGAAGACGGAAAGAACGGAAAGACGAGGGCGAATTCGTGCGCGTGTCGGAGACCAGGCGTGTGCTTATACGGAGAGACGGTGAGTGGCGCAAAGGAGGAGGTCGGGAGAGGGTGAAATTAATGTATTTGTTCTGCGGCCACCCTCATATGCTCTCCTGGGCGAGAGAAGGCTCGGCTGCTCTCGCGAGGTCTCACGGCAAAGCGGATGGCCGAGACGACGTGGCCCGGCTCCACGTAGAATATCAGCCCAGCGTTATTGCTTTTGTGTGCAAAGGACGTCTGTCCCCTTCCTTCTTTCTCCTCCATCACCACCCACCACCACCCGCACCATTCCTTCGCGCTAGTCGTTTCTTCGAGGCGCGTATGTGCGCCTATATCGCGCCTTCTAGGTACGTGTCGCTGCGATTCGACTTGAATCGCGTATTAAACTCTGTTCTATTTTAAAACAAAAAAATCGTAAATAATTAATTAGTTGAATCAGAACCTATCTCGGCATATTCAATTTTCTTAAATGATATTTAATATCTATTTAATAGATTGTTGTTAATATATCTGTATATTTAATTTATTACATATCTATTTAATAGCTTGTTGTCATTTTGTATAATTGATAAAATTATTAGTGACATAATGGTAATAAATTATGTAATTATAAATTAAGATTATTTTAAAATAAAAAATCGTACTTATAATACTAAAGTTTTGTTACCTATTTGCCTTCTTAATCCATTCACACGTTTACCTTCAATAATTGCAACCCACAAATTGTTTATGATATAACAGAAAAATTTATTCTAAATTTATCAAAAAATCAGTAAAAAGAATTATTGATAGAAGAAGTATATCTTTATATTTATTAAAATTAATATTATGTTGTAATATTATAATTACGAATTTAGAGAGAAAATTGCAGTATTTTCGGCTTGAATTATCAACGCAGTAACTAGTGCTGCGCTGAGAGATGAAGGGGTGGGGTTCGTTCGAGTTCCCCTTGGAAAAAAGCTATTTAAATAGGTACGATCCGTAGTGGGTGGAGTTGGCTTGATGGTGGGTCGGTTCTCCATTGCTTCATTCTGACAAGAGGCAACCGGCCATACGAATACGTAACATGGCTGGCTATGATGCTATAGAAAAACTCTTATAAAAGAAAATATAAATAAAATCGCAAATTTATAGAATAAGTATAATTTAATATAAAGACTTTTGCAATATTAATTATACAAGTAAATATTAAAAATATTTTTAATTACAGATCTTTGAATAACTAACAAAATGCAATTATTTAAAATTTAAAAAGATTGTATTATATATTAAAAGAATATATTTAATATTTTATCTTGATTATTCTATAAGTCATTCTATATTATTTAAAAAATTGCAAGTAATAGATTAATGCTAAAAAGAGAAACTAGTTATTTCGAAAAAGTAATATTGCTAATAAATTGTATAGTCATAAAGAGAGATTATTAATTGTACGATACAAAAATTACTAAATGCAATATAAATGAAGAAAAATATAGAATTAATTGCATTTAAAGATGTTATTAACTCTCTATATTACTTCATTTTCATTTATTCTAATTTATTTTATTTGTCTCTTTGTGAAAAAAACAATTACTCGCACGTCTTAATATTATATTATTTTCTGAAGCAAGGGAGTTTAATTTCAATTCACATTCCGATCTCATATTGATGATACTGATATTGTAATGTATTGATAATTACAGAATGATACGTGATTATTGAATCAAATCCATCCGGGTGTTGCGAGATTAATATTTCATATTCCCGATATTGAGACTGCGGTTGCATCGTCGGCTACAGTTGCCGCGTCACGCCGACATTTAAAATCACCTGTCTTCATGTTTACGTCCCGCCTGGCGGGATTCTGGCGGCGGCTAGGCGATGTTGAAGGGACGTCGCTTAAACAGTGGCGCCTGGAGATTCCCGTGAATAATTGAGCCGCGTAATTTATCGCACGGAATGCAGCCGGTGGCTTCCTTTCCCCGAGTGCTGAGGATCTCCCGAACGGTAAGGGGGTCGAGGAGGGGTTATAAGAGATGTAGAGAAGAAGGAGGAGGAGGAGGAGAAGGTAAAAGAGGGATGAGGCCGAAGGTAGGTAGGTAGGTGAGAGGGGTGGGTCGGTGGAAATTGAATTTCGATCGAACACCGCCACGGCGGGAGAGAGCCGGAGGGGCGGCTAAAGCGGGATGGTGGTAGCGCGGGGAAAGGAGGGAACAGGAGAACGCGCGGGATAAAGGGAGAGACGGAAGGTGGAGGGTGGGGAAGGGGAGAGGGGAGAGTTAGAAGGAGGCTGTAGGACATTACAGGGCATCCTCCGACCCCGTCACTACGGCGAACAAATGAGCAATTCTCTCAACCCCCGTGTCCTATGATGTCCTGCACGTAGAACCTGGCAATGGGCGTCTTCTGGGTCGATCTCGAGCCATACAGGTCTCTCCCCCCTCTTCCCCACCTCTCCCTATCCACCTCACCGTCTTCGATCTTCTTCCGCCTTCTATGTACTAACGCCGAGGCTACCCCCCGAGGTGATCGTAGTTTAAAATTTCTCACACGCGGAGCTCGGAAACCACCCGCGCTTCCTCTTCTCCTTCTTCTCTTCTCTTTCCCCGTTCAGTTCCCTTCAAGTCCTACGTCGACGACAATCACCCATCACCCATCTACCCGTCCGATCGAAGCACTCGTCGTGACATCCAGCTACCACGAATGCTGACGAATTATTTTTCGCGAGTTCGCGGCCTCGGAATCTCGTCGGCGGATGCGTTGCTCTAAATTAACATTCGCGATACCTACTGTAACTTATCGATTACATAAGTATTGCCGAATATAATAGCAAATGTATTTCTATGTTCGAATGTTCTTTCAGAGTTCAAAACAGATGCAGCGGAAAGGAATGCGTTGCCTTCTCGAATGTTTTATACCGCGATGAATATATCGACGATGCTTGCGGGCTCTTGCTAGAAAATATCGAAGTTCGAAATAAAACCCCGTTTCAAGAGAAAAAGGGAGAGAGAAATTTTTTTTACTTTTTTATCATATAAAAGTTATCTTATTTTGTCATACGCAGTTTTTGAAAAGATCTTGTTAAGTGACTTAATCACTACTTCAAATAAATCGTTAAACGTGCAATTTCACATTCACATAAAAAAGATGACTGTCCTATTTACAGTTTTATCGATCCAATTTCAAGACTGTGCATTCAATTTCGTGGTTTGGAACTACGATCTATGTAATGTCACGCGATAGCTACGACGAATAAACTCGTTTATTTACGAGTTTTCGTCCCGCGAATCAACGTTCCTCAACATCCTCTTTTCATTACTCGGTGCACCTGATCTCGACGACCCCGGAACGGGAAAGGCGTGCGGCAGACACGTTAATCAGCCGGAGGTACTCGCCGTATTCTCGGTGGAGGCAAAGGACTCTGAGCGCAGAGAGAAAGAAAATGGCCGGTTCGCCATTAATTAATAATAGAACCCAGCGGAGTCGCTCGGTTGGCGGCGAGAGGAGGAGAGAGAGAGAGAGAGAGAGAGAGAGACAGACAGACAGACACATAGATAGAAAGAGAGGGGAAAGAGCAAGATGGAAAATAAGAGACCAGGAAAGATGAAGAGAGACACACAAACATAAGGGTAGTTCTCTCCGCGATCTCCGTCTCTCTTCCCTCGAACGGGTAGGGGGTGGGGCAGTCTAGGGGGCGGAAGTAAGGGGGAAGGGGGACTGGAACGGGGAATGGATTTTATGCCCAGAGCGAGATATATGGCGGCCGCTACGCCCGGGCAAAAATAATATTAATATCGGAAAGGAAAGGAGGGAAAGTTTCGCAGGCAGGCTGGCTGGCTGGCCCTGCTTCAGGCAGGGGATATCAAGTATAATCATAATAATAAACGCCCGCACACGCGGGGCGCCATTGCTGGCTCTGCCACCCCCTTCTACGGTCCTTCTCCCTCCGCCACCCTCATCGCACACACACGTCAGTGACACACATACGTATATACAAATGTTACTCTCAGGTATTATACGAACATCTTTCTCTCTCTTATCCTTTGCGTATATGTATTTTGTATGTGTGTGTGTGTGTGTGTGTGTGTGTGTGTATGAGTGTGTGTGAGTGTATGTGTCTACCGTTGAGCCAGCTATACACTCGAGGATTAGATTAGCTTCCAGCGGCTTCGCCGCAAAGGCTTATATCTGTGGGTCGAATGAGCGGCAAACAAAAATGGCTCTTCCACCGAAAAGCGCCGCGAAATCGCCTGGAATTTTTCACCAATACAACTGCCTTTGCAGCGAGCGCCGTAGATTTATGATGGGATATAGATGCAATTTCCGGGGACATTTATGCTGATTACTTATGTCGCGGTTGATCGTCATCTAGATTCAATCATCCACGCACTACATTCTTTAATAAATAAATTTCAGTTTTTCAGTTGTGCTCTTAAAGACAACGTTAATTGTTTTAAGTTAAAATAAAAAATAATTATTATCGTACATCATCAATCATTATACGATTTATCTATGTAAATGAACATTATAATGTCAAAATATTTTTTGCATATTTCATATAAAAAACTAACTTAATCGTACATCTTTTTTTGTATACAAAAATAAATAGTACTACTCGAAATTTTAGGCAATATCAAGAGATACATTAATACATTCTTTTGTAAATATTAAAATTTAATTGCAATAGATTATCTATTTCTACTTGCTTGGAATACAAAAACTGAATGCTTTGATATTTTCCGAATTTACTCGAAATGATTTATAATAGCTCTTATAATGTAGGCGTTACATAAAATTTAATATACTATGTTTCAACAATATATCATTACATAAGGTATTCGCGCGTATATGTATATATACATACTTACATACATACATACACATACACACCTGTAAAACTCCAAATTGTTCAAAGAATTCACGAAAGAAAGTAAACGTGCAATAAAACTGTACGTTATTAAAAATTTCTTATAGTAACTTTTATCTTTTGCGTCGTAATAATTCGCTTACTTTTATCTTCTTCTCCATGTTCTATTCGATTCTCAGATTTTAATCTTCATCGTCAAAGAGCAATCCTGTTACTCCAATTGCTATTGGGACGAACCGTGTTTCCATCCAAAAGACGCCATTGTTTATACGGTATCCCAAAACCCTCGATCTCCTAATTAATCCACGCGACGGATAAGATGGCTTTTCCGCTCAAGCAGACACATCCTTCGACCTGCTCCCTAATCCTCGGTCGACCACCCCGCCCTATCTTTCCTGTCGGAACACCCTCTTACCTCCCTCGACTCCCGCGAAGCTCATAGGGGGTTACGAGTAGCGCAGATGCATTTATATCGAATTGCAGCTCGGTCGTATATTGGCTCTCTCGGAATGGAGGCTTTTGTCTTGGCGCGCCTCATAAGCGTGGATTTGCCCTTATCCTTACCGTAGTTTCTTCTCTTTCTATTTTCTTATCCACCCTCTCACTCTCGCTAGCGTCATTCTCCAGTCCACGCTCGACCACCCCCGAAGTCAACTCCCCACGTTCTTCGAGTCACTGAAAACGGGGAAGGCCGTTCTCTTCGTTCATCCTCCTCTCTCTCTCTCTCTCTCTCTCTCTATTCATTGTATTTCTCTATTTCTCTCTTTCTTTGCCTATCTTTCCCTGTGCCCCCCCTCCCTCCCCCCACTCCCTTCCTCTCCATTTTTCCCTTCGTCGCTAGTTTCGAAAAAGTATTTTAGCGCACGCTCGAACGGCGCTCGCTACGATTCGTTTCATTATCATATCATTATTTTTTGCCGGCACTCATAAATTGCCTTTTTCCGTGGATTTCTCGTGCTTTATGCGTCCCACTTCTGCCATT
Organism: Anoplolepis gracilipes; assembly: GCF_047496725.1. Lineage (NCBI taxonomy): Eukaryota > Metazoa > Arthropoda > Insecta > Hymenoptera > Formicidae > Anoplolepis > Anoplolepis gracilipes. Next base: position 3,829,607 of record NC_132974.1, read on the forward strand.
AATGTCAGAGACCCGGTTTTACTTCCTCCTCCTCCCCCTATCACTCCACGTCTCATTTCATGACCATTTATCCGGGATACGTGACTTTCGTTGCCAAAAACACATTTTGTCCCGGCTAGTTATTAATGAACGACCATACTAGTAAGGTTTTCTTTCTTGTTGCTCTTCCGAGGCCTTATTTTTCTGTTTCAGAAGTAACTGGCAATTGACATAAACGGGAACGTATAAATTGGTTATTATTATACTATATTAATATACAATATTGTTTTACGCACACGATACAATTTCAGCGAATCGTAATGTTCTCTCTGCCACCTGATAATTCTGAGTATGTGCGTTTATTTATAATGAATATAACGTCTACAGAAGATATGAAACGCAGCAAACTTTGTATATTTCGTATTTCAAGATAATATTTCTATAAAAATATAAAGTTTTACTTAAAAAAAAAAGTTAATTAGTATCAATTTTTAATTGCTCTTAAAAAATAACTGTATGTAAAAATAGTGTGATTAACAGATAATGATGAAATAATCATAATTTATAATTTTTAATTTCACCCCTAAAATACAAATATCTTTTTTTGTAAAAATAATCTACTGTTCTTATTAAATTATAAAATTAATATCCTCGTTAAATTAATATTATTCTTATAGAAATTAAAACATTCTTTGTGGTTCAGAACAGAGATGCTGAATAAAGAATTTTGCAGACTGCAAGAAACGACGAGGTTAATGTTTCAGATCGTCAAAGACAGGTTATCAGGTATTTGATCTTAAGAAGGAACCAAGAACGGATTGCACTCCTAGTGATTAAAGTAAATCCAGGAATTAGGTTGAGGCGGAATCGCGAAGACGGCAACGTCCGTTGAGGTGGCAAGCGCGGGGAAAGGGGAATCTTGGCAATCAGTGAAATGGCAGTGAAAATAAATGAATGGAAATCAAGTCTGTCTCTTCCTCTCGGCAAGATACGGTGAACGAGAACCAGCGGCCACGTTGCAGTCGATGAAACGTCCCACAAGCTTGCACGAGCAATAAGAACGGATTGCTGAGTTAACTCGAGTCACATTTGTGATTGTAAAAAGCCTCTGCTGTTCTCTGAGACGACTCTGTTGCATTATTGCGAACGCGCCTTCGGGGAATGTAACGATAGCAGAGTCACCGATACGAAACGACACGACCGGAAGATTTATAGTCATTATGTAGCTGTCTTTAGAATTATAGTCATTTTCGAGATTTAGATCGCCATTCTTGTGTAAATTGTAAAAGCGGCTTATGCGTCGATTGCATCGACGATCAATGCAAACATTGATTAACTCAAATCATTGACATTTTTTAATTAAAATAAATAATTGAACGAAAGAAAATTAAGAAATTCAATGACTCGAAAATTTGCACATGAAATTAAATATTAATTAATATTATCGTTACAAGTGTAAAGCCGTCAGATAAAAATAGTTAAATAAAATATTTTAAAAAGTTTTATATTTAATATCGAATGTTTCTAGGTTTTAATTCAATCCTATGCCTATTTTTATAAGGAGAAAGTTTTTTCTTTTTACGCGTATTGCAATGTCTACCGAAAATTTTTCGAAACTACTGCTGAACAAACTGACAGAACACATTAAAGCAACAGTATCTATCCTTTACTATATTTCGCGTGGAATCCCTAAACTAAACTATACCTCATCCCTATCGGCGAGCAAGCATCCCTACCCTCAAGAAAGCAAGCTTAATGCCTCGGAAAAAATAACACGCGCACATACACATATATACGCGCGAGTATTCCCACACGCATCGAGATCCATGCGTGTTTTCCGTGTTCTCTTTTTTGCTTGCAGGAGGGTGGACATTTAGGGCGACAAAAAAGGACACTCTGTCTCCCGCAGGAAGCCCCCAAGAACATGCTGGAATTCGACCTCGCTGATCGATTGAATCTGCATGTTTTTCTACTGAAATTGTTCCTCACGCAATTGCTAAAGCGACGATTGTCGCTTGAATAGTTCGAATAGTTGCTTTTGTTAAACTACATGCATTCTAGCTGCTCAAACATTATATAAACATCATCATTCTATGCATTTTGCTTAATTCAAAGTCGATAATTTATTTATTTAAATTATTGCGAACATTAAATAATTTACAATGACTCCCACCCCTTTCTCTTTCCCGCGTTTTTTAATACAATATTTTGTAAAGAATTGCTACTAAAAAACGAAAAGTATTTTAATAATTGATGATTACAAATTCGATTTTCTCTCTACAAACATTTTATAAAAAATCTAAGGACATAGATATTTAATTCGCAAAGAAAGCTTAAAGAATATATTTATATTATAATTCCTTAAATAATTTAAGCTAAATTTAAATAGGAATTTAATGTGATACATAATTGTTACGATATTTTTTTCTTAGAAATGAGAAAATTTCAGCTAGATCAGTTATATTAAATATTAGTTATTACATTGCAGAGATATATTTTTACTAATTACATATTTACCTTTTACTAATATTTTTGATATGATTTCTACTTATATTTGTAATGCAAAAAGAATAACATTAATATTATCACGCCAACTGCAAGATGTTTTAAAATATTGCAACTAATTACTGTAGTCTAATTAGAAAGTTCTTTAGTAATATATATGAGAAACACAATAATTTTCTTTGCGCGAAATTATATATTATAAAAATGATATTTTCTCCGTGTTAATTAGCAGGTAATTAATTAATTTCATTAATTATTAAGCCTAATTGCTCCAAGTACCGAGCCACACCTTTCGAATAGCGCATAGGTATGCCCAGGACCGTATATCTCGCCATCCCTCTGACAAGTTACAGAGACCGTCAGGCGTATGTATCGCACACTCATGTATATCCGTCACACACATGTGCTGTATTCAGTATAATTCCCCTTCCCTCTCCCCCAACCACTCTCTTATTCCCCTCATTTGCCCCCACTTTTGCCTTTCGTGGGTGCGGCTTCGGCCATTTTGGTACCACCTACCCCTCACGCGCAGGTCTTTCACCCTTCTGGGGGGTCCCACGTATGCGCGTGTGCACACGTACACAAGCATACACGCGCCGTCGCGCGGAAAGGTGCTCCAAGTCACGGCAGAGGGAAGGGATGATAAAGGGGAAGAGGAAGAGGTTGCGGAGAAGACGGTATGGGGAAGAGGTGGCCGAGCTTATTCCGGAATCCTACGTGCAGCGAGAGGAAGACGGTGAAAGAAGAGGTGTCGTTTCGAAGAACGTTGGGGCTGGGGAAGCGACTTAATTTCTATCGCCCCCTCACCCCTCTTTTCCCTGACATGTTTCGCCTTCCTCTCGCCCCATCGTGCCGCGCAGAGTTCACTCGTTACAAGCTTCGAGCTTCGAGCCACGGTGTAACTTTCCTCGTTGGAACGCTGGTACCGATTTTTCGAAGACTCCACGGTGCTTTTTTGCTCGATATAATCTTTATCGCGAGAGAGTCTCCAGCAGGAGGCTTTCGAACTTTTTCGCCGAGACGCGATCTTGAGGGAAGATAACATACGACCCTTTAACAAAACCTTTTATAAACATTCGCCCTTATTCCACAGTTAGTGTTAAATATTTGATTCTCATATTATGTACATTCTTGATCAAAATAATTAAAGTTTCAATATAATACCTATTTTATCTATATTAAAAATACAGCATAAGAATAATTTCATAATATATTCAAGCACCAGGAGAGAATTAAAATCAAAATCATATTTATATCTTTTCGAAATACTCTCAATACTCGATTATCCCGATAATAGTAAAGTTTTCTTTAAAAATAGCTCCTTTTTGGTTCTAGCATAGATTTACCTTCAAATAAATTTTATATTTACTATAGATACATAAATATAATTATAACATAATTATTTATATATATATAATAAAATAAAAATAATATTAATTGTTATAAATATATAAATCAGATATATAAAATACATAAGATATATCCAAGAAAAAAATCGTGTATCTCGTTATATAGATTGAACGAAGATGACACATGTGCGCAACGTTCTTGATCACAGATGGCGGCACTCATATACTATTCAGCTAATATACGCAATTCGTAATTTATTTTATAAAACGCAATAAAACATCTAAATAAAAATATAGATTTTATTACTTCATTTAAACATATGCATCTACATATATAGATTCCTTTGATTCTTTCTTGTAACTTGTCTTGTTTATTATGTTATTTATATTGTTTTCATCAACAATTTTATATAATTTTTATAACATAAAGTAAAATCTCTATAGCACAATTTCATTAATTTTCAATTATATGACTAATTCTATTTCCAATATTTTTAAGATGCATATCAATGGAAAGAATAACTTTTCTTTATAGCTCATTTTTCTTTGTACTATTATTTTCTTGTAGTATTATTGCGCTTGGAAATATACGCGTTATCGTTATAGTTGCATTAATTTTATTCTGAAATATCTTATTCATATTTAAGTACAAATTTGGTGAAATTTTTTGATTGAAAAAGCAAACTCTTCACACCAAATCAAACTTATTAAAATACGAAACTTATTGTGTCGTCGTCCTAATTGTACAATTTGATCATAAATGTCATTTTATTTCCGTCACTCAAGAATCATCTTAATTCCCTGTGCAAAGCTTACAAAATTTTCCACGGAACTCGATATAAATCCACTTCCGTGCCCTTCGCCTCCTTTACCCGGCGCGAAACATGTTTCCGTGAGAGGGTGGATAGGTTATAGCAGGGGACGAAGAGGCGTAAGTGCTTCTTGTCGGAAAAATTATATGATAGCCGGCAACGCGAGCTTTTTCCCTCGACTCGGTCCTCTGCTCCTTTTCCTCTAGCTTTGGATTAGAAAATATGATTAGCTCCGTGCCGGGAGTTTATTCGGGAGCAACGGCGGGGCAGGAAGCGGGAAAAGGGGTGGCTGTCGTTCGTACCCTTCGGATTTTATAGATGACCATGGTCCCCTACGTGCCTCGGCGCGACACTTTCCGGAAAAAAAGAAGCCTTTGCCCTTCCATTATTGCGTTTAATTTCGCACAAAATATCGCAGTTGTACCAACTTTTATGGTCATCACGTGCGTTTCTTTAATGTTTGTTAGCTTGCAAAAAATTAATTACATAACAATAATTGTGGATATTAAACATAGAAAAACATTACACAATTTATATATTCTTTATGCAGAGAGAAAATTACATAAGATGGGACGTCACAATCGAGTAAGAGGTTAACGGAATTACACTTAGAAATAACGTAGGCGATGCACGTCTCGCTCATGTTTTGCTTCTATAAACTTTTTTCATCTTTCTTTCTTTCTTTCTTTCTCTATTACAAAATCCTTTTTTCTTCTCTCTCTCTCTTTCTCTCTCTCTCTCTCTCTCTCTCTATATATATATATATATATATATATATATATATATATATATATATATATCACCAACTCTTATAAAAGATCACTTCCCTTTTATCCCGCAGCAACTAACAACACAATAATACAAAATTATGTATATATGCATATACATACATACATACACATATATATATATATTGATATAACGATATAGAGATTAACATTTAATGATTTATATAATGTCTGCTTTAATTAATTACACGCTTTCATAATCTTTTGCTTTTTTTCTCATTTTTGTAAAAAGAGAGAGAGAGAGAGAAAAGGAAGAGAAATTTATCATAACTAGTTATATGAAATTTAAAAGTTAATTATATCATGATCAAATTCATAGAGCTCATAAAAATTCAATTTGTATCAAACATCATTTTTAAATGTAGCTCAAAGATCATATCGATTATCAATCGCATACGAATGCTCGAGAAATAATAAGTATTATTCGTTCAAAAGAGAGAAGAAAAGTAAGCGCGAAAAAAAAACGACAAGCTATTTCGTACGAGAGATGTCCGCCATGAGAGCATGGGGTTGTGCGACGGGGTTGACGACGATGAGTATTTCCCAGAGGAGGAACTCGGAGTCGACTCATCAGACGACCCTAGCCTTAACACCCGGGTTGCATAATAAAGCCGTGCCAATTTTTATCGAGCTGTGCCATTGTGTCCCGCACGGGAGAACCAGCGGATCCTCACCGTTTCCACCTCCGATTTTCCCGGTATTCTCTTCGCGACGCCGCGCGACAGCCCGATGAAAACTTTCGAAACGCCACGAACCGTGGACGTGCGTGGAAAAAAGTATCGGTTTTAGTAGCAAACTGCGACCGGTTTGTCGGAACCGCTGAATCAACGAGATCCCGCGTGGTAATCGGCACGAAAAGTGATGCGAACGGAAATGGCAAAAACGAATGTCTAATATTTTAATTTTGTAACCTTGTAATTCTTCAATAAGTCTAATTTTTAACAATAAAAAGATCAACAATTTCTCTCTATCTCTCAAACTTATAAAGCTTATTAATTCTATTATCTTCTATTTATAGATATTTATAATATATTTCGATTTATAGATATTAAATAATTATTTAGTTTTTTTCAGATAACATTTTTCTAAGAACCACATTTGTATTTTTTTTCTTCTCCCGCGTATCTTTTATTATCTTGTTTATTTGAAATAATTTGCTAAAGGCAATCGTAATTTGTCAATTAAAAACCACTAAAAATCGCACAAACTATCGATTTTTTCCAGAAGCGAGAAACGACTAAATGCGAAATATCGACGTTACGTCACATTTCCTTGGTATAATACTTTCAACGTGCCGGCGTACCGATGAAATTAGATTCCGGAGACGCGAGTAGCAAGCGATGCATCGGGGCGAAGAGGGGGTGATCGATGAAAAAAAAGGGCGATCGGTTTCAACCCCATCCACGAGGTATGTTTGCGACCCCAGCGGATGAGAAACGATCCCCCTGTCTCCACCGAATTTATATCGAGATCGAATTATTGATCTTTGCCAGCGCGACCGATTGCGCCGACCCCACGTGTCAATTTTACGGTTTTAACGAACTGCAAACTCCAAAATGTATCGCCGCTATTTCCTTCGGACTGGAGTGGAGTCGGCATTGCTGGCACGCTGCCAAAACTATTTCAAAAGCGGCACGTTAAAGATATATTTATAAATATGACGTTAAAATATGTAAGAATTTTATTGTACACTATATTTTATACTTTGTGAAAAAATAAGTCAGAGATATAAAATAAGATTGTTTCGTATTCTAGATTTTTGTTTTAAAAAAACTGGCTTGCAAAATTAAAACAAATTTACATCTTTCTAAACTTAAATTGCTCCTAACAATTATCATCAAGTTTATTTCATTTAAAGGCTATTGAAATATATATTTAAAAAATACAATTAAAATATATATTTAAAAAAAATACAATTTTAAAAAATAAAATCCTTTTTAACTTCTCGTCTTCTGTCCCTTTTTCCTTTTCTGTCTTTTTTCTATGTAATTAAAATTTTAAACTTTTTTACCAGAATGTTATCTGTTACATTTTGTAATTAATATATTTATAGCTGTCAAAACAACTTTAATAATATAAAACTGTAAAAAGCAAACTTAAAAAAGCAAAAGTATGTTATAAATTTTCTAATTTTTTTCTCTAAGTCAATTTTCTTAAAAATAAGTTTCGTATAAAAAAATTGTACATATTCAATATTTTTTATTTATTTCTAGACAAAAATCCTTTTTTTCGCAATCTTGGACGTAACCTATACAACACAAATCTTAAGTTGTTGGATCCATATTGCTCGCTTTGGTTTGCTTCGTCAGCGAGTCAGGAAAAGCTTAGCTTGCGATTTATCGCAAGTGGTAAAGAGATACAACGACCAAGTAATTAATCTGGCTCCAAGCGAATCGCGAGCTCCGGCTAACCAGATGTCCGACCTGTCCGATAGCAATCGGTCAATGTCCAGTTCTGTTTTAACTGCGGATTAAAGCGAACTAACTGTCAGCCGTTGTAATAGGTATGTTGGTGTAAAGGATTAAGAAACGATGTCATCTCAATGTCGTATCTCGGTAACGTTGACATTTCAAAGAAATGGCTTTTATTGTCCCTATATTACTCATATGTAATTTGTACTACTTTCATATCGAAATTGACTGTCAGTAAAGTAAAATATTTTTTCAGGTACCATTTGGCCGTTAAAATTTTATTCACTATATTAATCGTTATTTCATTTCATGTAACATACGCACTAAAATTGCAAGACAAAAAAATAATCTGGATTAATGCGGAAAATATTCTACACAAAATTCTAATATATATGTATGTCGTTGTTTGTCTCTAAAACGCTCCGTTGCCAATTATTTGCAAGCCTTGGCGGCGTTGCAGAGAACCCCCGTTCGCGTTTACAAAATTTCCAGGGTAAATCCTCGTATATGAAATTCCATAAATTACGCGTCCCCTCGCTCACCGTCACGCGTAGCGTCCATTATTATTGGCTCGCGATAGCGAGAGAGAAGAAGAAAAGCGATCCGGTGACGAGTGTCCGTCCGGTCGAAGACACCCCCTTCGCGCTGTCGGATTCACCCTTCGCCAGCCGATGCGTGATCTTTAAGGGGATGTATGTAAGCTGTGGGCGGTGAAGGCGTCGCGAAGGGACAGGGCAAGAGGAAAAAGCGGCGAAACAAGCGAAGCCGTCCTAACGGTGCCTGCTGGTGATGGTGGGGTCGAGATGAGAACGACGACGATGGTGGTGGCGATGGTAGTAGTGGTGGTGGTGGTGTAAAATATGGATTTACTTCTCCTCCAGGGCCGCGGCTTTTCCTTCGGGCTCTATCTCCACGTACGTGTACCTCTGGGCGCGTGTGACGTCATACGTGGCGCTACCAACACCATTATATCGCGGGTAAGGGGAATGGTGGTGGCGCGGGGGGGAGGGTGTCATGGCTCGTTTGTTAGACGGGGCTCGGAAGATCCAGGGGGTGTTTTGTTAGTGTTTTCTTTGCATCGTCACACGAGACGACAGTGTTTTGTCTCCGTGCGAGGAAAGAAGCGCTGAAGAGGGAGAGCAAGGGTGGCACACAGGGTGCGAGAGAGAAATAAGGCGAAGATAGAAAACGGGAAATGCTTCGGTTAAGCGCGAAGCCGGAATGGCGAGCTTTCTTGCGAGCGTCCTTAAACGATTCCGTCAATTTGGTTCTTGCAGCACTTCGTTGGAAATAAATTGTTACTGCAAGGTAGATTTTGCGTATTATTTTCATTTTCTTCTTTTTACATGAATCTATTTCTCTGTGTCATTCGGGATATCCGTGAATTTTGGAGGATAATTGTAAATACCTCAGGACAGAAATACAACATTACAGCTGTTTAAACGTTACCAAGCCGTTATTTGCAAATCGTTTTGCAAAACGTCCTAAATGCCAAGAAAAATGTTTCTTTATAACATTCAATAAATATATGCATATTACTACTTCGTTCTTATAAATCAAGTTGCTTTAATAATCTTTCGTTTAACATTATTTTCTATAATAATAAGAAATTCTGTTATTCTTTAATTAAATTAATTATTCAATACATTCGAAACATTTAGATTTTAATGTTTGACAATAAAAGAGACGAGGAATATAAAACTAAAATATTATTCAAGAATGTAACTTCAGCTATCTAGTAGATCTTAATTTGTTTAATTGAATCACACAAGAGCAATTGTTAGTTTTAATACAACAAAAATGACAATTAAAAATTTTGGAAATTTTCTTCCTCTCACTTTTATTCACACAAATTAAAGCATTGTATGCATTTCTGATTTTATTCCTAATATTACATAATTAAAAACATGTGATAATTTTTTATTTCAAGTACGCAAATGTTCACCAAAGCATTTATCAGTTAAGTATATGTAAATCGTAGTCTTACGAAAAATAAAGGAGATGCATAAAGTCTTATCGCAAAGAGGAATACCGAAAGAGGATAAAGGTGCAAGGCGTTTCGTCTATTTTTATTTTTCATTTTCATTTTCACAACATATACGAAGGATCATTATTCTCCCAACACACACCATTACCTGTTCCTATCTATCGATCCACGGCAATACTGACATTCGATCTTCCGACGGTCGTTTCCATCTTATCCGAGTATACAACCTATACCTATATATGTATATCCGTGTACCTACGTGAGTAATTTAAAATGCGATTATTGAAGGGATGTCCTACATGGGAGCGGTGCTTGTGTCGATGGACATAAGAATAGCTAATACGTGGATACGATGAGCAAAGGAAGGTCACAAGAGCGAAGGAGGCAGGAGAGACGTCGGTTGGATGGCTGCCATTAAAAGATTTCATCCACCCTCCCCGCCACTCCGTCCTCCCCTGCCCCATCCAACTCGCCCGCGGCACCCATATATAAGGGTGAGTAATCTGAGAGCCATCCCTCCTTTCTTATTTTAACCATTCTCCCTTTTCTCGCTTTCTACGCGTTTGCATTCGTTCTTGCGTGAAAAGGAAATAGCGGCTGTGAAAAAAATAGAACGTGAGAATGAGTGTATGCGCGCAATTTATATCGGTATATATTTTATGTCTTCATAAAGAAATGTTAAATTCATCTAATTGAAAATTGTGGATCAGAAAAACTACTCAATATATTCGGATGCAGTAATAACTTTGTTTAGCAATAACACGTGTTATATAATAAAAACAATATTATACTATTTGGAGATGCGTGAAAAATTATCTTTTCTTTCTACATATTAAAATAAATATTTAGAATTAGAAATTATTTAATAATTAAGCTGTCTTGATAAGATACACATTTACAGTTAAATGGAAATAATCGATAATTATATTTCTGACACAAATAAATTATAATTGTTTCTTTAATCCAAATCATAATTCATAAATATAAAAGCTGCTGTAATTATCATATATAAACATAGTACATAACATTTTAACGTGTTCTAAAATAAAACTTAAAAAAAGAGAAATGCGATGCATTGAGACATATCATAAACTATGCAATCAGAATAATATTCATAGTCGAATAACTTTATTACAGATCTAATTGCCTCGTAATTACATATGAAAAAATATTCTTTTACTTTCATTGAGCGAACAGCAGTAGGTTCTTTCTTCGAAGCACGGGTGCATAAGAACGACAGAGATGTACGAGACCGAAGGCTCGAGGACGAGCGAACGCAGACACTGCACCTAAGGGATACGTAAGAGCCAACCAGCGCACACGTACGGATTACAGAGGGTAGGATTGGCAGCTCTGATCAATATTCGATTTTTGAAATATCTCCCTCATCCCCTGTGCCGACGCTATCCTCCTCGTCCGCCGCTAACCCTCCACCTCCCCGTCCTCCGCCTTCCCTCCGAAACCCACCACCTCGCCGCGCGTCCCCGGACCCCCTCGTGGAACGTTCCTCGAAAGCTCGATACTCCATTTGTATTTTTAAACTGGAATCCCTATACTCGCGCGCGCGCGCGCGCGCGCGTGTATGCGCGCCCTGCACGTACACGCACGCAGACAGCGACACGTCCAAAGCGTCCTGCCACCACCATCGCCATTCGCCATCACCATTACCACCGCCGGCGGCGGCATCGTCCTCCGCCACCCTCGGTCTTCTCGCAACCCTCTACTACTTCTTCGTCTTTTCCTCCACCTCCGTCGACTCTGCCGCTCTACCGCCCCTCATCTTCTCTTGCTTCGCCACCGTCTTCCAGGCTGTTCTCCACTACCTCCTCCTCTCTTTCTTCTCATCCTTCTCTTCTTCCTCTCGCGTGAGCCTTCTCTTCTTCTTCGGTGTTATGTGTGCTACGAGCACGCTTTCGACTTGGCGTGTGCATACGGCGCGTCGATGTATGCGTGTGTGTACGTAGGACGCCTGGGGGCAGGGGCATACGATCCATCGGAATTTTAAGGAAATAGAAGGACACTCGATGCATACCGTCGCTGTGTAGTAATGCGCCGGTGTTGGTGGTCGCGCGTGTGAGCGTTACAGGGCCGGCGATAGCGACCAAAAGCGAAATATTCCCAGGACGACGAGATTTGACGCGGATAACAATCCCTTCAAGAGTACATTGACTCTGAGCATGTAGATCAGATTATATCACGACACTATATATGCGCGGCTAATCAATGATACTTTCGTAATAATCGTAGATAATTTTGTTCGACTCATTGAATACTTAAATCAATTTATCTGGATCACATAATCAATTGTTGTATTAATTTTCAAATTCTTTTTACAATTTTTTACGTTATTTTACATGAAATTTGAATTTCTTATCAAGTTTTTAGTCAAAATAATAGATACCGAAAATTATAAAATTGTATATTTAAATTTGCATTAGTAATATATTGTATTTTACTGTAATTTACACTTTGTGTAAGTTTTTTTATTAATAAGATTTTATGTTTATTTTTTTGTTGAATGTTTTTGATTAAAACAATTTCTAAAAAGTCAAATAATTATTATTCTAATTTTAAAAATTCAATTACACTAAATACGCAATTAATCAATTAATCGCATCATGTGCAAAAATATAATAATGTATTTAGCGAGACAAAATGATTGTTTTGTAACTATTTCAATTATCACTTGCTAAATATCCCAACACATTATTAATAGCTTCTAATTATAAATTTGCTCGTCTTATTGACTTTATTTCATCTTTATATATAATATTGAAAACATAATGGCTCGCCGCGGATGATAACTCAGTTATCTTTAACAGCATCAACATGGAGGTCCCAGACGTACGGTGGATCAATTTTCAGTTGGCCCAGTGCAAGAAAGTAGCTCTTACCGGTCCTGTGCGTCTTTATATCTCGTCCTGAGAGACGCACACCCGCGTGCACTTAGAAATACGTCTGGCGAGCCCGCCCGCGCGCTTGTTCGTTCGCTCGCTTTTCAACGAAGGATGTAGATACGTGTGTACTCTTTGGTTGAGACGCGAGGTACCTATAGTCGTTCCTCTTTATCCGGCGAATTGGAATTTCTCGCCGCGGATAGAATTCTTTCGCCAGAATCACGAGGCGCCCCCGATATACGCGCGACATCCCGGGCGTCACGTTGCGCGGGCGCATTATACATACACAATGTGATTCATCAAAACGTGGTTACGCGACCGATCGTATATCGGTGCCCGTCTGAATTTCCCGGGATGTATTTTCCGAAACGAATGGCAACGCGAACACGATTTGTCCGCGTTGCCGCGATATATTATAATAGATGCGATCATCATTTGCATCGAAGACACCTACGTGAGTATTCCGATCATTGGCATATGTTGAGACAAGACTGCGCTAGCGTGATGATATTCGATAAGATGTCGTTCGCGTTACTCAACATGATATTTATTGCCTTCTGTAGAAAACTTAGAGAAATGTTTTAGAAATGTCTTTTCCTTTTACTTAAAATTTATTTATCTACATCTTCAATTATTTTTACCTATCATGCTTTTATTTTTAAATGTATGTAAATGCGTTTTTACTGATCCAACAAAAATATTATCAAAAATTATCAATTGTGAATTAATCGTCGCATTAATAATCATCCCTGGTGATCCTAAAATAGGAAAATTAAAATACTTTTCTCAAAGCAATCAATTAAAGAAATTAAGACTGAATAAGTTTCATTTTTACATCTAATGTTATATATAATAAAGTATATCTTTCGAAAAGACAAAGTTGAAGGAAAAAAATTAATTATCAAAGAATCTTAGATATATAAAGATGGACATTTAAAATAATTTCCAAATGACTCTGATGCGTTTCGAAAAACACACCATTACTCTAAACCTGCTGTCTGTCCCGGATGCGGTCCGCGCAGCTGCACCGGCTGCCGTCGATGCAGCGACGCCGGGCGATTAATTAAACGGTGGCACGGCGCACAGCCGCTCATTAGCGGGCGTCGATTGGCTGCTGGCCGGTCACGTGACATCCACGTTGGTGGTACGGAGTGGACGCGACTGGGGGTCTGACCGGAGAAGGGGGTTGCTGGTCGGTCGGGGGCGAAGAAGGACAGACAAGCGGCGGCAACGGCGGCGGCGGCGGCGGCGGCGGCGGCGGCGGCGGCGGCGGCGGCGGCGGTGACGATGGTGGATCGGGTTGGGGTTCGGTGGGGCAGCACTGCACATTCGCTCAGTTGTTTCTGCCGACAAGCAGCCACGCCCTGCCCCTTTCGTGCCACTAAAGGCGGATATCATTGGGATTAATTAAGACGCCCACCAACAAATGATATCACGCCGCTTTCGGAGCGCCGTGTTCTGTCCCTCTTTCGTTCTCTTTCGGGGAGCAAGAGGGAATGTTAATTAGAAGAGCGGAGAATGGAGAACAGCGCCCGATTGGAGATGTTGCGCAATGGGGGTTGGTTGGCTTCGTCCGTTCGACGTCTCTACCAGAGGCGAATGGACGGTGGAGACGTTTCACGTAGTTCATGGGCGGAACGCACGGAATAATTATAAACCCAATTAAGGAAAGCGCCGGCGAGAGAGAAAACTCTTTTCACTAGGAGATTTAACAGGATCAACGAATGGCCGCGTCTCATTATGCGGCGCCGATTACCCACCTCCCTAATAGCGAGCTTATTACATGATTGTTCAGTTTCAGTTGCGTCAAGCCAATTGCTTAGTAATTAAATTTGTAAATGCAAATGACATTAGTTTGTCATAATCTTGCGCAAATGTAATGAAAATTCAATAATGAATTAGATTAATTATTAACGATACGATTAATGATTAAAATAATATTAATTGTATCAATATATATATATATATAGTTAATCATCTTTTGTATTAACTCTGCTAATTTTAATTACAAAAGAACATTTATTTTTGTGATTTTAATCATCTGTCACAGTGTGTTGCGTGTTAAATTTTTTTTTTTTTTTTTTTTTTATAGCTCATCGATACTTTCTAGACAAGTGATTAAATTTCACGAGAAATAGTCCGTTGAAAATTTGCCACGGTCATTCCTCAGCGTCTCGACTATGCCATCTCCTTTGTCGCGAGCAAATCGGAATGTAGATTCGATGCAAATTGCCCGAATGCGCCTTCGAGAGGGCTCGATTGGCCACTCGGCGAAAACGTAGATTGGATTGCCGAGCGCAACGGCTAATCACGCAATTACTCGACTCGGCTTTAATTTTATCCTTAATTAAATCCAATTCTGCGAGTATATTGGCGAGACGCTTCTGCGACCCGAGTGTTCCCGTGGTGCTCGTAATTCCGAAAAAGTAAGGTGACGCGTGATAAATTAGATGAATTTTATTACGCGGAGCGATCGATCAACGTGAGCGTCGCGTTCTTCATCCGTGCTGTGATTTTATTAACAGCAGTAATGATACATGTCGGTTAATTTGCAATTTATTATATCAATTAAATTTAATTTCATATAAAGAAAATAGATAAAATTACAAATTGATAATAGAAAACTATTTTTTTTTCGTATTTCGATTCTAAAATGAAACTGTCCAAAAAAATTATTAGCAGGCAATTACAAAACACTATGTAATACATAAGATTATATGTTAATAGAAATAATAATAATAATATAAAAATAAAAATTCCATTTACATAATATTATCGTTATAATATTAATATTTTGTTGTATTTTCAAAAATATAGAATCAGAAATATAATTATTATTATGAAAAAGAAGATGTCTCGAATTCTAAATAATAAACTCATTTGATAAAGTGTCACATCTTATCCATAATATTTTTTTTTTCTAATAACGGCATAATCCGTTTCGCCCTTGTCAAGTCGCCAGGGTTCTACAGAGCCGTTGACGAACGACCCTGTTGACATTCGCCCTTTCTATCGCCAGCTACAAAACGAAAGGAACTGAACAAACTTGCCCTGGCCGTCGTCGAGGCCTTCATATTTCATATTTCGAACACCCTCGATCCCTCTCTTGCCCGTTCGCTTGTCTCCGTATTCCTGTAAATATACGTGTATCGCGAAACTCGGAGCGAGATTAATTTCTGATCTAAGCCGAAAGCCAGGCAACTCCTCAGGGACGCTCAGTGAAAACGGATTTTCGCGAGCAAAACCGAAGTTTACAGAGTGGATCGTCCCGACAACGACTCGCCGTATTTTTATTTTCATAGAATTGCGCGCTGTCAATTTCACGGCTTCGTTTGTCATTGATTTATAGTTCCGATTTTGAAAATTTATATTTCAATTCGCTCTACTGAGCGAATGGAAGAATGCCAAGGAGGCGTTTTAACTTATTTGTTTTACGTCATTTTTATTAGAATACGCATATTTGTGGGCTTTGATTTATATACATAGAATTAAAGAAAAATTTATTAAGTTATATCGTTTGCTTCATTTTTGCTAGCTGATCAATTTTTCATCGAGCATACAAATATCAAATATAACATCTTTGAATTGAAAGATATGATAAGACTTCAATGAAAGTATCGCTGTGATTTTAGCGTGAGACGGAGATTTCCATGGTTTGTGTAAAATAAGCCCGGCGAGCGGAAGAGCAAACGAGCCCGGGCTTGTTTCTTCGCGGCTTAATTTAACACGGAGCGCGGAGCGGGAAGGTAATTTTGTTTAATTTATTAAAACCCCGGAGGGAGACCACCGTCCGCCGCCCAGCTAATGACGTAATCCTCTAAAAAGTTATAAAGTTACCGAGTTCATTTTTAAAAGCGAGCGCACCCTCGCGTCGTCCAACTACCTCCGCCCCCACGCCACTCAACCTCCTTCCTCCTGACCCCACAACGATGTCTCTTGCCGGAGATACTTACGGTACTTTTTATTACGCAGTATTTCACGTCCGACGTAAGTTACTTCTGCATATTTATACAGGTGAATAACTAGGCTCTGTCTCCACGCTAGGGCTGTTTCAACGAACTAGAGGAACAATGACGTTAAAAAGTGGCGAAACTTAATAAAAAGGGAAAGGAAGTATGATCGACGCTTAACGCGAAATTCTTTTTTCTTCATATTCTCATCTTTTTATGTCTCGTAGAGTGAGTAAGAAGAAAATTATTTCCGACACATCTGCAATAAAAATAAACTTAATAATTATTAATAAAACGTAAGATAACTATGATTTTTTTGTTAACACATTGTGTATTTTAATTTTTTATTATAATTTAAAATTTATAACATATCTCATCGTGATAATTTGTGTACTATGGTCGTAGAAATGTTAAGTCTTCAATTTCGGATATTTTAAAATGCAGTTGAATCGATAACCGATCATTTGATTTTTGAATTTACGTTATATAATTCCGGATCGCGATACGATTCAGTACGAAGCGTTTTATTTTTACATTGACGAAGCGAGATAATATTTTTCACGCGAATTTTACTATCAAACTCGCGCATTTTGAAAATGCCAGTCAGATGATTGATCTGCCGAAAAATTGTTCCATCCAATCGGCACTGTGAATGCGCGTCGGATTTCAAATTCAAATTTCGTTGCAATCGAATTAGCCGACAAAAGAGCCGTTTGATCCATTTCGTCGAGCCTGTGGCCACGGAACTCGCACAAAGTGGCGCGGCCCCAATTATGAATAATTCGGAATATAAATTCGCTTAATTTCGTAGGCTTGCCTGAAGAGCGAGAGAGAGAGAGAGAGAGAGACAGCAAGGATAAAACGGAAATTAGGGCTAACGATACCGGTCCTCGATTGCCTTTATCTTTTTCATCGTGCAAATAATACGGCCAAAATTTTGCTTATACTACTAGCGATATTATCTTTGCAATTTTGCATAATTAAACAGAATACTTTGGCGGAACTCTCGCCGATCTTTGTATCTTGCTACATCAAATTGAAGTCAATCTTTTCTTAACAGAAATGTTGAAATATAGATAATTAACAAATTAATGGCGATTATATATATAAAAAGATTTAGAACTTTAAATTTCAAAATAAGTAAATATATAAAATAAAATATTATTATGTAATTAACTTTGTTTTCCACATTTACCATTAGTCACTAGAATTTAAAAAGATAAACATATTTAAACAAACCGCTAACTTAAATATTTAGTTCAATTTTTTTAATACTGTTTTTAATTTTTCAAAATATATATTTTACGGTAGTAATAAGTACTCGTGGTATCAGCCGATCCTATTTATGCGATCCTAACTAATCCGCTCATGGACAGGAGGAACAGCTGTGCCTTTGGATTTTAATTTATTTTGATCAGGAAAAAAAAGGAATCGAGTCACCTGCTATTATCTGTATTACCAGCATTCATCCAATTGCTCACCTACACTTTATCAATGTGTCATTATATCATTAGTTTGATGTATGCATGGCGAATATGAAAAAAACATAATAGTTAATTTGATTAGTTGCCTCCAATCTTGTTTTATCTCTTTTCATCAACCAATTATTATTTCGAGTTTTATTTTGTGATTTATTTCGTTCTGTGTTCTATAAAAGAATTTTTTTTTTTTTTAATAGAACATGAAGCAGTTTTATGCAATCATGTTTATAAAAACATAAGTTTAAATACAGAATCCAAAAGTTTAAAACTTAATGACATTATTTTGCATAAATCTTTTGTTGAAAAATTAAAAAGCTATATGATACTATGCAATTTTCAATTTGATCGACAATTAAGCATTTTAATATAATACGTTAGCAATGAGAATGCAACCTTTGTTGCTGAGATTATAAAACAGAATCCAGACATCACTCGTTACGAGAGTAGCATGGTTGGAGCACCACTGGTAGGAATTCACCAAGGAGCACTCGCCAAGGTGAGCATTTTTTCTCTTCGGTTTGATTGACTAATGTCAGTCACCGAGATATCTTGAGACTCGCCACAGTAAATTCCCATTCGGTATGCTATGTAGATGAGTACAGTCTCCGGAGAAATTTCATGCACGAATACTGTATCAAGTGAAGATTTAAAACAATGATCACAGATTTTACAATCTTAACTTTGTCATGTTTTTTTTGCAATTTTACATATTTTTCAAAAACATTTTATAAATACATACTCGGCGCACTTTGCTTGTGAGATATATTTTATTAGACAAAAAATGGTGATTTTTTTAAACTTTATATTATTATATTCAAGATAATATTATATATATCTTTGTAATTTATTCATATTTTATTAGAATCTTGCAGCATAATATATAAAAGAATATGTTACAATTAATATTTTATTCACATTACCTATGTATACATGATACATATATATAATACATCTCTATAAAAAATAACTAATTTAAAATCATCAAAAAATGGTATACATTTCATAGTAATTATCATGATTTAAAAAGCACTAAATTACTATATATAGATTGGACATTTAAAAAAATAATTATATTAAGAAAAAAATATGTTTAGTAATAAATAATAAATACATAATACAAGCAAAGATAATAGTAGTTCAGATAAATGCGTTGGCAGAACAGACGCGTACGCGAATTGACTTATACTCGAACGTGAGTGTAAGTTTGCGCATACAGTAAGTATAAAACGGAGTCAAATACGATGATAAAGAGGAAGAAAGAGAGAGATAAAGAAAGACAAGCAGGAAACAGAGAGCGATTTGGAGAGAGAAGAAGAATAGAGGTTTAGTGTAGGAAGGCAAACTGGCGACCATCACCAAGTCAAATCGCCTTACAACGCGCCAGCGAATAATCTCAAATTTAAATTAAGAACGGGTCTACAAATTTAAACAATAAACGATCAGATTCGTCACGATTCAAGTTTAACGTGGAAGAAAATGGATATAAAAGAACGCATTCACGGCATTCTTCGATCTTACCTTGATCACTACGCGTGCGTTATAATTTTAAACGTTCTCTCAGTACATTTGCATATTCAAAATTAATAAACTTGAAATTAAAAAAAAAATACTGATAAAAATAACTACAAAATTTTTGTACAGTAATTTTATGATCTGATATATGATTTATAATACAATTTATTAATCAATAAATAAAATTAATAGATATAAATACAGTAAATAAATGAGATGAATAAATAAGTGGATGAGATGTGCATTTATATATTTATTTATATGTCTCAAGTATAAATATAAATCTTGTTTCAAGTAAAAAATTATTAAAGCTCCACAATATCTATTGCAGATGGATACCAGAATTAATTTTTCAGTCGAGGATTTAGCAATAGATGCCGAACATCGCTACGGAAATTCAACCTCGTTACGAGACGGTGCACGGAAACAGAAAAAAAAACAGGGAAAATATTTTGGTAACCTGCCGACCACCAAAAAGTGAGTCTCTAATTCGATGGGACCGATTCGCTGGTCGAATCACCGAGCGAAACGGGTGTCGAGAGAAAAACCGAGGACGATCCAGCGGAAGCGAGATGTTGGAAGCAAGAAAACGACGCGCTATCCTGAATGAGAAAGGGAGGACAAGGAGAAAGATACCAGCGCGAAGAGAATCGCGGTGATAGGAGGACAAGCGCGGCAAGGAAGAGAGGCGAGGGACAAGAAGCGATCGGAACGTCAGATCGGATCTCGTTGGTGAATCAAATTTGGCCAAATAAACGAAGAGACTTGGGGGGAACTGAGACGGGAAAGGGAAGGTAGGACGGGGATAAAGAAGGGGAGCACGCGGGTGAGGACTGGAGGGCCCGCGAGAACAGTTGCGCTTCGTGCGTGCATTAGCATGCGGGGAGAGCAGCTAGAAAGGGGCGCTCGAGAGAAGTTGGGACGCAAGAAGGGATGAGAAGGACGCGAGGGAAGGAAAGAGGGACGGAAGAGAGGCTTGGGAGACTTTGGCAGCAGGAGCAAGAGGACGAGAGGCAAAAAGGTTGGCAAAAAGGGACTTTTCGAACTTTCTTTGTGTGCTAAGCAGCTTCCCGGGCTACTCGGCGGAAAGCAGGACAGGGCGCTCTGTTCTTTTACGTGTCGTTTCATCACCGATACCGAGTGAATCGGGGAATCGACGCAGCGCGTAAGTGCAAAGGCTCCTTCTTTCACCGATCGTTTCGAGTCTCATAATCGAGCGGTGCGAAAGCGAACACACAGAGAACGAATAATCTAAAATCTCGGTCTGTTACACACTAAGGGCCGGCTTCTCTTTTACATCGGATTTACTTTTAATTCATGATTTCTTATCTCCTCTCAGAGACGAGATTTTAAAAAAATATAAAAATTAAAATGACTAATCATATATGTATAAATATAAATTAATAATATATAAATCGATATACCCACATAATATTATGTAATAAAGACGTTATATATTATTATATATATGTGCTTAGAAATTTGAAATTTGAAACTTTGTTCACTTTTATTTTTTTACTTCTATAATATATAGCACTATAATTTAGAAGAAGATTGAGAGAAGTGCTATCGCTTTAAAGTTTAATATATTTTATCAATGTTATCAATTTTTATTATTATCATATTTATGGCACATATTTCTGTAATATTTGTTATTTTTGCACAACTATTTATATGTGCGCGCGTATGTATGTGTGTGTATATAAAAGATATACATAAAACTTGAAAATTGATGCTTGCGCCTGTAGTTAAGCGACCAAGAAGTACTTGCGCTGATGGTGTAGTATGTCTATTACTCATGAGATGAATAATTCTGTAGCATAAATTTACCAAGTAATGTGCGCACAAAAATATCATTTTTTATAATTAGAAAAGGTCACACATTTAATTAAAGACTTATAAATATGTAAAATATATATATTAAATTTATTTTGATGTAAAAAGTTCTTGTGGAAGAATTTCCGTTTTTATTTTCAATTAGATACTCCCGACTTTTCTTTCCTATCGGAGGCAAATAAATGGTAAACTTGTATCATTCTGGAATATACCACCGAAGCCACTTTTCTCGATGTATCGATGCGACATGCAGGACGCTCCGATATTTCTCTCTCTCTCTCTCTCTCATACATACACACATACACACACACACACACACACACGCACAAGTAAAAAAGATCCTACATGAAGTATATGACGGAATAGCTCCATATATAGATATACACGACACGCCGGGACAGCGCGTTATCATTCATTGCATCTCGAACTTTTGCTCGCTTTAAAGTAGAAGCCTGTTGAATATTAAACAACAGTGTCAACAACGAGGTTCAATGTTTTTCAAGTTATGCCGCGTTATCTATATTGCGCCAATGTTGTCGGTAAACATTCATGCTTGCATTTTCAATAAGTAAGCAGATAATCACCTATTCCTCATCGCAACGACAAATTTTCATGAATTTATTATCGGTATAACGTTTCTAGTATTCTTCACAGATAATAAAAATAAGCATAACATGAAAAGAAGATATTAAATAATTAATTTGAATAAAAGAGTAGTTATAGGAAAGAAATCGATCAACATCAAACAGAATTATTTTTACATCTATAATCACGAGAGGTTTAATTCAATGATTACTTAAGTGATGATATCGTTAAAGTTAATATTAATGCTCGTGTAGTTTCACGCGATTATCAATATCGACGAAGTGGTCCGTCATGAAACATTCACGAATTAATTTACTTTTATTAATGCACAGAAACGCGTGCAGGCGGACCGAGAGAACGCAGGACAAGGGCGACGTCGCGTGAATTTAAATCGTCTTCTTAAATGGAGCGTCGGTTGTCTAGCGGGGAGATCTCGCGCACGTTTCTCGGACACGTTTCTCTTAGGGGGACTTGTAAACTTGCTGATATCGTTACATGTGTATACGCACAAAGTCTGGTTAGAGACGAACGAGAGACAGTAGCCCACGTTCGAATGTCTGTGTCATTTACACGAGAAACCGCGTTTTACACGATAAATACATCGTTTACACGCTCGCAAACTCTGCGTAATCTGCGATCAGGCAATTCCGCCCAATTCCAAATCTAGTTTATCTGTTTAATAAATTAATGCCGTTGCATGGAATCTTAATACTTTGCAGAAGTGGCTAAAGAGACATTGAAATTCATTGACCTCTTAATGATAAAAAATTATATTAAATTAAAGAGTAGCAATTAATTTTAAACATCAACGTCAAAGACGAGATTGCGTTTAATAAATAAAGGGAAATATAAGCTCTTAAATTATTCGTAACACTATATATAAAGTAATCCAAGAATATATTGCGCAATAAATGATTAAATAAAACCATTATATTATAATCATTATTATGACTTATACAAATCAATTTAAATATGGAATAAATTATAATAATCCGATTGAAATAAACGCAGGAAAAGATATTCGAATTTGAATTCAATCGAGATTTACGTTGCGTGATGTGTTTATGCCCCTTAGCAACGCAAATGATGGACTCCGTACGCCACCATATACCATAAATGCTGTTCCCTCATACACAAGCCGCATCAATTAATTTATGCACGACCGACGCACTGTTGCAACACCTCGCAACGTGCGCGCTATGTGTGGTTTCGATCCACCTTAGTCTGTTATTAAAGCAGAATTCACGCGGTTGGCTATTAACAAATCATCCTGCATATTAATTATTCAAAGCAAAACATCCGTGAAAACAGGGAAGCTTTTTTTTCTTTTACCATTCAAGATTATTCATTTAATTGTTTCAACGAAAATATCCTCGCACGATTTTTTTTTCCTTTTTTTTCTCAACATGTGAGTCACTCGAAATAATCGTCGCGAAAGCGAGTTGTGCAAATTCGCTTTAATGCTCCGGGGGAGGAAGAAACGCGCGCGGGAGATCTTCATCTCTCTGTTCCAGCGGCGACTATCGCACGCGGCAACCAATTATTACGGGGGCGAGAATATTGCCGGCGTGGTGTGTTATTAGCGCGAGAGGCGTTCGCCGCGCTCTTCTTTCCGGCCAGTGTCCGGGATCGGGAGTATCGCCGGTGTCGATCGTTACCATCTTGGTACTGATGCGACGTGTCCTTCCCCGCTGCCATAACCCGCAGATGGGCTCGCCGATAAAAAGTGTATCGCCGCTACGATCACGCGGAGGTATTTTGAATTGTTCTCGCAGCTCTCTGAACGAAAGACGGCTGGTCTTTGCCGATTTCAACAAGTTGCAAGATCATTGGACATATTAATTTCGGCGGAATATTTTTTGTGTATATAATGGATATCGTTTATGTATGTATATATGAAATTATGTTTGAATTTTAGTTTGTAAAGTCACGACTAAATACTTATTAATTATTTTGCATAATATCTCTCTTAAATCAATAGTATTATATATATTTTAAATTTGCAGTTAATATAATAAAAAAAGAGCTATCAGAGATAAAAAATAAATATGTCTAAATTAATAGGTAAATTAATTAATCTCCTTGATCTGACAATTAATAAAAAAAAAGAGCAGTAAGAATCTAGACGCTTTATACATATATTTTCCGCTTAAAAGAAATACCGATTGGAGAACTGATTGGAGAACCGATTGTATTTCCATTTTAAGAAGTGGAATAACATAATCATGATCTCGCAGAAGAATACAAATGATTGATAAATTAAATACGTTTTTAAAGAAATTTTCTTGAATCCTCAAACAAATATACCATATTCATGTTTGCAAAACAAAAAAGTATCACTCAAATAAAAATGTTCTCTTCGACAGAAAACGAAACACGGGTCTTAACAAGTACTGTTACTAAATAGCATACACTCATTTATTATGCATACTCAATCGATACATATTGAAGATTGATATATTTTACTACTGGAATTATTTATAGCTGTGCACGATAATTATACATATAGTAAGAAATGTGAGATTTATAAGGGAAACGAACAATAAGAGGACTTGTCAAAGAGAAATAGTACCAAACAAAGATTTTGTCTTTGATTCTACGAGTTCCGTATTAGACGCGTGTATTAAAGTAATCATAATTGCTGTCCATTTATTAAAATTGCAAAAATGATTAGTCTTTATAACTGCTTATATTTCCTACTAGAAGTATTAATTAACTACATAGGACTTTTAATAATACAAAATTATTTCTTAGATATTTGTTTTAAATATATCAAATATACTAAATATATCACGTATATAAATATGTATAAATTGACGAACTTTTATTTATATCCAAGATGTATTTAGCATCATTAAAAAAAAAAACTTTTATTAAGAATATCTAACAGAATTATTTATTATTACATTTGTAGTTGCATAATAATCTGATATATTTTGTATGTATAACTCGACATTTCTTCCAATAGTATACATCGATTTTATGATTACATCCTACCTCGATCCAGTTTATCCTGATCCTTCATAAAGTGTCTGTCACTATACGTGAATAAAATTGGAAACTCGCCAACAAGACAGCGGTCAGATGTTTTCTATTCGAAATACATAAATGATATGTAAAATGTAAAAGTATAAAATATACCTACATATATATATATATATATATATATATATATATATATATATATATATATGTATATGTATATGTATATGTATATGTATATGTATATGCATATGTATATGTTTATATATTTCTCTGTACGTAGATAATATATATAGATAGCACAATATATATATATATACGTATATATATCTCCCATTAATACTCTATTATGAAATGAACAATATTATGTCACATTTATGAAAGATTCATCATTCAAATTACTTAAATATTACTTAAACATTAAGTCGACTCGAAGTATTGAAACATCATCCTTCTTGCGTAAACGTTTTTGTCCCGTCGGCGACACGACTTCTCGGCACGTGACAAGAATTCATGGCGACAAGTAAACTCCGCGGTAGTTGATCGTCTTAGGGATTACACCGCAGGGCATTAGGTATTCATCTACTTTCGAAAACGCCGATCGCAACTGTTTCTTCTCCTCTCGAGAAGAAACGCGCGGACTTTATCGGTTGTCGTTCTCGAGGTCTCGTTTCACGATGGATATCGTCGTCGTAGACGCCAATCATTTGATTTAAAAATACGAGATATTTTCACGCGGTATAAGTATATCTATTCGCTCACGGAACGGTCACTCGCGGAGTAGAAAAGTATCCGCGTCCACTTTCGAGAACCGTACGTGCGCATCTGGAATGCAGACAGAGACCATAAAAAACGGTACAATTGCATTTGCCGGTGCGTCTTCGACGCACGCACGCATAACAGGATGTAATGCGGCTGCATAAAGTCTCGAATGTCTCCGCGCGCGCATTTAACCTCCTGCGCTACGTCGAATGAAGAATGTTCGATGCTGCGCACGGAATGCTGTGATGTGTGTGTTCCGCGATTTATAAAACGAATAAGAAAATCCGTGCGAGATGTTGTACGTCGATGGTGCAAATCACGCAAATTGAAAATGATATACCATATATGAACAATTACGCATTGTAATCGTAGCAAGATCAATCGACAAAAATGTTTTTTAATGTATTAGAGAGATTACAAATTTTTAACTTATTGTGTCTTCAGCTGTGCTGAATAATTTTATGTGAGAGATAATCTCTTCATTCATCGTGACAATAAAAAATGGAATTAATGTTATTTTTCAACTCGTTTATCAAAGTTCTCGTATTTATTGTATAGAAAAGATAAGAGGCAACATCATACAAAATGCGATATAAATAAAAATTAAATTTATTAAAATAATGAAATCAAGTACTATAATAGAAATTATGGAAAAGTGTTAAAGAAAAAAATGTCAAGGAAAAATATGAAAAGATTCTTTTGTTAGTTTAGAGTCTGATGAAATCTTTCGACTATTTTGACATTATTATTCGCGCTTCACTCTAACAAGATAAAAATACAAATCGTAAATGAAACAATGCTGTCAAACAGTCGCTCTCGAACAGAAAATTCCAGGACTACATTGTTATCCGTGCATTCGAAATGGGTCGTAAAAGCGTGTACTTGTTATTCCCGAAACGCGAAGAGAAAGAAAAAGAGAAGGAGAGAAACACACGCACGTAAACGCACTTACAGGCAGGACAACGGTAGACGCTAATAGCGAAAGAGGCTCTCTCTCGTGTTCTCCACCCGGCAACCGAGAAGAATTCGAGAAGAGAAGATAGCGGGAGGCGGTAAAAGGGAACGAGAGGATCAAGGGCGGTAGGAACGCGGACGAAAAGCGAAGTAGGGTCCAAGAGAAGGCCGGGAATCGCTTAATGAATTCAAATATTTGAATTACAAGAGTTGCGCCCGCGATCTCATTCATGCGGCGCAGCGTTAGAAGATAGTTGGACTTAGGATCTCGCGCGGGGGCCTGCGAGGATTTCTGCCGCTGGTCGGGATCCTCGGACACGCAATCGGCCGGTACGATCAGAAGAAAAGAAAAAAAAAACGGGAGCGAGAAAAGAAAACTGACACGCAGACGGAGGCAAAAGGGGGTGAGAGAAAGGAGAAAGAAAGAGAGAGCGAAACTATATGCCTAAAAGAAGAGGAATCACGTACGGACCGGACCAGAATCATCCGTCTCGGCTGCGGAGGATTTCATAAACCGTAGAGGTCGCAGCATCAAAATTAAGATGATATTACGGATAAACGCGCACAGTAAAACAGTGAAGAATGCTTGTTAAGACCCCGCTTGAACTAGCCGATTCGGAGACTGCTGTTTTGTTGGACAAATGGTCGAATTAATATTTACGGAGGATAATTTTAGAAATGATTATAACTAGACGGTAGTAATATATATGCGTACAGTTACCCTCTCCCCTTCGATTTTCTCTCAAAATGCCCTAGTTGTTGAACACTGCATAATTATACAATGCAATTATACAATGTATTGTATGTGGTGCTCTCGATATCTCTTGATAATTAAAAATATTGACAAAAATATTGCTAATGCATAATATCTAGGATATCATAGCTGACAAGTTTCACCGTAATTTTCAGACAGACGAGCAACAGTTTATTTAAATAAGTTAAATTTCGAGGACTGGGCCCTCTTCGTTCTCGCGCGAGGCCCTTCCAGTCTCTTGTCTCGCCATCATCTGCTTGGCAAAAGTGCCACTTCGCGGCGAGAACTTTTTCCAGGAAGGATTTCGATAAGGACACGTGGTTCCTCATCAGAAGGGCCGTTGAGGGTCGCGACTCCTTCCTGCACCGAGAACGCATCTTTGTTAAGCTTGTTAGGTTAATTTTGCGCGAAAGAGGGCTTGGTAAAAGGACGGTTCTTCACACTCATTCCCAGCGCTCTTCCATGTCACACGTGTCGAAGGTCTCTACTTCAAGAATATTGCAGAAGAGAAGGTAAATATATTCTGTCACGTCTTACAAAGCGCGTATTGCGTTGATACCTATTATGATAATTTTACGCATATTAAAAGATGTTAGAGAAAATCATTATATTTAAATTAATATTATGTAGATTATAATTAATTAGTATTATATTAAAAATCTATGTATTAAATAAGAGAACGACTTTTAGAATTTTTTTTTAGTTTAAATTCAAAATACTACTGGTTAAGTTTTATACAGCAGGAATTTCTTAAGCAACTATCTTCCAAGAAAACAAGGCTTAAATATTTTTAACTGTGTATATAGAACAGCATCGCAACTACGCATAGTTCAGTTTCGAAATGTACAATCGTTATACATATATGGAGCATGCACGCGCCATTGGCAGTGAAAGGATCAAGGGACACACTCATCACACATCGTATCTCTCGGCCGACCTTTCGCCGCATCGATCGCCATCACCGATCGATCTCGATATCCGACGACTGTCGCTTGGTGTCCATCCGGGCGATCGCTCGAATGTCAAGGTTTCCCGTCAATTTCCATAGTCGCCTATGGAAATTCTCCCAACCGCGACGCGAAATGCGTATTCTAAGATACAAACGAGAAGAGAGCGCGAGAAAGAGAAAGAGAGGGACGGAGCGATGTATCTATATAAATAGATAGAGAGAGATTTCGTTACGAATACGTGTGCGCCTTGCGTAATGACCCTCGAAGCGAAACGCATGATTCTGAGAAGCAACGAATCTATTACAATACATCACGAGCCGGTTGAACGTCCACTCGAATGTATCGTGGACGTGTCGTCGATGGAACGAAAAGAAAATCTCTCCCTTTGCGGAGAGAAAGAGAGAGAGAGAGACGTAGAATGAGGAGAGAGTAAGCGTTAGAGATCGGATCGGGCTGATTTGAATTAGAACAATAGTCGAGCTCGACGCACATATACACACATACTGCGGCGCTGTCGGTGACGTACGAGATTAATGATCCGAAAATTCAAAAATCGAGACCCCGTGGGGAGCCCCACACCTACATCCCTGTCTCTTTCTCCTTTTCTTTCTTTCTATCCCTCTTTTTCTTGCACGATTCCTCTCGCACGTTTGGTCAGACTCACAACATCAACGATGCTCATTGATCGATCGCGCTTTGTTTCGGCCAAATTAATTTCAAATGCTTCGCGATGTAGCCGATGATGCCGCGGACAGATATCTGGCTGCACTTAAATCATTCTCGCCGGGGCGCGACGGGTGTCCCGAGTCGACATTCGAATGATTCAACGATGACGGCTCTCTCGGGACGATCTCGTAGTGCGAGACTGGCCGGTTAAATTTTTTCGGAATAAACATTGAAAACAAATCGCTAACTCGAAAAATCTGATACGGTTGAGGTTACAAATTACATGCATTGTAGTCAATAAAATAGTTGAAATTCAAATCATTTTGGTGTAGCATTATGTGAGGTCAATTGACATACAATCAGCGTCCGCCTGAAATAAATCCCATAAATAAAATTATGATTTTAAGCTCAATCTTATCATAATCGTTAGACGTTACAGATATTGTTGAAAAACGTTGCCTAGTCAACTTGATATCTATGATAAATGAAAATTTATATCTTGTAGTTAATCTCGATACATTTCCATCGCCGTCATCGTTAGCGGAACACGTGCAGAGAGTCGGCGCGAATGTAAAAAAGAAAAAAACCACAAAATCACTATGGCCCATCCGTTGCAACTAAGAGTTCGTAACGTTCATAATGCGCCCTGCAGGGAGGAGAGAGCCGCGCATTCCTGCCGACATTCCACTTCGACTCCCGCTTGTGCCGCGCGGTGGTCGGTCGGTTGCATCCGCGTCGTCGAGATGCACGTGCGTCATCCGTGATGATTATTGGCGCAATATCGCGAATACGCGTTACCCGCGTATAATCCCAACAGTATGACACGCGCACATGTTGTACTACGCCGTAAATGCAACCGTCCGTCGTACCGACTCCGTACGCGGTAACGTCATGACGATATAATGCAAGAGAAGTAGCACTACGACGTATGCGCGATAAAATGCAAGGCTGCTGTGTAAATGCTAAGATTCCACCATTCTGACTTACGTGCGAAACATATAAATGCTTTATTTTTTATTTAATATAAGCTATGGTAAAAAGCGGTAAAATGATAGCAATGCAGTTAACCGGAGATATTACCCATGAACAGTATTTTTATCGCCACGAGAACAAAAATTTATACAATTTTATCCAAATTTATAAATAACTTTTGCCTGTAGTTTTGTAGTTATAATTTTGCGTCGCGCATATCACAGAATACAAAAATATAATACTATATTGAAAAATCGACACAATATAATATAAATTCAATAATCGTAACAATTTTATTCAAACTGTGATTGCAACCGAGAGTTAATATCATAATTTTATGAAAAGGTGTTATTAGACTTTATTACGGCTTTAGTTGTAGAAATATTTTAATTAAATATACACAGAAAAAAAGAATATTCTTACTTTGACAATATCTTTAGTTTCAAAATGTAAATCTTGAAACGAGATTATATTGCGTTAAACAAAGAAAATTTGCTTGGATGAAGACATTTTATATAGTTCAACCAAGAAAAATATATTCTTGTTATTTAAGAATAATTTTCTTGAATGGAGAGGAAAAAATGTTGGATAGAAAATAACACATATTTAAATCGAAGATTATAATTTTCTTAAAGTTAAAATAATTATTTTGAAATGACAATCGTAGTATTGAAATAAGAGTATAATATTGTTAAAATTTAAGATTTAATTAATTTTTAAATTCTTCCAAGAAGATTATAAATTATTGCGTATATATGAAACAATGAACGCGTTCATACGAGTATATAAGTTTTGATTTGACACTTACTTTTTTTCTGTGTATATGATAAAATTTTCGGATAATTTAAAACATCAATTGAACATAATAATCATACAGCTAATCGTTATATATTTGACGCCGCGACTCTACTCCATATCGCTTAATAAGTATATTGTACCAGTGTAAAATGCACCGGACGCGAGATACACACGCCGGAAACGGACGTTTTGTAATTGCCCTAATGAATCTCCAATGACAAAAAGGGCGTTTGAAATTTCGTCGTAATCCACATGGTAGATAGCGATCGTACGGAACGACACATACGTTGTCGGAGGATCGGTCCGAGGACCATGACGACGACCGCGTGCTCGACGATAGTGATCGGTCTTTTGTTTCCATTCATCCCTCTTGGCACCTCGACGAGCACACCCTCGGCTAAGGTATCGGCCCTACTCGTCTTCTACAATCCCGTGCGCCTTGCCGACCAGCCGGCCGGCGAGGTATGCTAATCGGGAAACGATTCTCATTTGCTTAATCGCCGACCGAGACCGCGCACTTTTAAGTCCCCTTCGGTGGACTTGTCTCGCGTCTGTCTGAAGGGCACGAGGGTGGTAAGGGACCGATGAGAATGTTTATATTTTATATCGATCTCGGATGCGGCAAAATTAAAGTGAAGTATAAGTTGAATACGAGAACGTAAATTCTTGAATAAAAATAGAAAAGTGCGAATAAACGTGATGAGATAAAAAATATAAGAAAGATAAGACGAGTTTATTATAATAAAGTTATTTCAAATTCCGATCAATTTTCCATTATAATTCCTAATTTATGTAGATAAAAGCTACATAGAAATCACGAAAATTATTTTGAAAATAAATATTATCACATTAGAGTGATAAATCAACCTGCTGAAAAATCAATAGATCACGACATATCCGGAATGAATTAAGCTTTGAAGATTATAGATCTAATGATAAATTTAAGAAACGCTTGCCTGCTGTTGGAACGTATGTTGTCACCAGTTGCCTAATTGCCGCGTAACGGAAGCACATATACGAATTTATTTTACTGGATACATACGTGACGACATTTGGACGGCGAGCGTTCCTTCAAGTGAATTTACAATCGTGAAAGTCGCCAATAAAGTGTCGATTCGTTTACGTGAAGATCGTCAGTAACCGCTTTAATCAGCAAACCAAAATTCCGGTCGCAGTCTTTCGCATCTTCGATCTTTTATATGTCTTCGTGACAGGTTTTACAAATTTGTCGTCCGGGAAATTGCATTGCACTCGCGAAAGCTACCTCGAAGAAAATCGCACAACGGTCCTTGCAAATGTCGTTTTGCGACGTCTCGCAGGATTGTGAGGACGGTCGGCACATTCTATCGACGTAACATAGCGAAATTCGTGATATTTCGAGGATGCCGACCTGAAGGATGCAGGATCTGTGGGACACCTCTCCTTCCGAGAAGGTAGCTCGAGATTCTTGTTTGTAGGACCCGTTCCGCTCGGATCGCACCGATGTGTCCGGCGTGTCTAGTGTTTCTGTCGAGAACACAGACACGACAGATTAGATCTTAGTCTACTACTATATAAATCTCTCATATTACACGCAGTGTCGGTTTTATTTGAAAGCCGGACACACAGAAAAGCTTGCGTGCCGCTGCGGTCGGCTCCCGTTTTACTATCCTACCATGCCACCGTTCTCTCCCTTGTTACTCTTTTACGATTTACTTCTTTCGTTTCTCTTCGTTTCTCTTGGAGACTTCATGTTAACGATTTGATTCTCCCTTTTCTCTCTTTCTGTCTTTTTCTCTGAGCTCGTTATCAGTATTATGATTATTGCGCGATTATCATTATGACCACGTGCAGCTGTGACGTGTACTCGAAATGAAGCCGTACCACCGTGAGGATCCAGTGCCGGCAGCCTTATCTGCTAATCTTAATTTTCCGGGTTCCCCGCCGAGGCTCTCGGGTAGATATAATGTTACCGGCGCGTCCTCTCGAGTGTGACTCGATTGCAAACGTCCCTACTAGACAGCGAACAACGTCGTTGAGAACGTCGTCGAGGGATTTAATCTTATCCGGATACTTAGGGATAGACGATGAGATTGTAGAGCCGAAAACGAGCATATGCATGCAGCACGATCGTTAAACACTTTGTTCGTGCTCTGTACCTACTAAAGTAGCCGAAGAAATTAAAATATGTCAGATTGAAAACTTAAAATATTATTTAAATGTTATTATAATCTTAGAATAATAAATGTTTAGTCAAATGTTTAGTATGAATTTTACAATGAACAACGCAAAAATAAAACTTTTCAAATGTTCCGAAATAATAAACTCATTTCTCGCCAGATAAAATGTAAGACTTATACATTAGATGAGTCTGCGGAAACATGCTAAAAACATGATTAAAGGAAATAAAATATATCAAATAATCAGAAATGAAATTATAAAGTATCGAAAGAGAAATGCACTTTAAAAAAAGTTAGTCACATCATAAAAAGGAAATAAAAATATATTTGGACAAGAAGTTGAAATGCCATAATGTACGAACGAAGGGGGTGAGTTTCGCTCGTTTCCTGTCCGCGCAAGTAGAAACAATAATAATGACAATGGTATCTCTGCGCAGGGTGGCCCTCGAGATAGTTTATTAGCGCTCGCGAGACAATGGAGGTCGGGACCCGAAAAGAAGAAGAGGAGGATGAAGAAGAAAAACGAGGAAGGAGAGAAAAGAGATGAGGTAAGATTCAGCAACGGCAGCACGAGCCGAGGTCGAGCGAAGAAGGAAGAGATCGAATAAGAAGAAGACGAGGAAGAGCTGGACCCAGGGAAGGTTCGGTCCGTATTTAAGTATGCGTGCGCCTGCCGCCTTCAAATTTATGCACGGCGACAAATATTTCAAAATCATTCCCTCCGTTTTCTCCCTCTTCTACCTCTCCTTGCTCCCTCAAACCGTTGTGGCGGGACAGAAAAGAGGACGACAGCCTTTCGCGGGAGAACCACGATAATAACGCGCACAAAGATTCCCGAGAGAACGATAGAGCAAGAGAGAGAAAGAAACAGATTGTGCGAGGCCACGGACAGGGAACAAAGCGAAGCCGGGAGCTGAAATATATTCGAAAATTTAAATCGTCTATTAGAAACAACGGGTCCCGAATGCGACGATGCGTACGCGTCGATAGGTAGAAGTTTGGGAAGAAGCGGGCCCGAAGGCGAAGGCGGAGGAGACGATGGACACAGAAAAGAAGGTAGGTCCTTTTTTCGAGACCTCTCGGTAGATCCCGACGAGAGATAAGGCGGCGCGAGGGAGGAGAGAGGAAGTATATGCGAATTATAAACCGAATGATAGTAGTCAGTGGCTCTCTCTTTCTCTCTCTCTCTCTCTTCCCCTTTCTCTCGGTGTGGGTCCCCTATGTGCGGCTACATGTTCTACACACGTGCATGCGAGTACAGTGATCAGACAGGTCGGAAGGGTCCTTCGAGAGCCCAGCTGGAGATCTCCACGCGCGCTGCTCTGGTATTTAGGATAGGATCTTACCGAGGACGTGCCGAGTGGCGACAGGATTTACAGCGAGGACACAGCGGTAGATACACAAAGAAACGTCATTGGCGAAATCTTGAGGATAGTTTTGTCGCATATTCGAGATCGTCGGAACAGATATTAAATGTATGTAGATTTCTAATACACGTTTTTAGATGTTTCTTTAATATTTTAATATATTTTTGAATATTAATATTGCTGTTATTTTTTGTACATAATATAATGTTACACTTGAATTTTAAATTGAAATTTTAATAATCAAAGATATTTTTAGAAACTATATAAAAACATTTATACATATATATATAAAAAATTTAATATATTATAATATATTATTATTATAATTAATATATATTTAATATATTATTATTAAAATTAATAATAATAATACGCAATTATGAAATCTTTTTTTCTTTCATAATTGAATATCATAAAATATTAAATATGATTACAATCGATTTGTGTGCACTAAAGACAATATTTAAATCACTTATCACTTGGCATAGATGATTGTTATCATGAATGAAATCAGCAGAGTGTCGATATCACAATAGTGTAATAGAAAGATATATTTCGAGAAAGAATGTCAGGGCCATCCTAAACATTCTTGAATTTAGATTGACTTTGTATTACGGGCAAGCATTAACAATGATTGCCGCAATTGCATTTGTCGATTTTACCCGTAAGAAGACGGCCGCTCGAATGGCAAGGCATAAACTATCGTTGATCGTACATATTTAACTTTTTATCCTATCAACCGCAGCGCAATGTTGCGGCGTAAATATAATGACGCCAACAAAATAAAATTACTAAAATACTAAAAAAAAGGATCAACGATTAACGTAAAGTATTGCTCGCATGCCGACACGACGAGTACACAGTAAGATTTTCATCGCGAGAAAAACTTGTCTTTCATGCATCTTTTCGATTTTGTTTCGTAAAACTTTGAGGATTTTATTTTGTTAGAAGTTTCAACATTAAAAATTAAAGGAGACTTTAAATTAATCTCTTAAGGAAAATTTGGCTGTTAAAAATATAATATATAAAAATCTATTGTCAGAATATTCAAATTAAAAATTGCGTACATGCTGAGCAAGAAAGAAAAGGCTTCAGGAAAGTATAATTATGACATTTTTTAAATATCTTATTAAAAGCATCTAAAAATGAATATAAATGGATCACGCTACAATTGTATATTGATTGTGAGAAATAATATCCAGATATATTTACATTGCCATTATTGATCCCTAGCGATGGTCGCACTTGAACGCACTTGAACATCATTTACATGCGACAACGGAAATCATCGACGATTGCGAATATAGCGGCGTTCGTCCGGTCCGATTGTTCCGCACGTATCGATCTGGGTTTCGGGACTTAATTTCCAGCCGTGGCCGGAGATATTAAAGCGGACCGTGTGTGTGAGACGTCGTATGTATGCAAATCCCGCCGCTTTGCCCCGTTCCGTTTCAAGAGGGGACGGATGTGGAAGAGGAGGAGGAAGAGGAGAAGGAGAATGAAGAGGGAAAGAGGAGACACCGCTTCCGTCTGGAGCATCGCTGGAGCTTCGGCAACCGCGAATATCGAACGCACGCACGCGTGTACGCGTAAGAAAGAGCACACGCATATACGCTGTTCCGCGAAAAAACGCGGACATACATTGTAGATCATATATATATATATATTATGATGGCACAACGTGCGCGCGTTCGATTCTTGTGCTCTCTAAATATTCCGTACCCCCGATCCCTCGCGCACTGCGAAACGTCACGTCAATGTCGCGGTGTACGCGTATGTATTTCCTTATGCACGCATCAAGATGCACTACCTCAATGCACGAGTATCAAGAGCGCCGTTACTGCGGAGTATTGCACTATTCTTTCAACGGTACAACGTTGTCCGAAGCAAATCAAAATAGTTTCGCTTACGTCATGAGAAGATTATTAATAAGTATCGTTTGATAAGATTATTTTGTCTCTAAGAAGATAACTTTGTTTGACAATAGAATAAAATGCTAAAAGACTACTTGATATTCGAAGGAAATAATTCACGAATATTTTTATATTTAAAAGAAATTCGTTGTAAATTTATTATTTTCATATATGCTAAATATTTTACAGTTCTCTCTTTCTCTCTGTTTTTCTTTCTTTCTCTTTTAATATGCAGAGTATATGCAAAATTGTAATATATACAAATATATACAAATATATATACATTTTATCTGCAGCATATACATAAAATAATCAACAATTGTGTCCTGCAGAAATTTCCGAAATTACAATTTATATGTTTACGCTTAAAAAATAATAAACAGGTGTATATATGTGTAAACATTCATATTATATTATGTTATGTATGTATCCTATCTACTAAAACCACATACATATGTAACTTTATACAATTTCG
Source organism: Anoplolepis gracilipes (assembly GCF_047496725.1). NCBI lineage: Eukaryota > Metazoa > Arthropoda > Insecta > Hymenoptera > Formicidae > Anoplolepis > Anoplolepis gracilipes. The sequence goes on from NC_132974.1 coordinate 3,866,451, forward strand.
CTACGGCACCATTTTACGTCAAAGAAAAGAAATTCCGCACAGTTAAGGGTTGAAAAAATTCTTTAGAAGCAGACTTATATCGTAGCTACTTTTCCGCAAGTAAAATCCTGCTATTGCAACGATACTACGTACATTCGGTTACGTGTATATGTTTCTCGTTAGTTCCATTTTAAGAATCGATCGATATAATATAAAGAATATATTACAAAGAGAACTTTGAGAAGAAAGAAAAGAGAATATAAATGACACAATGTAAGTTCTGCAATTGTGATAAAACAGATTCAATAAAATTTAAGATAATTAGATCGAGATCGATTAAATAAATATTTACGCCACGATCGAGCTATAATTGAAAAAAAAAGATTTATTTACGAATCGCGATATCATAGATCTAAGCAATAACCAGAGCGATAGATTGAGCGTGTCTTTTGAAATCGAATCTTGGCCATGTCACTGTCGTCTCTTGCTGGACATTGGATAAGTAAGGGGATGACAGGTAGCGGGTGTAACCGTGTAAGGGGTTGGTCAGCGTCGAAGAGGGATGATCCTCTATGTATATATAGCGGTGGGATGTGATTTGCGGCTCGGAACATCCAAGTCCCGGATTTGAATTTATCTTATCCCGCCTCGCGATTCCCTTACCTCCCTTGGATTCATCCATCCTCTACTACTCTCCCTTCTGAATCAAGCCATGGCTGTTCAGCCGGACACTCAAATGTACTTTCAGATCTCGTTTAAGGGTCGCACATTCTCGGGTGAACTTACACGGTGAGATTCATAAAAGAGGCCACGACGAGGATTACCGTATCTGTATGCAGATTATCATGTTCCCTGTGAAAATCGCGGATCTTCTTTCAGAATTTTTCACGAGTGACATTATCGTGGCACTCAATTGATTGAGAGATGATTGTAAGGGAAGAATAAATCGAAGATGTAGCAGTAAAATTTAGCGTTCTTAAAAATTATTCAAATATAAGTTGATAATATTTATTAACTACATATTATCATTTTCAATATTTTCAGCATTATTATATTACATTAATTCTTATTCAAAATTTTAAAAAGTTATTTGTAAAATTATTATAAGGTTTTTGTTTGCAAAGATTTAATTACGGACTATTCGTGGAAATTACTATTACACATGGTCGGTTTGTAACGAAACGGGCTAACGAAATCGTGTGATCGCAATTGCACAATAGAGTCGAACTGTGCGAAATCATGCACGATTGCAATACGTTTCGCGCAACGCGTACTCGCCATTATACCCGAAACAAGCGGCTAACGACCCGCTGTTGGACGTCGATTGGCCGAATTAAGCACGATACGTGCACCCGCGTAGTCGAGCATAACCCGCGGGGATGATAATTAGCTCCGTATGAATGAGGTTTAATTGGCCCGGAGAATCAACCCCTTTTGGGGAAGTCTCGCCGGAAGCTTCTGGAGTTGCCGCGCCCTTTGACTCGGAATAAAGTGATCAAGGCCGGGTACGCATTACTCATATATTATAGTTACATTATATATTGCAATATTAATTTAGCAATATAAATGTTTAACGCGAGGAAATGCAAAAGCCTATGTAATATTTGAAAAGCATATCTTTATCATACTAACAATATTAATAGAATTGTAAATTTTTTTAGCTTAATATAACAAATTGCAAATAAAGTTATTCTTCGTTACAAAAAAAAAAAGAATAAATTTTATCACAATTTAAAAAAGCAAAGTAAATGGTACTATACTTACTATAATACAAAAAATATAATTAGTCATGACATCTTAAACACATTAACTATTTATTTCGCGTATATAAATATACATATTCCGTATATACAATAAATACATATATAACTGTTAATGTATATAAATGTACATTAACAGTTATATGTGTTTATATATATGAAAAATGAATTGTTTATATGTTTAAAGTATCGTGGCTTATTGTCTCTTCTGTATTATATTTATTACTTGTAAAATTTTATAATATATATATACATATATGTAATTTTGTGAGTGATATTTTTCAATAATTGCCAAAAAACGTCTATTGTAAGCAAAATTCATTGAAAAAAACCGACTCTGAAGCATATCAAATATAAAGGCTCACTTCTCTAGCCCTGGCAGTCACACTTGGATATTATTAGCATTGTTAACCAACTAACTCAAGCGATACTCTCTGATGTGTGAGACTCGACCCTGAATTCCAGATCATGATATTCCTCAACCCTTTCCGGCCCTCAGGCCATTCTCACTCCGCGCCCAACTCTAATTGGTGTACTAACGTAATGGTGATCCGACCAAGTGATCACAGAACCCTCTACTCTGCCGTGCCTTTCAACCCTTTTGCGATTGACGGGAATCTCTTGAAATTGCTTCGATTACGCTTTTTATAGTTGATCTCGATAACGTTGATGTTCAAGCGCACGATGATGTCAAACTATACTTTTGTTATTATTATGCTATTCTAATACATTATTATTGGTAATTATATTCTACATTTCATTTATTATTGTATATTTTTTTTATACAGAATTCAAAACCATTCGTTTATATAATATTAGTTTAGAATTCTGTTTTATGTTATTAACATCATTATTTCTCTTTCTTTGTTATTAAAATTTTTTTCATAAAATAATAAATGTTTTGTCGATTTATACGAGCGTAGAAATTAAAGTTTAATATATGTTATTGTTTTAAATAGCGGCTTATTTAGATATATGTATTTTCTCGTCGCGATGTCAACCGGGAAGCAGAATAAATCCTGATGTTTCCGGCGAACACAAATACCATCGTGGACAAAGACCGCGACGGTGATGGGTTGACGGGGACGGAACAGCAGGAACGGGGGTGAAGAGGGGAAAATCGTGGAGACGAAAGTCGTTGGAAAGGACGAAAGCACGAGGCTGGCATGACGAGTCTCGGGTTGACGTTTCATTCCCGGCCAACTCCCGCACTATGCATACTAACTAGCCTTCGCTGTGTTAGCTATATTCTGTATCTACCCTGTAACCCTCCGCCCTTCTCTCCTCTCTCTCTCTCTCTCTCTCTCTCTCTCTCTCTCTCTCTCTCTCTCTCTCTCTCTCGCCTCCATGTCGCTCGTTTCTTACCCATCGCATCCCTTCTGCGCGTTCTCTTGCTCGGCACGGCTGGTTCTTTCGAGAATAAAAAGAAAGAAAAGATAAAGAGATTCGGAGATATGATGTCCAAATCGAGCAACCCCCGATTAGCTGAACCAAGGGGATGCTGGTCACTGGTTAGTTCGCGCTTTCGCCAACAGATGTAGTGGACTGTTACTTGGCGATCTGCTCTTATCACTTTGATTAGACTTTGTTCTAACCATCATCAAGCTCTTATACAAAATTTTAATAATTAATTACTTATGTTACACGCGCATTAAATCAAACACTTAATAAAAACATCAACTATTGTTGTTTTAAATTTTTTTTATTAAATAACAAATAAAAAAATAATATTTATTTATTAATATATTAACTAAAAAAAAAAAAAAAATAAAATAAAATACTTTATAAAATATAATTTTAATACAATAATAAAATTCTGAATCTGTCTCGAGCTTCAGTATAAGCAAAATTTTACTTTTAGCAAGAGTTACGCGAGATATTAGATCAATCAACATATGCATTTATAAGAATAAGAATGCAAGAGTGTGCAGATCGAATGTGTCTGAATTTTAATAAATATAAAATTCGTGTCTATTGAGAGAAAGTATTAGCTTCAAAATATAATAATTACAAGAGTAAAGCTCTTTTTCGTGGCGATTTTTTAACGACAAATATACCGCGGGTATTTCTGCGTGTCAGCTGTGCGGAGATCTTGAGCTGACATGTTCTCGCGGAAATACGTAAGCCAATGCAAATCTCATTAGACTTACAAATCGTGGACGTATCGCATACAAGGACAATGTAGATCTCGTGAGCAATTATTCGCGCTTTACTTGAAGGAAACGAACGAAGAGAACTAGGAGGCAGAAGGTACGGAGATTGGAGAGAATTTTCCTCGCTCGGCTTCACGTAAGAGCACACACGTAAGAATCGCGCATAGAAGAAGCACGTGAATTCTGCTATAACGGAGGCAGTCACGAAATCGCGAACGCGAATCGGCCGCCTAAAGTCCTATTTTTAAACGGTTTTTTTCCCATTACCCACCTGGCAACTATCTGCAACGACGGATCTAACCATTATTTTGGTCTAGTCTTGTTTTTAACCCCCCCCTCCCCCGCTCCCTCCTTCTCTGTCGGGCCATCGCCTTCCGACCAGACCGCTCTCATCCTAAAACTCCCCCTCCTTGGGGGGGTGGCTTTTATTTGCTTTTATTCCGACGTAATTGTTGGGGCCAGTCACCACTATCGCTATTGCCTAGCGATGCCTAACCATCCAATTCGCGAATGTTTCTCTACCACGCGACTCTTTTATATCTAGTCTTACTCTGCCTACCACAACCGTGCGGGCTTCGTCCTGCGGCTAGAGGATATCCTCTACACGTGCTTCCACGAGAAAACGGGCGCGAATCGTTTCGCGAGATTGACGAGTATCACTTATTTGTGACGTGCAAAATTTCTTTTTTCTTTCCGTGCCGAAATGCATATACGGAAGAATTCTTTTCTATATAAAAATTTTTTTTTTCTATAGAAAAAATTAAAAAAATTTAAATTAAAGAAAAATCATTAAATAAAATAACAATCATTACTATATTATAAATATATGCGCTTTAAATACATTATGATACTGTCAACGTTATGACTTCAACAATCTCTTAGTTGCATTTTTATTTTTGAAAAACAAAAGGTACGTTAAATTGATGATGACTAATACTTTAAGCGACATATCTTGATCCACGTATGGCGTGTCAGGTTTTTATCATGGCACCCTATTGTCCTGCATGACAGATTACACTCAATGTGCAACTGTCTTATACGTAATCCGAATTAGTGGCGTGAACCCCTGTTCGTCCAGCGTGGCGTGAACAAAATGCGCGAATGCAAATTTCGAGCTGCGCGATTTCCCTCAACAAAATGTCGAGAGCAAGAGAGAAGCAGAGTGAGAGGAGAGAACAGTAACAGCAAGAACGGAAGGAGGGCATGGACTTCGGGAACCAGCGGGACATAGCCGAGTTTAATTATCGAGTTAAACGTAGCGAACGCTGATTTTGATGAGAGTTCCGGATTCGAATGCCCTCTCCGGTACGTGACTGTCACCCTGGCGAGCCAGTTAACTAACTAACAGTCCGGGACAGTTAGCAAGTACCGGGCACAGAAGCCGATCCGTGGGGGAGATACGGCACGTATAAACCCCCTCCCCCCCCTGTCCCCGTCTACCCCTTCCGCCAGGCCCGCCTCCGCACTCCGCGCAATGACATTGTTCGCACTCGGATTCATATTCAAATTGGCTGAGACCCGGGCGCGATTGTGATTATTGCGATTATTACTGCCGTCGATGCGCCAACGGTGTTACGGAAAGGGGGTGAAGGGGCTCGAGTTACACGCCCGCGATATTCGTCACGCTGTTAATCCTTTCGCCCCAACTCTCTACACGATGTCTCGTATTGCAAATACATATTCTTCGCATTAAAACATCCTAAATATTATTTGTCCCTATTTAATTAAAGCTAAACAGTGTCAAAGAATGTAATCAACGTTTTCGTGAAGAAAGCTTTTTTTTAAATGTAAATTTTATGATACTGTAGAAACGTCAAAAATATTTTGTTCATTACTCTTATAATGTAGATTAATCTTTTGTATTTAGATATCAAAAGGATACCCTTTTTTTCAGATGCTTTATCTTTATTTAGTCATTTATCGAAGAAACTGTGTATACATTATGAGAGGATAAAGGCAGAAAGAAATGAGAAGTTTGTAAGTTATTAAGCTCCGGAGAAAAAAATGTTGAACATTTTAACGCGCGTTCGTAAACTACGGAAGGGAATTGGCTGCGAGAGAAAGACGAAAGAACCGTAGTATAACCGCAAACGTAATCAGCGGTGAAAAATGCGGCACCTAATGAGAACCTACGCGAGAAAAAGAGAGAAGAGGGGCAAAGAACGAGGGATCGTTGAGAATAATAATAACAATAAACACAGGGTGTCGCGCTCGCGGACGAAGGATTAATGTAGCGCGAATCGTCCCAATTAAAAATCCAATTAAAGAAACTGCCGGTCGCTGCGTTAAAATTTGAACGAGGCGGGAGAGGCAGTCAACGAATCAAAATCACTTCCGCTCGATAAAGTACGCGTTCATTTGTTAATGGTTTTCCCACTGTTAAGATTCCGCCGTTATTTCTCCTCGTTCCTTCGTACGTTCCTCTCTTTCTCTTTCTCTCTTCTCCTTGCCGTTAATTCTTCACGTTCAGGCGTTAGTTTTATGGCTCGTCATTTTTTTAAGTGCAAATGAGTTCTCCGCCACCGCCTTCTTGGCGCGAAGAGAGAGAGAGAGAGAGAGAAAGATCCTTCCTTTATTTCTTTAATTTAAAAAACGAGACGATTTTTACACGGGGGATAGCTTTCCGGATTAAAAACTCCACACCGCTACGGAACCATACCAACGTTTCCTTTTAGCCGTCAACCCTCGTTTTCTTACCCTCACTTTTGACGACACAACTTTTCTCGCATAAAGCAACGTGAAGAAAGGGAAAGAGAGAGAAAAATTATATCTCTGAATTAATTACGGAATCAATCATTCTTAGATCAATGTTTCACTTTTACAGTATTGTTGATGCGTATTTTTAATTAATACTTTAATCAATCAAAAAGTTATTTTAAAAAATATATTTAGATAATATTTCTTTAGATAATACATAAAAAAATTATAAATTTTGCACAAGTTATTTTATAACAAAAAATAATTATAATTTCTTCTCTATGTGTTTAATAGATTTTTGATCTTGTGATGATTGTCCGCAATTTTGAAGCGAGGTATGCAAATTACATAAATAATATTATCTAAGTCATTCAGCACATTAATCGTTGCATTTACAATTTGTCAATCAAAATGAACAAATCTTTAAAACGACAATTATATTAAAGTCCAATGAACTTATACACGCTTCGGTGATGACGACTAGCTGTGGTACCCCGAACAATAGTAGATGAAATTAGGTAGTAATTACCAAAATAACGAGTGTACCATAACGGATGTTTGCTTCGGGCCGTGGTACTATCATTAAACACTATAATTGTCTGCATCCTGCGCGCGTTTCCGTTATCCTTCCACTTCTAAGATATCGTTTCGAGTCAACAATGTGAAAGAATCTTTCTTGTCAATCTCTTTGCAGGTTACCGGCCGATTTCGCGCTTTTTATCTTTCGATGAATATCGCATTCCACACTCAAGAAATTAAAAAGTTCTATATTGACATATTAATTAAATTATCAATTAAAAATTAATTATTGTTGTAGCGACAATTTCGTGACAGAAAAATGCGTTTTATAAATAAATATTATTATTTAAAAAATTTTTAAAAGATTTAAAAATGTAAAAATTTATAAAATCGTTTCATTTAAAATGGATTCTTCGTTTACTACACATATTATTACTACTCAGCTATTATTATCCTAGAATAATTGATATCTTTCCTGAATATAATTATAGTATTTCTCGTATAACTACAAAATCGGCCACAGAACGACATAAGTTAACTCCTAATCACATAGATACTACACAAGAAACCACTGTATAAAATATTACACAAATTTACCATAATTATATAATTATTTAAAAATAATTAAAAAGTTAAAACGTTATGTTTTACAAATTTTTTTTTTCTAAGAACAACGTAAATTGAAAAATTCTATCTGCGATGTTTTGAATTCAGATGCGGCCAGCGTAATTACAAACGACTTTGGCGAAAGAGACACATGCGAATTCACAGTTCACTCTCGTACTTTTAGCAGCCTCCCCGTCGTGTTCAAGCCGATACTTGAAATGGCTATGCGTACAGGGAATAAAGAGTTCGTTATTAGACATTCCTTCGTTACACCAACACATCCGGCAGACGTCGTTTCTCTCGCGTACCGCCGGATGAGTACGTGAACGGGTGTGTGCGCCTAATCGGGTGTGAACGCGCCTTTGTGGGGTGGCGGACGCGCGCGCGCGCGGCCGGCTCCGAGATATTGCAGGTTGTTTAATTTCGCGTGCCCACGGTGCTTTCTCGGCCGCCCCCTTTGTTTCGAACGGTTCAATTTAAATCGGACCGCTCTCTCGGTCGATCGGCTCTGACCGGGTTAGAGGAGGGTTGAGGCGCCGATCTGTTATTAATTAGAGCGGCGTCGGGCGGAAAAGAGCCGGCTCCCAGAAAAGAGCCCGAGCTATCTCTCGGTATTCTCGATTTCGGGAATCTCCCCCTCCCCCCCCCGGACGCGATCCCGCAAAACTCGTTCGCCGAATTCGCGCGAAATTAATTGCCGACCTAGCTTAGGATCCCGTTTGACTGCCAAACCGTTCGATACGTTTCTCGGTTGAAAGGGAGAGAAAGGAAGCGATTTCGTCCTTGCGTCGCGATCCTTTGTTGCGTGATTCTCCGATCGAAACAATTTATCTTTATTCACGATGTTTAGCCCATGATAGTTTACTAGGATAAATTACTAGGATGCGATGTTAGGATTGTATTGCTATGATAGATATTTATAATCATTGTTTAGCTATATAAATATTTCTCCTATTTTATAATATAATTTAAGAAATAAATAACGTAAAAATATTAAACAGAATAATTATTGAAAATATAATACCTCTTTTACACGTTTTAATGCATAGAAATATGCATAATTAATTTTAATAGGTAAACGAAATATAATTATAAGTACCTACATTTGTGTGCTTATAAAATTATTCAAACTTGGAGTACACATATAAAAATAACATTATTTTATAGTAATGTGTGTACGAGTAAAGTGTGACAAAGATTTTGCATTTTTATTATATCATTATTCTATAATTACAGAATATTTCGAATTTTGCGTAAACCAATTTATTTATTTAAAAAAAAATTTTTAATATTTAACGATGGTAAAAGTAGAACTGTTAAGATGTCGAGATTGTAATTAATTAAGTCAGCGGCAAGTGCTAAGGGTACACTGTAGGAAAAGGATCTGATCTGATGTCACAAGATTTCTTTGGAATAGCGTCCTTCCGCGAAGCTTTGCGTAATTAATTCGAGGACAATAAACTTTCTCGTTGTGAGATCTCTCGATATGTTGGTCGGCGCTTCCTTTAGCTGCTTTGAATAAACGACACGAGGAAGGCAAATTTTTATAAATGCAAAAAAATATTGTCATTAAAACAAGAACAAAATTTATATTAGTTTGTAATTAGCAATAAATAGTTTATAATTAGTAATAAGTATTAGCACTAATCTTTTATGCCATATATATATTGTATGCTATTTTTCATATATGCACTAATTTTATATGTATCAACGTATACTTGTTACTGAATGAGTCTGTACAAGGCATTTAAAATGCATTAACTTGTGGCAATTCCAAGTTCAACTTCAAAAAACTTCACTCTCTCTCTCTCTCTCTCTCTCTCTTGGAATATAATTTGCAAATAAAAAAAAAACATATAATTTTTTGGCGAATTGAGATGTACGATTTAATATAACACAGCGAAAATACACTCCGACTCCCAATAAGTTAACTTTATCGCATACATTGAGCATGTACAAGGTTGCGTCTGCAGGAGTGATTTATCCTTAATGATAATACCGCACCTGGTTTCGAGCGATCAACGAGGAATGCGCATATAAGCCCATAAAGTCATGAGGGGGGCGAGTTAAAAACGCGCGGTGCAGAAAAACCCGTCGGAACGGCGATGAAGAGGAAAAAGGGCTTATCGCTAATGAAGCGAAACGCCTTCTTCGCCATCGAGCACGGCCACTGTCTTGTAAGAAGTCTCGGTACAGCGGCCGTCATGTAACGAGTTTTGTAACGGCGAATCGAATCGAACCTGCTCGCATCAAAGGGCACCGTAAAAATCGAAGACCTTCGTATTGACGGTAGCACGGTGCCCCCGCTGGTCGCGTTAATTGAACACATCTACAGCGAAATTGCGAGATTGATTTCGTTGCACCTTTCGCGCTTCGAATCTTAAATTATTATAACTGATGTATGCGATAGCTCGAAAAAAAGCCATACACGCATTCGGTACTTGATAGAAATTCGAAAGTCTTTCCGAACCAATTATATTTATCAATATATAATTTATAGTTAATACAAATCAATTAAATTTTCCATGGTTAACACAAAGATATATAAGCTTCTTTTTAATCCAATTGAATTAAGATAATAACGCGATATCGAAAACGTTCACGTAATTCACCCTTTTAATTTTACGATACATATCAGAGACGCTTACAGAGATGCAAAGAATAATATGTATAAGTTTAAGAGAGGCGCGTCTTTTGTCCATGGAACGAGACGTCTCGACTTGCGCCGATGCCATTAAGGTGGATTAAGGCCAACGTGGCTAATAAATAAAATATAATAAGAATAATAGTGGCAATTTTGCCGGCGGCCACCGGAGGAAGTCAGGTATTATAGTGCAGCGTAATGCAATCCGAGTATTTGAATACCTAATAGTTTTCAATGCATACATTAAGCCTTAAATGCCTATTACCCTGACGGCGTTGTCCTATAGCGTCTCAGGATGCTAATTTTAGCCGGGCCGAATTCGAGCCCACGTACAATACAATACATACGTCTGTATATTCTCGTATGCGTTTCTTATGTGTATGCGACATCAACGTGTGTCTTGGCAAATGAGAAAAGGCTCGTATATAATCGTGACGACGGAAGTTTTTAATACGCCGCTTCTTCTATACACCTTGCAGGACTCAGCTCTTCGGAATTCCTTCGCATTTTACGATATTAATGCAATCTCATTACCCGAAGAAAGTCACCGATTCCTGGCAAAGAAACGTGAGCCTTTTGTCATTTTTCTTTCTCTCTCTTTTTCCTCTTTCTCTCCCTCTCTTTAAATAACAATGCTGACTATTTATTTTTCCGCTATTTACTCGAGAAAACTCGATTCACTATTCATGTTCCTTTTACTTACCGACCGTTACTTTTTTTTTTTTTTTTTTTCTTATTAGCATGCGATCATTTATTCCGACGTAATGCCCGCGTCATTTACGATAAAACTTCTGAGTATTCGGCTTAAACGCAAGCAACTTTAAATGATCGCGGAGAGAACCGGAAATTAAATCGGAAGACGGAGGAAGGCCGCGATTATAAGAGAAAGAGAGAAAGAGAGAGAGAGAGAGAGAGGGGGGGGGGCGAAAGGACGAACGTACTAATTTGCCGCGTTTGAATCAGTCTGCAAAGACTGTGATCGCGTCTTCTGGCGCGAAAGGAGAATTTCTAAGTCCTCGATATGAGTCGTGTAATCCTTCGTAATGAACCTCTCAAGATCGTCAGGAAACGTTTCAAATATTTATCCAGACGAAACGTCGTTCGCGCCCTAGCTCTTAATGGCAACTTGCCATTCCTAGTAGTTTCAAGACATTATTCGAGAAATGTTAAGCCGTCGCAGCTGCACTCGGGAACTCCGAGAAGCGAAATTTGCTACTGTCCAAAGAAGTTCTCGACTTTCTTTTGCATTTCGCATTACGTATAACGAATACAGCTATAATCCTGAGAATTTAGATGCAGTTATACACATACCTTGATGTTTCGTTGCAATTACGAATATTTTGTACGCGTTATGTACATCGAATCAAATGTAATTAATCTTGTGCCACATAATTATATAATAATACAATATGATAACATTTATCTGTATAGCTTTGATATAAATAATAACGCATATGTAATGTTTTAAAAATACAAATATATAATATTCTATAGCTTTGTCGAAAAGCACTATAGAAAGTTATGACATGATCGTTTTATAATAAAATGCGTAATAATTTACGCAATATTTTATATTTTAAATTCGTATCACATATTTGACAATATAATTTATATGTATGATAATATCAAAATATGATCTTTATGCAACAGACAAATAAAGTTTAATATCAAAATATTATTAGTTTAGTGCAATAATTAATGTTAAATACCATTATATTTATATCGATCAATATTAATGAAAATAGATTTTAAAAATATGACTCACCATGTCTGCCATCAATTTATCAACTTGGCCAAATCAATATAGGTATGTCATCAATAGCTTTCCGGAATCATTCGGCAATCGCTGGTTCATCGAAATTATTTTCGGAATTATGTTCGTATGTGGTAAACACTGCATTCCTTCGACACTGTACAGAAAATTATAATTAGAAAATCTAATCAAACTTCTTTTTATAATAGTGCATAATGATTTACACATTTTATGCTTTAAAATCGTATCTTATGTCACACTTTAATTGCGACATATATGTATATCTATAACAGAATATATCAAATTGTAATCTATGCAACGACAAATAAAGCTCAAAATCGAAATGTTTATGTTTATCGCTAAATACAACATTTTTATATACAGACCAATATTGACAATTGTATGTAATTCTATGTAAAGCTATGACCACTCATCATTGATTTCATCGAAATTATATTTCCAAAATCGCGCCCGTGCGTGGTAAATGGGTAAACTGGCGTCGTGCATTCGCGAGAGACTTTATTTGGCTGCTTCATGACAGATGGCGCGGACTGTATCGTGCAACTGCGTCTAGTTGATTTTCACTGCCGCGCCGGCGAGTTCGATTGCGGGAAGCCGCGTTTCACGTTTGTTAACGACAATAAAAGGATTAATTTTTTTTTTTTTTTTTTTTTTTTTTTCGAACTGTCCGTTAGTTTAATCACCTTTCGAGATTCACGAGTCGCGTAATTTCGATGCTCGCAGATCGATCATTGTGTGTGTTCTCTATTATAATCGAAGAGATATTCGTCCAAAGATACATTACAATATTTCCGTACGAGTTGTAAATATCACCGATATGTAAACATGTTTATATAACAAGTTCCGTAATGACACACAATGGCATTGTTCGAAAAAAAATTCGTGAATTGTTTTCAGGTACGACCTACTTTGAACTTGGGTATACGTCTGCGTCGAAAGAAACACACATCACAATACATTCTCTCAATCACGATAGATTTTGTAGTCTATTTGATGAAAGTGAGAAGACTAAAGTGAAAAGATTAAGTGTTGTGATTTTAATCGCAGTTTGTTGGTGGATTTGCGTTTGATTATTTCTAATAGGCAGGTATTGTAATCTCATTTATTTGACCTATCTAATTAATGAATTCTTCACTGAATATATATCTCTTTTTCATAACATTTATTGATACAAATACAAATGAAAGAACCGCAATTCATAATAGACAGAACGCTTAGTTAACTACAATTGAGGTTAACTACTCGATTATAGATGCGTTGATTGCTTGTATATTATTAGAAGATATGGTTTTTTGTCTTCATGGATATGAGTATTGTATAAAAATCGATAAAGAGAGCGTTCATGTAAAAAGGTGCGTGGTTTTATTGTAATTGTCGCGCGAAAATTCAGTGCAAATAACACGTTAATTGTGACAATATACTCAAATTATATCAATTACCTGAGGAATATTAAGCGCGACGATCGTGATTAAATTTGATCGGTGCTCGAGTGACGATCGCGCATTTAACCTAATTAACTTCTATATAATCGTGCTGACGTGTGAGTAAGTCAAATGAACTTGGTGACAAAGACTGCTTGCGTCACCGAATCCTGCGAAAAAATTGCTGCCCTTGTTTAACAACGTGATGGTGAGTACTTTTTTTTAAGATATATTATTATGAATATAACAAAAATCAATGTAGCAGATATGTGATGTATCGTCAAAGAAATATATATAATTTTAAAACGTTGCTGAGAAAAAAATACTGATCCTCCTGGCATTTCTTGGAAAGTTTATTTAAACCAATTTATATATAATTAATCGACATACAAATTGTTGTAAATTAATTTAAAAAATATTCTGCTGAACGTTCTTTCACTTATTATTTCTTTAAATTTCGAGATCTGTTCAATGTAAGTAATTAGAAAAACTAATTAGAAAATAAATGTCGTAATTATTTGATCTTATTATTTCATCTTAATTCAATTGGATATAATTATGTTTATATTTAAAAATATCAGTGATTGAGTCTTAAATTAAATACATGCTCGCAAAATAAAAATTGATTATTGTAAGTATCGCGAGATAAAGTATAGATCATTATCTTAATTGGAATTATTTGTAGTAATGTTTTAGTCAAAATGTATTTTTTTGTACAAAATACTGATATAATATGCCATTATTTCAAAAGTATGTTACTTCAAATTTCATGTATAATCTCATCGAAGCATATTCTCTTTTGTAATTTAGAAAATTAAAAAAAGTAGAATTATAAGATAACGTTATGCTACGCATATTAATATATTAATATATTATGTCATATGCCGTCAGTGGGAAAGGGTTATATATCATATATATTATCTCGTAATGACTTTCGATACTTTTCCGCGTTGCATTACGCAAGAAAATTTCTCGGCTTTGCACGAAATCGCGAATCTCCTCCATGTCGAATCTCCTACATTCGCAAGCGTTCCGTATCGCGATAATTAATAATGGCCGGTGAGGCTTTTGTACACAAACGTGTTTCCGAGAGGCCCTCGTGGACGAGCATAATAGCGGAGTGACCGTACGAAAAAATGAGAGCTGAAGATCACCGTCGAGATATGACCCGAGATAGCGGAGCGGGCCTTATACATTCGAGCGTGCCGGAGAGGAGCGCGGATATATCTCTACCTACGTATATATAAAACACGTGCCCAGAAAATATTTAAACCAGTTTCCACTACACTCACCGCGTCTTCTCTCCTTCCTGAGAGGAAATATGAGACAGCGGACCAGTCATTGACAATTCCGCAGAAGACCGTCTAAACGAAAAAAACCTGAATCACATATGTAATCTTTCTTCATCGAATTATAAAACTGTCAAGATTTATTCAATTCTATTTAAGTAATTAAGAAATCAAATGAATAAATATTTAATTACGACAGATTAACTAATTGAATATAAATAAATTTATATTAAAAAATATTGTGATAATTGAGTAATTAAATTAAATAATCGTAAAGTTAAAATTAAATTATACATATTGTGTGTGATAAATATTTTTTACGGATATCACATTAAAATTACTTACTAGTCTATTATTATTGATTTAATTATTACCATACGTGTGATTACTGTTTTAGTCTCATTAATTGCAACGATAATAAATATAAAGATAGTAAAATTATATTTTATTACATGATTCATTATATTTTAAAGATGATCTAATTTAAGACACTAGGAAAACATATTTCTTTATTTTTTATTATGCAAAAATTATTTATATTCGCTCTTCTTAAAAGGAGTTTGTAAATGAAAATCAAAGTATGTCAAGTTTCCAAGTGTATCACAAAATGTCGTTAATCACAAAGTACGAGCCATAGAAATAATTAGAATTAATTTAGGCGGGAATGTTAAATCTAGGCAAGTGGGCCCGCCGAACAGGAATAACTCAACCGACTCTGATTAGTCTTAATGTGTTAATTAAAGAAGATGGTTGTCTGCTTCTCCTCTCCCTCTTTCGCTCGTCTTTCTTCTCCACAGTGCTCTCCGATATGTCGCCAAAGTCTGTTGATAGGTAGGACGGCATAGTGGAATCGCGATAGGGGAACATTTGAAGGAGCGAAGGGGGTAGGGAATAGAAGAGCGGTAGAAGAGAGAGAGAGAGAGTTTACCGAGTATCATATTTTATTGGGCATCGGCGTACCGACACGCACGCACACATATTCGCTTTCACGCACACGTGCCCACCGGTCGGATCATTAATCACTATTATCTCGAGGTAATTTTTCTTCGATATAATTTCGTCTGTTTACCCCCGCGCGCGAGTTGGCGCGCGAGCCTGCACACCATGAAGAGCCGGGGCACCATTTCGAAGAGAGTGGCGCCGGTTTCTCTCTCTCTTTCTCTTCTATTCTCTTCCTCCAATGCCGTTTTCATTGTCGTCTTCTTATTTTTCCTCTCCTTCTTCTTCTTCGCGGTTCGTGAACTCACGATGTCGACTTTGTGTATACATATGCCTGCAGCTTCGTTAGCCTCGACTCGCGTGTCTCCACATCGATGAGTGTCATATTCTTTGAAACTCTTTGTCCTTATCCACGCGGGGATATCATGATCTCGAGACTCACTCTAGCTAGCGCTAAATTTGCGCGCACTACCGATCAGCTGTTTCCTCACGTTGTCATCGACGCGACAACACTTTATTAAATTTCATTTAAACGCAAACTGCTAAAGTGTAAATATGTTTTATGTAAATTTATTATAATTTGAGACAAGTATTGCTAATGTAATCGATTCCTATAATTTCTATCGCATACTACATATACGCGACTTTTTACTGATTAATTAGATAATTATACATTTTTACATTAGATAATTATACATTTGATAACAAAAAGTATTTTTTAGATACACAGCATATAAAAAGTTTATTATCAAATAATAGTTTGCATTTATCCGACGATCTTTTATGATTGTTTTATTTCTCTAATGATCCATGAAATATATCCTTCAGACATTAAGTAAATGAGATAGATATTCAAAGTAGTTGATATAATTAACGATCAGATCATCGCGTCGATTAATAAAGCAGATGGAAAAAGTTATGTATAGGTTGACTATTAAAAATTCTCATTATCTATGGAGTTCTTTTAATCATTAGATAAATTAGACATCTAACAAATATCAATAATCTTGACTCGAATATTGGATAGAACGCGAGAGCATTGAAACTAATAATAATCATTGATGCAATCGAATGAGAGATTTTTGCTGCGATTTGATTTTTTTCGTTCCTTTTATACAGATATGAAAAAATCATACTTCTAAAAGAAATGTTGAGTGGTTTGTTATTATTTCATAAATGTAAATGATTATTTTATTGTACCTGGAATTCTCTTTCGCCAAAGCATCAGTAATTTGTTAGCTTCCACGATTGGTCAGGGAAGCGTGGAACTGGCGTGAAATTGCCGTAGATACAATGCAGAATATTTCGCGTAATAACTTCCGTCGTTTCAAACATTGTTTCGACATTTCATTGTTTCGATATTTCTCGCTAATTCCTCGAGTTATATCGCGTTTTAACAATGAATCAATCACGCTATATTGAAAATGCATTAAAGTCAGATATTGTTGTTAGTAATGAACATACGTAGTTGTGTTTTATTAAATCACATTTTATTAAATGTTGAAATCTCGTTTTACAAAAGTATTGGCAGGAATTTTTTGGAACTTTACAAGAAAATAGTGGAAATGGGTAGAGGGTAAGAGAGAAGTAGCAAAAATCCACTCCAAGATACTTAAGACTCGCGATGCCATTTCCGCTCTTTTCTTTTCGTGTCTCCTCGGCGTTAAAACACTAATTCTTATCCAACCACTTGTAAGACAAATAGCTATTTACACAGTTAATGCGAGTACTTGTTCGCATACTTACCCCACAGAAAGAAAGGGGGATAACTTAGCGCCATGATCTCGACCTATTGCCGCGTCTCTGTGCTATTTTAACATTGTTTGCCTCGGGGAATATGCACTTAACTTCGCGAGTCGACTAACCAATCAAAGTTGGCGAGAGCCATTGTGTTAATTCTTTCTCGGAGCGCACTCTCTCGTGGACGCTTTTGTTCCTCACACCTTTGTCCACTCGAGAGGTAATTTTATGCCGTACAATCGATAGTTCTCCACGAATACATCAAATTTTTTTTTTTTTTTTTTTGTTTGATATTAAAAGCACAAGCGCAAATAATTATTATCTTCGCATTCACGAACAATCCGATATAATTTTTCTCGTCCGCGTAGTCTTTTTTAAATTTTTCAATTCAACCGGCCCATTTTGTAACAATTCAACGAACGTCGAAGATTAAACAAACGATTATTTTGAATGAGAACTGAAACAAAAGAAAATTATATTAGCTGCAACAGAGAATTATATGTTTCGAATTACATTCGTGTAATTCGAAGACTCCATAGAGTTTCCACATTAAGTCTCTATCGTACCTCTACCAGTAAGTACCTCTCTCATCTCCCTGCTCGTCTGTGCCATCGTAGGGACTAACTATCCTTCAGTGACTAACTAAGCGCCTCGAAGATCCTGTAGATCTTTCCATGAGATGATGGTCATTCGACCAGCGGGTATAAATCACCTACGAGAAGTGTCATCCTGGAGTCCCACCTACCCCACCCCATCCCACCGCCCCCGGCATTCCTTCATTTGAATGCAACGCTCTTTCTCTGTCTCTTTTTGCCCCCATCATGCCCCTCGATCCCTCCATCGTGACATTATGAAGCATAGACACACGCAGCAGTAAATGAATATTGTATCAGTTGGCTCTGTTGTGTTGTCGGCTCTTTTTTTTTCCTCTCTCCTCAAGTCATTGTAGCAAAGGTCTACGGAGATGAACTCTTTCGACGTGTGGAAATGAACAAAGAGGCCTGTGCGCACGTCGAATGCACACGAATCGATATGTATAATTGAAATCGATGATAACACTGCGAGAGGAATCGGGTTCTGACCCGACTAGCTTGTTGCAGCGGATTCGGTTTATTGTAATTGAAAGTTAACACATCTCTGATAATATTTGTTTGCTGTGAGAATATTTCATTTATAATTGTTCCACAGTTTTTTCACAGCTGTATTAAAATTTGATAAATAATAATTTTGAAAAATAATAATTTTTTGTACACGCAATGTATAAATTACTATAATTTATAATATTATAATATTGTATTATAAATTACGAAGGAGAAATTTTAAATTCAAATCATTAACGAGATATTAGATGTACAAAAGTGTATCCTGTATAAGATTTTATAATTATAATTATATATTTTAATTTTCTGTGAAAAATATAAGACACTAAGAAAATTATATCCTTTTCTTGCGAATGGAAATGCATGATATCTTTCGACAGTACGCATGTATGTATTGTTCGCATATCTCTTTCTAACGATCTTTCAATAGCGAATGTTCACTTCCTACGCAGTTATCGTATGATATCGAATACATACATAGCATGGTAAAGTTTGTTTTTAGCGAGAGGAGGGGGAGGGGGTGGAATGACGAGTCGACGGATTGTGAGATGTTCTTAATTAATCATTCATATTCAATAACGAGAGGCCGAGCGAGAGGGCTTTGAATACTTCGACGATGATTCTGAGGTTTATCTCCGCGTGCTCGAGCACATTAATAATTAGGAGGAGAAAGAGAAGGAAAAGAAAAAAAGAGGGAGTGAGTTTGTAGTATCACTCTGTTAGTCGGTGTTGATTCGATCAACGACTGTCTGAGATTTCTTCTTCACAGCATACGGGCGAGAGAGAAACAATCAGTGTATGTCTTTGAGAAAGAGAATGTTCCTTTTGCACAGATTGAAACGATTTATGCCACATGGTGGGATCGAATTTTTTGGTCCTCTTGTTAATCGAAATCGAACGAAAAGCACTCTGAAGATTAAAATTCTTTTCTTTTATTTGTACAGCTCATTGTAATATATTTTTATTTATTTAAATAATTACATACTTAGGGAGAAATTATATCATTCTATTTTTAATGCCTTTTTAGATATAAATAAATTTGTTTCTCTCATTTGATCCGACTGATATTAAAGACAGTATCGTTTTAAATAATTACAGAGAATCAAGTTTTATTATTTAACTATTTTTTGATAACAGAAAAAATTAATTAAAAATATATCTTCGTAATGTTTTTACTAGATCGTTCGATAATTTTTCAAATTCCATGTCATGGCTATCGCGAAATCACTTTGAAAAAGATCCGGCATGTAGTCCCTCGACACGCACAATTACAACTGTAAAGTCACGGAGTGACCGGTTAAGATCTTCGCTAATTATCATCATTTATAATTGTCCCTTCTCGTGTCTCTCCTACCGCGGCCCGACCTCGCGGAGGGTGGGAAGCAAGCGAGCAGACATATTCCGTCTTTCTCCGCTCCTCGAGGTTTAATATTTCAAATAAATGCGTGCATTAACGCGCTATCTCGGCACGATCCTCTGTTGACTCCTAACAACGTCGAGCGAGCCACTATTATGACTTATCTGACCGTAAGTCTTGTTACAATGCCTCCCCCGTTGTCCTGCTATACACCCCTGCTGTCTCCATTCCATTGCTAATAGCTGCTCTTAATATGGCATTGCCAGGCAATATCATATATGTTAAGAAGATATTAAAATATTCGATATAAAATAAATGATTTCAATTTCAAAAATTTACAAATAATATATAAACCGACATATCTAAATAAAAAGCGCGAACAAGTGTCCTACTGTTTGCAATAAAATTCAAAAATTAAAGTCTGCACAAATTAAACATATATAAACAACATATGTATTATATATGATAAAACCAAATATATATATAATTAAATTTATATGTCATATCGTATATTATTTGTTCAGATATTTCCGCATTGTTAGATTAACATCATTTATTTGATTAAACATGAACAATAGAACTATCCGGAGGTTAAAAGGTTCTCTCAGTTGGACTGATGCGTTTACTCTACGCGAGTAATAAGTCACCGGATAAAACATTCGTTGCCACTTGTGCGTATCCATTAAGAGATCGGTGGGTTCTCGTTAATTCTAATGATGCAGATCACCCCTCACCGCACTTTCGTCTCATCTCTGTCTGGAAATATGAGAAAGACGCTCCCCCAAGCAGCGTTGGTCGTGTCACGTCTTCGAATTTATCTTCGGCTCATTAATAAGAGTAGACAAGTATCGATATAGAAATAAGGGCCGAAGACAGTGGACCTAACCTAACCAAAGCGAAAGGACGAATAAACAAGGAGCAGAAGGAAAGTTAGACCAGGTAATCTCTCGTTTATCAGTCAGGTCTCCTGGTCGCGTTTCTCGGTCATCAGTCATTAACGCGCTACCGGGTATCTGTGAAAATGTTCTGCTGTTTAATGAGCCGATCGTAATGGCAGGATCTGGTCCGGACATCATTCGGTAGGGCGGACAGGTTTCGACCTTGTAACGACGACCGGCCTGTCCGAAACATTCCCGCGAGAGTTTGTAATTTCGTAACTGATCGTGAGATTCCTTCATATTTGTCCTTCGAACTTGACTGTTCTCGGGAAATTAGGATTATTTCATTTCTTGATAGATTAGAGTATTTTCAAAAAAAATTTCTTAATCTCTCCAGACTACAACAATTTTAATACAAAATTTAATTGAATGACAATGAGTTATTGTAATATCTCGAGTATTTAATATAAAAAAGAAATTTCAATTGTCATTTTTCAAACAATTTTCGATGCGGATAAATTAATATTAAACAATTAAAATTATTAAATAAAATATAGAATGAAGAAAGAGAAATTAAATATATTATTAAAAGTCAATTTTTAATATACTTAACATGTAGATAAGAACTATCATGTAAATTATAAATTTATCGTTAGCAACGCTATTCTGAAAGCGCGATAAATGTTTCAGCATCCGTGATCCATAATAGAAAAATTGCTCTTGCATATCTGGTAACGAGAGGAGAACATCATCGTAAGACACATTCCTACTCAGAGATTTCGTATCGACCGCACCCTTTAGCCGTGAGGCCCTCATACACACTTACTCTCGCCCTCTTGAAAAAAATACCACACCCCCCGCCGTGAGTCAGTTCTCCACTTCCCTCGCGCTTCTTTGCGCGCTTTCCTCTATCTCTCTTTTTCTCTTTCTCTCATCCCACTCCTAATATATATTTAATCAGGCCCGAAAGAGAGTGCGCTCGCGCGGCCGTACGAGAAGGAACTTAAAATCTCGACTCACACTCGACACACGATGGTCACCCACACTCAGACCGGGAACATTAAGCTGACACCCACACGAACGCCGCGGAGAGACCTTCCTTGTTCTTTTTCTCCCGCTCGTTCGTTCCTTCTCCCACCTGCCGTCACCAGTCGCGGCGCTCTCCTTCTCGAATGGATTCGAACACCTTTTTTGAATCAGAGGGTCAAGCGACTCGGCCGTAGATCATCTTAATGCCTCCATTGTTGTTTTAGGATGCCCGCGCCTGTACCGGGTCTCCGCCGCGATAATGTCGACGTATCTCGCGCGAGAGCAAGGAGAGAAAAAGGACGAGGAGAGAAACAGGCCAGAAAGAGAAAGAAAAGAGAGCGACAGAGAGAGAACAGAGAGGATGCGGGAGAGGAAAGAGATATGCGTTATTGACCAAATTCCAGGGCGTGTCTCGACACTTTAATGTCTTTTCGTGCCGTAGGATTGCGCCCAACGTGCGATGCACACACCGTGTATATCGCGCGCTCCCGATGTGTCCCGAACTTTTATTGCGGTCGAAAGTGAATTTTTACTTTATGCTGCGAGTCATTCGGCCCCCGACCCGACTGATCTTCCGCAGTGTGTACGGCCCGCTGAGCTTTCCGAAACGAATTCTTTTCAGAATTGGCTCATAGTACTCCTTTGTCGCGTATTATATGTCCCATCGACCGTAATGGAGAGAGATATAAGAATAATTTTCCCCCAATTTATCGTTACGCGTTGATTTTTTATTATTAGTCTCCTTTAATTCAAATCCACATAGATTACGTGAATTATGTGGCGAATTTGTCGTCAGCAAAATTATAATAATCGCGATGAGAACATAAGAGCAATCGAAATCTCTTACGAAAATATCACATCTTTATTTTTTATATTCTCTGTAAAACGTGATTCTTACTCACTGATGGTTGTGCACGGATACATCTTTCGTCTTTAGCGATATATCGGAATAATCACGCACGTTTTTTTTTTTTCTTTTTTTTTGTACATTCCACTGTACGTGGTCCATTTTTTCGATACTTTCCAACGATTTCAGAATCCGGCGTGGCGAACAGGAAAGGCCACTCTTGGTCGGCTTGTAAATCCGCTGCTCCTTGTAAATCCACCTGTAATTCGCCGGACAAGGGGACGCAAACGCGGGAAAGAAACCGAAAGGGGGAAAGAGAGAGATGGAAGAGAAAGAAGAATTACGATCGACACGGATCGCGAATTACCTTTCGGAACAGGCCGCGGTAGACACCGGAGGTCGCAGCCGTTGACATCGGAAACTACTTCGATCTTCGATTGCCCGTTCGCGCGATCCACCTGGCCTCAGATTTAGACCCCGAGAAGGGTCCGGTGAAGGGGCCCTGACCTTCGTGAAAAATTCCTTTTCGCCGAAGAAACAATCTTCTTGGCTTCTGCATAATTTAATTCACCTGCATAAGCAAAACGTAAATAAAGAAATAAATTGAAATTAGCTTTTTACATTAGTGAATTACATTACATGAAAAATTATTCCACAGTCTTTGCAAGCGGCATGAAAATTCACAAAATATTTAAAATATGTCTGAAAAAACGTTATGAAAAATTAGAACGATTGTTTAATTTCTCTATGATCTTTTTAGATATTTGCATTATGTAGATTCTTTCAAATGTTTTTTTGTTTTTATCAAAAAGATATAAAAAAGTTAAGATAAAAAATAAATAATATCGGTTTTTTATACATTAATTCTATTAGAGATTTCTTTGTATAAATTGAATATGCATTATATAGTTGCATTACAAAGAATCGATTTTTATCGATCAATGTAGATGCACTTATTGACGAAAGATAGATATCTTTGCGTAGGAGTGAGAGTAGCAAAGCAAATAGAAGATGGGGCACGTGTAATAAGAAGGGCGCAAGGTGGGAGAGGGCAAAAAAGAGCATTAAGAGTTAGACAGGTAGAAATCAGAACCCAGCCCTGACTAATCCGACCGTAGATCTGATCTCGCATCAATAACCTTAATAAACCAACAACCACTCACGCTAACGTGTAACGCACGACGCAGACGCGCGATATCACGTGGTCCTTCTCCCGGGCCCTTTAGCTCCGGGGCCCTCTACCCACAATGCTCCAGCTCGATTGGCATTTAACCCAAGGTCCCGGAGCTCTTTTACGAACCACCTTCGGACGCGCCGCGCGCGCACTCGAGCTCATCTTCGACGCTCTCAAGATCGATGAAGTTGGTACTTTTTGCCGCGGCGAAATTCAATTTGGCTCGGCACCGGGTTAGCGAATCTAAATGCGCGACCAATTCGTATCGGCGAATTGATCATTATCCTCGCGAATCCTCGGCGGATTCACTATAATATCTTGGACTCGCGATTTACTGGCAAGATACCTCAATATCAGACCTTTTTTATACATCGCGTTTTATTTCTCTTTAATATATCAATTTCTCTTTCTCTTTGCGCACTCTACCGAGATGTTGATGAAAATTTTGCAACCATCCATTCGCGCGATTTCTATTTCTACGCGGTTTTTTTTTCGGAAATATACGCACGCGCAAGATTTAGGACCCCCAAACATATCGACATAACAACGAATTTCGGCACTGTCGACTGTTATACGCGGCGAGCGACATAAACTCGGCTCGTAACGGCGTTTGCTATGGAGATTTCCTTGCTCTGGTCCTCTCACCCTCATTCGCAAGTCCGGATGAAGGAGTTGAAGACGACGGAGCGGGAGCAGGAGGAAAGGAGTAGTAGGTGGAGGAGACGTGGCATATGCATAAGCGCGAACCTTACCGGTCTCTGACACCTTCGAACCGCTAAACCTCCTGCCCGCGCCTCACCAATCTCGCCTTTTTCTTCTTCAGACCTTTTTGGCTTTCGCCCGGGCTCGTTCTTTCGTTGGTTAATTAGATTTTGATGGCCGACGCGAGCATTTGCATTTGCATGCTTTATCCCGCAGATTCGCCGTTCCTCTCGCGCTCGCATTCTTTGCTCTCTACTCTCTTTGTCAGACTGGAAACGAGGCGAGAGAAAGAGAAAGAAAGAAAGAAAGAAAGAGATAGCAGAAAGATACCGCAGAATGTTCTTTGGGCGCATTTTATTGCTTTTTCTCTGTCTCTCTCTCTCTCTCTCTCTCTCTTTCTCATTCTTCTTTTCCGCATTATTTTCTTGCTCCGCAGGGGAGAAACGTTTAGACCTGCAAACGTTTAACTCCAAAGCGATTTAGCGGCCCAGGGGCCAAGTGTCAACAAGCCCGCACTGTCCAGATACGCACGTACGATCTAAGTGCAATATTTCAAAACTCTGGCCCTTGGTTCATCCTTTCTTCTCTCTTTCATTCACTCTTTAACTTTCTCTTGTCTTTTTATTATTCCGTGACGGACAAAATCTGGTCAGCACGCCTGTCAATTTATAAGCACATCTTGTTTTCATATCTGATTCCTTTTGTTTGTTAATAATTCTTGACAATTATCAACATTGACGTTAAGCTCGAAAGTGATAATCATATAATGGCAAAAGATCATTTAAAAAAATATTAGAGACTTAGTCTCTTATATCTTATTTTATTCTCTTTGCTTTCAAAGATTAATTTTATTGTCAAATGTGGTGGCTAACATCTTTCAAAGTTTACTTTGCCATTATTTTTTCAATAAACATTCTATGTTTATTGAAAAAATAGTAGGAAAGAATAAATTGTTAAATATTTTCAAATATTGTGATATTAAATTATGTACTGATAAAAAATAAATTTTTTTCTTCAAAGCGTTTTTTTACGAATGTCCGAATAATGTAGTTAAAACTTTACATCAATGTAATAAAATTATAGCTTTGATGAGTTATGTTGCTCTTAAAACTGGATTGTATATACATAAGTACATGGTAGCCGCCGAACTTTGTTGTCGACCTACATAAAAATTCGCGAATCAGCCCGATTACGGGAGAGTTTCGCGCGTCTCGAATTCCGACACGACGGCATCGAAGGAACGAGAATACCTGGCGTGAGGGCAAACGTCAAAACACACCTCGTCCACCCACACGTGCGCGGACTCGTTCGGACTTACACGCTCGCGCACGCACGCACGCACACATACACGCGCGCGCGTTCAAGATTCCTATGGAGCGACCAATGACTGGAATGACTTGCACTCGATGTCGAACCGAAGATCCCTCTCGGTCTTCCACTCCGCTCCCCCTCGTCCACCCGTTCATCGTCTCCGTTCGGGCTCGCTCGGGTTACCTTCTCCGAGGGAGGTGCGGGCTTAATTTAATTAATTCCATGCGCCATCTTGACAAGTGTGCGCCCCGTACGTGCATCCACAGAGAATAATTTTCATACTCATCCACCTTCCCCTTCCCCTCTCCTATCTTCCGGCCCTGTCTCTCTTCTCTTCGCCGATCCCTCACCTCGTTCACCGGCTCCTCTTCGTCCGCCACCTCGTCTCACAGACCCTCGCTCCGAACGCTCGAACCGTTTCTTCGGTTATCAGATCCCCGATTCATACTCGTCAAGCGCGAGCACGCTGCGAGGAGGCAAGGGAGAGGGGGGAGAAGGGGGTTGGGAGGTCAGGAGAAAAAAAAGACGCATTTATCTGCTTCCATCTCGCTGGGATCATTTGTCTTTTTGATGTCGCGCCGTATCTGATTCGTTAATTGCGAGACCTTGCGTGTGATCGACTCTTCTCGGCTCATACAGGGAAAACGAAGAGTGTAGGAAATGAATGCGGTGCACGAGGATGATACCTCTGATACTGTTATGGATTTATCTGCAGAACGTTAGGATCGAAGTTACTATATGCTTGCTGGAACACATTCGTAAATTAATCTCGGTGATCTAGAGAGTAGGTCGATGCTTATAGGTGATAATTCGTGAATAGAATAGGTCAGGAATTTTAAACATGGATGAACTGAATAATCGTGAAAAAACATCAGACTCATAAGATTTAAAAGTTATAATGCATATAAGATCTGGTATATTAAAAAATAGATACATATATATTTTCAAAAATCGATTCACATTATACCACACAATAAAATAATTTTCTATAATATCTAAACATATTCATTTATATTGTTATCTACAACGAAACACAAATATTACACAATACAATATTACGTTAATATTTATGAAAAAATATTATGTCATATTTTATCGTATCAAATGTCATTGTTATATAATGTGAATTAATATGAAATCTGTTAGTATATGAACTAATAGTTTATGAAAACATCGGATAAAAAAATTTATGTTTAACAAGAAATTTAAAAAGAAATTATTTCGTTATTCTTTAAGACTTAAAAAGAACGCATAATTCTCAGGTTGTCAGAGTTCACACATATATAAATACTATATACATATATATGGATACATAATGAAGCATAGTGTAAAATTCACTCGCGTTGCTATTGACAGAACTTGCAAAGCTTACGGGCCAGTAAAAATTCTTGGACAGCGAGCAACAAAAGTACAGACATCAGTGGACGTGTGCGTTATACGCAGAGATGGAGATAAATCACAAATCGGTGGGCTGGATCTCTGAAACGATTTACTACGGTCTTCCCGAAAATAACCAGCGTTTAAAAAATTTCAAATAATTACGTACAGGCGAGGAACGCAAAAATGCGCGATCCGTCGGGCCACTTTGCGTTCCACCCGCGGTCGCTCAAGGCGATACCGTTGTTGAGCATCAGCCGCAGGAAGGAAAGGAAAGAAGACGAGTCCGTCATTTAAGTCACCGGCCTCAAACCTTTAGCGCAGATTTATGGGTAATCGAGCGGCAAAGGCGGCTATCATCCGCGACGAGTTACCGAGGTTTCGCTCTTCCATCGACCAGACACAATCGAAACGCTCGCCAAAACCGAAAGTTGCAAACAGAGAGAAATTTATACAACGCGATTCGCACAACAAAAGTCCTCGAAATATTCCGCTGTATTCTCTTCAGAAGGTTCTTCGAAAATCGATTCTCTCTCTCTCTCTCTCTCTCTCTCTCTCTCTCTCTCTCTCTCTCTCTCTCTCTCTCTCTATCTCTCTCTGATAAATGTTGGAATTTGCGCGTCATATCACTGTGCAGGCATTTAAGAATAAAGAATAATATATTATAGATGTGCGCTTGATTTCTTTTGCGAATAATCATCTTCTTTTAATAGTGAATAGTATATAAATATATTATAATATATTATATATAATATATTATAAAATATATATATCAAAAATAATTTTGAAATTTACATCACGAATAAAAGAAATGTCTATCAATGTTTTTTTTTTTTTTTTTTAGAATATTATCCGTTCACAAACATTTTGCAAACGTTTTGCTATCTATCATTATTGATTATCTATCATTAAAAGAAAGTGACAATTGATTAACGATACCA
The DNA here is from genome assembly GCF_047496725.1 of Anoplolepis gracilipes. Lineage (NCBI taxonomy): Eukaryota > Metazoa > Arthropoda > Insecta > Hymenoptera > Formicidae > Anoplolepis > Anoplolepis gracilipes. The sequence continues at coordinate 3,894,688 of NC_132974.1, forward strand.
CGTACATTTGCCATGTAGTCAAAAGACTGGGACTGATCATTCTTCAATGATCGATACATTCCTTTGTAAAACATGTCGCATTCTCACAGGATGGCATTTAAGCTCCCTAATTTCCGATCAATCAAGAAACTTTTCGTGGAAATAAAAAATAAATGATGATGATACGCCAGGCGATTTCTGTTGCTAACTAGACGCACAATGCCCTGGCATTAGAGGATCTTACGTTCGGATTAGGCTTGTCAGACTTGGTGACCACTGATGGCACAAATAAAGTCGATAAGAGAGAAAGAGACAGAGAGAAATAAGGGAGAGGTAGAGAAATCGTCGCGAGATTTTCGATATTGAAGGTGCGAGGAAGTGCGTACGAGAAGGGAGAGGAGAAGATGTGAGATAACCTCTCTCTTCATCGGGAGCGATGAGAAATAGAAAACGAAGAATGACCCCTTGAGATTGGTCCGTTGTGAGAGGTATCAGGGTATCAGGGATGATGGTCTGGAGTGAAAGAAAAAGAGAGAGAGAGATTCCCGCGATCGATAACTAACTCAGCGTGATTACTGAAAAATGGCTGTCAAACATTCTTGTCCTTTTAACTCATGGGCCACCCCACCCACAGAGATCGTCCTCTCTCTTGATTTTTTCACTGTCCCTCCAACGTCATTCTCTGCTTCTTCGCCCTCCTCGCTAGAGGAGGCTCAGACGAGAGGAGACTAATGGTTTACGAACGTGACGGGCCGTGGTTCTTCTCAACGAGCACAGATCACTAATTTCCGGGATCCTGCTGCGGGTACCGAAATCTTCTCGATTTGGTATTCGAGTACTCGTGTTCTTTAATGATTCTTTTATCGATCTTATCAATTTTACATTTTGCGATTATATTTACATCCTCTTTAATATGAATAAGCGCTCGCGAATTTTCGTGCTGCTTTTAAAAATCAATTATTGTGAATTTATTATGCTTATGTGAAGACTAGAGTTCCTAGTAGAAGAACATATTTATAATATTTGTTATATTACAGAATCTATCGTTTGAACGAATTTGCTTTCTTATAATAAATATTTCTAATAATGGTTAGACAAAATATATATTAAATATTACTTATATTCTGCTAAATACTTTATTAATCTGAATCATATGTTATAATAATCAATATTATTGAGTCTTAATTTTTTAGATATGTATGTTTTAATATAGAATCATTAAAATTAGAATGATTATTTATGATCAAATATGTTTTATTAAAGCGCAATTTTTTTTATATTCGATATTTCGCATATGGATATTCGTTCGACAATACTTCATGAAAGGTTCGTATATTTATATTATCTATAGTTGTCATCCTTTAATAGAAATGATGTGGCATCGAGTATCCCGCTATTCTGTCGAAATTTCACGCACGTATCCACCCGCTGTTACACGCGACGTAACACAAACGGAGACGCTGCTCGGTTAAAGTCAGCGGCAGCCGCTAGTGAGATTATGAACGAGCTCGACTTAAGGAAGGTCCGTCTGTGTTCAAGGGTTGTGCTCTCGCTATATTTATTTATTTTTTACCCTTCTAAGAGCTCAATCTTTTCCGCTCTAACGACTGTTATATATTTTTCTGTAAATGGTTTCTAACGACGTGGCTATCATAATCTGCCACAACGGAGTATAGTAGCGGAAGAACCTACTTCTTGAATATGCTCAAACGGAAAGTATATTATAATTTAAAATATAGAAAAAAATGAAATATTCTACAATTTATATATGGGATAAAATTTTCTTTTTCCCTATTATTTTTTATTATTTATCTTTTTATTTTTTTATCAATCAGTAGGATATATTTCAAAACTTTCTAATTTATTTAAAAAATGGACAAAATTTTTTTAGTATCTATAATCATCAATGGTTTATTAATCATGTAGAAAAAAAAGCTCACGAAAAGTTTTGGCATTGAAAGAATTAACTCATTTTTTTTTTATCAGAGAAAATGCGAAATTGAAAAGAAGCACTTTAAGCGATCCGTTTCAAATCGTGCGTTCTAGCGCATCACGAAGTGAACGCGCGCACGTCTTCGTCTTGTCGGACAATCAACGAGAATCGACGAGAACCGGACAGATAGGAGAAGGAAGGCAGAAGGAAGGGAGAGAGCGCGGCGGCGGCGGCGGCGGCGGAAAGGAAGAATAAGGAGGGAGAGGTGCGGAGGTGAATGCGCGCGGAGAATATGGCGAATGAGGCCGAGAGAGGAGAGCGGAGATCGGGTCTGGTCCCGCGTGTTGCCCGGGGGTGCCAACCGCAGGATAATAATTTTATAATTGGGGGAATTACTCTGGCTCGCCGTAGTACAGTCTCGTCCGTGTACCACGGCGTGGGAGGGTCCGCCGACATTGTTTCCATCCGGACGTACGACCGAGCGATCTCCACACCGGCTGTATCTCCGGGACGGTGCCGTGGGTGAGATATGGCCGCATAATCATCGAATCATTATATCCACTCTCGAAATACCACGGGTCCGCGTAGCCACGGCCGAATTATAAGATTACGCGCCCGCGCGCGCGGCTTACTCGTTAAAAAGATTATGAGCACTTTATCACGAGGGAGAAACCTAACCCACGGGGCCCATGGTCCATGGTCCATGGTCCATGGTCCATGGTCCATGGTGTTGCGCGCGCATCTTCCTGCCGGCGCGGCGCGGCGCGCATCCCGCCGTATCCTGAAGGTCCTGTCGCGCGGGACGGCCCGTTTAACCCGTGACCCGCGGGCTTCTCGCTGCTTCTCCGGTGTCCAGAAAAATGATTGACCCGACGTTGTCCCGCGGGACAGGATACCGTGCATGGAAAATGACGCTCTGTAATTATCGAGCGATTTAGTAATTTCATGCGAGAAGTTGCCGACCGGAGCTCCTTGGGTTCTCATCATTCATGCGTGAAACCACTCACGATCTCTATCTCGCTGTTTCACATTATTTTTTTCTCTACTCGTTCTTTAATTCATTAACGGCGACGTGTAAATGCGATTTCGTATTAATATCGGCGGTATTCAAATGCGCCAAGATCAGCGAGAGGCATCGCGGATCTATGCAATGTGTACGATCATTATCTCAGACAATTACCTCTTATTCCTCGAACCTCACGCCTTATCCGTACTGAAAGCAACAACAGAGTTGTACGCCCGCAGGGGTGTACGGAGTATTCTCTCTCATATGGTATGTTCGTAGCAACTTCTTCTAGATTGTCCGACAAGACGTGGCAATCGTGACCCTCCACCTTCTCGTTTCATCTCTTGGATGCTTTATATATTCCTCTCTTTTTTTTTTCCTCCTCAACAATGATGAGAGATCTGAATTGCTATTCTAATTCAACCAGCATCCAATCGTAAAACATCACTACAAGGTTATTTCACTGCATAAGCTCGACGCATACAAACATTATACGCGAGGCCCTTGAAAGTGCATCGTATATTATAGGGTCAATATCCTGAATCTATTTTGTGGAAATAAGTATTCTCCAAACACGAAGTATAATTGTAGTTAATTGTATTAAAACTTTGGGTTAATTTATCATATCACAATATATATGTATATATTATCTAAAATGCAATTTTATATGCCTTAAATATTTTAATGGAACTTTTGAATTAAATTTTTTTACTTTTATATATAATGTAAATTTTTGATAATAAAAATGCGATTTCTTCTTCGCAAAGCAGCGTTGTTTTGAGAATAAGTAAGAAAAGAGAATATGTCATGTAAAATTTTCGCATACTTCACAATATCGCGGTAAAAATAAAAGACAAGTAAATTGCGATAAGATTTTCTCGCACGATAAAATGACCTCGCCGCGCGTGAAGTCGAAGCTTAATATGGGCCAATCCATATTCTAATCCCTCGGGATTGCACGATTACGAGGTTCGAGCAACGAAGCGTACGATATTCGCGGCCGAATGCAACAGGGCGTGCAGATCATGGCCGAGAGGAATGATTGGGTTCGCACGAAGGATGAGAATGATGATGCGGAGAGAGGGGAACGAGGCGTTCGTATTTCGTGAGGCTGCTAAGGTCGTTGGTTAGTTGCTTGGAAATCGAAATAATGAGGCATCGCCTCCTGGGCATAGTCATTGGATCACGTGCCACTGCGGTCGCGATCATTTTCCATTATTATTGTTATCGATCGAGACGTTCCCTGCCTCTCCACCTCCCCACCTCCACTCGCTTTCTTCCTTCTCCTTCCCCTCTCCCCCGACCGATATTGTGACGACTTGTGGTGTATTTCGAAGGATAGAAATAACTCGAGTAAATTTAACTTTCGATCTCATTTCGGAATATGCATACCTGCATGATTACACGCAACCGATCCGTGGAATGGTTCGTTAAGTTTCACATCGATTCGATTTCGTCTCAATCGAACGTGAATTCAATAAGCGTCAATGAAATGAAACTATATTTTTAGAATCGCATTCTATGCATTCTCAATAATCAGATATTGTCGCTTAATTAATCCAAACATCTTTTATTGCTTGCATAGATATATGACACTTTTATATGCAAATGAATGAATTTTTTTATTCGAAAAATATCGGAAAAATAATTATTTACAATGTATCATATATTGTAAGAAAAGATTGCTACAACGATGCGTGGAAGACTTTTCATAAAATTTTGAAAGTAATAATTTCGTATATTCTTTACACAAATAAAAATCTCTCAGAATGTTTCTTGCAACACTTTTATAATTCGATATTTCGTAAGAGAGACAGAGATTGTTCGCAGGTGGTAATACAACAGATTGCAGCGAGAAATTTTTAATCCTTTTATCGTTAAGTGGCGGTCATTACCGGGCGTGCGTTATATCGAAACTTCGGCAATAAAGAAGTTCCGCAAACTGGTATACGGTTCGTTCATTACACGAGGCGGAATGGCTCAAGCGATCTTGAACGTCGGTTCCATCCACTTAGGCAGATTCTTGGGTGAATTCCAGTGGACAGCTGGTCCATCACGGAGCCGGGGGTCTAATCTAATCGCCAAAAACTAACTCTGCGCGCGCGCGAAGAGAAACTCCCTTCATTTCGTTCGCGATATACATCGCCCTTTCCTTCCTCTTCCTTGCGGTGGACTTACGAAAGTTAACAAACTTTAGGAACGTGGACCGCAACGAGAGAGAACCCCTCGAGAGGTGGCGCCTCATCCAGGGTTATTAGTAAAGTTCTTACCGCGCGTAAGGCATCTCCTTAATTACGCTCTTTTAGCGGCAGTATTAATATCGGCGAACTTTGATTTATCGCGGCAACAAAAAATTGTCGCGGTCCAGGCTAATGAGATTAAGAAATGTTGTTTTAGAGAACGCGCTATCGGATATCGTACTACAGATATTTCGAAATCTCAATTTAAACATTATTCGGTATTATGTCTAACGCATATCTCGAGTAATAAAGTAGATATCTTTATTTAATAATAGTAATTTTCGTTGTATTCAAACTAAATATTTTCCTTACATTAAGTACAATCTGTCGCAATCTGTCATGTAGCATATAATTACGAGCAGTAAGTTTACCTCAATCGGCGCAACATCATCGCTGCTACTGACTGACTTTTCTTCTCGCTTTTAGACATCGCTCTACAGATATCACTCATCGATATATGCTTACGCGTTATTCGCTAACGGTACCGTTACACCCAGCCACGCGATCGAAAGTGCAGATATATCCGGGGGTCCCCTCGACGTAGGTTCCACCGGTGTAACGTTTCGTTCCCCGTCATCGCGTTCACGCGGAAAGATAGTCGAAGCTGGTTGCGCAGATAGTTGCATGCAGCGAGCAGAACCCTAAGCGACCATTAGAGCCTGTGCGCGAGCACGGTCCGGCGGAACCGAGTTGTATAATGATCGGTAAGAGAGGTCGCGGGGTACACCTGGAGAGGGACGGAAGGGGGGCACCGGCCGGAGATGGCCGATAAGTAGAAAATCGATGATTCGGAGGCATGCTAATTCCAGGTATAGAACCCACCCGGCCGCCTTCGTGCTCTCTCATGACGGCGCGGCGCTCGCCGTCGGCATTAATGTAACGAGATATCGCGGTCGAGAGCGAGAGGCTACAACGCCGCTCTGATGAGACTCCACTCTCGTTCCCTGGATTGTGACAGTCTCCATTTTCAAGCTTGTTACCGGTAATCAGCGTTTGACATGGAAGAACGAACGGATGGCGGAGCGCGTTGAAAGCCGCGTACTCTTCTCGCATACCTCGACACACGAAAAGTGTTGGCTAATAACGGAAATGAAATCCGCGATCGATTCTATTTTTTATCCTAAAGCGTTTCAAGATTTTCATTCGTAGGAATAATTTATATAAAGAGAAGTATAGGAATATATTTTATTCTCTTTATTTTTTCGAGAGAAACCATTTGTAATTACTCGTGTAGTGCGTTTCACGTCCACGTAGCACATTACGTGTGTATATGCGATACGGAATTAAGATTTTATTTAATGTTTCGTTGTCTCCAAAACTTAATAAGTATATTTAAAGACAAGTTTCTAGTATTTTTTTTTTTCATACTTATTATTTCGAAATATATTCGGACATCTTAATTTAAAATTTTTTTTCAAATTAGTTTTATTTACTATATCATTTTTTAAATGTATATTTTTTAATTATTTTGCCTGTAGGCACTATCTGCTTTGAAGGCTGAGTAATCAACTGTTGGATTCGCCCAATGGTTAAGACTTATTGCGATTTTTTTTCTTTAGCTAGGTGCGAACGAGGCAGAATTGAACGGCGCATATAATATATTTCCATCTCAGTTACCAGCGTAGGCTATGTTGCTTAATGATGAGAATATTTCACAGGCTGAAAATCAATGGTTCGAAGAGAGCTAAGCTAATTCCGAGCGTAAAACCCGCTTCGGTCATCGTGCCCTCTCACGTGTCGAGCCGCGCTCGCCGACGGCATTAATGTAACAAGAAATTGTGGTCGAGTCGGCCGCGCGAGCCGGTGATGGCACTCTATTTGCTCGCATTATGACATTTCCCGTCTATTCCCGGGCTTGATACCAATAATCCTCGCGCGTGTGTTGCACGCTTACGTCTGTCCGCGAGGAAAGCAAGCACGTCTTCGCTTATGCAATTTGCATTCGCGCGTGTATGCGTCGTATCGGTATTCCTCATCCGTTTTCTCCATCTGCTCGCTCCCTTAGGATCGTTACGGGTTTATGTCGCGATGTGCTTAGCGCAACTCGTAAATTCGTCCGGACATCGTGCGTGTATTGCACGACGACGGCGGATTCATTCCACTGGAGATTGTCACGCTTCGAGTCTTTTCGTCGAGCGCGCGCTTCCTTATGGTTATCGGAGCAGGTAAACGAGAGAAGCCCAATTTCGATATTAATATTTTACAAGCTAAACTGTGCATAAATGTTTTCCTATCAAATGTGTGTGTGTATTTGTAAATCGATAATTATAAATTATATCAATATTAATTATTACCACTTTTTTACGGATCGAAATATATATACAAGCCACACTTGAAAGGAAGAAAGAAAAAAAAGCGATTGTATTTTCATATACAATATATTATAGAGTAAAACTGAATTAAAATACATAGATAAAGATAATAAATAAAGAGATTTATAATATATTTCATATATTCAGCACAGAGAGACGAATTTGAACTCTCTCTCTCTCGCACATAAAAAAATTGGTTATATCCTACGCCACTGTGAGCGAGTTACGCAATACGTTTCGAAGAATGGTAGGCTGAAATATTCCACGGAAATCTCCATGGTCGGACCGACGGATGGCACAAAATCCGCCAACGGTGGGCCTGACGGCCCGATTCCCGTAGGGCTAATTACCGAGGCACACTGTAATTAATCCGTTGCCGAACGACGACGCACACCGTCCGGCTCATTGTCGGGATTCGTCGGATCCCTTCTATCTCTCCCCCCTGCCGCTTCTGTTTTTCGCGTGCACGCGCGCACCCCGGACCTTTTGATGCGGCGCATATGAAAGGGGTTTTCGGGGAGGAGGGCGGAAAAGAGAACACGCGCGAGGAAAAAAACTCACGAACTCACGGGGCCCAAAGGGTGCTTCCACCTTTTCGAAACCGTGTCAGGGCTCGCTGAAAGAGGATGAATGGACGAGGGAGGACGTTTAGAAGCTGCTTTCTCTTTTTTTTTTCTTTTCTTCCACCCGCCTATTCTCTCTCCCCGAGCTCTACCTCTTTCCTCTTCTCTCTGGAGAAGAGAGGAGAGAGGGGAGGCTTCCCTACTTCATCCGAGCGCGCGTATGAGCTCCTCGGTCCCTTTTGTCCTCTGATACCGGATCGGAAATTAGCTGCCTTCCAGCTATCGCTTTGTTTTCCCACCGCACCGGGCCCCGCCCCAAAAAACTACTTATTACGCTAATTATACGCGGATGCCGCGCGCGTCCGACCCCCTTTACCGCCCACCCGCCGCTTATAATCCCCTCGGCGCGTATGTCGCGGTCTTTTTGTTCCCCGCGCGATTACCGCCAACTGTCGAACCGCGTGCCCGCTGTCGATTAAATCCGGTATTTAGGCAGCGCGCTGGAAACACCGTTGATTCGCGTCTCTTTCTCTTCCGTCGCATTCAACGTTAGCCGCTAAGTCGCGGCTCGTGAGGAGGTTAACACGCGATGCACGTTTAAAAACAGGGCTTCCTTTTGCCTGTTTCCGCATATGCGGAAGAAAAGGAAGAAAGAAAACGGGGCATCTTGTGTAAAATGACTATATACATTGGAAATGGCGGTATCGAACCTGGTGTTCTACGACAGAAAATTGTAATAAATAAAAATGACATATAATTGTCATAACACACATCTGTGAGATGATTCACCAATTCAAAATTTTCTCTTTTCTTATGTTACTTTATTCTATTATTCCTTTTTACTATTTTGTTCTATGAATTGTAAAATTATTTTTGACAAGTTTTAATTAAAAATTCGCCTCGCGAATTATCATTAATTTTATTTCGAGTTTGATCGTTGATTTTATTATTCGCCACATAGCGCAATGTGCCATTAGATTTCACACGTTTTATTTCATATAAACTACCATCTGTCATTTCGCGCAAAATTAATTCGCACGTTAACGTACATTACGAAAATGTGTCATAATGCGCTCGGCGACGTAATCATAATCCGACCGGTAATCGTCATGATGAAGGGCTTGAGGAAGGACGAAAACGTCCGCGCGACACCGTGATCGTCACGTCGGCATTAATTACTGTGTTTAGAGATAATTACGAGCCGGGCTCGCTCGTGCGCTATTTATTCCGCGTGCATTGTGCCGCTCGTCATCGCATGTACCGCTTCTCCTTCACACACGCGAACGTGCTTATTTTCGGCGAGAGAAAAGGAGAGAGGAGAGAAGAGGAGAGATAGGTAGCAGGTACGCGTGATCGCGTGTGCGTCGAACGCGGGGTGCGTGCGCTCGGGCGACGGATGTAAGCAAAGCCGCAGATGCAGTCTTTGTAATGCTAATGTTTAGTTTACTAACAGCGCAACACGGCGCCCTTCTGCTCCGTGTCTATGTGTGCGCGGGGTGGGATAAATTCGTGCCCTAATTCTCCCCCTCGTAACGCGCTATCTATTTTTTTCCTTCTCGCGCTGTCTCATTATTCTCTCGAAACAACTCAGAGCCTAATCGATAAACTATGATTCTTTCAATCGGCATAGCTCTCATATATGTATAAAGTCTGTATCTTTTTTTTTTAAATATGTTAGCTAATTTTTTACTTGTTATACTTACAAAATTATTTTGTCCCGTATTCAAATACTTCAAAGGCAAACATTATTTCGCGTAAAAATCGAGCGTACCCTTTCGACGATGCTAGAAGGTGTTATACGAGAAACCTCTGACCGCGGCCGTTCGCCTTCGAAACAAGATCCCGCAGGAAGAGATGGGCCACGCGGGGGCTCTTCACGATCCGCACCACGTTCTTCTTTAAATATTGACGGAATGAGATAAACGTATAAATTACCAGCCATCTCCAGAGGAGAAGAAGGACCCTCCGGCGCGAGCCCGTCTTCTCGTATCTTACACTCGGACGTTGATCCGGGTAGTCCGGACCGCCAGTACCAAAAAGGTGCCAAGGCGCGCCGTCTCGTTCACCTTCTTGATCTCCATCCCCTGAGCTCGCGTTATACTGTGCTGTCGAGCAACTTCCTCGAAATCTGGTATCAATTATCCCATGTAATGTACAAGCGGTAACCGCCGCTGGGACGATTATGAACACGTTAATGGTCTTCGCGTCTCGAGATGCACGACAGACGCTCACCGTGTAATTTGGTGTTATTTTACGTGCACTCAAAATACACGTACATATATTATACATATATCTGTCGCGTAATCATGAGAATTTTGGCGATATTTTTATAATGGATTCTCGCTGCTTATGTGCGTGTGTCAAAACGTCGTAGGTGAAAATTATCTTCATAAAGAGTGAGAGAGAAAAACAAACCTAATAAATCTTATCTGATACGCATTTATTTTGAACGTGATATTTATTTCTGATATCATGTTTTATATATAATTGCATATTACATGTACATGTAAAATTATTTATATTTTTATAAATAGTTTACCCCTCTTTACTTAAACCATGTTACCTACAAATAAAACTGATGCATTTTATCTTGCAAGAAGCGCATTCTCTCGTTCACATAGTTTCCCATCGCACTTAGTCGAAGACGCGCATTATGAAACGTCAGAACATACGTCATATCGCGATCAACGTGTCGATGGGGGCAGGTCGTGCGCATTCGTCAACTCATGTCTGCTCTCTCCTGCACCTAAAAGGGATTCAGGGGTTCAGGAGAAGGGGCATGTCTAAGCGGAAAGGTCTAGAGAACAGCGAAGAGAATTTCGCATAGCATCTCCCGGCATGGCATGTCCGTCAGACGATGAGGTGCTAAGTACCCTCTGGCTGATGTTCGGTCAGCCGAGAAACTATTTCTGTTCCCGGTGGCAAAAAGGGGCCGGTGGGACGCGCGTAACACACATATAGCGGCCTGCTAAGGCCAGGAACGCGCGCGATTCGACCAACAGGCCAACAGGTGCTTTATACGCGAGAAGTCCGTGCAAGAAGAATCGAGGAGAATCGTCCCCGGGGTCCCCGACGTGACGCCGGCACCTTTCGCGTTCTTCACGCGTGCGTAGATACGCGGGTCCAGTCACGACGATTACGATACCGTCCGACGACAATCCACGCGTGTCTTGAACCGTTTATCGGACGCGGAACACCTTTAGTCTTTTGCGGCGCCACGTTTGTCCGACGGCACGACTCGCGATTCTACGTAATTGTTTTCGACAAAATAACCCCCGGCAAGAAATAACGAATTACATCTTTGGATATAATCTCCACGATATATCCCATGGAATATAGAAGAATCCGACGATTCATATGTCAAGAAATTGAAATTCAATGCTGCCTTTTTGTCATCCGAATATTAATATGAATTTTTTCTAACTCTTATCCTATCCTTATATAATTTGTATATAATTCTTTCTTTAATTACAATTATTTATTTATATAATTATTTTGTATATACTTAAAAATTGAGAATTATAGAAAAATAAATTTTCTCATTTATTAAAATTTAAAACATTTTTTTTTTTTAAGATTTAAACATAGATAAATATATATTCCGAGGAAACTAAAAATAAATTTCAGGGTGATATTCTAAACTTAGCACTTTCGATTTAGATTATTGAATGATATCATTTTGCGATATTACAAATATTACGAGAAGTAAGGCGCGTCATATATGATAAATTAGCGACTTTCTCTCTTCTCCTCCGACACCTAGCTAGCATATATTAACAGAACCAATCCAATTAGCTTGTAACAAACGATGCAGCAACCTTTTGCGCCTCAACCATTAAGAGAGATCGTCACTTTAATACATTTCATAAATTGTTGTGCGTTATATTTTGCTATTGACTGTAGTACACATGTAGAAAGAAATGTCGTACGCGAATCATGGATTACTGTAGCAAACACTTCCTTCATAAATCTGCGTTTTGATTCTATTTCTACTTCCGGCACGTTGACGCAGCAGCAGAAGCGTGTCGCGATGAAAGATGGAGAGACGAAGAAGAGGGACGGAGCGAAATTGTCGTGAGGATGTTGCTGTCTCGCCGAGACGAGTCGGATTTAATCGTGGCATATGCTATTACTCCCCGATCGCGTTGACGGTGCTAGTATCAGGCGAACCTCCTCGCCAGGTGTACAGAAATCACTGCAACAACGACATGGTGTGCGCTAACATCACCAGTACCAGCAACGTCGAGCAGCGACTCGCTAACGATCCCGTAGAACATGGATGAAGGTAGACGAACAAGGGCGAGAGGAGGGGATCGTGGGTGGGTTAAACTCGAGCTTAAATATCAATCAGTGAGCAAGCGAGAGGATGCGCCGACGAGAACGAGCACTGGCGAGAGGAGAATTGATGCGGGCGGGAGAAAGAGAGATGAAACCGAGAAAGTATGAGAGAGAGAGAGAGAAACGAGACCCGTGTGGTAACGCAGAACCTTTATATGTGTGTGTCAAAGATTTGCACACCCGTGTGCCGAAGCACTTCTTCGCGGGTGTTTAATTAGCAGCTCGGCAAACCAGACGCCATATACTCAGAACTCAATCAGATCCCTTCATAAGCGCGCATCTCAGTTCGGGGCCCCTCGTATGCATAATACACTAGCCGTATGTTCCACGCGCGGACGAGATCTCTTGTATCGAGCCAATGGAGCACTGAGGGAAGGGGAGAAAGAGAGAGAGAGAGAGAGAGAGAGAGAGAGAGAGAACGAAAAATAATTGCAAATAGTTGTCACCGCGTATTATTATCGCAAATCAGCAAAGTTGTTCATTATTAATATTAATTAATGATAATAATTATTAAGATAATTAAAATTACAACTTTTTTTTATATTTTTATGTATATATTCTTTTTTGTATTTTATGAGTATTCTTAAATTAAAAAAAAAAAGAAACTAAAAATAAAGGGATAATATAATTTCAATTTTTATCTTTTAAAAGTCTCTACTATATAAATTTAAATTAAAAAATCTATCATTAAAATTAAGAATTATGAATTCAGTGATATTATCTCAATTGCAGATTTCGCGATATTCTACATATTTGATATATAATTAATATACATATATATCAGTTTAATAATATATAAATTTTAATTTATTTTTTGATCTTCATATTATTAATCGTTTAATAATTTTAATTATGAGATTGTATGATGAAATATAGAAGAAACACAGTTCACGCGAAATTACGTTTAAATATATTGAGCAGTGAATATATATCCGGAGTACCGTTGTTTACGCACAGCTGTATACCGAGAAGACGAACGATGCTGCTCGCGGCTGTTTAATTAGCAGCTCGGCTAACCAGATGCCATTTACTCAGAACTCAATCAGATCCTTCATAAGTACATCTCTCCGGCCTTCGTATGCATAATGCGCGGGCGCATACAAGCGGGTTTCGAGATAGACAACGCGAGCGAAAGAGTAATTAAATTCTGATATTGTGCTTCGGGATAATCGCGCATCCTTCAAACGAAGAGTAGATATGTTGAAGATACGCTTAACGACGAGCGCGCGATTTTAACGACGATTATTATAATTAACGATTACAAGCGAGTCATCTCTCAAAATTGCGCAGGACTTTTTCTTCCTGTGCTCGTATTTATTTATTTCGATCTCGTGTTTCGTGTCCAAGGACTGGCACATTCGAGTTTTCTTAAGATAGTGTTAATTTTAATCGTCCGTCAACTCGAGAACGTCGCGAAACATTTAGCTCGATATTAATATCCCGCTTTTAAGTACAATCTACGCACCTGCCGATCAAAATTGTGCGTTCTCCACTTGAGTCAACTTCTCCAATTACATTCAATGAAAAAATCCACAAACGGATCACTTTAGCGCGATACGTTATTAACGGAGAGAGAAAGAGAGAGAGAGAGAGAAACAGTCTACCAAGAAAATTCATTACGTCGAATGACCGCTGGAAACGATTTTATCGGAGAGGGGGAATCGGCGGTTTCGGTTCATACATAATTACCATTTCAAATGCTCACCTCTGCCCACCCAGGACTCGCTCTCGACTCCTTGTTCTATTGCACCGGGTGGTCCCGGTTCGGGGGTCCCGGGAAGTAGCAAGGTAAGTGTGGGCTTTATTATTTAGTTTCTTTCTCTCCGTCTCCTACTCGCGCGACTGTCCGTCTAATCTAGAGAGAGATTCGTCTATTCTCATTCTAATCAAGTCCGTTGCGACTTTTGCTTCAGCCTTTAAGCGTCTCGTCTCTTCGCGCCTCTTCCTCTTCTCAGCGAATCCGATCTCTTCTCCCGCGGGTATTATTATTTTAATGTCCTCTTCTCTCATATCGTATCGAATGACTTCCCCGCAACATCGCGCGACACGTGGAACACCGTTATTTTTCTAATTGACGTGTCAATAACATTTACCGATGATACTTATTTAACGCGCATGATAGGTTTCTGTTAAATTTCTATCAGCTGTTCTCGAGACGAATTGTTGTGCGATCGAACACTCGCTGTTTTTTTTCGCGGGCTATTTATCAAGGCTGGAACTCGACGCTACTTTTAAAATCCGTAATCACGTTTACATTAGAATATCTCTTTTGGTCGCAGAGAGTAATACGCCAAATGATTTACATTCGCGCAGGCATATTGGTGTGGGGATTTATCGCTGTTTTGGCAGCGGTACTTACGGATGCTAAAAAAAATTAATTTCTCAGCTTTGTGTTAAATTATTGCTGGCTGCGAGGGATTTATTGGTCGCGCAGAAATAATTCACCAAGATAATAAAGTAAATTTCGCTTATGTTAATTTTTATTTTTGTTTCCAAAATCGGTGTCGCGTTACATGAGGTTCGACTTAACTACCTGATCATAAGAGAGGCAGTAGATTGCAGTTAGCAAAATTTTCATGTTATGCGGCCGCGAAAGTTTGTTTCTTTTTCTCACTGGAAGGAAACTTGAAATTTATGACTAATATCTGATCGATCTTGATACGTAGTCCTTGAATTTCGGTAAAGATATTGATTAGTAGTCGAATTTATAACCTTAATACTGAAATCTATTCCTCGCGCACAGTTTTGTCCAGTTGCATGATTAGTATGCAGGTAGCCTCGATCTGATGACTACAGAGAAGGCGAAGGCAGTCACACGCGAAAAATCGTAAAATGCGTATCAAATGAAAAATCCAGAAACGTGCCGAAGCTCGTACGAATAACAAGCGATAGCCACCTCAGCAGCGCCTATAAATGGCAATTTCTTGGGCTCTCGTCTGTCTTTCCGCGGGAATCTTCGTCTTCACCGACACAATGTGCTTGGAAACGAGTTCTTCGGCATTTACGAGAAGACTGGTCGGAGGATCCAATGACTCGAACCTCTTGCCGACTGTATGATCTGCTTGCAGATATAACATTACATTTATTCATATATTTATTCATTTATGCAGCAATAATTTAATTAACTCACAGAATAATTTTTTTAGCATCATAATTTTATATATATATATATATTTTTTTTTTGTTTTTTCTCTTTGCGATAATTTAGTGCATGTACAATTTTTTCTTTTTATCACATCTGACAGACCATAATTGTTGCGCCATTACTTAACGTTGTTAAAATAGCAGTGAGAAAAATAAAGTATAATACGCAGACGTCGTAAATATTTTTTCTCGCCGTACTCTTGGGGATCGCCATTATCGAACCGTTTATCGTGCGCATCCGGGTCGGCCGGCGAGAGCCGTGGGCTCGTCACGCCAAAACGAATGGATAAATAGATCAACAGGAGGACGCACGGTAATATACGAGCATATACGCGCCCGAGAAGTGCCGGGAAGGAAGAGTCGTCGTGGCGGTGTATATTACGCGCACCGGGTATATATAACGTGGCACCGTTTGTGTGCCCAGTTAATTACTCGCGTAGTAAATTATCAGGTAATGAGGTGCCGGGTTCGAGCCCGGGGCCTTCTTCTCTCGTCTCTCCCCTCCGCCTCTCCCTTTTCTCCTTCTTTCTCTACTTCTCTTTCCGAGGCCTCGCGAGATATTCTGCTCTCCTCCCGTTGGACACCCTCCGGTGGAAAGAGCGAGAGAACCAATAAATCCGCCAGGGTCTTAAGGAGGGATATTGTTAGTTGTAAGGTAAATCATCTCCGCGGCTCGAAAACGGGCCTCTTCACCTTACCGCGACCTCCTCTTCGCCTCGCGAAGCCTCGAGGAGACGTTTGTTACCTCCGCTCGTCGTTCTCCGCAAGATTCTCGCAAACTTCTTTCTCTCTCCCTTTTTCTTTTCTCTCTCCTCTCTCTCTCTCTCTCTCTCTTTCTACATAGCATCGCCACTTTTGCTTTTCTCGTCTTTTTTGTACCCTCCGCGTCTCCCTTTCCCGCGCCTTCAGCTCGCCTTTCTCGCGGTCGGTTCAGTTAGCGTCAATATGCGGACACATATCCTCGTCATTAGCGTCATCGGATCCTTGATGCCTGCAGCAGCCCTTAACGCGCTAGCTTGATCCCCAGGACCGCGAAGTACCAGACTTTCCGGAATGTCTACTGATGAGACGCTCCCTTCGGGATGTTACGCAAATGCGTAAAATATCGCCAAACATAATAATTTATTACGAAGACGATACGTACAAAATGCAATTTTCTTACAGTTTGTTGAACGTATGTTATGATTTTACTTTTAAAATAAATCTTATTTTCTTTTCTTTAAGGCAATTCTAAGGTGCATATAAAAATGTTAATAATTTTTAATTACTAAAAAATAAAATATGATATACTGTCCGGTTCGTTACAGACTCTATTCACTACAGTGCTTTCAAAGTACATTTAGTGTAAAGTTGTTGCGCTAAACATAATTGATAATTTTTAAATATATATATTGCTTATACATATACGATAATTTAAATGACAGGAGGATATTATTGGCGATGTAATAGTAGAGAGATGCGAATACGAATCAGTGATATCATCACGAAAATATCCAGACGCAAAAGAATCTTAAGACACCTTCCCATGGGTCATCATTTCTTCCTTTTACTTTCTCGTACTAAGTTAGTTTTCATATTGGAGTTAGAGCTTCATTGCTAGTGTCATCACATTCCTAACGCCTGTACAATCAATCCATAGTGCCAAGGCGTGAAGTCATCGTGGGACCGTCAACGATGTCTTATAGTTCATAGAACGCAGCGGCGTAGCGTGACTGGCACTTTATTCCGATTAACCACGGCAAATTATTCTTAAGCTGGCATATATGTATGTTGTAAAAATAATGACACTTCCGGGCTCTCCCTCCTCTGGTTCAACTTGTTACCGTCGATTTATCAAACCGACAAGGGAACCTAACAAACTGATCATCGTCACTTCTTCGTCCCCCCTTTTCTTGGTCAGTTAGTGTCACAACATGCGGACACGCGGACCCCGTCATTAGTGCCATCAGATCTGTAACGCTTGCACGACGAGTCCTTACCAGCGCTTGTGTTCCGCGAAGTCCTGTTATCGTTCCTGAAACAGTAACTCGAAACCTCTCGCCAACACGTATTACATGCTCAAGCACTTGTCGTATCTTTTACTTGCAATTTAAAAGTCTTTAAAATAAATTTTTATAACAACATTTTTCGCGAAGCAGAAACAAATTTGCGATTATGAACATCATTATTTGTATAATTATATTCCTTAAAATGTATTCAGAAATAATTTTATATAAACTAAAAAAAATAATGTTATCAACATGATCGTAGAAAGTTTATTTTATTATAATTTAATTTTAGTTTATTTCATTAATTCTATAACATTACGAGTCAAATCAATACATGGCGTATATTAGCAATATTGTTGAATTAAAAAAATAAATTAAAATAAATAAAAAATAAAATAAAAGGACAAAATAAAATAAATTTTAACTATAATGATGTTATCAATTCAATATTATTTTTTTCAGTGTATATTTGTTATAATAAAATAATTATTATAATAAATAATAATTATTGATAATTATGTGCTACAATTTTATTTCAATAATAAATATAGCTTTGTAAGTAAAACAAATTTCTTTGTTAAAATTACATTCCGATATATTTTTAATTACATACATTTCTTAGAAAAAATACGCTTTACTTTATCGAAATAGTCACATAATATAATATTTATATATGTAAATAAAATATTACAAGAGGAAAAAAACCTAATTTATTAAAATTTAAATATTTTGTCAAAAATAGAACATTAAAAATAAGAATCCTAAAATATTTTCCCCTCAAGATTTTATCGCATTCTAATAAAGAGCGTGTTTTAGTTTTAGATTTTTGTCGCGCTTAAAGGTTATCATGTTTTTTATGTTCTATTATTAATTAACAAAATAATTACAATTTCATTCAAATAGTCTATAATTAATACTTCCAATGTTCTTATTATTGGCACTTGTGTAGCCCTGTTGCCGTTTATGAAACATTATTTGTTTATATAAACGTTTATATAAACATATTCAAATCTTACTCAGGAATAAAAAAATAATTATTTACTAAATGCTATATTTTCTTGTTGCAATAATAATCTCGCGTAAGTAAACTTTTAATAAAAAATAGAATATAATTAACAATAAAGCAAAATGAACGTACAAAGGAAATTTTATTACATTGAAATAATACTATGCATAGTAATTAACCTTTCATGATAACACATTTTCTTAACTGTGGGTTTTTGCAGTTATGCATGTATTTTATGTATGCTATCGGGTTTCCCATCCATTGTGTGCTTCTGCCACGCCTGCGAACCTTTCACTTAGATATACTCGCAACTGTGTAATTAGATAATTTTGTTAACACTTAATGGAGTATCACTTTCACTCGGAACGGCTTGTAACGACGTTTCTCTAAAATTGCAAACTCTATAGATCGTTTGTTTTTAAAGCGAGCTTATATTTGTTAAGTAAATGTTTTTACATTGTGAAATGTATTTCACTATGTAATTCTAGAATAGAAAGTATTTCAATTATAAATGTAAGTAGATGTTTTAATCATATATTGGAGTTTCTTCTTTTTTGTAAAATTAATCTTTTTTTTTAGAAGACTTACAATTAGTCTTTTCTAACATAAAGCTTAGAATTTTTATAGAATTTTTACATTTTATAAAATTTTTTAATAAAAAGACCTTTATACAAAGAGCCTGTATGCAATAGTCTTTCAACGAAAGACCCCGAAATCTGGTTTCTAGTTTTTGGGACTTTCGAACAAGATTTTCCAGTAGATGAAATGTCATGCGTGAATAGACAATGGATCCACAGGATTTTACCTGTCGAAATCTTGAAGTATTTAAAAGGAAACCACTTCTCCCACAGACACAGGTTTTATAGATATCTTACTAACGATTCGCTAGGGCTAGCCGTCCTCTACGCGTGACGAAGTATCTACGTTCTCCACGTTATTGTTATAGAAACAACTCTGCTGCACTCGAGTCATTAGTAGTGCAATCGTGTTGCCTTGTGTTTAACGAGTAACTCTTCAGAACTCGCGACATTATTATTCGTAATAATTTATTATCTCCTGATCCACGTCGAGGTAAATTGCGTTTTCTATCTTACGTTTGAAATCGGACGTAATACTACATTTCATTTAATTGCAGTGTCGATATTGAACTTTGTAAATGTCCTTAAAAAAACCTCTATTTTACTTCGGCGTTTAAATTGACACACATTCAAAGCGATCGATAAAATAACCATAATACTTTCATTATATTCATTATTAAATAATGTCGATTTTTATCTTGGAAAAATATTATGGCTGAATAATTTAGTCACATTTTCTTATGAGATAAATAATTATGTGAAAATAAATAAAATTGTAATTTAATCGATTCATTAGAAAAGTACGTGTAACTTATTTACTATAAATCAAAAAAAAAATTCTCGTAGCTCTATTTTGAATATGAATATGAATATCTTAAATCACTATGTAGGAAATACATTCTATGGTGGGTGATAATTAATTACCAGCGGCCAATCTTGATTTAGGCTTTCCTTATGGAGCAATGCCGTTATACATCCGGTAACTGATGTCGTGAATACCATAATATCGGTACATCGATCATGCCACGCCGTTTTAATTAACCCACGCTAAATCAAATACAATCAGATTACCACGCCTATCTCTCTTATGCATTTAACTGGCAGCATTTATTAAGACCGTGTTCATAGTAGTTAAATCATGCAGTTAAGCTTTCATATAATTCCATTACTATTATATTGCTCTCGCGGCTTTCAATTACGTAATTATTCATTAATTAAGACTATTAATTCTCATAAATTCATAATCTACAGAATCTATAATACATTAATTAGCTTGACGTATTATTCAAAAGATTAATTTATACATATGCATTATAACATAAGCATATATTCCGTCCAATTTTTTTCGGTGTCGTTTCAATTCTGACGACTTGGAGATGAAAGCCGCCGAACGGCTGCAACGAGTCCAGATCATCGTCGAGAACATCGACAGCCCGACGCGTACCGGCTTGCGTAAATCATGCGTGTCCACCGCCGTTAGTTCGCGGTTAGATCGCGGACCGCGTGCGTCCGACGACACACGTAATAATGATCGGTCAAGCTGGCAATTACCCAGCCAGCGTCTCGTGACCCCCTTCGCCCCTCTCCGCCGAATTGTCATTCAGCTGGTGAACGGCGAGGCCCGTTGTTCAACCGCGGAACTGACTGGAATATTATACGATGCTCATAACAAAAGTGCGCTCGTCCAGGCCTCCGCTGATCGCGCTGACCGCTCGTTCGCTCGCTCGTCGTCATCGTTCGCCAAGCCGTCCTCGTGGAGCTGACACGAAGAGGCCCCGCGGGATACGCCTCGAAAACTTGGCTTATGGTTTCTTTCTCTTTCTCTCGTCGCACGCTCTGACCTAGCTGGGGCTGTTCGCGCGTACTGTAACGCGGGCCTCGGGAAAAGAGCCAATGGGATTGTGCTTTGCCTACTAGAGTGGCGGACGTTATGGATTTTTCCGACTCGCGCCGGTCTTGGCATCCATGGGAACTCTTCAGGACGCGCGGCTCGCGAAGCCGTTCTCATCGGCGGTTCTCTGCTCTCGGTTTTACATCGCGCGCGTTTTTCGCTCGTTTTTCAATTCGCACTCGAGACTTGAGAGAGAAAGAGAGATGGCCACATCGGGCTTGCTGTAATAAAATCGCTTCCACCGGATCGCGCAGAGGAAGATGTCAGTTTCCTCTACTTTTCCTCCCGTTCCTCGTAGTTTAGTTTTACCGATTATCTCGAGAATAAAAGCGATGCATCGAGGCATCCATCGCGGAATGAAACGTCTTCCCACGTCGTAAATTATTCTTACTATCCTGCCGGCTACTCTTTTTAACGGTATACGCGGTACATGTATCTTTTCTGCTTCGACATATTCAAAGTATCATCCTGTACTTCAGCTGAACGCGAACTGATCTTGACTTCGGAGACTTAAGTCGTTTTTTTCCCAGTATTCTAACAATACGAACAATTTCTGATTTAATGAATGTCTTCATTTTATATATAAGACAATTTGGATGTATAAAGTTTCGGCTAAAAAAAAATCTGAAATTTCCTTTTGCGATATTTGTACACGAATAATCTGAAATCACAAAGTTTTAATTTTGCGGAGCAGTCTCAAAAAAGAAACAACATCGACTAAGAATGTAAATCGTTCTCAAGCCGCGCATAACGAATACAAATTCTCGCGTAACCATTCACGCGCGTAAACTTCTCTCGACGGCATTTAGAGACGTACAAAGAGAGGTGGATCTCTTCTCTGTACGGGGATTCGCTCGGCGTTGCGTTCACAGCATCCGAAACTCAAGTACCGACAAGGCTTTATGATCGTGAGGGGGCCGTGACTATCGTAAAAGTCATCGCGATCGATGGGCAAAAAGCTGTTCGCCGGATGATTCAGCCGCGCGTTGCATCGCGTTACATTTAGCAATGGGAAACGCCCGTCGTAAAGATGAGGACGGCGCGGTATGAGAGAGAATCGGTCGCACTTGGTCGGCGGCCTATAAAATTCAGAAGACTGAATGTAGATTTCAGGGCGCAGTGTATCGTTTGACCGTTTTGTAATCTCACGCTCTCGCCCCGGCCATGCGAGAGACTCGCCGTTAAAATGCAGTACGCATGGAATATAACGACGAAGAATATTATGACGTTGGTGCACCGTCAGAAATTTGCGCTGACAGTTCGAACGGTATTGTCACAATGTACAGTAATTATAATAGCTTTGTGGTACATGTTTCTTTTTTATTCTCGTTCCTCCCATTCTTTCGTACGTGACAAATCATTATGGTTTATTATTAGCCAGATTATCATAAAAAGAAATTCATCAATCAAATTCAGGGCTACTTTCTGGGAAAATATGGAAAACTGGGAATTCTCAGGGTCTTTTGTATCTGGAAAAATTAGGGAAACTCACTAATGGAACTCGTGTGGAATTTTACTGGGATTCGGAGAATTTTTTCGAAAATTCTTTTTTAATAATAATTTTGTTCTCATAATGTAAACAGTCAGCCGTATGTGTAAAACTAACGCCTCACTTCGTGGAAACTCACTAATTGTTGAGAGTTTTGACTTTATTTTTAATAATTCTAAAATTCTTGATAAAATTGAACAAATAGTGCTTGTTATTAAACAAAAAAAGTGACTCGGGACAAACTGAGATGTCAAGTTTACGCTACGTCTTAACTTGTTCGCTGAGAATTTTTTTAGTATTTCTTATCAAAAAGTGTTCTTATTAAAAGTGTTTATAGACTGACACAAAATCCCATTAAAGTTATATGTATGCATATATATATATAAACTATTCGACAACAGATGCGACAAAAAAAGAGTAATTCTATATAATAAGACGAAAATCAAGAGTAAAAAATTTCAATAGAGGCTTTGTTTTGTTTAGTTATAAATATTTGAAAATTCACGTAAAAATTGAAATATGGTAATCCGATTTCAGACATGAGTAAGTTACATCAGTAGAATCATCAATCAAATCGGCTGCATCGATAGTATCGGTTAAAATACACTGCGTATAAGTATGCAGTGTATTGTCATGCTTTAGGCACCTTTTATGCGAATGTTCAAATATTCATAACTAAAAAACGAAGCCTTCACCGTAACTTGTTATTCTTAATTTTCGTATTATCTTATTATGTAGAATTACTCAGTAACCCTATAAAAAAATTTACGGAACGTGAAATCAACAAAAAAAATATCAATCTTTAAATACAAATTAACAATGAATTTACAAAATGACATTTAATTTACAAATTACATTTACTTTAATATCACAAAGTTAAAGTTGATAACTGCTACCAAGAATGTGTTATGGTTACTAAGGGGACGTTATATAACAAGGTGAATACGCCACCTTACGGTAAAAAATTAAATACATCCATAAGTTGTCGATATATTACTATGTGACTTGAAAGTCACACCGGGCTGTAGAGGGTTAAATTTTGTTTCACCTGTTATTGAACACCTTGTATACACACACATATATATATATATATATATATATGTATATATATTCATTGTCTTAACATAATATTGAATATGAAGTATATATTTTTTGTAATTTTTAATGATAAAGAAATAAAAATTTTATACAAGTGAACTATTATCTCATGAAAGTTATTCAATCTTTTTTTTTAGTACATTTACAATCTAGCACTTGAAACTTAAGAGGCTCTGTGTTTTTCCTTTGTATGAGTAAAAACATAAAAAAATTTATTTTAGAAAAAGTTGTATAAAAAAAATCTTAAAAATATTCTTTTTACTTGGAATTTTCAACAAAAATGTCAAGAAATTTTCAGGGAATTTTTTACAAGATTTAATTATACTCTAAAATTAGACGATGGTTGTGGGTCTTCTCGATTTTGAAGAAGAATGTACGGGCATGTTATTTTTTTGTATTTTTATTCTTCAAAGTTGTGCATTTCTATTCTATTATTTTCTTCATTAACTATGTAATCGATAAATTATTAATTTAAAATTAGTAATAGCATCGTAGATATGCGAAAATTGTTTCTCTCTCTCTCTCTCTCTCTCTCTATCTATCTATCTTTGTCTCTCTATAATTTATAATATATAATACCATGGAAAAATTTTAATATTATTTTATACCTTCTATATAATCATTTAGGATAATTATTCGCTATCGAGTTTATTGTGAATCGCAATTTATGTATGTATATATAATATATATAGTTTCTTCAATTTATTTAAACAATTTCTTAAATGATTTTTAAAGACAATTCTTGACCATGATTTTTAATACTCGGTAGTATACTCGGCATTCACGATTTTTTACGATGTAAAAAACCAAAAGGAATGTCTGTTTCTTTTCAAACAGACGGTAAAATAATAAAAACGTTCCACACAGTATTCTCTGTAGGGATAATTGGAGGATGAGCCGCAAACGGCTAGTACGAGTTTAGCCCTACGCGACAAAAGTAGTAGAGTGGAAAGGAAGTTGAAAGAGAGAAAAAGACAAAAAAAAATATGCGAGGGAGGGCAAAGCAAATTCTTAGAATGAAAAGCAGGTTGCTCAATAAAATCTTTTGCGGATAGGCCTCTAAGAATAGCGACAGAGAAGAAAGAAAATCGTTAAAATGAACTACAAAGCGTTCAACTATCAGCTAGAATCTATCATGCGAATAACGATAAACAGGAAAATCGAACTAAGAGTGAAAGACAATGGATAGAGACTAGGATGACGATCCTGATTGTAGGCAAGGTGCACTATCGAGACATTATCCACTTAAGGAAAATTATCCTTCTTCTAACAGACTTGCAGAAAGCGTACGCGCAACAGAGTTTTCTTTTTCTCTCCTTTTCTCTTTAGCTTATTCTTCCTCTTTTATTCGGCAGTCGGAAAAATGGTGGCGAGGAATAGCCATTGTATTCGGAAGACAGAGAAGAGAAAGAAAATTCCGAAAGAAGGAACAAAGGAGCTAAGCGAAAGGAAACGTCTTGCGCGTTTTCCCATTCTCTACCGTCTATTTAAGTGTTAATCGTTGGCCATCGAACAAATTACCGGTTCTTGGTGTACATAGAGCGAAAAAGAGAGAGAGAGAGAGAAACTGCCATCGGTCCTTTTTTTTTCTAGTCATGGTTTGACGATCTTCGAGACCATCTCAGAAACGCCATACCATAAATATTTTTTCGTTGTACCCGAAACTGTTTCGCTTCTAGCCAGTTACCTTTTTTTCCATCTACAATACGACCAGGTTGTTGAGCAATCTTGCACAAATTTGTAACGTAAACAAACGGGAAATTCGTACCGTCGTACATCTCGGTAATCACTACCATACAATTCGATGAAATTGTCGGGTCTGCCTTAGGTAAGTATGAACATCACCATCACTTATCTCTCGTTCATCCTTTCTGCGTGTTTCGCGACGTGCGTCTAGCGCATAATTTTTAATCATACGCACTTTCCTATGCTCCGCAATTCACATTCCTGTACGCTATAATAGTATTCTCTCAAAGAGAGCTTGGTTTCATTACTACGCCACGATAGGTATGTACACATATTACGATTCGATCAATTTTCCAATGATTGGTACAAGCAATGTGCGATGAGCGAATATACTTAAATTAGTACCTCTTTGCTGCATATTTTTTTATCGAAGCTATTTTTAAAATTCTCTTTTAAATTATTTTTGAAATTTTAATTAAAAATATTATTGGGAGATTTAAAAGAATTTTTTTTTTCTTCCATATATACAAATCACGCATGCTACTGAATTTTGCAAAAATGCGATATCTCGCAACACGTCATCCGTACTAAGAATACAATGCAAAAATATATGACGACGTACGAAGCAATTGAATGCGTGTTCGTTCGGTGAAACGCACGCGATTTATGGGCGGCGGCGCGATTTCGCTTTCTAGTCTAGACGCGCGAAAACCGACGCGGCTGATCTGGATTCGTGTCGGGCATACGTATCGGGAGCTCGTCGCAACTGGACGCGGATAATTCTTGCGGGGGCCCCGGGGATACGTATATTTACACTATATGCATGCATGCATACATACATACACATACGCGTACGCAGACGTGCAATCGTAGGCACCAACAATCCGCCGCGCGGCGTGGGAGTTAAAATCCACGCACGCATAAATTACGTTCGTACATGCAGGAGCGCGCGATAAGTTAAGCGGTTCACGTAGACGCCGGTAATTATGGATGCGTTTAAGCCGCGGCGGTTCGGGTACGAGAATAAAATAATATACGTGAGCCAGCGTTTTTATTGCCGAATTAAGGGCGCCCGCCGAGACGTAGCTGCGTGTGTCGCGGCCTTATCTGTCCCTCGCATCTCGATCTCCGACGAAGGGAGGGCCAGATGTAACTATGCCGAGAGTGGTCTCATCTGATGCATTGAGGAATATTTAATAAAAGGCTGCAAGACGTGTGTGTAAATAACGCCTACATATTTTTCGCTAAAGAAACTTGAATGAAGGACGATTCTGCGCAAACTAAGATCTATCATAACTTAAGTTATATTAATCTGACGATCTTGTTATATAATATATGCGTGTGGTGCGACGTGATTTTTTTATTAACTTTAGATAAAGAGAGGAGATATTTCGGTAGTTTATTACTCCATTGTCTATCATGGCGAAACGATTTAACATAGCGATACGCGCTTATCGTACTAGCTACCGATTTCGCAATATTAAAATTACCGCTGAATTTCGCTAAACTACTGATCGACCGAAAATATATCTTACGTAACATCTCGGCAAACCGTTAAACCAGACGGCATTTTCAACGCCAGGTGTAACAATGGCAGCGCGTCCGAAGAACTCACGCACGTCACTACCGACCATCGGCGATTTATCGGCGATATCCCTTCGGACCCCCTTCGGTCGGGCTTCTTCCTCCGTGGTTACTACCTCCGGCAAAAGGAGAGCGTCGCGACCGCAGAACCGCGGTTATTATAAAACAAAAGGCGACGGTCGATTCCGATAATAAAGAAGAGATACGCGCGCCGATGCGTCCCCGTGGGAGCGAGAGGGTACCCCCGGGTACCCTCTCGCCGGGGAAAGGATCGAGGCAAGTCGAGAGGAAGAGAGAGAGAGAGAGAGAGAGAGAGAGAGAGAGAGAGAGAGAGAGAGGGGGGGGAGGCTTGATACTCGCGAAGAGAAGAAGGCAACGGGCGCGAAGGATGTGGTTCCACGCACCGCGATCGACTTAATTCGCGCGCTGCCCGACTCTTTTTCCGTCCGGCGGAATCATCGTGCCCCCCCCCCCCCCCCCGCGCCCGGATTGCGACGTCCTTCTTCAGCATTGCCCGCGTGCAGTGCCCCTCCGCCGTCGCATCACCGTTCTCTCCTCGTGGCTTTCTTATTTAGTACCCCTTTTACGTGCGCTGCTCTCCTCTCTACTTCTCCGCTCTCCTCCATCAACGCTGCCAGCCCGCTTACCGCCAATCATCATTTTCAATTCTCCGTGGTGTAGCGTCTCCGCCACCTTCTCTCTTCCCGTCTCCGGGTTCTCGTCTCCTCTCTCTCTCTCTCTCTCTCTCTCTTTTTTTCTTCTCCCTCCTTACCTCCCCCGCGCGCCCGCCCTCTCTTTTATTTGAGAGATATGCGTGGCCCCGTAAAAAACTTGGGAATATTATTTCCGAGACCGAAGCAACACGACTGCCGGCGGTTCCGGTCCGTGCTGCTGCCGCTGTGAGTCGTTAGTGCGTCGCGATTTGATGCGCAGACGACTGCCTCTTCTTCGGTAAACTAACGTGCAAGATCGGCCCCGCTGTGTGCGGGGAACGTCAAAACCTAACCCACACTAAGACGCAGGCGTCACTGCGAAATGAAGGTTTGAAAAGGGCTAACACAGAGTGATAAGATACCGGATGTAACATAAACGACGAATAAATTCTGTTATAAAATGTTTTCCTTCATAAGGATTTAACACCTTAGAGATGCGTGAAAATGATTATTATAATTGTCATAGAATTGTATTTATTTCTTGAGCACGAAAAAATTATTTTATACTTTTTTTCTTTTCGTATCATCTCAATTCTTCCCTTTTTTCCCCTTACTTTTACGTGAATATAATAATAAGAATAGATACGTTCGGATCGCTCAAGGTGATGTGACTTATGAGTTCTCGTAACTTCTTTTCGCGTGACATCATTTCGTCCCACAATGACAAAGAATGGTGATTTCTCTCTTCATTAGTATTCAATGTCTTTCGTTTAATGGTATCGTCGTATCAGTTGTT
Source organism: Anoplolepis gracilipes (assembly GCF_047496725.1). Classification (NCBI taxonomy): domain Eukaryota; kingdom Metazoa; phylum Arthropoda; class Insecta; order Hymenoptera; family Formicidae; genus Anoplolepis; species Anoplolepis gracilipes. Next base: position 3,922,972 of record NC_132974.1, read on the forward strand.
TCGATATTACTTCGTTTCCTCTCTTCACATTGTATACCTCTTTCCTGCCGGACGGAAAATTCCAATTTCTACTTACGTGCACTTTAACGATCCGAGTCGTGCAGGATTGTCGTGCTACATAAGGAGATTCCGTCAACCTAAGTAGAAACAAACGAACGTGTGTATGTACATGCACGCAAAATAGGAGGAGCCTGTTTGACAAAGGTGGAATCCGTGGGACGTTTAAGAGTATTTTCACGAGGACATAGATCCGCCTTCTCTCCCGTATCATTGTGAGAAGAACGAATGTTGTTTGTCCCATCGTGATCGTATTTTTCGTGCGGACCATCGTAAATTGTATTACTATCGAACAACAATGACGATTACAGATGCAGTCGCGAAACTTCTTAGTAAATCAGGAATAAATTTTCTATTTCTTATTTTCCTTTAAACTCGTATTCTAATATCTAGAATAAATATCAGGAGGAAATAAATATCAAAATTATTTTTAGTCAAAGAGATATATCAATTTATCAATTATTATGTATATTTGTATTTTTATCTAACCGCGATGCTAAACATTTTTAATTTATTTTTGTATCATGTATGGAAAAAATCCAATATATATTGACTTGTATATAAAACTTGTTTATAATATAATTCTGTATATTACATATAATAATTAATATATAATATTATATATAATATTTTTTTTATATTCGTATTATATCTATTATATATGTATATTATTTAATATCAGCATTATCAATTTATAGTATATTTGTAATATATATCAAATTTATAGTATATTTTCTAATATAGGTATATTTTACACAAAAATTGTAATTTTTTTTACGTAAAAGTAAGAAAAAAGTATGCTATAAAAAATGCGAAAGTTTATTTATTTTTCGATATCTTAAAAACATCTTGAAGCAAAAATTTTTATTAATATCTTACAAAAATTTCTCTAAAATCTATTGAAATAAATTAGATTTATTTAGCTCAACTCTGATTATGTTCTCTTTATACGATATTCTGGCAGTATCGATCGTACATATGTAAATCGTATGCAAGGATATCGTGTTTCTTCGTGACGTTCTCGAAGAGGAAGCTTTTCTATCGCGATAAATCGTCCGCACTGTGACATTATTGATACGATATAGTGAGCGTTTAAGAGCACCTCTAACTCGACAGACTCTAACTTTACCCTCGCAACTGCAACATCGTTTGTCGTTCGCGTACTGTCGCGTACTCCGCGCGATTTCTTTGTACGATTGGACCCTTGAGCCCGGTTCACACTAGCTCGGAGAGTCACCCGATCATTGGTGGAGCCCGGTGATGATGGTGTTGAGCATCCGCTGTTATTCTCTTTATCTCGATGCTCTGTTTCCCTCATCTCGTTCCCTTCACCTACATCTCCATCTCTCTCCTTTTCTCCTCTACCCTGTTCTTACGAACTGTTAAAAGCAAGGTGCCTCGACCGTCGCGGACTGGTTGGTCCGATGGTTCGATGTTGGTTGAACGACCTAGCCCGCCGGTCGCGTTCATACCGATCGCCTTCTTCTGCCTCCTTCCTCGCCTTTCCGTCCAGGCTCATGCCCATAAATATGCTTCGCGTATATACAGCCGTCTCTTTTCGATACATTTTAACGCCCGGAGTTGTAATGCCAGTCGGACGCACGCGGAGCGCCCACCTTTTATACTCGCGCGACTACGTGTCGCATTGATGGTCGGCTTGCGAATCGCATCGCATCGGCTATGGAATCTGCTGCTACAGTATGATTAACTCTAGCTACATATATATCTAAAACAACTCTACGAGAATTCTTCACCCTGTCTATATTATACATATACGTAATCGCGATAAAAACTGTATTTGAAATAGTATAATTAAAAACAGTATTTTCTGTTGATATAATCTACTGAAATAATAGAGTCAAAATAAAAAAAAAAAAAAAAAAATAACATTAGCAAGAAAACAAGATTGTCTTCTACATATGCTTTCAGAAATATTATTGTTATAACTGATAAGAAAAATATATATCATATGAAGATGATTTTGATCATAAATAAGTATTTTAAATATTTATTACGTACACACATATATTGTTATATTAAAAATCGTACATTTCATCATACGAGTGTATCGCAATAGAATTATTTATCTTGAGAAATTGTTGCACTACTTTGCATTTTTGACTATATATCCTTCCAATTTTGACAAACTTGAAAAACAGAAGCGAATTATAAACGATGCGAAGCGCGTTTATAAACGATGATTCATTCAGATTGGACGATGGTCAATTTTCACTGATGTATCAATCTCGCGAGCTCTTGAATAAATGCATTGATGTACTTGAATATATCTTGTAATAATATCTTTTTTTAATTTCATAAGTGTGTAATAATATCGTTTTTACAATACGCATGAAATATCTGTCAATCTCTCACGTCCTAACGACTATTTCCTATTTTAAACGGTTTTAATACAAAAACTTGATTATTATAAGCCTTCGATTGGCACATGCACATTATCGATAGGAGCATAATGCAGTTGTAACGCACGACGAGCCGTGTACTTTGTCCGACGACAATGATATTCCATAATTGTGCTCATGCGGCGTGAAAACCGATTTAATTTGATAAGAATATTCAAGTGCAGCGATGAAAAGGTACTGTCGTTAACTCGGACCGTACATGAAAATAACGGAACTAACGATCGAGAGGCTCGTGAGGGAAAGGAAGGGGAAAGAGGGGACAGAGAGAGAGTGCCATTAATGGCCGTAGCTTCGAAGAAAAGATTTTATAGAGACTATTGTATGATCGTCATACCTAGAGTTACCCTTGCCAACTCGTGTCGGCTCTTTGTTTCTGGATTGGCGCGTACTCCACAACGCTAAATGCTCTAGCAACGGGCGCTCGAGAGCGAGAAGGGCGCACGCGACGTATAACAACGTTGACAATACAGTCAAAACATTATTTTTTTATCCCTCTCAAGTCGCCTTCATTCTATGCATCGGGTACGAATAGTGACAGGTACTTTCGTTGCCACTTTTACGTTGCATATCGTATTTCGCGATCATTTACGAGATCAAAGTTTCGAGAGTAAACGAATTATAAGATGAAAGGAAAAAATAATTATTATAAATAGCGGTTTCGTCAATTTTTTTGTGGAAAACGTCTATTAATTGTTAATGAACTTTGTTAATAATCTCAATGTTATATTTCAATGCGTATTAATAAATACACACACGTACACAGTTTATAAAGGCGATAGATATTTTGGGAAAATGAATACGTAACAACGACAATGAGCATTAATTAATTCAGCCGTGTGATTTGGACTGTATCTTTTGTAACGCGATGAATAGAGAAAAGAGAATCGTTCGAGTTTTAAGTACAATAGTAATTGCGACATCGTTTCCGTTGCATATGTTCGCGCGTTTGAACAAAACACATATCGCGCATCTGTCGCACTTAAAATGACAATAATTGTAATTAATTTTTCCGCACGCTATTGTACGAAATAAATAATACCATACTACATTAATAACCGCAATTTTAATATAGTGAGTTCTGCAGTACAAAGAAATTGTACGTTCTACAGAACTATATATATATATATTGTATAATAATATAATGCGTAAATAATTATAATTATTTCATGATATAATGTGAGCAACAATTTAGTAAATTAATTCGTAAAATATATAAAATCAACAAGTTAGTTTTTTTCTATCTATCTTTACATCCATTTTATATTCACTTTTATTTATTACATATTTAAAAATTTGTCTAGTTTATTTTTTAACTTATTACAATTAAGTGCGTCTGTTAACTTTCTGGATCAAAAATTGCTATATTGTCATTGATGTACGAAGTTACCAACTAGCAGCTGCAACGAACCAAGTTACTTTGTTTTATATATATAATAATGATCACGATTAATCGATGTCTCTCTTCGAGTCAGGGACATATTTAACACTGTGCAATAAATATTTCTGAGATTATCGAAAATTACCCAAAAAAGAAATAACCAAATTGAGACACATTATTCTTACAATTAGTATTTCGAATTTTATCTTAAACATCTTATATACAGATATCTCATTAAATTGTTATTTCAGTATAATCACATTAAAACGAAATTAAAAATATCAAATACAATATTTACAAGGTTTCTTGTTCTAGTATTATAATTCTTTTTCTTATATTTGATATAAAAACATACACACGCTCATATATATATATGTATGTGTGTGTGTATTTTGTCATGCTGCATTTTAAGAAAAGATAGAATACAGTCTCTTGTGACTGACATACGGATAGAAGAATATAAAATTAGCACGAAGCTGGCCGTTCGCGAAATATTGCAAAACCGAGATTAGTATGTCGCACCTGTCGCAGTGAGAAGACGAGAGAAGAAGCACGCGATGAAGAACAAAGCCTCTTCGCTCCGCAACTTCTCTTGATTACTCTGCAATGTGTACGGCCCGTTTAGCGATGACACTGATGTTCTCGCGCAAGGTATCGAATACTTGACGCCATGTATTAATCTTTCGCACTCGTATGTGTGGTAATCGTCTCGCGCGCAAGATATAAATTTCTCGAGCCAAGTTTCAAATTATCGCGAGAGAATTACGAAATCAACGGCTCATTAAACTACTTAAGCGCAGTAACAAAAATTATGTAACAATATAAACATTAATTTACATATAAACATATATTTGCGCGAAATATATTACATTTATATCACATTTATTGCGATATATTATTTGCGGTATCAATAAGTAATTCTTGCTATTAAAAATATCGAATTTTCAGAATGGCCTTATGGCACAAATGCCTTGAAATTAATAATATCTCCCTCTCTCTCGCGCGCGCGCGCACGCGCGCGCACGCACATGATTTGTCGCACACACAGCCTTCAATAGAGATCGTTTCAAAGGGTGTCACTGAATCTCTGCCGATCGGACCTGATTTTGCAGCGCAATTATCATCACGATGACACCGATCTTTGTCAACCTCGTCGGCTACCCACTACATTTCTGACGTAATTCCGACACTGTGATTCTCTCTTCTTTTCTTTCTTTCTCTTTCGCACACGCGTTGCAAGAGACCGGCATCTCCGCTATGTCGCTCTTCTCTCTTCATCCCTCGGTATCTTTTTCGCCGCCCTCACCCCTCGATGCCTCTCGCGCGCTTTGCTCTCGCTGATTGTATAATTGGGAGGCAGCAACGAGCTACGTGCGTCACTCCGATGATTTAGCCTCCCCCTCGACGTCGCCTCGCCCTCGGCCAACGGGCCCTCGGTCAATCACGTCGTAATTACTTTTAATGCTGGACGACTCGGCTGACACAATATCTAACCCGTCGACAGCTCGTCCCTCTTGTCTTTCTCTCTCTATCTCTCTGTTTTTCTCTCGACATCCATCTTTCTCTTTCTCTCCCTCTCGCTCTTATTGTCTTTCTCTTCTTCTTCCCTACCGCCCAACCTTGTGCTCGTCACTCTTCCTTTTTTATTCTTGTCTCTTTTGCGCACCGTGGTCTAACTGTCCGCTCACAGCATACTTCGCACGATCGGATTAATTGGTAATAGAGAGCGCGACAAGGACCAAGCCAGGCAAATATCGCGATTAATATTGATAGGGCCACTTTGCTGCTGTTACAACCGAGCGAGCGAGCAAATACGCTCGTCGATGATATCTTGGATAGGTGTTAAATCAATGATTTTTTAAAAAAAAGATAAGCCACATTTTTATATTTTTTAACTGTTACTGACAGACAAAAACTGTCTGAAACATTTTATTTTCCCGAACTGTCTTTCTTTAAACAGACAATTGTGTATTTCTTGAAACTGCATATATGGTCAACATATTTTAATCGCTGTAGAATAAAAGAAGAATTTAGTTCAAGATTAGGCTAATTTTTTAACTAAAATTGTAACAATAAATGTATTTTATTTGCTTTACTATACATATTTAATCTTAACGCACTACATACCGTTTTACCTGCTCAAATATCAATCAATCGACTACTATTAAATTGATTATATCTCTTGGTTTCAGATTCAAGACGTTGCTTTCGATCACTTTGCGACAGAATTTTAATAAAGCAAGATTTAAACGGAACATTGGCTGCTATAATTAATATGCTCTTAATAATAACCGCTAAGTAATTTGTCTATCTAAAAGAAACCTACCTTTTGTAAATCAAATTTTTAATTGTTATCTCTTTTAATACATTTCGCACAAGATGTTTCTGCAATAAAGTTTCTAAAGTGTCGTGTATAAAAAACTTTTTTTTTTTTTTATATTACAATGTATAATTATCATAATTTTAAGATATAACACAATTTGTGGAATAATATCTATATTTTATGTACAATAGCAATATCTGCAATATCATTAGCAATATCATTAAAACATACTCGATGAAAGATGAAATATCGTGAATTGAACAAGAAATGATACGGTCGTACGATCAAACGATCCACGTCGATAAGTAATTGTCTGTACTCGAATGTTTCGTACACAATTCGAGCCGCTTCTATTTACATAATCGCCATTTCGACTTCTGCGTGGCTTATGATTACGGGAGACTCATAGACGATGTTGACAAAATTATGAGATCAGGCTTCCGAATGTCCGGAGCCAAATAGGTCGCGATGGGCCGCGTGTAGCGTGACTAAGAATCTTCCATAAACTTCGCCGAATCGACGTCACGTTGATGCTTTGTTCGAAGATTCTTATTAGAAATGCTAATTTGTCCCAGGAGTGAGTTCAACTTGCCCCGACAGCGATGAAGCATAATCGCGATCGCTCATGCCCGGTACAGAAAGATCGGCAGGAGTCGCCTATATTTCGCGGTTCCTCGGTTAGTCGGATAAAAAGAATAAACGATAAGGATGACATAAGAAGGAACAAGGAAAAGAATATGTCTATAGTCTCACAATTCGAAGTGAAGCGCATGAGGTAAAATCAGGATACGAGACGAATCGTCGTCGTCATCGTCGTCGGTACTGAAAAAGCAAGCGACTCGCCGTCGATGTCTCATCGCGTTTATTGGGATTATAAAGCGTGCAGAGGAAGGAGGGCAGGAAGGAGAGATTTGTTTGAATTATTCAAATTAGATACGAAATTGAATGCGTGCTCTGCTCGTGTGCAGGTAATGACGGCACTTGCATATAAATGGTAATTATTGTCATTATTCTGCCCCGGTCGTCGTGTCCTCTCCTCTTCGTTTTCCTCCCCCCGCCTCATCCTTCCTCTCCCTCGCTCCCGTTCGTTCTCTCTCTATCTCTTTCTCCTCTTTCCCCGCTGATTGTTCTCTTCTCTTTCCGTCTCTCTGCCTATGCGCCGTGCCCGTCGTAATGCCGTGTGTTCCCATACACTAGTTGAGATAATTATCAAAATTGTTTTATTGTTGCTATAATTAGGGGGGACATGCCATGCTGCCTCCTCCCCCTCGTACGTTCTGGACAGGCGAATATGCGCGTTTCTTCGCCGCCGTTCCCCTTCGTCCCCCCGTCTCTCATCCCTCGCCGTCGTCCCCTCCGGTCCCGTCCTACCCTCTTATTCCTCTTTCTGCGCGCGAACTATAATACGGTCAGCTGACGTTTCGCCTTCTCGAATCGCTTCCGAGAAAATCGGCCTCGCGCCGGCATCGCAATTACTCGGACCCGCAATATTGCAATCACGCGAGTTAGTCGCGAGTTCGTGGCACGGGCTCAGCCGGCCGCTTCCGTGTGAATTTTATTCGAGGCCCCGTCGCTTTGCATCGCGTTCGCGCATAAGTACATCGCGGTATGCTGCTAGTAATATCGCAAGACTCATTTGTGTCAGAAAATACGACCAATTTATCATTTCCGTTTGACATCAGGAAAACAAAGTTAGTTTAATACAATACTACTTTTCAATTATAAAACGTCAAATAACACAAACATAAATACATCAATAAAAAAGTGTACATAATAATTAAATCATATATAAATTGATAATAAAATAATTATATAAGAATTAAAACATGATAACGCTGCAGTCATCTTTAGTATGAAAATCTCAATTATTATGGCTTTTTTTAAATAAAAATAATAAAATGTGTTTAATATTATTTATTATCTTAGCAAATTTAAAGCGAATATCAAAGGATTATCTAGTAAAATTAATAATGAAACTGCTAGCGTATATACTTAAAGCTCTTTACAAGAACAGAGGACGAAAAGGAATATAGATTGTATTCACTTCTCTCATAACTACCGACGAAATCTTCCTCTTTTCTTATTTTTCTTCTTTCTATCTACACTCACACTTGTGAGCATGTCTCTCAGTTTCTGGTTTCATGATCGTCTCTCTTCGGAGGACACACAAAATCATAATAAAGCCAATAATTAAACCGCAATATATATGTGACAAAGAGGAAAATAAAAGCAACATTTCTCCTACTCATTGTCCTTTTCAGAATAAAAGAAATGCTATAGAAAGAGAATGCGAGGAGTCCTCGTTTCGCGAGCTCCGTCAAGGAAACAATAATCGTGGTAAGGATCGCACAATGACGGAATTATTAACTTCCCGGCGAATTAAAATTGCCGGATCTTTTCTCTTTTAGCACTAAAATCTTCGTTCCACCTACGCTCCCGTTTATTCCGATACCATTCTTTTCTCTGGATAAATCTTTCTCATCGTCTCGGCTTTTCCTTATTTTGTCACATTACGAGATTCTGTCACAGTATTACGTATGCGTTATAATAAGAATAATTAATGTTGATGGCCAAGAAATTGCAGGAAAATGTAAACAAATTTTCTATAAGAAGAAATTAGTAGAAAAATTAATTTACCAACTTGCATTCGAGAGAAAGTGTGTAATGCATTGAATAGCCTCTTACAGTAGTAGTTTATAAATGTCACACAGTCTATTTTAGTATTCATTCAATCTAATATTAGCAGTTATTATTTTTTCATGCTCTAAATCTAAATGAATAGATCGTATAGCTGGCTCGATCAATCTTTAAGCTTTCTACGAAGTAAAATTGCAACGTAATTACATCTTATTAAAAATAGTAGAACTAGTAATTAACAAGTCAATAACGTTAAAAATGCAGCATGTCGATAATGTTATCGAGCGCAGAATATAATTTATTTAACCTCGCAGTAATTATATATATATCGCGTTCTGCTAGACTGGCAGTCCAGTTCACATTCTAGATCTGTCAACCGATCACCCGATACTCAATTCTCCAAAACTCGATCTCGAGATCGATTTCTTTCTTATTCTTATCGATCGATAAACTCATTTGATCATTTCGCTTCGACGATTGTGAGGGTCAAAAAACAAAAGTGAGAGAATGTCACATACACGCGACCGATCAGTCAAGAAAAACTGGAGGTCATCGAGGCGTTGACGCGTTAAAACGTTCTCTCTTTGCTCTGTCTCTCTCTCTCTCTCTCTCTCTCTCTCTCTCTCTCTCTCTCTCTCTCTCTCTCTCTCTCTCTCTCTCTTCAGCCTTGTCCCTCGTTCCTCTCGATTCCTCTCAAGATCCTACATCTAGTCGAAAATAGGATAGAAAGAAGTCGCACGTCGCGCGTGCGATCGGGGCGAGAACACAAAAGATAAAGAGGAGGACGCGATACAAAAACCAATCGCTCCTAGGAGGAAACGAAAGGGGACAGAATGACAGGTTCTCTCCGTGCCGCTTCGGAGGAGAGACCTGGTGTGAGGAGAAAGCAACGAGAGAAAGACAGAGCATGGGTACATTTGAGAGTAAAGAAACGTGCGAGAAGAGAGAAGGTTATATAACTCATTGTCAGTTCTCCTTCGCGGTTGGCATCGTCGGTGGTGTCGGTCAGGGTGCATCGAGCAAAAGAACAAGAAGATGCTAAGAGCAGAAAGAGAGAGACAGGAAGGGTCGTCGAGAAAAGATGGCAAAAGGAGGAAACAAAAGGCGATCGCGTATGAGCGGCAATTAGCCCCTCTAATGGCGCGCGAAAACAAAACAAAGGAGAGGGCAAAGCGTCGAGCTCAAACACAATAAAGCCCACACTCGCGCGGAGAAAAGAGAAAGAGGAGGGATGAGAGAAGGAAGAAATAAAGAGTGCCAAGGAGGAAGGGAGGGAACAATGGCGCGCGAGCCACCGCAAGTCGTGCTGCCGTTGCTGTTTGCCGCTGTCCGATGTCGTTGTCTTTGCCTTCCTCCCTCTTTCTTGCTCTTCTTCCGTTGTTCCTTTGCGCTTTTCTTGCTTTTTTTCTTTTCTTTCTGTTTCTCGCCACTGACAACACCACGCGGCAACTACTTCCGAGTAGCTCGGGAAGGTTCGCTTTGGAAAATTAAAAGTCACTAATGAGGCTCCCTAGTGGTTGAGTCGGTGATCATTAGAATTTTTCTCTGTCTCGAGGTAACTTCAGGCTTCCACATTATCGCTAATCTTTACGCGATTTTAGTATTTTTCATTGTATACTCGTATAATTAATTTTGTTGAAGCGAAAGTATGAGTGCAGCAGTGCTCGGCTATTTTAATTAAATTAATGCAAATTATTTGCTTCAATTATGTATGCGTGCTGATTCTTCAAATTTTTCTCTTTACTCTCCTTCACGATTTCCTTTAAAATATCGATATAATTATCAATATATTAATTGCTCAGGAGATATACAGAATGTTAATCATAGCGAGTATGTAATTAAAATGTCGCTGAACACGCTCTCGACTCTCGACAATATTTCTTTTTCACAGTGATTGTGATTTTGTTTCGCGTTTAACACTCAATCTAAATTGCTGCGCAAAAAAAGTTAATTACTTTTAAGATATGTCTTCTCATGCTGATGTCGTTATTATGATCACGTAATTAACGACTATGATTTTATTTAATAATATGCATAAAACGTGTTTTAATGCAAATATATGTAAATGTAGATACGTTTGGTCAGTATATGAGTCTACAAAGTTGACTAAGAACTACACCGGAAAATAAAATGCCATTAGTAGAACAAGCAAAACGAGTTAAACCTTTTGGAATTTATATCTATATCAATTAGAGCTATAACAATTTTGTCGATTGAATATTAAAAAATTGCATAATGGTTTTCTAATACATTTGAAACTTCTGTTTTTTTTCGTCTTAAATATGCTAATTAAAGCACACTTTTATAATAAAAAATGATTACTTCTTTTTTCACATATGGGATGCCATTTCTTAACAAAAATTAATTTTGATAATTAATCTGATAAGATTGACATTAACACTGTTGATATTTGCCCATAGATGAATCGAATCGAATTGAAAAAAAGTGGGTCATTTTTAGAATTTCGGCTAACAAGAAATATAGCAGAAAAAGTAAAACATTTTCAGTAAAATAATGCGACGCGTCCGGTGTTACTTTAATTTTTGAATAAATCCACTTTTCGCAATAACACACGGTCCGACGACGGGAATGAAATTATTAATTGTCATCGAGCTACAAACTGCAAACGTTCCGTGGTCACGACGACATTTGCGAGACGTCACATTTGCGAAATGTGAAAGCAATTAGTTCTGCATTTGCGGTCAGTTACGTATAGTATGCATCTCACACACACACACACACACACACACGGGTACGTAGTCGTCGGGACGCTTAATAGAACTGTCCGTTTACTTCGTCATTACTAAGTCAATTATGTCTGCTCGCCGTGCCAGTAGACTGCCATTATTTCGTCAAGTATGAATGCGTTATTGGATTTTGCGATGTTTGCTTACTCTAAGCAGCCGCCGTCGCCGCCACTGCTTCGCCTTTTAACGGATTATATCATCTCCGCGGCGGGAGTCTTGCGAATTCACCGTATGTTTGCCTCGTAAGGTCACCGGGACGACTCATAAAATGTTGCGTCTATGATGTAGCACACAGCTCTTTGGCGTATGGTGCATTCGCTCGAATGATAAAGGCGCCGGCCCCGGGGCGCGTGTAATCGCGAGTAAACCTTCGCTGTAAATTCATATTGCGCTTCTTCCCTCTATGTCCACATAACATACTGATGCGAGGAACTTCAAACGATGGAAATTGCACGATATTTAAACTGATAAATGATGTGCCTGTTTCTCTTTTATTTTACCTTTATATTAGACGCTCATTTTGAAAGTAGAAATACAAGTTTCGCGAATTTCTTGCTGAACTTTGTTTCGAACTATAAAAAATAAAACTTGAGTAAATTGATGTCTTTTATCGAGAGAAAAAGTCGCATAATATTTTTATATTCTTAAATTTTTTTCTTTTATTCTGTTTTTAAATTTTTTTCTATATATATATATATATATATATATATATATATATATATATATATGCTTTAATTTTAATTGTAAATATTTCTACATTCATGAATTAGTAGTAATTATAAACTCGCAATGTAGTAGGAAATATATTTTCATTAATTACGTTTAATTAATCTTTATATCAAATTAATAACACTTTATAATGGATATGGCAGTCAAAGAGACTGTCAAAAGGAGCACGTCACGTGAAGGATTATGATTTCTTACAAAGCACCATCAACTTTTTTTTTCATCAACTCCGCAAGTTTTACGAGGTATACGTAGACGATATCGGTCGCAATGCACGGATAGAAAAAAAGGGGATGGAAGGGAAACTGGAGAGCCGTTGGCAAGGAGCAGCTGACGCCTCGAGTTCTTTAATTAAAACTGACCGCCCGCTTTTCTTCTTCGGCCAAGCAATAACGAGATTTATTTCATAATACCTCCGAACTCGTTCGCCGTGTGGACGAGCGTCTGCAATTTCTCAGGAGATAGCATTTTGCGGAAAAATCTGATTAAAGTAATGATCGCGATAATGGCCGCAACAATAGAAGCAATCTTGCGCAAACTTTTGAAAGGCTCTACAAGATTTACAAATACAATTTATAAACGTCTAATGAACTTCATAGCTTTAATCTATTCGTCATTAATTCACATGAGTAAGAGAAGAATTTCTTGTAATTATAGAAATGACGATGCATACAACACACATACACATACGTATTAAGCAATTGTTATAAATTTTTCGCGTAGCAAAGATATATTGATTTAGATTGTTGTAAGCAATATATAATATTTCATTCTTTCTTTCTGTTGCTTACTTCTCGCAGATTGTATAACAAAAAGATATTGTATGATATACACGGCGGCGTATGTACGAGGCAGATCGAAAGAGAAATTATGGGATTCTAATCAGAGACCATCATCAGTTTGTATCCAGCGCGCATACTTAATGTGAGAAATCAGCATGAAGAAGTAGAAATCGTCGATAGTAGAAACACGTCATTACGGCTAATTGGTGTACTGACGGTCGTTTCTAAACGTAGAAATCTTACGGCATATATAATAATATATAAATATATTCTTAAGAAATCCCGTCCAAAGTAAACAGTGACAGATGCTATTAGAAAGATTAATAATCGCCATCGTTTTTGCGCGGACACACAATGACGCACACGTGGCTCACAAATTTTCCAATTTTTTAAATTTAAATAGATATTCTCTCTCGTTATACGAATATATACGAACAAAGTGCGATGCTTCCTTATAAATCGATGACGGTATAAAATGTGATAGGCACTTTATTAAAATAAGACGACTTGAATTAATAAAATGGATGGATATTGCAACACAATTTATTTAAAGGATGAGTTAAAATACAAAAAATAGAAACGGCTTAATAGCTTGAAAATGATGATAATTAAGAAATAATTTTTTCTCACTTTTTTCTCGATTTTTTTTTTAAAGGATAAGATTTTATGAAAGGTTCAAGATCTGCGAGATTACGAAATTACTATAATTAAACATTGCTTCTTTGTTAAATTAGACAAAGTGCACGCTTTGTGAGGAGACAATATTGAAGTGGATTCTTGCGAATAGCCAACTGAGAAAGTCGTGAAATATGTTAGAAATATTAACTTTTATAATCGCATATATTTACAACGTTATTATAATATCTCACTCGTTACAAGCAAGATGCATTATTTGTATATCGGAAAAATATACTTAATTACGTGCACTTCTTTTGTATAAATAAAATTCTATTTCCTTTTTTATTTTTATACATGCTGCATAAGATTACATGTAATGATATTTTTGATTTAATAACGTCATTAACGTTTAAATATATAAAACAAATTGTTAAATATATATTGCAAAAGTACATGAGCATTCATTACATAGTTGCCTAGTTAAAAACAGATTTTACATTAGTAAATTGTTATCATCTATTTGAGTCTTTCTTATCTTAAAAGTTTATTTTAAAAGCGTTAAAACTTTATTTTAAAACATCTTGATAAAATCAAATGACGCATATGTTTAATAGTTTACCCTAAATTGTTACTGGAGAAGCTTTTATGTCACGTGAAACGTGATGATAATTCTGCATGATGCTAATAGAATATAGATTGTTATATTCTGATATGTATTTTATTTAATTCACGTGCTACTTTTTGTTACGGTTTTATGTATGCACACAATTTGTTCTTAGTGATATTTATCGTAAAAATCTGTTTGTAGATTCGGATCATTTCTTTCGAGAAAACATATCGGAGGCGCGTTTGCGTGGGCCGTGAATCGGCGAGGGAAGAGAGCACAATAAAATTTATTACGCTTAAAGCGTATCTCGTAAAATAATGACAGCGCAATACAGCGACTGCGCTCGCGTTCACGCGAATGCACCATTTATCGGCACTTGCGATGGAGATTATCACCGTCTCTCTCTCTCTCTCTTTTTCTCTCTCCGTACAAGCGTGATGGCGTCGGTCAATTATCGTCGCCGCGCAGGAAATTTAATTGATCGTGATAAACGATCAAATTGCAGAGAAGGAAGAGCTCGGTTGGTCGCAATTTTTTTTACCGCGCCCAAGTGCGAAATTAATCTTTGATATTATGTTTACGGAGTTAGCGGCACACGAATCGTTAATTCTTATCACGTTAAATTGGCCAAGTATTTTGATAAAAGTGGAAAAGTGTGTCCTTTAGAAGTGCACGAACATTTTTATTATTAATATTAATCTTGAAAAGAAATTGAAAGAAATACATCGGTTAGTAATCCTCGGAAATTATATTTTCTATGTTCTCAAGCAATTTTCCATGTATCACGAATATAACAGGTTCATGAGATATATACTTTGATGCACTCAATTAATGTGTCAGAATTTACTATGACAATAATTCGATTTATCGACAACGTGCAAAAAATTACAAATTTCTAAAACTTTACGCTCTAAGATTCATCAAGATCATCGTCCACTCGATCGGAACGGCATAATCCGACTTTTTCTGATTCGCGTGGAGCGATATTAGAATATTCCCTTTTTTCATGGATAGTAGCACGTGTTCGGAGAGACGCGCTATTTATCACGCCCAATTAATTTTACGAACGGCACGATTTTACCGAGATTGTAACCAGTTTGTTCGCCGACGATCAATATCGCGGGGATTTTTTTGCGCTGCACATCTCCGAAACGAAAATCATCATCATCACTCATCGATCAATTGATCGATTGGTGGCGAACCGTTACGCATCATTGACGAGGCGATAAGAAAGCTAGAGTGTCTACTAAACGCGCGCTGGTCAACGCACCCGTTATCCTTGTTCACCGATTTGCATATTCATAATGCTCGCAGTATGGTATGCCATAAGAATGCAGGAAAGCAAGCAACTCGAGCGACTGCAATCGTGTCTCTTGCCCTTTTGCGGCTCTGTAACCTCTTCGACTGCGAGACGTCATAAAAGTAAGTTTTTTTTCGCCTCTTGCATTATCTCCTGTCGATCCTTACGCGCGAAAATTTTCGTTCTGCTCCTTTGTCGAATCGCTTTGCTGCTATATTGTTGCTGTGTTCCACGGTATAATGACCGCATGAAACTATTATAGTGATATCTCTGACAGTTAAATATTTTCCACCCTTCGAATTTTACTGAGTGAATTTGAAATTAGGAAATTTAACATCGATTGTACATCCGCGATTAAGAGATGATTCGGGACATATTTGATATTAGACTTGATTTGATATTAAACTACAGATGTGTAAAATTTATTTTTTCAATATACATACTTATTAATCTTTATAGTCTTATCAATAGTGAATTTATGAAATAAAACGTTACATAAAAGCGCAATTTTTTTTTAGAAAAAAATGAATATATTGGAATTAATATTTAATATTTATTATTTATAAAATTACACATGAAATAATATTTATTATATATTATCAAAAATTGTATATACATTTTTTATCTACGTTCAAGATTATTGAAAAGTCATTACGAAAGAGGAGTCTATTATCATAAAACAAGCAAAGATTAAAGAAAGCATATAGTATAGCTTTTAATTTCTACATCGATTCTTGTTTAGGGAAAATTCAATGGTTTCAACACACAGCTGTTCACACTTTTACAAGAATTCGATAAAAGTGACTCGGTCAGTTTTCGACTCACAGCCGCATCAATTCAAGCAGCGAAGGTTTCGAAGTTTTCTTTATACGCTCAGCTGTTCTGCGCGCGAACACGTGCGCGCGCGATTGACAGCGGGGGCGAGAGTGTGGCGCACGCGTGTGCGTGTGTCCGCTCTCGTGTCGAGCGTCTCGCACGTGTGTATTTGCAGAGGCAAACAGCAATACATACACATGCATGCGCATATACACAACGGCATTCTATCTGGCGGGCGTCGACGCGGCGCGATGTGTGCATGCGCGTATACGCTCCCCCGCTTGTACGTGGCGTTCTACGTGCACCCACCACACACACATGTAACGGCACGCGTGTGGCGGTCTCTGTGTTGGGGACCCAAACGAAGGGAGGCGAGCCAGTAAGCTCGGGCGCGCCGGAGCGGCGAGAGCAGCCATTTTACTCGATTCCGGGTGGAAAACGTCTCGCGCTCTCGTCACGACAACGACGACGACGACGACGACGCACCACGTCGACGCCGTCGGCGACGACACTCTGCGTCGCGACGTGATAACGCAACACGCGACCGATACCGGCGATATCCGACCCGAGTTTTACCGGGTCGACAGCGCTGTCTTAAGAAGGATACGCGATCGCCGCCGCTGTGCCGTCTGCACGTGTATCACACTCACGCGAGAGAACATAGAGAGAGGTGCGCGATTGTGTGTGTGCGTGTGTATGTGTGTATGTATGTGTATGTGTGTGTGTTCCATCTCTATCGTGCACACTACGAGGAAAGCGTGCGATATATGTATGCAGCGGCGCATCCACCGCAAAGGGAGCATTATGAGTGTGAATGTTATGTATGTGTAAAAGAGAGAGAGAGAGAGAGAGAGAGAGAGAGAGAGAGAGAGAGAGAGAGAGAGAGAGAGAGAGAGAGAGTATGTGAGGGGGAGGGGAATCATAAAGAAAGACAGAGAGATTCTCGAGGTACTCTGGTAGCACGAGGTGAGGCTATTCGTTCTGCGCAGGACCGTTCAAATTCGCCGCCTGTTTTGCATACCGCGTTTTCACCGACCGTCCGCCTCCACCCCCGCGCCATCCCCGATTTCATCCGCGACCCGCCCTTCGCGATTTTCCACGACCAACCCCCTAGGATTCACTCGGGTCTGATTTCAGCAGCCGATTTTTCGTGATTATCCACATTCTTGAAAATTTCCCTCAAAATAATATTATTAAAAAATTGTTCCACTATTATTTATAAGTTGTATTAATAAATTTTAATATTTAAATACTTTAACAGTTGTTTGATTAACATATGAGTAAAAATATAAAATAACAATGAACTTATACTATTTTAATATTTTAATAAGAATTTTTTGGCCTCGTGGATTTCGTGCTGACAGGATTTCGTTGTTTATAGTTGACGACTACACTCGTCGTTATTATCTCTTTCCTTCTCTCTTATTGCATCAGCTGTTCGATCGAAGTTTCTCTTTCTCTCTCTCTTTCTCTGCAATTCTTTGGAACCATGTGTGATGAGAAATGACGGTGTGTTTTTTTACGTTATTTATTAATGGAGAATTTTATTCGTTATAATTTTCAAATATTCGGTCTCATGATTACGTCACGAACAGATCAATTGATAGAAGCAGAATTTCATAATGACCACTCTTAAACGATGATAAAATCTTTTAGGTCGTCGTGTATGTATCGATTCGTAAAGGTTGTTCAACGAATGCGAACGAAAGAGACGATAAGTAAATCTAACCGTTCATGAAAACGTAAGTTTCTTTAAACAGATTTTCAAGAATACGTCGAATTAAAAATCTTGATACTTTACATACTTTTGGTCGTAACCAATTAAATATTTGTGCTTCGGTTGTTATCGTGCGATTATGTTCGTGGTAAGCCAAAATTTCATTTGATGCAAACTCACAATAGCACCGAATTTTTTATTACGCGAACACATCAATCACGCCAATGTGCTCCATGACGACAACACTAAGCAGCATTGACCTAGAAATTCGCTAACAGAGAAGGGAATCGTGACATTTTCAAGGACTTCACTTCGAGCTGGCTATGTGCAACGAGAAAATTTTGAAAAGTTTGCCACGGACACCGGAAGTCGCGGCGATACGGTACGTTTGTAGAGCATCGCGACGCTTCGTATAAGACACGCATCATTCATTTCAAGTGCAGCGCTCACGATTGCATCAATGCTTTGATAATCAGTCTTTCTTTCTTAATCCTTGAATTGCTCAACGTTAAAAGTACTGCATTTAAATTTTTTTAAAATAAATAGCAGTAAAAATAATACTATATATAATAATATTATTATTATTCTCTCTATATAAAAATGTTATTCTTTATGTCAATAATTTATAACTTTAAATGATTGAAACAGATTGTTTTAGGTTTATTTCAAAGGACTGTTTTTTTAATTTAAAACTTAATTATCCAAGTCGTAAATGTGTCACAATAAATTAAAATCAATAAATTTGTAATTCTTTAATTATTTTCTTTTATTATTATTGCATAATAATTATGTGAAAATAAACTTTTAAAGCTAGATCTTTAAAATAAATGTAAAAAAATATTATTAATGTTTTTATTTTAAAATATTGAAAATTATTGTGTATTTAAGAAAAGGTACAATTTTTTATAATATTCTGAGTACTTCGAAAGATAGCCGCTATTATGTCAATATATAATGTGAGAGAGTTTTCGGTTAAAAACAACGCGGGAAATTCCGGCATGCAATTATTCCCAATTTATTTTCAATAAATTCACGGTGATTTCAAGCGAGAAAACGAGTGCCAAACGCGAGACTACTGATTTATACGTAGATATTGCCTACTCTATATACGTATATATGTATTTTGACATGAGTGCGTATATGATGCTCAAAACTCTCTGGCTGCACCGACCGCGTTAATGCTGTCTCGCGTAATGAGCGACTTGGCTCCAACGGACGCATATTTTCTTTTACGATGCCTAAATATAATCTTAACGATGTTCTTATGGCGTATAGAGCAGACGCGCACGCGGCTTCGCGAGAAATCCAAAATTCTGCGAGGCCTCGGGAATCGTTTGTCCGCTTCGATTCGATTCAGTTGCGTCTTTACGGAAGACTCGCGAGATATCGTCTATTTTGCGCTCGCTTTTGTGTGTTGTGTGCGTATGTGATATGCGACGAATTTGATATACTTGTAGCATTAAATTTCAAGGGTCCAATGCTACTGCTTAGTGAAATTGAAACAAGTCAGAAAGTTGACTCATGTAAATGATTTTATACATTGAATATGTAATGTAAATAAGATCTTTGATTTATGCGTTATTAAAATTAAATAATTAAATATTGAGTTTTTTTTTACACATGATTATGACCTCACTAAGCAGTAATATATCTTCTTTATATTGCTTGAATACGATTATAACAGTTAAGATGTCAAACTGTTAATGTAATTGCGTTTTCTTTCATTTGCGATGCGTTTCGTGTAGAGTTTTGTATATGTTAATAAATATGCTTGCGTCTCTCTCTCGCTTTGTCTGTTTTATTACGCTCCTTGTGTAATTGATTGTAATTGTTATATGTGCCTGTATTTCTGCTTCAATTATAATATATATTATAATACATATATACGATACTCTATATTAATTTTTAATTCTCACATATTGTATTTTATATATTAAATATATAAACGTTACAATGATTAAATTATAATATTAGCCATATATGCAGCAAAAGATTTCTTATCAATTTTTAGGTGCTAAAAAATTACATTACATGTAATCTACGAAAAATTACGTCAACTGGATATTTACATTTATATCCTCACTCAAAAATGCGACCAATAACATAATTCTATATCTAAATTCTAGTCAATTATAGTTTTGTTTCTCTCGGATTGTCTACCCGCTCCTTTTTTTCCTAGATCGTCATGATTAAGGATCGAAGTCACGTACCAACGAGTTGGCTGTCGATTGTCTAGCGATCGTGACGTGTCAGATGATTTTCTCATAAAAGCCGCGGAATAACTTTCGATCGATGATAATCAGCGATTATTATCCGCATATCCGGCGATCTTCCTCGACGTAGAGGTCTGATCGTGCCTCTTTATGATCGTGCCAAGTTCTGAACCGGCAATTTTCTGCGACTTGCAAAGTCGCGAAACAGAAAGTAGATCAAATACCGATTCTATAATCGATTGTGTAGGAAAAATCGCGTAGAGCAAAGGTTAACATATCGTTTACACAAAACTTTACGCATTTGTTTCTAAAAAAATATTGTACTTCTTTTTTTCTGATACTTTATTTTAATTGAATTATTATAAAAATTGCTGGAAAGTATTATTTCTAATGTTTATAATTGTCAAGAAGAAAAATATTTTATTAATAAAAGAATTATTTAACAGTACGTTTTTTAAATAATATTTTAATAACTAAAGAATGTTCTTGATATATTTTTATGCATTTGAATGGAAAACTATTAACTCCAATAATATTTCACAGATTTTTACGGAAAACATCAAAATGCCTGGCGTTCAATATTTAAGAAATTAGAACTGTTATTATTTTTACGGAAGGACTACAACGTCGTCGACTGCAAACGTATTCGTCACAGAAAAACTTTTTTTCATACACCTCGTGGTAACATTTGCGTGTGGTCGATTCAGGGGTACATTCATCGACACGCCAGAAGACAATTAACCGAGCGAAGCAAGTCGCACGCTTTCGTCTCGCCGTCATTTCTTTTTGAGTCTTTCAAAGGGGTTGCCAATGCAAACCTATCATTACTTCGATTATTCTTCCGTAGCGGCTAATCATTGCTGTCGCTCGTGTCATGGCCTCACTACGAATCATTACTTTTCCTACTTCGCCCCCCTTCCTTTTCTTTATGAGGCTCCGCTCCCCTGAAACGCTACCGATGCTTGTTCAAAAACAAGATGAATGAAAAGAGATTGACAAAAGTTGATTCTCTATAGAATTGTGTTTGTGCTAATTTTTTTTTGTTCTTTTTGATTATTCACTATATTAACTAAATTGAAACGATAATTAAATACCGTGCAGATATGTAATTTTTAATTACATTATTTTAATTTGTATAAATTTGAACTAGTTTTTTTATTAATGAATTTAATTTCCAGTTCTGCCGAAAGAAATTCAAATGTATAAGAAATATTTCAAATCTCTCTCTCTCTCTTTTTTTTTGACTTGAAGAAATTCATAATTTCGCAGATTGAATTCCCATTGATTTCTCTTGGTTCGTCTATTTTTTGCAGGCGTCGCTCTTTCGCAATCGCCTCATTCGACGGCCGCCCATCCATTGCGCGCCGTTTAATCCTACGCGTTCGCTCTTTAGCTCGGGCGAAAAAGCCCATTAGAAGGGAAGAAATTAAAGCCTCGCTGTGTATGCGCGGCACGAGCTTAAGGGCATTCGCGCTACCCGATCGTTTCAATCGAGCTGCCCGAGACTCGACCTCGATATAGCGAGGTGAAATGACCGACTCGCACTAACGGTCCGAGTTAATTAATCCTGGTTCAGCGATTTGTTGTTCTATTTAGATTACGGTTATATCGTGATTTTACTATTTCTCGTTATTTAGATTTAATCAGTGTGATTAAAAGATTTAAAGATTTTTATGTAATAAACATTTGAAGCCCAAAAATAAACACAGAACATCTTAGTCTTTATTTTTTAGTAAATATATATATATATATATATAAAACAAGATATTTAAAGTAAAATGTTAAAAATGATAAAAACTGAAATGCCCAATCTAATTTCACTGAAAAAAATGGATTTCAAATTGATCAAAGAACTCGTGATGAAAGGCGAGGAATCTGTGTATGGCACAGCAAAAAAAGAGTAAGTTAGTTAATCAAAGTTAATGTTGACTGATGTATTGATGCGAAGACTTGAGACTGGTGAAAATCACTCGATCAAAGCCGAATCTCGGCGAAAATCTCAGTCGATCGTCTTTTTCTCTTTCGCCGTCGTGAAATTGTCAAATGTAAATGAAACTTCTGCGCAGAATTGAATCCGCGCCAACAGCTAATTAGACATCAATACGAGCTAAACAAATTCAGTCGTAGCATCGAGAATTATTGCGTCGCAATTTCATCACAAAGATAACATAGTTGGAACCATGTTGCGATATCGCATAACGTATCAGATTTACGCTACATTCATTTTTGAACAATCTGACACGCATGACAGTTTCGTAAATGAATTACACGCGGCGTCGAAACTGGATGTGAGTAACTCGCGAGAAGCGGTGATATTCGGCATGATGAAAGGAGGATAGGCGATAAAACAACTACAAGGATGAGGAAAGTCGCGACACCGAGGGAGAGAGAGAGAGAAAAAGAATCGTGCTTTATCCGGTGCGAAAGGGACAGCGAAATATAAAATAGCAAGCGGCGCGTAGACCGGTTGGACTATATGCTCTAATTTTAGGCGATTGCCTCGCTCCCTCGCCCAAGGATTATAATTAGATACAGAAATACCCGCGAACGCCGTCACCCACCCACCCATCCGACCGACAAGACGAACAAAATCACGGAGTCGAGAAAGCTGCATACATACAGCGTTCTCGTAATTCGCGCTGCGTTCATTGTCAATCACGATGACGTTATGCATCTGCGGCTGTCCGCCCGGAATGACTTCCATAAAGTGTTTTAGAGTTAAATTCGAACGAACTATTATCGACAGATGAGAGATTTTTCTGCAGCGATAAATCTTAAGGAAGTTTAATCGCGTAAATTAATTATTGATAAATTACTGAAAACATTCTTGCGAATAAATTCTTCGACACAATATGAATGATAAAAACTTGTTTTCGATTAATCTGACAACAACGTAACTCTATTTTATAAAGATAAAATTCTTTGAGAAGAGAGAAAGCTTTTACAAAACTAAAAATGATATTTGTCCGTATAATTTATTTTCTAACAGCTATTTATAGTTTTTTTACTACAGCACATATATGAACAATTTTATAGACATTGATTAAATGCACAACAACAGTATGTGATATATAGAGACAAGTGTGTCATTTTATTAAGTTGATGAATGCATTTTTTCTGCATTAGGACACGCTATTGTATGTAGGCTTTATAATAAATTGCGGAAACCACCGTGCGTGACAGGCAAGTTTATACGTAATATTGTTTGGTCAAGCTGCATTCTAATGCGAATCAAGAGCAAAGCTAATTTTAAGGCCGCGAGTATACGCTCTGTGGCGCAACGCAAAATTGCTAATATGCTACCTCTGTCTCTATGAAATATGAGGACTGCATTTGTTGTCACCGCGGAAAAGCTTGCACGATAATAATCACATGTTCACACAGACGCATATATATATATATATATATATATATATATATATATATATATATATATATGATATTAAATTCAAATTGATATCTTAAATAATTTTCGCTAATTAAGCACAATCGACTACATGTGCTATTTTTGTAAATATATGTATACTCCAAACTGGATATTTTTAAATAAGCATTAAAAAATGCTTTAAAAAAACTTTCCAATAAGTTTTACTTTCGGCTCTTTGAAAGATCCTTAGAACATTACTTAAAGAGAGTTCAGTTCCACCCATATAAAGGTCGCGAGCGTTTCTTAGGAACTGCCGATTGGTTACGCGGTACGATCGATGCCGCGATTCCCAGGAATCCCCGGACATAGCCGGTCCGCCTCATCATAATCGGCAAATATTTATCCGCGACGCGGATAAATAATTAATTAACACGGCCAACGCGAAGGATTGGACGACGAGCGGAGCAGCTGTCGATTCCCCCTTCGTTGCCTCCCGTCACTCTCCCTATTCGTGGCAGAGTCTAGTCTAATAGAAGACAGCAGGGCTCGTTTGTGCCACGGCGGAGGGGGTTACCACCCCTAATGCGGGAGAGGTAATTATTATACGAACCAATCGATACTTCGATGAACGAATCGCCTTCTAGCCCGTGGAAAAAAGCGCGGCGCGCTTCGACGAAGTCGGCGGCATTCGAACGAAGCGGAGTCGTTAACAACCGTTCGTTTCTTTCCGTGGAAACTTCTACGCACATTGTTGCACGACGATAAATCATTGCCCCTGTTATACAATGGGCACAAAGAAGCGCGTGTGTATTACTCGTGCGCGCGTGTGCACGCAGCTTCGAATGTATGGATATTTTGACGTGCGTAAATTGTAATTTCCTAAGCAAATTCTTCGATATATTTTACTTTCACAAATAAACGCAATCTCAAAATTATTCATTTAATATATATCTTTAAAACTTTAATAAAATATGACAGTTGTTTGGCAAAATTTCTATAACATTAAGATAGGAACGAATTGTAAAATATAAGAAATAATTTGCAATTACATTTAATTAAAATTAATTATAATATAATTTGCTTGTTTGAGATTATATTATATTGAGAAATATTAATTTAACATATTTACATTAACATATTGTAAGAATAATTGAGACAAAGAAATCGTTCTAACATTGCATATTTCATTGGCGTGTTGCCGACGAGGAGTCAGGCGAACCTATTAATAATATCGATAATTACCAATTATTTTTAAAAGCAGTGAGACTGGAGTTAATTTCAGCACGTGAGCTCATGCACTCCCACGCTAGCATCTCGTGGCATGCACAATGTAATATGCACGCAATACGATACATATTGCTGAATGTTATCTCGTTTATTTCTGTTATTATTTTAAATTCCAAAACAAGTTTTACTTTGTAATAAAAAATATTTTTTACATTAAATTGCATAATTAATTATTGCATTTAAATTTTATATTTTTATAATTTTCAATTTTGTTCCAGTAGATTTTCTCTCTATTAAGTTTATTCGAGATTAAATGGATTATAAAATATTTTTTTTATTTTGGATTTGAAATTTAATTTATGAAAAATCCTCTTAAATTTTACATGGCGTAAGTAATAAAAACATTACTATTGCTTGAAAATTTTTGTTAGAAATCTAAGTATCTCTAATTCGAATTTATTTAAAAAACCGATCAACCAGAAAAATATTTTGGACGTGCAAACAGTCAAAGATATAAAAATAATACATAGAAATCTCTGGATAACCAATTGTCTTCGGCGCGATACGCGCCTGCACCAGATTACGATTGTTATAATATGGAGCTCGGCCGGTCCCACAGCCCTGCCTGATTGCTGGTTGAAAGATCAGCGGACTGTGACAGAGAGGGCCGTTTCTCTCCGGCGGGCGCGCAAGGCGTACCGGTGACACACGAGGCCGAAGAAGCTGCGGGAAGGAGGGAAAGAGAGGGAGGGGAAAACGGGGGTGGGCACTCGAGGATTCATGGTCTCTAATTTTTACGGTGTAACCAACATGCGCGTCCCGTGCCGTCTATATTTACAAGTACAAGTAGCCATTCATTAAATCCGATAATTAATTACAATCGTCTCTATTAACGGGAAGACTTAATTGCTGTTATCCGCGCGGCGCTCCGCTAGAAAAGAGAGAGAGAGAGAGAGAGAAAGACGTTGTAGCGGGGGCGGGTTTGATGGAAGAGGCCGGTCCCCAGGATATGCCTGAAGAATGGGCCAGTCGATTCGTACGGACGTTTTTTCCCTGTGCGTTTCGAACGGTAATCCTGACCGTTCGCCGTGCGAAACCGACGACGAAGTTTCACGGTTAAAGACTACGCGGATTCGTAATGAACGAGGAGCTCTTCTTTATTTTGCGTGACAACTCGATTATTTCTGAACATGAGAGTTAACGTATATCAAATTATCGAGAAAATATTTTAAGACAAAATGTCTTGGGTATTTTATTTATATGTGATAGACTTCTCGTTTAAGAAAAGCGGAGTGCAATCAGACGTCATTTTGTTTCTATTGTCAAAATACTCCTTGGGACATTGTAGAAATATATATATTATATAATACTTAAGACATTTTTTATAACAAGTTTAATGACTTTATTTCTTCCCACAAAAAAAAAAATTAGAGATTTTGTCATTTTGTTCTGTCATTAATTGTAACCTACTCTGACTCTGTTGATCGCATCATTATGCGATTTTATCCGTTCGAACTATGTATTTGTTCGACAATTGGTCTCAGTTATTACTGAATTCATTAGAAGCTCGCACTCTATATATCGTAGCAAAATATTTTTACCAAAGTAATTATGGCTTGGTAACACACCGGTAGCGTCACAACTAATTCGTGAGGTATCGCAAAAGTATACGGCCAGGCGAAGTCACCACAGCAGCAGCAACAGCAGCAATGTAGCAGTACGCGGGTTAAGACCCGCAGTAACGTCCGCGTAACTTTCGCAGGCCAAGAGTCTCGGCCGTGGCAACGGAATATAACACACACGTTCACTCATACATACACGTATGCGTGCAAGACGTACGTGGTTTCTCTTAAACGCTCGCGCGCGCGTGTCGTACGCAGACAAACGCGCGCGGCTTCTATTCGTATACGTGGCTATCTACTTACTTTAGTGGTCAGCGCGGAAGAAAAGAATTAGCTAGACGAGGGCGCGTCTCATCTAGGTCACCCACACCGTCTCACGACCGATCCAATACATGCACCGTTGTGCACACACACGTGCGTCCGCGCCCAAGGAGCCTCATTACGGGAGCACGGTGGCGAGGGGGTGTGCAGCAAAAGAGGCGAGCGTTAATTAAGAACAGACTCGCCACCCTCTAAGTAAGGAGCACTGACCAACCCTGCTCCTCCTCTCTTCTCACCCTTCTCGTCTCCGAACCTACCACCTCGACCAGCCACCACACATACACACATATACACCCGCCGTTCTTCTATTTCTTCATGGTCACCTTAACCACGGCCTTATACTCTCCACGAACTCCCACTGCGAGAGGAAAAGCCGAGAGGACTTGGTGCGAAGAAGACTGAAGGGGGACCGAGGGATGGGAGGTAGGAACGGAGAAAGAATGAGAGAAAGAAGCGCACTTTTACGTTTCTTAACGTTGTCGGATTAGACAGATTGCAACTTTGTACGTATCGCGATAATTAGAAAATGGTACGGTGTCTCAAAGAAAACGTTTTGGAGAAAAAGATCGTCGCGTATAATTTATCGGCGCTGCTCTGCGCGTCTCACTTCAACCGCCACTCTCCTCTCTGTCTTTCAGACTGCTGGTCGTAGTCATGATTTTACTCACTCTCTCTCTCTCTCCCTCTCTCACGTTTTGCCTCTGTTCTTCACTTTTCCCTGCGAAAGGAAGGGTTCTGACGTGTAGAATGTTTTCTGCGGCGATGGGAAAGGAAGACGGAGAGTGACTGCAATGGAACGTGGCAAAGAAGGATGACCGCGAAGGAAATTAACTAAGATCCGCAATATGCCACACTGACCATAATACTGTCACACACTCATTCACAAGCTGAGAATTCGCGTCGACGGTTCGTCACTTTGTTCCGATCGATTTTCGCTGCTGATCCAGCAGAAAGACACTATTGAGATTATATAGTTTTTTTGAAAATGATAGGTGACAATTTCCTAAAACTTTGATTTTAAGATCAAGTCATTTAAGAATTACAAGTTTTATTACTAAATTTAAAATGTCAAATTTGATTAACAATGCTATTTTTGAATAATATATGATACCGCAATGATAATCAAACGGAAATTAAAATATCTGTAATTTTATTAAATCCGTAAATCTTATTATAACGTTATATTATAAATGATTGTTTTTTACAGGCATACTGACATTCATCGTTATTAAATGTTTACATCTTGTTACATCTTATTAATTCGAAGAATTTTCTTTAATAATGAACGCAAGAGTGTTCCTAAATCATGACACAGCGATGATCAGTCGATCTCGTCGTGACGACACGGAGGCACACATGTTGCCAGTATTACACAATAGGTGTTCCTCTTAGACCAAAAAAAAGTCACCCAACTGTTCATCCCCCTCCGTGAACCATAAGCTGGCTCGTACTAGGGTGAGCCGCGCCTGATTGTTTCCAACAGGTTTGTCAGCTTTTGTTTCAGTCCGTTCTCATGCGCGGCGGAACTGGTCATTGCTCGAACCCCAAAAACGGTTGAACAATGACCCTTCACGGCCGTTACATTGCGCTGCAATAACGACCCCCATTACCCCGAACTCAATGAGAAAGAGAGATCTGGACGGGCTGAGAATTAATCCAACGAATCCCAACGGCAGTAGGATAGATGGATGATGAATTTAAATAACGCGATGCGATCTTGTGTGAAGCTAGGGTCTCTACATTTCCCCCCGTCTTCCGTTTCTCTACTGTCCCTAAAAAAGATATATAATTATTCTTTTTAAAAATTTATTTTTATCACCAAATGGGATCGTAATTGTAAACCCATATTTTACTATGTAAATTCCCGTTGATTACTGCATTTATATGAATTTTCAATATAGCTAATAATTTATGATTTATGATTATTTATTCATGATTTATATGAATTTTTAATAGTTAGATACATAGATTTTTATTTAGATACATAGATTGTTTTCTCAAAATTAAGATATTTATAATGCTGTAAATTATTCAACAAAAACTAAATACAAAAAGTAGATTTTTAACTCTAGATTATTATAGAGTAAATAATAGATATAAAATAATAAATTTAAACAGTATAATTTTCTCATTGAAAATTTAGTCGACGACCGAAATTTACTCGAAATATCTTATTCGATATTGCGTAATAAAATTTTGAGAAATGCCAGCGTGTTCGTTCTAGATTCTTCAAATATCTTTCCGCATTTTATGAGTGGGAGCTTAATAAGACAAATTCGCAAGGGTTCTCAGATCTCGCTAGCAAGATGTAGACGATATCACTATCTAATCTTTAATCTAATCGAAGGCTTCCTATCGTTTAAAAGTCTGATTTTGTGTGCTTTATTTATATGCACGGAAATCAATAGAAATTATGATAATCGTTTGTTCATAGTCGCTGTGACTGGACTTATTACATTAGTTTTATTGCCTCATTCTCATACATAGAGCGCACTGTGAGTTTTTATGAAATTACATATCACGTTGCTTGAACATAAAATTATTCTAACAATAAATACATAGCTTGTTTCAAATGACAAGTATAAATAACAGTTTCTTAAATAATAATGTTTTTATTTTAAGATACTCTTATGAATATCGCATGATGTGATAATTATAAATTCGTATCGTACTTATATACATTGTTTTATGCTGGGAGAAAGAATTGAGAAATGTAACGGAATATGAGATATTCTTTTTTAAGTAGAAGTTGAGTTGCACTGAACGAACGGTTCCCTTTTGCGTAATTTCGGAGACACAAACCGACGAATCCGCAAATTAAACAAACACCCTATTGACGTGCTGATCCTTCGCCGAAGAGGCATCCTAGCTCATTCGCGAGGGTGAGAAAGACAGTGGAGAAAGAAACGATTGCCACCTCCAGTGCCTTCGTTCGGCGGATAAGAAGGACCGGTATAGAGAGAACGGGGAGAGACGAGAGAGATAGAGACTTGGCAGTTCGAATGAACGAACTACACCGCATACAGGGTCTTAGCAGGACTTAACGAATATTGCTGTCGATATCCAAGAGTCCCCAATTCGACACTGCTCCCTTCAAATGTCTTTTGTCCCTCACGTGGAGACGCATCACGGATATTCGTTCGTCAATTCTTTGGTTATCAAGTTAATTTCGTGAACCTTGTCTTCTCTTCATACCAATCTCTTATCAAATACGAATCTCAATTTACTGTTGTTTTCTCGTAGTTGAAAAATTATTAAATTTTAATTATTTTATTCAACAAGTATATTTCTATATTATAGAAAAATCTATACATATTTATATTATATTTTACGTTTTTGAAAAAATAACTTTGCAAAAATCTGATATGTATAATATTTTATATAACGAAAACAGCGCGATATTTTGAAGAATAATTTATATAAAGTATAACACACAAGCAATTATATACTATAAATCGCGCAAATATTATTTATTTTGAAGTCATTAAAGACAATGTAAAGATTTTTCTAAAACTACAAATTTATAGTAGATATTATATATCTTTTCTTCTATTATCTTTTAGAAAAGACAAATTGCATATGCAATTGTGTTAAAAAAAGACTGTAGGAGCGTACTTGCATTTTGCTTGCGTAAATTAAAGCGGGGCGGATTCTTCGTTACATTACAGTTGTCTTTCGCGTATGTATCGTACAAGGGTCGAAAATGTCCAGACGCGGAGACCAGAAGGAGCCAGACGACAACCCAGATAAATTAGTACGGGTAATGAAGACTGAGCCTCGTGTCTGATTAAACAAACACAGAGAAGCGCAAATAAGTGAGAGAACGCCAGCAAGGCGAAGAGAAGAGAAAAGAGAGGTCTGAAACATAGAATGGTAAAGGAAGGAACGAAGAATGTGGCGCAAGAAGAATCTGTGATTCTTCGGACCTTTCTCTCATTTTACTTCCAATTAACTTAAGCAGACTTAGTAATACACTGCGTCCAGGTTATTGTCTACCATTCTTTCTTCGCCTTTCGTTCGCCTTTTTCTTTTCGTTTCATTTGCTCGCTGAACTATGATGTAAAGAAAAAAATTTATTGTCTGATAATTTAAGTTAATGCGAATTCACAGTTCAGTAAAGAAGCTTTATGATATAAAATTTATCTTGAATACAATTATTTTTGATTTATCATAATAATAGTTACATATGTATATAACAGATGGATTTATCGCATTTTTTAATAATTTACATTTTTCTATATTTTCATAACTAATTTATGAATTTGTAAATTCCGCTTAAATGAAGTTTCCCTTTGATATTGATTTTTATTAAATCCGCATGCAATCGCTACTGTCATGTTTTAATGACACCTTCATTTCTCTCAATGTTATTTCTAGAAATAAATCTTTTTACGGACCTCCGATTCGTCATCAGTTTATCATCATCTCATTAACATATTTTACGATCCCTTTCCCCAGTCTAAATCGAGAAATTCAAATAGAAGAGGGACGCCAGGTGTCAGACGCGTAATGTCTGTACCGTGCGCGGCGCCAGATCGTAAATTTATTTATAATCCTCGCTCTTTTTTAACTGTCCGACATCGTGCCGAAGAATTAGTGTTCGCGGATGCGACGATTTCATTCCAGTGGAACAACAAGGATGACAGTAGGCGAAAAAGCAAAAATAAGAGTCCGCGAGACGTTAATAATTATTGTCGAACCGGCCGAATCGAGCGTCAAGGCGCTCATAACGGAGGAGAGGAGAGGAAACGACGACGGCGACGCTGTTCATCGGCAAGGACGTTCAAGTTTAAATAAAAATAAAAATTCCCTCGCACGCACCAATACACTAATTATAGAATGCGCTCGAACGACCGCCGGCTAAATCGCATACGGTTACGTCGGCGCCGGAGTCTGGATTTTTCTTCTCCGATTTTTGCGACGACGATTATATGAGCACGTACTAGACGCGTCGACCGATAAATCGCGCAAAATTAATATCGTTTTTATCGGCGACACAAGATAATTAGCTGCGCTGGCTCTTGGCAAAAATGCAAACGCAAGCATGATCGAGGTGATCTCGTTCACGTTCAGATCGATCTGTTGAGAAAAGTGGTGGTTTAAGTCATAATAAAAGTTTTAACATTTATGTTTTTTGATGTTAATTTTCCTAGAAATATTAATCTGAAGAGCGTAATTTCAATGAACTTAAATTGGACATGGACATTGGACATAGATAATTCGTGACGAAACAATTTTCAGACCGTTTTCATAATGTATATTTTTTTATATATATATATATATATATATATATACTTAATATACATATATCTGGAAAATTGAATTTTCTGAAATTATATTGATTTACAAATTTCTGCTGATAAATTTATTCTACTCTAATAGACTATGAAAAATTTTATATTTTAGGAGATAAAAGATATTTGAACGAGATTTAGGTCGTGTTAAATGGAAAGTCGCATATATGTATACCTTAAATGAGAGAGTAGGTATGTCTACATAAGAAACTTGTAAATAAGTTTTTAACCGAGAAACGAAGGCGCATAAATATTTTAACGGATGATCATAAATAAGTGTTCGTATCGAGAGAGACGAAAAAAGCTTCATTCATTCTCTCTTTTGCCTTTTTATAAGATTCTCGCGTGCTCATAGAACTCGCGCGCGTTATATTTATTTTCCGTTTCTTGCATGATTAAATTTTTAGATAAAGGATCTGGCGCGCGTGCGAGACGTCTCGCGCGTGCAAATTTATTCAGTCTCCGTCTACTTTCAAATTCGACATCGTCGTTTAATGCAAATTTTTTTTGCGTTTTAGACTCGTACGAAGGATGTGACGTCAGCGATGTTCGTAGAATGAAGGTCGTGCTGATCGCAGAACGGTGAGTCACTGATTAATCAACATAGTCGTCCCCTATCCCGGCAATAATTATTTAACTTGGCAATCGAAGTAATTACCGCTCATATTGACACACCTATCCTATTTCATATATATATATATATACGTACACATGTGTATATGCGCATTACTTTTGTGTCAGATCGCCGTAGATCGGCTTGCATTATTAGAATGACTATCTGACATATCTGCTGTCACTGCCAATCACGGTGGTCTTATTCTTAAACTAATATGCATATAATAGTAAAGCTTCGCGTCGGATTGTGATCGAAATGTTACACGAACGTAAACGATATAATGCTAATAATACATTTCAGCCAAACGCAAATAGTATATCACTAGACGAGAAAAATTGTGTCACTGTTCAGCGCTTCTAAAAGACATACGTCGTTTAACAGTGACGACGACCATTTTTATTCCGCGCTTTTTTTATCATTTTAAGATTATCGTAAAATCCGAGAAAAAAATTAATCACGCGTAATTATTGATTTATTTTTCGCACATTAGCGCAATTTATACAGGAATTTTCTTCATTTACTTTCATTATCGCAATCTTGAGTTCATATAATAGAAACGTTTTTAAATACTCTGTATTTTTACGGGCAATAAAGAGATATGTATCGTCGAAAACAAAAAATGACACCACGAATGTGAAAAAATTATTCAAAGAATATATTCGGTTAATATATCTATTAAAATAAGTAGTATCGTTTAACTTTAACGTAATTTTACGGCTGAAAAAGTATGTTTTTTTCCCGTGTGTTTTATCGAATGGATAATATAGTTGAAGTAGAAAGTGAATAAAGTTTGGATATTATATCGTAGACAGATGAAGCTAAATTTAATCCAAAAATTCTTTATCTCCTCTGTATATTATATTTTATTTCGGTTAAAAACAAAATGTCCTCGGCTTTCTCAGAAAATTGGCTATTAATATCATGTTTCGTTTCTTCCTCAATTACAATTAAAAGAACATCCTACACACGCATACAGTTCCTCGAGTAGATTCAAGATGTCGACCGGTTCTCAGGACTGATTTAACACGAATACAATGAGCGATCCAGCGCCGCGGCTATTATATCTAATTCCATTCGAATAGAAAAGAACTTCGCGCATATCGTCCCTTGCCGTTTAACGAACGAAGAAAGATGAAGGAAGGAAAGAGAGATGGGAAAGGGGAGGGGGTTACCACACGCGCGGTGCCCTGGAGCGACGCGGAATCACTCAGAGAGCGCCGGCTGTTACTTCATTTTTGCGGAGCGTTTACAACGTCCTGTCCACTCGCGTGGCATCGTTGCTGGCATTTCGATGCATAATAAACGACCGGTTAGCCCTGTGCTCGCCACGGCTAACACCTCTGCCCCCTCTCTACGATGACGAGCTGCGCGTAGAGGGGTAAAGGAACTTCTCTTTTTCGCTTCTCTTCTCCTCGTCACTCCGCATCTCCCTCATCTCACTCTTCTCGTTCAACATCCATAAGCCGCATGCACTCCGACTTCCTTTGTGGACTTTCTTCCTTCGCGAGCTGCATCTAACGAGATGCGGAGAGGAATGAGAAAAGCGTACGATGCGAACGAAAAGAGACGCGTGTCGAGAGAGAGAAAGAGAGAGAGAGAGAGAGAGAGAGAGAAAGAGAGAGAGAGAGAGAGAGAGAGAAAGAAAGAGAGAGGAGGAAAGCCGTTACGAACGAAGTTTAACGAAAGGAAATCCGATTTGCACAGCGCGCGCCGGTCTCTCCCGTCTCTTCCTAACCGCGTCCGATTCTCGCGTGCACGCACGAGATGACACGCTGCGCGTTTCACGCGAGCGACGTCGTTCCAGGATATGTACTTTGTATCTTTAGTTTCTCGAAGACTGTCATATAGTTTGTCTGGAACTTCAAAGAGAAGTGGCATCTGATTAATACTTAAAATTTTCATAGTCTAGAATTTTTCTCAGCGAAAATGGCATGTTAACAGGAATATTTTTTAAGATATGAGACAATTACAATATATTAAAAGTTGTATTGATTTTATATATATATATATTTTATAAACCTAAAACTAATTTGTATATAATAACGGGAATAATATTAATAAATATTAATAACTGGAATAAATTACACTACGAATTCTAAATAATAAATCTTGTTTCGTGATTTTATACATTTTCTTTTACAAGATTATGACAGTATTTATAAACCGATGGTGTGAAATATTCGCGAAAACAACGCAAATCGATTATGATGTTCATCCGAAGGACACTCGATAAAAAACTGGAACCAGCGTGTGGTGAAACGATTATTTGCGCAATCCATTCATAATGGATATGAAAGGGTGATTTGAATTCAATCTCTGCGAATGAGTTCCATTTACTACAATTACTGCAAATTATTGTGGTACAAGATTTGCGGATTTGCATTGCGAGAAAAATTGAAGAGGCAATGTATGATAATGTAACGATAAAAAAATGTTTTTTTCTTTTTGTTTCCACTCCTCTCT
Organism: Anoplolepis gracilipes; assembly: GCF_047496725.1. Lineage (NCBI taxonomy): Eukaryota > Metazoa > Arthropoda > Insecta > Hymenoptera > Formicidae > Anoplolepis > Anoplolepis gracilipes. The sequence continues at coordinate 3,958,223 of NC_132974.1, forward strand.
TCCCCTCTTTCTCTCTCTTTTTCTCCTTCTCCAATATTTTTACTTTATAGAAAATGTATGAAAGACATTTATTACATGTCGAAATTATTATATATAAATTATTTATTATTTATTATTATTTTTTGGTTATTTGAATAATTAATAATTATAATAAAATATATTTAGTATAGAAAATTAACGAAAATTAATAAACATAAATATAATAAATATAATATTTTTACTAAAAAGAAATTGAACTTTACATTTGTTAAGAATTTTATGGTTTTATTTTTATGGTTAAATAGAAAAACGGAAAATCATAAAAATTATAATTATAATTATTAATTATATATACGTATTGGCTATTTTGCAAACATATTAACAAACAGGAATAAAAGAAGGTCGTATAAATATTATACTGACACGTTTGGATTAGTTCAAGCTTTTGAAGCTACCCGAAACCGAATGTACTCCGATCGCGGTACCAAATCGATGGTAGACATGCCACCTGTGCGACATGCCGCGAAAAAGTGGAAGCGGCGTGCATCGGAGCGATTATTTGCACCGCGCGACTATAATGGATACGGAAAGGCCGGTTTGAATTCGCTCGAATGGGCGTATGAATGGTCGCCGTTTAGCGTAATTATTGGCGCATTGTCTACGGTACAATGCCGGGCGCGAAATTGGCATGCAAAAATCGGATGCGATCCCATTGTCGGCTATTGTCCGATCCCAAGCTACCGCTGCATCGTTGCACCCCCGCCCTTTCTCCGTGTGGCCTCAGTTTTCGAATATTTCGTCGTTTCGATTCTCTCGATTCTAGTATCGTCGATAGATTTACGCAAGCTAAAGCAGGCAAAAGGAATTTCCCCAACGAGCACAGTAAATCTTGAATGAATGTGTGGGGCGCTATGGGCGCAAAAAACGCGGTTGTTGACCCATAAAAGTATTTTTCTATAATATTAAGCGGAAAGAAAAACATAACGGAGAAATTTTTAATTGTTATTCAATGATAAATATTAACAAGTAAAAATGTTTAATAATATTTAGACATTCGATTTTTATGAGAATTTAAATTGAAGAAGGCTGAAAGATTTATCTAAAACAGTTTGTATAAAAAAAATATACTTATACAAACTGCACATTCTGATAGAAACATGCTACTATTTATAAAAAAATATAATAAATATTCTGATAAATTGACCAAGTTAAAATGACATTTATAGATATGTATTTGTGCTTGGGTATCAATAGGCAATGCAACATATAAACTCACTTAAAAATTCTTACATATTTAATCTAATTCATTAATAACTAAGAAAATAGTTAAGGAATTTTTCTATAGGTGCTTTTCGTTTAGTGACACAAGCATCATCTTTTTTCAACATCCAATTACAACAAAGATAAAATGACACTGTCGACGTGTCGACGTGTGTCACTAAATGAAAAGCACCATGTGATTCGATATTTTTGCTACTTTTAAAGTTATATTGCGACCATAATGTTTATTTTTCGCATCTTCAGAAGAAAGTTAGATTTGTATAGAGGTTGAAAAGGCTGACCAGTAAATTTTGTCAGTTATTAGGCAGAGATGGTTCGGCGGTTTGATTCCGGCTCGTCTTGAGAGCAACCATGGACTTTTTGTGCGGCCAGATTGGCGGCCATTATGCCCACGAAATTGGGCCTTAATTGTGCCAGCGGTAATGAGTCGGGTTGCTCTAATGTATCGGCACCAACCAACCGCTACATAGTATATCTTGCGATACCGCCATAGTATCCTGCTATAACGGGTGACTCTTTCATCTAGTTCCTGATTTATGTCATGTATCTCTCTCATATTTCTTCTATATTTATTAAAATGTGTAACTTTTTATTATACAATGTTTTAAATAATAAATTTTTGTCAAATAATTAAAACAAAAAATTAAAAAGAAATTTAATTTTTGTTTAATTTAAATTGACAAAAATTAATTAACGTGTCTTTGTTAATATTTAAATATAATTTAAATATAATTTCCATCAAATTCTTTACAAAATAATATTAAGTATAACGTATAATTTATTCTATATTTACAAAAATTGTGTTTTAAATTATATTATGCATTATATTATTAACAAATGTTGAAACGAATGCAAAAAATATAATAAAGATTTTTTTAGACACCCAGTAGAAGCAAAGGGCAGTAGGGAATGCTACTATGTGGCGACGTAGTATTATTTAATTGCTCTTCCGTTGTTTTTTCGTCGCCAGATAATTTGTGTACCTGGCGGCGATCTTCCCTCGTCTTTCTTCTCTGTCTGTCACCCTGATCTGTCCTACATCTATCTCTTCCCGAATAGCTAGATGTTTCCCCCTCTGTCTCTCACCCTGATGCACCTCATCTCTTCTCGAGCAGTCAGTTGTCTCTCTTCCATCAGTTTATATTCTGTATAGCTTTAGTCATCGGTGAAAGAGAGAAGAAGTTGGTAAAAAGAGTACGAAAAGATAAAGGTGGAAGAGAAACAAACAACGCAAAGGACGAAAGCTTGAGAGAGAAGGTACAGGTCTACTCCTAATTGCATGTAATTACCTATGGAGGCCAATTAGCTCAGATTGGTCGGACGACCGCAACTAGCCCGGGGACTTCAGGCTCCGACAGGATCTTCGTGCCTCTTCCTCTCGAGTAAACTCACGCGAAAGCAACCAGAAATCGTCTTTACTTCGAAGATTTCTCAAGCGATAAACGAGCGGTTTTAAAGAAGAATGTGGCATGGATTCATTCGAATAATGCGGATTTACGAATGAATTACTCTATTCTCTGATAATTTATATACTTAACTCTCTCCCTCACTTTCTCTCATTCTAAATAATGTTGTTTTTAATATTTTTACCAAGATATTTTACCAGTGGTACGTTATAATACCTAAGCCCTTTGCATAACTAATAAATTAACTAATAAAATATTTTCACTCATCATACTGCTATGTCATCATATTAATGTCATTAGACTACAATATAAATTATCATCTTTAAAGTGAAGGTGAATAAGTATAGCTCATAGTGAAAAAATTAATTTTTTATTTAGAAGTAATAGAAAGACATATTGTAGTCTAAAATGACGTTAATATGATGGCAGAGCAGTATAATGAAAATATTATATTAACATTATTATATTAATTATATTAATTCACTTATTAATCATGAAAAGGGTTTAGGTATAATGATATATCTAATAGTTAATAATAATTAATAAAAATTAATTTTGGCTTAATGAATCAGGCTTTTTTCCTAATAATTTTTTTATACATTTATAACTATTGTAAATATATAAAATTGTTTTTTAAAAATTCTGTAGAGGCCAAAATTATTCTTATTGGCTCTTCTCCTTTTATTTAAAGGTTTAATAAAGGTTTAATAAAAAATTCGCAATATATCTAGGTATCGAAATATACCGATACCTCTCGATATCTAGTTATCCATATCTTTTGGTATATCTAGATGTCAAGAATTTTTTAAATTTTTATTAAAGAGAATTTTTTTACTGCGAATATAAGGCAATGTTTACAAATAAGCAACTAGAAACTTAGCGAATAAGAGCTAAACGCGAATGTCAGTGCGTCGATTTCGCAGAAAATAATTTTTCTGCGCAATTGATAAGTGTACAGGGCACATATTTTTCTTGGTATATTTTACCAATATTTTAATTCTCATTTTGGAGAATTTTATAAACCTTTTCTTACCCCCTAAAGAGACGTAGGCGAGAAAAATATTGGGCTAAAGTCGCTGAATCGGGAATCGAACCCGAGTTTTTCGCTTGCCGGGCGACTGATTTTACTACTGAGCAATTCAGCTCTCACATCATCTCTCTCGTCTATCTGTTATAAATCTATGGATATGAGAAAACCCGAGAATTATTTTATTTTTATTAAATCTTGAAATATAATTTCTTTTTTAATTTTTATAAAAAATCTATTTTTTCTAAGTTTGAGTTTGTATACGATGTAGATATCGAAAGATTACAAGACCAACACTGTCCACTTCGCTTTATACGTACTATCGTTTCCCACAATCAAGACGAATATATACCTGTGGCACTTGCGTTCGCGTGTAGTTACAAATAATTGCACGCACATCCACAGCCGTTCCCGGAACACGCACGTAATGAGCAATCAACGGTCGATTTCCTCAACCGAGAGAGCAATAACTGCTTCATCAGTGCGGAAATGTACGTAGCATGACGTAGATTACGTTATCACTTTGCAAATCGAAAATCGGACTTAACTGCATCATTGCAAATGCACTATCAGAAATTCGCTATGCTTTTTTATGATGGCTTTCAATACAGCAAGAAACATTTTCTCGATTAGATTCATTTAACCGTTCTCTAAGAGTTATCAAAATCGTAAAAGAAAAAGATAGAGTCAGATAATTTATTATAAATGTAAAATATATATAGAAGTTGTCAAAAATTTTTAATATTTTAATGTTTTTATTTTTGTATACATATAAGATGAGTTTTAAAATTATCAGGCGAACTGCATATTATACCTAGGCAGTTTGATAATAAAGATATAAGCATTAATTAATGCCTATATATATATATATATATAATTATACGTAATTCATACACGCAATCTAGAAGTTACGGGCAGGCCTTGTTACATAGGAAAGAAAAGTAGTAATCGTGCAAATGTTGTCTTCTATTCTTTCACTGGTCAGAGTTTGGCAAGCAAAGAACAAAATAGCCGATGTAATCGAAAATTATTCCAAATTTGAGGTACTTGCAGTTACCAAATTTGTGTAAAGCTTAAATTACGTAATATTATTGAAATTAAAAGGAAAACATTTAGTAGAAATTTTATATTATCAAAATAGTACAACATAAGCATTGGCCATCTTACCCAACTTTTAAGGAAAAGATGACCATATAGCGACGGAAAGATGGCCATAATATTTATCAAAAAATAGTGAAAACGAAAATAAAAATTATAGGTCATATAACAATTTACATATCTTTATAATATGTCTAACGTCGATTACGATAGCTTAACTGTAATTTATTCGATGTTATAACAGTTTTTAATTAATGCCTATATGGACAAATGAAAAACTTTGTAGGTAGTCAAAAGTAAAAATATGATATAAGATTCATAATATCGTTATTTCGAATAATGTATGCACATAAACTATTGTAAATATTGATTATCTTTGATAATGACTAACAAAGCGCACAATGTAGCAATTATTGAAAAAATTACAACTTATGGCCATCTTTTCCGTACGTCCATCATACCCTAGTTTACCCTATACAATTCATATATATATACAATTTTAAATCGATATTCCATCAATTAATTTTTAAACAATTTTTGACAATTACGTCCAGCACGACACCTACAATTAGTGAAAATGTGTCGCGCTGATGATTTTCGGCAGGTCTAATGGTGGTTCTCTTTGGATATTTCTGCAAGAGTTTTATTATACATTAGAATTATTTTTAAAAAGAGTTTCCGTTATTAATTATTTTTTAATCAATTTTTAATAACTATATTTTAACTCCAGCACAACAATAACTATAGAGAAGATAAGTAGTAGGAATAAATCATGTTTATATATTTTATTCATAAATAATTTAATAACATTTTAGCAATATTATATCATATTACAAGAAAAAATATATCTTTATTAATAACAATTATATATTTTTATAATAAAATATTGATTTTTGTATTCACAGCATTTCTTTTTTTTTTCATATCATCTTATTCGTACCAGTGAGCTCCAGATCGCGCATACGTGACATATTGTTCGCTACCGTTAGATTTTATATAATGTACTATACCAACTAAAATATATTTTTTCGAATTTAGCACGATACTTGTAGCGACTGTTTCAAGACAATGTGTGATCGTTTAGCCTATCGCTCGTCAGAAAATATTGTAGTATCAATAATGTATAGAATTCTTGCAGAACTCTCGAGAACTATCGTTAGACCTGCCGAAAATCATCAGCATGACATATTTTCACTAAGTGTCCTGCTGGACGTAATTGTCAAAAATTGTTTAAAAATTAATTGGTGGAATATCGATTTGAAATTATATATATATATGTGTGAATCTCAATTAGAATTATTGGGAACTCCTGTAAAAAATGATAATTTTCAATTTGTTTTAATACTTTAGAGAGGAAAGTGTCGTGCTAAATTCGTGAAGTTAGTGCGGTATTTTTTCAATTTTTATTTGTTAATACAAGAAATGCAGAACTCTTTTCAATTTTTATCAAGAACTGTAGAACTATGTAAAGTGCTATTAGAACTCTTAGTGTTTTTTTAACTATTTGTAGAATGTCGTGCCAGCTTCACAGACGTCACGTTCACTTCTTTGCGTTATCTTCACTATTATAACACTAACAAGAACTATAAATGATCCTTTTTGAATAGAACTAGATTTTTTTTCTTTTCTAAAGTTGATTGCAACATAGTTTTTTTTTAAATCCCTTTTAAGTTTCTTTTCAGCCCTGAAAAAAAAGAAAACGGAAGAAGATCCTCATATTATCCGTAAAAATTACATTATTAATACGTAAAAATAACATTTTTAAGCATGAAATCCATAGACTCCTTGCTAATCTTCATGCATTTGTCTAAGTAGCAAAATAGTCGAGCAGTCGAGCAAGTTAAGTTGAGAGAAAACTCAAAGGCTCATCATCTCAAATGGTCGTTTCTCATATTTCATTGATTCTAACAGGATCAATGCGTGATATGCAGGTGTTTTGCAAAAATAAATAATAGAACTCTAGACACGCAAATAAAGAAGGGTCTAAAATATATTCACAAGACTAAATGGCAACATATAATGCCGAAATTCCTAGTTTTAAAGTTCTCACACTGAAAAGTTTCTCTACCTGCACATTGCACTCTGCAGTTTCACGTCTTTTATAAAACCGTGAGAAGAGTGATTTTTGAATGGAAATATAATAAATATACTAGAACGGAGCAATAGTAAGCAACGGAGTGAGAAGGAAAAATGAGAAAAGAATTAGGCAGTAGAATTCAGCATTAGAATTAACCATCAAACGATGTAGGAGCTGTGACTAAATTTTTCTTTCTTTCTACACATTCGCATATCGTTTATCTTTTGAAAAAGAAGGGGACATCTGATTGTATTTCTGTTTATTCATCGCACAGCTGCCATTGACATATACATTTTATCTTCAAAAAGTGTCCTTTGATTTTAACGAAATAATCTATTTGTAAAATAATTTTATTATATCTTTTTATTTGATAAAAGTTAGTTTAGAAAGGAAACTATTCTCCTAAAATTTTATCCTTGCTACATAGCGTTTTTAAAAATGTTTGGAACCGCGATAGAGATAAAGAAATTTTTAAATTAACGTTATAATACTGCACGCCCGTAATAATTAAACACAATCTTTTATTGGGCGTCTCAATAACGCAGGGCATCCATGTTTTGTTCTCATTGAAATATGTGGATTTTCATCAGCTGTCCAGATTTCTTCTTAAATCGTAAGTCTAGGAAAAACAAGAAATTAATTTATGCTGTTACATAATAGTGTATCACACATATTATTTTGTATGATCAGGTGGATTTTCATTTCACTGTTTACTTGGAGGGGCTGTCCATTCTGTGGGCTCCTACAATTCATGTGAATGGGCATTCGGGAGTGATTTTCCTCGAAGTGTTTCTTCTTTTGTCACATCTTTTCTGTCCTTTTGCATCTTTGATCTATCCTTACGTTTTCTTTAAAATAAGAAAGAATATATAAACTTTTTAAATTGATGATTATTCCCAAAGATTTCGATTATTAAAATAACAGGTATACAAGGTGCAAAATGAAAAGAAAGATCTTGGACAATGAAATTCAGGTTGAGAAATCTTTGCTTTGTTATTTCGAATGTCGAAATAACAAAGCTTTAGAAAAAGCAAATATAAAAGGTATTTATACGTGCCAAAATGGGGATCGCAAGTTCAATGATCTATGTCAAGGTGACTTACTCTAGGTCAGAGTAGTTACTCAGGGTGGTTACTCAAACCTCCCTGAGTAACTACTCTGAATAACTTCCAATAGATTTTTTAGCCGTCACTCGTTGTTTATTAAAAAGTTATAAACAAAAAAAGTTTTATAAATAGATTTTGTAACACAGGTTGGGTTGGGTTAGTTTTTTTGTGGGGTGGAGGTGCAAGGGTAGGGACAAAGCCTCTCTCCCGCTCACGCATTTGTTAACTATCATTAAAAGTATAGATTTATCTTGAATATCTTTTTATAGATTTTTTTGTCTTGGTTACTTGTATTTTTTTCTCTGGGACAGTTTTGCGAAACAAAACGCTCGTCGTAGTCGACCGTAAAAATGCCAGGGTTCTCTCGAATTTGTTAATATCTTTTCTTTCACCTTCGTAGTCCTTATTTGGGATGCTGTTCCCTGTTCAAAAATTCCATAACGCTCTTTTGTCTAATCTTCCTGCCAGTTTCTTCTTGCAGAAGTAGTAATTGTAATCCTATTTTTTCCACTAATCTATCCATAAAATAATATAATTCTCAAGCATTTGTGAAAAAAAGCGCGTTTAAAAATTTACATGCTATTTATATACCGAGTTATAAAAACAGATTTATAGTTAACAGTCTAATAAGTATGAAATCTGATTACTATCCTGTATATTGCTAGTTCGAGTCTTATTATTTGAATTTTTTTTTTTTTTTTTATTTAATCTGCATTGAAGCGAATTATTGTAAATTTTTCTCGCCCGCTATAATTTTAGTTTTCTTGTTTATTTTATTTGTTTATAAGCTTTTATTATTCTCTTTACGATAGATGTCAGATTCTGAGGAGTACCCAGCATTATAGTAGCAGCAATTGCAGAAGAGCTTAACGAGGTATCATGCTGAATCGTAGAGCGTCACGATTGCTTTTAAAGCCGACATACCGTAGATCTCGGACATTACGATCGTGCAATCCTCACGTACTGATCTCGCATCGAAAAGATTGTGACGCGTGGAATCCGCAGGCTCTCGGTGGCATTGAGCCTAGTCGAAGCAGAAAAGAGAGAAAAAGAGGAAGGGGATAGGAACACGTGGTTCCCATTCATGGTGCCCGTGGTATACTACTACAGTTTGTGTGACTGGAGGTTGAATAGATGGAGGATGAAAGTCGAAGAAAGAGAAACAGAGAAAGAAAGAGAGAGAGAGAAAGAATGGGATGGCGATGCTACCGATGTTAGAGAGTAACCCCGTAAAGGTGAGGGTGAGAAACGGAATCAGAGGCGGAATCGTCGTCGTCCATGGTAGGATAGAGAAGTCCACTACTACTACATCGTCATTCTTCGAACTCGAAATAAGAGAGAGTCTTGACCTCTCGATTTGTGCCAGGTCAAAATTTTTCTTCTATTTTTTATTTCAATCTAACATCTATTTTGATGCTTTAAGCAGTCAAATCACTTTTTTTTTAAAATTATTTAACTTATAGTTTTAATCTATAGTATAGGAGTCGAAAGCTCCTTGTTTAAATCTTCTTAAAATAAAAAATTATTTGTTTACTATCTGTTTGAGATACTACAAAGATATTACAAAGAAGTTCAATACAATACAATATTTTTTTTTCTATTTTCTATTTTGTTCTTTATTTTAAATACACTGCGCTTATAAAACCGAAAGAGATGTCTTATTTTTTTAATCAAAAAAACTTAAATGATTTATATTTTACTTTTCATACATAAAATTAGGATCATTTTCTTTGAAAAATTTTTTTTTTTTGACTATTACTAGCAGTCATTTTTTTACTACATATATATATATATATATATATATATATATATATACTTAATAGTATTTAGTTTAATACGCATCTAGTATTAATATGATTTTGTTTTAATATAATCGAGAAAAGAAGTTTGTTTATTAATTAAACATGACTTCTAGCTTATGCAGAAAGTACAAAAATGTTTAAATGTCAATTAATTTTTGTATAAATTTCTTATTATTTCTTTTTATATTTCTTTGCTTATAATTCTTATGTAGTTTAGGCTGATTTCCGTTTTACTTCTCCCTGTGTTTCACTTTCTTTCTCCTACGTAGTCTTTTACAGAAGAATTTTGAACGATAAATACGCGCGACGTATAACTCAATATCGGGCCACACGAAAAAGAAGGCGGTGGGCACAGAAATGTTCGTGGTTCGACCTCGAGGGCAGACCGAGCGGGGCATTAAAAGGGAGAGGACATTAAGAACCGCCACAGATCTTGTGTATAAGGATCCGTAGCTGCGAAGAGAGGGTGAAGGGGATACCGTTGGTAGAGAAAGATAAAAGGAGGCTGGATGGTTGCAGGGGAAGGTGGCGAGGGAGGCGGAGGCAAGGATGTTCACGTATGAGGCAGGACCTCATAACTCCTTATAATGTCCTCTTTTGCGGATGCCTAGCATACACCCCCGTTCCCGTATGCCGTCTCGGGAACACCGTGAACACACTCTCTCTTTCTCTCTATCTCTTTCACTTATTCTCTCTTCCCTATCTTTTCTGTATTCGTTTCTCTCTTTCGCGCTTGCTCTTCGTCATCGTTCTCGTATTCGTCGTCCAAGTGTGGGTGGTTTGTGTATACGTGCCATAAGGCCTGCTTGCAGTCTCTACCTCCCGGCCGTTCCACCTCTCATCCTCCCTCGGGAGCCTGTGTACTTCTATATGCCCTTCTATACGAAAGCCATACCTTCGCCAAGGGAATAAGAGAGTTAATCTTGATATAATGGCCGCGACTGTCGCGGCCCACAAGACAATAGTCCAAGATATATCGTTAGCTTCGCCCTTTCGCGTCTCGGTGCCATTATACCGGCACGCTCGATTCTCTTTCCTTCTTCTCTTCTTCTTCTTCTTCTTCTTCTTCTTCTTCTTCTTCTTCTTCTTCTTCTTCTTCTTCTTCGTTGTTGTCGTTGTCGCACTTGTCTTTTTATTCGCGTTCTTATTCAGCTTCACGGGGTGTTATGGTGAACGTGGAGTTTCGGCGCAACGATAATGCGATTCGCACTCGATACGCCATCGATGCGAGCTTCGAGTTTAAAGATGGGAACACGCAGGCTTAGGCATTTCAGAACCAAAGTTGGTAAAAACCACCGATTAGAATCGCAGATTATAGTCACATATGTTGTATATATTTTATTTAATATTATTTTTTATACTATTTGATATTATTTTTACAAAATTGTGACGATTTGTATATATTGTATATTTGTATAATTGATTTTATTTTATATTACAATTTTGGAGATATATAAGTAAGTGTAAATTAAATATATCTTTAAATGCAATTAATTTTATAACAAATTTGTCTTAAGACAAATTAAAGAGAAAAGTGTATTTGTCAAAAATATTATTAATTATTGTTAACTTTAGAGGATATTTTTATTAAATTTAGAATAATATAACTACTGCTTTTTAGGCGATTATTTAAGCAAGTATTAGTAATATAGAATTTACAGAGTTTATAGAGTTAATGGAACTTTATTTGATATTATGAAAATTGTTTATGTCTGCATTTTATATCGTTGAAACAACGCCAGACTATAATTTTACCTGTTATTGCTATTTCATATTTCATTTTTATTGAACATCCAAAATGTGAAATATCAGTTTGGGAGAAAATATAAGAGTGAATCACAAGCTTGAAAAAATCTCGGACACCACAATTTTGACGAGTTACCGCGGTCCCTCTAATCATGAAGAAGAGAGACGATGAAGGGGGAGCGAAGAGCCCTACTCTCTCCTCGATACCAGAACTCTTAAAGACCTCCACCAGCTTCTCCCCATCTCCTCGTCAGCCTCGACTCCCCCGCAAAATCATAATCTGATCTCGTATTAAGGATCCGTTCTTGCGCTTCGTTCTCCTTTCTCTTCCTCCCCTCCCCTTCTTTCCTTTCCTGATACTCCCCTATTTTTATGCAGATCAGAAGTGAGCGCCCCAAGGTGGGAAGCTGCGCTATAAACGCTTTATAATCTCGGTTTCGCTCGCTTCGTGCCATCCGTTTCGAAGGGCCAACGGGCATACTTCCACACGTTCGTGACGGAAATCGATTAATCTTGAAGGGAATGGAATTACGAATTTCTCGATCGAGATAATTGATGAATAAAGTTTATCGAATAAACATGCATGCAATCGAGACATCTGTAAAATTGTACGGACGAACATCAAATTTTTATTGCAAGCTGCAGGTGTCTTTTTAATGATAGGATGTCACATACGCTATCATTGTATCTTTTCGGCCACGGATAATAGAGACTTTAAGAAGATTGACGCTTACTTTAAGCAGCAAATTTTGTAATCCTTTAATTTCGAGAATTAAACATATTTAATATGACCTATGAATATAGATTACATAGATGTACGTAATTTAAATGAACGAATATACACTTTTTTTTATCAGTTGTGTTTCTTTTATCAATTATATAATATTTATTCATCTACCTTTACTTATTGTATTTGACTTCAAAGAAATAGCCACTCGGTATTTTTACATAGTGTCTGAGGCGTCGAGATGGAAGGACGTCCGTTGATGGTGATGGGGAATCGTATTAAACGTATTCGGACGTTACTTGACAATGAATTAAGCACCCCTGGGCCCCGGTGCGACATCGAGGGGTAACCGACAGGACATACAAGGATTCGGCTGCTCCTTCTTTCGCACAATGGTTTCCGGGTTCGTGGCATTACCTCCCGAGGGGAAAAATTACCCATGAAATATTGACGGACTTTGCGATTAACCCTCCATCCAATTGCATCGCGTACGCTGCATAACCAGCACTTATGATGTTCATGTTTTTCATACAGGTGTGCTAACCGTACCTCTACCCCTGAATTCTACGTCCATTCTCCTCTATTATCAATCACGAGATCCGCACTACTTTTATTAGTAATTTACAATTGTCGAAGGAGCATTTTCTCAACACGACCGACCAAACCCTTCAGAGCGGCTACGCGCGAATACCTACTTCTAATCTCTATAATTTTAAGCAACTCGCGCGAGGTGTTTGCGTTTCAAAAATTGACCAGCCTCAACAAAAGTATCGATTACTTGAATTATACCCCACATATTATATTGTAGTCCTAATATTTTTGCTAATGGCACGAAATTATGTGAATTCTAATATTATTATTTAAATGATTATTCCTTATTTTGTTATTATTGACGATTATGTTATAATGTAAGAATAACACTAGTAAATTATATATATTTTCCTCGATTTTTTCGTGATTTACAAATACAGGATGCGTTTCCTCGCCGAAGATTACTTTATATATGAGCAAAGTTATCAATGATAATCAATGTACGTCACGCTTGTCCCGCTCCTACGAACGCTATTGTTTTTACCGGTGAGAGGAAGAACTGAGCGGAAAATCGGCCCGATAGATTCGGGGATGTTGTGCCCCTCTCGCAGCAAGGGTGATAATGCCGGTGTATTTGTGTATGTGGGCGAGCGTGCATGTTTCTCTTTGTATGTGTGTGTGTATGTGCGTGTGATAGACCGAGAGGGTAGAAACGTCGATCGCCACACAACGGCGGCCGATGCTTATAAGAATCTACTTGGCGTACTTCTCGGGTAGAGCGTATCCAGAAAGGCATCTCAGAGGGGTAGTTGGCGTGGCCATTAATTCATCTGCTCGTTGATTGCCTGGCGGCCCCCGCAGCCTATCGTTCTCTCTCTTTCTCTCTTTCTCTTTTTCTTTCTTTCTTTCTTTCTCCGCACTTTTCTAATTAATTTCTAACTTGAGGTTGGCCTCATCGGCCGACCGACCGACCGACCGACCGACCGACCGACCGGCGTTGCCTGCCCTCCTCCAACGATTTCTTCTTCGCGTGGTAAGAGGGAATGGTACGTTCTCGTCGTCACTTTTATAGGCTGGCGTAATCGATGCCGACGACGGGGGCGAAGTGAAGCAGTGACTTCTGAATAGTCTGGACAAAGCTACCTACCTACGCGCGGACTTGTAACTTTGCAAGGAGAGATCTAGGTTGATCATGTAAAGCACGCATACAGTCTGCAAATAATGTAACCAACAATTATTCAAGAATTACTTTTTTTTTGTCTTTCGCTGCTTTAAATATTAAATTTGGAGTTATAAGCTACTGACGATTTATCAATTACAACATATTTAAAAGTAGACAAATTCTTATAGTAAATCAAATATATGTAAAAAATAATGTACTTTTAGAGTTACAAAAATAATAAAATCTTATATTTAAGATATCGTTAATTTAATATATTTTAATAAGAAAATTTTAATTTCAGTATTATTAGGCCAATAATAACAGGGATATATTTAATTATATTATATAGTATTTGCAGGTATTTCATTGAATTGACGTTCGATAAATGATACATACAAATGTTCAATGCGCGCGAAATTTCTATCTTGTCTTCATGAAATACGTCGCTTCTGATATCGCGTGATATTGACTCGTCGTGTCCTCGTTTATTCGAATCATATTAGTCGCGCGCGACTAATCGTGTTAAATCGCACCACTAAAATAGAGAAAAACACGGTGTTTCTCATATACGCGCAAAATAATATCACGTCAATTTTATTCATTACATGTAATCAGGTGATGAGTACTGTTAGTGATTTCAGGTCAAGCTTATCAATTTTGGGAAAGAGATCAGTATTTTTGTTTCAGATAAACGAAATAAAATAATTTAAATCCAAAGATATCGATATCAAAGATTATCTTATATAAGAAGTTACCAAGTATGTAGTCATTATTATGTACTAGTACACGTATTATTAATTCAGATGCAAAACCTCTTAAAAAATTATTGATATTTACTTCGATAAGCTGTTTATATGTTTACTTACGAGTCCACTGATTGAAAGACTTCAAATTATTTTGTCAATGCAGTATCCAATACTTAAAAATTTTTGATTATTAATAACTATGCGATTGTGAAAAAAATCATAATTTTTATACATATATATATTCTATTTCAACAGAATTTTAATAGCTTTACAAAAGGATGTATATATTTTTTTAAACGGGATTCTGTTTAAAATATTCATCTATCTCGATTGTCGCTCATTAACGTTAACGTATCACGTGGCTTTCCGTATTCCATATTTCTTGCGTTACGTTCGCACGGGACACAAATCACGACGTTTCGATCGCGTGATTGAATCTTATTGTTATCGTGGCTCGCGGACTTGTCATTATTTCCAGTATTTTCTAAATTATCGTTATATATCAAAGCGATCATTATTCTGGTACGTTCGCGCAAAAAGGGAACATAGCCTTGATAATTAACCGCAACACATTCACTTACATAATTATAAGAATTTTAGTCCACGTTAGAGAATGATGGAGTCATTGACGCAATGCGGACACGCGTTGGATAATGCTCGGAGAAATAACCATAGCGTGACCGGACGTGTAATTTCTAAAAAAACTGCAACCCGCGCGCGCGCGTAGTCGCTCGTCATGGCGTTCCATGGCTGCAGACAGAACAAGTTTCGTAATCTCGTTGCTATATGCTTAATTAAAGTTTTAGTTTCTAGATGCAATATATCTTGAATTGTCAATTGGCAATTCGTTTTTAGTTGCTTGAGAATTGGCTATCGATGGTTTACATGTCGATATTACATCTCTCGTGTTGGTAATCAAAATAGATATAAATGATAAATAATGAGCTGTCAATAAGACTGCTGATACTGAAAAAAATCTCGATGGTAAACATTGCGAATAATTAATAAGTACATTTTTAAATTTCTCGATATTTTATCGATATACATTAAACGGATTTTTTTATAACATATTGTCACAGAAATATAATGATTTCCATATTAAGAGTTCTCGATCTTGCTTTTTTAAAATCTTTTTTTTTTTTTTTTTTTTTTTTTTTTAATAGTAAACGCTGCTTGAGATGTTAAATATAATTTTATGCGTAGAGATATCATAAAGGATCATTTTATATTGAAATTAATTGGATTATATTAAGCGCGCTAATTGATATAACTTCCAATCAATAAATAAAAATTACGTAAGAAGACGTAATTTCACGAGAGTAAGAAACCGACTTCCTTGCGCTTATCTGTCGCTGTTACAATCTGCTCTCAGTCGTTCATGGCTGCCGGCATTTTCACTTCGAGTACCTTGACTCCGGTTCGTCGATGCTTCTAACTGGCTACCCGCAGGATAGTCAGCATCTATAGCCAGTCTTGTCGCCTCGATGACAAGAACTACTCGAGCGTTTAAGAATCTTGCGTACCCGTTTTGCACCCGGTTTAAAGGACCTCGCGTAAACAAAAGGACTCCAGCATTAACCGAAAGCTGCAACACTTTTTTTTTTGCTGCCGCTTTTCTGTCTCTCGCTCTTCCTGTCTTTCTCTCTCTTTCTCGACTAAGTGTGCCATTATGTCGCTATAGACTGCGCCCTATACACGCGCGTAATAAAGCAATGAGAAAGACGGCGATCGGACGAAAGACAGAGAGAAGAGAATCGAGCGGTCTGTGCGGTGGGCAGACTTGGGGCATTGTGATGCAAATGTGTCTAATCGGCCGAGCCAGCCGACCATATGTCCGTTTGTGCGCGACGAGCCCCGACATTTGCGCTCTACACCGAGAGAGGTACACGCTAAAACCTAACCATTAATCATTATTGCGCACTAATGATGATCGCGGACATCGCTTACTTAATCGTACGTTTTGTTCCCAACAACTTCGAGCGCCGATGCGACAAGAGCTGTCGCTTTAACCGCCGCTCAACGTCGTTCCTGACATTCTTCCAGAAGAATTCCGCATTGAATTCGTGTGCGGTATAAACTTCTGTATTTACATCTTCCTTCGCATATATACTTGCTTATTCTCGATTCATTCTCTAGACGACTGGCTATTTTTGTATCTTCTCCCGTTAGCATCAATGTAAGAATAGATCAAATAAAATAGAGACACAAAGAGAGCAATTTCTAATATTAAAGTGCAAATTTGCGATAACCAAGAGTTTCATAATTTTTATTTACAAAAAATATACTTTAAATTGATTAATAAATTTATAATTACTATTAAAATTCAGGTTTTTTTATATATGCATGAAATGTTAAGTTTAATGAAAATGTTTTTTTTTTTTTTTCAATATCATAATAATACAGATGTTTTGATACGGATTATTCTGTCACGTTAATTAACTCGGATCATAAAGATTGCGCTGTATTTGAAAACGTGATTTAAAAAGAGTCAGGTGTGTCTCGACATCTGCCTTCCGTCTCGCAACTTAATTCCGAGTTTATCGCGACAACGGCAGCGGTAATTTGTACGTTCGTAACTTGATACAATTCCATCCCGATCGTCGCTCGTCATCCGGCTATCCGGCCTAACCGCGGTATCTATATGCTAATGACGGCCGATTCATTACGCAAAACGCAATACGGCGGGGGAACCATTATCTTTCTTTTTTTTTTTTTTTTTTTTTTTTTTTATCTCTTTGCGAGAGGCGCGGCGCGGGAGTGATGCCGGGGAAAAGTACGTAGAAACAGAAATGCGGGAAAGGATGTGGGAAGGGGGGGGGGGAGAAGAAAAAGAAGCGGAGGAAACGGGCGATCACCCGGTAGCAGCCGATTTCCATACGCGTTAACGGTTCGCGAACGGCAGTTGGTACTCGAGAAAGAGAGAGAAAGAGTAGGAGTGAGAAGATTTCGCGGACGCATTACCGCGAGCTCCGACGTATATTTAGGCCTCGATTATTTATGATTACGATTATCCCGGACGGCTTTCGAGCGCTTTATTGAATGTTTAGCATGTGCCGGCCACGCTAATTCTGAGCCGTACGTTTATAGCATATGGGGGTGGGGTAGAGAGGGAGAGAGCGCGATGGCTGGGAGGAGCATCATCCTCTTTCCTCCTACATGCGTTCTCCTTAGACGAGTTTTCGCTCTGTCGCTAATTCGACCCGTTCGATCAAATTACTCGCCGACGAAACAGCCTCAACCCCTCTCTCCTGCCCGTCGTTTCGCTCCCC
Organism: Anoplolepis gracilipes; assembly: GCF_047496725.1. Classification (NCBI taxonomy): domain Eukaryota; kingdom Metazoa; phylum Arthropoda; class Insecta; order Hymenoptera; family Formicidae; genus Anoplolepis; species Anoplolepis gracilipes. Next base: position 3,976,180 of record NC_132974.1, read on the forward strand.
TATACCTTCTTGCTCATGTTTCTTTTTACCCTTCCGCCGTGCTCTTCCGCCGACTAATGATCATCGTTAATCTCCCGTCTTAGCCCTTCCACAACTGGGAAATATTTTGTTCGCGATTCTATATGATAATCATTTCCGCCGTGAATTGAGCGCGAGCCGAAAAATTGATGTCTGGGAAGAGAAAAGAGAGGGGAGATTGGCCTCGAGATCGTCGGTGGATGTCGTTAACTAATTATAGTTGCGCCCGCCAAATGGTCGCCTATGCCGCCGTGAGTACTAATGAACACTTGAGTAAACACATTTTACCGTTTTCTCTTCGCATCTCGGAGCTATCTTGAAGCGGTATTGAATCGTCTCTAGTAAGTTGAATGTGCTAATGACATCGGTGGGAGAAAGGAGAGATTTCAGCTCGCAAAGTGTCGATGCTTGAAGAATCAAGACTTTCGAGACTTTCGATACAGAATATTCTATACATTGCATCTTCAATAGTCAAGATTGGTACATTTTTTTTTCAACGTACTACCGTCATTTTGTTTGTTTTTTTTTTTTTTTCTATTAATATTTAACTTATATGGTAAAATAAAAATGGCAATATCAAGAACATTAAATCTCGGCAGTAGAAAATTTTCATGCTCGGCATTTTCATATTTTAATTAATATTTAACATATCGATATTCAATCTCTATAATTTAAGAGAGCGGTGTTTACTTCAGAAATAGACAAAGTAGTAGTGTATTTAAAGTAAATATAAAATAAATATATAAGAAACTTATTTTGTTTTGTTGATTTTGATTTAAAAAAGACAAATAAAGGAATTTTCTGTAATTATTTAAAACTATTGTTTTAATCGACATATTTATAATTTCTATTATTTTATTTTGAATAAATCTTTCCTGGATATCAATATCTATTACTCCACGAAAAATAAATTGTTTAATAATACTTGATTTAAACGAAGCTAAAAATGATTATTTTCAATAGTTTTACGCATTTGAAATGTACTTAGCACACTATACTTGAGGTCATCGGAGCATCATTAAAATTTTCCCCGTTTGTGGTAGAGTACTATGTGCTGCGGTCGACCTTGCAGTCTAAGAAAAACAATGAGAAGTGGTGTGTACCGCGGGTGATACGTATGCGGGCGTGTGGCTATTTCGGGTCACAAATGTTTCGCGCTTCGACGAGTCACGCGGACCGTTGCGCCTGCCGGCGTAGGTGGCGCGCAATTTATCCGAAATAATTACCGCAACGATACCGGAACGGGTGCCGGATTTGGGACACGCGGGCGCGCCGGCACTCTATTTCGGGGCGCGGATGTTTCGACTTTAATTAATCGGTCCCTTTTGTAATGTAGGTGGCATCGCGCCGTAACATTCGAAATAACCGCGTAAGTCATAACGCCCAATAGCGCAACCGGTTCCGCGATAAATCACCCGCTATGTGTGATGCTAATTGACAAGAAGCGATTGTTAAACTTTCGAGCATTCGCCGGCGTCGGAAATCATCACCGGCCTGGCTATATAATCGCCGCTATGTGTGAGAACATTTCTACATGGAACATGATACATCTCTTGCGAGATCTTTTATGATCGAGCCATCATGTTACATGATTCATCATCTCTTACAATTTATTGAAGTTTTATATAACTGAATTTATATTAAACTTACACGTTTTTCATGTAAATCTATTTTCGAAAGAAAAAAAAAATATTCTACCTTACTTCCAAAGAATCGAATTATTCATCTTTTTAATTTTTAATACATTTTATATTTTAATATTATTTATTAGAACGTTATACGCAGTCTATCATATATATTTCATCTTATTTCATAGATTTCATACGTGAAATCACACGTGCGATCTTATATTACAACATTCATTCTTTTAAATCTTTTAATATTTTATTGAATATTAAAAAGCGATATTAAGTCACATTTGCTGCGACTTTGCAATTGTTTCTGAAATTCAGCGTGTCTCGGAGATAAACGTCAGCTATTTTCGGATGGTAACGGCTCGTGTATAAAAGCCGGTTCGTAGATAACTTCCTGTCGTAACATATGGTGAATCGCGAATAGCGCATAGCACGATTCGCTATTTCAACGAGAATGATAATTATAATTTTAGTGAGAGAGACGTGCTTTTCCAATTCCGGATCTCGAATATATTAACCGACCTACTTTAGCCGCCGTTCATTTCAGGAAAAATATTTCATTTATTCAAATAATTACCCGTCAATTAAGTACAGAATAAGCCGCAGGTAGGCGAGTAATCTGCAATAATTATCGCGTCAACTTGCGCGCGGACTGCGATCTTTAACGCCGCGGGCGCCGGATATTTCGAGCCGCGCATGTTCCGGCTTTAGACGTGAACTCATTGATAATACTTTCCGGTGAAAGCGCGTTGTACATCTAACATAATACTGCGAAAGTCACGCTTACGATACGTATTATTACATTTAACACGATGTCAGCTCGCTTGGATGTCGAATGCTTACGTCATGTTAACGTAAGCTTCTATAAATGTCGGTTTTATATTACTAACCGCTGCCAAATTTCATTTGTTCAGGAAAATTCGTCCAACACATGTCGATTATTTCGCTTCTGAAAAGATTCAGAACGACACCGAAGCCAAGAAACCTTCAAGACTGCCAGATAATTTTTTATAGAATAGCAATCTTGATGATTTAAACGAATAATTTCGCGTGCATACATATTTAAATATTAATATGCATGAACCAACTTTCTTCAACTGCTAAATATACAAGATACAAAAATAAATATCATTAGCATATAATAACACTTTGTGCTATAGGAATAATTTATCTTACATAAAAAACATTTCTTTCTTATTGTAATCGATCCTGTTGCATTAAAGCGTACACCGATACGGATAATCGAACTTGAACTATAAAAGAGAGTCATCAACAAAGCTGAGGTCTCAGCTGCAAGTGCACTTCGCACTTACAAATGGATCGTAAGATAAATTCAACGAGCGTGAAGTGTCCGTACGGCAAAGTTCACAAATTTAAGTGGATAAAGAAAGCGTCGTGTCCGACTGACAGAGTCACATTTCCACTCGTTCATATTCTATATGACTACGCGCGCTTGACAATAATAATATTATCCCTAATCGTGACTGATACTCGTCGTTAACATCTACATTCGCGCGTTCACAAGCATCTAGCTCGTTTCGATCCGTGCCGGACGTCACAGAGTACGTTTATTGAAAATAAATACACGACTCACGGCCGCCGCCGCGCCTCTCATTACAAAACTCAAAGACGAAACCGAGTCTTAAGTGCTGAGACCTTTCGCCCCGTTGATTACCGCCGACGATGGTATCGCGTGAAAGGTGTCTTTGCACTTACGGTGTTTTCCACCGGTCCAAGTCACGTGCTCAAGAGAGAGAGAAAGAGAGGAGGGGGACAAGTGCACGAGGAAAAGAATACAGCCTCTCGGCTGTACATCTCATCTTTAAATAGCGCTGGACGTCGCGCGAGCGCAACAGCAAAATCCATTTCCAAGTAGCTACGAACGTTTTAGACGGACCACCCATGACGACGTTCCTCTCTCGACGGCGTTGATCGTTCGCGCGCCACGCACTTCCCCAAGGGTTAGGTCTGCCCCGACGCTCTTCCGCGAATTAGAATTACACTTCCTATCACTAATGTCGTCCAGAGAATTCCGTAGGTGACATACCTCGCGTTTCGCATATTTTCCTTAACCTTGTAGCGTTAAATTATTCGTGCACACATTTTGCAATTTTCTTATGCAATTCTCTTAGCTCTAATTTTATAAAAATGATATAGTGACATGTCTAATAATGATATGTGTAAAAAATCTAAAGATATCTAAAAAATGTCCAAAAAAACAATGTTAAATATTATTTCTAAGACTCTCGTGCTATGTGTTTTGAAAATCTGATTCAGAAATTACAGTGTTTTGAAAGTTTTACATTTGAAGATTAAGCATCGTAACAAGCTCTATAAATTGTACAAATTACAATTTTATGTTCCTACAATTGTTCACATATAGTTTAGGATACATAAGCAATTATAATGACCTTTTTGTTTCACTTTATTATTATTCTCAGATGATCAATAGCATCTGTTACAAAGTGCTATTCTGCAACTATGTCAATTAGATTGTTTGCCTCTTTGAATTATGTCATACGAATCGAGATTCTTGACGTCACGAAATGTTAATTGTATAAGTGCATATGATATACGACATGATACCCTGAAATAATCTTTTAACGAGGACTGTACGCTAACAATTATACACGGACATGTGCAAAAGAAAACACGTAAAATGTGTTTAAACGCGTAATGACAAGAGGTGTGAGAAGTAAATGTTCACATAAGCAATGCTCAAACAACACTGAGATTCGTCTATCAATTGCAAACTACTTTTTCGAGATTCTACCTGAAACATTAAATCCAAGAGAAGATATCACGAGATGTTTTAATTCAATGTAATTCTACCTAAAGAAGACAGCCGACGTGACGTGTTGAAAATAACAAACGTAAACTATCAAGAATAGAATTGAGACAAGTATGTAATTAAATAGAAATAACTTATACTAACTTGCTAATTGTGCACTATCGCATAAATCATATAATAATACTATTAGAAACTGCTAAATCAAATAAATAAATGCTTGGTGAAATTATCAAACTTATTTTATTATATATGAAATTTTGTTCTACTATAGCTTTTTTTATGCACGTTCGTTAAATTTTCAAACCTAAGCCTTAGTTATCTATTCATCAATCATGATCTCGCGCACTGGGATCAATTACGCAGCGAGAGGCGCGAACAAACGCTGTCTCTCTTTCTCCCTCGCGAATTTCGAGTATCGCTACTCTTGACGTCACCGCGGCGTTTAATGAGCGGCTACCAGGGAACAGTTCTCTCTCCACGTCCTCCCTACTCGCGCGGGGATCGCGATCAGAGGGAGACGGAGCGAATGAGGTGGCGATGGAGGGGGCGTAGGGAGAGCGAGAAAGACAGATAAGAAGGGGAGAGAGGTAGTATCGTGTCGGACGCTGGACGAAGCGCACGCTCGATGCGAGGCAGCGCGTGCTTTCATGCGTGCGGTGATCGGAAGAAGCGGTACCAGGACCACGGCCAGTCCTGGACGTCCACGTCGTCCTGGTCGTAGGCGTCGCCGCGATCTGTCCCCGCGAGCTGCCCTGGACCAGTTCGCAAAGTGGTTACGGACATTGCAATACCGTCAGCCGTCACCGCCGCCGCCGCCGCCGACCACGCGGCACACGCACGTATACACGCGCGGCCAACACGTGAGAGCGATAGAGACGGACAGCTACCGACCGCGATCGAACACAGACGAGGATCCGCAATCGTGGCTCGAGGCGTCCTGGCGTGCAGCCGATTGGTCGACGGCCCGAGGAAGTGGTCACCGCCGACGAGATTCAGACCGGGCCGCCACGTGAGTCGAGTGCAGCATCGCGAGATAGAATAGCGCGCGCGCGCGCGCGCAAATTTCCCATCTTCGGGATACTTTCGTGACTTTCTGCATCCGGAAAAGAATTGGAAATTTTGATCGGCAGCTGCTGCTTCGGAGAGAAACTTTGCAGGTTGCGGAAGCGGGTTGTGATCCGAAAGTGTTTTGGTGTGCGGTACCAAATGCGTGCGTAAACTTGGAGAACGCAATGAGAACGTTGTAAGAAAAATGTATTAAGAGAAAGTGAAGAGAAAAACGCTTTGCTCTTTATATTTTACAGCTCAGACAGAATTTGACATTATTTCGGGATAACGTGGATCTTTTATTTCCGATAAAAAAAATGTTCATTTTGAAAAAGAAAAATCATATTAAGTAAGATATTGCGTCATTTTCATTGAAATAGAACTAATGAAATTTATGTGATTAAGAGAAAAACTTGCGAATTGTCGTTATACTCACGTGACTTTGCCGAGTCATTGTATTCATAACGGAGAAGTGGTGTGTAGTGTCTTTAAGGATTTTAATACGCCGTCTAATCTCGAGAATCATTAGAAGTCGTCTCGAGTATTCGTGCACAAGAGATAAGACATTGGTTTCGTGTTTCGTCCAGCTTGTGCTGTACTAGAGTTTTAAAATATTTATGTATTATTCGTACTAGAGAGTTTTAACATATTTATATATTACTCATATATATAAAGTAGTTGACATACAAAGTATAAAGTAGTTGACATATGGTCAGTGGGCGATTTTTGACTGAATTTGACGTTTCAAGCTAAAAGGGAACATGCAAGTGCAACGCGAGTTGATGCTATGACTTCGCCATCGATTTATTTAATTTCTGACACGGTTCGAGGAGACTGACACGTTTTGACGTTGTCGTCGCACTCGCCACGTGAGTGATCGATCGATCGCGACCTAGGACAACGTCACGTGCGCCATTCCTTCGCCGAGTACACAAAGAGTCGCGTGTTTTTTTTATTTATCCGGAAATGAACTCGGGCTAGGAATTTCCGGTAGGAAAATAAAAATTCAATTCAATGAGAGTGATAATCGAAAATCGAGGAACGAGATTTGAGTCAGTGCGATCTCGAAAATACGTGCGAAAATTGTCTTCGTAAACGAACGACAACTTGAGTCCATTCTGATTTCCTTTTCGCGATCGCCGATACTCTTCATCGTCAAGATAATAATCTTGTTGCGTTTTACGCCGAGTCTCCGGGCGACGAAGAGCGCGCGCGGTGAAACGCGTCGAATACGACGAGCGATTATATCATTAACTTGGATTATCGGCGTGACGTGAGCGTGGAAACGATTACGGGATTTGCTCGGTGATTATTACCGAGCACATCCGGAACGGACATTTCATAAGAATTTTGCAACCATTGCGAGCTATTGACACGCGTGAGACACATATAAGTTCTGGTTCGCGTAGTAACTGAGATCGCAGGAATTGCGCGAATATTATAAAGACTTTTTACAGAAAGCAGGAGTCGAGTTGCAAATGTACATTGTCAAAGATTAATCGGGACGATGATTCGTCAAGCACCGCAATAAACTCAGTGAACTCAGAATCGACGAAAATCGGAGAAAGGCAGGAAAAATAGGTAAAAAGATACGGTGCGCGCGTGCTCCGAGGAAGTGACGAGAAACTTCAGAGTCGCCTGCGGACGCGAGAAAAGTGTACCATTTAAAGACTGTCACAACTTGGATCAAACTGGATTCGTGTCTTTGGTATGTCGCCTTTTCCTCTTTTCGAGTTTCGATATTTTCGCACAACTCTCTTTCTGAGAGATGAGCAATAACAGGACAAATATGAAATATTTATAAATCTTTTTATTTTAGCAGATTGCTTTTTTAATATTTCTAATAATTGCTTGACACCCAAGTCAAATATATAGAATAACACTTTGAATATGGACAATAATATACATGTATGATTTTCTCTGAAATTGATGTCTCTGTTTCAAAAAGTGTAAGGAAAGAGGAAGTTATATGAATCTATTAAAGTAATTTAATTGAATGACATCCTAAATTAAATTGAATTTAATTTTAATGTATTTAATCCTAGTCATTGTTATATTTTAATCGAATGAGTAAAAGTAAGATGTAAAACTACCACAAACGAAGGAAAGAGGCAGTCCAAAATATCTCACAAATGGAGGTCATTCCAATTTAATGAGATAATCCAAGGAATCTAAGAAGGTTAACGAAAAATGTATTTTGCTCGGAAAAATTGCTCGATGCTTTCCATTGATCGCAATGTTATAATTAGGACAATATCGCGCAAAGCGCCGTTCCATCATTTTCGAAACGAAGAAGTAAACAATTTAAAACACAGTACGGACGGAAAACATCGCTGAAATTGGCACTTGCATTGATGGTTATTAATGATTCGTAAAGTAGTAGGTGCATCGCTCATGAACTCGGTAATTATACGATTGACACGAATAGACTGAAAAAAAGATTCAACGCCTTACATTCAATATTCAAAAATACACAAGAAAAAAACACTCAAACACAAAATGAAAAAGTTAATATATTTGAGCCATTAAAATAAAATAGAAAAGTATTCACGCATGTTTTATTTGAAGGGCTCTTTTTGTGTTCAAAAGGTAAGGCAACTTTTCGGGTGCACATTATTGCGTAAACAATGATTTTGCTTAAGAAATGCATAGATAAGTCCCCTTTTTTCTACTGATTTTACGCTTATGATTATTTCTCTGTATGAATGTGTTCCATACTGAACGTGTGTTCCATACTGACAGTGTTGACAGTAGTGTCACTTATTGTCGGTAGCTGCCAGAAACGTCCACAGTGCACTAACTACCATAAAGACCAACTAGTATAATTCACGTATAACGTAAGACGTAAACAGCATGTAAAACTGCATTATACAATGACAAAGTCATCGAAAAATTACGTTCTAACTCATTCTCTTTATTCTTAGACATTTATTTCAATATAAAATAAAGACTTGTTAAAACTTATATATAAAATAAACTAATATATATAAAATAGAGTCTCTATTAAAGCTTTATTTTACGAAGTGAAGAAAACTTATTCCAAGTGTAGAAAAAAGCAAATGTTCTCCCAAACATTTGACTTCGTAGAAAATTCGTTTCCCTTAAATGACAATTTTCCACAATTTTTCTTATTTTTTTGATTTTTTAAAACTGAATCTGTCTCTGGCAACATTGCGTGTTCTCGCGCGAACGTCGCGCTCTAATCGTTGTTGGTCGGTAAGCGAGCGAGTTAATGACAGACCGGAAGCGACGTTTAATTAAAGTACGCACGTCCGGCAGAGACGTTTTCACGAGGCTCGGTTGCTTGTCCGGCCGTTGCGTAATTCCGAACGAAGGGAAGAACAATAAATTATCGCGGCATGCACTAATAAACCTGAATTTCTAAGTACATATCGTCATTTCGCCAGTTAAAATCCCGCAGAGTCAACTGCTTTTTTTTATCAAACATTATGTGACACTTGTTATTATTATTTAATAGGTGTTAATAATACACTAACACATATTTATTTATACGATAGCATAATTGTTGTCCATTTCTTAAAATAGGATACGATCGTTATATGCAATCATATATAATTTTAAAGCTGAACATAACAAGTTACATCGATTTTGACAGCGATAAACTTATGAAATAGTGTAACAATAAAAAGATTTAGTTTTTCTTTATTCACATCTTATATATTTTAATCTTAATATCAATCTCTGTAATGTATATTTATAGAGAATAATTTATATTTTAAATATATATACATATATATAGAATATAAATTATTTTCTATAAATATACATTGCAGATATATGTATATCTTAACAAGTAATATTTTAATATTACACAATTTGTATTTATATAAAATTTTGAATACAACTTTAAAGAAACAAAAAAAGTTAAAAAAACAATTAAATAAATTAAATGATAAATTATAGAGAATTTTCGTTTTATATTAAAAGCGTCAGATAAATATATTTTCTTATGTTTCATAGCACTACTGATATTTAAAAATAATTCGACTCACAATCAGAATTGGCGCTTCGCTGGCGATGGTGTCTAAAAACGATGCAAATTTATTACTGAAAAATTAATTGATACACTGCCAATGCGACTCGTTTTGATCGCGTCGCCATGAATAACGGTACTGAACTTTTTCACGAAGCGAAACGTGAGCGATCGCCCACAATGGTTAATGACTTCTGCGAACTTAAAGCATATTAATAATTAGTTCACGGCGATTTTTAAGGTTGAAATTTATTCGATCACATTCATGCGCCAAACGTATTATAGTATATGAAAATAATATACTGATAAATATGGCAAGAACTTTTTTATATTTTTATTTTTAATCTTAATTCTAATTTCTTATCATAATTATCTTTTGATAACAAACACTTAATAATTAGAAGTTTTATAATATCTTTTAGAAACATGTTATCTTATGTATAAGTAATTAAATACATTTGCATTAATGAGTTTTGTCAAATGAGTTTTTTTAATTTATGAGTTTTATTAATTAAAAAGTATTTTTTGAAAATTAAATTGATTTTGATCTCACACATACACACACACACACCCACACACACACACACATACACAAAAATACATTCTTTTTAGATGATAAGAAAGACATAAAAGTTTTTGATATTTTTAAACATTTAAATATATTTACATATTTTAAATATTTTATGTATAACTAAAGTTTGATAAAATATTTTTGCATATTTTGAATATATATACGTATATATACATAAACAGATATACCTATATATTATACTTTTATAAATCCGAAGTAGGTATTAATCTTAGTTTTTCGTCAAGAGATATTATTTTAACAACTCTCTGAACATTTTGACGCGAGAGGCGTAAAATCAAGTGATCAAGAGTCACGAGAAGGATCCTTGTTTAAAGTAACGTAATGTCAGTCAGGTGATCCGACAAAAACCGATGAACTCGGTCGGCCGAAAGTCACGCCGGGGAGAGAGAAAACGATTTCTATGGATCATAATAAACGGACGGGCCGCGACGGACGGCCGGCCGGGTGTAAATGATTTTATTGCTAAGTGTGTTACAGAGAGAATTAACGATTCCCAGCAATTATTTCATCGTTTGGCCTTTTATACGCGAACGGTTCCTGTGGGAAAGAAGCGCGCGAGCTCTTTTCGACGCACGCGGAACCGCACCGCATCTCGTGATCGTTACAATGTAACCAATTCGTAGAAATCGTTGCCCAATTAGCGCCATCGAATCACCGGTAACGTCACGAAAGGGCAATTTCACACAATACCGATTCTGATTTTAAAAAATTCTCGTTTCCCACTTCGTTCGTTTCTGTCTTTTTTCTATGAATATTACGATTATAACATCAGAATAGTTTTATTTAATACCGCATTTCAATTTATTACAGAATATAAAGTCTATAATATAAAACAATATGTAAGGATAATGACATTTTAATGACAAATATTTTAGTAAAAATATACATATGTTGATTAAAAATATTTCCATCTATTTTACTGATTTTAATCACGATGATTTTTAACACAGGTACATATTATACGATATCTAAAAATCATGTACCGTAAGTACGCTTCTTAATCTGTGCGAATACCAGTTGCGTGTATTTGCAGTTTGAAATACGCGTTTTTTGAGAGTAATATCTAGCATCACAGCCGTTAATTATCTCAGCGCGCGGTCGCTTATTACAGCAAAAACTAGTGCGCTTAGTTAATAAAGTAAGACCTGTCAGATATGTAAATCCATTTCATGAGGGTTTATCCGTTGTATACATTGTGAAAATCAATGGAAATCAATGCGTGCAACACGACACATCATTTTATGCTCTCGGAGCAAATGATCTTTGTAACACGCAAAGCACTAATTACATTCTTGTGGATTATTTCATAACGCGTAAGAATTAATTATACTCTTGTGCTCTTAGCTCAAAGTTGTTTGGCTGACGCGATTGATAAACAGTTCTCACGTTCTCATTACGTCTTTCATCTATATATTATTGATCTTTTTGCTAAGTAATTTTCAAGAAAAACTTTATTTTTGTCATTGGTTTTGTACGTATGATTAATATTACACACATATGCTGGTCACGACGTTAGATGTAAAAATTTCTATCCATGTTATATAATAACTCAATCTGTCAAGTATAGTAAATTAATCTTTTGCAATGTTTTTTTAAGTTTTCTGGAAATAATATCTTTTACATATGTTTCTTAAAAATATTTTTAATATATATTAGGGAAGATCTTCTTGAGCGATTCTACGTGTGTTTAGGATTAATAAGACCAATTCTAAATCACCATGGATCATTTTTGCCGAAACACAGTAAATTTCCAACTTGTTGGCAACAAGTGTCTCGGCGCGTTACATATCTCGCGCGGCTTAAGTTTCAGCCGCGGACGCGCCGAATTTCCGCCACACCTGTTGCGAAATGTTTCGAATTTGCCAGCGAACAGTACTTTCCACGCAGTATCGTAATGTTCGCTTTAATTTCGGAAATTATTATGTCTCTCTTGCGCACTCGTCTCATGCACACACACACACACACACACACACACGCACGTACACACGCACATATAACTCTCATCCTCTCTATTTTTAAATATTATAGCCACATTCTCAACACCGGCTCTCATGTTCCAGTCCGTACGATTCGTCTTGCTTCTTTTTTCTTTTCTTTCATCGAAATTAATCGCGGTCGATGGATCGACGCTCTGCGGCGACTACCAATCTTCTATTTTTACCTCGCAATTCTCTTCTCGGCGAAAATAAAACTCGCGCGTGAATAAAACGATTGAGAGGCTTAAGGCTTTCAAAGATGGACCATTTGTCTATTCACGATTTTAATCATTTAAAATCGTGATTGATAATGGATTTTTTTCAATTTCTGTAATATTAATAATCTTGAATTTTAGTCGCAGATGTGCGGATTTGTACAGCATTGTCCAAGTAAAATTGTGCCACGAAGGTAGATGCAACCTTGAATACACAATGTTGTTCACTCGCTTTACTTCTGTTCCAGTTTTGTGCAATTTTTTACGATTTCAAATCAGATTTATGGGACAGTTGCGCTTCTCCATGATCGCTGCGTCCTTCGGATGATGCAGCCTAATGACGCACGGTTACGACTGACGAAGCGTCTTATTCGCGTAACATGTCGTAATCATCTCCTTGTCAATTAACACCGCGCCGAACCATGCCCGGCTTCATTACTCCACCTTTGGATGATGCGCGCATATGAAACAGAAAGAGAGAGAGAGAGAGAGAGAGAGAGAGAAATATTTTGCGTCGCCGCAATGTTCTGACTAATATTTTTTTCTGGAATCCCTATCCCATCTCGCAGGTTCGGCCTTGCTCCAGATAATCCAGATAGTCGTCAAAATGTTCGACAGTCTTTAATTTATCGTTCGACGTGATCGTTTTTCAGAAATCAACATTCAAGATTAATATCCACAATCGTCGACAGAGACAGAAAAGAAATAATCGATTCATTCAATATACCGAGAAATCAATTGCGGTATGTTTAATTACTGTACGGAGGTCACACGGACGTAATTACACGATCCTGATCCCCGTGTTGTATTGATTGTATGAACGTGATGTCATTTGGAGAAGAAGTGCGTCATGCTATTCTATATATTGAATGTAATTATATTCGATTACTATAGATAATTTTTATAGAAATTTTTATGCATCTTATATTTTATGTAAGTTTTGAATGTATTACTTGTAAAAAAATAAAGACAAAAATTCCAAAATATAGTAGTAGATATTTAAAGCATAAACTAATATTGCTCAAAAAAATATTTTAAAGAAAAATTATTAAGATTTATATTAAATAATAATAGGTTTGTTACAAGTACTAGCATATTTTTAGGAAATTGTAATATTCACTTTTTTAAACAAATATAAATAAAAATTGAAATAAATATTTACAATAATTAGCAAAATTAGTAAATTTAATCAAATTTGAAGTATATTTATTTTTATTATGAAAATTTCAAACATCGATATCTTTCTAACACTCTAGAAATCGATTCAGCGATGCAATCCAAGCATTGGTGGATATGCATTTCACGAATAATAGTCTCCTCTTTAATAATTTAGTCTCACTCAGTCCAGTTTTCAGAGACTTTAAAAGAGAAAAACTGAAATTAATTCTAAATAACGCGGTTTGTAAACCTCCATCGAAACTAACCATACATATGCATTCTAAAATTATTGACAAGAGAAAACGTTAGTACAGAGTCCTAAGTCTTAAGACATGTGCTTTTTATAAATATATTTATCTATATTTTAATTTATAAATGTTACTTAATTATAATAATCTAATATTATAAAAAATATATCATTTTTTTGAAAGTAAAAATACATTTATTATCATTTTGCCATTACATTATATTGTTATCAACCATAAAATTATGACAACACACAAATAGGTGCAACGAATAGACGAAAATAAGAAATGTAATGAAGAATATAACTAAACGATTAGAAAATATATTGTGTGATTTTTTTACCGTAAATTTGATTGCTAATCACTAAATAATCAAATTGTGTATATAATCAAATGTGATAGCAAGGATACTTAAGGTCATCGCGAACGATGATTGATTTTATAAGGGATAGAAGAAAATTGAATGCTATTAATACTTAAAATAATAATTCGAATGCATTACGCAAATAGACAGTTATTAGACGCAAAATGAGTGGCAAAATAATAATAATGAAACTATCAATCTACCGTTAAGGATGAAAAATGTAACTCTGTTAACTAGGAAATGTGGCCACAAATAATAGCATCGTAATAGCGTCTGCCCAAAAAGTTTGAATATGCAGGTGATTATTTCATGTCGCTCAAACGTACGGACATATATACTCAGCATTCCCAGACGAATATTATTCCGCCGAATGACAAAAAATTTACATTTCTGTTATTTTGTTATTACATTGTATATGCTAATTAAAATACGTTATTCAAATATTCGATGTGTGACAGAATGTTATGCGACAATTTTTTTCGAATAATCAATGAAAGGACAAAATAAGAGTATTTCTAATTAAAAATAGCATTCATGTTTTATGTAGGTTATATATGTTTTATTAAAATGTTTTATTGAAATATATAACCTTATAAAAATAATAATTATATGAACATGCATATACACACGTATAGATCTCTTTTTATACACCAGGTTTTTTTATATTAAACGAGAATTTTGTTAAACGAAATACTATGTTAATATAATAATTTCAAATATATGTTTTATTAAAATGTTTTATTGAAATATATATAACCTTATAAAAATAATAATTATATGAACATGCATATACACACGTATAGATCTCTTTTTATACACCAGGTTTTTTTTATATTAAACGAGAATTTTGTTAAACGAAATACTATGTTAATATAATAATGTTAATGTAATAAGGTTTTAAAAATATATACGTCATAAATTATATCTTGCAAAAATCTTTTTATCTTTGTGGATTAAACTGACTTTAAAATAATTTTGCTTTTTTAAAAATAATTTTACCATTATGAACAGCAATTATATTTGTAAATTATAATTTCAAATATAATTGCTGTTCATAATGGTAAAATTATTTTAAAAAATTTTAAACAAAAAACAGGTCACGCCAAGTGTTATATTCTTTAATAAAAAATCGAAAAATTTGTAAAAATAACAATTATATTTATAGCAAATATATTTGATATCTTGCACATAATTGATTTACTTTTCTGTATAGAATCTTATCTTTGTAAACCGTAAGTATTTTGTTTTGGATTCATATTCACACAAAAGGATTATATTTATTCGTCTATGTTTCAATCATTAGATGCCAAAATGTCTCTAATTTTCGCGAATCGCTCGATACACGACACCCACACGAATCCAAATATAAGCTTAATTATCAGCTCAAAGAGTACAACAAGTCGCATGACACTCGTGGTTGGACAGTTAACAGGCCTGAGTGTTTACAATCTAGCGCTTAGCGACAGCAAGTGGCAATCAAGTCGGCCAATTAATCGGCCAGTCGGGCCTGCTCGAGCTAGCTTTGTACGTTCGCGGCTCGAATTCCTTAATTTGCAACAATTATGCGCGGCCGAGTAATTATTAGGCCCGCGCACGAAGCGCGCGGTACTTTGTCCCTACGAAGTCGATGTTTCAACAATAAAATATAGATCGGACTTTTTCTTCTACATGTGTGCGCTACAGATGTGAAGAATATGAATCGCGAAATATCACACCAGGTCACACTTTCTAATTGATAAGTCTTAATTCGACGCGGATCACAATTGCGATGTAAATAACTTCTTCCTGTAATAACTTCCTAAATAACCTGTCTGTTCTTTTTTTTTGTTTTAATAATATCAAAATATTGATATTGATAAACATGCATTAAAAATATGTATGATACTCTTTTAACTTTGTTTTTATACAATTTATACATATAATTATATGTTGTACACAATTTTTTTTGTAAATTTAATGCTTTAATAAAAACCTTTAATTAAAAAACACTCTTTTTATAAAATGTCAATTTAAAAAAAGATTTAACATTTTATGAAAAGACATCTTTTTGTAAGAAAATCTTTTTGATTTTATAAAATATTTACAACATAGGTATAATGCATTATTCTAGTTTAATTTAGTTTAATGACAATCGAAATAATTCTTTCTTTGCATTATCTTTTTTTTAATAGTACTATCTTCAATGTGTTTAAATATAAATTTTTTAAAATTTATTATAATGATAGCTTTAATACGCATGCCTTAGCGAGCATTTTTCCGAAACACGCGCATAAATACGCCTATTAAATGTGAGTAAAACGGCACCAGCTGAAATAAATTATTCTTTAGCGATACCAGTTACAGTATCACTTTCCAAATCGTTTCGGTATAGGTCGGCCTGCAGTTATATAGATTTTTAATCTACACCATGTCTCGAGCAAGTCATCAGTCGATCACATTAACCTTCAAGAACGGAGGAGTCAAACATTACCAGGCTAAGAACACGTTCTTATCCTTATTGTTTCAACGCCAAGGTTCTAGATCGTAGCAACGCAAAAGTAATTGAACATCAGATTCAACTGGCAAGTGTACGTCATTAATTGGTCGTTTTTGATCCGATCTCCTATTATTATGGTTACGACCATCGTAGATCACGTGCAAAGGGGATACGGTATCGGGGAGAGAATACGTGTACACGGCAAATTACGGAGTGCTCGCGAGAAAGTTTATCAACTTAGATTAAACCTCTCTCACACAGTCCTGAAATCGGAGATTCGAGATTCCTCAGCTTTACATTTTGTTTCGTGAGACTCGTTGGATCTTAAATTTGAGATCACAAACTTGAGATCAAGAACAGATTTTTAATTCTGTGAATTTTTTTAAATTTTATCTCTCTTTAGATTGAAAGGCAATATAATGTTTCTATGTAAGAAAAAAATCATGAATATTTTATTAAAATTTTACTCTAGAAATTCACTTTTATCTTCGCGCTAATTAGTTATAAATGTATTTGAGTTTTAACGAATTAAAAGTCTGAATATTTTGAATCTTAAATACTTTGAATTTTAAAATTCTTTAACTCTTATATTTTGACAGAGGAATATTTAGGAGGCGTCATCATTTTAAAATCTTGTATTCTGATTTTACATAGATACTATGAATTGTTAAAAATTGTCTGCTACTGTATCTAAAAAATAACCAAAAAATGGAGAACAAAAGATTATGCGTGCTACGTGTTAAAAGAAAGAGATTCGGGCAGGCAAAGTGTCGTTCAAGACAGCCGGATGCATGTTGCTCGTCTGGGCAATTAATAATTAATAGCCCCCAGCGTCACAGAGACGAAAGGGCGACACTCCGTTAATTAATCGAGTCTACGTGGCCGCGCGAACGCTAATTACAATTTATAATTAAGCAGCTTAACTTCGCGAGGCCCCGAACGGCGGCCGGGCCTGACTACGTGCAATTAATATGATTAATCGTTCCGCGAATTGTCGGGACCCGGGCCCTCGACACACTGACTCTCTCTTTCTCTCTCTTTTTCTCTTTCTCGACACACAGCACTCACATTTAAAATCGCCCGTTACGATCTCCGGTTCTTCGACTCCGTCGTGATATCTGCGTGTTTAAAACGTCGCGGAAAAAAAATGAGGCGAACAGCCTTCGGGACATTGTCGGCAAAAAACACTTTTTTTCAGAGTTTTTTTATGAATAGCGATTAATTAAATTTCTAAACTAAAGTCAGAAATCTTTTTAATAACTATTAATTGTACAAAAATCTTTCTTTTTATTCTTACATACTTTTATCTTATACTCTAATCAAATTTTAAAATCTTTTATTTTTTATTTTTTACTAATCTGCATTTAATTCAATATATTATGTTTAAGCATTTTTTATTTTCTAATGTGAGAAAGAAAGAGAGAAATATTTACTTCGCTATTATTTAAAATGTTAATTTCTCGATGCATTTATTCTTTATATATGTTTTCTATTTTACAATTCATGAGTTAATCAATAAAAAGCGGACATTACGTCACGCTTAATTTCACAGCAACTTCTTCCTTGATTTAATATCGACTCTCCCAGTGCTGCGAGCATCCGATTTTTTGGTTCAGGATATACGGGCGTTTTCTCTGATTTAGGGAACTTTCTCCGCCACTTGTGCAACGAGGTGGAGCGCCGACGCGCGTTTTATGACGCGGACCGGGCCACGAGATTTACGATGTTTCCAGATACTTTATTATTTATTTTGAGAAATTCATTTACAGATTGCATTGAGACGTTTTCTGCGACACGAATCCGACTCTTACTATGATAAATCGCGAATATTTACGTAGGATGTCGTCATTATTTTATAAAACGATCGTACGTATATAATATAATAATTGCCGTCACACGAAATAAAGATAAGCATGACTTTACATTAATGTTATCTATTAATTAAATCTCGAGTGGCAATTAAGAAAAATATAGATATAAGCATTAATAATAAAACGCTGTTAAGCAAGAAAAAATAATTTTTCAAATGTAGAAGTAATATTTT
Source organism: Anoplolepis gracilipes (assembly GCF_047496725.1). NCBI lineage: Eukaryota > Metazoa > Arthropoda > Insecta > Hymenoptera > Formicidae > Anoplolepis > Anoplolepis gracilipes. The sequence continues at coordinate 3,994,734 of NC_132974.1, forward strand.
TTTTTTACAAAGATATGCGTAGAAAGACATCTTAAATGTACGCTGCGAAGAATATATACCCTCGCCCTACCCACAATGGGAGAAACATTAATTACAATAATCTGATATACGAATATATCTGATGCACGTACCGGTTAATTAATCGTGGCGGCCGAATGATAGTATTAATTTTTTATAACGTCACACTACTTTCTCGAATTACTCGCGAAAAATATCGTATTATATGCAATTATATTAATACCCTCAATTACCGATCCTACGATCCATATCCGGTTATGTTCATGTAATTATAAAACCATCACAAATTTTGTTCTAGCACGTTATTTTAAAATATTATTTAAAAAAGATCCATGCATCTTTATCAAAGCCATTAAACGCATGTGCACGAAATAAATTATCATATGTTAAGAAGCATAGAACTAAGAAAGATTAAGGATGTGGATCTGAAACGTTACAATAAGCTGTTTTTTATTTTATTGTTCTGCAAAATCGCTGACCCAAGCTCGGCGAGCGAACTAAGTATCAAACGATCGATCTACGAGAGCATCGTGGAAAATAAGAAGGGACATTAGTGTGTAAATGAGGGGTTACGAGAGCGAGAGGGAGTTTGGCGAAAAACAACCTTCACCCGATATTAATAAGGAATCGTTCGTTTCTGCTGTCTAATGAAGGTACACGTAGAGGAAAGACTGCGGTGTGTGTATGTATGTGGGCGTGTTCGCGAAATAACGCACACACATACGGCGTACACGCGACCACAATGGTCGGGGGGGGGGGTAGGTCCGTAGCGGCGAGAGAGGAGATCGGACGGGGCTCTGATTGTGTTTCTCCGAATCAATATCATTAATGTAATACAGCAGAGTGTGCTTGATGAAGGCGCGATTACGCCCGGAAAAATCCACAGCACTTCTCTAATCGCGGACTCCCATCGATCGGGCGCGTAACAGATCCGCATTCTGCTTCCGGTTCTACGTTCTACCACGAGTGTTTCTGATTCAAGAATTCTCAGCGAGCGAAAGGCGTGGACGGCTCTCACGAAAAGGAAATATTATTTGGCGAAAATAAAAGTATTTTTATTCCTCTATTTTTTTAAATTATTTTTTGAGATAACATGCTGGTATGTCACACTCTCTTTCGATATTAAAAAAAAATTTTTAAGTTGATTTTATTTTAATATTATAAATTATACTAACAGTACTAAAATTAATTTAAAAATTATATACTTGTTAAATAATAAATTAAAAATTTATAAATTATCTTTTGACACAAGTATTTTAACAATTAGTACTTTAACACATATATTGAATTTTTAGTAATTGCAAGTAAATTGAATTACAAGAGCTTTATAATTCTATAGCAGATATTTTTTTCTCCTCTATTCGAGCATATATTTTCCTAATAATGAAAAATGTACGTTAAACGTTAAAGGTATTTTTTGATTATGTTAAATACTTTTCACGATATAATCTATTATAATTTATTCATTACATATACACATGTGATAATGTTTCACGTAAACCGGTTATGGATCTCTACGATTACTGTCTGCAATAATTATCTATTTTTTTTATTCTGATTGCAACACTTTACGAACAAATTGCTTTTAATTAAACTGTAGCTCAATGTTCATAATGATATTCCGTATCGATGTTTGATACGCCGATAAGCCCGTTGTCAATAGCCGACGAAAAAGTTCGATTTTAGATAATTACGCGCTTTGTTCATCACGGTCGTGATTAGAGTGCAGATTAAAATCAAACGTACACCTACAGCGACTTAATATTGGTACTCATATCGTATGTTAAACACGACGGCGCGATGACAGTCATGTTGCCAATGACCTGAACAAGTCTTGATTTCAAGTACTGCTTATAGGAAATTAACATTGTGTGAAAAATGCGGTTAAATAACGGTCTCTTGCATTTTTTTAAATATACAATAAACTAACAATAAATGTTAACAGTTTCGAAAAAAATGATTAAAAATTTTTATATTTTATATTTATATAAAATTTTAAAAATAGCAGAAAGAACATTCTTTTAGAACAAAACAACACATATATCATATAGCATTTTTTTAATATTCAAGATTCATATATAATATTATATTATTTATTATCATTTACATATCAATTATTGTTTATTAGCCAACATTATTATGTAGAAAAATGCTACGTTTTCGTTTACGGCTTCATTCACCCCCGCTCGTGATGCGAGTGCAAACATACATTAGCGCGGTCATTCGTATCTGGTGTTCTCGTCACGCTTTATCGCGACGGAGGCGCGAGGACGTTTCTTAGGTATGTAATTCATGAAAAGAATATTCAATGGAAATGCTCGGACATTGGCAATGGATATGCTCGACGTGCACTACATTGCAATTTACAGCGATCTAATCGCGACTAAAGTTCAGGGCTGTGTAGCCTCGAGCGAACCCCCGCAATACAGATCATATGATATCAGAAAAGACTCAATTTATCATCAATCATCGCATTTCTTACGATTTAATTTCTTGATGGTTTTGCGAGGATCATTTGCATAATGGAATATCCCAATAATTTGCATTTTAAATAATCAAATGTAACCTTCATAGTTTTAATATTTATTACTTAGAGAATACGAGAAATATTTTATTTTTATTGAAAGCAAAATTTATCACTGGAAACAAAAATAATTAAGAATGAGACATTAATTTTTTCTAGTCTAGTCTTTTTAATCAAATATCGAAAGCAGATGACATATTATTTAACTCTTACATATATCGTAGTATTTTCATTATTGATACTTTAAACTGAAGAAAATAAATAATTCGTTATTTTTTTGGGGGATTTAGCAAGTACAAAGCTATCCGGTTACTTAGAAAACCAGTTCACGCGTCCAACTCAATTTTTATTTCTCGAATCAAGCGTCCGTATCTCATATCCTCGTATCTCGTATTCCATCCTAGAGCGGCCGTCGCGATAGATTCCGCTAGGTATACATAGTACAGGACGAGCACGACGGTTCGCACGCTCCTCTGAATCGACCGATCGATAGCTCGCGCGTCTTTGGAGAAGCGGCGACATGCAAGCGAGAGATAAAAAGAAGTGTTAGTATTGTTGAGCATTCTCTCTCTGTCTTTCTTTCGCAAGAGAACGTGACGCGGCGGATATAAGTTCTTTTTTAAAAAATCTGATATAGATAGGTTGATGAATCATAAGTTTATTATAAACGGAGCGTTTCAGAATTTCTCACTTTAATTTTAACAGATTCTTTTAATGAAATTGATATCGATTTTTTCTTAAAAGACATTTCAAAGGAAGCCATTATATATAGTTATGGTAATTACATCTCAAATTTAATGTCTCGACATTTAATATATCTTGAGAAAAAATTTTTACTTGAATTTAAATAAACTAAAAAAATTTCAAATGAAAATAAAATTATTTTTAAGTTTATCAGAGAATCTCTCATATAAATATTAAGATAGTATAGTTCGGTAAATTAAAAATATTTTTTCTAAAAACGAAATTAACAAATACAACTACACAAGAAAAATTATTAGGCTCTCTTTAGTCAACAAAATTGCGTTTAACAATTAAATTTAAGAAATTTTCTGCAAAATTATTAATAATTCATTACATATCGATAATATATAGAAGTCGCAAAAGAGAATGCAATTGTGATAGATCGTCTTTATTCTAAGGGTAATATAGTATCTTCGATCGTTAGGTTGTGAGTTAATTAGAGACCACTGTGTATATCACTCTTTTGTCCCTTTTTTGTCCACCTTTACCAACGTGATATTTCTCGGTCGAACATGAGAACGGAAGAACCTCCGTAAGGGCTAGGCTTCACCCTAGTGGGGGTGTCGCGGTAATATCTAGTACGTGCTACAGGTCGACCGCTTATTAAAAACATCGAGCCTCGTGTAAGCGCGTCCCTTTCTACCTTTAGGGCACGAACGTTCGCGCGATACACGCTCACATAAGCGATATGTGTACACATGAAGGCATGCGCGCACACACACTCTCACCGGCAGCACGTGTATTGTAACGCGAAAGAATGTTGCCGGCTCTCGCCCTCGCACATGGGCTAAACTCGCGGCTTATTACCGTCCCTGGCAGGCAGCAACGGAGGATTATTAACTTTCGCAATTTTACGCACGGGCCCCCGATATTGTAGACTCAGCAATCCTTGTCTATTTAAATTTGCACGATCCTCGGCCCGACACGTTGCATACAGCGGTGGCTTCCTCGCGAAATTGTGTTGCATCCTGTGCAATCTCGCAGCCGGAGCTAATATGGGTATGTACGACGCCCTACGTGACCCACATTGCAGATATTTGCAAGAATTTATATGAGCACCGAGTTAATCTGCGAGATATGACTTCTGTGTATTTGCTTTTACATTGGATTTGACTATATATTTATATGTATTTATACACGCACACATCTTTAAAAAATCATATCTCAATGAGATTTAATGAGATTAGATTTAATGAAAAGATTGTATTGAATTTATTTCTGTTTTAAAATTTAAATTTGTGGAAATTATTCAATTTTTATTATTAAGTCTTAACTTATAATTAAATCTAATCATTATTAATCGAATACAAATTACGTCTATAAATTTTGCTTACTAATATATTCTGTGTTGCTTCTGAAATACCAAGCATAGGTATTTTACCGCAGAATAAATATTCTATTATAGATATCAGATTCTCGTGATTTCTCTAATCGAACATGCTATAAATCAACCAGTTCATTATGCATCTATCGATGCGGGCACGAGGAGAAATGCGATAAATCGCTATAATGATCGCCCGGGTCGTGCTTGATGTGTCGCGCAGTTACCCTTCTATTGCGGTAAATACCTATACTGCAGGAAATTGTTGCAGTGTAGCATGTCACGGTTGCAGGTGCAATTACCTGCTATCTGCGTTTGTAATCGTACCGCCACACCGCACCAACGCTTTTCACAGAACAATAGAAATGCGGCCACGGTACTTATTTATCACGCGTCTCGCTGTAAATTTGTGCCTACTGAGATCAATTTGTACGGTAAAACGAACCTCTAACCAACCGTTTGCCTCTCTTCGCATCCATTTCTCGCAGACTATTCTCGCCCCTTTCTTCCATCGTTCGCGACGATGATGTTTCTATCTAGAGCGCAAGCAATTTCTCCCGCAAAATTGGAACGAGTCTATAATTGTGTCATTCGGATTGATAATTGTCCGACTTTGCGTCGATCTCAACATTGGCAACGCAAAGACTTGGTAATGAGCCAACTGATAATATTGCTAAGTTAGAGTCGAGTAATAGTTCTCGAAATAGTTTATGACTTGCAATGAAATATATTCGTCGTGTTATATGCATGGTACAATTTATATACAACTCAATAGAATCAGACAAAATGAGCTTAAGAGAGAGAGGAAAAGAGACTTATTTACTTTTTATCTTTTTTCCAAGTTTCAAACTTTTATTTAATTAGTTATAAGTTTATAAAAATATAAGTGTAATATTTATTATATTTTATCTAGTATAATAAATCTTGTTTTTCTAAAAATTGCACGCACGCCCAATGACGAGTCAAGTAAATTAATTAAAATTAAAAGTATAATAGTATGTATAATAGTCAAATATGTATCATAAAAAAAATCGTTGATAAAAATCTTGAAAATGCGTCAAAGTTTGAAACACATTGACAAAATCCTCTGTTGAATTTCTTCCGCCGTGACAACGCCTTCGGTAATATCGCATTTCCCCAGGGAAGAAGAGGGGGGAGGGGGGGGGGAACAGAATTAACGAGACGTCATAAGGGCCGAGGCATAATTGCATTAATCAAAGGTATATAATGGGAGTAATCGCGTACTAGCGTAGTCGACTGCAACGAGCTTTACAGGATATGATAAGGAAGAATACAGACGAACGCACTCGTGAAAGAGTGGATAGAAAGAGAAAGAAATAGAGTGGGACAGAGATTGAGAGGAAGAGAAAGAGAGAGAAAGCGTCTCATAGGGGAATGAAACGGAATTAAGGAGAGAAATAATGCGACGGGAGAGAAACTGGCCCCTTCACGGAGGTTGCTCCGACAGTGATACGCACACAACTGCGTGATCGCGTGGAAAAGGCCTTGGTACACGCGTTGATGACCAAGACTCGTCCCTAATTGCGCCTGATGACACCGTGTCCTCGGGGGTGGAACCGCAGAGGAGCACCCTCCGGACGTCTTTCCTCTTTCCCCTTTTCCCTTTGGTCGTTTCTGCCCTCCTGACTGTCCGACAGTCTCGAACCCTCCGTGAACGACACGACCAGGGAAACTCTGGTCGGCCGGGACATGTGTCGTGTTCAAGCATCCGGAAAAGCACACTGGGTTATCTAGGATCTGGACCAAAATACACGGCACACACTCAAGGGTTCTTCGCTTTTTTCGTTATTTTCTTTTTTCCTGGCTTTCTCGCCAATAGATTTGCAAAGGCGACAATTGCTTTTACAATTGTATTTATTGCACCGTGACTGACCGCAAAACGCTAAGCTTTCTTACAAGCATTTGTTATGAGAAATAATTTTCATTTATCTCAATAGTAGTACTAATAGCCTATCAATGTTATATAATATTTTCCTCGAATTTATATTGTATTTTATTTGAGGGATGCAAAACCTGATGATTTCTAGGAAATAATTTTACTGCAATGCAATAGTAACAATAATACTACGTTGATTTGATGAGTACAAAGCGCCTAATAATGAATTCCGTTTGACGAGCGCGTGCTGCACCTAATGACTGGCGGGCATCATTATTTGTTTCGAAGAAAGATATCGAAGAAAAATATTCAACTGTTCCTAACGTCATTCAACATTGTCTGCTTTGAACCACCTTGAGTAAAAAGCTTGTGATATAATGGAAAATAATCGCAATCTTGAGAATATTCGCAGCATGTATAAAAGAATAAGATTTCTATTGGATATACTCGGTGTCTTTGTTAACTTCACTTTGATCGCGTTTTTTTTTTTTTTGCTGTGACTTATCGCTCGACAAGATATATAACGTCTATTATATCGCATTTAGTAAAATATGATGAAAATAAATTTTAAGCTTAATTAACTGATATTTATTATACTATAGTCTTGCGCACAGTTGTGATTTATAATTTTGAAAACTATATAGAATTTGTGAGATCACATAATCGGAAGCATATTTGGAATTGCACCAAGGAAGTTGAGATAGAGACTACCTAGTATAAAAGGAGAAATGAAATTTCTCCTAAATAGATTTATTTATTATAATTATTAGAGAGAAAGTCTATCATATTATATTTATCTATTTTTATCTAATTTGTAACTCTCTTAACAATTTCCGCGACATCTAAGCATTGACTAGGCGCCAATTCTCTTTCGGATACGACCGCGAAATGTAATTTCAACGTCGATCGATTAATCGGCGGTCAGTCTTGGCGCTGAATCGAAAATGAGTTTCGCCGGCGCGGAAGAGCGATGTACCGAGAAGCGGAGATAGAACGTCGGGCCAGGCACGTTATGAATATATTATATCTCCGGCTGCAAGGGATGCTGGCACATGCGCCGACTGGGTGGCTCCACCCTGTCTCCCGCCGGGACACTGTCTTCCTCTCTCTCCCTTCCTCTCCCTTTATCTCGCTTCCTCTCCCGCAGCCCTCTTGGTCTCTGCTTGCGCTAATTATACATGCGCTAACCAACCCACCTCCAATGAGGCCCGACCTGTCGCCCTCTCCGTAGAGAGGGTTGAACCACTCTTGTCCTCGCGGCCCGGAGGCTGGGTGGAGCGTGGACCCGCTCTCTGTGTCTACTACAAGCCTCACTTTGCTTAATTAACGCGGAGGCGTTAACTAACTTTCGCCCACCCATGCTTTGCAACCCTTTGCTTACCCGGGAAAGGGAATCGTCAAGCCGTTGATTGGCTCTTGCACGTCCCGGTACCGTCGATTCCGGAGAAACGGAGTTTGAATGGTTAATTGAGCGCGAATTATCACTCGGGATGATTTGAATTATCATAGAATACATTATAAATAAAGATGGCACTCTTACCTTTACTGCTCTAATCAGTATTTGAATATGAGAAGTATGAGAGAATACGAGAAATTATTTCCCCTGACATTAATATTAATCTACATTATTTTCAAAACTTATATTTAATGTACAACTGTAATTATTAAAACCCCATTAATTCTTAGATCTATTATAATTAATTTTGCAAATTCTCATGAATTAGCATGAATGTCTTAAGTTCTATCATAATCTGTAACACGCACATAAAATAGTTCCTATATGAGATCGTTATTGTATTCGAATATCTTGTACATCTGAAATTTATTCATCGATTGACCGTTTCGAAGTCTATCTGAAAAAAGGAACGTTGTACTTATTATAATTTTAATCATACTCTTTTGTATCATTCCCGTCACGTTTGTCTCGTCGCAACGACCTAATTCTCGACCACGAATGAGCTGCCGCAATTTCTACGAATCCCAGAGAAACTCGTAAGTCAGTATGTACTCAGAATTGACATAAACTTATTTAATTCGAGGGGTTTAAATATAGTTTATATCCATGACGTAATTAAAGAGAGCAAATGGATATTTTGATATAAAATCCGTTTTGATTTAATATCCGTAATAAACTGAAACCAGACATCGTTGACACGAACAAAATTTGACATTATCTCTCTATTGGAAATATGAATAATTTACGATATTAACGAAAGAGAAAAGAACAAACAACTGTAGCATTTATAAAATATAGCTACATCGTGCTTATCGTTATTATGTTGAAAATATTTTTATCAATATAAATCAATATTTCTTCAAAAAGATAAAATATATGCTATTCTATATTAATTGCCCAGTCAGACAGTCAGACGTCGCTTTATCTATCTGTGTCACAGCATTTACCTTCGTTATTTTCTATATTCACAGAATGGATATTTATTTCTGTGAATATTTTTAACAAATATTCCGCAAAAAAATAACGATCATGCAATGTCCAATTTACGACAGTGCCACGCACTGCTGCCTAGGTGGAAGATTTCTCCGCTCCGACATGCTCTTCGTTTCCATCGTGAAAATGACCGAGACGAAGCCGCGCAACGCGCCGGGGCAACGGGATAAATAAGAAGCGGGCGAGGAGACGAGGTGGGCGAATGCGCGCAAACACACGGCACCCGGATGAAGAAGAAAGACAAAGAGGTAGCGGTGGCGGAGAGAACAAGGGGGAAAGAGGCGGAGAAGGTTGAACGGAGGGTTGACGGTCGCGGAGGATGAGGGGAATCGAATCTCTTTTCCCTTCGCGAAAGAGGAAGAGGCCAGGAGAGAGCCGCGAAACGCGGATTCGACAAATCGAAGTGTGCCCCTCGAAGTGCGCGCGGATGGGGAGATGGCAGGGGAGCGCGAGAAACGCGAGACGACTGTGCTAGGTGAAATAAGAGAGAAAGAGAAGGAGAAAAGGAAGAGAGATAACGTGGGTGGTGGTGTGTATGTGTGTGCCGCCTTCGACGCGCAGGCCCTATGCAAAATAGCAAGGCTGGTGGGGTGACGGTACCGTTGGAGACCCCCCGGAGCCGCGCGACGGGGCAAACAACCCCTTAGTTCTGCCGTAGTAGCGGCCACAGACGCCCCCTCCACGTGTGCGTGTCGTGCGAGACGCCTTTCGCCGTCGTCGCCGTCGTCGTCATCGTTGTCGTCGTCGTCGTGGTCGTCGTCGTCGTCGTCGTCGTCGTCGTCGTCGTCGTCGTCGTCGTCGTCGTCGTCGTCGTCGTCGCCGTCGTCGACCGTTGTCGTACGTCGTCATCGTCGACGGTAGCGCCACTTCCGACCGGAAGACCCCCCGCGTTTTTGTCCCCTCCCCCTCTCCCTCGAGTGGTCATCTCCTCCCGTGTGTATAGATCCCGCGGGCCAAGTGAATCTTGCCGACTGGTTTCGCGAACGATCCCGGGATCCGCGGCGAAATATCAAGTGAAGATTAGTGAACGTGTATATACCGGAAGCGGGCTGTCCAGGGATCCTAGGAAGGATGCGACGTTACGGCTAACGTGAAATCGACTCTTAAACAAACGAGGTAAAAAGCTGGTTTCGAAATCGACACGTTTTAGAATGAATAATTAGTCCGACTTTTGTCCGGTTCTTGATGAGACTCACGATGAGCTACGTCAAATTTATTGTGAGAATCAGTTTGATCAGAAATCAATCAATGGTGTTACGCCGAGTCTATGAATCCGTAGTTGTATCCTTATCTTGTCTTCGTAGTGACTTATTTCCCAAACGGATGTAGCATGTATGGAGATTATGTAAACGATTTATGATGAAAATTACGCCGCTTTACAAACGAAGAATTTATAATCGCGAGATGTATAAAACAAAACATTCAGATTTACGATGATAATAACGACTGGTTAAGACGGCGATTTAGCTATTATAGTTTAGTATCGCTACAAGATTTCGCGCTAATCACAAGTCAACCAGAGAACGTATCATAAGAAAACATCAATGTGTAACGCGAACGATTTTGCAGGAACCTCCTCCTTTGCAACCGCGTAATTTCCACTCTTTATTCGCTCATAAACTATGCATGCATATTCGCGAAACGAAAATGGAATCGCCGAGCCATTCAAGACGGGCAATTAACGACGCCTTTTGTAATTAACATGCTCGTACGGCAACGCTCGTAAATATTACAGAGAACGCGATAATTGTCATCGCGAGGTCCGCTTCCTCGATGATTAACGAAGTTCCCGTGGGTCTTGTAATTGAGCGATTGAATTCTGGGACGAATACTCGAGATGAAGGATCCAAGATATGAGAAGGAGCGACGGACGACGCAATAAAGAAGAGGAAGGGAGGGGAGGGGGGCAGGGAAAGATTGAAAATAGGTAAAGAAGAAGTTGATTAATCGCCGATCAATTAATAGTTGCGGGACCCGGAGGCGGCCGTTACGTCACTCACTTCGGCGAGGCTCTCATTAATTAGTTATTAACGGCGCGCCGCGGTAATTACAGATGCAAATCGGTCCCATCTACGATCTACGCCCGTCATTATCTCCACGGCGATTTCGTAATCCCGACTCGATGCGAGAACGCCGCAACGCCGTGAAAAAGTGCGCGAAGGTGGAAGGTCGAGGTAAAGACTAATCGTCTTGGGACGGATCGAAAGAGTCGAAGTCGCGGATTCAGGCGTCGAGCGTCTCTTCGAAAGAAAGAGATGCGATCGGCTCTTTCTCTCTCTCTCTCTCTCTCTCTCTCTTTTCTCTTTTTTTTTTTTTTTTTTTTTTTTTTATTTCTGACGTAACGTACACATGCGAGCAATTAGGTAGATACATTTCGGGAAATTATTTATGACGCGAGAATTTGCACGCAAGGAAAAAGAGAGAGAAGAGAGAGACAGAAAAAGGGAGAACGACGCAGGTAAGTCGGAACATTCTGTGCATCGCGCGTCGATAAAATCCGACGAGTGTCTCTCTTTATACCACGTTTATGTAAACTATATACGATAATACGGTATATCTCCTCGGCGTTTAATATTTTAACGGAATAAAAGAGAGACGCCTCTCGATGTGTTTATTGCCGAATCTTCGATAAGAAGGGACGGGAAAGGGTATAAATTAAATGGAAATTTCAAGTGAAGACGAATCGCTTTCGTACGACTCGCTGTTTAACGTTTCGCGCGAGTCGTACGAAAACTAAGATGCACATACGTCCGAGAAATTATTCGCTGTCCGGGATTATTTAAGACCGCGCGCGTTTTCTTGAATAATGTGTAACTCGATGAGCCGAATCCGCGCCGCGGTTCGAGGTGGGATCCATCTTACGCTTATTGGCAAAATGCCATAAAACAAATGCGCCGATGATGGGAGAGCCGAGGTAGAAGACGTATCGCGTTCGTTTATCTTATATTGAAAAATCCATCGACGCGTTTATTTCAAACTTCTCGTCTTTTGCTCCTTCGAATTAAAGTGCGACGATGTAACGTGTTTCCGCATTTTAATAAAAATCGATCCACGAGCGCTTCGTCGCGTCGGCTAATCGTCATGAAAATATAATGGCGGATAGGATCGAATTTAAGATAAATCGCTCAACGACAAACCGACCGTTGACTTACGACTTAACACTTGACCTTTGAAAACAAGATTCCCCCCCTTCCCCCTTAATGTCGTAATCATTTCTGTAAACAAGTCAAAGATTTATCTTAACAGATCTCTCTCTCTCTCTCCCTCTCTCTTTCTCTCTCTCTCTCTCTCTCTCTCTCTCTCTCTCTCTCTCTCTCTCTCTCTCTCTCTCTCTCTCTCTCTCTCTCTGTCTGAATAATTATTTCTCTATTAATTACACTTCAAAGCTTGATCTTAATTGAAATATTACCGAGTCGTCAGTATAGAATACATATAATCGTTATTTTTTTTTATAAAAAATTAATTTTATAGATATTTTGCAAATATAATAGTATATATTTCTAATAATATTGAACTGAAATGATCATATTTAATATATGATTAATTTAAAATAATCAATCTTGTAGAAACACTTAATAAATATTAAATAAAATTTGATATGTAAAAAATATAGTATGTTAAACATGCTTTCACAATCGATGTAAAATATATAGTATCAATTATCAACATCAAAGTATGCTAAAAGTATAATTTATATGCCTGTTATTTAATATTATACGGATAATGACGCTTTATAAATTTGTCTACAACAATTTTATTACGTATAAAAATTTTAAATGAGTATGACAGTCATTGTTATTCAAAGAAATGTATACAATTTAAACGACTAATCTTTCGGTCTTGATACATACACTTTTCATAGCAAACCTAACGGGAATAAAATGCGTATTCGTTCACTTTCCATTCCTCCTGCGTTTCGTCCTCGCGTACGTCGATCATCTCTTTACGATCTACGATCTACAGTCGCGGCACCGCTGCCTGACAGGAACGAGTCGCGCGATAATTACGATAAAACCGACAGCAGCGCACCGACCGGAGTTAATTATTCAACGCCACGCGTGCGCGCCCACGTTGTGTCCCACAAAGAGAAATACTTCGAGACGATAACCCTTCGATAGGGTATTTCGAATGAAACGCGCATTAACTAGAGAATAATACATGTAGCATTTTATCCTACGCGATTTTATGACAAAAATGATGCTGAGAAAATTGCTTTGTTTATCTAAATCGATCGAATCATTAAGTTACGATAATTGATAAAAAAGTTGTTATGAATAAAAAACTAATTGTTCTGTTATTTACTTTGCACGATAATGTGTCATATTTTATCGTATACACTATTGTTCTTTTTTTATTTTTGAATTAATATTTTTAATAATATTAGTATAGATTTTAATACATGGTATATAATATATGCATTATATTTTCACTGATATAGAATGTTTTATATCATTCTATAATATTTAAAAAGATACTGTTTTTACTTGATTGATGTATGCAAAAAACGGGCCAATCTTTCTTTTTATCAATATTAATCGTTATATCTAAAAAAAATTAGCAAACATGATTATTTTTACTATTTATGTTGTTTCGAAATTAATAAGCAAACGAGAATTATTTCTTTGTTTACGAGTTTAGTAGAAATCCGCGGAACACGACATGCAGAGTTTTTTCCAAAATCGCTTGCTTGACGTAATAAAATCCCTCTCTCAAATCAAAAGTTTTTACATCGCGCGTGAGACGAAATGTTGCGTTTCCTGCCGTGCTTCGCCACGATTTTACGACGTTTCGAGCAAAATCGAAGGGCCATCACCATGGAGAGATCGGTAACGATCGTCATCTTGTTGATTCGCGAGAGATTCAGAAGTCTTCGGCAGGGATCACCGCGGGCGGTCCACGATCGCTCGTGTGGTACATTCGAGGGTGGGCAAAGAGAGGGTAAAATCCCCCGCCGAGGAGGGAGCAGGAAGGTGTTCCTTTACCGGATCGACTACCAGCAACATTGAAATCGGCTCGTTGGAGAAAGGGAGACGGGCGTAGGTGGTCATTCGTTGCTGTTTATTAATTCGAGGCGAGGCGAGATGCGCGTCCACTTTGTGCGGTTCGGTTGCTCGTTTCGCCCACGCGCTCGTCACTGCGTTTCCACCCGACACGCATGCAAGCACACACGCGTGCACGATGATAATGCATGACATTGCGAATAAAATACGCCCAGAGAAAGAGAGAGAAAGAGAGAGAGAGAGAGAGAGAGAGAGAGAGAGAAAAGGAAGAGCAAGTATATGGAATCTTCGAAACTTGAATGAAGACTTTTTTTAGAGTACTCAATAGCGCGGGGTGCATCGAGTATGCGAAAAGGACATCGTAAAAAGGCGACGATAAAGGCGTCGCTACTAAAGTGTCGCTGCCATGGTTTTTTACTAGCCACTGGTATCCGCGGTGTTATTTTATTGGTGACAAGCGTAATGAGGCGTCTGCCGACTAATCGAGTGACGGTATTCCGGATCATTAATAATTTTATTATGCGGCACAAATTATCGTTCGAAAGAAAACACGATTAATGATGTTTGATAGATGCATATATTAGCTGGTGATATCATCCGTAAATTTAAGAAATTAATTTCGTCGAACATATATTACGCGAGTATTAAAAACATTACTACCGGTATTCAGGCAGAACTCAAAATTTGAAAAAGTAAGTTTGAATTAGCAAGTTGATAAGAACACCAATCAAGACACTTATTACTTCTCGTCAACAGAATAAATTTTATGCAAATTACATTTATCGCTGTATTTTAGAAATTATAAACTTTCGATACTTTGCAATTATTCTACTTAATGTCAGATATAACATTGCACGGTGATTTGTTCGTTATATCACTTGCAAAAATAGCGAACATGACAATTCTGGGCAGCTCAGTAGTATCTATTAAGTATTATGCCTGACTTTTACAACAGCTATAAAGTTATAATTATATGTTTGTGTTCTAAAATCATGTTTTTAGACTAGTTGATGAATTCGTGCCAGAAAACCGACGTGACGCCACAATACGAAGCTATATGAAGGGTCAAATATTATATAAAGAAGATGTGTCATTCATCTACTTGAAAAGCTATAATACTTCATCGCTCATCCTTCATGAAATCGTAAAGCGAATTGTTTTGATTTTACAAACGAAAAATCCATACACAGTTTGTTTCACTAACATCCGTAGCGGCTATGATGCATTCCTCTTTCCGGACGCTAGAGGACATTAAAAATAACTGTCTAAAGGCATTCTCGTGGTGCTAAACCACCCACGTTCTCGTCTCACGTTACGATCGCGTATCTCTTTTAACGCAGTGAAAAATCTCTTGGCCGATACTTGAATACCATTATACAAAATTTTTTTTCGGATTTCGCAGGAAATCGTATCGTATCGACGGAAATAGCTGTCCGCCTTGGTAACTGAAACAACTGGCAACCGAGCAAATCGCATTTATTACATCGAAAAATAGACCGAATTTCTTCGTCGTCTAAAATTAATCCGATACATTTTGTCTAGCTTACGAATTATGTTAAAAATGTTTATTCATCGTCATAAAACAATATTTTTCTACATTTTCTGACTCTATCTTGCGCGGTCCTCTCATCAAAAAAATGCGATATTATTAATTTTAACTGTTCCTTAAGATTATTAATAAATACATTAAAAAATATATAGTTTTATCTCTTTTTAAATTATTTCGAAAATATTTGCTGCTATTTTATCTGTAAAAAATTAAGATAGAAACGAAAATATATACGTTCTAATGAATTTTAATAGAATCTGGGAATTTTGTTGATGATAAATAATTGATAGAAAGAAAGCTTTTCTCTCAAAATTTCCACCAATTTCCAATTTGTCGAGAAAAAATTGAAAGTGTGAGATCTATGCGCACATGATGTGCTATATAATTTTTTTAAATATTTATTTATTAAAAACAAGCTGTAAACACGCCAAATCTAAATTTTCAATTATGACGCACACTCGAAATCTCGACTTGGTAAACAATTTGTCGGACATTTGCGTTATATAGATGGAGGGTTCTATCCTAAAGAAGCGAGAATTACAGTCAGGATCGTAAAACTTAAAAAATATCCTGATCGAGACGCGCGCGGCGGATAACGAGGTCGGACCTCGGGGGTACTTTCCGCGCTTGAAGAGGAACATCGATGGTTATTATGGACAACACCATGGGGACCCGTTGCGTTAATATGCCGTTGGGTTGCTGTAGGTCCGCGAACTTTTTATAACATATATAAGAATATATGTATCTCTCTCTCCTGCTCTCTCCCTCTTTTTCCCCTCTTTCCACACACCTTCTCTTAACGGCTGTAAAAAATGATTCTCGCGGCGAAGGACATGTAAATTTATGAAGGCTCGGGGTCCTACGGGGTCGTCCCTTCTTCTTGGCGTGCTATATCCCTGGCCAGCTGACCCGGCCACTAGCATTGTTATGCTAACAATTAATTAATGTCACTGTAATTATACTGGCAGCACGTCACACTTCCTATTCGCATCCTTGTGCTTCCTCTCCTTCCTTCTTTTCTTTCTTTTTTTTTTACCGGCAACGATCTTCCTAACGCTTTCGAAAGATGGAAATTATGCTGATTAAAACGGTTCATTGTTTCTGCTGGTCTTTGTTGCGTCTTCAGGTGTTTGAGGAACCACTAAAGAGGCTTGCCGTACATTTCTCTTCATGCGTATTATACGTGTAAGCGAACGATTAGAAACGGGGCTCGCGCTTTGTGTACGTATTGTCTCGCGACACGCATTGTAGTTCTTTACGCAATGCGAAGAGCTATACTCGGTTTGATTAATTATTGTTTTGTGATTAGATATTTTCGTACACGCACACATTATCTTTCTTTGGCAAGAATTTCATAGAAAATTAAATAACTAATATTTATATTAAAGTTTTTTAAAAAAATATGGTATATTAATAATTAAATATTAATATACACGTATTGATAATTTAAATAATAGTTCAAACATATAAAAGACTCGCTGAGTATATAAAAAAAATAGACCTTTTGTTTTTTTTTTTATTATAAAATAAAAATTGTCACTCACCGATCGATGCGCAACAGCGGAGTTGACTACATTGATCTGTAACATACAAATATAAAATTCAAATTATAACAGCGTCCAAAAGATAATATTTCAAAAAATTATTATATGGATTGAATTTTATATTGGATGTGTACAATAATAACCAAATATTTAATAAACTAATTTTAAAAATTCTGAAAAAATTTTATTTCTTACTAATAAAGTTCTTATGAAATATAAAAATATTTACAGGATTAATCATGTAATTCAAGTCATACGTACTACACAACTAATATATAAATAAACTACTTACCCCAGGGTTGCTCCGCCGATGCCCGATATCTCTCCTAGACCTCCTCCTCCTCTCGGATTGTTAGGGTCAGCAAGGTCCATTAATTCACGTTACACTCGCAAAAAGTTTGTACAGTTTAATACACGCGATACTTTGCATGGCATTCTTGCACTTAGACGCGCGATATTTTTAACGGCACTCCCGCACCTAGATACTTTGTATGGTATTTCCGCACTTGGACGACGTCTTAAACGGAGGTACCTGCTCCTAAATTTACAATAAAAATAGATATAGATATAGTGCTACACTTTGCACGGCACACCGGAATTTCGTGATCGCGGAACAATGTCTCGTTTCACGCGAAGGATTACATTTTGAGTCAACGAAATAACTTTGAGCAAGGATTAAGTTGAAAGCGAAAGAAAAAGAGATCGACGTGAATAAAGTTTGCCCCGACTATTGTCTCAAAATATTCGAATTTCAAGTGACTCACTTAGATATAATTCGTTATGATATCATAGCGATTTGTGATATTATATCGCAGAAATTGTACTAACAAGTTGATCTAGTTTATCAAATCAAAATATATAAAGAAAAAGCGGTGGTGTTCAATGGACTACACATAAATTTATGATATGGTGACACCATTGATGAATGGTGTATGTGACAAGAGGCGAGACGGAACTAAACGACGACCTCACCTGCCCTTATCGGGCAGTCGATCGAACTCTAACCGATTCGGGCTCAATCGCTTGTCGGAGCATAACGTGCTTTTATTGAGCATTTGCGATTCATGACAATATCATATTTAGGTACTTAGCTTCCCCTTCGGGCTAAAATTTCCAGGTGCTAAGCCCTCCCACCAACATCAAAGTGTACCCGTTGGCAGGGTTTTGTCGGAAAAGCCGATGCATAGATATTTAACGTATGAAATAATTATATGCCAAATATTTTGTTTCTCGTTTTTCTGATTAATTATTAATCAATTAATAATCCATAAGAATTTTTTTATTATCTTTATTCGATTCAACGATTCATTTATTATTCTCTATACTCTACATATCAATTATTTTTTGTTATTTAATTACTTGATATTACTCTTTTAATTCGATAGTAATAAGATAAATGATAATTAATAATACATTATATATTAGACAATTTTAAAGTACAATGCAAAATATATTCGAATCAATATTAAAGAAATATTAAAGAAATTATCTCCTGTATTATAAGTATCACAATATCATAAATTAAAATTTTCATTTTTTCTATTGCTTTAGATAAATTATTTAGTCCCTCGACGATTTAGCGTGAACATAATTGACTAATTTTTTTATACCATACCTATATGTATATTTAATGTCACGATGTTACTGCTGTCGTTTATTCAAAGTTGAAAAGGTTGTCAAATAATGTTCAAATATTTAAATATTGATTTTACAGCTATTTTAAAATTTAGTTTACATTTATCTGATTTTCTAGAACAAAATAATCTCGAACAAAGAATTAGCGTTCACAAATTTGTTCACACATTTATCTGTGTACTAACCATCAATTTTTTGTTCTTGTTGCAGGACGTAAGGAGGTTCGGAGGAGAGCGTAGATGAGTTCTACTGTTTACGTCCTCGGTAAGTCATGCAAACTTGAGTGTTAAGCGAATGTAGAGATCACGCTCGCGCTGACAGGATCGCGAAATCGCGGGTAAAATATATCGCTTGCGAAAAAATTACGCAATAAAAATTCTTCTCATCTTCTATTAGGATTGGCTAATTATACATCACGCGAATAACTCCAGATAACGGATGCGTCACCAAAATGTTTAATAACTCCCTGCCTCCGCGAACATGAACGACTGCGGCATTAGAACCCCGCGTTCCATGAGTGTTTTATCGGTTCTGCATCCTTCGCTCTTCTATCAGAGAATTGATCTATCTTTGACCGCATGCACCATCAAACAGAACAGATCTGTTGCTTCATCGATGAAAAAGATATCGATTGGTGTAAGAGAACGCTATGACTTTGAAAATTTCATTTATAATTATATTAGAAATGTTTTATAGTGAATCTATAAACTCATTATTTATACTAATTTCTCAAAATTCTTTTGACGAGCTTATTATGTTTTTTTAAATTGATTGATTCATTACCGTGAAATAATTTTATTCTAGCCAAATAAATATAGATAGACTTACAGTTTTTTTATATTTTTTACAATTGAAATATATCTTATATAAACAACTTCTTTTTTATCTTTAATTTATATTTAAAGCTAAAAAATCTATTTTTAAAGACATTTTCATATATAGGATAAACATCTTTTTTTGCAAAATGATTTGCGTTTTTCAGATAATGATTCTATTATGAATATTGATACGATGCTAATACACGCATATAGACATATGACCAGTTGTAAAATATTTGCATTGAATTCTAGGAATTTGATATTTTATGATAAACTTACACACTTGACTTAACAACTACTATTTGCTATGTCATTAGTTTTAAATACAACCACGCTATTCCTTTATAATTATTGTATAATGTAAAAACATCTTCAAAGCTCCGTAAATTACGGATGCCACAAATTAAAGTCCCGTTTATGTAATTATTGTAAGAATTGCTAAACTATGTATCCATCTAATCCTCTCGATGAATTTAAATTGACGAATTTATAATCTTAGCTCTTTTAAATATTGACAAGAACTATGAAATTCTGATTATCAGATAGATTCGAGAGCGCTTTTTTTGTTCTTGTCGCTATTGACGAGCGCGCATATATGTAATTGCAACTCTAAATCAATGTCAACGAGTTTGCATCAACAAAATATGTATAGATTGAGAAATAATAGTCAGGATGGTTTGACATGTTTCTTTTGCGTGTCGATCCGCGTGCACTCATTTCGCTTTACGATATTTAGAACCGCTTACGTAGATCACTATTCGCAAAACAAAAAAATTCGCAAACGCAGGCGCAAAATAACGTCTTCTCGCATGCAAGATGCACACGGACACAAATCCATTACACGCGATAAGTTAAACTCCAACTTTTTGCGATCTATGAACATTATCTGCGAATTGCGTTTTACGAATATCGATATATGTAGACAAGCTTTTAATGACTGCCGTTAATGTCGATTGGTCACATGTTATGGCATTATACGACGTGATACGTCGTCGCGGCTAAATGCAGATTGCGCTGAGCAACAAATTAATTAACGGTCAATCGTAATGTTCTCGCTCTCGAGCATCCATACTGGCGATCGACACGTTGCGCAATTCGCGGATTTGATTAATGACTCGCGTGCTGATTAATGAATGCAAATTATCCTCGGGTTAGTGTATATGCGCGCAAAAATGTAAACCAAGCGGCGGTTTTTCGTGCGACAAGCTCGGATCGATCAGTCGCGAGAGGCACGAGAGGGTCAGTTCCAAGGTACCTCGGACCTTTTTGGTCGATTCGACTTTAGACGGTGGTTTCCTTTCAGTCTGCGCCGCAACGAGCGGAAAGGAACGAGAGAGGCGCAGGCGAAGAAGGCGAAAGGGAGGAAGAAGATATGCCTCCTCCTTCTCCCCATAAATACAGATTTAGTCGCGCGGTTTACGACCAAAAACGTGTCGAGCCTCGTGAGTAGAGCCGCGCCTAAATTATTAAAGTCGTAAACGATCGAAATCGTCGTTAAGCGCCGCGCGAAGAAACCCATCGGTATAGCGGTACCCATCTCTCCGCGTCGCCTTCGACAAGGATCGTTTTTCTCGAGGTTTCATTGTTAGGTCGCGTTAGGCGGACCTCCGATAGCCCCGGCCAGAGTTGACTCCCGACACGATCCGTCGTAGGCGACAGTAAACGGGCTGACCGCCGCGATTTTTGCGATGGACTTCTGCGAAACGTCCGTGCAGATTAAACTCGAAGATGCGGTAAGAAGACACTTACGACAGATAATCATGCGGTGACTGCGCCTACCAGTCGTGCTATGTGATCGATTTTTAGTTAGTTTCATTTCAACGCTCAAAATAATTAATTTTTTATCTATAACATTCACATGTTGAATATATTGCGAAAATTTGATTACAGAAAATTTTTTTTCAGGAAAAAATGTGTGCTATTAAAAACTTTAATGAAATAAAATTTATTATAAAATTATTGTACTTTCTCTTGTGTACAATAGATTAGTATTATTTTATATATAACAAAAAATAAGAAATGAAACATGTTTCATGAATAGATTGAGTAAACGGATTATAGTTATAATAATTAATGTCGCGCCGCGCAGTGGAAAATAAAACAGCGTAATATTTTGATGAATCAAAGATGAATTACAATAACTTCTCGCATAATGATTTAAAAATTGCTTTAATGTCAAATGAGATTCGAACGAAGAAGTGTAATTGTATAACATTAGCATATTTGCAATTATCCGAGTTTGTTCAGCGTGTTGATCGGCCATAATTATTACGATAATTACTAGATAGTCGTCACATTTATTTCTGTAGACGCGTCCGCGCAAAAAGTCCGAAACAACACGTCACGTTTCCACGTTTCATAAAGTGAATACGCCGACATGTGTTGGCGAGCGACAAGAAACACGATTAAAATTTGTAATTAAAATCAGCTGTGTGGCATATTATCTACGCAGACAATGTAGCCGTCAAATTGCAACGCGGTTACCTTACAGCAGTGCGAAAAATTTTAATTGCTACATAATTGCTTGTTATTATGTGATGATTGACGCAACGTGCTTTATTGCCGCGATAAGCATTCAAATTGAAACGCGATTATGTAACGCGGCTATGTCGATAGTTCAGTAAAGAAACGTGTCTTAAAATAAGGACTCTGCTCCATTTAGCTACGGGATGTATAAGATATGAATTATCGTGCGCGCGCGCGATCGCTATAAATATCCCTCTCCCAAGATTTCCTTATAAATAGAACGAGGAATAATTTAGTTGCACCTTGGTGCATCCGTTTTTCTCGCGGCGCGTTAAACGAGGTGCACCACGTAATGACGTTTAAGAATCTTCCTTTGTCGGATCTCGTTACTTTGTAATTTACTGCTTCCCTTTGAGCGTCGCATTAAAGATTTTCTCGTGGCACAGGCGAGAAAGAGAATACGAGATCGCGTGTAACGATGATACATGCACATGCAAGCATATCGCGTTGTATCAAAGTACGAGAGAGAAGGAAAGAAAAAGAGGACGGAGAGAGTGGCCGCGAAAAAAGGTACGTGTATATGTGTCAGAAGAACCGACCACCCGGTTTTTCGATGGTGCTCTTCACTCCGCAAATATTCTTCAAGTCTAAGTGCGCATGCAACGAGTCAAAGTCGCTAAGAGTCTATGCGTTTTGTCTTTAGTTTTCTTTTATTTCGATTTATCAAAGAGCTTCAGCGGTGAGGCTATAGCGGAAGCTACCTTTATCATTTGAATTATTATAAAATTATGTTCAATATAGCTCCTCGTTTTTCACTTTACTTTTACTTGTTTACTCTGAATTGTTTGACTAATAAAACTGACTTTTCTTTAGAAACAAATTTCAATACAACCTTCTCTTTCGCGATTTTTTTACATGTAACTTTAAATATCTTTTTATATATTTCTAACCATTGTTAAATTACAATTAATGCTTGTTATAAAAATGAGAATAAAATTTTGATTATACGAGTAAATTAATGAAATTGCAAAGTTGTATATTTCTCTGACGCATGACAGATATTAAATTATTTTTCCGTAACGCTATGCAATGATAAATTATTCAACGAAAAAAGATTGCAAAAATACGTTCGCATTGTATATTCAACAAGATAAATATAAGACATCATTTATAACATATACATACGTTTCTTATCACATATCTTTTCTTCCTGCCAATACTTATTCGTAATGAGAACAAACACAAGAGTAGAACGGAATAAACATGAGCTTACACAATTGCTTGAAAAGAGATGTTATCCAATTGCGTCTATTCTCTGGAGCGAATAAAAACTTGAGTATGAAAGAAAAGGAAGAACTTTCTTCTCTAGATCAAAGATGTAATTGTACATGCACGCATATTGCTGGTCAGAATATTTCTAAATTATTAGTGCAAAGTTTCCCTGTAGTATCTTTATATTTGAGATAAAAGTTCTTTATGTTAGATAATTGTATGCTTTTGATAGCAAATATAGTCTTATATATCTGATCTTTTCATCAAAATTAATTAATTCCTAGGATTCTCTATATAAATTCATGAGATGACTCGCGCTTTTCTCAGATGAAGATATCATTACGAATACTGATCCTCCGCTATGTGACTCGATGCATATACTTGGCGATGATCGATGATCTCTTCTTTCTCGCGAGGAAGAAATGTCCCCCGGTCTTCCCACCACACACACACCTGTCCAGAACTGTCCGGCACGTTTGAGATTAGAACCTAATTCCGGGAAGAGTTCACGCGCGCTAGAACTGCGTGCGGTGAGATGCGTGTCGGGCTACCGCGTCACGTATCGGAGATAGGTGGTACACGCACTCTCTAGGTGGCTGACTACAAAGAAGCGAAATCAATTTGCAATTTAAATCTGTCGGCGTACGTGCCCGCGGGATCATCCGATTGCCGCGCCGATGATTCCGCTGAACCTGGGATGGGTACGATAACGGCGCGCGAGATCGAGAGTCGTCCGACTGCATTTCAAAGCTCGCGGCTCACATGAATCCACAGTTCCGAGGTTCCTGACCTATGCATTTCATAGACGATGCAGAGTCTCCGCGGACGTGCCGCACCGAAGTGAGAACTCCTCAATCGATATTGTCGATTTTATATCAATCAGTCATTTATTATTATTATAGGTATTCCTGCGCGTCGTGAGAGGAGCGTCGTTTCTTCCGCTTGCGTTTTTTTTCTTTTTTTTTTTTTTTTTTTTGCGATTGTGTACTATGATCGAATTTATTTTTTAATTTTTAAATGAAGATATTACGTTGAGATTATTCTTGTGATTTTTGTACATCTTAAAGTAGATATTTTTTTATCTCTTAAAATATTATAAATGAGAATAGAATCTTTTATTTAGTAATTTTTTTTCAAATGTTATTTAAAAACTTGTTTTTAAACATTTATTACAATTTAATAATATTGTTTCCGGCATGAATAAATAATTATAAATGATATTCCTTTATTAACTACAATTAATAATATTAGATAATTTTTGTAATTACTATCGATATACGTGATTAAAAAACTTATTTTATTATATATTTATAAAGATTGAATATTTTTAGAATATTGAAGATAATATTATTATATTTTTTTCGTTTGTTTAATTTTAGGGGTATTTAAATTTACATCTTACATTAAATTAAGTATATTTCATCAAAAAAAAAAATAAATCCGTGGAAAAACTGTGTACAGTTTCTTTCGCGCGTTCATAATCTTCTAAAATGGACACGTTGATCCTCGAATTAAGAGACTCTAGGGAATAGGTCTAAAGAAAGTCTGGCTTAAGATCGTTCAAGAACAGTTTCTGTCTCTGTCTTCGTATCTGTCTTCTCGTTTCTGCAGCGGCAGTTTTTTCTGCCACTATCAAGATAGCTTGTGTAATCGCGGTTTTTGTCATATTAATTGATTCGAGCTGAACAACACCGTTAAAAAACGCATCAGTTACAAGCGATAAGTATCGGCCTGTGTTACAAAAAAATACGTAATTATTAAGTACAAGGCAATGAGTCATTGACTTGAGATGAAATCTTCCTCGATTATACATCATATCTCTCATCATAAAGAGAACGATCGAAATGAGTTATACTTATTTTTAGTTTTATTTATTTCACCAGATATATTTGAAACTCATTCACCCTCGAATAAAAAAGATGCGAATAACCCTCTAATTACGTTTCATAACGACACGTTAGTTCACGCAATCAGGCAAGTTCACAGAGATGGTAACGCGACATTTTTCGTTTCCATCCTCAAAGACGTGAGGAGTTTCCGATGGAGACGATTCAAACAAAGGAAGAGAGGGAAAGAGGGACGAACACCCTTCCCGTTTCGTCTTTTCTCAAGTAATGCCATCCCTTATGCATCCGTAACCCTCCCCCGACGCCCGTTGTCACCAAAGTCTCGCCCTCTCTTTCCTTCTTTATGTTTCTTTGTATGCTTCATCTTTCTCAGTTGTCTTCTTCTTTTTCTGCTCTTACCTCCTCCCTCTCCCTCTTTCGTCTGTCCTTCGTGTCTCACCCCTATGTCGATATTTCCCTATCGATTGATCCGCAAGGAGGCACCCTTCCCGTCACTCTGTACGGTTCTTTTTTATCTCTCTTTTCCTTCCATTCGAGCCTTTCTTTATTCGAACCAACCCATCTTTCCCCTTTCTCTGCTAACCTCTACTTTTCTCACTCTAGTGTTTCTCTACTTTGCTCCGACTTCTTTTCTTACTATCTCTATTCGATATAGGTTATATCGGAGCGTATTCTATACTATCTTTAGATTTGTAAGATTAGAGTAAAATCTATAGCCTAATTTTATCTATTTTTCAATAAATAATATATTATCTATATAATTATAAATTGTGATAATTTTACATTAATAAAAGATCTTTTTACTATATAATATAAAATTCCAGTAATATACTTTTCAACAAAATAAATGACATTATTTTAATACAGACATTATCTTACTAATAGCAAATTTAATTTTATTTGAGAAACAAATTAATTCTATTTTTTAATTATTGTTTTTATAAAAAATTATAGAAAAGAAACAACATGTAAGATTGAAAAAGAATGAGAATTAAAAAATTTTTTCAATTCAAACATTTATTTCGGTCATAACAGTTAAAAATTGAAAAAGTAACCCCGTGTTTAAATAAATAATGGTCAAATTGTATACAAATATTAATAATACAATTTGTAGATGTTTGTCAAATTCATGCTCGTTGTCAGTTCGAAGACAATTGCAGAAATCGGTTGGCAGGTGGCAACTATTCGATCTTGGGTTCGTTGTCCCTACAAGAGGCAAGAATATCGAGTTCAGAAGGGCCCTTAGAAATGGTTCGATCAGTTCGATCAGGCCCCCGTGCAGAGTTTTGCCCCTTTACACAATGTTTCTCACGTCACACAGACAAAGGAACGCAAATTCTACGTGAAAATCCGTTTCAGTGTCGATGCGTATGTCACAATGAAGCCCACATACTCACACGCATGCATGCGTGCGAGAAAGCTGGCAGCTATGCCGTGAAATCAGTTACGAAATCACGGGGTCCCGTTGCCATAAGCCCAGCGTCCCCTCGCCTCTTCTTCTCTCTCCCTTTCCCCTCTCGACCTCCGTGAGGTCGATCATTAATTTGTAACGAACCAGCGCCGCCTGTTATTATCCTACGGTTACGCGATCACGTGATTATATATACACGCACATATCGACGCGTTGATTTCACTCGCTTAATTCTATCAGAAACCACAGATTTTTATGACGGTTCGAAAATTTTACGTAGTTCCTATCATCAGATCCTGAAGAAACAATTACACTATTTAACTCGGAAATGTTGCGCATTAAATTATATAGTATATGATAAAACAAAGCTATATAAATATAGAAGCGTAATTTTGAAATTATTTTTGTATGCATATATCTGAAAAAAAGTACATATCTTATAGTTTGCGTTTAAAATTAAAGCGAAGTATTTTATTTTATATTTGCTTACATTTGCCTTTCATTTTATTTTTAATTAAATATCTTCAAAAAAATTTATATTCTTATTACTTTGTATTATTTTATAATTTTTCTAGCTATAATTTTCGAGATCTGTCAATTTAATTGCATTTTTATTTGGACATAAATTTGATCAATTATCCCGTTGCTCAATTACCGTTTTGAGATAGAATCAATTAGCTTCTCCAGAGGAATCGGCTTGAATAACTTAAGAGGAAAGCGAGAACCGTAGAGGAGATTTCTCTCGGTGTGTCCTTCTGGCGCGAGGAAAAATGATCAATGGTGAACGAGACGGGCGATTAGCGAATTCGATCGACATGCCAACCGTGCCCCAGGTCGAGCCGGGGAGAGACTATCGATCGGCACTTCCCGGAAGGTAAGGGGTCGTCGTCGTGTAATCCGTCGTCGTCCGCCCTGAAATGGAGTTATTTCGACTTGGGTTTCGATCGTCTCCACTCGACACGGCACTGTCGCGTCCTACCCGCAATCGAAAAGTTAACCGTCGGAAACGCGCCCTAACGAATACTCTCAACCCCTATTCCTCTTCTTTCTTCAGAGGAAGAAAACCGTCTTTTTTCTTTTCCATCACTAAATTACGGCCTACCACATGTCTGTCTCGTTATTTATGTCTTTGTTTTAAGATTTAAGCATAGAGCCCGCAGTTATTTATCTTATTGCGTCTTCGAGAAAATTTGAAATGCAATTGCACAATGTGTAGATACATACAACGTATTATGTCAAAATATATCGTGGTAAAATTATTTCTCGCAGGGTTAAGAGTCTTCGATTAGTATCAATATATTTAAAGAATTTAGTGTCAAGAATTATGTAGCTCGTTTTATATTATTGTATATCGTATTATATAATATACATAAATTGTTATCATGTGTTATAAAATCAAGAGCAAAAGATTGCAGTATGCATCGACGTAAACATCGGTGTAATTAAGTGCTGACCCCTTGTTAATTGCATTATCGCTGCGTCATTGTACTTCGGTCGAGTTACGAGAAATCCGATTAGTAGCGATCAACGCGACGTTACATTTGAGCACGTGGAAGATGCCGCGGGCTCGAATGAATTTGTAAGATTTGTGACGCTTTATCGTACCACTGGACGATCGATGGCGAATACTTCAGCAGTCTTTGTTTCGATGCTTCCTGCTAATGATGTGATTTTTCTTAGAAATATATCTTTTTATAGAATTTTTTTACAAGCAGATATAAAAAAAGATTAAAAGTAATACTCGGTCTTTTCTGCGAACAAATTATGTAATAGAAAGTCTCTCGTATTTATCTAAAAATTCCAAAAGACTTTATAGTTGATTTAAAATCACCTGGCTAAGCAATATTTTCCTCCTTTAAAGGGCACTTTTCATCTAGAATAAAAAATTAATCTTTCACGATCATATTTTTTTTTTACGAATCCATCAGCGTGACCAGTCAGACAATTCGTCAATCCTAAGAGTTTCATAATGTATTCATCACCATACGTGATTCTAACTATAGCAATGTTAATGGCTCGCGTTAGTTAAGCAATAACGTGTATTAATAGAGTTTAGAAATCCTCGCGACACATTGTCGGTCATAAATTCCGCCTCGCGCGCGGCATTGATGTTATAATTAAAGTCCTCGATATCAATCAATACCGGTCGCAACAAGCGTGCGTCGGCGTACGGGCATAAATTGCCGCTCGTCGAAACAACGGGGACACCTCGACTCTCTCGTGTGACGTAAATCTATATATTGTACGTACATATATATACATATACATATATATATATATATATATATATATATATATATATATATATATTTATGTTACACCCCAAAAGTTTTATATTTATAGCGTACCATTATTAGAGAACGGCAAACGTGTCGCATTACGCGAACGGCCTTTCTCTCATATAAACAATGTGTACGTGGTAGATTCGTTTCACGCGACAAACGACGGGAACATTCCGAGAAACTGAGAGCTCGACCGTAATTAACAGTTGGCGCGACGCGACGTTTAATTGCAATAATTACGATAATTACTGGCCAGCGTGGCGGGTGTACCGCGAGCACCACATCGTCCGTCACGTCACGACATGTTAACGGCAATTTGTTGTTAACATTTCGCTTCGTGTCATCGAGTGGCGGCTCGCGTGATCGTCTCGATCGATACCGCTTGAGATAAGATTGTTGATCTCGCTCGCAACATACGGTGCGCGATGTTGGAAATTTCGATCGGTATAGCACCTCGGAAATTTGTTTGCAGATCACTCTTGTCTCTTTAAGAAATATTATTATATATTTAGGTTAACGATCGGAAATAAAAATGATCTCTCGCATTCGGTTTTATGTTTTGCGTTTGTTCCAAGCAATAATGTTCTTTATTCTCGAAATTGCAATAAAAGAAATCTTTCTCGCAAATTAAAAATTTCTATTTATTTTTACACGATATGTGTAGGTGTGTGCAATTTCGTCCTTTGAACCATTTATATACTGATCACTTTTTACATTTATAGCGATATCTGAATTTAGATTGTGAGATATTTCGGAGACTCGAATAAGTGCGTTCTTCTGCATAACTCTCTTTTTGGAAAATATTAATAATATATGAACTTTTGATCTACAGCTATCCAAATTCCGCAAATCTCCACACATCAACGAAATCTTCTCTCTACAAAAAAAAAAGAAAAAAAAAACAACAGAGAGATAAATTAACGTCGAGATCTGATTTTTGAAAAATTGCTGTCATTCGCGACTGACGCAAAGTCGAGAGATGAGACAAGAAGGGCTCGAGGGCAGGCGCGAGGAAGGAAGAAACGGACCGGCATAAAACTCGCCCCATAGAATTTTTCGTTCGCACGGTTTCATTTCAATTAACGTTCCCTCGTCTCAGGAGGGTTGCCATCACTGTTTCGTGTATGTGTGTGTGTGTGTGTGTGTGTGTAGTATGTATATATACACATATAGCCTATCTCGATGTCTCGCCGATAATTGCGCCGCGGTAACACAGCCGAGTTAGCGGCTCCTAAAGGGATGGATTTCCGAACCGGTTTCGCGCATTATGCGCGATTCTCACCCCAAGGCATTCGTAAAACCTTAGGCAAGAATTCGCGCCGCGGTCGGGGGAGGAGAAAGAGGTGGTCTTGAAGACCCTCCGATCGATTCTCGGTGACTCTACGACTCTCGAATTCGCCTGATTCAATTTAGAAACCTCGTTGTGCCTTGTTGGACTTTGTATTGCTTCTGTTGTTTCGCGCTGGTGTAAATGTAATATCTGTATAAAAGTAAGAATTGCACTTAGGTATGCAATAATTAAAATATACGTAAATTAATTAGATAATAAAACAGTATAGACTTTTGTATAAAATTAAACTATTTTTTTCATTATCTGAAAAATATTAAAATACTAAATTATAATAATTTTACGTATTATTAAATTATAATTACTTGTAAAACAATAAAAAAAATGTAAATCTTTTCTAAGGTAACGAAAAAGAGAGGAGATACTCCCAGAAGTATTATAAGTTTGATATAAAAAGAATATTCTAATGTAAATTCTTTCAAAGATTGATATCTTGATATAAGCTTATATGATTAATAAACACAATTGTTTTGACATGAAACGTTGAAGAAGAAGACAGTTAAAAAAAGAGAAAGAAACTTAGCACAAAAGAGGCTTTAATACAATACAAAGATGGGACTTTCGATCGCAAAATCATGGCAATCAAAGACGCGAGACTCTCAGCGGAAGTTACGATTTCGATTATTTGCACTGCACATCTGGCAACAAGTTGCAATCTATTCCTGCCCGGTGCATCAACGTGGTAACCTCGGCGATGCGTACATACAAGCGTGTGTTATATGTGTAAAGACATTCCCCACGGCGGAGCATACAAGCACATATTTATATATCGCGTACGTGATATTCAAAGTAATTTCTAATGAGTGAATCGCGTTAAACGGAAAGTGACTAATACGAATTTAGATACGTTCATTAACAGACTGTCGTTTTTTTTTCGCTAATGTGATTTATTGCCGCCGTTTTCATCCGCTGACCCGATTCTGCAACAGAGGATGTGACACGTCGGCTCCGCAAGTCGACAACCTTCGTCGCACGCGCTTGTCTTTTTCAACTAATACACTTCCGACTACCATTCGAAATGAAATCTGAATGTGATTCAGAGTGCCAGCATTTTTATTACACGATTTACCGCGCGCGTGTCACATAGAAGGTGATTAATTATGTGCTTATTAACCAATGCAGTAGCTAAAAACGTAAACCATTCAGATGTCAGCGTTGATAATCCCGGATAAAGAATATCCCTTGTAAGATTGTTTTTAATGCTCTTTCTTTTCTGAAAATATTCTAAAGCTCATTTTAATTATTAAATTTTCTAGAAATTGACTGCTTTATATTTCTACTTAATATTTACGAGAATCTAAAATATATATTAAACGTTGCATTTATATGCAAAATAGATATTTTAAAATACTTATCTAGGCTTCTAGAATATATTTGAGGAAAGTTAAAATCATTTAATGCTATGCTACATCAGCCTTTAAAATATTTTTTTAATCTTCAATTTTTAAAAAGGGATTATAATTTTGATAATTCTTGTTTAGAATATTTTATAAATTATATAAATTTTTTATTAATTTTATATATTTTTTCTTCTAAAAGTTTAAAAGTATATATTTAATAATAATAATTAGAATATATATATGTGATTTCTTTATTTTTAACCCAACGCCAAACTAACTATATACTTATTTAATAGTTGGGCAATAACTAACTCTAACCCTTTCGCCATACCTATTGAAATTTAGAACTTGGTCTAAACGTTACAAAATCCAACTCGTCTATTGAACGAAACTATGAGTTGACGGATCAAACTCGCGGTATTAGATCCATTAAAATCGACGGTACAAAATAATTAAGTGACTTACCCCTAATCTATAATACTCGCCCCTGGCATCCTTACTGCCCTTTAACCACCGGCCTCATTCCATCATCCTCTTTCTCTCACTCTCTCTCTCTCTTCTGTTTATTTCTTTTCTTTTTTACTGCAATGCACGGAGGCTAAGAAACACGACTTCGCCAGAGTCGCACGCGTGGCTCAGCGGTGTAATTATGCCGCGCAGTGATTGGCGTGGTTCGTGGAACAGAGGGTGGCGGCGTGGCCTAAGCACGAGGGTGGCGGTCGCGGTCGGGAAGGCGAGGGGACATGCGAGGGGAAAGAGTGGTTTTTAGCTCGAATTCATTAGAAGTAAAAATCGATAAGGCGACGCTCTCGCTGCCTCCGCCGGCGGCGGTTCGCTCGGTAAAAAGAATGCGAGAGCGCCTTGGCCACCCCTGAAAGGTGGCTGCCTCTCTTTTTCTCTCTCCCTATTTCTCTCTTTCTCTCACTTTTCTATCCGCGAGTTGCACGTCTTCCTCCGCTTCCTTCATTGCCGCCACCGCACCATCCCGTTCCAGAAATCACCCTCGACCCGGGCTATCCTCAGCCTCTTCTTAGCAAGACGATACTCGGTGTTTGAGAGAGAATTGCAATTTAAGATTTGGTCGCTTTTTTTGTTTCATTTTTTTTATCACAGTTGCACTATGCGATGCTTATATCGTGCAATTGTTGCACTGTTTTACGTAATAACGTTTTCTTACAGACAATCTGAAATTGTTATCAATAGATTGTTCATATCAAAATTATGAAATAGAAAATATACCCATAAGATTTAAATTTTTCTCAAAAATGTTGTTGGTATTTATATTATATAGTTGTTGCTAAATATGTGACCAGATGAATCTTAGTGTGTACATTATAACATGAAAGAAATACACGCTAACATTACATAAATCAAATTCTTGTCAAAATCAAACAAGCGAGATCTATTTTTAAATTTGTATTATGAATACGAATTTTCGTTTTTTATTAGTGAAGTATTTAAATCAGCAGAAATAGAAATCTGAAATGTATCTGAAGTACAAGATGAGATTGTACAATGTTTAATCTGATTATTCGTTTGAGAAATATTACGCTATTGATCCTGATATTTATATAAATAGCGTTGCAAAATAGATACAATTGTGTAATAGAGACACGATGTCTAAGAGACAGAAGAAGAAGATATTGTGACTTTCTTGTTAGCGTCATATCTCGTTCTATAACAGTCGCGCGAAATGTAAAT
Source organism: Anoplolepis gracilipes (assembly GCF_047496725.1). Lineage (NCBI taxonomy): Eukaryota > Metazoa > Arthropoda > Insecta > Hymenoptera > Formicidae > Anoplolepis > Anoplolepis gracilipes. The sequence continues at coordinate 4,027,900 of NC_132974.1, forward strand.
TCGAAACTTGTACCCACCACATACTATTTCCAAGTTGCGCTTATTGGCTCTTCAGTTGGATCTTTAATGATAAGTGAATGCAACTGGGATGCTCGCGTGTATAAATATGCCGTGTCAGAAATGATCGCCATGTCGTCTGCGCCGACACTCGCGCACGTGTAAATTACAAACGAACAGTCGTACAGCTTTCCAATTGTGCTTTTCCCGCCGTGTATTATAAATTCGCTCGATATCGATTACATGGTATATTGCGTATTTATGGCATAGGAAGAATTAGTTGTACACACGGTTTCTAGCGATATAACATTGAAGTACATCAGTTGACTCGAACAGAATAAAATGTGAAGCACTTTTATGCTACATTTGTCGACATCGGTGTACATTTTGGTAACATATTTTTTGTATTTATTTATAATAATCTATGATTCTTATTACACAAAGTATTATTTACTTTTAATCGAGAAATAAATTTATATAAAATGCAAATAATTTTGTATAAAATTCAAAGAGAGAGAGAGAGAGAGAGAGAGATAGAGAGAGAGAGAGAAAATTGATTTTTCTCTATCGATTCTTCTACAAAGATGATCGACTTTCGAGCTACCCATTGTTTTTCTGGGTCACCCTATGAGCATTAGCGAGGGGTCAGGGCGAGTGATGAAGGGGAAAAAGGAAGGAAAGGACGATGGGCAGACGATTGTACGGGGGTAGTTGGGCTGGTCCAAATTAACGGTTACCACTTCGGCTCAGTCATTAGGGAAAAACTTTCTTTCCACTGGCGCCAACCAATCCCGACGCAAAAGTATCTCGGGGACCTAAAAGAATTTTCAATCGAATCACAATCCGTAAAACGTTTTCGTCCTCGTTTTCACATAACCAGGACGCCACTGCCATCTCTCTATTTCGTTTTCCTCCAGCGATCCCTCCGACCAAGCCATCTCGTTTGTTTCCTCGAATACGCCATTCCAATTCCGGTTGAATGAAACGAACGATCCAAAAATGTACATCGATGAATCGGGAAGTGATAGTGTAAAATACATATTTGTATTGATAGCATGAAATTAGATAGGCAAAATAGTCGATATAAGATATAAGCGCGTACACTATGTATAATATTAAGCGATACCTTTTTTGATACCTTATTTTATCTGTTTAATTGTGTGAAAAGGATTGATATGCTAATATATAATTGATTTAATTTTCAAATTTATCATATAAGTTGAGATGATATTTGACAAATGCATACATGTCCAATTATATACTAGTGATGTTTACTATTTATAATAATTCTCATTTTTTCTCTCTCTCTCTCTCTCTGTCTCTTTTATCTTTTTTTTTAATATTTTAAAATATTGGAATTCTGTCTTTCTCTCAATCTATTCAAATTATAAATTTATAATTAAACACGATGAGAAAATGTCAATTAGAATAATAGTACGAGACGAATATATATTTTCTCTAAATAAACGTTTGAATATTAAATAATAGTTATTATGGGAAATCCTCTTTTTATGCTCTTTTTTTCTTTATTTTCTTATTTTAAACTTTTATAATAATAAAGACATGAAGTAAATGGAATATATTAGCATATCTAACAATAAGTAACACGCGAAATTTTTAATATGCATAAAACATTATCTCCAGGGAATATTTATAAGTGGTATATATATATGCATGTATTATATATATCTTATTATTTCTAATGTTTTCTAAAGTCAATAACCTATACACTCAATTACAACAGATGTGTTGTAAATGTTTCGCAAAAAATTGGAGCGACGCGTCTGAACCTCGTATATTAGATCTGTTTAATAATCTATATTGTGGAGTGCATTGACCAGCTCAATTGTCATGCCGCATACGTACTTTTCATTTTTAATGCGACATAACGTTTCACTCATGGAGCGACACAAAAAATATGAACTTTTTTCCACGAATATAAATTCGCACGATAAAGTTTCAAAATACGCGAGCACCCATAATGAATATGTATTGTCATATTTACACGCGAATAGTCTATTGCCAAAATATTCTATCTCGCGTTTATCGTAAAACCATGTCGTACTCTTTATATCCAAGAAAAACTTTTTCTCAAGACGCAATGTCTTTCGTCCTTCGTTCGCACCATCTTTACCCGGCTCTTAATTACGATCCGGCGACGACGAAAGAAGTGGCGAGGCTAGCGGTGGCTATTAACGTCCGGCGATCGAAGGTAAGAGCGTGCCGGAAAGGTAGAAAGAGAGAGAAAGAAAGAGAGAGAACGAGAGCGAGAGAGAGAGAGAGAGAGAGAGCGAGACAACGAAAAAGAGCGTGATAAAGTCGAAGCGGGAAGAAACTAGGTACTTTTATGTATTCTATACCCAACGTGTGTGGTTTCACCGATCGGTCGCGGCTACGATGCGGGAGTGTCCAGAGGAGAAAGAGAGAGAGAGAGAGAGAGAGAGAAAGAGAGACAGAGAGATAGAGAGAAAGGGGGAGAAGGATATATAGGAGGAGGGTGCGGTGAAATCGACGAAGGAAACTGGCGGGGATAATTAGGCGGCGAGAGCGAGAGGGAAAACGTTGTGGAAAGCAGGAGGTAGGAGAGGGAAAAAGGAGACTTCTGGGTAAAGCGGCGCCAGATAAGACTTAATATTTGATCGCGAATCCACCCTTGGCTCGACCGCCGAGTCAACTCGCTTCCACGTCCCCTCCTTCCCTCTCACCTCCGATCGATCTCCACTCCGTTACTTCCTCTGGACAAGGGACTACCAAAGGGAGAGGGGGGGAAAAAGGGGACAAATCTGTTGACACTACTGTCCCGGAACCTTGTTTCCGATTTCCGCGTAAACGTCCACGCGTGGGATCGGCCCTCGGTGTCGCCCGATGTCTTTCTGACGTTACGCTCGATTAACCAGCACGCGAGACGGATTTTGTCTTCGTGCGCGTCAGATCGAAAGTTTGATCAAATACTGCTCTCACGACTGCGGTGGAAGTGCAGCTTAACACAGTAGTTTTGAGGCGAAGTAAAATGTGAGGATTTTTCACTAGCTTATTCAAAACAAAAATAATAATGATGAAACGGGTTCACTGATGATAAAATCAATTTGAATTAGATTTTTATCATGCGTTTTTTTTTTTTTTTTTTAATTAATTATCCGATTTAACATCACAAGATGCATTTGAATGAAATGAAAATTGTAGTTTGAATTAATTTTGAGAATATTATATCTAAGTTTAATTACTTGGTTCGCGAGCGACAAAATGTTTTAATATCTATTTGAAGTTTGCGCTTTAATTGTGGACTATAATATTACTTGGAAAATGTTTGGTGTTCATAGGGGTTTCGTTGGTGTAACTTTAAGGGCTGCGCGCCGCCTTGTCTTCATTCCTTCGTGTCCGTGGTGAAGTCACGAAATTCGTTATGTACAATGTAAATGGCCTTCGTGACTTTAAAAGCGTTTGTTTCATTGCGCTCATTTTAATCGGGGACAGCACGGCTCGTAAACCTTCGCAAAACGTAATGAGGTATTTAAAGCCTGAGAATTCGAAGAAAGCGGATCGATTAAGCGACGCGAAGCGCTAGTTTATTCCCGTAATCATACCGCTACTTAACAAGAAGATAGGTACTTTATAATTTTTTTTTTCGTCCTTTTACTTCCAAAGTTTATTTCAAGAAATATTGGAGACTTCAGAATTAGTAAAACAAGAATATAGATTTACGCTATATTATTGTACAATTTGTGTATGCAGCATGAGTCGCTTGTTTCCTCATTTCAACTTTTATCATTTTTTTTTTCAAACAAGAAATGATTATTAAATAATTATGTAGCTTCGAAAATTTGTAAGCATATTATGAATCATCTTTCTTTTTTGTATTTTTATTTATATAATTATTTTTACATACATACATACATACATACATATACGTGTAAATTATTTTATATGTATGTATTATAAATGAATAATAATTTTTTAATCAAAAAAAATATATATCATATATTATACTTGTTCAATGATTATTAAAAGCATCTTAATTATATAAATAAGAAAAATTAAATAAGTTAAATTCTTAATATTCTATCATGGATATTAAAACTGGAAATATATTATACTTCGAGACCAAAGAAGAAGATTATAAAATTGCAAGTTCGTAATTCAACACAAGGCGTTGTCTCTCGCAAATGCACGCAAATGAAGTTTAATTACGGTATTCTGAAAACATCAGTCTCATTTGAAGCGTTTATACTGCCAACCCGATCTGTCAATTAACAGACTGACTGATTGACATTTATCGTATACGAGATCGCGTACGGATGGAGCGGTACTAATCTGTACGAGTTCGTCATCGTCGGATCATCGAACCTGCGGTCAGAGAAGACAGAGGCGTCGGGTAGGAAAACGAGAGAAGCGGGAACAACCGCGAAGAAGCTCCGTACGAGATGGTAGGTGTTGCAGAAGAAGGGTAGCCCTGCGGGCTTCTCGAAGAAATTTCCATGTCGAGGCGGCGAATCGATTAGACGCCGGTCAACTCCGACCCTGTCGAACTGCAGACTCGATATTCTCCGCTCCTCCCGCTCTCTTCGTTTCCTCCCTTTCTCCTCTTGTCTCACTGTCTCTTTTCTTCTTTCTCTCTTCCGAGACTCGAGTTCGAGCGTATAATTATCAGAGGCACGCGAGCCCACGGACTCTCCTCGAGAGGGCTCCTCTCTTCCTCCTTATCCCCGACCCGTTCTGCACCTCTCCAAGTGCCCCTCTCCTTGACCGCCTCTCCCATTCTAGTCTCCGGTTCGCTAATACTAGGAAGAAACCTAGACTTACTGGGCTCCTACACAACTCGACCCCACGCTGGAGGAGCCGCGGTACCCTATTACCATACGATTTTCATGTTAGCGCCTCCGGGCCCCCAAAGCTGCACGACCGCGCATTATACTGAACCTAATCCAAGTTGCAATGTGATGTACATATGAAAACGTTCTCATACGTAAAACTGAAGTCTCGGATATATAGTATGTATATATACATATATTACAAGTTAAAGCGTAAGTGTAGATGTAGCAAAATCATGGAATGCTGGCTAAGTAATTGTACCATACATGTAGACATTTGGTTCTAGTAGCGTAAGCGATCGAGGACAGAAAAATTCTTTAAGGAGACAAAAAAAAAAAAAAAAAAAAAAGATCGAAAATAAGTGCATCCGAAAAGACTAATATCGCGTCCGTGTTCAAGAAAAACCATTGCGTCAAAAATTCTTATTTATTTTTCTCTCTTCGCGTGTTTCTCTCTTGAAGATAGAAGCTCTTTCTACGCATCAATCAATACTTCCGTTACATGTGACTGCACGATGTTTTTAATAGGACGAAGAAGGGAATGAACGCAAGGCCCTTAGTCTACGTTAATGTTGAATTTTCCCACCGGATATACACGCATCTAGTGCAAGTGCGGCCGCGCATAATTATGTGTATACATATAGAGTTATTTGCAACAGTCATTGATGTATGCATTGACAGATAGTTTTGTTTAATTACCGGATTTAATTGAGAAAAAATGACGACGTGAACGTCGACTAACATTCGACTGAAGTATATGCGTTTCTCATCGCACATGCGTGTATGCGTGTGTTAAAACGAGAAGATTGAAGGTTTCACAATACATTCCTTTTATATACACGAAAGTTTCAACTTCAATGAGATAATTTTGCATTCATTACTCTACCTAACGTAATATATACGTTACGTGTAATTAATGAATTATTATATAATTTTGATATTAAATAGATGCACATTTATTGTCTTTTCAGGATATATTTGATCTTTCTCTTTCCTTCTTCTAATCTGTTGTAACTTCATTATTTTTCACTAAATTTATTTCAATTTTTTTTATATAATATTATCATACGACTTATTTCATTATTATTATTATTATTATATATTTTATAATTTTTGCGATTAAATTTTGTAGTAAAAACTAATATTGTCGCATCTACTAATTTATTAATAACATTCGTAATATTTTTTTTCACGCTCGGTAAAGAATTATTAGTTAGAATCAAAGAGTTATTTACTCTTCTAAGTACATACACAAAATTAAAAATAGAGATCGAAACGCATGATATTTGATAACTTAATTATGTTTGTTATTAAATAGAAATACTAAGAATTTCTTATTAATATGGAAATTTTTTATCTACATGGTAAAATTTATCGTTATTAAAGCGAAAATAAATAATAATGCGCCGCGAGGAACATCACGAGAAACACGACAGGAAATCTCGTGTTTAGAATCCGTAAAGCTTCAAGAGGCCGTTTGCATGGTGCAAAACTGTAAACGACGATCGCGGGAGTAGAGAGACTTGCCGTTGTTAGACAATTACTTATTCCCCAAGAGAGTACCGACATCGATGCAATTGTATATGTACGTGTTATTCTCCTATCAAAGTTTTAATTTACGAAACGTGAGTTATGCAGGATTCAAATACTCGAACATACCGATTCAGTTACCACAAGCCGAGCTCTATGTTTTAGTCCTTATTTTCGAGACATCGAATATCCAGATCATAATCTCTTTGATGCAAACAGAGCTACCAATGCAAACACGCTAGCGGGACACTGCGAACGTAATCAGTCATGTTGACATTGAGGAGCGATTATCTCAACAATGAAGATATTTAATGTCGATATACGAAACCTTCGAATCTTTTAAGATGTCTTATCAATTTACTGATACTCTTTAGGAGGTGAAATCTTTTTGCATACATTACATAATGTTCTCATTGCAGGTATTATTTTGGGATATATTTGATTATCAAAAGTTGTATTTTACACATACTTATCGAGTCATGTAAGTTTTGTAAGTGTGATATGCAGATTTATTGATAATTTTAAACTATATTATTTTAAATTTTCACGCACAAACTAAGAAAGTTGAATCGGACCTATAAAAGTATCAAGAGTTTGAAGAAACAAATGTGATGGTCGCGATATAAAGCTTTAAAACTCTTAAGGTTGGTAATATAAATTTTTTTGTATTGTCTCGCTGGTTAAAAAATATAACCGCGGAAACAACGAGTACACTCGCTCAGGCTTCATGATTTGCTGCAACTTTTTCGCCAGATGAGTATCCGTGTTTATCATCAATTCTACGAGACTTGAAGCTACAAATGTCGCATTGTAGTCCAGCCTATAAAATCGCTACGCTCGCCCACGCCGTGAAATCTTTTTCTCGTTTCCTCCTTTTAGTCAAGCATGAAAAACTAGAAATATTTATCGGACATATCTTCTAAATGCATCCACTCTTTGTGATTTTTTTATTCCATTTGAGGTGTTTTTGCGACAAACGAGCGATAGTATAAAATCATCTCTTGAGATAACATTGAGAACAATCAAACGCAAATATACAAAGAATATAATGTTATTAATAATGTCATCTATCAATTGTTTCATTTATTTTCGTAACTTTATTTTATATTAGAATTTTTTTTTTTGTATTCTAATAACTAATTTTATTAAAGGAATTTATGTATTCATTTAGTACATCACGTTTATGATACTACACAAAAATCTCTAAAATTTTACATTATTTAGTTCACTTACAATTATGAAATACATTTTGTACCTATATTTAAAAAAAAAGGTCAAACAATGACTAAAAAGAATACTGTTATAAATATAAAATATTGTTATAATAAAGAAAAAAAAATAAACTTGTCATGGAAAATCAATTTTCATCGTCATTTTAATGTTTGTGATTTGAGTTTAAAAAGCGGGAAAAGTCAATAGTTTTTTTATTGATTATATCGCTATTCGCTCGGTGACGGACTTTGATAAGATAGATTTACGAACTTACGAATAGATATATTTTCTAATAAATATTTATGAGGCGTGTTGCCGTGCACGATCGTAAACTAGAAACATAATTCGAAATTCGTCACGGACGCGCAGACCATTTGCATCGATTTTAACCGTCATCGTCGCCGTCTCGTCACCGTCATCGTCGTCGTTGAAGGTCCACGTGTCGTCACGTGTACCTTTACCTTCTAACGCTCATAGAAATCCCTTCATCGAAGATGCAAAAACGATCCATTTTATTGAGGTACATATAATCGAACATCCGTCCTCCAATGAGACATAGCGTCATTCTTAATTTTATTATCTCACAACATAAAGCCGTGCCATCCGCATAAATCTGCAGCCATCTTCAACGACACGCGACCATTCGAAATTTGAATATCGCCCGAGCGATTCTTGTACCAAGCCGTGCCGATCATTTGCATCATTTTGATTTTTCACTCTCATCCGCTTTGCATTATCCTCTATACTCTCACTCTTTTGACAGAGGCCTACTTTCGGGCAGATGAAACCATAACAATCCGTTATGCGAAGACACATTATACCCGTTGTAAATAAAGACACCGCATAACGTTTCGATTGGGTGATTTTTATTTTCCGAGGCGTTACGAAACGCTAAACAAAAGTATGACGACAGAGATTTACATTTAAAAAATTTTAATTGAAAAAGTTACTAATTAAAATATAAAAAGAAAATGTATTACTGTATACAGACTCGTCATTAATTATATATTTAGATACATAGATAAATTTTTAATTTCGATTACTTATTCACGTCAATGTAAAATGTATGAAAATACATGAATATTGTGAAAAATAATTTTATTAACACAAAATAACGTCATTTAACGTCTGAGATTTTTATATTCGCCGCTCGCAAATAAAAGATCTTTATCTTCCGCGGAAGAGAATGGTTGTGCGCATCACTGCTATATATTCCTGTTGCCGTGCAACTGTCGTATTGTGTATAAAGTACAACGTGTCACAGACGAACATCGCGAGTCAATACGCCCGCAGTAAAACTAAAATCGTTATTGTCACCCACGAATCTCGCCAGGATGAACGCACGGCCCTTCTGTAACGTCGCAAAAATTGGCACGTCGGGCCCTCAACGTCGTTCGGCAACTCCATTCGGATGCAGGTACGACCGTACAATTATTATCATTGTCACCCACGGGTTTCCATACTCGTCAGAAACAGCGTCCGTGGACCGCGCAGCCGTTAAAGCAGGGAGGGCCCCGTGGAATATCGCGAAGGCGACCTCGAAGGAACGCCCAAATGGTCGATCGATGGGTCGTACGCACGACAATTATTACTATCGTCATCCGGCGATCTTCCGTGCCGGTTGTAAAACGGCGCGCGAGAACTTCGTTAACGCGATAAAAATCACTACGGAGGAAAGATCCGAGAACAGAGACTAGTCAAGGTAGGCTCGAAGGAGATGCGAAATCGCGCGATCAATCGACAGTTATTGCCATCGATGAATCCCCCGCGAAAGTGTGTGTTGTATACGACAAGGAAGAGAGAAAGAGAAACAAAAAGCGGCTCGCGAAACTCGAGACATTGGGGTTTGTAACCTGGACCTTGTTGATCGCGGTAAATTTTTGTAGCAAGTTGTATTCCGCGTTCCCCTTTTTCTTCTTCTTTTCCATTCGAAAATGAAATCCTGAGCGACGTCGATAGACGCGATTAAAATCGGGGAGAAGGGCCGAACAGTTCGTTTACGACCTTCCACACTCTCGATAGCTCGAGTGGATTTAAATCGCGACGGTTTACGACGTTATCGAAATCTGTGTTACTCTGGCTCGTCTCTTAAGTAAGATAGATAATTAACAATTTTATGATATTTTTATTTGTTCCATATGGATAGAAATATCTCAAATTATTATTTAAATTACAGAAAAATAAATAATATGAAAATTTTTATATAGATAATAATAAGTAAATAAATTAAATTATGCGGAAAATTGTATTAAAATTTTATAAAAATATCGGAAATTAAACTCATTTAAATATAAAGATTAAATAAAAAGAAAATTTTTTTAAAGAGCGCATTTGGATTTAAATGTGATTAATTTAGTTATTTTTCTTGATAAATTTCTATATATAGACTTCTCTTTTTTAATATATTTTACCTTAGCCTCGTATTAATACTTTTTCGACCCTCTCTGTATATATTACATAAATCTCCATTTTTTCATGCTCGGAATGCTACTTATGCAACATCCCTCCTGTATTCGAGGCAGATTCGAGACCCCGAATAGAGAAGACTCGTGCCTCTAAGAAGCAAACAAATCATGCAAAGCAGCGTGCTGGATTCTAAGAGTGGAAATCAGAAACGATGCAAATCGCCGCTGGGCTCGTGGCGGAATTCGAATGTAATTCAAATGCAGTCGCGTGTCCTCGGTTACATCCTGGACGCGCGAGCACGCGCGACAGGACCGCGTCGCAGGATCGGCGTCGGGAAGAGAAAATATTCAAATCGGTCTTGCGAAGAGATTAGAATTAGAATCGATGTTTCGTCGGACACGTGTCTACTTATTGGGAATCGTTATACGGTTCGAAACAAACTGGATGGAAAGTGCGCGGTTCGCGTGGATGGGAGAAAAAAATATTTAAATTTTTCGACCGCCCGACACGAGCCGGATGTGACGATGCCTTTGTCATACGGTATTTGAGTGAATGATTTATTTACATTGTATGGTGAATGCGCGAGCTCCTCGTATAAGAGATGAGCTTATTAGAAAAATGTTTTACATAATACTCTCATTTTAAAAGTACGATTTATTCATTTGTTTTTTTTTTTTTTTTAATTTAATTGAAAATAATTACTTTTAATTACTTGTAATTCTGAAAGCATTGATATATTGATTATTTAAAAAAATATCGATTCCAATTGTCCTAAATATACTCATTATCATAATTAGAAGTATTTTATATTTATTTAGCGTACTGTGCGCGAAATGTAGATATCAAAATGAAGTTGTTAATTGTCGAAACGCGATTTATATAATATGCAACTTTCGAAAAACGCACAAATCCTATCACTGGTTGACAAAGGTGCGAATGCAGAAGTCACATCCCTGCTCGATTGGAATAACCGTTGCACACGAGGACAAAGCTTCTGCATCGGCGATTTAGTCCTCGAGATTCAGCGCGCCGGAACATGTCGCCATTCACAAAAGGCGCGCTCCACTTCGTCATCCCCTTTCACGTGCCGCCCATATGCAAATTTCAGGATCCGTGACCGCACGCGACCGACCGCGAACAGGATTCAAATTCAAATTTCTCGCTGGGAGGGTAGATTCGCGCCCGTTACAGGTCTTACCTTCTCGCGACGTTTGCAAAGACCTGGTACACTTGTCACCCATTTTGAATACCGATGATACCTGTCTCTCTTCAAGAGAGAGAAAGAGAGAGAGAGAGAGAGAGAAAAAGAGAAAAGAAGACGAAAGGCAAAAGAAAGAGTATAATAATAATAGCAGGGGGCCCGGCGGGGGCCCGTATCGAGCCGGAAACCGCCGCTGAAAAATATAAAATCGACCATCAGATTGTGAAAACCAACCGTCGAATCACGACTGTAGATTTCGTGAATCATGGGAAGACTATTACTTTTTCCCTTTCCCTCTTATTCACATCCTTGTTCATTCAGATCCTTGCTCGAAATAACGTGGAGTCTCTCATCGATATTAACATGCATACCTGCGACAGTCAGCCGCGCACACAACCTTTCTCTCTTTCTCTCTATCTCTCTACTTTTCATTCTAGATATTCCCACATTCATGCCCTACACATAAACACCTTTAATTCGGGCCATTGTCCTGGTGCCCGACTAGCCCAGACAGATACAGATATCCCGCGGGAACGAACTTTGTCACTCTCGATGCGCTCGACGCGGCCCACAGGGTAAATGCACACGCGGATCGATTCCTCTCCATGATGTTGAATTAGAAGGAGGATAAGGGGGTTCTAGGGACTCATGGAGAGAAACAGAAAGAAGGAGAAAGGGGGCGCCCCTTTTGAGACAATAATAGAAACAGTGCCCGTACTATACCCCTCACAGGCATGACCCAAATACCTTAAAATACACGAAGCCCCTTTCTCTCTTCCCTTTTCCTCCATTTTTCCTCTTTCCCCCGGGCTCTCATATCTGCTCTACCTTTTCAGTTCGCTGATACAATTAAAGTACGTTGCGGTCTTTAAAAGGTCGCCCCGCACCTTCGTTTGTCCGCCGATTTATGCACGGCCCGCAGGAGTGAAAAGGGAAATCTGGGACAGTGTCATGGATTCTACCTGTTTCCGGGGACCTGGACCCCGATAGCATGCCCAATCGGATCGACCCTTTCTGCTATTATAATAACCGAATCTTCGGTGTACCCTTCTTCCTACCCGAGAAATCGAAAGGGCTCGCTCTGCGTATATTCTTTGATTTGTCAGATATATCGCGGGACCCCCGCTCAGCGGTCTATAGTTCGGTTTTGTTATTAGGGACGCGTATGGCCCACCGTGCCGGAAGTCGCCTCTCTCGAATAGCAACACTATAGCTCATATACTTTGCAAGCCGTAAATTTCAAACGCTTGCGATACTCATGATTTAACCGTTGAAAATTAATACAGGATGATTAGAAAATAAGTTTTAAATAAAAAATTATATAAACAACATTCTAATTTAAAATATATGAATTTCATATTTAAATACTGACAGATAATATATTTCTCTAATAGCTCTATATATATATATATATATATATATATATATATATATATAACGACAACTTTTTTATATAAAATTAATAGACTAAGACAAATAATAACTTTTATCCATATTAGAATATCATTATTTTTCTATTCTATTAATATTTATATGAGTATTACGATGCATATAATGATGTCGTGAAGAGACTTAGGATTATTTAACAAATTGAAATTGTCAATAATTGGAATATTGAATTACGCGACACAAGGATTAACAATAAGTAAATATTTCCGATAGAAAATTTCGCGATTAAGAGAATTGCAAACTGTTCAGTCAGTAAAACTACATATTGCAACTATAAGTCTATTTATGCCATCCGGCATAGGTGTAAACAGTGTTTTAAAATGTTCATTTATTTGATAATCGAACATTATTGAACCCCATACCGTTATCTCTGCAATGAATGTTTGATGACATTTTTTTATTTTTATCAAAGCGCCGAGATAGCTGGATCCAAGATTTGCATGTCATTTTTGTTGCGAACGATAGTATTGATATTTACGATTGTGTTTAGCAGAAAAAAAAACAGATAAAAAAGTTAATCGACGAAGCTTATAGATGTCGACAGTCGAACTTTGCCTTTTATTAACGTTGAATCGCGTTTGTACGTGCCAAATATATATATGATATAAGAACAGATATTATCATTAATAGCAAGTTTCTTGAATACTAACAATAAGATTGATTATTTCATTAAAATGGCTCGTAATACCGTATGTGTTATTAAAATCAGTGCACTGTTTACTTGTCATATTAATCGCTGTCAAATTCTTTCAAAAATACTTTTTTGATTATTCCACTTTATCTCATACATTATATTAAACTGGCATACATGCAGCGTTACATTTTTGCTTATCAAATTAATTTACAATAGTCGCTAATGCATCGAGCATTAGCAGTTTCCTGCCAGCTATTCTGTTTTAGTCTTTATTACTTGAAAATATTTTAAGCACATAATAGTATTAAATAATGAAATATAAAATATTACAATATTATATATATTTGTGTGCATATAATAAGAATACAAAATATAAATAATTTACTATAAATTTTTTTAATCTGTCAAATATAACATCTCTGGAATATTTTATATGCATTATACATCACATGATTTAGAATAAATTAGTATTGCGAAATGAATAATTAATATGAATAAATAACAGTTAAAATAAATATAAATTGAATAAATTCTTACTCACACACTGCCATAGTTGCTTTACTGTTGCTCGACGCTTTTCAAATCTCCTCTCGTCCTCTCAAGTTATCAGGATTTGTTGCATTTGGTGCACTCACTTTCATTCACTCGCAAAAATACTATTTTAATTAAAATCGCGCGCGCAATAATTAGCAGAATATGAGAATCGCACGACACATTGCATGACACTCCTGATATTAATTGCGCGTGACACGCATTTTATTATATTGTGATGAAAACAACACGAAAACTTACATCGCACAAGCTATGATTTACTTGGAACTCACAATTCACGCGTCACTTACAGTGTTACATCTGTTAATAGCGAAAAAGTATACATTTTAATTTTACTAGGAGTATCTTGTATTATTAAAGCATAAATATAAATATACAAGTTAAAATTAAGAGAGAAATCTCTGCGGAATATTTCAAAATATATCATTGCTTTGCCATTTACTCAAGTGATAAATTTCGATTGATTATAAATTATATAAAATACGTATTTTAATAAATCAGACGTTGATATACCAATAAATTTCTGCATCGATATTTTACTACGTGATTGCTATATGTATAAATAAAATATATGATTAATTACAACTGTGTGAATACTTGTTATTTAAACGCATATTATTTAACTTCGAATATCTATTTATATATTCATAATGTTTTATTAATAAAAAAATTTTTAAAGATATCGATGTGTAATTTTAATCTAATATGACACGATACTAACAATAAATGAAACAAATATTAGGTTAAAACGCGATGGATTAACAATGTGGAAAATATAGAATTGAAATTCATTTGAACAGGCGATACATTTTAAATATATAAAAGTCGTGAAATAAATATATTGTTAAATTGCCTTTATATCACAACTTAATCGATAAATAGCTGTCGACATACTTGATATGCTTATGAATTGTTAATTCTTTCAATGTAATTATAATTAGAAAAGAAAGAAATGATATTTCTCGACGAATAATAAACAACATACGCGGTCCGCGCAGTTACTTTCCACTTGAGTCTTGCCGTGCGAATGACAAGGTGAACTATGGCGTATAAACAATACGCGTCTGAACTAAACATCTCGAGATAAGGTCAAACATAAAAGTGGAAAAGTTATTCATTACCATCACGAAATATTTAAATATGAAATATTTAATCACGAAAAATAAATTTATGTAGAATATTTCTCTCTTAAACTGAATCAATGAAAATGTCACTGATTAAAGTAGCAATATAAGATTTTACCAGAGAGAGATCACAATGAGAGTATGTAATATTATAATATAAAATATATTTTAAAATACCACACAATTGAAACCGTCACTGTTATTAATTGATTATTTTTCAATGAAATTTCATCGTTATACTTTTAACTAAAATCAATAATTAATGAATACTTTTTAATGATAATATACTAATTCCATAATTTAAGAGAATCGAAGTATTCTTCAATTTCTTTCCAAATTAGTAATGAATGATGAACATATTAGCATTTGTTATTACCTCAATCACTCAATTCGTATATTATTGCGCGTTTTCGATCCGAAAATGTGATTACAAATTAATTAGTAAATCTACGACAAAGCCATGCGACAAATTTTTGAAATAAGGTACCGTTAAGAAAACAGTTATCGCCCACATAAATACCGTAATAAAATAAGGATTTATAATTCTTCTATCATTTCAAATCTTACATCAAGAAAATAAGTCACACAAATTATCTTTCATAAATAATCGTCTTTGATTACAAGTTGTTAATCGCGAAAATTAATTGATTACGCGAGTTGATAATTATAATAATAATCATATTTCGAGAGATAATCCGACACGTCGTCTCGGTACACCTACGCCGGAAATTAATCATTCGCGAGATGATAATCTGTGCGTAGAGAATAATCGCATTTAGCACGTTTTAATACCTTGTCGTGAGTGATCGTATTTAGCGAGGTAATACGACGGAGCGGTTTGTGCCATCACCTATCTGCCCGAGTGTCGTCGCGTGAATGACAAGGTGACACGGTATAAACAGTTACGGGTTACGGCGCCGAATGTCGAGAGTCGTGACGTAAGCGCGCTACGTATCATAACAAATCTATTTACGACATTTATATATTTCACATAAGAGTCGACGCGGCGAACAAGGAATATAAATTGCGAATAATTATTTTATTGTCATATTTTAAGAGGGATAATTGTTTCTTTAACGATACTTGGATCGCTTCTAATTTCGGATCGTGGAATAATACCCGAATCCCGGCATTAAATATTTCAAATCGATTCTAAAAGTGAAAAGTGATCAACCTTCTGTTAATGATCTATGTAAGAGGTAGAAGAAATAAAATATGTACAATCTGTATGATATAATTTGCTAGTCCGTTTTAAATATTTCAAATTATAACCTCTGTATTTTGCGGTGTATACTCGCTATCGTTAACAGGTACTTGTTTAATTATCACATTCGCACGACACGACACAATATCATTTTTTTTTATTGCAATTGAAAATTAAACGATGAACGACTCCTAAGCATTAAAATGATGGCTGTTTTTCAAAGCAGATATTCGTAACTCTAAATGAAAAGTGAAATAAAGCATGATAATTATTGTTACATTTCACGAAATTTATGATAGTAATTATTTCATGAATGCTCTACTTTGAATATATCTTGCTTCGCATTGCAGCTATTTGTCAGAGTAAATATAATTGACATATCATTATCTAATCGAAATTATAAAGTAAAACACACACATGTATCATCGAATAAAAGACTTGATTAACGAAAAGACATGACATAACGAGCGTTTATTTTGTTAATTGATTTTTCGATAGGTACTCACAGTAGCCGATTGCGATAATATATAATATTTCTATCAGCGTTTTGATACCACAAATAATCGCATAAAACACAGCAAGTTGTAAACGAGCACTAAATAATTACCCTTTCTCTCCAATTCCATTAGAGTAGTATAGTTCAATTCCGAGATTCCGCTAGCCAGAAAAATTGGCGCGCAAATGCACGTCGTGACGAATATATTTACGTTGTGTAATAGGGAATTTCGGAATCGGACCATAGTGCTTTTTAATAAAAACATAAATGAAAAATGTCATTGCTTTGTATTGGCTACACTGTATTTTATACGATTATATGTAGCAGCGAGATACTTGTACTGCAAATATAATCGTGATCGAGCACACATTAATTTGAAGAAATAACATTAATTATAATTAATGTTCAATCAGTTGCAATTGCTATGGCAATTATATTACGGTAAGATTATTATACAGATTACGATTTATATATTTTTGAACATATTTTTAATAATGTATAAAACATTCAAACACGTAGTTTGTCAATTTGCAAGAATTAATTAAAAATAATAATCTCTAGATGAAGGTTATTACATTTATTATGCAGCTGTATTGCATAGAACGTGGAATAGAATAGCATCTATTCGTAATATAACTTAGGTTTTATTTTATCGGACCACGTATATATAGTCGAAAATCCACACAAAATCCGTGTTAAGCGCATCGTTTTTGTCCTTCTATTACTTTCTGTTCTTTTTAGAAGCAGGTGCTTATCTCGTTTCGCAGAAATCTCGTGTTCGATGTAATATTATACGTCGTCACATCTACATGAATTTAGCTTGCTTTTGTATCCGCACTGTCGTACATATATATAAACAACGCAGCTGGGCTCGCGCTACCGAGAATCCCCCCTCTCCGGCTCCTCTCCCCCTCGCGCGAGACGACAGCGAACTCTCATTTTTTGGAATAGATGTTAGTATTGTCTAGACTATCGCGAGGGTCAGATTGAATTTTTCGAGATTCTCATCAGCATTATAACCGTTACATTATGTACGCAATATTGTGTAATAATATCAAGAGTGATAAATCAAGTTGTAACGGGTCGTCAAATAACTAGTGACAAAACCTCGTATCATATGCATTCTGTCCGATACATTTATCTTAGTTTATATTCAATATAACGCGTCTACGTTTGCGTTGATGTCGCGTTTAATAGAAATTAAAACGAACGATTCACATAGTGAATAGGTATCTCGCGTAGTGTAAACTCGAAATCTCGGATATCGAACTGCCCTAATGAAACCGGAAGTCGACATGTTTAGCCGCGCTTGTGTACAGTGTGTTGTGTGCGATCATTTGTGGCGTCGGGATGTGTTTGTAGTATACATAAATATAATCGCGATCGAGGATCGTGAGTGTCGAAGAAACGGAATCAAGTTGATCCCCGTCATCATAAAATATTACAGTACGATATTATAATATATACAGTTATAAGAATCATATCGAATTACGATTTTAGATTATTGGAAATAAGTATTGCGTTTTTTTAAGTAAACGCGTTTAGTGTATATCAATCGATCGTTTTATTATGCGTAGAGATACGATACATCGCGACGGTAATCCGATAGCTTCGTGATTTTCAGTTTCGCAGTTTCGAAAGAAATAAAATTGTCCAAAAGTTACGAGAATAAATATTGTCCGCGAGTAAAAGTGCGGCAGTGCCGAGAAATGTGTCGGGAATACCGAAAAAAAAGTAATCGTGATTGTCGTAAGAACGGAATTACGTCCACCGCTGGAATTAATGCTGCGATCGCTACATTGATAATTATATTACGGTATGATATTAAGATTTATAAAAACTACTTGTGTTTCTCAATACATTACGATTTTATGTTATCGAGAATATATCGCCCGCAGAGCTTGTAATATCGGGTGTACTAAAAATAACATAGGACAATTATATTAAACACATTAGCTCTATTTTGTTTACGTTTTTTATATACTTCGCTTTCTCTCTTTCTTTGTTTCTGTTTTTCATTCTCCTCTGCCTCCCTTTCTCTCTGTCAAATATACATTTGTCTCATTTCAAATACAGAAAGTTTAAGGAAATAAAGTGAGCAGATATACCCAAAATATATTGTCACTATAGTATAAATATGGCAATTTTCTATCAAATAAATTCTTTATAGTCGGAAAAACATTGTTAAATATATTAAGTGATATATTAAAGATGATACATTAATTTATAAATAAAGCAATAATTGTTTAATATATAAATAAAGTAATAAATGTTTAATATATAAGAGGGAAAGAATTTTTCCCTGATTTTCTAAGACTCGTATTTTATACATATTTCAGAACATGGTATATCTGCTGGAAAAAATGATTACTCTTGTTCTATTTTTTATTTAAAAAACGAAATGAAAAAAAAACGAAACTCTTTTTGAACGACAGATTCGATTTCTATATCATAAAATATATAAAAAAAACGTGAATTTGAAAATATTTTTACATTGAACATTTATTCAACACTGTTTAAAAGCTTTATAAATTTGGATTATTTATATGTAAGAAATCAGATTTATATCATATTTTTAAAAAGTATACATAAAATATTTGGAAATTGTCATTTTCTTGAAAATCTGTTTAAAAATCAAATTTTGTTTAATAATTAGTTTTTAAAATATTAATTATTTTAAATATCATTTTCTTTTAAATACATTTTTTTATTTTATTTTACAGATCGACATTGTGTGCTACAATCCTGCTGTTGCGCATCGTGCCGGTAAGTAATAGTGATTTGAAATATTATAATGTTATGTAATACACATTTGTACGATTTCTCATGATAGAGAAGAAATAGTTTATTAATTGTAAGGGTCAAAACTTGGAATTTCTTGAAGGACATTATAACTCGAAATTCTTACTCGTGTACAAACATATGTATACATATATTTCTAGCTGTCATTTTCTGTCGTTTTGTGTCAAAAGATACAAAGTGTTGTGTTTATATAGTACTTTTCATTTTTAATTACATAATAAACAAAATATAATTTATCAATAGTGAAGACCCGGAAGAACTCTGTTCACAATAATTTACGTATTATTTTACATATCTATGCAATCATTTTGGCAGGATATTTATTTTTGTTGTAAAGTAATTTCTCACTTCATTTAGCAACAAATATTATAAGATTCAATAAAGTATTATAGTCGCGGTTTGTACCATTTTATTCATTTTTTCTTTTTAAAATTGTGCATGTCAATTGTTACGGAAGTGGCTTATGGGTAACTGTGGGAAAACGCGTGAGCAAATCGAGACGGAACATCTTTCGCCGCATTCCTCCATAATTCATCTTCGCTTTTCTCACTACGCTTGTCCTTTTTCTGCTATTTCTCTCTCGACTTGCGCCACGATCCGTGCTTATTCATTCAAATTCCAGGCACCTTCTCGCAGAATCGAAGACGCGACGTATTCGATATGCATTCCCATGTATACGTATATACACGCACGTATGTGCACCATACGCACCGATCAGTTGGCAAGTGGTGAACGTGGGCGTGGCATTATCACGAGCGTAATTTTAAATTAAAATAATATATTGCCACTTCGTATCACGCTACTATCTTATCTCGCTTTAATTTATTAATAATAATCACTAAACATATCGTATGTGAAATTCTCGATTAGTAATTCAATAGAAATTCGCAACGGCAGTAGAATATACTATTTCTCGAGTATACTAATTCTCGATTTCTATTTAAGTTATCAAGTATATAATGAATAAATACATAGGATATAGTTGCTAGAAAGCACATTTCACTATTAATTATTAATAGCAAAATAAAAAATATGCGTGTATAATATTTCAATTTTGATTTTAAAATTGTAAAACTTTATAAATTATATTTTTCAAAACAAAAAATGTAATTACATGTATTTATATCAAGTTTGTCCTGAATTTTGCACTAAATAATGTAATTGAGGTTTGAAAGTGACACCCTGTATAGCTACTGTTACGCACATAACTATCACCGGTGAACGACTAGATACGCATCGCTGCTTTTTTCCCATCGTGCCAAGCGATCATCGATGCGATCGCCAATTCAAATTTGAGCCTACCACCGGAGGCTAGAGAGACGGTTCTTTTACTGCGACCCATAACGTTTCCGTCGAGTCGCGAGAGAACGGCTGCGCGCACGTGGATTCTTCGAAATTAATGAACCGCGAGATTCGAAGCTGTTTGCCGAAGAGGCGCATCCGAGAGGCCTGCAGTAACGCTAATTATCTGCGCGGGTAAACTATGTGGCGGAAAATGCGAACGCTCTATTCTCGACGTCGAATCATTTTTCGAACGGCAGTATAACGAGAAATACACAATGAAAATCATATACATTATTGTGTGCCAGATATAAATACTTTTTGAGAAAATAATAATGGACTTCTATATAATTTATTTTTTCTAAATTCTAATATTTTTATAAAACTTTTGAAGACATCATTTTACGATTAAAAATCACTGTTATTATTTGATAGAGCAAAATATTATATATTGTGTTTTAAATATTAAATATTATATTTTTCTTAATTATATAAATTAAAATACATTAATACAAAGTATTTTTATAAAAATTGAAAACATTCTTAATAATGTTTAAATAGAAATATACATTATAATTATAAATATAAAAGCAACCTCGAATATCAAAATGATAACTAACATGATTAGTATAAATGAGTATTACCTATAGATTTAAACGCTCACTAAAATAGAGCAAATAAATTGGTTTCCTTCAAAATAAAGGCTGCGTGAGAGCGCATTCGTGTTGCACAAATGTCCAATAAATATAAATAAAACTTAAATTATCCGAACGACTTATCTGCGTCGCGTTAGATCGGTATCACGATCCCGGAGAAGCGATCATAGGATGTGTGTCGCTGCGGGCATCTCGCGAGCCGCATACGTCAGATGGATTTTTCTAGGTGTAGCTTCCTGTCTGACGTCACAATTAGTCCGATTATAATTACGAGCGAAAGAGAGAGAGAGAGAGAGAGAGACGCGGCCAGCGGTTACACGCCAGAACGAGGAACAGAGAGACACGCATTAACGGCGTAGCGAACGACGGTACTAGAGCTGACAAGCGGGATAATTAGGCGGGATGGGACAGGACGTGCGCATTAATTAATTAGCCCAATCTAAGTCCACTTCGCTTATTGTGCGCGCCCGTACGCGCACACGAACTGGACGCGACCTCAAAACCTATGCACTACGATTTCGAAAGCGATATGTCGCACGATCGCGCTAATGCAGTATTTCAACCAGTCATTGAATCACGAAGGTAAACCGTTAATTTTGTCGGAGATATTAGAGTTTCTGTTCACCGACAAATTTCAAATGTAAAATGTAAAACCTCTTAACTCGCCAATTCTTATCAAAGCTTATATCTATATACATGATGCATGACACATTGATGTGATATTAAAATGATATTTAATCTTCTATTATTCCGGTTAAGAATTGAAGATTTCGTACACAAGTTTTATTATCTCAATTATCAACAGCTCTCGATTTAGTAATAATAATATTTAAATTTAATTCTTAATCAAATAATCAAAATGTATAATGTCAAAAATTGAAAATTAAAAGGAATTGGCTTTTATTAAATTTGCGCTAAACGAAGATGGAGTGTAAATCCATTCAGGAATCCGTGTAGCCGGCGGCTAGTACGACTACAGATACGCGTTTTATTTAATGGGCCTTAACATCCTGACGGAGGACAATCAACCGTGAGATCCGCAATGCGGCGTCTCGATTTCCGCGCGCCCGAGCAACAAGCCATCAAGCAACGAACGTCCGGGACTTGAGATCTTTAGCAAGGCCAGACCGCCCCTGGCTACCCTGGAGTTCTCTCCCTCCGCTGCCGCATCCCTGAAAAAATAATTAATTTATGCTAACGAATGAGAAGCGTAACGGCTGGCGCTCTTAAATTCGCGCCATTGAGCGACCAAGTGTCCGTAAGTCCCTTCTGCGAACGAGAGCGTTCCTCTTCTCTCTTCCCGCTCTTTTCCTCTCGCTCGACTGGTTTCCGTCGAACTGTTCGAAACTGGTTGCAACCCAAGGGACGCGGACACTCCCGAGATCCAGGAGAGCAAAGCGGAAACGAGCGGAAGAGTAAAGGATTGAGATCGGGCCGAGTCCTTGAGGAGAAGAGAGTAGATCTCTCCATAATTAATTTTATTATTAGAAATTAAATCGCAATTCACAACGAATTCTGTTTATTTCTCGAACAATAACTTTTGCGATTACTTACTGATTTACAATGAAGCTACACTCAAAAAAATGATCTTGCAACTTCAACAAAAATTTTCTAGGTGTAAAAAATTAACTGAAACAGATAAATTATTAGCAAATGCTGTGATACTGCATATATTTTGCACTTAATTTAAATGACAGAGACAGAATTTATATCTGTACTATTAGTTTAATTTAGACAGAAAATTTTTCAATGATGCTTATCTTTAAGGCCTATTGTCGAGGACAATTTTATTTGTGTTTAATATTTGGCAATGGGATCTAAATTTTCTACAGGTATTGCTAGAATATTGCTGCTTATAAATTCTATACGTGACAAACAATATTCTAACAGATACAAAAAGTAGCGATAAATTTTAATTGAGACATCTAGAAATCTATCTATATTAGCAACATATTTTTTTGAGTGTGTAAACCGTAAAAATTATGACATTTTTTAAAATAAATAATTAATATTGTAGATATTATATTTATAGAAGATATGCTTTTTTTCTAATCTTTTAAACTTTAATTATGCGTATAGAAAATTTTTCAAGCATCAGCGAATGTATTATTAGTTATTCCGACAATAGCGGTGAATGCTTTAAGACCTTTTCAGAAATATTCGTTATCGTTCTCGCTTAATTTCTTCTCTCAGGAAAATTAAGTCGAATTCAGGTGCAACCGCCCGAATATAACTCATTGTCAGTAACAATGCGTCGTTGCAAGGACAGCTTAGACTTTTTTTCTTTCATTTTTTACGCTATAAAACTATTTTTTTCAAAAGAAATCTGAAATCTTTATCTTTCTTTACATACGTCTACTATTCATCTTGCCAACAAATTTTATCGATGCAAGTTATATTTAAGCACAAGATTTTTACGACTATGAAATATATACAGGCGCGAAAATTAATACAGCATCTTTAAAAAATAATGCAGTAAATTTTTACTGAAGCTTTAATCTGTAATTTTGAAGATACAATAATTAGAAAGCTTAGACTCTGTACAATATCTAAAAGTAATCTCTTCGTCAGATTAGATCACGCGAACGAAAACTTAGTTACATCGCAAACAACGCGTAAATTGCTGTGCTGCTTTAAGCATTGCAGTGATTGAAGGGAGCCACTCGAAAGTTACTCCCTCGGCTCCACGAAATTTTACACAGGGCACATCCGGGGAGGGAAGCAGCCCGGTGTGACGGTGGGGGGTGCGAGATGGGAATTTTATAACGAATAAAATTTTAAGCGCCTTATAAAACCCGGCAAGTGTGCACTAGCAGTCTGTAATATGGGCCGTATATCCATGCACCATCTCGTGTACATAAAGTCCGTCTCTCTTCTTCTGTCGCTTCCTTCTGAACTCCCTTCCTGCCATTCGCACATCCTCTCTAGCCCCCGCCATGGTTCTTCCTCTTTATACATTCTTCGTAATATTTATTATTTTATATGTGCTTTGTTTATTATTTCGCTACGATACAACATAGAATCTACACAATTTTAATGAGCCAGTATTATATAGCGGGCTTTTCAATGATTGTGCATATTCGCGAATTTCTGCAATATAATATGCATATAATGAGCATATAAAATAATGACGGAATAATAGTTAAAATTTTATGCGAAACATTCTAAATATAAATGGCTAATTAAAAATTGATTTTATTGTTAATCTAATTTTAAAAATTTGAGAATTTAAGTCCCATCAAAATCTAATATTTTTATAATATTATTGCCGTTGTGTTGACTCTTAATTACGATAAATAATCCAGGTATGCGTAAAACGCAACCGATTTCAAACCCAATTTTCCAACAGCACCTAACAGACA
This sequence comes from Anoplolepis gracilipes, assembly GCF_047496725.1. Lineage (NCBI taxonomy): Eukaryota > Metazoa > Arthropoda > Insecta > Hymenoptera > Formicidae > Anoplolepis > Anoplolepis gracilipes. Next base: position 4,052,614 of record NC_132974.1, read on the forward strand.
CTTAGAATTGAATTAAGAATCTCGTATGCAACATGCTTTTTTATATACGAGAGTACGCGCGTGCATTGCAACTTAATGATATTTTGGAATGTAAAAATGCTCTCGGCCTAGCTAGACTCTAATTGGCTGACCGGCTATTTCTCTATGAAGAGAACTTCGGTGGCGAGAGTAAATGTATATGTTATCCATCTTTCCTTGAGGCCACGTTTCCGAGCAAATAAGGCCAGTAATCTCCTCCCTTCCTCTCTATTTATTCGCGATTTCCTGCGTTTGCATACTATAGTTGCGTACAATGTGTTTCTCTATCGAGATGTGAAATAGCCAAAGGATATAGTAATCTTTTGTTTACGACGAAGATATAACATCGAGATAAAAGACAATTAAAATAATTTTATTAATATACTATATAATCAGAGTGTTTGCTTCCTGAAAACACATGGAAAACCTTGAATTCTCAGGGATTTCTTTTTTCTTTTATCTATTCAAATTCTTAATATAATATTGAATATGAAATACATATTCTTTGCAATTTTTAATGATAAAAAAATTAAAATTTTATGCAAGTAAAAAATGCTTATGAAAGTTATTCAATTTTTTACTATATTTATAAATCTAGCACTTGAAATTAAGAGACTTGTGTTTTTATAAATGAAAAATATTGGAAAACGTATGAAAAAAAAAGTTTTTACAGAAAGTTGTATTTAAAAATCTTGCAAATATTCTCTTTACTTGTAACAAAAACATCTGGAAAAACAAAGAATTTTCAAATTTTTTATAAGATATGAATAGACACCCTGATAATAAAATGTGTCAACTTTTAATTCAATAAAATTATTATTAAATTAATTCAATACAATAGAAATGTGAGTACAATTTAAGGCGTAAATTTTATTATAAAATTATGCATTATATAAAAATGATATATGCAAATATAAAGTCGACACAAAAAGATAATTTTATTAGATTTAATGTATTTAATATTAGTAATTTTAATTTAACTTTCTCTTTCTCTCTTCTCCTTCTTTTTCTGTATGTGTATTTGTGTAGTAAAATTGTCTGCACTCAGAAACTTTATTATTTATTTGCCAAGAGTGGAAAATGAAAAAAAAAACATTGGGCAAATTAACGCAAGCGATGACAACGTGCAACAGATTTTCACCTCAATAATCAATTATTGTTTTATTGTCTGTCATCCGATCACTTTGGAATCAGTCTTATGTTAGTATCGATAAATGATGCAGCGCATTATACATGTTACTAAAGATCTATGGGATTTATGAAATTACTATTCAGATATATATACCTGACGCATTAATCGTAAGAAAAGAAATTAAAAAAAAAAATATATATATATATCCATATGAAAAAATACTTTTAATAGCAAATTGCAATGTATCTACTTGTAACATATCCTATTTGTCGCATAAGTATTAAATAAATCCCACACGATACAGCTCGAGAGGACGATGGCGTTATCTCGCGACCAAGAATCAGCGTGGTACTTTTTAATGATCGGCGAAATAACGTGTCGTTAATAAATTCTTTCACATTCCTTCCAGGCATATATATACAGTGTAACCGATGTAACGCCGGCGCTAATGCGTCTAAGACGAGATAATAAATTCCTCCGCGTGGAGAATAAAAATTGCGACGTACGTAACGCACCTGCGGGAAAACACCTGCCGAGAGAAATAAGATACAAGAGAAGAAGACGTGGTCTCCTGTAAACGCCGTAAAATCTAGATGCTGCTTCACGCAGCCGTACACAGAATGAACGGGCCGTGAAATATTTATCGCTCGCTAGTAGATTACGTTTATTTACGATTTTCACCATGATCCATACGTTCAAGAGAATATCATTCAATCGGATATAGCAATAAACTATGTTCATCGTGACTAAACCGTTTTTATACTCGCCATTAAACATGACGCGTTCGGTTTACCTTCGAGAAGAAAGAGCTCCCCGAAAATAGACTAAAATCAGTTTGGAAGGAACGCGCCTAAGGATCTCGATATTATTCCTCGCGTCCGGTGTTATAAAATTCAGTTATGAGGCCCGGTCGATAAATTCCGATCGGCCTACCGAAATTCTGACTTCGAATTCGGATACGAGGCGGCCACCGGGAGCGGTTGCCCCCCCGCGGATACGCCGGACATTATGCCCATATCTTATCTATCATAATTCTCGGAAAAACCGGCTTGTACCTCCCTTTCTCTCTTTCTCTCTTCTTATATACTTCGCATATATGTGTACGCGCGTACGCATACACGCACACATACGAAAGGCTCTTATGAGTAGCTAATGTATTAAAATGCATTCTAAACCTGCTCTGACCGATGTCACCAGGGTCAGCATGGGGACCGCAGCTTCTCTTTTTTTTTTTTCCTGGACCAGTAAATCCGTTTTATCGTCCATTCTAGTGAAGATCATCTCGGTTTCATTTCGGACATAGTCTTTTTCTTTCTCAGTTTTTGTTTCTCTATCTTTCTCTTTTGGTTTGATCTTTATTTTTCGTTGATTTCTAACTACCGTATCCCTCTTTTCATCGTTTTACGTTTCAGAGATGCATCAAAGCGGTCTCCTTTTGATACTTGATTGAATTCATTCAAAAGCCTACATTTTCTTCGTCTTTAAGATTCCAACCGTCATTTGGTGATTGTTGCATTGATCGATGATGGACATATTTTTCGATGAATTATTTCGCGTTTTGAATAGTATCGCAGACTCACGTAAATATCTTGCAATTCATTATTACAAAAATGTTTAAAAATACACACAAAGTTGTATAACTTAAAAATAATAGTATAATATATATAATATGTAATTATACTATTAAAATAATAATACAAACACATACACATAATAGTAACAAGTAAGATAATAAAAATATATCATTTTTATTATTATTTTTAGAATTTATTTGATCTTTTACTATTTTTATTAAATTAATGTTTTCATTTTCTAGCACAAGTAGATAATATTATATAAGATATTTATGTATTCTATACATAATATCTTATGCATTATATTTTCTTGTATGTTATTTATCGCAAAACATTTATATTTTGAATCGATAATTGTTTTTTTTATAATTTATATATAAATTCTTTAGCTTGTCGGAATGAAAACGAACAATCATCGCGCTTGGGTGATTTCTTTGCAATAATCTTATTCTTTACAGAGTCAAATTCTAAGGAACGAGAGTGACAATCTTCACCTGGCCGTTCTTTCTTGTTAAAAGGACAGTGAGGTTTCTTGTTTACACACCTGGATGCTATTGGTGTGAATGGTCCATAATAAGAGCGAGTTTACACGTGTGTGCATGCGGTCTCTAGAAACGTTTCCTTGAAAAGCAGGGTATAATCCAAAGATGTGAACGAAAAATTAAAACAGTCGATTTCTCGCACAGCTTCTTGGTTATAAATAACGCATCTGAAAAACAATTCTTATTTTAGTTTCATGCACAAGTATGGAGCACACAATAAAATAAACGAATCTTTCTATAAGTTTTATACGACAATCTATCATACGGTTAATAAACACACGTGGTTGTGGTATATTAAAGAGAAAGTTCGTATATGCAACATTCAAATAATTATTTTGAATCTTCCTGCAAGATTAGAAAATCGCCGCTTCATTCCTGCGAGGTGAATGGACATCGCGTATTGAAGTCAAATGTTAACGCATTGCAGATGCGGAATTATTAGGCCATTAAGCGATTATCATTAATCGATTCCTCAATAGAACATCAATCGGTTTAAAAAAGTATTGCATAAACATAATTAACATTAATTAACATTAATTAATACTTTTTTTTTACTCGATGTACCGTAATACACATTAAAATATAATTACATAATTAAATATAATGTAATTATACAAATTATATTAAGTCTTAAAAAAATCCTATCTTCAATTAACTTTTTCTTAATATTTTTATTTATTACCTATTTAAATCTGCTCATTAACATTTGCTTGATTATTTTCGTTTAAAATCAAGCTTCCATCCTATTTCAAATGTATCGAATTTCAACGGTACGGCAGGAAATTCTCTACATTCCTGATCGTCGAGAGAACAACGATGTCGCGGTTGCTACCACAGGCAGCGGAGGAAAACCTTCTCGAGTTTCCCTCCCTCTCTCCATTTTCGACTGATCGATCTCTCGATCAGCGGGATCGACGTCCGACGATGGTGCATGCGTACGCTCCGGGGAATTGGCTTCAATTTAAAACGAGCCGCGGACACGGCCTAATCACTATATACCGGGGATATTAGCTAATCTCGACCAATTAGACGTAATGGCTGGATTAAGACGGGTCGCACACGCATGCTAAAATTGAATATTATATAATCCTCGGACGGAACCATGCCATGTTTCCCACGTGCGTTATATATCGCGAACTCTCGGCCGTCATTAGCCGCTGACTTCTACCTACCTACGATCGCCGTCGCGGCCGCGTGTGTGGGACTCGAGGAAAACGAGACTAACGATCTTCTAGGAGAGCGGAGAGCGATTTTCTGCGCCGCAGAGAACGCCGCGCGGAAAGCTTTTGTTGCGTGGACACGCGCTAACGTCTCACGAGCTTGTTGCAGGCACCGCGGTAATAGAAAGTAACGTATGTTGTGGAGTGTGGAGGGAGGAAAGGGGCACAGGAAACGAGAAATTCACAAATGGAGATAATAATTGTACGAATCGGTTGTTCATTAAAATAAGATTGGAAATAATCGCGTTTCTGCAGGCTCATGAAATTTTTTTTTTTTAGAAGTTAATTAGCGTAAAAAATATTTTACAATATATTATACTATTATCGTTGAGAGAATAAGAAACTTAATAATTTTAATAAAATTTGTGACACGAATATATCTGCAAAACTATTATGTAAATTTATTTATTACTATAAACGTATTAATTTCAACTAAATTAAAACAATATAAATGTCAAAATATATATATATATATATATATATATATATATATATATATATATATATTTACGCGGAAGCCTTAGATTAGCCGTAAAGTAATAAAATAGAAGATAATTGCTGACAAGTATATAATAATAGAAGAGACATGTGGAACATTAATGCTCACAAAGTTAATTATAGTTATAAAGACAACCGTTACATGAAAGTTCAGCGTAAACAGTTATCGCGAACACACAGCATCGAACAGTGAAATACAATTCGTAATAATAGGTCAGATCTCCTAGAGAGTTTCAAATAATAGCTTCTAATAATTGATCACATTGACATCAAGAAGACGTTTCTTTGTCGTGTTTCTACCAAACTTGTGATATGTATCTTTTCTTGTTACTAACGGCTTTTACAAACGTTACTAATTATTGGAATTTATCGTTAAGTTTTAAGAACATAAGTATCGAATATTTCACGTCAATCATAGTTAGTTTTTATTGGATTGCACAGTGTGTGTATTATTGTTACTACCTTAGTGAATTTTATAAAGAGGAAAACGATATTGTGAAAATGAAGAACTTGCACGTAGATCATAACTCCGATATTCAATTTGGCAGATTGATCTCTATTTTTCTGAAATTGACATGACATTCTTCAAATGCCATCGTAACTGTAGACTTATAGACTATTTGTGCAACCTATCATAATCTTTTTCTTTTTGAAGTTATAATGTGTCAACATTATTGGACACATTAAATTTTGATGTCATAAATTTTGTTACCGCTTAAAAACTACAAATATTTTGAAGAAATGAATGATAATATAGCGTCGTAAGAAAATGTCATTTTAACGCGATATGTGATAATCAGATTATTGGAAAATATCGAAGACTATAATCAGTAACGTTAACAAAAGGCTAACTTGACAAATACCTGTGTTGTCCCCATTTCCGGGGCCCAGGCACGAAAGAGACTTACATTAGGTAGATTCCGTGAGAGCGCAGGTTTATCGCTGACTCGATTATCGTACCTGTGCAGCGAGACTGGGTCTAAATACAATAGTAGATAAAGAAAAATTTCATGTTAACTGCGTCGGGACATCTGTGTTTGCTGTGTCTGCGCCTTCATCAGATCGAGTTTATGAAATAAGTTCCGAAACAAATGACGATGCCGAAAGGACGTCATTATCGATTGTTTGCAGTATTAGGGTTATCGCACACAAATTGACATAGCATGTATAGCATAAAACCATCTGAACCAATGAGCATCGAGCATTAAGTCGCTATATTGATTTACATAGCATAGCATAAGCAAAAGCTCGATGCCCATGGTCCAGATGGTTTTATGTTATGTCAATTGACGTGCGATAGCCTTTATACCTTTGATAACTATAATCTAAAATACCTACTATCTTGGAAAGTTGGATGTTTCTTTTTATTATTTGTGAGCATTGAACAAATTTCAATTCGCGAATTTGCAGCTTGCAAAGGGACGGTTTAAATAACATGTTTTGAAAATCCCGAAATAGATAAGAAAGGTGAGAAACCATCACACCTTGCGTGTATCGCATGTTTTATATACAAAACTCGTTTTCTCTCCTGAAAAAATGTGTAGAGGAAGTAATTGAAAACTTTAAAGATAACATAGGCTATAGCGCATGAATTAGAGTTGCTAGCTAATTTTTCAACCGCGACTATAAAGTGAGATATCTGAACATTTAATCTCGACAAATAATCTTGACTTTGAAGAATTACCATAAAATATTGCTGTATTCTAGAGACGTTGTTGGATTTTTTCTTTATAGTTAACTGAACAAGTTTCACCGTGTGTTTTACTTTGAAAGTAAACTTTGTATTGTGCAAAAACAAGGAGCGCTTATTAGAATCTATTTTTCATCGATTTGCCAAAAATAATTGAAACACTAAATTCTACAGAGGACGAATGTTTTTTATAGTAATTGAAACTGCCATATTTTTGCAATTCTCACGATTCAAGTTTGTAAGTGCCAGTTTCTTTAACGACGGTTAATTTTAAATCGGTTTAAAAGTTCGTCTTGTTCTGAAAAGGAGACGAAGATATAGTAGTTTAAGCCGAGATTAGATTATAAGATTAACATTAAGAGCCTTTAAAGTTATTTAAAGTTTTCTAAAAATCAGAGAGATGATTGAGCTATGTTAGATTAAAATATTAATATTAAATTACTTAAAAAATATAGATTCAAAAATTCCAAACCAAATTTAAAAAAAATGTCAATGCGATAATCCATAAGTCCAATAAGCTCTTCGTCAATTCTAGAATTCTGTAATTTAAAAGATGAAAGATTTTGAGTTGGAGTAATTTCCACGCTTGGATAGGTGCGAATGAGAAACGGAGAAACAATAGAGACGATAGGAAATTCGTATCGGCAAAGATTCACCGACCTAATCCACTGGCGAAAAGATCTCGAAGCATGCTTTGGTTGGTCGTCGTGCGGTTTGTCGACGGTCGAACGACAAGCGTTCCCCAAACACAGAGGGACAAGGCCAACCCTCGAGGGTAGCAGGCAACAAGTGACCACAGAGCAGACATATACGAACAACACCCGTGAGCGCTTTTACTTCCCCCGCTTGCTCTTTCTTTCTCTATCTATCTGTATGTCTTCTTTTCTCTTTTACCTTTGTAGCTGTCGACCAGCCGGTCGTCGTTCCTCGACGACAATCGATATATCGATCGTCCACGGAAACCCGACGTTATGTCGGGCACACGTGAAAGTAGGAACACTAACGTGTATACACACATCGGTGAGGGGACCGAACGGGGACGAGAACGGATCCTTGCCTTACGTGGGTTGTGGTAGGCCACGGACATCCGTTCATCCGTCTTTCGTGCCCTTCGAAGGTCTGCCATCAATAGTGAACTCTTTCTATCTTGAAGAGCGAGCTATGATTGCGCGAAGGTGAAATATCGTATTACGCATCGTACACCGATTTTTCTTTCAGTTGATTCTTCTTGCGCTTTCTTCATTTTGAAGATGCATTTTGATACAAATTAAATCCTTATAAATTCTCTTTCAGCAAAATTTTAATTGACGCGATAATAAAGAATTTTATTATATTACCGTAAAATATATTGAAAATTGTTTTAATAATTTAAGAAAAAATGAAGAAAAATAAAATTTTAAACTTCAATATATGTATGCGAACATTAAAATAAACATTTAATATTATATGCAATTAATATTTTAATTAAAATTTGCATGATGTTTTATATTTCATAACATTATATAAAATAAGATTCATCTTATTAAGATAAGATTATATATAAATATATTTTAATTTTTTGTTGTAATGTAGTTTTATTTTTAATATATTATTATACTTTTTGCTTTCATTGTTGCATAATTTTTATTTATTATTTATTTAACTTTATCTTGCGCGACTATTATATATATTATTAATATAATTAAATCTTTACGTATACTTTAAAATCTAATCATATAATAAGAGCAAATATAATATATTCTTAATGATTATATATATATATATATAAAGTTAATTTGATCAATGATCTTTATTTGATAATCTATTAAACTTTTCGAGAATCAAATTTCCTAGCTTATATTCAGAAAGAAATCTCACGCAAAATTCTTTTATATCTTGTCTAATGAAAGATCCACGTTGCGTAAATTTTGGTTACTGATCAAATAAAGATATCAGCGATGATAAGATGAAGACAGGATGAATGATAGGGAAGAGAGAGAAAGAGCAAAAGAGCTCAGGCGGTAAAAGGGTCGAAAACCGGAAGTTCGTTAGCCGCGCGGACGGAGGAGACGCGGTGGCCGCTGGCTAAGGGAAAACACCGCCCCCACGACGGTATTTCTTTCGGGTTTTACACGGCGGCGTCTCGACGTGGCAATGTTTTAGCGTATTGATCCGTTGGGGGTTTAGTCGAGTCGGTGGTAAGAGAACCAACACGGCTAGAGCCAGCGGGTTAGTGACGGAGGGGTGGGAGATGGTTGCCGCCACGATGGTGGTAGAACGGTCAACCGGGGCTGCGGGGAGGGGAGGGACGGTAAAAACTGGACGGCGGCACTTACTCGCTCATAATCACCCCCCGAGCCACTCCAACCACCCTCGACACTACCCCGGCGTTAGTGCTTCGCTGCACTCTCATCGACACACGTAACGGGTTTCGTCTTTATGTGGATCTGCTGCGCGCGTGTGTTTGTATCTATGTGTGTACGTATATGCGAGGTAAACACACGAAGGCGACGGACACCCAACCCCAATGTACGTGCGACGATTAGGAGCCGCGTGCGAGCATTAGCTTCGAATAGTTACGTGCGTTCGGTGGCGGCCGCGGCCGGTCGATCCCGAAATAAGGTGAACTGATATTTCTGTAGAACAGAAAAGATTGGAATAAACCGCGTATAAAGTATATCCTAAAATTGTACACATACATTTTTATTTATTGTCAATGTTTATATTAAAGTTTAACTTATTTATATAATTATTTTAACGTTATTGACGATATATTTCGTAGATTCTTGATAACTGTTTGAAAAGTAATTGCATTAATATGTTGCGCAAGTAGAAAATTAAATTGAATTTTATTCTGAGAATTTCATTGCAGAAAAAAAAATTATGCTTCTATTTAAAATATGCTATTTCCCTTTTATTCCAGTAATAGTCTTTCAATCTTTCCTTATAAATATTTACACTTTAATTTCTTTCGTTGTGTATTGTGCGAATAGAATAATTTAAAATTTTTACAGAGATATTTTTATTGGAAAAAAAGAACATTGTATATTATATACAGACAAACATTGTTCTCTTCTATATTTCCTAGTATACACTCCTTCTATTTAAATATGTAAATTTGTCTTGCATTTTTTATAAAAAAATTCTTAAATAGAAATAAAAAAGAATTACAGTCTTCAAGGAAGAAAGAACATGGTTTTTATCTTAATAGCCTAATAGCTTTTCCTTTTGTAGTAAAATTTAATGCAAGAGACCCTTCATCATAACGGGAATATAGCAGTGATACCGACGAGGGATCATAATTAACCCCTCGAATCAACACAGCTATTATCATTCCCTTCTTGCGATAGTATCGCTTGTTCGATATCTACACGAATTCGCATCCAGTTAGACTTTACTAAAGTTAGAAACTTACTTTGCGATTTTATATAAATAATCGTTACATCCAAGGTTACATCAAAACCTTCTCTATCTTTCTTTGGCGAGTCCACGTATCACTCTCGCTCCCTGCAATCGATTTTTACACAAATGTTCTTACACGCGATCTGAAATCTCGCGCTTCGATCTCTAAAATTTCTGACTTCACGGTTCGCAAAACGGCGAGCATTATCTCGGGGCGAAGAGCAAACATCGGCTGCGAGCATCATTTCGCGTCGACGTGCATATATGTTACTTAAAGGTAGTAATTCTTAGAAAAAGTTACGAGTTTGCGGTTCTACCGACAACGACGTGGTGATCGCGAATCGATAGACACCGGCGATAGACGCGGTGTCCAACGCTCGAACGAAACGCCGAAGTCCTACAGAGAAAGTAAGCTGCGAAAGAGAGAGAAAAGAGCCACCCTCTCGTTACGTATGCACACCCTTAAATAATTGCGGCTCGTTCGCGCAAATTATCCCAGGGTTTCCGCATCCGATCAAAGTAAAATATAATAACACGGCTGGTACGTCGCGCGCGTGCGTGCACGTAATGCGAGTTGTCTTTCTCGCCTCGTCTGGGCGATTTGCTTGCGCGCGTTTAGGTCCATGTTCGTGCGCGGCCGATCGCATCCACATAAGTAGGCTTAGGTATATGAACACTTACGTCCCAGACAGCACATAGACGTCTAAAAGATGATTAAAAGATGACAGATTTTCGGCAGGGATATATTTTTAGTCTGAGCGTATAGTCGACGAAAAAAAATGACTAAAAGATGTCTTATGTCTCATTAAAAGTCTTGTAGCGTTAATTCATAAGATATCTAATTTTAAACATCTTTTAATTATTTTTTTAAATTACATTTTAGACATCCCAGTAGCAAGCATACGACATTTTGACGTCAGTTCAATGCTTTATAATTGCATTTAAATTGATCATAATTAATAATATAATAAATTATATAATATTTTATATTTAGTATCTGTTCTTTTAGGTTTTATATACAATTTATGAAAACTTGAATACGAGTTATAGTTAAGTCTGAGCCATAGCGAACAACAAAGGCACACGTATATTATAAAATACATCTTTTTTGTCTTGTCAAAAAGATGACCAAAAAGACATCTTTCGTCGACTAAAATTAATTATGACTTTTAGAAGACATCTTTTAGACATCTTTCAAAAAATTACTTTTTTGTGTAGGCAGAAATACATCTTTTAGCCTTATCGGAAAGATAACTTTAAATAAAACATCTTCATCTTTCAGTTTTCTTTGCTGTCTGGAGTGAAACACAAAGTGTGAACGTGTATTAAAATCTTTGAATTATCGTAAAATTCCCGGAGGAGAGAGAGAGAGAGAGAGAGAGAGAGAGAAAGATAATGAGCATTCGCGTCGCGCGATAATCCGTATTTTCACGGGCGTGTTTCAACCAGCAAAATCTAAATGACAGAGAAATTGACTGACAAGGATCAGATTTAGCTGCATCATGTATACGTTGATCACATAATGAGGTGTATGCTGCATAATCAAAACAGAATTTTTTGCTTATTTACACTTAATGACATAATGTCTCATCGTAGATCATAAACATTATGGTTTAAAAAGTTGAAGCAATTTATTCTGAGTTTCACACTATAAAGAGTGTTAAAAAATTTCAATATTTTATATTATTATTAGAAGCAAATTTTATTCTATTCTCTCATGTCGCGTGCAACGGTACGTTGCGTGAAATCGTGTTATGCTGAATTGTTTTTACCTCTTGGATTATTTCCTAGTACTCTTTCTCTCTATCTTTATGTTAGATCTGAATTTTATAAAACATTACATTGTGTTTTTCACGACTATTACGTCCTTGTTTAAGATCTGAGAGAAAGAAAGAGAGAGAGAGAGAGAGAGAGAGAGAGAGAGAGAGAGAGATTGTTTAAACTTAGCACTTGTGTTCGTATTTTAGGATTTCAGTTTGCACAAAAAAAAAAATAAAACTAATATAGCTATAGATAACTAATATAATTATAGATGTATTTATGAAAACATGAGACCTTTATTTTCTTCAACAAACCTTTTTTTATTTGTTTCAGAACGAGCTTCCAGTTCTATGCTGGCGAACTTATTCGGTGAGTCAATAATTTCATAGTTCTTGTATATAAAGTGATATTATTTATATATAACAATTGTCTACAAAATTTATTTTAAACAACTAAAACGTTAGTATATTCATATAGCGCCAAATAATGAGGGAAAATCTATCACGAAATTATTGTACATAGGAATAACTCGCGCATAACGTTTATCTGAGGCGAACTTTAACGAGAAAATCTTAGGATACTATATTTAACCTTGTGATACTAACAGATATACATAATTAAATCTCACGATGTTGCTGCTGAATATAATGAGCGCTACTGATTTTTAATTTTTCTCGTTTCTTCGAATTTGTAATCTAATACACGCTTAAACGAGTTTCGCTCAAGAATAATTTATAACCCTTGCTAGAAGCAGCGACGTATTTCCGTCACTTTGAAATCGAGATGCCACTCGCACATTATCGACAGATCGTCCTCGTTTGCTACGGAGTTTTTCCTTTTTCCACTCAAACTCTCCGCGATCGGAAGGGTCGAGAAGGGAAGCTGAGGGCGGTTGACGCGGTGTAAACGCAGGCGTGTAACACACCCGAGGTGGTCGTTGGGACGCGCACGATTACTTACTCCGCGCCGGCGAATTAACGACGAATCACCGATGGGAGAACCGGTTGCCGGTTGCCGGTCGAACGAACGGCACGCAGCCTAACGACTTCTCTCTCCTCGGCTTCAACGGGCATTCCAACGGCACGAGTTCGCCCCGCGACGCGAATTAATGGAAACACGCCGCGGCATGCCGCGTATGCGCTGATAAAGCGGAACGTACGTCCTCTCTATACCTCTCTATCTCGCTGTCGCGGATCGTTATGTTCCATCGCGTATATCCATCCGTATATTAAGCGATTGCTGGTGAAAAATTTTTCTTAAAAAAATACTAGATCAGGAAGTATTTGAGTCGCGCAGAAAAAATTAGAGATTTTTTATTATATAATTGAAAGGTATTTAAATCCCAATTATTATGATTGGAATTTAGACATCACTTGTATATATTGATAGGTTACTTTTAATTTAAAATAACTAAATTATGTAATATAATTTATGTTACGGATTAGAGAAAGTAATATTCATTTATTTTATATTTGTTTTTTCTTTTGTACAGCAAATAAAATAATATTTGCATATAGAATATTACGTGGAAGTATCAGAAAACGTTAAATTAATAATTGTTAGCAGGATATATTCGAAGAATTAAATAAAGAAAGTTACACGTTATTTTTACTATTAAAATTTTATTAAGTTACATAAATATATTCTTACTAGAATATACATAATTTAGTTCACTCGGAAAATTTTGACAATATTCTCAATTAATTTCCATGATACAAAATGTTTAAGCAATAGAAATTTCGTCTAAAGCGATTATTACGCGTTGATGGAAATAAGACGAAAATAGATAAACTGGTTCTGTTTACTTCTGCTTGTTTTCATGATATATTTCACATTTGAAATTAAGTGATTCAGCGTTCACGCATGAGCGCGATCGCCGATATACCTAATTATCGGCTACGAATTACACGGAGAAAATATGAAAGAACATAATCGATTAAAACTGTCTTTTTGCTGTTTAATATTCCTTTTTAAGCAGGTAACTTTTTCTTTCCAGCAATCATAAATACTCGACGCAAGATCTTCGTTTGCTAATTAGTGAAATAACTGGCGCCCTTCCGTGTAATATATTGTGGCTCGTTATATTAATAACTCAAGATTAAAATGACTAATTCTTTGACTAGTAAAAAATTTTGGAAAATAAATGACGTATAATGAGACATAAGACATTTATAAAAATTTATAGTAATTTTAAATGAAATTTTATTTTATTCCAATATGTTGGAAAATGGAGAATAAAATTTTTATTTCGAGAAATTAAAGATAATTGTAAATATATATATATATATATATATATATATATATATATATATATATATATGTATGTAAGATATATTTACAATTATCTCTAATTTCTCGAAAAAATATACATATATTTATAAGATATATAGAAAAAAAATCAAATAAATTGCTAATTTACACAAATGAGTAACTACTCTAAAGACCAATTCGTTTGCTCGATCTCAAATGAGAGTTTAAGGATTTTCTCGCCATTTCGGATAAAAATTAAGCCGCGCTATCCTAAAGTGATGAGGGTTAATTGGATTTAGTTTATCAGATCTGAATCGGGGACTTAGTTACAGCCTATATTTCGCGAGTGGGTCGGCTCGCGACAATATAGCAAATTATGTTGCTTCGTCTCGCCTTTTATAACCCCGATGACTCTGGGACATTCCAATGGCACGAGTTCGCCTCGCAACACGAATTAATGGAAACAAGCCGCGGTATGCCGTACGCGCGTGCTGACAAACCGGAACGTTTGCCATTCTGCGTCCGCATCCTCCGTGTCCCCTCCTTCTTCCCAACGATTCCGGTACGTTTGGATTAACCGATTTCGTGTTCATGCACGCGTGGAAAAGTGTAAAGAAATGGAGACATGACACCTAATGTCACGTTAACATTTGTAACGTGGTCCTTTTGTGCTACAAATGCTAGAATGTTTCAATATTTGCGAAATTTCTGAAATGCTTTCTCATGACATTTCTTAATTATCTTATTTATCTCTAGATCGTTGAAGTAAAAGCGAATATTCAATGCATATTAATTATTTAACGTTTGTTTTATAAATTTTTTATATCGTTTTTCTCTTATTTTTCAACTAGGTATTTAATAAGGATAATAATAATTCTTATGTTAATTTAGCAATAATAATCAAACGTTTGATTATTATTATTATATGTATATTTTTTAGATAATAGAAAAACTTAAATTTTATAATTTTTTTGCAATACTTATTTCAATTACATATCAAAATATATCACTTTTCAAACTGCAAAGTTACAGTCGCTATATGATTATTAAGTATATTTAAATTTTATCGAAATTGTTGCAAATATTAAAATTATTTCAAATTATTATTATGAATACTGCAATTAACAGAAAACAAGAAATATATATCACGTTGTTTATTTTCTGAATTGTTTCTTTGCCAAGTACATTGTACAAAAAATAGGAATTTCCTGTGAGATTACGAAATAACATTGCATCTGATTTGAATGATTTTAAAATTAAAGTTATGTCGTTGTCACGATATAACGGTAATTCATTGAATTAAATGAGATTTGGTCGCTTGAAAACGATTAGAGGAACCGTGATTTGTTCGGTGTAAATATGTCGCCTCTCGAATCAGGTTTAAAAATTCGCTCTCTCGGGTGGCAATAACATCGTCGCGGTTTTGTAAAGAGTTAACTTACCTCAAATTGCCTAACGACTTCGTCTCTCGGCTTCGACAAGCGTTCCAATGACATGAGTTCTGTCTGGCGACAGAATAAATGGAAACACGACGGCACGCCGTAGGCACTGATAAACCGGAACATCCGTTCAACGCACCGTCCTATTCACGTTATTGCCTCAGCACATTCTACATCAAACGATTTAATCCCAACGCTCAAACGATGCTATATGTTAAAAAGATATAGATTCACGCGCTTCTTCGAGAACACGAGAATAAATTTTTAACAGCAATCATTTATCTATAATTGTTGACGATTTTAGTCGTAATTTTAATCTAAATATTTGTCGATTAATAGGATTAATTCATATTCGTATCATAGTGTGTCTAATGCATATAGAAGATTTAAAATTTAGAAAAATATACAAGCATTTTAATATATAATATGTAAATAATATCTTTGAGTGAAAAACGTAAGAAACTTTCTCTTTGCGTGTTCTCTTGGTATAACCATCGATTTAATTCGCGCTCAAGAACCTTTTCAACGCTGTGAAAAAACGTCTCCAAAATATAAAATTGTTACACTTTGCAATTTCTCACACGACTCTTATCGATAAAATGTAGTTTCTAACAAAACGCCAGATAACTCCCAACATCACCGTAGACAGGCTAACGACTTCTCCGCTTGACTTTAATGGACATTCCACGGCACGATTTTACTCGGCGATTTGAATTAATGGAAACACGCTGGCATCCCATTTGCACTGATAAAGCGGAACGTCCTTCTCGTAGTCTTTCCCTCTTTCTTTCTCCCTCGCTCTCTTATTTCTTTTCTCCTTCTGTCTCTTTCTCTCGTCACGTGTTTAGCTCTCTATCAACTATCTGAACGATTTCAAACACGTTTCACGTCGCGTCGCCAATGTCGACGTATTAAGCGATTACGCGTTAGCTTCAGCCTAAGCAAGCTCCGTACGCGAGCGTATGCGTATTAATCGCGCGGAAAGTCTCGCACGAGCGCCCAAAGCGTATCCGCCGCGAATTCAGTTAAAGCGCGAAAATCGACGTGCGTGATTACAGCCGGAAAACAAACAATCACGATAAAGTTCTGTGTAACGGTCTCGAAACGCTTAGGATCGTCATCGAGTATCTTCCGAGGACATTTTTCAAGTGAAAGCTTTAATTGAATTGTTATGACTAATTTCTATATCCATGACGTTATCTCATATATTTGTTGGAACAAGTTGTATTCGATAATTATGATCTATCTATAATTATTTATATACATGAAGAAATTTCCGATACTCTTTATGTGATTATTAAACGCATTAATTTGTAATACCGTCAAATATATTTTTATAAATTCTCTTAATTCATCAAATTTATTTATTCTAAAGAGACTGTCGTCCATAAATGCCTAAATTCATCATCATTAATTCACTCATTAATTACGGGTTTCACACATTCGTGAATAATTAAACTGTTAAATCCATGATTTATTTTAATCGCTTGGTATTTTAGCAGATTATGTTAACTGTATATTTACTGTCTGAAAAAATAGAAAGGCAAAAATACAAGAGGAACGATCAAAATTATACTGTTGTCGCGACTAGGATGCGCGACATTATTTATAACACGTAGTCAGCAGATCGAGAATGGTAATTCGCGATATCCGGAATGCCGTACCACACTTGAGAGTCGTCTCGATAACGATCGTCATGACGATTAATCTGGTGCCTGTAGAAACCGCCAGAGGTGACGTGGCGACACGGGCGGGCACACGCAGCTCCGGCGTTAAATTATTTCTGACGCAAATTAACCGGCCAGAGCAGATAAAGCAACGCGCTTGCGTGCGGGCTGAAACGTTGGCGGTATGATCCGTGACAGAAGCGAGGAGGAAGCCAAAGAGGAAACGAAGCGCCGAGAGCGAAGGAACTGAAGCGAGATGGACAACGAGCAGCGGTAATCCGACTCACCGTATTGTTTCACCGACGGAAGTCACTCTTTTATTATGGGACACTTCCGGCGCCGTATACATGGGAGCACGTCCACGTTCCTGTTTACAAAATATACATACAACGTGGAATACGTTTCCATGAAATCCGCGTTCTTGGTAATTTTCAAATTACCATAAACAAACTTCTTCTTTATATTATTTGCAATTAGTAAGAGAAAAAAAACTGAAATATATATGAAATTTTTAATATGTAATTATTTTCAATTTAGGAAAATTTAATTTTAATTTTAATCACGATTTTTTTTAACATTAGCTTCATATTTGAGAAGGTAGGTTTCAAAGTCGTAAAAGAACACATACCTGAACACATATGGTTTGACAGGTCTCTCATTGTACGACGTATAGGTTCACAGGTAGCAAAGATTTTGATAACTCGCTCGAAAGTTTCGAGACAAACACGAAACGATCTTTCGATTTACGTGCGACCAGGAATATGCATGGCGAAACACGCAATCACCTCCCGCGTGGCAATGTCACCCACCGTGTAATTAAGGTGACCACGTTAATTTTTATAACTGAAGAAAAAAAAAAAAAAAAAAAAAAAAAAAAAGAAGAAAAAGGGACGAAGAGAGAGAAAATCGGCGCGCCGCCGCGTCGCGTCGCGAGGCGTGCTCGAGTGCGTTTCTGTCGCTTCGCTGGCCTAATTGCGCCCCACGAATTCCGGTAATTATCATAATTGCCCGCCGGCCCCGTCACGCCCGAATCGAGACTCGGTACGCTCTATAGGCACGGTCGTTCGCGATGCGGTCGCAACATAGCCGGCGGGACCTCGATTCTTGTTTTGTGTCCTCTCTCGGGCATTGCCGATGCCGCCGTTGATTTCGTGCGTCTTTTGCACTTGGCAATTTCGGAAATGAGAACATAATTGCCGGATTGGCCCATGTCGTCGGGGACGCGCAGAAAAAAAGCGGTGTTCGCGCTCGCTTTGCCGCACATGTAAAGTCGGACACTCTCGTGCGTTTGCTTATGAAACTCCACACCAGTCGTGACGAAATTATTAACGCGCAACGAGAAGATAATTTCATCGGCAAAAGTATGTAAATCTCAACTGGTTGCTGAATTGGTTCAAACGATTGGTTCACGCAACAATGTACATTTTATTTTATATAATTATAAATATTTTTAAAAATATACTTTTTTTTTTTTTTTTTATCAAACTCCGTGATGTAAAATGTATATTATAAAATATTCAAAACAAGGAAATTCTTTTTTATTATAGGTAAATGAGAGCAAAATAAAATACACAATTTTTTAAGCTTAAAACATATATGTTTGTTATAATATTATTAAATTAACTAGAGGACATTAAAAAGAACATTTTTAAATTTAACTTAAAATAATCTATTATTATGATTAATTTGTAATGTTTAATCTTTTCTTTTTTGAATTTTCTCATCTTTAATGCACGAGAAATTAGTGTTGATTAAAATCTCCAGGCCAGTTTCGGACAGCAGATTATTACAGCGCCGACAGAAAAAGATATTCTCCACACTCTATTATTTTTCTGTCTGGCTCGACCGTACGATTTGTATAATTCATGCTCGCTAGATAACGCGCATCCTCCGACTCCGAATGAGGTACGAGATTGACATTTGATCCGGGAACGAAAACGCTTGGGCAAATGTGTTGGAATTAATTACTCGGCGAACGCTATTTGTACAGCGGAGAATCAAACGATTGATCAAACGTTGCTACGGAATCGATCAATCTATAACCTGTACACGCGTTCGCCGGGAGTTATAAATTTACACCGGCTATTAAAGGGATCTTCCGAACCTTATCGTTCATTTATAACTGTCTGCTAACGTCTCATTAACCTCCCGCTTCCCGGAACAAAATGCGCGGGAGATAGAGTCACTGATCTCGAAATATCCGCGAGAGCTAAAAAGGGGGAAGGAGAGGCAGGAAGATGAAGTAGAATAGAGGAAGTAGTGGAGGGACAACAGATTCGTTCTAGTCGAGAGATTCGAAATGCCTTTGCGTGTAGCGACCGGATATCGCGATAATTAATTAGCAAAGAAAGAAAGGAAAAAATATACCGCTCGAATCTCTTCCGAAAGAGAGACGCATATATCTGCAAATATTTCAAGAATATTGAGAAATAAATATGTTTGATGCGTTGAAAATATGTGTGTGAGAGTGTGTGTGTGTGTGTGTGTGGGTGTGTGTTGTGTTATGTTATGTGTAATATGCTTCTGTTTACCTTTTTAAGAACAGACGAAACCACGACGGTGTTTGTGATCGATGATGCCTCATTCTCACCGGCAAAGCGTCAGCTTGCCAACGTTAATTATCCCGGAAATTAATTACCGGCGACAAATGCACTCGACGATATTGTACCGTTCTCTCAGACACGTCCGGACGCCGGATACGCCATATCGAGCTGCTTTTCCGCAAAGACACATTATAAGTTTTTTCTCCGGGGTTAATTTCGCCGGCGATAGCGAAATCCTTTCCTTCCTCCCTTTCCCCTGCCTCTCCTCTCGCTTCCACCCTCATTTTGCCATCCTGCTCCGGCTTTATATTCCAGCACCCTCGTCCTACCCTCGGTCAGCTCGAACTAAGAGCAGCTAAGAGTCGGTAGGAGCGTCTCTATGGTTAATTAAACGCATAGATCACCCCCTCTCTCCCTCGCAATCTCCACCCGACTCTTCCTCATTTACCCTCTGGCCGCCCACACTAGACTTCTTCTTCGGCAACCTCACGAATGCGCGCACACTTCTTTCGCGTTATAAGCGTGCGTGTGCATACTCCTTTATAACAGCAGTGCTGTAAAGAAACTTCCCAACGAATTTTTGTTTTGACATGTATAATTGTTGGATATATGTTTGTTTACAAGCTACAACTCAATGACAAAGGTGAAAAGAGATATAATGCTCTTATTAATTAAAAATCTTTAACTTACAAATTCATGGCAAAATCTCTTTAAGAAGAAAATATTTTTTATTGATTTTAATTATGTCACATATATAATTATAAATATTAACAATAAGTATTATTTTTTTTTTTTACGATTAATACATCGATCAATTCAGATTGTTTCGGATCGTTTTGGCGTAGTTTGTTTGCCAAATTGCACCGCGAAAAAAGCACGTTTACGCTCGAAACGTCTTTTTACGTGATTTTACAAAAGAGATCGCACACTATGAACTTCCTTCTCCACGCCCACGTGATGTAAACGAAGAAGAAGAGGGAAAGCCCTCTAGTATATACCGGTTCTTCAAGAAGGCGTAACCTCGGCTTCAAACTACCGTCCACGCTCATTATCGTTTACGCCGGTATCTCAGTCGTCGATTCGTCACCTCTTCGGCTGGATCGATCGATCGAACACTTCTTGTTATCTACTGATCGTATATAAGTATGGCGTGCTTCACGTACACGTATATTCGCCTCCGTTGTAGCGTATTGAAAAGAAAGAGAGAATTGATATATTCTAAATAATTCTCAATGTATTTATAAGTAAATTGTTAAAATCGACTTGAACAATATTTTGCATTAACTTTATGAGGATGTTTTTTTTTCAATAATTTATAAATATATAATATTTAACATGTGTAAAGTTTTATTCGGAAAAAAAACTCTTGTGATAAAAATGAAGAATCAACTTTGAAATGGGAACATGAATGTCGTAATATGGAGAATGATAAACAAAGTCAATTACACAAATTAAACTAAATTCTTAAATGAAAACTCAAACGTGCTTTCTTTACTAAAGAAAAATTTATTCTACAATCGTTGATTAATCGTTAGTAACATGTTGTTTTTTTGAATGTGGATTTTTATTTTGTCGTCACGACTTTATAATTTCAATACAAACAACTTTTATTTTCTTTTTAACCGAAGTAATATTTAAATCGTCGCCAGGGTACCATCAAATAAGGATTGGTTACGTTCCTGTGTCGAAGGGTGCCGACGGTGATGATGGTGTTGGTAGTAGTATATATATATATATATGAGGAACCCGAAGGAAACGAAGGAGGAAAAGAAGGTGAAGGCGGGAGCGGAGGATATTCTTATGAATCGATGAAAGAACCGCGAGCATGCGCGCCGGAATCTTAATAACTCATGCGATACTACCTTCTTTCTCTCCTTCCTCCTACCCCTTTTCCCTGGCACTCGCCCTGACTCGCCCTAGCCTGTTATCCAACCACCCCTACGTTATCAAATGCTCGCCGTCTCTCCCTCCCCGTTACAGCAGATATGCCATCGTAACATGCAGGGGTGGCGTAAACACGAGAGCCGAACATTCCTTTCGTACTTTTGCGAATATTTTGTCACAACCGCCGAAACGCCCTTGTCTCGTCTTAGACATTGTCAGAAATTGTCGAGTATTTCCTGAGGTGACACTTGAGGAACATCTTGCCCACAAAATGGTTGTTATCACACTTTTTCACGTTTATAGGTTGTTAGAAGACAAGGATTACGTGACTTTTGCGTCGAGAGATAATGATTCATTCTTTTTTTTATAAAATATTTAGTGAAATCGAATGATAAAAATTCTTACTTGAAACATATTTTTATTTGAAAATTGTCGTAATAATATATAATTTAATCTCAATCATGTGATTTATCTATAAGTATTCATGTCATGGAAATGCATCTGAATATGCATTACATATAACACACACATTTAAATAATAATTTAATCTTAAAACAATTTTATCAACATATTACTGTTATTTAGCAGCATTATATATAGCTATAACAATAGCTTGACTATATATATTTGGTATTATATAGTTCTTTAACAATTATATCCAAAGAGAATTCTTGATAAAAAAAAGTGTATGTCGATCTAAAAAGAAAACTCTTACATCAAAAAATTGTGGCGATTAGTCTTGTAACACACATATAAAGATGTGTATATAGAAAAGAAAAGAGACAGAGACAGAGATTGCTATTCACGGAGAAGAGACATCAGACATCTCGCGCTCGTATATTCGACTGCTGGCGAAAAAGAACGTGAGGAAGGCAGCACGCGAACAAATTAGCCCTCTATCGAAACAACTTCTCGGAATAGCCGTTACTCAGCAAGGATCGGGACCGTACTGTGGGCCGAGCAAAACGACAGAGAGAGAGAGAGAGAGAGAGAGAGAATGTGTCGTGCGAGAAGTCGAAAACTGAAAAAGGCTGGAGATGCAACGGAGTGAAGGGGGAGGCGTCGAAGAGGCGAGCGCGCCGACAAAGAAAATAAAAAATTACCGTACGAGGCATTTCGAATTTTTCAGCTCGGAGTCTCGCGGGGGAGGTCGGGGCGATGGTACCCTTGTATCTGGTCAATCCATGGATAAACGAGTCGTTCGAATGGTGTTGAACAGGAGTGAATATTTATACGCGGGTCTTGCCTTCGCACCTTTTTTGCCGTTGTCGTTGTCGTCGTTGTCGTTGCCTTCCTCACGTTTCCACTTTCGCCAGCGATATCTTCTTGATTACCTGGTCCTAATTAATTCCTCAGGCTTATCTTTATTTTTACCACACCACGAAACCGCTAACGCGGCGACTGGACAGACCGATCGTTTCTTTGTGCTAAGGTGGAAAGAGGGATGACGGTCGCGAAAAACTAGTATGGTCATCGACTTTTGGATGTCATGAAGACACTACTGTTATTTACCAACGATTGCGTGGAAAAGATTACACATTAATATGATCACGTCGTTCATCGTAATTCTCTTATATCTTCGTAATAGAAATAGCTGTTTTTATCCATATTAATCATCCGCACACACACATTTTCAAAGTATTTGAAGTAATTGTTTACCATCAATAACTGTCTGAAATCTTTATAAAATGTTTTAAATAAAAAATAGAGAATTAGAAAATGGTGGTTATTTTTGGTCATCGACAAAGAGGCTAAAATAAAAAAATTATTGATAAGCTCATTTATGAATATTAATTCGGAGTGTAATTTTGTCTTCTCGAAAGAATTCTTGAACTGCAAAATATTTCGGCCAAATAATAAAAACGTATGACTGTTGAAATTGTAATTAAATATTTCTCAATAATTCAATATCTAAACGTACATTAATGTCTTTTACTTTTTTCTTGGGTCGTGTAGGCGTCATTGGTGACGTCATAAAGAGAGGTAGGTCACGGCCAAGCCTTCGACTTCGGCGAGCGGTTCGGTCCGTAGCTATAGAACGATATTCGACGGAGGTCGAACGTTGCACGTGTCATACGGGAATATCACACATGTGAATTTTTCCTGACAATAACAGTTGTTTTCCTCAGAAGTAATTCACAAAAAAATAATAAGTACAATACATTTGTTAGCTGATACCGATCAATTGGTACTGAAGGTTTCTCAATCAATCGTTAATGGATAATGTTTGATCAATTATCTTCAAATGTAGTAAACACAATATTTGCACTAGCAATATTAGCACCTAACTATTTTTATTTCTTTCTGTGATCGATTGATACATTACGACGTAGGTAACTATATTTCTTAGTAATTAAATACGCGATTTATTTCGCTTGCCACTTTTTTTTCTAAAATTTACCGATATCCTTATTACGAAGTACGAAATGACGCGTGCCTGAAAATATACTCGGTAAAGAAGTAGTGTTTAGCAGCAGAAAAAATAATGAGGACGTTAATATTGACGGTACGATCTTCTTGATAAGCGTGGTAACGAGATGTAACCGCGCGTCTCTACGCCGGGAGGTATGTATCATTTTTAAGCGCCGGAAATGAGTTATTAGCGGATGCGCGGCATGCATTCAATTGTCCTGATTTGGAAACCTCTGATCTGATCCCCCTTTCGGGTAGACGAATTTAAGTCACTACGCTTCCGTGCCGCTGATCATTACTGTCAGCAATTTCTTCCATAGCGAGAGAACCGTCCAATAACATAACGTCATGTTCGGATTGAATTACTGCTATATCGACAAGATATTTTTTGCTTCAAAATTATTTTTCGCGTAATCGATTATTTGAAATTATTTACATTCATGTGCTTTACATGTTCTCATGCAAAATAATTTTATATTTATTTATTTTACACATCAGAAGGAGCTTCTAAAATTCTACAATTATGAAAGAAAATATAAATTTATAAACTTTAACTTTTTTAGTCATACACATGACAGTTTTTTTTAACACTATTTTTCACGTCAATTTTACGCGTACCTCGATTATTTTAAAAATCAAAATCCAGAAGTGGATTATTTTTCAATCTGCACGACGACCTCGAATTTATCGAAACGCTCGGCTTTTAATTATGATAACGAGTGTATAAATTAACTGCCAAACTGCCGATGGCGGATGCTGTTTTAAATTAGATTTTAATTAATTTACACAGTCACGATCGCACGCTTTTATCAGATTCGCGTGGTACGACGACGCACTTGAAATTCTGAGAACGACGGCACTTTACGACGACCTAACGAAGCCACCTGCCTAGCAGCTCTGTCCACTCTGTTAATTTTAATCGGGTGAGACGCTTTCTCGCGAATTAGAGGGGGGGGCAGGGAAAGTGAGAAAGAGAGAGGAAATTTGTGGAATGAGGTGAGAAAAGAGAGCCACTCGGTCCTGTACGCTCGTAAAAGACCTTCGTATCGAAGTGTCGCACTAGCAGAGTCGCTTGGGAACGCCGAGCACGATCAAATGAATCAACAGAGACAATTAATAGCCGGGCAAGGGCCTTGGAAGAACGTCGGGACGCTGTCACCCCCGCGAAGCGAGGGTGCGGACAACAGATCTATCTGTATGTACGTTGAGTACACATTCCGAGAGTGTCAAAAACGCGAGGGACAATTTCTTAATCGACACGATTTAATTTAAATATTTAATAATGTGTTGTATATAAATCTGAACAATTTGAATTATTTAAAAAGGAAATATTTTTTCGACAAAAAAATTACGTCAAAATTTTATTAAACATAAAAGTTTATTTAAAAAAAATTATTTTAATGAAATCGAATTTTTTTTATATATAACATTGCATGTATTTTATAATCTGAAATATTTAATCAAAGATAATTTATCATAGACTTTTTAAAGTGCCAATACACGGGTGACACACACACAAATCTATTACCCGATAAATGCGTTACTGTGAAAGTTGGAGCTGACATAAATTCTCTATCAATATTCAGTAGCGATATAATCTCGCTTGTATGATTTTATAGCTACAAATAGGTTTAATATAAAAAATTAATGTTTAGATGATTAGACTTGATTAGACCGAATTACATATTAAAAGTTTACTGTATCACATAAACAGGTTTTTTAGCTTTTATTTGTAATTAGTTACGCGCGTGTGTTTACATAAATTTGCATAAAACTACATTACATACATTCATAAAACAAATTTAAAAAATAAATCTTTGTCATAGCAATACTTGACTTATCATTGTCAAGTGCTCGACTTTCCGTTACGGGAAGAGCGCTCGATATACAAATACGCAAATCCGTGGGCGTCAACGGGCCACGAAAGGAAAATCTCTGCTCATTTAACGAGCCCAAGGGTTCAACCCTTCCGACGTTTCCACCCTCCGACAATATTTAATGCATGTTTTAAGCGTAATTAAATGGCAGAGGGTTTACCGTCTGCGACTACGGTCGCCCTCCCACGCAAATTATCGCATTTAACTCCCTCCTTGCCAACCACCTCATCCTATCTACTTGCTTCCCTTCACCCCCGGGTCTCTCTTCGGCCACCCACGACGTAGCAACGGTATTTCAGAGCGGCTTCGTAAGTCATAATGTACTTTTCATTAGCTCCGCACCCCTTTCGCGACGCACATTCAGTCCTGGAATATTCATCGCTTCTCGCAACCCTTCCCTTCAGAAAATTCACCACTTTATAACTTCTACAGCGCACTCAACAGGTTTTAATTATCACTGACACCTCATCGACAAACTGATTTTAAATGTGTGATGATTTATACTATAAAGTATAATTTTTCTTAGCTTAATTATTAAAAGTATTTTGCAATCACAGATTAATTATTTTTACCAATGAAATTGTAAGAAGTAAAAGTTTGGGTTTTAAAAAATTATTAGAATAATTTTTTTATAGTATATAATTGAAATATTAAATTAATGATTAAGCCCTATGCAAAGAATACTATTTCCAATATACATAAATTTCCAAGTCTGTTTGTAAGAAAATTATTAATAGAGAAATTATAGCGAATTAATAATCGATTAATTATTGTAATTATTTCGTAATTTATCTCCAGTAGCATGTACATTTCTATTGAGAATATTAGTCAAGAAATGCATCGCCTTTAGTATCTATTACAGCGTTGCATTTTCTAATTTAGCGAGACCACCGCCTCGTTGCATCACCCTTCACGAATCGGTAAACTTACTCTTTCCGATCCTCGCAAGGGCTCCAAAGCTAAGAATAACCCTTGCTTTGCATCTCACCTGTTGCTCGCCAACCCTCGACATCCCCGATACCGGTGCTTCAGCGCGGGTGGCTAATTAAAGAGTCAGGCGGCGGCTGGTTTCGCGGCTGCTTAATACCCGGCACCTTCCGCTCTCCGAGCAGTGAGTTCGTAATCCTCCTCTTCCCCGTCAGTCGTTTGTTCTCTCATTCTCCTTGCCAGGGATGGGACACGGGTCGTGACATTCATTCCCGGTCTTTGTTCCTCTCGGTTTCCTCGAGAAATTAATTAGTTACTCCAGTTAAACAGGGGCGGACGGCGCCGCAGCAACTCTCATTTAGGGGATGTTTATTTTAATTTCAGCCTCACAACGCGGTCTCCTCTCTTATCCGAGCTGAGTCTCGAGAGGCTGGTGACTTTTTTATTACTTAATTAACTTCCTTCTACTCCAAGATCGCGTCTTTCTTTCTACGTCACCGCTTCTCCAGTCACACGACCGACTTCTTCCCGCAAAGCGTACCCTTCGCGTCACCCTCTATCGCTGTGTTCTACTTTCTTTAACGTCGTATTGAAAGAATAACTTCTTTTAACTAACTTGTAATTTTCTTTTAGAGACTTAAATATTCGCAGATGATTTTAACACATAATAACAGTACATTACTGCTTTATATAGTAGTTATTTTGTATAGTAGTCACGTTATAAAATTATATAATAAGTACAATAATATTTAATCTTGATAATATGTGGTGTCTAAAAAATAATGAGAATGATATTTTTATACTCGTAACAGCCCTATGATAAAGGGATTGTTAGTGATTGGAAAAGTCATTTAAATTATAACATTTTGTACAACAAATTATTTCACTAATACGACAAATGATCACACTACGAAAGCACAGAATTGACTGAATTAGGTCTATCTAGAGCAGGTCTTTAGAAAGGAGAAGCAACAACTGATCATTGTGATCACCTTTGCTTTTGCGACCAGCTTTTTTAGATTCTAGAGGCAACGAGGTAAATCCGCCATTTGTTATTGTCCAGTTTTTTATTGGCTACTAGCTACTACGATCTCATTTAAGGAACATGTATATAAACATATTTCTTCTTATTTTATAAATATAACATACTTAAATATAATATATTAACGATTTAAGTGGTCACGTATGGTCAATTTTTTCTTTATTCCCGATTGCTGTCAATCGAAAGCAAGCAAAAACAGAAAAAGTATACGTTTTATTTTCACCAATTGCATTTCTTGTACATACAGTGAAGTTTTACAAGACAATCTAAAGGCCATAGCACACGGAAAAATTTAAACAATAAAACTTGAGACTTAAGAATTTTCATTCATTTCAGCGTTGCTCTAAATAACTACTTACGTTCTTTTTGATTGGCCGATTCGCTTACTATTTAAGTTTTTTCTCGTGCCATAAACACTAAAATATAAGTATACTGGAAGAGGCCAAGACCAGGAAAACGTGGTAAAGATACATATCTTTATCTAGGAAATTGTATCATATGCACGTTTTTTAAATCTGTTTGTCACGTAGCACTCCTGAAGGGCACAGAATAAACTACGTATTTTGTGTTTACGTTAAGATAGCCCACTCCCACCAATAGAATTTTTAGACTGTCTATAAGAGCGTGGTTATATGTACCATGACTTGTATAATGTTACGATAAGATTACGATCTTGGACTAAAATATTATTTTATTTTTTTAATTCTTTATTGCTCGTTTTTCATATATATTATAAATTTTTTTTAAGAAATTTATTACGACTTTAATTCTCAAAAATCGAATTGATGAACGAATTGTATCAGTGGATTAAAAAATCGATTTTTTATTAAAAGGATTGATTCATATAAAATCGAAGGAAAGAATTGAACAGAAAAGAATCAATTTAAAAAAAATCGATTTTTGGAAAAAGAGATCGATCTTCTGAAAATCGATATCTCTTTACTAGTATATACCTGTGTATCGGATATAGAAGGATTTACTAAAGAAGGATCGACAAAAAAGATACATTGTATCTCTCTTTCTGTAGTCCCTCACTTCGGTGTAACACTCTTGTGCTTGTGAGAAAAAAGAGCAGCTTATACAGGACGACTACAATGATACATAGATCTGTTATGTTTATCATCTAGTGTTTTCTGTTCTCTTTCTCGATCCTATTTCAGTGCGTCAGAGTTCCTCCATTAATATAAGCTCTATGTTTGATTGTGAGACACACCTCGTATGTCATAAGATATTTTCGTGTCTTCTCAAAAAATTTCTCAAAAAAAAGTTCAATTGGATGTTTAAAAAATTATGGAATATTTTGATGAATAAATTTAAAAAAGAAATTCTTCTAAGAAACGAAATTTATTTGAACAACTTCGTCGATATATCAGCGTTTAAATTACTGCGAGGAACAGGTTTCGCCAGAATTCGTTAAGAGATGCGCAGCTTGACACGGATCTTACGAAACACGTAATTTCTGTATAATTAAAAATGTAATCAAATTGTTCCATACGGCGGTAATTAGAGATCTCGCATCCCCGGCAAACGAATTAAACATCGATCATGATCGCGCAGCACGTCGGACGAGGGCAACCGATCCTTGGAGAGTCGCATGCGTGCTCGCTTCTCGATGAGCTCTCTCTCTCTCTCTCTCTCTTTCTCTCGGCGCAGTTTGGCCGCAATTATTTCCTCGTTATTTTTCACCGTGCGAGCGACTCGCGACCCGCTGCCTAATTATCGCCGTGAAGATAATCATTCCGATGGACCGACCGCCGCCTGCCACCGCCCTCCCCGCCGCCGCCGGGCGACCGCCTCGTCCTCAAGAGAGAGAGCCTCGGAGAGGAGAACCCTGTGATTATAATACCAGTATCGAATACGAGTCCCGAGTACGACGGTGTTAGCGCGAGCGAGAGGTAGAGAGAGGACGCGAATCGTTTCTCGCGAAATTGCTTACGGCTCTCCGCATTTCTGCACGTGAAACCCTCGCAACGCGGTCGGGCCCGAGCGTGCCGGTCAGGGCCGGGAACGCTCCCTTGCGTGCCGCGGTACTCGAGAGGACACAGCAAATTAGGTGTTAGAGAACCGCGAATTTACGAGGTGACTTTTTTACGTACACGAGCGACGTAGCAAAAGACAAGTCTCGCCGAGAAAGAGTCGTACACTTCGAGTCTTCTCTTCCTTGCTGCTTACCGGCGAATTACGAAATGGCCACACATCCGGCCCTCTCTCTCTCTCTCTCTCTCTTTCTCGTTGAATATGTTTCCGCAAGAGAAGTATGTTCCTAGAATATAATTAGAGAATAATGAGTTACGGGGAAAATGGGGATTTAGCGAGGTCTCATTAGTAAATATGCGTTGACGCGTCAATGTTTTAAGTAATTGATCTCTGTTTTAATTATCTGCAAAAAAAAATCATGAATGTTGTTTGGTAAATTTAAATATCATATGTGAATTATATTTTTGAAATAGAGATATTTTTTTATAAAATATTTTGTTTTGTTTCTATAATTTAATTTTAAAACAAATATAGATATAGATACCATAATTATAGATAATAATATAGAAATTATCTTTCTCGTTTTATTTGTGTTTCCAGGAATGTATTTTAATGTACATACTTTCAGAAAAAGTAGATATAAAAAAGATAAGATATGCAATGTAAGAATATAAAATATATCTGTTTATTAATTTAATTTTTTAAGAAATAATATTCTAAATATTCCAATCTGAAGGCAAAGAATTTTATAGTATGAAAATAATCATAAATCAATTAATTTCAGTAAACCTCTGTTAATGTATTGAAATCGTTTAAACGAAGCATGATTAACGAGGGGTTAGCAGTAAAGCTTTTAACCTCCGTGACACCGAGACCGGAAGTTCGCCTAATTAATTTCGGCCGTAGAAAAGAATCCCTCTGACGGGGGTTGGCTTTGCAATTAAGAAAACTGCGGGCAAGAAGGTGACGAGGAGGAAGAAGAGTAGCAAAAGGAAGTCGGTAGGAGGAGTGGAGAATCAGGATTATTTCGTTATGTCTCGCGGCGAGCCGAGTCGTCCGGCAATTAGCTGTCCTATAATTATCTCCCTCAGTCTTATTAGCTCATTCCACTTGAAGCAACGTTCTGTTGCGTTGATTAGGGGACAAAGTAATATCCGGTAACAAAGTGCAATATCTCGACTACATCCCGCTTATCGCGCTGATATTCCAGCAAACAAATAAAAATATTTAATTAAGCTGTGTGCTAAGTAAATATAAATTAATGCGATAACTAATTCTCTTATAACTGTTATCAATTGAAACAATTTTAAAAAACGCAAATACATAATTACAATTTAAATTCCATATATTCTACATTTAATATCAAATTTAATCATTTAATTTTGATTGTTTTTTTTTTCTTGTAATTATTATATCGCATTATACCATGAGTTAATAAGTTTATACTCCACATTTAATTAAATATTTTTTTTATGGATACAGTGTGAAAAATGCGTAAGGGAATGATGCAGACGTAACATCTAAAATATATTTTTATATAACTTGTATCTTCTAAATCAGTTAGAAAATTGCAACTTTGAAACTTAAATAGTCAGATGCTTTTTTTTATTAGTATATATTGTTACTTTTTGCAGATATTAGATACGGTTCCATATCATTTTTACAGTTGACGAGTTTGAATAAGCCAGCATATTGAAAGTTGTATTTAATTCTTATCTCTGTCTTGAATTATTTCTTTAATATTGTGATTAATATTGAGAAAAAATATTTTTTATAACAGAAGAATGCTTTCTTTTCAATGGCTTAAACAATATTTAAGAAAGCACAGCTTTAGAATTATAAATTAAAGCATTATAAATTATATTATTTAATTGTAAATTCTATTGTAAAGTTTTTCTAAGTACTTAGTCTTATTGCCATTTATCCTTTTCTGTAAAATCTTGCTACTGTATAATGTAATGAGCACAAGAACAAAAACTGTTTATTTTGTACTTGCATTTTGTACTCACTTTCTTGCATTCTTTGTTATTGCCTTCATGCCCATATTTTTACCGAAATAAAAAATCTTTTTATTGTACAATTAACATATCTTCTTTTTAATACTCCTTAATTCTTGCAAATACGAATAGAAGAAGCTGACAATGAATGCAACCTGCAACTTATAATTTCCATTTTATTATGCTATCATATGATAATTTCTTTCATATTTCGTACTATACAAGACATACCTTGTACTATACAAGTAAAAAGTGACCGCTTTTGAAATGGATTCTTGTTTTTTGTTTTTGACAGCGTAAAAATTGTCTTATGAGTAATGATTTCTTCAATTACTTGAACTCTAGACTACACATACATTATAGTTAAAGAATAATATATTTACTTTGAAGTTAATTTCGATATTGTAGATAAATAGCATCATAATTTATGAGCAATTTATTTAATGAGTTATCTAATGATTCTTTAACTATTTCTTTTTTGTCTCATTTATTTTCTGCATTATTCTTATTTTTACTATGTGTGTATTTTCATAAAATTTCTATATTGACCAGAAAGTTAACTTTCTCACGGCGCATGTATAACTCGTCGATCCCGCGGTACGTATTTATCACTTTAATTCTTGACGCTGGGTCAAATTTCGCGGTGTCGCTTAACAATTAGCGCCGATACATCAAACCTCGCTCATGCCATTAATCTTCATCAATAGCATCAGCATTCCTTCCTCTCTCGATACGTCCGTTTCGCCGTCTGCAGGTTGATCGAACGCAGCATATCGTAAGCTATGTCGTTTGAAAATCAGAAACTATGATTATAAATTCTTATAATATGCAAGTCAATGTTAATTACATTCTTAAAGATAAGAAATAAATAATAGCGATTACCAATTCATATATAGAATTTAATTCTTTTTAATCTAAAAAACTGTATACTTTTTTCACATCGAAGATAATTCCTTACGTTACATATAAATTTCAATTTATCAATCTTATTATACTTTTTACTATGATAGAGATTTATCTTTTCAATAAAATATTTACTTTATCTATACATGGTACTAGATAAGAAATCGAAATTAAGTCCCTCGCTAATCAAGTTTATTACTTTTTTATTAAACTGACTAGAGAGATTCTTGCCACCACGCGGAAAACTACTCTGCTCCTTCAATCACGGTCAAGATTTTGTAGGGATCACGTGTTGCCACGTGAGAATGCGTGTCAGCGACGAGACCCGAGCGCCGCCGTTGTGCGCGGTTGGTTTAAGCGCGATTAATCTTCGTTAAGTAAGCAAGCAAGCGAGCCCTTCCATTCCGTGCGAACGCCCCGCGCACGAGAAACGCGCTCCCACACACACATACACACACACACACACACACACACACACACACACACACACACACACACACATACACATACACATATATACACAGGCACCATCGACACCTCGCGCGTATGGTGCACCATGAGTAGCGAGCCATCTCGTCCGTTCCCTCCCTCGACTCTTGCTCTCTCTTTCTTATGTTGCTTTATGCACCGTCTCTTTCGCTTTATCCTCGTTTCTTTCATGTCGTATCTCTTCCTCGCGTCTCTCCGCGCCCGTTTAGTTATGCCAGAGTCCCGGTGTATACACACCGGAGCGCTGATTAAATCTGAGTAATTAAGGGAGTTAACCTCGACTTAACTTGACTTAACGCAGTCACGCCCGCTTGCCCACCCCTCATATTTGCGTCGTTTACACGCGCTTTACATTGTTCCAGTAGAGAAAAAGAGAGAGAAGCGCATCGTTCTCATCCTTCTTCATCTTTCTTTTTTCTTCGCTCTTCTTTGCATCCTGGGCCTCCTCATGTACGCATGCACGCATGCTCGATTCACGGTTAATTACTATGCACCGCTAATTACACAGCTCGTGCCCGTCAGGGAAAAAAGTGCGCGCCGTTCCCGATGCAAATTAAACGCGTGGGCTGCCAATCGCGTCAGAGTTGCGCGAGCAACGAAATTGACTTTGTTGGCCGAGGGAATGGCGATTGGGCGTTGGTTAATTAGGGTCTCCGTGGTTTAGCGAGCGTGATTAGTGTCCGTCGAGGCGCGCGGGTAATGGTCGCGTAAGATTTATTTCTGTCTCCCGTGGCGTGTGACACGCATCGTACGAGCTTAAATTCCCGGTGTAACTTAAGTCGATTGTGCAAGTTTTAGTTCATACCGATACTTTCACCCTTGTAGTACAAAAGTCATGTAAAGACATAACTTCGTCTGTATGATCTACTAATTAATTATAATTTCGACAAGAGGAATTTAATAATAAAATTCATGTTACAATTTTCTCATATATTAATTTATCTATTAATTTATACAAGAAATATAATTTTTTTTAAACAAAGCATAGTTATATATGTATAGCTTACATTATTCTTTTTAATTATTTTTTGTTATATATTTAATAATTTTTTAAATTTAATCTAATTAATCATAAAAATATTTAAAAAAATGTGAATCCAGTTAAAAGAATTGTTTAATTTAAACTTACATTATAATACTTGTGTTTTTGATTGAAAACATTTTTTTTCTTTTTCTCTCTTTCTCTCTGTTTATCTTTCCGCCATCCTTGCCAAATTCCTAGCGAGATATTAACCAAATGTCTTTCTAAAAACAGCGTCCACCTGCTTGATCAATTCGTGCAAAAAACGCGCGGAATGGAAACAAGCGTCTTGTCATTAAACTAGTCGGCCTGACATCGCCTATTGACATAAGCGTTCTTAGCATCAGCATTGTAAACCAACGCATAACTCTTGCACGCGTACACTTTCTCGCATGCAGCGCAGCGCAGCGCAAGGCGTCGCGACGCGCATGGGTTCCGCTCGCGTTCGAGCATAGGAGGAGAGGTGCTTTGCCTAATTAACCCGGTCGGGTATTTCCGTCGCGTGACGTCACATGAGCCAGTTCGCCTGGCCCGCGGCCAGCTTTTCTCTCTTTTTCCCTCCTTCCCTCTCTGTTAAACTATAAACCATATTTTCACACCCACGCAACACAATTAGCCCGCGCCCCTCTCACAACTCGGAGAATTATAATATCCACGAAGATGCGGTTGCTCAGCCAGAGATGGTGATGCACGAAACGAATGTTGCAAAGATAATGCGAATGTGCGGGTGGCGATGATGCTGCCACATGTAAATTTTCAACAGCGCTGAAAAACCCATCATATTAAAAAGACACATATAATATTGCATTTTTTATTATTTTTTTAAGTAGACTGTAAGATTTAATTTTATCATAATATTTCGTGATTGATTTCATTGGTAATCGAGAATTCATGTTTTATTAATGCGATAACTATAGATAAAAGAAAGTTATGACGCACTTTAATGCACCAAGTGTCGTAAAAAGATGTAAGAATGCGTAACATTGTCTTATGTATTTTTCACAGATATAATTTTTTTATTTTAAAGACAATTGTGCGTAAATGTTGAGAAAACTAAAGCGAGGAGGGATTTTTGAATTTTCCTCGCGGCAATACTGGCGAGTTTGCGCCACAGATTTCGTCGTAATCTCACCTACGCCTTCCCACTCTCTACTGCGAATACCAAGTTTCGACTGCACTCGCCTCTCCCTGCACTCTCCGCTTCGCCATCCGTCGACCACCCCCGTCGACGAGACCTCGAGACGTAAATACAAATGCGCGCGAGAGCCCATAAACGCCACGATCATTTCGCGATTGCGAGAATTCCCCAATTTTTCTGACGCAAATTACAATCTTGGACTCTGATGACATCATCAGTCATTAATTAGTATTTTTTTAATAATAAAAAATATTTAAAGAAAAGAAGAATAAATACGAAGTAAATAAATAATTATATAGTTGTATATTATAAATAATTATATATTGATGTAATGATATATGAATAATTAAAGAATATATACATATACGTCCTTTTAAAGCATGCGTAATATTAAATTCTTAAAAAGTATTTTTTAAATATATATATATATATATATATATTTAAAAAATACTTTTTAAGAATATAACGCGTGTACATATAATAACAGAATTTCATATTCAAAGATGTTAGGGAATAATAGCGTATTTTAAAGAAGTAATTAATAAAATACTTTATTAACATGAGGGACTTGATTAGAAAAATCTCTTACATTAGACACTGATTTACTCTCTAACGTTCCATGACATCTTAGTTCACTCAAGCCAAATCTTGATGGAGATTGATGGATTCTAATATGTCTCTCGTCTAGATTTTCTTACTTTGTTATTTTGATTGCATCATCGTACTATGACACACTCTAACTCATTTCGGTTTTCTTTGGCGTGCTTTCTCAGTTGACATTGGCTTCGTAGATGTAACTTATTTTGCTTTATACTAATTTTCTCTAGTCTATCATCGAGAATTAGGAAATATTACATTTTATTAAATTAGGTCTAAGTATCAGTATGTAGAAGTCGATTTAAACTGTCTAATTAATAGCAATTTATTTTAATTTTTTCTTGATTATTTTTTCATATTAATATTTTGTATATCTTCTGTATGTATTGTAAAGCTACATAGCTTAATATTAAACCAAATCATTGTAAAAATAACATATACATAAATCAAAGCAAAAAATAGTAAATAATTTGAATATTATTAATTTTTTATTTCGACTTATGCGCTAATTTTACAATGATTTAGTTTAATCTTAAGTTAGTCCTTCATAACTTTTTAGTAGTTGGAGCCAAAAATTACTTTTGAAAATAAAAAAATCACAAAAAATTAGTAAATTATTTTCATGTATTATTTATTATGTTCTAATAATTTGACTTGGATAACTTATAATTGCCCTATCGCAGTATTCGATTTAATCCACGTATGTACAGAATCTGTTTTGCTAAGAGTACATAATCTGGCATCTCTGGTAAACACATGATTACTTTGATAGACAAGATGAAATGATCTAACAATAAATGTTTACAATTAATTTGTGAGCAAAAAAGATTATTATAAGACGCTAAAAATCCTCAACATTATAATAAGTTAAAAAAAAGTTAAATACGAACAAAAGACCTCAGATTTAAGTACTCGTGCGTGTAATATAACATGAAACTGTTATAAATTTTAAATGAATTTTATCAACGTTTGTAAAGAAAATAGTAAAATAAAACAACTAATTAGTGAAAATCATTCACCCATAAAGTTCTAAGAAAATATAAATGTGATAATAAAGTTATAAACCGGTGATAAAGTTAAACGTATAAATCGTTGATAAAGTAATATATCTAATTTAATAATTAATAATTTTCTTGATGAAAAAAAGCGTCAAAGTTTAGAAACAAAACTCATCGTTTTTGGCCTCTTTGACGCCAATTTTCTCAAAATTGATGTAATAATAGCGTAAAAATTTTTAAACCAGATTCGTATAGGCAAAAACTATTCATTTTGCTATTCATTCATGTCACAAAAACGATGTCAGACAATATGGACTTTTCTATGAACATCAAGATTGGAAAAAATACTATTGTATAGAAAAAATAGAATAAATCTTATTGAAATTTACGGAAACTCGGAAAGGTATATCTACCTGACAGAAGTGAA
Source organism: Anoplolepis gracilipes (assembly GCF_047496725.1). NCBI lineage: Eukaryota > Metazoa > Arthropoda > Insecta > Hymenoptera > Formicidae > Anoplolepis > Anoplolepis gracilipes. The sequence goes on from NC_132974.1 coordinate 4,090,018, forward strand.
CTTCTCAAAAGGTAATAATTTAAAACTATTTGTAAATAAACAATGGTCGGTACACCAAAAAAAACTTACTTAAATTAGTTGCGTAACCTTTTTCCCCAGGGAGTTCCAAAAGGTATTCGCATAAACCGACGACTATGGCTAGCGAAAGCAGGGCTAATGAATTTAAAGATCATCAGAGACGTCTCAGTAGGACAACGTCTTTAAAATGTCACAAAAAAAAACGTTTTAAATTATACATTATTTGATCACGTGACGTTATTAAACCAGAAATAACCAGTTTTCTACGTCAAAATGCTTACTACTTGGGGTAATTGTCGCGACTAAGAATCTTATTATTTCGTGAAACGGAAAGATGGTAAAAGAAAAAGTAAAAAAACGATGAAATATCTCGGGAATAGAGAATCCTCAAGAGAGGAGCGTGCCCTCGGAACCCCTTTGAAGGCGTGGAGGGATTCCCCGACTTCAACGAGAGGAAAAGACGCGGGACGGATGTTGGGAGATAGGAGCTGAAATGCTTGGTAGAAGGGAAAGGAGGGAACGGAAGTAAGTATTGATTCAGATTCAGCTAGTTAGCTATGCCCTCCTTGCATTCACCTTTGGCCACCCTACTCCACCGTTCTCCTCGTCTCCAGTTCTCCGAGCATCTCGCTCGAGAGACTGGTCGGTGGGAAGGTGCTCCGACAGCGCAGGATGAAGGGGGAAGGAAAAAGGGATGCAAAGTGAAGGTAGGACGGAAGGAGAGAAACGTGTGGAAATCCACGGTGGAAAACGTAGGTGACAACCTATCTACTTATCTCTCTTCAGCGATTTCGACCGCGGACAACGAACTATCCTTTCCCCCCACGTGCTCTCCTATGCCACGTTTTTTTTCTAGCCTTTTCGCTTTTTTCACCGTTAGTTTCGTTCTTTATTTGAACGCCTATCGCACTGAATCTCTTTGTATCTTCGTGATAACGGAACGGATGCACTCCAAGTGCAAATGGATATATGATAATGCACAAGTCACTTTTCACGAGAGTAGAAGAATACATTTTTTTCTTCGAGGACTGCAACATTAAGAATCACGCGCGTTTTGTTTGAAAACAAGATAACTTTATGAGTATTAATAACATAGAAAAACAGATAATTTTGTATGAGAATAATAATAAAATCGTGCCGACAATATAAATCTGTATATTAATTGTTCTAAATTATATATGTATATATAATCAAATTTAATTTGGCGAAGCTTAATGCGATTTTGCAATGACGCAAAAATAGCAAGCACAAACTTTTATATGATTGAATTATTGTGAAATTGAATGAAAAAGACGGTCACGCAACGCGCGCGTTAAAGTTTAATCGTCACTCTTACAAGCCAATAATAGAGAATAACGCAAGTTTTCAGGCGTCGCGTCGCGACACCTTTTCTTGTTCTTGTTTTTCTCACATTCTGTTCTCTCAAAGCTCGTAGTTTTGCGAGCGTCTCCATCTCACGGAATTTTCTGCAACCAAGGCGTCGCGACGCCTTCGCAGCTAATAAGAGACGCCGCCAGATCCGCGATGCTTGCACTCGTGTCGCGGCGCTCACTGCAGACGCATCTTTACGTAAAAAAATAGTGTAATATAATAAAAGTGGTATTGGTTGTATCTTTTAAATTCATTACATTATAATATACATTATATTTAAATATATTACATATGTAACATACATTATATTTAAATATATTACATATTTTTATATGCACGAATAGTCTAATCAATATCGATTAATGCATGCATATTGATTTTATGATTAAAATTTTGTAACTCTTGGCGATTTTAAAAATAATAATATAAATCTAATATGAGAAAATAATTTATTATTATTGTTATTGGAATTCTGTTGTTAAGTACTGGAATTCTGAATTTATTATAAAATTTGTTCTAAGTAATTTCTGTTTATATATGTGCATATATATACATATACATATATATATATATATATATATATATATATATACGTATGTATGTATGTATGTATGTATATGTATGTATATGTATGTATATGTATGTATATGTATATTAATGTGTATGTATGTGTGTGTGTGTGTGTGTGTGCATTTGCTTTGTATCGACCTTAGGACTATGAACTTCTTGCTTGAGTAAAACTTTGACTAAAAAATTTAAGGAGTGATTCTACATGATAAAATAAGAAATCAAAATCAAAAATAACAAAATTGCGATAGAGGCTTCGTTTTTTAATTATAAATATTTGAAAATTTGCGTGAAAGGTGCCCAAAGCATGGCAATCCGTAAAATTTTTGGCGTGCATGGGCTACATCGACTGAATCGTTCTCAAAATACTTTGTGACGCAAAAGTATGTAGCACTCCCTAAATTTTGTCCCACTTGTTGAACACCCTGTATATATGTATAGGTCTAAATTATATTCGTATACATATAAATCTATAATAAATATAAAAACGGATTGTACGAATGTCGGCTTAAATCACTAGTTTTTGTATTAGTTAATTTGTACTTGGTTATTGTTTTAAACTCCAAATAGTTCAATTTGTTTCAGTTATTCAAGCTTTAATTGACCTTAGTTTTAATCCTAGTAATATTTCAGATTTGCAAATTTACAGCTTAATAGTTAAATTTGTAAGCTTAGAAAAAATATTACATTGAAACTTCAAACGGGTATCCCTCAAACGAATCCGTTCCATGCACTGAAGCTATGTACTAACAATAAGTCACGCTCCGTAACATGAGTAGTAATGACAACGACTTATTGTTAGCAATAGCTGCACAGACATGCTCATGCAAATCTCGTGAGTAAACAGCATACAGAAAAGCTTAAGCGTCATCACTTAACGTAAGACTTAAGACTTATGCCGGGATTACGATGAACTTAACGTAACGGGACGCGACGAAACGTGAAGTAACGTAAAAAACCTAAAATACATTGTATTATAATGAAGCTGATTACGATCGTTAATTTCATCGTAATCCCGGCAAGATGCAGGAATTCAATTAAAATCAGGTAAATTTTAAACTTTAAAATTTAATTTTCACATTTTAGGAATTCAATTAAAATCAGGTAAACTTTTACCTGATTTTAATTTAGGTAAATGTTAAATAATAATAATAATAATAATAATAATAATGTGTTAAATTTAACACAAAATTTACTATTCTATAGAAATAGCTGCAAAGAAAAAAAATATCATATATTATAAACACAAAAAAAAAAAAAAAAAAAAAAAAAAAAAAAAAGTAATAATAGAAACAAAGAAAAGGTCAAAAGTGTTAAGCTTATTGTTTTCACAAATTTTTCTTTGTTTTTTTATAGTGACCCTATCGAAAGAACTATTACGTCTATTAAAATAAAAGATACAGACGCTACGGACGCACCACTATATTGTTGGTTAATTCATTGTAACCCGGCAAGATGCAGAACTACCGACAATATACTGGTGCGTCCGTAACGTCTGTCTCTTCCATTTTAATAGACGTTACGGGCGCACTTAGGTTTTACGTTACTTCACGTTCGTTAAGTTCATCGTAATCCCAGCATTATACGGAATTTTCAGCGTTGCTCAGATTTGAAAACGATTGCGTAAGTTTTCGACTATTATTAGTCAATTCGTTTACTGCTTACATTTTTTCGCATTGTTCCATTGTGCATACCTTTTAAAGTTCTGAATGAGAATTATTTCATTCATAGCCCTTAGTTCTAAGTCATACCCCTTACAGTGCACAGCATCCGAATAGTTCTTTCGATAGGGTCACTATAAAAAAACAAAGAAAAATTTATGGAAACAATAAGCTTAACACTTTTGACCTTTTCTTTGTTTCTATTATTACTTTTTTTTTTTTTTTTTTGTGTGTTTATAATGTATGATATTTTTTTTCTTTGCAGCTATTTCTATAGAATAGTAAATTTTGTGTTAAATTTAACACATTATTATTATTATTTAACATTTACCTACAGGTAAAAGTTTACCTGATTTTAATTGAATTCCTAAAATGTGAAAATTGTTAAATTTTAAATTAATTTATTAATAAACTACACATTTAGTTGTGTGTAAATTTACTTATCCGTTTAATTAGCAAATTATATATACGCGTCATAATTATTATTTTATTATACAAATCAGCACAGATGATTAAATGTACGATTTAACCAATCACCAACGGATGAAAGCGCTTAACAACTAATCTCTATTACGCGTGTTTGTTGATTATAAAAAATGTCTCATCGTATTTCGTTTCTTACGCATACAATTATATATGTATAAATCTCATCGCGCGATTCGAATTAAGAAAATATAGTAATATATAAAAAAATAATTTAAGCTATATTAAAAAGTAATTTAAAATCACGATCTTTACGTCTTAGCTTTGATAGATATGATAAAATAGTTCATATATCGATGCCATTCTTTTTCTTATTCGCACGCTTACTCTAATCTATAATATCTTCTCTATTATGTAATACATATTATGTAATTTTTTCTGATCTCGGATTAATTGATTTTATATAAACAGAAATAGATAATTAAAATTACGCTTTTATCTGTCGTTCTTGATCTCGAATGACTTTATTCACAATCGCGATTTAATGATTCCTGACATCGATCAAGCGAATAAACGTTGCTTAAACCATACAAAAGCTTCGAATGAATATTGTTTCGTCTGGTATACAACTAATTTACATGTTCACGGTAAGAGAGATTTTTCCCGTTACATCATCGTGCGGTGATTTATACGCGAAATGCATTCCGTACTACTACTATTTTTTCTTTTTTTTCTTTCTTTCTCGCTCTCAGTTTTCCTCATTTCCTTAATTATAGTCGCCAATTGCAATAGTCAGTATTACTATCGTGAAGTATATTCTATTACTGCGCACTGACATCCATCACGTCGGGTCGATCGTTTCGTATTTTTATGCCGAGCTCGTTGATCTAATTTCCTTAGCAAGAAATGCCGATATTGATTACGCTTGCACGCTTGCTGCAGTTGTTAGTTGTGATTCATATGCCGCTCTTCGCTTTTGTTGAAAATTCCATCATTCTTTTAATAACATATTTATTTCCTTTTTAATATAAATCGACTGTAAATATCTTCTTCTGCCTTCTTTATTTTAATTACATTATTTAATTACAATTTTTAAGTATAATTAAATTATATTGTATAATAAAATATGTAGTTATACATAATTTTTTTCAATTTAACGAAAATTATTTTTTTGGTGCTTAAACTTATTTTATTCTTACAATTAGATATACGGTCTGCAATTAATCGGACTGACGTCTGTCGCCTATCGCGCGATCTACGGCCCGGAATTGATATCGACGCGAAATCATTACTGTCCGCGAACTATATTGGCTGTAATTTGCGTAACGATAACAATCAGCTTTAAGTGGAACAATAGGCTGCCGTGACGGTAATTAGTGCCACGTAGTGTCTGGCGTGATGACAATTGTGATGGCAGCAATGAGTAAATAGTAACATTAATAATGGCCGTCGATAGCGCAATATTCGCGGCAGTCTGAAATAATTCTACGTTATATCCAGCCGGCTTTCATATATTCGAATAAACGAAGATGTACGACGATTACTCGGAAATGGCCATGACGTGTTGCGTGGATTAACCCGCGCCAAAGCGTACTACAAATACAGATACCAACAACGATAATAATTCTTTATTGCTCCTCGATATATCTGCATCGACTATATGAAGACGGTATTTTGAGACTTTAATAGGTCTAGTAGTTTATCATTATATAGTAAAATTGTGCAATTAAAAATATTATTTCACACGTCGAATCTTTCGTGCCATTATACGCTATATTATAAATATATTACAAAAGAAAATGACTTAAAACATACTGAAATTAAAAACACATTTAAGAAGAAAAAGTATAACAAATATACTAATGATGAATTAAGAAAAATTACAATTTTGTCATAAACGCTTTAAACCATTTGACGCATAATAATTCGAAATTAGATCTTGACACAAATGATATACGAGCAATTCGCAATTATTATAGCGATGAGAGAAAAAGATACAGCAGGCGAAAAGGACAAAAATCGGTGGTAGTCTCGTTTCGTGAGACAACAACAGATCAGCATCTTTCTTTCACGCATATACATACGCATAGACAGCATACGCGAGACGAAACGTTCCGACTCGACGACGCATGGTTGACGTTTATTGGAATATTTATGGCGGTCGGCTGTACGCGCGGGACGAATTTTTATCGATCGGTTGTGTTTGCCGTGCCGTCGATGTCGGGTTCGAGTTTCGATCTCTTCGGTGGAAATCGCGATATTTATTCATAAGCTCCGGTTAGAGCGCGCGCATCGCGCGCATAATAAAGCTCGCAGATTGCCCGACCGGCTGACGCTCGTTCACCTTCTGAGAGCCGCAAATCTGAATTTCGGGAATACAACTTGAGGAAAAATAACGTTTCCAGACACAAAATGTTTAAGAGTCGCAACTGTTTACATATTTCTGACTTGGTACTTTTTCCTTCGAATTACTTCTATTTCCATCTGCGATTAAACAATAATATTAAATGTATCAATTTGTTGATACATTTAATTTTATTTCAACTACAAATATCAACAGATTTTTATATCTGAAAACAAATATACAGATTTTTACTTTTCCTTATTTATTTTGACATAATTCGTAGTTTGATAAAAATTTTTATCGAAAAATATATTTTTGTCTGTCTAACAATTTTTTTATGTAGTATATAATTGAATATGTGTGTCTTATATAGGTATTGTATTTATATACACAGTTTTAATCATATCCGGTATATTTAAGAAGACTCCAATTCTTCTGCATGATGTTTCTAAGTTTCTCAAACGTTATAATTTTACCGACCGCGTGATGGTTTCTTGATTCGACAGTCTCATCACGTTTTTCCGCCGTTTTTGTCCTTTCCTCTCCTTGGCCTTTTGTTTTCCCTGTTGAGCAAGCACGGTCCCGGTAACGCCCACAAACCTATTCCCGAGTGCTCCTACCGTGGGTGTTATTAAAAATTAGGGAGCGGATTCGAGACGTCGGTTGCAAGTCACCCGGCCTGAGTGAGGCGCGCTTATGTAATTAAAAAATTACAGGGCCGGCAGAGCCTCATTACTTTTCCATCGAACAAGAGGGACATCGGAGGCCGAAAACAAAAATTCTCGAATAGTGCCATTCATAGCGCCACGACGCTACGTGACGCTAAAACGTTATTTGGCCCCATGGTGTTACATAACGTCATTATTTATTTGTCTGCTCCGTGCTATTTCGAGATTATTTTCTCGAACTTTCTTGTTTTATATTTATTTTTTGAGGATATTAATTTTTTTTTTCTTTTAAGGCTTTACGAATACATAATTATTTATAACAAATTATATCAAGTAGTTTTAAGCACACAAAAGATCACGTAACTATTTATTTCGCAATTACAAACATGTGAATATGTTATGCAAAACGTTGATTTTATTCTTAAAATACTTAGGTAGATATTATTCATAAAAAAACAAATATAATATCAGAAAGGTGAAAAAATTTGCCCAATAAGATGTATCGAATATAGCCACCGACGATTGTAATAATTCCGCGTGGTATATCATTTGCAGACTACATCGTAATGTTTGCGTAAATTACACATTGCATCGAGGACATATCCAAATAAGGTCGAGCTCTCATTTGTGATTGAACCGTCAATAACTTCGCTGCTAATCGGGGTCAAGCTTATATGTATGAGGAAAGAAGATTTAGTTCGCGCGATAAATGTATTTACTACTAAGAATCAATTCCTCCCAGCATTGATTAACATTAGATGTAGTCGATTAAAAAAAGATGTTCTCTAGTCGTGATTATTAATTATATTATAAATAATACAGTATTTTCTCATTAACAGAAAAACATTTCGCGTTGCATTATAAAAAAGAAAATCATACTCTCCTTTTTCGAGTAAATATTATTTAATTATCTAGCTAGCAAAATGTTTTGATGTTGAAAGACAATTCCTAAAAGAGAAACAAGATAACTTCATTAAGATGTAAGCATTTTTTATTAATGAAAACACATATATTTTATAATGTTAAGCAAATATATATATATATATATATCTCAATTTCATTTCTTCTCTAATAAAGAGAATCTAGTATATAGAACAAAAAAATAATATTGCGTATACAGGAATAAAAATGAAGAGGAAGGAAGAAAGAAGAAAAAAGAGAAATTATCACACGCGTGCAACTCGTACCTTCCTCGCAGGCAAACCGTCTTAGTCGATCCCTTCTCATCCGTGATACTTTAATATCGGATATAGTAATAAATTACGTATCGACCTGGAAGCGAGTTTCGCCCCCACGCGCCCCTGCCACCTTACCACTACCGCAGCCCTTCACCTCGAGACGGCACGAAAACTTCCCCCTTCATTCCACGGCGGGTGTACACGTGAACGGGCGGAGCTATATAATCACACTTAATGACACTCGATACGAGCATGTAACATTGGCCTTCTGTGTATGTGTACGTGTGTGCGCGCGAGCGCGAGATACTAGAACGATAAGAGACGTGTTTTCGGGCCGCAGGCACATTGTAAGTTCCGAGGCGCGCCTTTCGTGTACCTACGCGTTACCTTCTTAGGTTTCGTCTCCTAAAATGCATACATAAAGGTTTTGCGCGGTACTCTTGACTACGCGCAATTTAATCCTTGAACCCATGCGAGGGGATTAGCCCCGTAATCCCGAGCGTTTTTTTCACCTAGCGGTATCTTTATTATCATATCATATCTGCAACACTTATTGTTAGACTCTTTACAGGTGTTTGATTCAAAATTTTGCTTGTATCTCTCATCTATAAATCTGTGGTGAATAACCTCTGTATATATTAATAAAGAAATCGCGCATCGAAATTAAAGCTGACTGATATATATATATATACATTTTTAAATATTGTTTGCGAAATCTATCCAGACAGGATTTAATGAAAATATCGATAAACTTCTAAAAAAAAAAACCGCTATTGACGTATCATGACGATATTATCGTTACCCGTGATATAAAAAAGGAGTTATATTAAGACAGATAAAATATATTTTACTGTTTCAAAAAAAAAAAAATAAATAGAAAATGATATCAGATTGTGTAATTCGTAATTGCCGAAATTGGACGACTGTCGCGAGGAATATGCCATGTGTAAAGAGCAAATATATGTATATACCGTTCCCTATATTAGCATTTAGTCATTACCTTATCCGACTGATCAGCCTGTAGTGCGGCATATCGGGCTTGTATCTCAGTTACGTCCTTCGCGCCTTCCTGGCACGCGAACGATTATTGGTGCCCCGCACGGTGCATCACGAACGTGCTCCCCCGAATCAGCAGTGCAGTCTACCTTCTCATCGCAATCATTATTTTTCCTTTGACAAATCGGTAAATCGCAGAAGCGTAGCGTGCGTTAATGCTTATCGGTATCTATAATCGTAACATTCAGAATACAGACATATATGACACACATTTATATAAACAAGAATTCGATTAAACTATGTGTTTATTGCGATTCTACATTTTTTATTTTAGTGTCGATCATAAATTTATAAAATAACGAATTTTATTTTTAAGCTCAATTATTATCTTTTTTATGATAACTTTTTTTTTTTACAAATCAACCACATTAGCGTGATATCTAGAAATTGTGGGAAAGGATTTCTTAACCAAGTTCTTACAAAGTCGTTCAATATTAGAGAATCGAGCTTTCTCGTCTCAAAAAACAGCAGTAAAATATGTTTAAATCACTTAACCGTTTTTCGAGAGCCTCGATATAATCGGATTGGAAGCTTCCGTGGATTTTTTATATTTCCTTTTTTTTTAAATCTTGGTTTTGAGACTCTGAACTAGAAGTAAATCCGGTACCGTTAACGAGCACATAAAGACGAACGACATTCTACCCCGCTCTCTCTTTCTTTCGTTTACGGTGCGCGCTTCTCTCACAGTGTACTCCCGGTAATTCCATTTTACTGCACGGTGTACTTGACACCTACGATCGAACCGGTTCGAGACCACACGATAGAAACTTCACGCCCGCTTCGGTGTACAACGTAATCGGCTCCGTCGGAATTTACTGTAATCTGGAGGGATGATCACACACATATATGATCATTTTAGCCCGGCAAATTAAGGCTAAAAAGCGAGGAGGAGCACTTCTCACTCGTTTCGCTCACCTTGCTTAATGTTCGCGCGTATATACTTCGCGAGCAGAAATTAACGACACAACGTCGCGTCGTGTCCGCGAAAAATATTTGTGTATCCCGCGCGGTGATTATATTGCAAATGCGCGGGGATTTTTTCGCGCGATAAATTATTCTTACACCTTGCGAATTGCGGATGGTATCTTGCTGCGTCATGGGTGGGAACGGATTATGGAACAACGGGAATTGCTCGAGTATAAGAGGATCCGTCTCTGAGAAAGACTGACATTCGTAAACTGTTTATCGTTAATAATAATAATAATAATAATAATAATAGCTCAAAAGAGCAATAAAAGATTACTGATGAATAGGATAGCAACGTTCAGGGATTTCTGCGTTCAGTAGACAGACGGATCTGATATTTCCTTGACATAATATCTCTGATGTGCGTGCGATTCTTTTGAATTCTTAGTAGAATTTATCTTACTAGAATTTATCAGATACTACGCACAGGCCTCTCTCATATAAAGTTCTATTCGATATTGTTATTTATACGTTATATTCATCAAGAGCGTCACAAGAGATTTTATCTATTTAGATAATTGCTGCAAAGTAAACTTCTCATAAAATCAATATTCTATTCTCGCAATTTATTTCTATTACAAACTACGAGTATGTACATACATATGTGACAAATGGTATTACAATAATTATAAATTACTTAAACGATATTATTAACATTTTATTAATTTGATAATCATTTATGCATAAATTATATAGAATAATTTTTTAAATAATTATATGTATATTATTTATCAGAAACACTTTAGATTGCATACATATAAATATAATTCATTCTATATGTAAATGAGAAAATTTTTTTTCGAAACTTTTCTAGAGTAATATTGATGATAATGGAGTATCGATATATACTATGTTATATCAATACTTGTCGAATTACAGACATTTTCCGGTGATAAACGAAAAGTAAACTGATTTTGCGTAAAAAATTGCTGGGGTCCTTCTCGACGTAGACCTCAACTGTTAGTCTAGTTGGACCGACAGGCGGAGTACCGGTGACGTCATCGCCCTTTCGTTTTATCGCGAGTTACGGTCGCGAGCTTGGGGAAGGTCAGGGCTACTCTCTCTTTCTCTCTCTCTCTCTCTCTCTCTTTCTATGTCGGCCCTCGAACGTCCTGATTCCGTCGATGTATGTGCCTTGACCATGCATGGCTGTATCTCGGTGGTGACCACGCGGAGGTTCCGTACACGCGAGAGGCCGCGCGCGTGTGCACGCGCACGACACGGCCCAGCACGTGGTGTACATACACCTAAGTACATAAGTATAGCCATAACCGCCAACTTCGTGAATGGAGGAGCGGCGAACGATCAATGCCCCCTTACGTTTATCTACCGCCTTTATGTGCGTTGCGCTTGCTGCTCTGTAGTCGAGCTTTCTGGCGACATGACATAAAGACTCGAAAGCTCAGTGTAACAAAGAAGGATAATATTATTTCTGAATCTGCACCTTTAAAACAGAAAAGATCTATGTTTTTAACGATACAAGCCTATATACATGTTCGACATAGATTACAAAGCTACATTAAGCGTTATATAGTGTCGAATTTTTCAGATTAACAACGCAGCAAAATTATTAATCAACATATATATAAATATATAAATAATATTTTTAAAAATAAAGAAGTTGTAGATATACATGAAAGTTCATACAAAAAAATACATAAAAATATGGCAAAAGAAATTTAAAAAATTGCGTCTGAGGACAATATCTTGTTAAATATTATTTAATAAATATATTTATCATAAGGAAAGAAAGAAACATTAAAATAAATTCATATTATTATATTTTCTTAATAAATACAGAACTGAAATTTGCAAATCAAAATACTATAGCAGGAAAATTAAATAATGAAAGTATTTGCGAAAATATTTTTATTTCAAGCAATGATAGGTGTTTGAGATGTAAGAATGTAAAGTTGATTAATCAGGGTGACGTTCCATATGACAGTCAGAATTTCAGAAAAGTAATAGAGTGAGAATCAATTAGAATCATTTTTGTCGTCCCGATTTTTACTCTCGACTGCTGTCAACCCAAGGCAAAGAACCGTAGGGAGTTACTCCGAGCTCAAGTCGGTTTTTACCTTATTCAATAGCCTCGTTTTCCATGTAGAGGCCTTTACCGAAAATGGAATGCTCTTGGTGAGGATCAACCAATTACAATCTAAGCTTACACAAAAGACGTAACGGATAAAATTTAGATAATTTTGACTAGTTGATTCCCACTATAGCATTCCGTAATCATCACTACATAGCGAACGAGGCTATTGAAAAATCGAAACAGCAAAAGTTTGATGATTCTGAATAGTTTATCCTCTATTATTCCATTGATTAATACTTCAATACTTTTTCGAAATTCTTTTAATATAAATAATTTGAAATTTTTTTAATATGCATATGTGATTGATCAGTTTTAAATTCTTATATTTCAAAAATTATTGCTTGAAATAAAAAAATACTTTCATAACTTGATTTTTCGAGAATTTCTCTGTTATAGTATTTTGACTTGCAAATTTCAGGATTCTGTATAAAAACAAATGATCTATTAAATCTGTTTTCTACCATTTATCATAAAAACTACATGAGCTTTTTTTTGATTACTTTTAATTATGTTTTTTATTAATGTATTTTTATAAGATAATTAAAGAATTTTGATTATAGTAAAGAAATTAAAAGTTAAAACCGACAAGAGGAAAGAAAATGAAAATGCTATTACCGAGTAGTGATAAAATATTTTAAGTTTATTAAATATTGTATTTTAAGAGATAGCGATAAGAAACTTAGAGCGCGCGGTTCATTTGTATATCGAAGCTTCAGCTACATATATTTTGCATTCGACGCCTCTTACTTGGAGGCAACACGGTATATCCGACCACACTGAATAAAACTCACTCGAGAACATGAGGCTATACACTATTATAGTTTATATCTTCGACCCGCGCGAGCAGGATTACCACCCGCGGTAACTATACATATGCGCTTATAAACTATTATTATCTTACGGTCGACGCACGTTTATGCACTATGTCGCAGTTAGCCTGATCGATGCTTTACATTGTTCTGACAAGGAAGAATGCTCGAGCAAAATGCGCTCGAGTTACTAAACTTTATAGAATAATATCGAACATCGTTGCGCGATAGAATCTTATTAATATATCGAATAAAAATATCTTGAAGAAGAAATACAAAAAATTACAGGAGTATTATTTTTTTTATAATGTTAATATACGATTTTTTATAATCATAAAATATTTGTTATTTAGCTATAATCATATTAACAAATAATCAATAATATTTGCTAATTTATATCAGAAATTATATTTTAGAAAAGTAGCGAATTAATGAAAATCAATTAACAAAGATTGCTGATACACTTCTTAAATTAAAAAAAATCTATTATTTCATATCTGATAATGTCTAGTAAAAAATTTAGAATGTAACTTACTATATATTTTTAATTTGTCTGAAAAGAATTTGATTTTAATCACCGGTCCTCTCTTCTGTGGATGAAAATCAGTATCTTGTCGAATATTAACGGAGTCATTCTCTGCCATCGAGCGCTCGAATTATAAAACCCGTTTACCAGGAAGGGACATGCCTTCTTTTTATCTTCCGTTGGCCGAATAGTAATCGCGGGGCTATCCGGTTCCCATAGTTTCGTGCTTAGGTACTTTTTCGAACGTGACGGTTATAGTCATTAAGGCTTGGCGTAAACGCAACACACGAGGACGACTCCTCGTTTCACCAACGTGACTTCGAGGTTCCTTACCACGGTCTCGATTCTCGCGTGGTAAGACACGTTGCAGCGCCGCTCTTTCGGTCCTTTTGGGACCACTCTCTAATTGCGACTAATTTCGTTAATTACCGTAGAGGCACCGCGTAGGGAGACCACTAATTCGGGGGTCCAAACATTGTGTCTAGACCTTAAACAACATTCGCGTATCCCACCGACCGAATCGTCGGCTTCCTCTGTTCTTTTACCTATGCGGCTTCAAACCAATTAGACGGTACCATCGTATCTCCGACATTTTTGCATCTCCCCAAGAATTGAACTAGAATTAGATCGTTTTTGTTATTTTTTTATTAATGTGCAATTAATTAGGCATTAGTAAAAACGAGCATATTTTATCGTCTTTACGTTTATTTTGGAATATTGATTGATTAAAATATTGACATTAAGAAATATTTTATATTCATTGGAGAGTCATCATTAAATTTGTAATTGTATTTAAATCATTAAACTTGAATTAATTAATATTTTTGCCAATTAATTTCCTTGTTTAGCTGTATCTAGTAATTTTAAATACTATGAAACATTTAGAATAATTGAAAAAATGATTAACGTTTGGATGATGCAACATAATTGTTAACGACAATCATAAATTTGGCGAAATAAATAAAATCGAAGGTATTTTTTGTATTAAAAAGAATTTAAAGGAAACTTAAATGAAAATCTGAAAATTTTTTCATAAAAGTAATGGCAGAATTTTTTTAATGGCGTTGGTCACACAATAATTAAACCACATTTACAATTCTTTAATAACTTTTCCTATATCTTTTTTCTTTTGATGAATACTTGCCACTATTAACTTATTAATATCAATAATAGTATTAGGACGTATAATATTAATATTATAATATAAAAAATTTAGTGATATTTTTCATCCATTTTTATGCATTAATGTCAACTATATTGGATCCGCTATTTTAAATTTTGAATTTTTGACTTCAGAAAAGAATACCATCAAAAACTCCCATATATTATCAAGTTTTATAGAATTCGAGTTGATAGTTTCCATATTACTTATTATTAGTAACAAAGTTATAAATATAACAAGAGAACATGTAGTATAGTAGTAGTATAGTATTTATTTAATCCTTGCCTTTCGGCTTAGGATAAACTTCTGGTTTACATACAATATATTATCATAATTAAACAATAAAACAATATTCTAGAATGATAAACTAAACAAAAGATCAACTATGATAATTAAACTATTATCAATCAAAAAACAAAAATAACAAAAATCCATTATTCTCTATTTTCCACTGTTTTCCACTGTTTCCATCGCTTTTAAAGCGTTTATATATCTATATATCTGATTCTTCTTTTCTCTCTATCCCTTCTCCTTTACTTCCTTCTTTCTACCATTTTTGTATCGTAGCCTAGCTCTGCCTTCTCTCTTAACCTCCTGTTTCTCTGTCGTTTTAATCTCTTTGTTCACCTCCTCTTTTTCTTCTCTCCTTTTCCCCATTTCTCTCTTTTTTCTACTATCTCTTTTATACTTTTCAGTCCTTGTCCTTCTCCTAGGAGAACATGTATATGACTGAGAAAAATACTGTTAAATCAATAACATCAGTGTTAAAATTTATTTCATATATTTAATATAATTATTAATCAGATCAATATGCTATGCTTTTGTTTTACGAATTGATATCTTTTCTTCAATATATATATTAATTGACAAATATCGAGAGAGAAAGAGAAAGAGAGAAAGAGAGAGAGAGAGCGCCTTCGAGTCCTTGAGGGAGTCGAATAGCTCTTCTAGAGGGGTACGTTTGATGCACACGCGACACTCGTCGAGGGTGAACCATGTGCACGCACGTGAACCAAACAATTTTATCATATACCTGTCCTTGGGGGGACTCGGCGAGGGTGAGGTCAGGTTTCGACCTGCTAAGCGGGCGTAGTAACCTAATAGAATTATGCTAATTTTTTTCAATACACATTTATGTAATAATAGATAATCGATGCTATTAAGAAAGAGATATATATTATTCGAATGTCGAGAGAAAGTACGTTTCATAATAATGAGTAGTTTTAGGTAGAAAGTCATAGAAAATTACGATAACTGAAATTAGAATAATTTTTAAACACATTATAAAAAATACAAATGAGAAGATGTAACCTGATTCATTTTAATTATATATATAAACAAAATTAAAAATTAATTTCTTCAACTATTTCCAGGATAACCAATTAGACAATTATAAAATTCATTTTATTAACTACGAATCTTCATGAAATATATTTTTTATCTAATATTACTTATTGTTAGTAACAAAGTTATAAATATAAAATTTTTTTTGTAAATTTTGTTGTTTCAACTCTGGGAAAATTATAATCTTCGATTTGAGCATGTGTTGTTTTCTGTCTAACATTTTTTCCTCTTTTTTCCGGTTATTCTTAAATGACGGCCCAGCAGCGTATCGGTTACAAACAAAGGTATCATACTGATTTCAATTGTTCTACAAATCTTTTTTTTATTTGAAAGCTAATGTATGTACCTGTCTCTAAGTTTCGAGAAAGTTCTTAAATGTCGCATAAGTGTACAAAAAGGTGCACAAACTTGGAAAAGTCTTTATGCCGAAAGACTCCGTTGCAGCAACATGGAACGAAACGTGTACTTATATAAATATAACATTCTGAAAGATATTTAAAAAATAGTAGAAAGTATTATTTTAATATCTTATATTTGTATGTGATACAAATAGTATACATTGATATTGTGTAATGATTTATAATGTTAATTATGCAATGGTTTATATCAAATAACATGTTAATAAACATAAATAGTTCAATTTTTGGCGAAACGGAATACGTCGGCTATATTCTACAATCTGTTGAGGCGCACCAAAGTCTACAAATGGCAAATATACTTTACATCAAAAGTAACTATCCAGGTAATTAAACCAAAAAATTCTATTATCTTAAAACTATTTCACTTTTCATAATATTTTTATAATATCTTCCTCTAAATCTAACATAAGAGAATTTTCACGTTGTACGGCAACAACATTTTCTGCAACGCAATTTTTCTTATCTAGGCTTCATCTAAGCTTATTTCTAAAAAGTTTACAAATATTCTTTTATGCAATTCTGTCCCGGAACCACCTATTTTATTTTTTGTGTATAAATTGCAACTTTTATATTAACCAAATATATTATCTTGTTAGGTTAGAATTCGATCGATAATCCATGTCCTTAAGTTTTATATTTTTTGTAAACATTTTTCTCTAAAATGCTTTATTTTCGAGATATACGACCGTTCCCAAACTTTTGGGCCTTCCTGTATTATTAAATAGGATATTTTCTTACCAATTATACTATTTAATATTTGGGTTTATTAATTTTTATGATAACACACAAAAAATAGTTTTATAAATGGACATTTTTTATTTATTAAAACTTTAATCAAGTTAAATATACAGTTTTAACTTAATTTATAAATAAGATATTCTAAAAAATAACACATAAAAAGAAAATATCCTATTTATTAAAAATATATATTAAGAGGACTTATAAAGTATACATTTCGAAAATTGAAGAGATTGATTAAAATTTCCTTTTTTTTTGTCTTATGGTTACCTTCATCATGGAAGACATAGTTTTGCAAAAAATTGAAGGAACCTAACCAATATTTTATGATATTTATATATCTATTATTTTAATTTCTCAAAGTTTGTTTGCGGAATATCTCGAAGTTTCTTAACGTACACGTGCATATAATTAATTACTTAACCCCACATCACTAGTGCTAAATTAATTCTAACTTATCTTAAAAACTCTTAAAATTAGGTGTCAATTAGATACGAATTAGGTGCTTAAACCGTTTGGCAGAAAATTAAATTTATATTGATAATTGTGAGTGAGGCTAACTTAACATTAATCCGGCGGATGAAACGCATTTTGTAATCAAAAATTCGAATTGATTCACAATCTAATAGTCGATGACGCTACCGCGTGACATTTTACTAATATAATAATTTTTAACATATTGTGTTATATTATTATTATTAATTTGTTTAAAAGAATTCCTATTTATTAACAAAAAATATATAAAGGAGAAATATAAAATAATTGTGTAAAAATAATTTTTGTAATAACGCAGTTTATTCACTTAAATAAATAATTTCTAATTCATTTAATAAATAATTTTTAATTTAAATAAATAAAGAGAATTAAAGAAAAATTAATGGAAATTTTTTTTTAGGAAATAACACTTGACGTCTCAAATTTTAAGGAATTTTTTCAAAGAGGAAAATTTTTTTTGAGCATTTATTGTAAGTACTTTAAACTATATAAAAAAATTTTTTTTTAATTTTTAATGTTGAAATTGAGCGTGTAATTTCATTATTTTTTAAACGCGGTTTTGGCCCGAGTTCAAAACAATGTCCATGTATACTCTGCAGTGATAGCTAAGCCTGGAACAAAAAACCAAATATATTTATTTTCTACATATTTTCTTTTAAATTAATGTTAGTATTCCAAATTAATAAATAAATGATTGATGATTTAATTGCTGAGTTTAAATATCTAAAAAGTTTTGAATAAGTTTACAATTTGTATCTTGAAACGTGAATCTTTAACACGTAAGCAAAAACTTTATAAAATATTCTGTATTGAGCATCAAGATTTCTGAACTTTGAATCGGATGTATTTGTGTTTTTCTAACACATAAGATACACGTCATTACATACAATATAATGTTAAGGTATATATGCACCGTGATTATGTAAAGTTGTTTTTTAGTAATATGCAAATTATATTCTTTTTTATAAATAAATAATCAAAAGTTAAACGCAAAATAAAGTAATTCAAGAAAAATATGCAAATTGTATTGTTTTTTACAAATAAGTAAAGATTTTTCAAGTACAGAAAGATCGAAAATTCACAAAAAAATGATTTTTTAAGGATTGTGTGATTTCACCCCATTTTTTGTAAGCCGCAATTAAAAATTTCTAAATTTATCTATTTACTCTTTCTACATGTGTGTAAAGTTTCACCAAAATCAGAATTTTCGATCTTTCTGTACTTGAAAAATCTTTACTTATTTGTAAAAAACAATACAATTTGTATATTTTTCTTAAATTACTTTATTTTGCGTTTAACTTTTGATTATTTATTTATAAAACAATATAATTTACATATTACTAAAAAATTTGCTAGGTTCTCTTGTCAGTAAGTTATATGGTATTTTCCAAAATGCCGAAACCTCTTATTTTTTTCTAAAATTCTTACAACTTCTTGCGGCCATCGAGAAAAAAAAACTTTATTTCAAAATAGCACTTGAATTTGCAGTCTTAAAATGAAATGTTCCGAATTTTTACATTTTCTTGCTCATTATCCTTTTAATCAATAATAGATAATGGTCACTTTTAATGAATTTATTGTTCACAGTTATTTTCTTCATCGCAGATGGAAAGAGAGATTTTTAGTCTTTGAATTAAAGAATTGTGGCAATTTGTTAGTATTTCTATTAATATTATTATTATTATTATCGTCATTTTTTAATATTTTTAATATTCTTTTTCACTGATAATATACCTAGATAGAATGCTAATAATACATGTAACATAGTGTTAATAAAGAATTAAAGCAACAGGATTTTTTAAATTATAATACAAATTTTGATTTAGATTATATAAATAGTACAACACAAATTTTTGTAAAAGTTTATGATGATGTATATCCTACACACATTTACTCATTTTAAAAAGCTATTTTAAGTACAAATAATCATTGTGCATATATCTTAACATTATATGTAATGACGTGTATCTGATGTGTTGAAAGCGCAGAAACATCCGATTCAATGTTGAGAATTCTTGATGCTCAGTACAGAACATTTTATGAAGTTTTTGCACACGTGTTTCAAGATATAAATCGGAACTTACGCAAAACTTGTTATCACTAAAAAAAACACGTAATCAGCACAAATTTCGATATTTGAGGGCGCGACAACACTGTTCACGATTATTAACCCCGTTTACATCCGACGTCTCGTCGGAAGAAAATCGGCGAGAGGAAAGAAAGACGAGAAAGAAAAGAAAGACCGGGATAAATTCTTTTGGTATGACGGACGTAACCGTGGCAGTATCATCGACGTCTTCTCCACGCCGTTCGGAAATCCTGGATCTCACTCAATCGAGCCGTACGGCAGACGATACGTCCGGACGCGTAAGTGGAAGCAGAGCGAGTGAGATGGAGAAAGGCATCGAGACTCCGAGCGCGAAGAGGAAAGTTTGCGGAAAGATATCCGGAAAGTCGCGCAGGGGCCGGCAGAGGAGAGAACCAGCGCGACGCGCGCGCGAAATCGCGCCTCTTCTCCCCTCTCTATCGCTCTCCCTCCTCCACTATCGGATACCACCGGCGACGTCCTCGTTCCCGGCTTCTGCGCTCTATTCGCGTTCAGACTCCGTCTTCATGGTTTTCTAGACGAGCGCGATATACTCGATCGTGATAGTAATCTGATGGTAATAATAGTAGTGGGGATGCAAAGGTGGTGGTAGAGTGGTGGCAATATGGTGCTTGGTGGGGTTACAACGTGATCAGAGTAGCGGGAGACCTAGTCATTCCCCACCAGATCTCCAAACCCATACACACGCAGCTTGCAGAACACAGTCGCAAACCACGCCTTGCTGATCGTGGTTGGTCAAACTTCATCCTTGCTTCACCCTTCTTGTGACCTCCTGCCGCGCAATTTTCGTTTCGTGTGTCAGAGTAGGGGCAAGCGTGGCAGCGGCACAGCTTACAGTGGGAGATGGTTGATGGTCTGTGGTGGGAAACGACTGACAGCGTCGAGCACTTCTACATTGCTTGGAGAGGGGCGGAAGTAGCCGGCTGCGGAGGGGCGGGGAAACACACAGTTCGGCAGCGCGACCCGACGTGGGCACTTCGCTCGGTCGGGCCTTTCCTTCATTAAAATATTATTCTGTGCGTGTAGAAAGAGGAGAGAGCCCGCGGAGCCCCGGTGAGAACCCTCGCTCTACCCATAATCGCGCTACGAGCGGACGTCACTCTCGCCACCCCCTCGTCGGCTTCGCATGCACGTTCGCGCTCACCGAGGGACTGTTTTTTCGGGAAAATCTAACGCGTTGGTGTCGTTTTTGTTTTCGTTCGTTTTGTTGTGAAAATAAGGGATGGCAAGAGAAAAACAAGCAGCGAAACAGAAAGAGCATCTTATTATTACTGGAAGAAAGGATCTAAAAGAAACTGAAGTACTGTATCCTAACGTTCAAGACAAATATCCATTAAGTTAAGAACGACGAAGAAAAGAAAAAAAAGAAAGACTTTAGGCTACATTCCGATATACATTGTTAGTAGTGAAAATTTATAATTCACATTACATATAAATTTTCTGCCACTTCATGCGTAAATCGGAAAGCACCTTCAGTCAAATATAAACATTGGAACAATGGCTGTAGATGACATAGAAAAAACGATGTTGATGCATTGAATGTATCTCCATTTGGTGTGTGGATTGGTTCGTGCCAGAAGAAACTAAGTTTTAGGGACCAAGGAGTCGCCGATATTAAAGTGCATATTTTTTTCTCCACGCGTGTATCATCGAATATACATATATGTGAAGCACGAGTGGCTGAATCAGGAATCGAATCCGAGATCTTTTGCTTTCCGGGCAACTGCTCTTATCATCTGAACTACTCAAACCTCTTCTCGAATATATATATATATATATATTATTAGAGTGAAAATCTCTCTCAGAGAGACTATTCCATTTAAAGAGCAGTGAGAAAGATTATATTGTTCGATAAATTCTAGCATTCAATCCATAGTTTGTTGAAGATGTCATGATAGATGTCAGTTCATGCTATGACATATGTCAGTTGAGCTACGAAATGTCAGAGAGGTGCATCGGTGCTCGAATAATGAACTCACTCGTTGGGTCACGGACGACCCTCGAAGACTGTGTGTTGTGTGTGCTCCAATATCGTTCCTTTCTACGTTCCTATCGCGCTTCCTCCGTCCGTGGTTCCTCGATTTGCGCAACATAGTGGAAACTCGATTGAGAGTGCAAAGTGCTGGACGCTGTTTATATCGATTATATCGACAACGTTCCCTACAAAGTCGAAAGATCGTGTGCTTTAAAAGTACAGTGAGAATCCAAGGGGGCGAATTTGGCTGCCGGCTAAAAGGGAAATTGCGAGTTGTCGGGATATGAACCCAGGTATGTGAAGTTACCTTTCCACCATCTTGCCATCATCGTGTCATCTTGAATGTCATCTCGATTATTGTGGATGGAGGTGTTGTCTCTTTACGTTATTTAGCGTTTTGTTGTTGACTGTTAATCAGTGAGTGTAGCTCGTCGTGCGATATCGTGATAGCGTGTTTCCAAGAGTGTTGAAATGTTTCTTCTTCGTGATAATCGCAAAATCTCATGATGTAGTGAATACACTAAACGTCAACGTATATATAATTCTCGTATCTTCTCACATTATTGCTTGAAGTGAATGGTACATCTTTTCGTTCTATAACATCAAAATGTCAAATCGTAACAAAGATAAATTGATAAATTGCGCTGCTATCAAGAATACAAACTACAAGAACACCACAAAATAATTTAATAAATCACATGCACACATCTGTAAAAACCTTTTCGCCAATTTCTAAGCTCTCGTGAACGAACATTAATCGTAATTCCACTTTAATCTTCCTTCGAGTTAAATCATATTCACTTTAACTATATTGTATGATCCGTGCATTAAAATGAACGTGATTTTAACAAGATAATTAGAGAGAGAAAGACCAAAAATTTTGCGAATCCGTAAAATAAATATTAAACTGAATTTAAATCAGTGATGTGATATCAATTGACGTGCTATTCCATGTATTAACTAGTTCTTCAAATTCGTCAGCATTGAATTTCCGATCACGATCTAAGAACACGCACAATTTGTTACCACTCTATGAAACACGCCACATAAGAAATCACTTTCTCTTCTTCCATGTGACTTTAGTATAGCGTTCAGGATGAAGACATTAAATGCATTGAAACAGACCTTGGAATTGTTTCTAATTACAGTTCCTGTTTTAGTCCTAGCTATTAAAACAATAGGGTTTTAAATTTTCTTTCTCATTCCTTAAAACTGCGATTAGTCACACTTATTTTCATTCACAGCCAAATTTTCAACACATTGCAAGCATCAGGCTAAGAATTTAAGAATCTATCGTTGACTTTCGTTTCACAACACAATTTCTTTAATCTGCTGATCGACGTTCGTTATACTAGTATGTCAATAACTAATTTCAATTATATTCTGTTCAAGAAAATTTATCTTAGATATTAATCACATTGACACATAGTAATTGATTACTTTGCGAAGATAAATGATATAAAAAAATTATTTAATTGTGACAGGCTTGTCATCGAAATTCTTAGAGAGCGAAGACTGTTATAGCGCAGCTATTATAAATTCAAAAATTTTGTCATATATGTTGAAGAACGTATTAACAATTCTCAGTGGTGTAATTTCTACTTGACATCTCAAAGCCTTATGTCGTAACACATGATTTATAATATGACACAGGAGCATTACACAATTAATACTATAAAAGCGCACGATTCGCATACAAGAATGTCAAATTCTCGTTGACATATGGGAAGAGAGCACACATCCGACAAGATTTTGCGGCTAGCAAAATTTGTGAGAGCTCGCGATGAAAACCTACGCGACACACCGGATTTTGATGCGTTCGTAGAGATAAAAAGGGAACCGGTATTAGGGATCGCATCTGCAGGCACGATAAACCAGCTGTTAAAAAGCGCGATATATATTTAGACATCGCGTTCTTTTTCTCACCATTCTCTTATTGTCGAAGAAGTGTATTAGATTTCTTGAAAATGTCAACGATGCAGACAACGATTGTTTAAATCATGCATTGTCAAATGCGCCATGTGTCATTTATTTCTTACACACATAATCTGTCATTGCAAATTCAATCTAGATAGATTTTAGATAAAATCGAAGTTTTAATCAAATGTTTAATAAATAACTTTGATGAATAACTCGTATTTCAAACTTGAACTTTAATAAAATAGCAAAGTGTGGCATTAAATACGTATAAACATGCTATGAATATTTGTATTATAATAAATGTGAGAATTATAAATCACAAATTATTAGATTTTATTTATTAAATTTTAATTACAGACTTGTTTATTCAAGCTACCGATATTAAATGTCAAATTTGTGAGATACTATGATGCGCATTAATTGTTTTTGTTAATGTAAAATTATCTATATATGTTTTAATATATAGTATGTAAACTTAACGAAACTTCAATTTTCGCGCAGATTTAGCTTACTGCTTATCCCTATGCCTTACTCTCTTCAAAGTTCCTGTGACGAAGCATTGAAAAAGATCGATCATTAAGGAAAAAGTATCTATTTACTATGAGATTTTTTATAGATTTGCTTATCAGATTTTTCAAAGATTCATTCGTAGAACAAAGTTTAGGTCTAATTAATTACGGCTTGCAGAGACAAGTTCTTTTTTTGGTCGCCTGTTGCTGGCCATTAATTCAAGCATGAACTTTTTTGTGAAGAAAAAGAGAAAGAAGAAAAATTAGTAAGAAAGAAAGAGAGAGAGAATTCACCATTGGGGTCAATGATGTCGCGATGCCAATAATTCTTGTATATACCATACATCGTTGCGATTTATTCTCGCGCCCACATGATCACGGTACTGTGCGTTTGTCGACCACTAATTAAACGCGATTGATATACACAAGTTTGTCGTTGGAAAGCGTAATTGCTGTCGCCACAGACGCGAAACGGAAAATTACGAAAGGCAGAGAAATGTGAGAAATTTATCGATCGACTGTCACTTTCCGTAATTATTCCGCGATCGTGAGAAAATCGTGACGTGGCGGATTGTAATTAATAGTCATGGCTGAAATTATTCGTTATTAATCGGCAATAGTTAAGATGCGAGAGCACACAACGAATATGCGCGTAATATTAAGAGCGATATTTCACGACGATATCCAATCAAGCTTTACACGTTTCACTTATGAAAGCGATCTCGGGACATTTGCGATAGTGAAGCATAACTCGCGTCACGGACATTTGTCTAATTGTGATTGTCTTGATGAACGATGAAAGGAATATAGGCTGAACTAACTATTAGAATTAACCAATCTAATTAATAAATATAATTAATAAATAAAATTTTTAAATTTTTCTGAAAAGAAAAGAACAAATATTAAAAATAAAGTAATAAAATAAGTAATTTATTTTTTTTTACTTTTATCTTTTTTACTTTACTTTTTAAATAAAATAATGTTTTCCATAGCTTTCTTAATAAGAAAAAGAGAGAGAACATTGAAGAGAGAAAAAAAAAGAAATCGAAAACATTAAAAAGCAAAAATAAACAAAGTTATTATAATCATATGTGGATATAATAGTCTCACAGTCAATTATATAACCATTTTTTATATTTAGAAACAATTGTTGAACAATAAATTTATTAACAAAGATATTAAAACATTTTTTAAAATATTTAAAATTTTTATTTAAACTATGTAGCTTTCTTAATTAATAAATACTTATTTAAACTTACTATTTACTGTGTACTTTCTTTCTGGAGCATATATACTATATTTTGCAATTAAATTTAAATTAAGATCTTTCATTATGTGTGCAATTTTATTATATTAATGCAACTTTATTATATTTTTCATTTTTATATATTTTTATAGTTATTATTTAAGTGAACAGATTCTTACTTATTGCTACATGATGGAAACATTATCACTGAAAATATATATTTATAACAGATAGAGAAGGCTGAAACTACTACTCAAATCTTACTAATTTAATATGTTAACAATTCTAACGAATAATTTTCATAGTACTCAATCTTTTCAAAAGTGTGACATATATTTTCTATATATAATTTTTCGTTAATATAAATGTATCAATGTTTAATCGCAAAAGTGATTTCTTCTAAAGGAAAGGTACAAACAGCGATTTCTTTTTTCACGCAGTTTACGTGTTAAATTTTCTAATACTTGTACAATTTGTTTAGTCGGATGAAAGAGGGAAGTAAATAATTCCCCCGGGGCTAATTAATTACGACAGCCTGAACGCTCGCATAGGAAACGTTCGCTCGCTCGCTTTCTCTATCTCTAATTAGACCGAGTAAGCCTAAACGAGTACACGAGGTTTTTTTACCGTCCATCCGCAGTTTCGCAATGTGTCGATTATTTCGCAAATGCATAAATCATCGCTCTGCGCCAAAAACATTGACGCAGGCGCTACGTAGGAAAAAAAAAACTGTATAGAAAAATAACTCTAAAATTCCTCATAAATTATTTAATTTTTTCAGAGTCAATTAATATTATAGAAAAAACGCGCGAGTAATTTATTCACACACTTGCGACTCTGTAATATAAGATTACGAACGTAGAGTTTGTTATTAATAACCTAAACGCGATGTTAACAGCTCCTAAGCGCATCTCATTGTGGTCAAGTACGGGCGGACAAAAAAAAACTGATTGAGATTAAGTGACTCATTTTACCGAAGCGGCGCCCCGTCTCAAAAGTCAAATCCGCGAAATACATTTAACGGCCGTCGGCCGTTCGTTCGTTCTTACGACGATAAATCATTAGAGGATTGGTGGATAGAATATCGCACGGGGCCGAGCGTGCCGTTATCGCCGTAGCCGAGCCACGACTCTCTCGCGGAAGAACAGCCGGACGGACGGACGGACGGCAATTAAAATAGCCATAATTTATTATCTCGCTTTGTGTGTAACTTGCTTATCTGCGGCCGTGCGGAGGCACGAGGCTCGCGCGACAATTAAAACGCTCGTTAAAATATATTTTTACTCTTGCGCTCCGGCAGGCTTTATCGCGGAAATCCAATCGCGTGCTTCTCTCTGTCACAAGCGGTTGACGAGTTATCTCGTCGCGCTGGCGCCGCTAAGTCGTCGAATCCGACGGATACGACGCCGCGCGTTGAAATCACCGCGACGCCCCGCGTCGAAAAATTAACCGCAGTTTGCACGATACGCGACACTCCCAATTACTTGAAATTTGAGTAAAAGTCGTATGTCTGTGCGTGGTGGTCTCTCTCCATCTCTCTTATATCATATCTAAAATAATATTAAAAATAAATAATATTAAAAAATAAATTATAAATTTTTACTATATGTACATACACAGAGATTAATAGCAGATAAAAAAAGATATTTAAAAGAGATAGATTATATATATATATAACACTTTTGTGAAAATTTCCACGAGCTATAATAATTCATAGATAGTTTAAAGTAACTGTGAACATAATTTAATTATACTTACTTAAATGTACGCATTAGGGTATAATGTGTTAAAAAAATTATAGATCTTTGAACGCTTCTCTAAAGTTTCCAATGTGTCCTGATTTCCAACGTCTATCTGTTCTATCCATTTAAATGTGTCTATCGATTTCGATATAAAAAAAAAAGTTTTCTTTAACTTTACGACTTCTTTGATTGTCCGTGAATCAAAGTACTCGTCGTACAATCTTCATTCGAACGTGGTCGCGCTGTCGTGTTTCGACGACGATTCGAAATGTAATCCTGTTATCTCGCGCGATCAAGCTCCATTAAAACGACTTTAGATACTTTCTCTATCTGAAACGATCAGTCGTTTAATGGACATTCCGAGCGGGCGGGCTGCGAGGGGCCGGTTCTCGATTTGCGCCGATTCAATTAAAAACGAGGGCGTTCATTCTTCGGCCCTCGCGTTTATCGCGCAGCCGCGTTAATTGACACGACGACCGTGATCGTCGGCACAAACGAAGAAAAAGTTGTCAAGTCCAATCGGTTTGCAACGAAATGGACATGCCTAGTCCACGAGCGACAGCGATACGCTTCGTCCTTACCGCTAACAATGCAGGACGTGAATTATGGTGATCGTTCGCGTCTACTACATGAATTCTCGGCAAAATGCGCGTAAATTTTCGAAACCTATAATTAGCATGCGAAATAATTGACGTATACCATTTTGCAAAGAAGTTTGCTTTTTTTTCTCTGTCGTTTATTATCTAGAGTTTATTATTCAAGTTTATTATCCAAAGAAACAAGTCGAAGGAAGTTTGTCACATTCTTAAAAAAGTTTAGAAATCTTCATGAATAAATTATTAATATAATAAATTTAAAGTTGCGATAATTTTTAGTATAGTCGAAAAAAGCTGGAAATTTTTTTATAGTTTAATCATATGACTAAATTTGTAGAGTTGAAAACATTATAAATACTCTCTTTCACAATATATCGAAGTAGCTAATGGAATACGTTTTCTAACGGCAGACATACAGTCTGTATGAAAATAACAGTAGTTTATGTCTGTAGAGCATATATGTAACGCTATCTATATATGTCTCCATTTAAAAAACATTTATACTTCAATAACAGCACAGTTTTTTTCTGTTCCTTGCATAACTTTGAAATATTTTTGAACAAACTGATGCAATCAATTTTGCATATTTCAATGGCGAAACAATGTCAAATTTGTATATATAATCTGTATTAATCTCACATTATATATTTAAAACATTAAAATGTATACTATAATACTTATAAATCAAGTCAATAGATTTAAAAAGTTATTATATGAATTTTAAATCTCTGTTACTAAACTGATAAAATTAATTCAATACCACGCGCTTTATTAATGTGTAGTTAATACCAATGAATTAACATTACGATCGAAAGATTGCTTGTTATGTTAATTTCAGATATATCACGAGACTACATTGCAAAATTCAATGACGCGCAAATTAGGGTTGAACATGCAAAACTTGGACTACGTCGGTGGCTTGGAATCCGTGATATTTTGCGCTTCGTTGAAAAATACGTGACGACTCATTCGAGGACACGAAGCAGCCGTAAAATTTTACGTCGTTGATCGAGCGTCGATGCGACATACGCACGTCTGCCATTACGTCGCTGCATCTAATCGCAAGCGAGGGAAATAAATATCGTGGAATTGAGTCGACATACATAATGCGAGTAATAGTTGATTATAAAATTGAATTATTTTCTCGCGAGTTAGCTATTATATTTTTATTTATTAGCCACGAGACGTTTTTTTTTTTTTTAATTTTCGTAATAAATGTTTATCGCGTAATAATTTTATAGTTTTTCTCATTTTCTTACGCATACATTTTGCGTGTGTTTATTCCATTAGTATTAATCGCAATTTTTACGCCGCTTGCGAGAGAAATCGCGAAAGATAATACAAACAGGTATATCGATGTAATTACATTATCTTTGTTCGCGTGATAAGATTAGCTCCCACTATTCTGCTCTAACGTATAAATATATCGTAGGTAATATCATTTGATGCTAAAATTAGTTTCTGAAATGTAACGATATCGTTACAGCTCGCAATTTCGGAGCATAGCGATTATTCCGCCATAGATTTTGACAACGATGGTAAAGAAAAAAAGAACGTGACTTGTCGCGACGTTAACGTTTAACTGCACAATTGTAGAATTGTACCAGCTTTACTAATAAGCACAATTTATAATGAATGGGGCGGCATAAGCCACCGTCTGTCGTCTGTTTGTCGATTAGGAATTCCCGTTTCGTGCTCGTTCCTAGTTCTCGAACCGCGGTGACTTTCGCAGTGCCCTAATCTCGTATTCATAAAGAAGGCACCCTCTCTTTAACTCACAGAAATAAGCCCGATTGAACTGTAAGTTATCACCGCCGTGGTTACGAACGCATCTCGTAAATGTTTTGTCAGAATTATTTTTCAAGTCGCAACAATTGCTTCTCTTTCTCGGCTTGGATTCTCCTCTATTTTTTAAATGTTAGATATAATATCTTTCTCGTTATTAAATCAATTTTTCTTTTGAAGTTGCATAAAATTATACCTCTCGAGCATTTTTATTAACCAATCTAATGTTAAGTTTTTAAACTATAATTGTTTCGATAATTTGTTAAATCTCTCACTATTATCTCAAAATATGTTACTTGAATAAATTGGAAAATAAAGGGATATTTCAATGAAAGTAGAAAAATATTTGAGTAAAGTTATATTTTTAACAGAACCTATTGCTTTGCTCAAATAATAGTTGTATGTCATTTTAGAATTGAAACGTTAAAAATATTATGTATATGTATCAAAATGCAAGAGAAAAATCTGACATTTGATGCATTAATTAGAATTAATTTTTTATGATATAAATTAATTTTTTTAATTACATGTTTTTTTAAATTAATATAATATTTAATTAAAAAATATTTTGTATTTACTATTAAATTAACTATTTTTAAATATATATTTTTCTTTCTTTTTATGCATCAAGATTATTACAATGTAAGGAAGATTTAGATTTATATTTTTTTAATATTCTATTGAATATTCTATTTAATATTTACATTTAACTAATTGAGTGTGTTTACTATCTATCTACATATATAAATTACTGTTTGAAAGTAGTTGTATTTTTTGGTTAAATAAACAAATCTTTTGTTAATATATTCAAAGAAACCGTCTATGATAAAAGTTTATTGTATATTTCTTCTTTATATATATTTCTGCTTTATAGATAATAGTCTTTTTCTAATCATAAACATTTGTCTCAGAAATTAATTAATAGTTAACAATTTTTAACTACTTCCAAACTTTTGAAGTATATATTTAATTTTAACTTACACAAAGACTAGAAAATATACTTAGTTGATTTTCTTATTATACGAATTTTCTTATGCAATTTATGTGTGCATAAAATACATGAATACAATTGACGTTACCGAGCCGGAAAGGGTTAAGCACATGGCACTCGCGTGCGAGAAAATACATATATGTATTCATCATCGTGTGCTCCTAAAGAGGAGGAAGGGAATCTCTCTCATCCGATATATTTACATAAAAAATTCGTAGAAATTTTGATGTAGGGGTTGATACCGACTTCGAAAGAGGAGAATAAACGAAGAGAAAGGTTTCTCTCTCGTCTGACAATAAACAGATGCTATTTAAGAGCACGCGCGAGCTACGCGCATAAAAGACTTCAGTTCGCGATCCTCTTGCACGCGTGCAACCATATATTCGTCATCTTTGCATTGTCGCTCGCGTGTGCCAGACATACGTCGGAATTCGTTGGTATAATTTAAGTGCGTTTATAGCCAGATTTCGACTCGACCCTTTTTTCCATTAGATGAACTTTAAGGAAATCGCTTCACGATAGGGTCCGAATTCTATACTATACTGAAATGTTTAGTATCGCATTAAGAAAACGAGTCGCAGTAAAAGTAAAGAGTATAAGTCCTATTTTTTTTCTGTCTTCAGTAATTTCTGATTGTTCGACGATTTTCTGTGATCTTTTCTATAACCAATAATATAATAGTAGAAAAAAAGATATAGATAGTACTTATCTTCTGTCTCAGTCAGCGCTTTTTTCGTTTAACTAAGCATTCCTGTATAGTAGTTCACTGGATCCAAATCAACACACCGAGATCCGGATAAAACCGTCTGATATATCGCTAATACATTTCGCTCGGCGTCACATATGCCGTAAAGGGAAAATTAAAAGAGGCCGTAAATTATTTCGACGTGGAACGCATTGATTTTAGGGAAGGCGGTCGTCGTAAAACTCCGTCGAGCAGAATCAGATCTTTCTGTGAATCGAGTCGTTCCGCACTATGGATATATATATCTTAGGCTCAAAACAGGTAACTCTGCGAGCAGTTTGTTTTTATACTTGATTTTTAGTCACGATATTTTTTACGAACACGTATAATTACACAGTATTAGCGTGCTAATATATTCAATGCGGGCGCAACAATGGACAAGTGCTCTTTCGTAATCGCAATTTCTTCGCGGAAATTCTTACTGGAGAAATCGGCAATTATTTATTTATCTGATGACACAAATTATTCCGATATTACTAATGTAATAGATATATCGTAGAGTACATATTAGATATAGCATAATAATTTACATAATACATGCAAATGTGAACGGTAGCAATTTAATAATATTTTATGCTTTTCTATCAATCTATTTTTATATTCTACCGTAAACATCTATATCTTTATTATATGACTAAAGTTATGGTTAAAATATTTTTTTCACGGAAAGTTTAGTAATCGTATAATATGCTCGTAATATAGTAGAAATTATTTGCGCGTTATTTAGAGCCCGATACAGCTCATATCTGCAATGTACTCGACATTAAGAAGAAATGATACATTGCAAGTGTGCATTGAACTGAAAAGATTAAACCCTGATAAAATATGGAAAATTAGACGAGCACGCGTGTTAGAGAGAGTAATTCGATTGACAATGGAACCGAGTTCTTTCCGTTTCCCAAATTAAGTAAAAGTAAGCTATTATTTTTGAGCTACTTTTTTTTTCTTTTCTCTGCCCCTTCTCTTCCGGAAATCTAGCCTGGTCTATAAGCAGCGCGTTCTTTACGACACTTGCCGCGATCTCGTGACACGAGAGACAAAGACAGAAAGAGAGATCCGTGAATATAACTGAGACCCCGGTATTAGGTGCCTTTATATCGGGCACAATGCCGTTTATTATCATAATCTATTATCGCGGCTTATACGCGTACGCGCCTCGACCGTCCGTTACTAACGCAAAGCCGGGGTAGCGGCCAATACATCGCGAGAAATCCTTCCTCGCTCGTTATCCGCTTCCCCTTCCCGTGCTGGCTCTTCGATGATCGCTCTTGATTACTCTGTTCCGCGTCGTTTCTTTTAAATCATTTCCCCACGTATCATCTCGTCTCTTGGTACGGCGGACATGGAATTAAAATCGTTATAAAGCGTGTTAGCATTCCCGCGTATCTTCTGGATTGAGAAATTCTTCGGAATTGTTGAGAGGTGACTGAACCAGTAAAGTTATTCGATACATTTACTGTCTATTATTTGAGCGGGATTGAAAGGAGAGAAGCACTATGAGATAACATTAAAACATTAAATCTCAAAAAGAAAATTCGGAGATGTGCGACGGAGATGTAACACGCCAATACATCGTACGGATTAATTATTCGTAACAAGTTCCGATGAGCTGGGGCTCTTGTCCTTTAATACGAACATCGAACGTCATAGGCACGATTCTTCGAATACATCACGTGTGTGTGTGTGTATGTGTGTGTGTGTGTGTGTGTGTGTGTGTGCGTTTGATTAATATAAATCAGTCGCGCGGTCGCTAATGACGCGAGCGGCAGATGTACAGTGTAAAAGTACAGGTATTAAATACCGCTTAGCATTCTTCGGATTGTCTCGCACGCACGATTATGTGCTCTCTTATCTCCCGTTCAAACATTTATCAAGAAACGACGCGTGACAGAGGTGCACGCACGGGTGAGTCGTACAACCGATTCGGAACGCTAATAAATATTCGCACGTTTTCGATTTTTCGAATAAGTTCATGTGTCTCATTTTCTATGTTATTAGCTCCGTCGAAGATTTGCCTATCTTCGAACGCATTCGATCACATACTTATTATAAATAATATATTATGTAAATTCAAAATTTCGCAGGCTAAGAGACCAGACGCGGTTGATCGTGCATCAATTTATCGCCTACATTTATTCAGGGGCGTAAAGAAAGACTTATTAGAATCTCGAATTGAGATCTATTTAAACTTAAAGAACCAATCTATTTTGATATAAGAATTAATACTCGTTCACATTAATCAGTTTCATAGAAAAATCATTTTTCTATGGAACTGACGCACGATTATTTTTGCGTCTTTTAATAACCCACCCAACTTGATGTGTAATATTTCTCTTGCATTTGTTTTTTTTTTATTTTACTTTAATAACAGATTACTTGTTACAAAAGCACACTATAAGTTTCTTCAACAATATCATGTATATATACATATATATATATATATATATATATATATATATATATATATATATATATAAGGAATCGTTTTATGATTTTATTGCGTTATTATATAATTTACGCAGAAATACCGCAGAATATTATGTTTAATTGGTATTTATGATTTGTGAAATTTTAAATTTGACATCTTGCGAAATTGAAAATTTGTACGCACACACACCTATACCTGTAATTAACATGATTTTGCCTATTATTCGGTTTATTATCGACCCGGCGTGCATGACGGTTCATCGAGATAACAGATCAATTTTCTCTCGGTGAAATCTCGTGCGCTGCTTATCCGAGAAGATTGGCCGAGCTCGGCATCGGTTTACCAACAAATTGAGCATTCCTGGCGTAATTGCGCTCATTACGCGCCTCGCCCGGTCGCCCGCGCGAGAGCGTCGCCATTACGTCCGAAAGCGCGTTATTAGCGTAATAATATCGATTAGCGCCGTTCCCGAAATCTCGTCGTCGCGTTCGCGGTATTTTCGATCCGTTCCGTGCGAGGAATGCATCCGAGCTCGCCAGAGATGATGGCGCGATCATGCCGAGTCTGCGGTGTTGATTCATTACATGTCCCTTTTCTCTCTCGAAGGTGTTTATTTTATTTGATAATTATCGCGAAGGTTCCCACCAATCATGAGAAATGCTGGCTGCAGCCACGAACGGTCCATGATGGTCATTAGCAGCTTAATTATATCTCAGCAGCGATTATTCCGGTATTTCTGCGTATATATACATACATACATATACGCTCCGTATGCGTTAAGGGGAGGTTGGCAAATGCAAGAGAGAGAGAGAGAGAGGAGAGGGGTTAAAAAGAGAGAGATATATAGGTTGAGCGGGAATACGAGCTTATGGTGGACTATAAAGGCCATCCTTGGACGGACCCTCGTAAAAACGCACTTTGTTGCCTCCTTAAATCCTGATAATTCCACGCTTCGCTTCTACCCGCCGATTACGGCGTAATCGTGCTTTGGCGGGCTTCCCGCTCTATATATGAAAGATCTTTTTGCGTCATGATACGAGACCGCCGTGACCGTCTTCTCGGATTAATTGCCGACGCTTTTGTCTCGGGGCGATCGATCGAGTTTTAGTCGGAAAATGTGTGCCAGACAACACAAATAACTTTGCATCGAGTCTTATATTTCGAGAAAGGAATTTACATATTGCCTTACACGTAATTATTCATTCAAGTCGAATCGACAATCGTTCTGTCTACAATGCCAATGTTATAAAATTCTCTTTCAATGTTTTATTCTATTTTATATACGTTAATATATTGTAGATTATTTATGCCAACAATAGTCAATAGTGGATCCCACGATCCGTAACCAGACAAGCTATACGAAATAATGCAAGGCAAATAGACGAAAGGAACGACATTTGTAGAATCGAAGTAAGCGAACAAGAGAAGACAGATACTTCGTTTTAATCCCCGTGGAAAAGTCGCCGTGCTGCGATTTGCATTTGTTAACGCGGCTTAAGCCTCAGCCGAATGATCTTTCCGGGTTCAACCGGTTACGACGAGCTCTTTTGTTGCATTATTAGCTACCTATTGTATAGCAATATCCGCGAGTGCCGAAGCGGATCTACGAATACTTTTAAAGGGCGATCGAACGAAATCTAACTATAATCAGTATTCAGACAATTAAAACATTTCTTTGTAAAATATTTCATACAAAATACGCCTGTATCTTAAAGTTACAGGTACATTTAATTACAACAAATAATAACATTCACATTTAAATTAAAAGATATTGATACTGGGGCTAAGAGAAATCAAAATAATAAAGCTAATGCGATGTCGAGGAACAAATCGATATTTATCGCATGTGATCGGAATAATTCCAGGCGGGTTGTACGTAACGTCCCGTATCGTCGTTTGATCACAAAGAGAACCCTCATAGCCATTTTAATTGCCTCCATTATACATGACTATAGTTTCTCAATTACATCGACTTACACTTAACTCTATGTGTCCTATGTGGAAGAACGAACGGCAAGCTACTCTGTGCTTAATTGAAACCATTGTCGAATATATGTACTTGCGTAACGTGACAAGCACCGTCACAATATTACGATTTTATGCTGCTACTCTGTCAATTAGAGAAGATCCGATTCCATCTGATGAACATCTCGAGTAACGGACATCGATAGACAACTCGATTGACTTAAGTCTCAGGCTTTTTCTTCGATAAATAAGAATAAACGAGAATAACATAAATTAACATTTAATACCAGACTATTATAATGAGAGTATTTCTTTTACGCAAATGTTTGATATAAAGCATTAGAAAGAAAATGCAGTTTATTTTTAGCTTGTCATTTTATATCTTCATTATTTTGCAGATATAGGTGTAGTTTCTTTTAATTTATAATACAAAGGCGCGAAGAAAAATGAAGAATAGTATTTACGAGCTTCTCAATTTCAATAAGAAAGTATAAAATATATAAGATCATTTATTTAAAATAAAATATGTGAAAATAATCGCTAAAAACTAAATGTTAGATTGTATATTTTTATCTCAAGAACAGATTTCTAGAATAAATTAATTAAATTTTAGAATCTTATGTCTCTACATTTATATCTATGCGTTATACATTATTATTATTATTCATGCACACAGCCATTATCTTTGCGTTTTGTAACTTCTCGCAACGATTCGCAGATTATTGATGACAGTTCGGTCGATTAAATCGAGCATCATTGCATCTTATCAATCTAGAGGTCAAACATTACAACAGAAAAATCTATTACTAATATCAAAAGCATTATTGCTTTCGCGGAATCTGATGCTCTCAGTGATGTCGCGTTTAATAGATTCCTGTAATCGACACGTCGTGACATATAAACTAATTTCTGCGTCTTATTTTTCGCTTATCTTTCTTGTTCTCTCTCTCTCTTTCTTTACATTGATGCTCCTGAGAACTCCAAATTCTTTTGAAACACGATTTACGAAGTTGACCGACCTGATCTCACAGATGATAATCGTCGGGTGCAAAATAGTGTCGCATATTATCGCGCGATCCGAGCGAAAGTGGAAAAGGGTGCGCTCTCGACAGACTATCTACCATTCAGTATACGATTTTTTTCAATTAACATCGTTGATGGGGCTTATTTTAATCTAGATGAATTAAATAAAAAATCGGACAATAAAAAATTTACTATATAAAAAAATTATAACTTATTATTAACTTATTAATATATTATCATATTATTATAAACTTGATTTTAATAATTATTTTATATTTTTGTTTCTTTAAAAAAAAAAAAATAGATTTTATTAATAAATAAATTGTTATTAAACCGTTTATAGACAACGGAAATTTTACTGCATGTATTAATAAAACATAATGCAGTGTTGCGCTTGAAATGAATTACGCTAATTGGCGAATACACTCTGATTGTATCGGTGTTGCGTCTGTTTACGATCACCAATGGTATCTGATTAAGTTCTGACGAGCGCGTTCGCACCTTTTTTTACGCATTTATCACTCGCGACGTGGAATGTAGTTAAATTAAGTGAAGGAGAATTTGTATATATTAGTTGCGCGCGTTGTATGCCATTGTAACTCAAAGCACTAAATAAATGCGAGCCGCTCTTATTAGCTGTCCACGCGATCGGTGGACCATTATTCGCGAGTCCGCGTTCCCGAGGTGCAACGGACGAGAAATGAAATTAAACGATGTCGTTACGCGTTTAGCGCTCGTAAACGCCAGAACGCGTAATTTAGATCGCTTTAAAAATTAAAACGTCCGATGTGTCGCGCGAGAAGAAGCACGTCCACGAATAAGTAACAAACTCATTAAGGTATGCAAATTGCCGAAAATTAAGAAATATC
This sequence comes from Anoplolepis gracilipes, assembly GCF_047496725.1. NCBI lineage: Eukaryota > Metazoa > Arthropoda > Insecta > Hymenoptera > Formicidae > Anoplolepis > Anoplolepis gracilipes. Next base: position 4,127,759 of record NC_132974.1, read on the forward strand.
TATGCTAATTGCCGATTGATCTTATCTCTTTCCTTTGCCTTCAACCATTTCGTTATTAATCAGCTTAACGCGCGGCTTATGATTTCTAAATCTGAGACCGATTACACCTTCGCCTCCTCCCTCTCTTTTCCTCAGTCTCTTTCGTCTCGCTTCGATTCTACGGTATCGATGGTACCACCCAGAAATCTCGTGTGTACCGACGCCGCTATTAATAGATGGTCATGCGGTTGGCGATGCGAACATTAATCGACGTGTCGTTATTCGTGCATACGCGCTGTGCCTAGCATGGAAAACAATATTTCACGTCGGTGACAATAGTTGTCGCCCAGTCAGACCACTTCTCTGTCTCTCTCTCTCTCTCTCTTTCTTCCTTCACACCGAGGTCTCTTTCTTTTTTCATCTTACTCTTTCTCTCTCTCTCTCTCTCTCTCTCTGTCTCTTTTTTCTCTTCTCGCCTCCCAGATCATTCCTCTCTCTCGTATGCGGTTTCCTACGTCGATGTCTCTCTCGCCTCGGGCAGAAACTTAGGTTTGTCTCACTGATGCGAAGACAAATATGTAGATTCTAAGAGGCATGTGCATGTATACTCGTCAAATCTATTTGTCGAGCGAATCAGAACATTAGCGATTTCTACTAACACTCACTTTAACTTTTGGTTCACTCTTGTTTTTTCTCATACGGTTTCAGACTATCTTGAATAATTGTTTCTTTTATCTTATTGCCTCTTTTCTCTCTTTCTCTGTTCCTCTTATGGTATACGCTATTAATAATTCTCCTTAGCATAGAAACCATTATTATATAACTTCAATTTTCAACGCGCTGTTATTGTTCATTTTTTAATTTTATATTTGTACTCGACTTTTACTCGGCTCCTTCACTTCTCGCATAACACATTCATTACCACCATGACACCATAAAACGATACGAACCATATCGATTCTAAAAATGCTCTTATAAAAATTTTCTTAATGAAAATTTTCCCTCTGACATTGATTTTGCATTATTATTAATAAAGTCTTTGAGAAGTAATGTCGATGTTTATAGTTTTGCTGTAAATTAAATTTTTTTATTTGTTGAATTTTTATTTGTCCCATATAAAATATAAAAATATTGCTAGGAAAAAAATCATATACACACACGCACGTATTAAGTATCATTTATCGCTTTAATCTAATATATTTAAAATGTTAAGCGAAAATTTATTCTTATTGGTATCGGTTATTGCTTTTCTGATCCTTGCAGGGTACAGTATCTCCTTTCTCCAGAGCTCGTAACTTTTATTATTTACCATATGAGATTCTAATCCTTACTCTTTTATGATGTTTTTTTTCTGTAAGGATCCTCTTTTGTGAATATCTCTTGTTACAATAAATTTTATTTTATTTTATTTTTAATGTTTTTCGCATAGAGAAAGTTTCTACCATTCGTTTTGTAGAAGTTTATTGTGCATTCAGTAAAGGCTAAACCTTCCACACATGTGAACGGACAACTACGAAGACTACTGACATTCTACCTAATGAATGCGCCGGCACATCCGATACCGTCGTAGCAAATTAATCCGGCCGACTAACGAATCAACTTATTTGAATATCCCTTTTTCCCTTTCCTATCCGCCAGAACCCACGTTGCGACTCATCTTCTTCTGAATAAATACTTGTGTCCTTGTCTTTCCTGCGCCCAAATTCTTCCTCTCCTTCCTCTTCTTTCACTCTCGTTCGTCTTCACGGACTCAACATCCCTCCTGTTTCTTTTTTTCTTTTTATTATCAATCTTTCTCTCTGTCTTACGATTTTAATCTCTCATAATCCCTTCTTGCTTTAACATTCACGACTGGTTGCGCGAGCATGTGCATACCAGTATACGGGCTCGATGCCCACACACAATGGGCCCTGATTGCGGATTAGGGATTAGGAGACAAAAGACCTGAACGTATGAGATCGAATGAGGCTTGACAAATAAATGAGACTGACTTCGATTACTCAAACTCGCGTTTCATTTTACTGTGTTGTAATAATACAATAAACAAATTAGTTAAACTTGATAATAGACAAGCGATAATTTTTATATGGATTTTTAATTATATAAAAATTTGTTTAAAAGAATTTTATATCTATTTAGCTTAAAAATTAATAAAATATTTTTAAAAATGTTTTGTGATATATAAATACATATTATATGAAGGATATTTGAAGGATGTGTAGGAAATGATTGAGTAAAATTTTCAATAATTTTTTGCACTTTAAAAAAAGTTTTTATGCTTATTTGATAGTATAATGTATAAACATTGCATCAATATCGTTGTCACAGTCGTTAGTCTTTTGCTGCGACCTACTGATTTCTGTCCTTTTAGTGAAAGTGAAAGACGTATTATATCGAGTGCGCGAGTCATTACGCAAGTAGATATTAATTATTATCCTCGTAATATGTATGTGTTCTCTTTTATTACGCGGATCTCGAATCAGTATCGGAACATTACAAAGCCTAGCTCTTGTAAGAGCGTAACGTATATATATTTCTTTCAAATATTGTATATGACGTAAGACTATGGAGGTATATAATACTGAAAATTAACGAAACAAATTAATGTAGTAATTAAAAGTGAATAAATTATCAAATTATATAAAGTGTCAATAAAAAGTTTTGTATAAGCCAATAAGGATTCACTTGAATTCATAAGTCATGTTCGAAAAAATTTTTTTATTACAGCAGCATTTTTGCATTCACAGAGAGTTCGTTGCACTGAAGTGCATCTCTCGTCTAAAAACTCCACTCGGGGCTTTATATTATCGGCACGTAAATATAAAAATGTCAAAGCGGACATCGCGCGCAGGTCGTGGCCCGACGTGTTAGTTTGTAACCGGGTGAGAGATGAGATCGCGGATAAGATGTGTTGTCCGGCTGTAGTATAGATAGCCATTGGTCCCCTCTTCTCGTGTCACAACTGGTCTGATACACGTTTTATACCGTGCTCGTTCTGCTCAATCCCTTCAGCCAGATTGAAGCCACGTGATTTTTTCGCGCCACCGTGCGATTTACATCGAGAGCACATTGTTCACGTATTCTTGAACAAACTTAATATTGACCACGATGACATTCCTGTCAATTAACAAATTGCGCATCACAGATAGATTCGCGTAATTGTTTTACGCGAATCATAAATCTGATTCTACGAGAATAAATTAAATACTATTGTTCTTCATTTGCTTTACGTACGCTTTATCTTGAGAATATGTCACGATTAAATGTACATCTCTTATAGTAAAATAATGTGTTATCATGTTATAAGAATTTGACATAAAAGTGATGAAATATCGAATATTTTATACTATTATTTATTATATAAGATAAATATTAATTATAGTGAATTAAAAATAAAATTATAAATTGTATCAACGTACTCGGCGTCAAGCGAGCTTGAAACAGTTTAGAGAGATTTCATTTCGACATTGCAATCAGTTGCATGTACATACCTCAACCTTGCATCGAACCGGTGATTCTCGTTGAGAGGCTTAATAGCATGGCGCGAATTTGGTGTGGGCGCCGCTTGCGATCTCTCTCTTTCTCTCTCGCTCCCATTCTTTCTCTCTTTTTGTCTTGCTCTCTTTCTTTCCGTTTCGCCACACCTCGCATATTTGGCGCGTGATGTCGCGACCAGATTGGTTCGACATGCTGTACGAATGTAAAGGTCGAAGTCGTGAACGGACTACTCAGAAGGATGGCGAGTAGATTTTTAAAGCGGCTACATATATAAACACGGGGGGAGGGGGGAACGCGATACGAGACACTCCCTCGATCAAATTTAATACACCTGCCTCTCCATTTCGCTTCTTCTCTTTCTATTCGACACCTTATGCTATCAAGGGAACTAATGAAATTAACACTCTTGTTTTTTGTTTTATTGTTTTTTTTTAATTTTAAATAAGCAAGGTTTTCATCCATCTCGATAATGGATTTAGAATGAAAAGTTATCTAAAAGAATGTTATAGAACATAATTGCAAATTAACCAAGTCCGTATATCCTTGTGACGTAACACGATAAGCGCAAAATAAAATAAAACCTTCAATAAATCAATATATCTTAAGTTATATAGCACAAGAAAATTGTATACACTGATCGTATATACAAAAACAATTTTGCCTCTAAATATATTAGAGAGTTAATAAGCGCGAAAAAGTTCCGTATTAAATATCTCCCGAGTTTAAATATATTTTATTTTTTTTTATCTCACGATAGTCTCATCCGCGAGTGATCTTAATAATCAAAGATCTGATTAAACTACGCTGATGATTATAACTTAGCTCGAAGTATCACCAGCGACGAGAGCGTTATTTATATCTCGTTGCGTTGTTTGACAATGTTTGTAACAGTATCGGCAACCGTGATTATTGACGGCAGGATTTAATTAGCGTTACGTAACACCATACTGGTGATTTCAGACAATTGTTCGCTCCTTACATATACAAGCACATAGACATGCTTATACGCGCGGAAATTGTATCGATTCAATGTGCCCAGTTCACTTCGTTAATTATTTTGTTCGATCGACAAAAGACTCGGGCGAAACAGTTACATGGTCGATTCCGGCGACATTCTCTTCGTCACACACGCAGCGTTAAGTATTAACTATTGCTAGGATTGATTCTTTCGACATCGATTAGTATTGACCTTAGCTCGCTATATATTGTTCATTTCTTTAATAGTGTCTATTAGTGAGTTTTTGCAGTATTACCGCATTCTTTTCTAAGTACAGGTCTTTAATCTCACGTGTTGCCGATTAAACAACTTACATTTCTATGTATATTTTATTGCATCAGAAATTGTAGAAATTTTTCCTTGACTTTCTGCATTTGACTTTTCCAATCTTATAGCAGTTCGATAATTTTCTTACAAATTTACGAAGCTAAAGTGGAAACGAGAAGAAGGAGAGAAGATGCCACTAAGAAAGATGGACAGAGAAAGAGGTTCTCTTCGGCTGTCTTTCTCGTTTATTTTCCGGTCCGGCGACATGCCCGCCGGAATTGACGCCCGGCAACTCTCCGATAGACAGCCTTGAGATGTCTATCGGTGATTTAGAACAGATGGAGTTTGCGAGAGGGAGGGGAAGAGGGGAATGTCGCGTGTTTCTCTCTCGGGTCGGGCGCGTATATGTACACCTGCATAGGTATGCTTACGTTGCACGTATGCGACCGGCCTTTGAAGCGACTTTTTGCGCGGCGCCCGCGCTTCGGAGACCGACCCGCCAATAGCTGCTGCACGAAGATATCACCCGCTGCCGATGGCGATCTCGTTTACTGTCTCGTCCGGATCTCAACATCCGGATCTAGCGCAGCTTTTATCGGTTCATTTCGCGTTGCCTTACTCACATTGTTCCGTGCGTTGCTTCTTTAATCAAGCTCTTCATAACAATTGTCACAAAACAACATCAGATCTAAATTCTAGTCATTTGCAATATTTCTTACGTCTATGTTCTGTATAACGCTTGTGATATTAATCTATATTTAAACATATTTATAAAAAAAATTATTCCTAAGTGACAAACTATTTCCATTTGAATATATTTAATATTTATTTACAATGGATGCTTTTCTGACTTTTAATAGAATAATATTGAAAGAAATAAATCTCTACAAAATATTCAATTATTTTTTATATTGATTCGATAATGAGACAAATATAAATCTAAATTGTCAACTTGCACATATGTACATACATATTTATATGTGTCATTTATCGTAAATTATATTTTTTGTTTGAATCTTCAATTTATATTACGTCCTCCAAATAGTCCTCGAGTGTTGTAGGATCGTACTAAGATCGTTCTTGGCACGTCTTGCAAGAGGACGTGTCGTGCTTTTCTATTGTAACACACTCGTTGCGATAATACTTACATACGCAGCAGAATCACACATTGACGTTGTTTATCATATAAATTACTTGTCCAAGTGTAGCTTTACTTTCCGTAAGTACCAAGCGTGAACGAACTGTACTAACATGGGAACAAGTACTTGCACGTGGAAATTTTGCATTTCAAAGAAACCCTCGCGCTACTTTGGCGAAAATCGATTTATTAATGTGAGAAAACTTCCACTTTTGTTCCTACTCACGTACACGCTACAGAACACGTGAAACATTCTGTTGTCTTCTTTAAAATGTTATATAACAACAGCGATATAATAACAAATTGCTTCAATATTGAATATACACAATTTTTTGTAATATAAATAATAATTTTTCACTCAACACTATACTTTAAGTAAAATATACGTAAAAAATTAATTTTTTAAAAGATTTATACTCTCGGTTTTTTCAATCTACACATAAAATAACAGATCAATTTTTTTATATACGTATACTTTTATGTAATATTCCTTAAATTTACAATTAATTTAATATAATTCATAAGATATACATATTGATGAAAAATATAAACTGATATAAACAATAATTCTTATTTTTTTTATGAGATGTGAATCTATAATCAAGGACTAAGATTAATGTGCATATATGTCTTATTCGTTTCTCTTCAAAGAGATTTATATAGATGATCTTAATTTTCGCTTGGCACAAGAGCTATCTTATTTCCGTGATACATATAATAAAGCCATCGTGCTTGAATCTATTCAGAAGTTAATCATCGTCGATTGGGCTTTCAATGGTGGGACTTAGGGCCCTTCGCGTTGCACAGAAGCGCGAAGGACCCCGTTCGCATCCATCCAATCCGCAGATTGGATCCCTTCTCTTTCACGTTTCTTCGTCCTGATCGTGTCCTCGTTACCGGCGCTTGCAGATTTAACTCTGTTCGCGTATCGTCTAATGCGCGTGCATCAACTCTGCCGATCGCGCCTCTTCAATCGAGTCCTTTCGATAAGCGCCAAACGCCGTGTCATCCCGCTTAATTCCGTGTAAATTTTAGGCGACTCATTAAGTAACTAGAATGAAACGCCGTGAATGCGCGGACAAAACGGGGAGAAGTAACAAACGACACAATTAAATAGCAATCGTCGCCGCGACGCTCGTTAATGGCCGACACGTCGCGTTTGCCGACGCGCGAAGTTAAAGCTGTTTCACTCCGTCATTATTTGTTTGTACCAATTAAGTAGTACCTTCGGTTGGAACCGGAACGCCGCGTCATTCCGTTTAATTCAAGTCGAAATTTCAACCGGTTCTGGTGCCTGACGAAGGTCGAGACAATAAAAATAGCGAGTACGCCGTTAATGATGTAATTAAGAATAAATAACGTATTTTTATAAAGAAACATATAGTATAAATAAAAAAAAGAACGATAAAAATTTAAATATTTTTAAAAATGCTTTTCGAGAAACGTGTGTGCACTTTATAATCTCACATCGCCGTATAATTCAACGATAATTCAAGTGTATCTCCTACATGTACAATATATTGCTGTCACTTGTTTGGGTCGAGTGATGCTTGTTCACCCTGAAATTGCTAAGAATAATATTTTTATTTTTAATTGTTGTCATTTTCGCGATTGGACACACATCTGACAGATTTTTTTATTGTCACCATCGTCATCCTGTTGTCATGCCTGTTGTAACAATCATCTGCTCGGATAGATAAATTATCTGGCTCGAACGAAGCGATCGAAAGGAGAAGATCAGTTGAGTAACAGCTATTTTTATCGTTAATTACATATTAAGCGTATATATTAAGTTAAGCTAATATTAATTAAATGTAGATTTTATTTTAAACAATAGAGAACAATCTTTGCTGTAAAACAATCTTGTGAAAAGACAACAGAGGCGACATCTAAAGAATATTGTATTTTACTTCAAGGTGAGAATTGTTCATTGTTACGAATGTTGAGAATGAATCGTTACAGTCAATTGACTTTGTTTTGTTTTCTTAAAAATTTTAATGAAATCAACATTTTTTAGGGAAGAGAGAAACGTATCTAAACCGACACGAATCTTTATCCAATTTTCTAAAATTTTAACTACTTTAGTCTTAAAATAGATCTCAAGATTTGGTGAATTGCATTCTTGTCATAATATATTCTTTTTCTATTCAATCGCGCTACAACTATGGCAGTCGAATAGCGATCCAGTTCTAAGATAAATCAGGAATGGTCGCTTCTGTTTATCGATAATTTGAAAAAAAATCGAGAAACATAGGAATGTTCGATTACTGAAAAATTAGACTATAGTGATTTTATTAACGTAATAAATGTTTATTCATGTTTCTATTATGCTTTCCGATATCAATCTAGTTTCTTGGAAGTTGATAATAACTCTTCTAGAAGATATAAGATGATAATGCAATCTTTACTCGAATCATTCAGTAATTTGTGTGTATTTATAACTCACTATCTTTAAGTATATAATTAGACAATTTCAGTAACAATACTATTAAAAGTTAGATAAACGGTAATCATAACATTTCGTAATATTAAAATATTTTATTTAGATACATGATACGTGAACAATTTTACTTGCATCATGCTTTCGTAAATAGGTTTTTTAAACTATGTATATATTAGTAATTTTTAAACTTCATAAATCTTAAGGTTCAGTAATAAATAAATCAATAGTCTAGCAAGAGCCAAAAAGAATTGGAAAAGAGAACAAAATTCTATTTAAAACGGTCTGTCAGATGATGAGTGTCCAATCTAATTTGAAACGGTAATTAGAAACATTATCGATATACATACTCAGATATTGAAAATTATCTTCTTCTCAACTCTATCCAGTTATTCTACCTTCGGCACTATGTGTAAATCGCGTACAAAGTACACGTAATGTACGAAAAAAATGTCGGCGAGGCAACAGAGAGACAGAAGAGGAAGAATGGTCGACGGGAATTACAATCGTCGGTAGATCGACGCGGAGAAAACGAATGACTTCTTACTACATGTATAGATGCGGCCGGCAGCGACGACGACGGCGGCGGTACATGAAGAATTTGAGCGATTAGTACACGCTGCGACCTTCCTTTCACGAGGCGAATACAAATCAACGCGACGACTGCCGCGCTACGCACAGAGAAGTTCTGCGTCCACGTTGATTTAACCGGTCATGGGATATTCACACTTCAGACTTTTCCCAAGCCTTGTCTATCTGTCCGTCTATCTGTCGGTGTAATCGAGCGGACACGTGCCCGCGAATGAGCGTCCTGAGAACCAGTCTGACGGTATTGGCTAGTGCAGACGAGTATCATCTACTATTCACTGGACTTGCTTGTCCAAGTAGAACACGATCGATCAAGTGACAAAAGAATACACTATCGCAGAATTCGCCATGGCGTCGCGATTATTATAGCTATTATTGATTTTCATGACCATAATCGTACGATAATCGATCAAACGTGTTGAAACTGCTGTATTTTTTTAACATTGACTGCGAGTAACTAATTTGGACCAGGATAAAATTCGCTATCATTAAACTAGATCTTGAATCGTCTAGTAAAGTGAATTATTCAGTTGGTCGAAACTATATCAATTTTCAGGAAAATTTCGACATAAACTAGGGAAAATAATTATAAAGGAAAAAGTAAAGAAATGTGCCACTGCAGAAACAAATTTAAGGCGTATCATTTTCTGGGCAGACTGCTCTTACTAATTCATTTTGTATGAGACTTTATATAGCAGTAAAATTTTTAAAAATATATTTCATCCTATGTATGCGAGCTATGTATCCTAGGTATATTTTATAGCATGTAAGAAAAAAATATTTAAAGATGCACTGAAAAAATATTAGTTATAAAACTATAATCTATAAGCTGAAAGATATTAAGTTATACAACTATATATCTTTTATACAGCTAGTCAAATGGCGAACAAAAGGACATGTGGTACACTTGGAATATTTGACAACAATAATATTGTTCCTGTTGCAGAAAAAGGTTAGTCAAATAAAAACATAAAAAGTTAATATTTTGAAAGCAGAAATAATATATAACAGAAACAGACTTATAATATATACATATGGTTATATGAGGTTAAATATAATATAATTAGTTAAAATTTTAATAATTAATAATAAGATAAAAACACATTACTCATTTATAAAATAATTACATAATAATATTAAATTTAGAAAACAAATTTAGAGAAAGAATTTAGATACTATTACGAAACAAAATAAATTAACAAAAAATAAAAATTATATATTACACACATAAATTAGACATCTTAAAGTTTTTATAATTATTATATTATGATTTTTATTTAACCTTAATTACAGATTTCAATTTTAAAATGGTTGAAAAAAAACTGTTTTAAACATATGTATATGTCACTTTATATATTTTTGATATTTTAAAATTTATAGCACACTCCTTTCTCGGCGTTACATTCTATCATTATAGAAACATTGTGATAATTTACGACGGTCAGTTTTGGAGTATGGTCTCAATATGTGGCACAGAATGCACTTAAGTATTCCATTTCTTGCTGTTTTTATTATATAATATACAACTCAAATATTTTTAGAAATATATCAAAATATTGTTAGATTAAAAAATCTTACAAAATAGAATTTACTTCAAAATGTAGTAAAATAATCCTAGTAATATATATGTATACACATATTTATATACATTTTCTTTCTCGATTATTATTATAATATATATATATATTTAATTATATATTTTTGTATTTACAAACACACTATATCTCATAAAGTTTAGACCTATAAAAATATTCTTTATATAATATTTTTTATAATTTTTATTATAATATATTTTTAAATTTGCTTTCTTAATTTTGTTAATTTAGAGTTTGAAAGACAATTATGTTATTATATGTTGACATAATAAATAGTAATGTTTGATAAGCAGGTTTCCAAATCGTTTGGTTGCTGGATCTCTACACGTAGGCTTTTTATAGAAACAAAACGATCGATTTTATGCGGCGAGATTGTTCGCGTTGGTTTACACGCGCGTTTCTTTGTTGACGCACAATATGGCGAGTGCGGTTGCATTCATTATTGCAATCATATCTTTCAGTGGCGACGCTGCGCTTCCGACATAGTGGGTAAATAACACGCGTGTCAAAGCGTGAGACGGGTTGCTCGTATGTCACGTCAGGCAAATTAACCGCTAACAATATGCACGTCTCTCAGAAAACGCGGAAAGACCAAGAGCAACTTGGAGATGCAACGGTAATGACGAAGTTGCATACGCTGCTATATTACTAATTTGTTTGCAAAGCGATCAAGAAGAGGTGTGCGCGTAAATTGAATAGAGACACGCAGCTTTACGATTTTAAACTTACCTTGCTATTTACTCATAAATGCGCAACCTTTATCCGCAAACTTAAAATTGAATTAACTATTATGTCTCTCTTTTCTTTATAGAGATACTATAATTTTTTCATACAATCCATCGTCATGTCAGGCCCTCGAATTTTAAGAAAGTATTGACGCAAAAATATGATTTTTTCGAACGACACGTTATATATACATCATTTAAAAAATATTTCAACACTTTCAGAAAATTTTTACTAATTGTAAAAGATACAATTACAAAGCAACTACTTTAAATTAATTAACTTAAAAAAGGTTTTTTATCTTGAGATATTTGTTCACCGATTTATTTAATTTATCAAGAGCTATTAAAGTTGAAGTAAAAAAAAAAGAAATTTTATAATAATTTTCACATATATACTGTACAACTTAATCACTTATTACTTCTTGCGTACACAATAATAGATAAATGTTTTATCGACGTATAATATATTTTATTTAAGTATTAGGAAGTTTATTGAAAGAATATAATTCAAAATTATTAAATTTGAAAATATTATAATTTTTATTTTTAAACATTTCAAGTCAATAATTTCCTTTTTCTTTATTTAATTCACACTTAAACGTATAAAGCATTTGTCACGATTTGACAAATATTTAATATAACTATTAAAACACTTATAAGATAAGAGAGAGAGAGAGAGAGAGAGAGAGAGAGAGAGAGAGAGAGAGAGAGAGAGTTATTACGAATTAATGAGGCATATTTAAAATTATAAAATAAAAATATTGACTTGAATATAAATAACAATAGCTCTTATTAAGCATGCATATAAAAAAATAAAACAATAGCATGAATATTATTGTATTATCTATTCTTGTTACGTCCAAACGTTAAAGAAGATGATTTTATCACGATAGAACACGATTAATCGCACGAATAAATTAATGGGTTCACAACAAATATACGTATGTTCCAAGCAGGAACTTTTCTTTTCCAAGCGGACGTGGGCGACCCTAACTATGTGATTCTACTTTTCGATAAGAGTACTCTGCGACTAGGAGAACGCATAACCCTACGAAGAGAACACAGAAAACAAGGACATTCCTCATGTCCCTTCCAAATAGGATTACCTTGCTTCATTCATCCCTTGAAGAATCGTAGAATAGAGCATGTTACACGTGGGCGGTGTGCATTATATCGGAGTTTCTCCGTGCTGAAATCGAAATATATCACAAATCAACTCGCTGCTTCAGTATCTACAAAGTCGCGAGGATTTTCTTGAATTTAATATTTGCAGAGTATTGTTTATTATTCATAATATGCTTTATTAATTTCCAGATATTATAAGATGTTATATTAAAATATAAATGGAGAAATTCTCTAGATTTAAGAAACAAGCTTTTATGATTTTATTTAAATTACGTGAGAGAAAGAGAGAGAGAGAGAGAGAGAGAGAGAGAAGAAATATAAAAATTTCTAATTTTATTGATTTGAAAATATAATTATGTTGTTATTCTGGGGTAATAATTATCAACAACACAATTATTTTTTATAAAGCCACATATATTTCGAGTAACAATAAACTTTTCATTAAATCAAAATTTAATCTTCTTCTCACAGGTGCATTCTCATCTCGTCTCTGTGAATCCTACGACCTAAGTCGGCGATTAAAATCAGCATGATCGTCCAGAATGACGTAAAGATTCCTTGACGCGCACCCGTGTACTGACTCACAAGTCATCCAATCAATCATTCACCGCGTGACTCATTGTACGAGGCGCGGATCATCGACGCCGCAGCTCTCTGCCCGCTATCGATACTTTATCGGCAGTCACATTACACTCTTTTCTCCCTCTCCTCTTCCGCCGTTCCCCCATCGTCTTTCCCACTTTCTTTCCTCTTTCCCTGTTCTATGTCTATTTCCTTTTTCATCTTGTCCTCCACCTTTCCCCCTTGCCGCCTGGTTTCCCCCGCGACTCCCCAATAATGACACGTTGTTGGCCGAGGAAATTACACCAGTACTTACGAAACAAGTTGCGCGCCGCGCGCGCGAATCCCTTCGTGTCGCATACACCCGGTATACGTGCGTCGGCTAATGGTATATGAATAATTGAATATCCGCCTTATCCAACTCATATCGGCGAACCGTGCGAGTACATCATTCTACTAGAGCACAGTACAACGGGTGTCTGGGCAGCGATTCAGATAGCCATCGAAGGAAAGACAGCGGTTTCTCGTCACCTTTTATCTCGTCGCTTGTGAAACAATACCTTTCACGCTTCGTCATGAATCGAGGTGCGACTGATTCCAAAGAATGCTCTCGATAACATTTAATCTCTTAATTTCTTATCTTTTTCTTTTTCTTTGGAAATTTTACTTACACAAGATTGCTTTTCTAAAATCTCTTCAGACTTGAAAACAAACACTAATGGGATAAATATTTTTATGAATGGATTTTCTCTTCGCGTAGCTTTTTTCCGATCAAGAGAATTTTGAAAGAATGTAGAGAAAACACGCATATATAAAATTTATTAATTTTATTGCTTGTTGATGTTATGAATTTCGTAAATTGCGACAAATTCACTGCGCGAATCGTTAAAAAAAGGATACCGAACCTCTGAAACCAGAAGGTAGTTGGGTGGAGAAGTAGCTGTGACATATCTATTTAAGTATAGTGATTAGATATCGATGCGACGTAGATAAACGTCGCGTCGCGCGCCACGACCGTGTATTCTGAGAGTCCCGATGCGATCGCGTGTCTACGGCGGATAATCCTCGTGGGGGACAGTTCCCTAATTCGGCTTCCGGCCGTTGCTCGTGACAATCGTGGCATATTGTCGTACATCTCTGAAATCAAGCTCGGGATACCGTGCCGTGCGACAGGCGTTTTTCGTCTCGTACGAATGTTTACTTCACGTGCCAATTGCGACGATACATATATACAGTAGAAGAACAATAATCATAATTGCGGAGATGATTTAGTTAAAGTGCTTGTTAAACGATATGCAAACATCATTCACTGTGGACGCGAGTTTGTGCTTGTGAAGTGGATCTTCTTTAATATTTTAGCCCATAAATGATTTAAAATTATATAATTTTATAAACCTTCCATCTTCTATATTATTTATATCTTAAACGTATCAGAGAATTGTATTTAACATATTCTGAGAATTATATTTAACTTATTCTTTCTTCAAAGAATGTTATAGATATGGCTTAATAGGAGAATAATATACTATGCTACATAAAACGATATTATTGGCGAGAGTATAACTGAGAAATGCCATGAATTGTTAATAATACTTAGTAGTCTGCAGTCTTTATTCTCTCTTTAACGTGTATATATCAAAGGAGAGAATTTCTGATTATAACTATAATAATGAAACCTTTTAATAAATAAATTAACGATATACAGTAGTCTCTCGCGTGGCATAGCATATTTCTAGCTCAAGAACCCTTCAATTCATTTCAAGAACACACATATACACGTCCAATATTATATATGTGCCGTATGTATGTTTCATTATATTTTTTTCCTCTAACATTTTCACCACCGTATAATTCTCATCGTCCAACCTCAAGTTAATAAATTATGACTGGCGCACGTTTTTCTCTTTTCTCCGTCTTTTATTAACTTCCTTTTTCTACATGAATTACTTGTTTTTCGTCCGTTGGGACGTGATTTCGACGACTGTGTCTCGAGCAAGAGCGCTCGCAATCGCTCGAAGGACGACCGGCAATTAGTAATAATTCCAACAGACAATGTGCCCGCATATCTCATTCGCGAGCAGGACAATAAAGAGACGCACACGCGACACTTAATGGACGCGCGATGACGACGTAGTCGCCATTGGTCCATTGTAGATGGACAAAAGGTCTATGATGTTTTAAGCATATTAATGTTTCCATGTGCGACACTTGGCGAGTGAAATGAAATCTACTCTTCCGTGAAACTGTAATAGTTTTTCAATTGTTAAAAGAGAATTTACAAACGACATATATTTTAAAGAGAAATATTGCGTTAAATATTTTATTAATATAATAAAAGGCGATAAAATTTTTCTTTAAATATTTTTCTTCTTATAATAATTCCGACATTTTTTTAGCATATTTTATTTCTGGACGAATAAAAATTTCTGTTAAACATTCACTTTCTACATCATGAACGCATCTTGCCTTTTTCAGCGCAAAAAACGATCGGATATTGTATTTTCACTTTGAATCGCACGAAAGACCATAATAATGATTTCCTCGCTTGAGAGACGGTGCGCGACGTGTCGCGCAGCATCTGCCGATCGTCTTCTAACAGGTGTCATCGACACTTCTGCGGCTCCAGATTGACGGCTCGTTAACGGCGATCTTCTTCCCCGTCTACACCCTCTCCTCCCTTCGCTCTTCTTTCGCCATTTGTACTCGCCGCGAAGACGAGACTCCTCGACGACGCTTTCCATCGAATAACGAACACGTTTCGATCGATGGAAACGAACGCAACGACTCGACACGTACGGTTTTCTTGTCCGCTCATCTCGACAGCCTCTCTAATGATCTCGTTCGCGCACAGGAATTTGATAATTCTTCAGCGAGCAGCAAACAGTTTTTCTCCAAGAATCTAGCGAAGCGCATAGCGTTTTTCAATCGCATCGCATTTTAACAACATTATGGAAAGACAGATTCTACAACTATCGATATTTCCTCGTTTAAAATGGAAAATATGTAGAATATTTGAATTATTTATCTCTTATTTAGAAAATAAGTTAACAATATAAATAAGGAAGTAGAGAAACTTAAAATGAGAAATATATATAAATTATATATATATATATATATATATCTACTTTTATTGCTATTATTTTATTCTGTTTCTCTAACCCAACTAAAAATAAACGCGCTCCATTAAAAATTAAAAGATTTCCAAGGCAATCAATATTTTATGTAAGAGACTACATTCTTTAAAATTATTTATACTCTTGAGATATTTTAGCTCGAAATATTCTTACTTATATGTCACGTGAAGGATTCAATTGTGTAAAATTAGGTTTTATTCTGCAAAAGCAACTTAAAGTTAAAACATTATTATTTGCAAAATCTTTTACAAAGTACGATTAAATACTTTTGCTTTAAAATGTGATCTGTTTACTTTTAGGTCTATCGCGGGTTGTTTTAATTCTGTGCTGAGATAACAGTTACATTTAATGATACAATGTAGAGAAATTGTGAAAAACAACACAAAAACCTTCGTAACTTATAATGTGTACAGCGCACATAATTGGGGATATAACGATCATTGAAAGGTGAAATCTAACTGTTCGCTTAGCTCGACATGCAACCGAGGTCGATTAGCCCTGACATATGGTCGTTCGATTAATTGCGTTTAAGTAGGACGATTAAGTCTCGACAGAAAACCCAATCGCACAAGCCACATCTTTTGCTCTTTCTTCGTTGTCTTATAATTACCACAGGAGAGAAACGTTACACGAGATATTCTTAACTCTAAAGATCCCATGGATCCGGATATTGCTACTCTCTCTATATTTCGTATTTGTTAATTAATTCGCTCTTAATTAAAGTTATGGTCCTAAAAATAATTTGCTCCGAGTCTTGATATCTTCGAGAGAAAATAAGAAAAATTTCTGCGTGTTTAAAACTGCAAATTTCGATAAAAATGTGATATCAGTAGTTAAAAAAATTGCACATACAGTCATTTAGCTTATTTAATTCTTTTGATAGTGTTTTATATATCATTATTTGTGCTTTATAACCAAATTTACGATTTTTCTAATTTTATAATAAATATTGTAAGAAACTTTCCATCATGTCATCACTAAAAAGATTAAAGAATTTCGTATGATGCGTATTATAATGAAAAAATTATATAGATACTTTTTTATTCAGGTCTAATGTAATAAGCAATTAGATCGATTTGTACAACATGTCGGTTATGACATGCAAAGCAATTTCTTTTCCACGGAATATGTGTATATTCTAACTGAGAAGGGATTAATTTCATAAGTGACCTTCCTGTGCTACCTATCTCGAAAAAACAGGAAATAATAACACAACCGTCATCGCAAAGCGAAGAATCGAGTCGAATATATATATATATATATATATATATATATATATATATATATGTATATATATATTCATATTTTTTAATTTAAGGCACTGAAATATTTTCTTACCGCGACGATATCACACTTTCGCGAAATATCAAAGGCTGAATGCAGTTGGCCGGTAACAAGGTTTCGTTTGTTCGCGATGCCTTCGATCCACCTTGAGGTGCGAGCTCCATTCCTTCCCCTTCACGCGTCACCGTCCTCTCCTTCGCCTCTTTTTCCCACGTGGAAGCGGGAGACCAGTATCCATAAAATAATCGCGCGGGCGTTCGAATTACCTACTTGATGCGCGTGCGTTCGCCGTGTAAAGGGTTACGCGATCGGGAGGGTAGGATGTATATCGACGTCGTGGTGACGACGGGGACGCAAAGGAAGGGGGACACTAAAACGCGAGAACGCGCTAGTCGCTATTATGCCGCGTATTGTTTGCTCTTGCGGCTGCCTAATGAGATCGCCACTGAGAATCTAACGACTCTTTGAATACCGCCGATCCACCACTCGGATTTACAACTCGCAAATGTATAACGTGGATTTATGTGAATTTTTTTCAACATAACATGTGTTTCTCTTACTGATATAATTGCGAGATAACATCGAGGTAAACAAAAGCGCACTTGTCTCTTTCATTTTATGCATGAGAAAGAGTTTATTGCTCTTGATAATCGCGATATTTGTACAATTTTAAAGTCTACACCTCTCTCAGTCAATATTTAATCTCTGTTTTTGTGAAAGCGATGCGGATAGTTTGCGGATTTATCCATGATAGACGCTTTTGTCGGTACGCGGTGCCGTGCTGTCGAGCAATTGGTAGGTGGGTGTACGGACCGTTTAAATCAATTTGTCGACACGCACGAGTACGCGCGACGAGAGGCCCCTCGCATTTCCAGCCTTCCGCTGACAATTCTCGATGAGAGAACGACACGCGTAACCAGTTTCAGCGGAACATCGCCGTCAGGTTCGGATTAGCCGGGCTTCTTTCTTCGGCAACTCTATCAGTCGCGTTACACACCACGTTTTTCCACGCCCGATTGAAGTTTATCGACGCTTGTTCACCTCGCTCGCCGGCGGAACAAACAACGATAAATAAATAAACATACCTTGGCGCGCGATTACCAGTTCCGGTTACACCGTCGTCATCGTCGCCATCGCCGCTGTGTATAGACGCTCATCAATGTTTCCGAGCTTACTTGTGCGTCATCGGCGGGTGAACCCTTTGTCCGAGAGTATAATTAACCCCGCGTACGCTACACTCGAGCTTATGTGCATATAAAAGCACCTTCTGTCCATCTATCTCCTACGAATCGAAGCCACGTGTCACGCCATGCCATGCCATGCCATGCCATGCCATGCCATGCCATCGGCGCGTCGCATCGTGTCACGTTGAATGCCGCTCGGTTTTATATAAAGTTTTACACCAGGCAAGAAGTCGCATTGTGCAAGTGACGGACTTTGCGGCTTTGTTCGCGTCGAATGAGAACGCGATGTAATTTCGCTACGTCATAATGTTAATTTTAAAGCGTGCAACTGGTAGTAGTCTCTATGTTTTATACCTTTATGAAATTTTATCTTTTAACGTAAATATTGCAGTATAATTTAATTTCATTTTAATAAAGCGTATACTCTTGAATAAAGCAGCGTGTTAAATTAATTATTAATTTTATATAGAAAAAAACTGGTAGACGAGAAATTATAAATTTGTTTTAAACAAAGGTTTAAAATATAATGTTAGATGATTCATATACATATATTGAATTAACAAATAATTATAAAGACAATCCTTGTGCTTTAAACATAAGTTTATTCCATGATATTATGAAATTTGCTTAATTATAATAAATATTAGTTGGCTTTATCCAAAAATGAATCTACGATTATCTAAATCGTACGCTTAGACAGATGAATTTACTGGATCGTGAAACGTCGCGTTTTGCGCCGCGATGGTATGCGCAGTGAATTCACCGGAATCTTGGACGATCATAAATCAATGCAACGCTCGGTTCCCTTGGTGCGAGGCATCTGCTAACGGAGATCATTAGCGCAGCACCTAGAACCGGCCCGGAACCTAATCGGGGAAGGGGCCACCCGCTCGCTCTTGGATGCCAAGCCACGCGGGAGAGTTAATAAAAAAATTCGACCAACTGAGAAACGGGAAATGCGAATAAATTTATCAAAATCCTGCGTTATATATATTTGACGAAATCACACAAATGGCAACGATAACGCTCGATGTATAAATAATTCATTCAGCAGCAATCTCGCTGCGATTAAAGTAACTTTTGTAAATTATAAAAATACAATTGTATTAATATCAGACTTGTTTACTACTTTTATAAAATTAATAAAAAATTCATTAGAATCTATGGTACTTCAGGTTTCTCGCTTAGAAAGAGATAGAGAATCCAAGTATTACTACCTCGGGGTGAGACGGATAGGCACGAACTAACGACGAAGCCATATCGATCACATTAAGGGATGTTTTTACAATAATTCCTCCCCAGCGCGACGGTGGCCCATAAGCGTGTATAAGTGCTCGCACACAGACACATCCGCAAGTCGTGATAGATCGCTAGGTAGCTGGGTAGGTAGGTAGCCGCCATGTCTAATTATGTCGCATTGATTTTGTCATTAGCCACCCCACGTCGACCGTCGACGACTCGGGCTCGACATCAGGGCAAAAAGCACTTCCTACAATGTTCGTGTGAAGCCTCGAGGCCGCGTTCCTCCTCCCGATCTTGAGACGCGAGTGTGTCCGTCGATCGAAGTATCGGGATCGTCAAAGTTCGGATCGGAAAGTCGCAGTCGAGAGAGAAATGTCCGATAATCGTCTTGGATCTAGAAATGGTTTTGTTACACGAGAACGTTCCGATCTGACGTTTAGAAAAAATTGCACTGCATCGTGGATATAAAGTCGATTGCATCGAGTCTGTTTGCGGAAAATGTTGTCTTGAGGTAAACAATTATACTATACACTACTGTCGGTACTATAACTGTTATGTTCCGCGTCTTCGTTTAACGCTGGTTTCCTCTGACGGTCTGTCCTTAACTTTTATCCGAGCTACCGAAGCGCACGCAACTACATTGCGTGGACGTTCTCTGATGATGTACGCGGGTCAAGTGTCACCGGGAAGTTAAATGAGATCGTTATGGAACTCGTCTCGACGTTAACAAACGAGTCGGTTGCAGGTTTCACATCATCTCGCGCACTGCATCCCCGCAATCTGTTTCCTGCATATGAGACGAGTGTTTTGCTTGCTGTCCAAGTTTTCTTCGAGCTCTTACTTTGATGAGTTTTAACTTTTCACATTTCCTAATAATATTAAATATTTCTCATATTATAATAATAATATTGATCACGTTTCAAGAAAATCGTCTATATACTATAAATAATAAAAAATAACGTTTAATTAAAAATATTGATTATAATGCAAATATCTTTAGAGAAGATATTTCTATTAAAAAATTAATTTAATAAAATTTGTAAAATTATTAACAATTTAAATTATACATTTATCATCATTAGCATTTCTCAGTAGTGAAGAATAGAAACTTTGAATTAACGAAAACAGATGATACATAGTTTTGAAAAATGTAAGGTACATTTATCTCTCTAACGATCCGTGTTTCTCTATTATTTATTATTATAGAAACAACAGATATTACATAAAGTAATACATTATATACTTTAAATTAGCAAGCGAAAATTAGCAGCATGGCACCTCTCGTTGCGCCGAAAAAGTATCCGAGTTGTGATGGATCCGGCTTGATCATGGATCCCGGACTTCTCTCACGGCTGGCTTAATTGCGGATCCCCCACGCTAACGGGGTTAATTGGCGGATTCGTGTCTGGACCGGATGCCTGCGCGCGGACGACGAAAATTCGATGAAATCTAATAATCGATGACCGCCAATGAACAAGCGGGAACAAGAGGGGCTCTCTCTCTCTCTCTTCCTCTCAGTGTACGTGCGTGCGCGTGCGTGTTACGGGCGAGTTTCTCACGGTGCATTGGGAGGAAATTATAAGGGAATGGGTTAAACCCTGGGTTACCTCCCCTCCCCCTGAGAGGGGATGGGAAGGCCCGGAGGAGAGGGAGAGTGGAGAGAGAAAGAGAGAGGAACGAGATAGAGGAGAAGTCGGGGCGGAGGTGGTGAGGCCCGCGAGGAAGACAAGACTGCGCGCTCCCGCGAGAAGGAGGGGGAGGCGAGGGGAGAAATCATACTTAATTGATATCACAAAGAGGCCCTTCTCGCGCTCAGCACCTAACCCAACCCTAACTTCATAATCGTCGGCTCCAACGTCGGATTAAACGCCGCTCGGATCCATGTTGCACGTAAATTACGCGCGCGCTCGCTCGCTCGCTTGCCTGCCTTCGTGCGCTCTGCTGCCCTTCACTTATTGCCGTTGTCTTCGAGCGGGAGAGGGCCCGCACCGCTCTCTCCCATCCATCGGTTCTTCTGCTGCTCCCGGCCCCCGCCCCCCGACCCCCCTTTCTTCGTAACCTTCTACCTACCTTGCCTTTATGGTCTGCTCTCTTCTCTCTCTTTCCCTCTTTCTCGCCTTCCAATTGCGAGCGAATATTCTATAACGGAGCGGATTCCTTCGGGCAATCGAAATAATATTGATTATATCGGCGCTTATCAGATACCGCGAAGACGCGTTGGCTCCCAACAGAGAGTGCAGCAGAACGAGCGCAAAGTATGAAAATGTCGATAAGATGAGAAAAACTTCCGCGCAGAATTGCGAGTCATTCGACTTGAAAAGAGCGAGAGACGTCTCGGATTTCTCTCCGCACTCGACTGCGATCATCGATCAGGAATGAAATTCTTTGAGAAAATTTATTTCCTTCAGCCATGAGAAAAATGTTCATACACACTGAATACATATTTCGAAGAACACGAGTTCTCAGCATTAACAGCCACCCACCTCTCTATAATCATTTATATAATTTTAAACGCATTAGTCGGTACCTCTCTCTCTTTCTCTCTTTCTCTCTCTGTTAGAAATGAAGATAATTATCGATCGCGTGTTACTATGAACGAAATTATCGTGTTTTGCATTGTAACGAGTTTACGCGTACTCGTATTATAAATCTCGAAACACTGCTCATTATCGCGGTAACGGTCAATATTTCTATTACGAAACACGAGAAACAAGAGAACGATCGGTAAATAAACCTATTATCTTTTATTACGGTTTTTTGTCATTTGTGCAAAGTCTTTACAATGATACAACACGCAGTTTACATAAATGCAAAGTATTTAGCGAACGAGACGCTTTCGAGCGCGATGATCATCAGAAAAGTACTCTTCTCTTACCTCTCTCCCGTTCAATGATGATAGCTCAATCGAAGTTGACTACACCGACACAGGGTGTAACTATAATTATTTCATACCGACATTTACATACAAGACGTGGAACGATTGTAACTCGCATTGCGGCTTTAGCGCGCGAGTTTCCGCGTAGCTTCGTATGCGTCAACTATACGTGGTCGTCATCCGTGGATAATTCTTATCAAGCTCTCAGCTCGCATATATTAAGTAGAAAGCCGTTCAAGTCATGTAATAACAATAATAAGAGAAATACAACCTCGTTTAATTGTACCATGGAATCGCAGTGCGTTGCACTTGGTGATTGATACAGTCTAATGCACCGTATAAAACGTTGTCTACAATAACTATTCCTTTTCTAAAAAAAATTAACAGATTACATATAATTTAAAAAAGTATTAAAGAATCTCAAATATTTTCTTCATCACTATTAACATACTCTGTAATATATTGTGTGAAAATATTTAAAGTAGACGTATGCAAGGAAGTGATCAATTTATCCAAAACGCATTACACACACATACACAAAACACACAATTTTACTAAAATAACATGTATAAAAACAGCTTTCACAATGATTGTATTTCGTTTGTAGCAACGCTAAATAATACTATGAAATATTTTCGAAAGATTATATATTTTCTTTGATGTCCAAAAATGTTTATTATATCGATTACTGATGCAGAGAAATACGATCGAATCGAATACGTTGTACTGAGATGTTTTTAGTAATATGCCTGTTTATTCTGTACGCGTCGCGTTTTTTTTTTTTTTTTTTTCTTTTCTTTTTTGGAGCACACGAAAGTCTGCGGTGCGATTTGCGCAACGCGGAATTACGACAACTTCCGGTTTGGATATTATATATATAAGACGAACAATCCCCACGTCCAGCGAAGTGTCGAAACTCGCAGAAAGGAACCGCCGTCCTACTCTCCGTCCTTCACGGAGGACACCCGTTTCTCTCTTACCGCGACACGCAAACTCGCCTGAGAAATAAACAGGCACGATATTCAATAAATAACGAGATGCGTACGAGATAATTGAGAGACCATAATTGCGCGCATCTTGCGTATTTCGTGCCGAATAAACGCGACCGTCCCGGCTGGTTCGCCATGTGGGCCCCGTCGGGGGACCGCGGATGACTCCCTTCGTACGGCAAGATACAAAGGGACCTTAGCCGCGACAAACAAAAGGGCTCGGTGCGTCGACTTCGCGGTCGCTCCTTCGCCGAACGTTTAACTCCCATCATCGGGGCCTCTTCCCTCCGCCGAATCGTCCTCGCTCTCGCCCCCTCGTCCCTCTCTCCTGGTCCCACCGCGTGCCCTCCATCGTCTTTCATCCCGCAGCGTTATGTCATGCGCTTCCCTTTTCCACTATTGAACACTCATCAGCCACCTGTGATCGTCCTCGACTTTCTCCAAAGTTATAATTATGTCGGACTTTGTATAGACCGCTGCGTGTGTTACGCTTGTAGATCCATCGGTTCGTTCTTAGCACGCCTTACTTCCGCTTGCTTGG
Organism: Anoplolepis gracilipes; assembly: GCF_047496725.1. NCBI lineage: Eukaryota > Metazoa > Arthropoda > Insecta > Hymenoptera > Formicidae > Anoplolepis > Anoplolepis gracilipes. Next base: position 4,151,921 of record NC_132974.1, read on the forward strand.
TAAAATATTTATCTTCATATCTCTTCTATTTTAAAAGATTTGTCAAATATTTGACAACTATTATCGAAATTGTTACGATTCAACGATTAGACACGTTGAGCAAAAAACATTTTATATATTTAAATTTAAGTCTTTTAACTTGCATATTAATGAGACAGAATATAAAGTTTTACAAGTATAATTAATTTTATTATTGTAAATAAAAAAAGAAAAGAAAACTCATTTTTATTTGCTCATTAAATTTATAATAGTTTATATTTAATATAAAAATATTTAATTCATTAATTTTAGAGAGCACGTTTGTAAATTTATTTAGTTATGATAAATATTACAAACGTGTGACTTTGAAAATAAGCTAAACTTATACATACTTATGTCCTTGTTCGTAAAAAGATAAGATCATTTCAAATACTTTTTTTATACGATAACTTTTACAGATTTGCGTCTTACAAGCGTACGAGCAGGAATTATGACGATGCAATATAAGAAAGCAGTCGAAACTTGACGCTCTACCCTCGGTAGATCGCGGCCATGAATCGCCGCGTTAGAATGGTCGGGAGACAATTAAGATGGTATCGTTTAATTAGGGCCAGGCCCTACGAAAACAAAGCCGTCCGACGCCATACGCCTTTAACGTCGACGCGTCGACGCCGCTAGTCGGTCCTGCCGTCCTTCGTATCGTTACCAAAACGCGTGATAAATTGACTAGAAATAGGCGAGTCGAGGCAGGTGATGTCAGATTGGCAGATGTTTTTCGTTACCCATCGCCTTTTACCGCGACGTTATTATCCTCGTTCTTCTTTTCATACCCTTCATACATGTTGGATATGATAACGTATCACTATCGTTTATGATATCATACGACATCAAATTGTGAATCCATCAGATTATTATATTAAATGTCAATATTTTTTTTGTTTTAATTCGGATTATTCTTAATTTTAATTTCGGACATTTAATTCGGAAAAAGATGATGATTTTATATACTCGAGAAATCAAGGCAAAAATCTAAAAACGACACTTTTATTTTGCTTTCCGATGATGCAAAGGCAACACAATTCTTTGCATCTATAATATTACAAATAAAATAAAAATGAAAAAAATTCGTTAAAAAAATAACAGTAAATATCATGCTCTCACAGATTTAGCGCTACAATATCGATAGGATCAAATTATGCCTCATTAATTTAGTAATTTGAGCACTTGAATATATCCTTGCTATACCATAATTCACATCTCAGTATTAGTCGAAGAAGTATCGTGTATCGACGTCGTTATCAAGAATTACATGAAGCTCGGGGATAGAAGAACGTTCTCGCTACATATTTATGGATGTATGTTAAAGATGCATTTCTCTCTCTCTCTCTTATTTAGCACCGTTCCAGTACTCTAGGCAATTATATTCCGCAAAGCGTACGATTTCGTCTTAATGAGCGCTGTCGAGCAGACACCCGTTTTATCGTATCGCGAAACTCGTCTCTCAGCGCGCAGCGGCACGTGATTGAGCACGAAGGATTCGCCTAGGATTAGCGGTATCGATCGATGATAATCCAAGGGAACGATCACGGCGTACCTCACGCATTATGAAAGCGGTATCGTTCGAGAAAGAACGATGCCGGGGGATACGGTGACTAGATTATGGAGTTTGCACCGCGCGGAATTATAACTGTGGTGATGGCGCGCGGGACGATGAGGTGGTGGTGATGATGGTGGTGGAGAAGGAGGAAAAAGAGGGGACGCACGGATGAAGGAGGGAGCTTGTATATGTAGTGCCACGTATGTACCATAATGTCCGGCGATACCGCCCGCGGGTGAGAGGAGGAGGACGATCGAGAGGGAGAGGGATCTCGTTCTCCGAGAGCTCTTCTCCTCTTCCGCGAGATATGAGATACTCGCTTGCGGATCGTCACGCCGTTCCACACCCCCGTAACACACGCATGCACGCGAGCCAGCGCATAAGGGTCCGTATACACCCACTCGGCTCATCTTTAATCCGTTAGATTCCGTGAATGCTTGCGGCCAGCCTCTACCTTTCTCCTCCGTCTCCTCTGCTCCCCCTCACGACGTTGATTCGAGACCGCGATTCCGCGTAATTGGGATTAGATTATTAGAGTTCTGTGCGCCTCTGTACCCCTTCTCCTCCGCCCACTTCTCTCTCGCTCCCGGCAGGAATTCGCATCATCCCGCACGTTTGAGTGGAAACATGGATTATGCTCCCGTGAGCGTGATATTCCCGGCCCTTCTCCCTCCTTTTCGCGGTAATCAAAGCGACCGACATATCTTGTTTTAGGAGACGCGCAAAATGCGTTTAATCTTTTTCGCGTAGTATTTTTCCTAACATAGAATTGTGCGATGAGTGTACATATGTACATACATTTGTGCAATTTACAATTTAATCTGTCTAACCTGAAATTGAACAATTTCAACGCAGTAAGATATCTTTTACGTTTGAAAGTGAATTTTAATTTATCTTCGATATTATTAACTCGTTTTACAATATCAGTAGAAATTTATACGTCCTATAATACAATAATTTGAAGTGTTTACTTTTATGATTTTTAATAGACTTAATATCTGATTATTTTTTTAATGACAAAAGAAAACACAGAAAAATAAATAATAATATGTGAAAATTGTGGCAAGTTTAGATTCAATATCATGAAAAAGTGAAAAATAAAATTAACTGAGAGAGAGAGAGAGAGAGAGAGAGAGAGAGAGAGAGAGAGAGAGAGAGAAGTTAATTCAGAATAAAATGTAACTATTTGTAGACGCGAACAATGCTCTATTTCATAACAGTATATGACGAAAATATATCTATGTTGACAAAGAGGAGAGAAAGACATATGTATATATAAAAAAGACGCGACGAAGAATCTTGAATCCGCGTGTACAGACGAGCATTCATTGCGACGAGTTTGCCATTGAATTCGTTGCGCTCATTTCGTCTTTCGTTCTCACATTGCCCAGAGCGGAAACATTGATATTCCGTCGATAGATAAGCTCTCGGCCGATCGATCGCAAACACAGCTGGGTTCACTCAGGTAATCCGAATACAACGAGCCGTTGTGTTACCACGGTGGTTCTCCGCGGCTTTGTGTATCTTACCCGCCGTCTTCTCCGGACGATCCTCTGCACACGCAGCTTGCTGCAGTTCTGCGTATTTCGCTATCTTTCGGCTGGTCTCGGAAATGCAGACTCTGTTTGACTGGACTAACTGACTAGACGATTCCTAAATGTACGTTTGCAACATCATTCTCTCACAAGCAAGCTAACTAGTCTCATCTGACGGAAAGAATTCGAAATATTTTTAAAATTCATGTAAGATTTTTAATTTTTTTTAAACCATGTGCTATATAAGATAAAAAAAAAAATCAAATATATTTACAAAATTAAAAAATAAAAAATACATATACAAAAACTTTTAGAGATATAAATCCTACATAGATATATATATTATTAACATTTAACACACGTACATCAGTCTTAATGGTTGATTTTTATTTGTTTGCAGGTACGACCTGGGCTTACGTCGGGGTAGCTAGTGAACCCTCTCTCGGTGGCGAAAGGAAGAATAAGACGAGGAGGCAGTCGGGGAGAAAGCGGGCAAGTCCGCGTGGAAGAAGAAGAAAAGGAAGTCCGGAAAACGCAGGCGCAGGCACCGTAGGTGATGTGAGGCTGGCGCCCGCCTCACGTCTGGGGTGATGCCCTCCAGTGAGCCTCATCCCCTGTACCACCTTCAGCACCATAATATTTCTCCGTCGCATATACAGCAACACACGCCGAGCGCGATCGAGCATCAATTATTTCAGCAGCTGGTGGCGGTTCATCATCATCAGCAGCAGCAACAGCGACAGCAGCAACACGGCGGGCCCTTTCAAAATTCCACGTACGCGCAACAGAAGCAGGAGATGAGCCCGGAGGAGGAGGGGGGTCGAGGGGGTGGGTCCCCCCCGGCGGCTGGGGCTGTGCTACACCAGCCCCACCACCCCCGCACGGCCAGTCCACCTTCGGGCACGGAACCCTGCACTCGCGACGCGATACCGACACCTACACCTATCGCGGACACCACCACCACCACGACCACTACTATGACGATGCAATCGCAGGGTCAGCAGCAACAGCAAGGCCCTAGTCCGAGTCCGAGTCCGACAGGCGGCGATGTGGAGAAATTCGACGGTAAGATCGTCTATAATCCGGATGGGTCGGCCTACATCTTCGAGGGTGAGAGCGAACTCAGCGAAGATGACTCTCTACCCGACGGTTGTATAGTGGATGGGCGCGGTGTATCAGTTCCTCACTCTTTAGTTTTTCCGCAAATCGCGAACGCGTATTATGTATCGCGATTGTACGCGCATCAGGCCTATCAACAACAACAACAACAGCAGCAACAACGCTCGACCGCTCAACAGCACAATCCCGATCTTCCCGTGATGCATAGTTATCGGGTGATCAGTTACAGGAGCGCAGAGGGTAGTAAACAGCAAGCTACTCCCAAGTTCACGGCGCCACCATCGCCTGCATCAGTGCCCATCAAACCTATTTTAATGTGTTTCATATGCAAGCTCAGTTTTGGATACGCGAAGAGTTTCGTCGCGCACGCTCAGGGCGAGCATCAACTTACTTTAATGGAAGACGAACGACAAATACTCTCACAATCGACAGCGTCGGCCATCATTCAGGCTGTGGGTAGAGGAAAGCAGCCACTTGTTAGTTTCCTAGAGCCTGTCACGAATTTGGCTTGCCCTCAGGCGTTACCCGCGCAATTACCAAGTCAACAGCAACAACAGCGTAACGAGTCTAACGAACACGAGACAACGACAACGAACACACCGGCGAGTACACCTAGTGTACCTAGTAGTCCTCAACAGCAGCAGCAACAGACGCAGCGACCCTCGCCGAGTACTCCCACAACACCGACGTCACACTCGAATCATCCTCTCACATACAATCATCAACAGCATCAATGGACCGGCGCACAAGTTAGTGCCGTATCCTGGGCCAAAGCTCCCGATGTCATGCATTATAGCTCACCACCGCCGTCGGCTTCGTCAGCTAAAGGATCTCCATCTTCATACGCACTTACTCACCCTCAGAATCCGCCAAGTTACAGTGGCGGTACCACGATAGGTGTGTGTGCGGATCACATGCAAGGCAGGCCAAGCGGAGTAGAGTGCGGTAGGTGTGAATTGATATTAGCTACGAGTCGACTCGCCAGTGCCGGCGGACCGCTCGCTGGCATTCACAGCCGAAACTCTTGTAAAACCCTGAAATGTCCTAAATGTAACTGGCACTACAAGTATCAAGAAACTCTTGAGATACATATGAAAGAAAAACATCCGGAAAACGAAACATCCTGCATCTATTGCATCGCAGGTCAACCGCATCCCAGGTTAGCACGTGGTGAAACCTACACCTGTGGCTACAAACCATACAGATGCGAAGTGTGCAATTATTCTACTACGACAAAAGGCAATCTCAGTATACACATGCAGAGTGACAAGCATCTCAACAACATGCAAGAATTGCAACAGGGCAGTGGGGGTAGCACCGCTACCAGCAACCCCTCCTCGTCTCAGGAGGCGCCAATGCCGACGCGGAGTCCTCATCATCAACAGAATCACAATCCACACCTGGCTGCTCAGAGTAGTAATCAGAGTAAACCGAAGCATTCGTTTCGCTGCGACGTGTGCAACTACGAGACGAATGTCGCGCGGAATCTAAGAATACACATGACAAGCGAGAAACACACGCATAACTCACTCGTTTTGCATCAGAATATTAAGCACATGCAAACATTATCTGTGCTGTCCCAACATCATCAAGCGCAGCAGCATCATCAGCAAGCACAACAACATCAACAACAACTTGAACAATTGCTTCACTTAGGCGGTCTGGATAAACCGCAGCACGCGGAGGCGGCACTGGCTGATATGGCTTACAATCAAGCGCTTCTGATACAAATGATGACCGGCGGTCCATTACCACAACAGCTCCCGCCTGAAATCATGGCGAACATGGCTGCCATGACTAATCTTGGCGGCGATGTTGGACTTTCGCCGGACAGTATGGAACCACCACCGGAACCGGCCGACCAGGATCCCTCCCATCTCTATCACTGTTGTGTCTGCAACAACTTCGCGACGGATTCGCTCGAAGCTCTGGGCCATCATCTGGCCATTGATAGAACGAGAACTCGCGAGGGCGAGATACTTACGGTGTTAAACGCACATTTTATTTGCAAACTCTGTTCCTATAAAACCAATCTGAAAGCGAATTTCCAGCTGCATTGTAAGACTGATAAGCATCTGCAGCGGCTGCAACACGTGAACCACGTGAAAGAGGGTGGTCCACGTAACGAATGGAAACTCAAGTACTTGGCGTCACCCACGAGCGCCGCGCAACTGCGCTGCCACGCGTGCGATTACTACACTAACAGCGCCCATAAATTGGCTCTGCATGCAGCTTCGCCCAGACATGAAGCTGCGGCGCTTCTGCTCCGTCATCTTATTGAAGCGAGCAATAACATTCAAAATCCTGCGAAAGTATATCACTGTGCTCTGTGCACATTCAATACCAAGCACCGATTACCGCTTCTGCAACACGTGAAATCCATGCGACATTTTCAAATGGAGCAATTACATCAGCTTCATAGGAGAAGCAGCCTTCAAGGAAACGAGACTCCGCACACAGATATCAGCGATGTGTTTCAGGTACTGAGCGATCCTGATGCACCGAGCACGCAACAACCAAGCCCGACTACACCAACGACTCCGAACGCTACGAGCAGCAACAATGGTGAGTTACACACGCCAAATCTAATAAATATACTTCTGTCATAAAATATTAATATTGTTTATATAATTATATTATTAATGTCCAAAATCAATAACTTTTTATATGTTAAAAATATCTTTAACCCTTACGGCACCCAAGATACGCGACCTCATTTCTTTGTCGTTTTAATGTTATTAATTTAATGTTATAAAATATAATGTTATTAATTTAATGTTATAAAAAATGTTATAAAATATTAATAGGAAATAACTTATGACTGCGTGTCATGTAGAAAAAACAATTAAAGTGGCATATCTACAAGGACTCGCATGTCTCGTAGAGTCCATTTGTCCTTAGCTTTTGAATAAATCGCATATTCTGAGGTAGTTACATACTTATTTGCTCAACGTATTGCTAAGTCAAAAATTATTTTTTTTTTTTTCATTAGGTCAGTATGGCTGCAGATAAAAGATCGGATATAATATTGTTTTTTTTTGTTCTATAAGTTTTTTCTAGAAGTTTGTAGACCTTTTTTTTAAAAAGTTTATGGATCTTTTATAATAGAAAGAAAAATTTGAATTATCTAAATAAGATCTTCAAGATTATATCTGATTTTTTTCCGTTGCGATGTCCTCAGTAATAGCGCTCGCAGTTCGAGTTTTTCAATTTTCAAACGATTTTATTACGATCTTGTTTATTATGTAACTTTATCTATAGTATATTTAGAAGAAGATTCTGAAGAAGATTCCCAGTCATAATCATCGAGTAATGAGAATAGTGGATCAGCTATTTTGAATTTAGGGAAATTTGACATCAGATTTCGTGATCAGCAAAAACATACAAAATATCATAGAAATTCGTTAAGAAATAGAATTGCGCCAGTGAAAAGATTATCGTACTGATGGCACCATCACAATACAGAAAGACACTAAAAAATCAGAACATTCACTTTCTAATTATCATACGTTCATTATAAAAAACTATACAAAACAAGGTAGGTTTTTGCTAGATATAATTTCTTTTATGACAAATTTCTTTTATGTTTGACTTACACCCTACATAGTTTATGCGAGCAAGGAAAACCTGCAATTACAATCTTAATGAATTCACTGGTTTTGTTATCTCACAATTAGCCGACAATGACGATAATTTTACATGGCATATGGCCGTGACGTGTGCCATGTAAAATTATGCCGTCACTACCAACACGCACAATATTGCGTGTTATGTATGTATATATATATATATATATATATATATATATATATATATATATATATATTAGTTAAATATACGTGGAGAAATGAAACCAGTAAACACACGTTGCTTCGCGCGCTTTGCCAGACGTCGCAACTGACGGTCATATCATGCAAGTGAGTTTTCGGACAATGCCGCACGATACAGGTGATGTTCTTTCGCCTTTTTTGATTCGCCTCTTTTTCGTTTCTTTTTTTCTTTTTTTTTTTCTTCCCTTTCGTAGAAAACGGTCATCATATCAATTCCACGTGTGTCGATGCAGCCAATCTGTAATTTGACATATTATTATTGTAAGACCGGCGCGAGAGCATCTGCGACGCGTGCGGAAGACTGACCGTTGGTTCCTTGTCATCTTCCTCTTTTCGACTAATTATAAACTGGAAAACTTTCTCTCCGCAATACGTACGTACATGCGTGCGCGTTTTGCTTGCGTAAATCCTTCTGTTCGCGTATCGAAACGACCGGAAAAGTTGTATTAAAATAACTTTTATATCAAACATTTTTAATGACATGAAAATCCAACTAATTCTTATGTTCAGCATTCTTATATTAGCTTCAATCCATTATGGGCGATAGCGAATGTTCTAAAAGTGGTATGAGTTTTAATAACATTTGTAAATTCGCTATATCTACAAAATTTGTTTGTAATTCTAAAAATTTTAAAACAACATTTGGTTATATAATTAGTTGTAGTAGGTCCTAAATCTTCTACATGATGCACACTAAATGCTATTTTTATGTTTTACATATCGGACACGTGTCGATTGTTATTAGATGTAATTACAAATCACTGGTAAACGTTTGTCATTATGTGAAACTCTGTGACTCAAAATATATTTGTTTATGGTACTGATGGCGTCATCATAATATAGGAAGACTAAAAAATCGAACATTCACTTTTTAATTGCCATATGTTGATTTTATCTGCTACAACCTATGGTACCGATGTATCATTGACATATAATATTAATCAGAATATGTAATTGCACCGCTAATGCCTTCATGAATCGGTCACCGGATGGACTGTGAGATGAAAGATCGCGAATGTGGATAAGTCTAATCAATTTAATAGCGCCGCTAGAGAGAATGTTCGCCGCGACATACCGCCGGTGCGTACGTGACACTAAACGCGAACTTTACGTTGCGCAGCACTGTGCCATAGTTTAGCCGGTAGTATCTATAATTTACTTTCTCTTGTGGCGTTTCAAGCTAATGTCTCCGGGAATGAATCGCTGCGAAATAGATGGCTGTCTCCTGCGCGCGTCTGAATACTTAATGCCAAAGTTACAGGATGAAATGTCTGATTTATTGTAGCAAATTTCGGCGAAATCGAAACGTAAATAATATGATAACAATATATACTATAATTACTTGAAAGAAATTATAATTGTGAAATTTTCTACGGTGCGCGAATATTATATAAATGGTATTTTTTATCACTCCTTACACATGTCAGCATATACACCATATGTGTTTTTAATTAGTCGTTTACGGTCGAGAAATGCGATTTAAAATATTTTGTGATGAATAAATATTGATCGCAGAAAATAAGTTTAGTAATTTCAAGAGCCGTACTCAGACATTCGTAAATATTATAATATATATAAATACATCGTAAAAAAAACTTTTTTTTCCTGCATATTTAATATTGAAACTTCCATTTTGTTTTAATTTCGCATCGGAATGATCAGAAATACCGATCGATAAATGTCAATGTCAATTTAAAGACAAATATATATTATATATAATAATTTAATTTATCTAATTTTACTTAGGAATTTCCGCTAAGTATAGCTTTAGAAATTTTATATATATCTGGAGACACTCCAGATTTTACTCTCACATTTAACATATTTTTTTATATGCTCTGATCTTTTAAATAAAATTATTTTTAAATTTTAAAAAATCTGCTCTTGTCATATTATACTTTTCCTTACAACAAGATTAAACGGACTATGACTATACATTTTTTTTTTAATGGTGATATATTATTAACATAATATTACTTTACATTAAATTAGAGCAATAATAATTTTTATTTTTAATATAAAGATTCTAATAATTAGTTAATTGTTGCACTTAAAAAGAATCTTCGAAAACAATTTCTTTTCGTCTAATTTCAGAACGACGAGAGGAAGGTAGTGAATGCGGTAGTGAAGTGAAACAAGAACCGGATAATGATCCAGAACCGGAAGTGGAGCCGGAGAATGATCAAGACGAAATTACGTGTCTATACTGTACGTATCAGCCGACATCGCGGGAAGAATTACGACAACATTTGCAAGTGGCTCACGTTGATTCGGAAGAGAAAACCGAAACAATGAAGGAAGAGCCGACGCCAGAATTATTATGCCCCTTGTGCCAAGATGGTTTCAAGGAACGTCCCGCTCTCGAGAAGCACGTGATGCAAATTCATTCCGTTAACACTGATGGCCTGCAGAGACTATTACTACTGGTGGATCAAAGTCATTGGCTGAATAATCCGAGGAATACTTCAACGCCGGCTGTAACAGTTGCAACGACGCCAACGTCGCCCACGACAACGACGAAACCTCATCAGGAAGAAGACATGAGCGAACGGAGTGGCAACGATGACATCGAGGAAGTCACCAGGACTGTGTGTACTGTGTGTGGTCGAACGTATCGCTCTCCCGAAGACCTTCAGCAACATCACAGAGAAAATCATCCAGCTACTATGCTCACTTTAGCAGTTAGCGAGAAACATGTTTACAAATATCGTTGCGGACAATGCAGTCTCGCTTTCAAGACTTTGGAGAAGGTTCAACAACACTCCCAGTACCATGCGATTAGAGACGCAACCAAATGCACTCTCTGCGGACGATCTTTTCGTTCGGTTCAAGCACTTCAGAGACACTTGGAATCTACTCATGATCTCCATGAAGACGATTTACTTCAGTACAAGCAAAACTTACATGCACATCCATTGTTTCAAGCGCTCACAGAAGAAACGTTAAAGAGACAAAACTTATTTAGCGAACAGAATACGGAAGATGACGCCGGTAGAGGTGACGAAGAGGAAAGTGATGCTAGTGATTCGTCCCCGGGAGGAAAGGAACAACGTCTATTAGAGGATTATTTAAATAGTCAAACAATGGCAGAAGATTCTTATCAGGATGCTAACCGAAAATTCAAATGTCATCGATGTAAGGTGGCTTTCACACGTCAGAGCTATCTCACTGGTCATAACAAGACTTTATTGCATCGCAAAGGTGAAAAAATGTCTTATCCAATGGAAAAATATCTGGACCCTAACAGACCGTACAAGTGCGATGTTTGCAAGGAGAGCTTCACACAGAAGAACATACTTCTCGTGCACTACAACAGCGTGAGCCACTTGCACAAGCTAAAGCGAGCGATGGTGCAGGAGCAAGGTAACAATACGTTGATCTCAGTAGTACCTCCGGCCAGCCCGACCGAGTCGCCCGATTCTCAGCAGGATCAGGACAAAAAACCTTACAAATGCAACATCTGCAAAGTCGCGTATAGTCAGGGTAGCACCTTGGATATTCACATGAGAAGTGTTCTTCACCAAACGCGTACTAGTAAACTGCAGGATCTTGCAGCGAGCGGTCAGGTAGACCTTGCTCGGCCATTGATTGAGCAGCCATCGCCGACAAGCCCGACTAGTTCACCTGTTAATAGTAACACTAGTAATGCAAGTGGAATGCTTTGCTGTTCCCGCTGCAGTGCTCTGTTTGTAAATCAAGAACAATTGGCAACGCATCAACAACTATACTGTATTTTTAGTAATCCACTGGCATTATTTCAACAATTGGCTGCATCACAGCAAATGACTTCATCTACTCCGCCTACTAAGACACCGCCTCCTACATCCACGACGCCAGGACCACAACAACACATGCAGCAAGCCACGCAGCATTCGTCGCAGGACATTCTTTCCCAACCGCGACATAAAACCTCGCAAATGTACAAACATCTCTTGGAGAGCTTCGGCTTCGATCTCGTCATGCAGTTCAACGAGAATCACCAAAGACGGCAACGCAAGGAAGAGGAAGCGGCCGCTGCTCTTCAAGCGCAGCAAGAACAACAAAAGCAGGAGCAGCAGAAGCAAGCTCTCGCTGCTCAAGCCGCGCAAGAGAAAGAGGAGGAAGCCGATGAGGCTCAAATGGATGATGACGTAATACCTGAACTTACACGCAGCACTTGCCAGCACTGTAATAAAGAATTTAGCAGTGTTTGGGTTCTGAAGGCTCATTGTGAAGAAGTCCATCGAGATCTTGTACCACGCGAGTTCCTTGAAAAGTATGCACAGCAGTTCAAGTGTGAATACGAGAAGAAAAGCGTGGTAGTGACTGTCGCGACGTCCTCATCAACCACTACGGCGCCTAGAAGCTCTACTCCCGCTGCTGCACAACCACAAGATCTCAGCTCTGATAAGGAATCGCGCGAAAAAGAAAAAGAGGAGAGCACTGAATGCAAGGAACGTATTAGTCGAACACCAGAAGCCACGTCGACCACTCCAACGACGACTCCGGCATTGAGTAACACTCCTGTTTCAAGTACAGATTCTGCGACGCCGACTGTATTGCCTACCAATTCGCATCATATTTCACAACAGCAGCAGTCACAACAGACACAGCAGCAACAACAGCAGCAACATTCACAACTTACATTTGCTCAACAAATGTCCGAAATGCAAGCTGCTTTGAATGCAATGGCGGCGTCGCAACTACAGCAGCATCTGCAACAATATCCCGGATTGATGATGGGAATGATGGGATTACCATTCTCATTGAATGTACCTGCTTTAGCAGCCATGAACTTACAGCCGCCTTTAGTGCCAATGATGTTACCACCACCACCGTATGATGGTGCCGCTGCCGCCGCATATCCACCAATTAATCAAGCAGATCTTCTTGCTAAGCAGCATCTTGCACTTCAACAACAACAGGCGGCGGCAGCAGTAAGTAGCATGAGTGTTCGTAATATTTACTTATAATATTTATTCATTCGTCTTTTTTTTATTAACGCAAACAATTCTTTGGACAATAAATAAAATTACAGAGTGCCGACGGTAGTAAATAATATAGCAAAAAATAAAGATATAATCACGAGGATGTTAACATAGATTTAAAAGAGACTATTTAAAGTTATAATAGATGCAAAAATGAAAAATTGTCTGAAAAAGGTTTTTTTTTTAATATTTATCTGTCTATCAATCTATATTTATTTACCTTTTGCATCATAACTGTCGAGTATCTATTGCATATGTCAAAAATTAGCAAGCGGAAGGAAAGTACGAGCAATTTTTTTGACCTTTCAGGCGAACGCAGCTGCATCACAGAAACGAGCGCGTACGCGTATCACTGATGAACAACTAAAGATACTACGCGGGCATTTTGATATCAATAATTCTCCCGGTGAGGAACAAATTTTGGAAATGGCCGCTCAGAGCGGTTTGCCGCCTAAAGTTATAAAACATTGGTTCCGAAATACGTTATTCAAGGAGAGACAACGTAACAAGGATAGTCCTTATAATTTCAATAATCCGCCAAGTACCACTCTGAATCTCGAGGAGTATGAAAAGACCGGTGAAGCGAAAGTGACCCCGTTAAATTCTAGCGTATCTGGTAGTTCCTCCGATGATAAAAGTCCAAATAAGCAAGTCACGCCTCCACCTATGCAAAATGCGAGCACATCGCAACTCACCGAGATTAAGCAGGAGATGCCGGAGCAATTACAATGTCAACAACAACAGCAAATTCAACAACATCAAGAAGAGCAACAACATCATTCGCCTGGTAGTTCGGGTGGCCAACAATCACGACCGCATTCTCCTGCGCTCAGTATGAGTTCTGTATTCTCGGGCATCCATCATGACGTTTCGTCTCATCCCCCATCAACCACAAATGCTCCGAGTACTCCAATGTTACCGCCGAAACTTGCGCCTCAAAACTTTGCCAATCCCACTCCAGGAACAGGTAATGTAGTGTCGAACGCGATCGTTGGTATGGCACTTACACCGCAGAGATCTCTGAGCCCGGGCCGCGGACCAACAGATTATTCTTTCGGCGGCAACAGTAATGGCAGCAATACTTCCGGCGGCAGTTCCGGAAAACGTGCCAATCGAACGAGATTTACCGATTATCAAATAAAAGTTCTTCAAGAATTTTTTGAGAATAATGCTTATCCGAAGGATGATGATTTAGAGTACCTCAGTAAGCTTCTCGGGTTGAGTCCACGTGTGATTGTGGTATGGTTTCAAAATGCCAGACAAAAGGCGCGTAAAGTCTACGAGAATCAACCCGCCGCTGAGCCTGTAACAGCGGGTGGACGCGAAAATGACGATGGTTCTGGTAGATTTCAAAGAACACCGGGATTAAACTATCAATGTAAAAAATGCCTGTTAGTATTTCAACGATATTACGAGCTTATACGCCATCAGAAGACACACTGCTTCAAAGAGGAAGACGCCAAAAGAAGTGCGCAAGCTCAGGCTGCGGCGGCTCAAGTTGCCGCGGTTCTAAGTTCCGAAGACAGTAACAGTAGCTCTACCACAACTACAAATAATACGGTAGCCAACAATCCGTCGGCCGCTCCTGCGCTCACCGAACAGTTACAACAACCATTGAATACCGCTACGCCTCCTCATCAACATCAGCAGCAGACTCTGTCTCAAACGCATCAACAGTCCCAGCAGCAGTCGCAACAGCAGCAGTCGCAACAACAGCAGTCACAAACGGAATCGAAGGAAAGTAGCTATCAGTGTGAGAAATGCAACTTGGTGTTCGGACGATTCGAGCTTTGGCGCGAGCATCAGCTAGTACATATCATGAACCCGTCCCTGTTTCCGCCAAATTATCCACCTGATACACCTTTCGGAATTCTGCAGCAGCAAGCACTTAATGCTACCTCCGGAGTTACAACGGACACCCCGCATCCGCTCATCGCCATGATGCAGAAAAGAAAATACGAGGACTCTGAGGAGGGAACGGGCAGTGACAACCGTTTAAACTCGGAACATAACGAGCAACCAAAGGACAAACGTTTACGAACCACGATACTCCCGGAACAACTGGATTATCTCTATCAAAAGTACCAGATCGAGTCCAATCCGTCGAGGAAAATGCTGGAAACGATCGCCCGCGAGGTTGGCTTGAAGAAACGTGTGGTGCAAGTGTGGTTCCAGAATACACGTGCTCGCGAACGCAAGGGTCAATTTCGCGCTCACAGTCAAGTGATCAACAAGCGTTGTCCGTTCTGTCCGGCACTGTTCAAAGTAAAGTCCGCTCTGGAATCGCATCTTAGCAGTAAGCACGCCGATCAGGTAGCTCGCGGTGAAGTAAACATCGACAACATCCCGGACGAGGAGCTCTCGATGGAATCCGCTCCTTCAAATTCTAGCACTGCTCATATGATGCCACCGCTGTTTCCACCGCTCAATAGTGACATGGAGGCTATAAAATCTATCAAAACTACTTATTACGAGGAAATGAAGCGATACTTTAGCGAGTTAGCGAACGCTAGTAATGGAAAGCAAGATTTACCATCAATAGCGAATCATCAAAACATTTTCAGCAGTGGCGGCGAATCACCCTTGGATTTGAGTAAACCGGTCGATCTCAGTCGACCCATGAAACTGACTCTGGGCAGTCTAAGTAGCCTTCTCGAAGAGCAACACTCTCTCAACACTGCCGCTCACTTCCGCGGCGGCAGCGACTGTGGACCCTTGACTGATTTATCCGAACGCAGTATCTGCGACGACGATAGCATGAGTGAAACCACGGAATTCCTAGACGATGAAAGTGGCCCGGCGAGTCCGGCTTCGAGTACTCAGAGCTCGAGGCAAGGACCCGCTAGCGGAAGCACCGGGAATACATCTGGGCCGCCAGTGACCAGCGCACAGTCTAGCGGCGGGAACAGCACTGGTCAATCCGGCGGCAAACGGTACCGCACGCAGATGTCAGGCACCCAGGTGAAAGTGATGAAGTCGCTGTTCTCGGATTACAAGACACCGACGATGGCCGAATGTGAGATGCTCGGCCGCGAAATTGGCCTGCCGAAGCGAGTGGTCCAGGTGAGCATCGATGGTCAATTGTGCGAGCCCGACTCCGAGCTCGTAATAAATCGTTAATAATCCACGAGCTTAAGGAAACTGGATGCGCGCGCATGTCTAATCTCGATCCAAGTTTACGGAGACTAATGGAGACGAGTTGCAGGTGTGGTTCCAGAATGCTCGTGCCAAGGAGAAAAAAGCCAGGCTGGCGGCGGGTCTGCCGGCCGAGAGCTCAGCCATTCAACCGCATCGCGGACCGACAGGACCGGACGAATGCAGACTTTGCTCTGTGCGCTACTCGGCAAAGACCCCGCTGCAGGAACATGTCTTCTCGCGGCGGCACATCGAATCGGTACGCGTCGCCGTCGAAGAGGGTAGTCTGGTGCCACCGACTCCCGGGGCACCGATCGTGCCCGGAAACGGTGGTGGCAACAGTGGCGGTCCTGGAATCAGCAATTCCCCGGTAGTTGCCACTACCAGTCAACAAATCAGCCAGCAACAACAGTCGGACGAAAATATGATGTACGGATCCGTGTTCCTCCATCCCACGGCAATGTTCCAGTCGCAGCAGCAGCAGCAGCAGCAGCAGCATCCTGCCGGTGCTACAGCCAGCGCAGCTAGCACCACTACCGGTGAGTGTCTAGCTGACCTATTAGACGACTAAACGACGCTGGTTCGAAATTCGTACTAAACTAACAAATAGCTATTTCTATGTATAATATATATATATATATATATATATATATATATATATATATACATATATATTAAGTATGTATACATATATATATATATATATATATGTATATGTATACATATTTATTGCACATTTCAACGCAACTGCGAGTTTTCGCTCGACTTGGCAGTCGCGTAAAACAAAATTTTTGTCTCGACTTTATGGATGATTTTTGTTATAAAATTTGTCGATGAGTGTGGATCTCAATGCGTTCGCGTTAAAATTGAAATTACGTTACGAAATTTCGAATTCGCGAGCGTTAGTCGTTTATAAATATGTCTGTACTATGTATATATTGCGATGGTATTGTTGATATGGTAATGATGTACGTATTTGTAAAATTGGGCCTGTGTGATACTTTAAAGGGCCTCACGATTACTGGATTCACTACTTTGAGTGGTTTCGTTATCCTTGTAAATCTCGTCACTGATATTCTTTCCTGTTAACGGATATACAATGCATATGCGGAGAATTAAAATAGTTTAATCTCTGAGATAATATACTTTTTAATGTATATATACACACAAACATACATGTATATACATACATATAAGTACACACGTACACGTAACACGCACACACACACACTACACACACACACACACACACACACACACACACACACACACACACACACACACACACACACATATATACAGAAATACATACATATATCCAAAGTAGTACAACATACATAGGAAGAATCATGCATACATACAAAGATAATCAAATAATTTAATTTAGCTAAGCAGATATATATAATCCGCGAATATATATAATATATCTAGAGCTAGGCAATTACTAAAAGTTCCTTACAGTTATCATCAGATAACTATTAGCATAAGAAAGAAGTAGATAAAGATTTCGGTGATACAGCTTAAAGAGAAATGACTGACTAAGAATGAGAGAAAGAATGGGGTGGGAGAAAAATGTGTTATAAAAAAGAATTATGAAACAACTTCGTGAGCTATTTTGAAATAAAATGTGCGTGTTTGGTATAAGCAATTTTTTTAATGATCTAATCAATTGAAGCATAATCGTCGCTATTAAGTAACTAAGAATTTAAGCTGTTGTAAATCGCTGCATAGTTGAAGAGAGACTCAAATTAATGACAATTTTATTATATTTTATATTATCTGTTATATGAGCGTATATCTCTTAAAAGCGCGCGTTATTTCTTTTATTTCACCGATTATTATGTGAAGAATTTTCTTTCGATTGATATTGTTTTGTTATATCGTCGTCGTTATTATCGTCCTTATTTGCGAAGCCATTCCAACATCTTCACGCCCTTTATGAATTTCTTCCGCGTTACACGTGTTCTACGTTTACTGTAAGTACTTCGCAAATTCTTACTGCTATCCGAGGCTACCCGAATCGGAATATCGGAGCCCGAACGAGAGTTCTCTTTCACGATTGACTTTTTATTTAAGTATACACGTAAACTCTTGATGATAACTAATTCTACATCTTAGGTTACAAGCAGCGTTTAGTACAGTAATGCCTTACCTGTTATTAACGACGACGTCTTACACGACATTGAAAACCATACGCTATAATATACTGTTATTTTATATCACACATGTATATTATTTTTTTATATTAATTATTTATAAACCCTTTTTTTTTCTTTTTTGTGATGTGATCACACTCTCGTCTGCCCACGTCCGATGAGACTCGGAATCGGAAATGTTATTAATTATCATCATCACTGCTGCCGATATATTATATACATACATATATATATATATATATATATATATATAACATATATTTTAATTTCATTGAAACGAGTATGTGTGCGAAAAATGCACATCTGTTATGTGATATTGAGATAACAGAGAAGAGCCACGAAGCGTAATCACGCATATTGGAAGACAAATTAAAATAGTATAAAAAATTCAATTCAATTATATTGAACTTTTAAAATGAGTAATAATTATGAATGAGCTTAAAACAATTTTATTGTTATGCGTTAAATGCAAATTAACGAAGAATAAAAAAAATAGAATCCTTTTGATCTGTTTTGCAAAGACTAAATATAAATACGAGCAGTATTTTCAGACGGTGATGGCATCTATTACTCGAAACAGAGACAGAGATCGTATGTGATCATACTGAATACATTTACTTAACTTAATCAGTGACATTTTGATTTGATTGATATAATGATAATCGTAAATTACGATAATTAATTAGAAACATTTCTCTAGAGTTGAATATTATTGAACATTGTGTAAAAATATTATAGATTCGCTCTTTTTTGGATAACTATTATTTTATTTTTCTCCGTACAGTGTTTTGTAAAATAAAATAAAATAAAATAAAGATTTTGGAGATTCGAATATATATTGTAGAATTATATGTAAACATATCCTGCAAAGATGTAGTGCGTAATAAAGAGGTTCCCATTATTCATATAAATAGATGCGAGAGAGAAGCATAAGGGATGGCATCGTTAACAATTTTTAAATGTTTCCTGTGATGTTATAGGTAAGGTAGTGAATAATTCGTTTTCAAAAAATATACTCGTAATTGGCAGCAACATTTGTTGATTGATACAATGACAGTAATCTTAAATAATTGGCGATGTGCATCCATTTACTTTTTTTTCTCTCTCTATCTCTCTTTTTCTAATTTATTTTACGCTGATATCTCCGTGGCTGACGAGGGTGTGGCTTCGCTTTTCGCTTTTTTTTTTCTTCACACATATAAGATATACACTCATTTATATTTTATATCACATACATATAAGTACATTCATATCCAGACATATAATGTTATGTATGTCGATCGCTACACTATTTTCCTATCACTTTCTTATGTATATATAATATAGTTTATTATTATTATTATTATTATTATTATTATTATTATTATTATTATTATTATTATTATTATTAATGATTATTATTAATTTAACGTTTAATTATTGTCATTATTATTGATTAATTATATAATAATAATAGTGTATTATTTTGTGTAATTAGTCAAGAAAGAGTAATTGATTAATATTATTATATAATTAAACATAAAATGATAATAATTAATATGATTATGATTATTACTTTATGTTATTAATATTATATTATTTTTCCGTTCTAGTCTAAAATAAAATGTAGTACTACCACATTACTTTTTTGTTTTTTTTCTTGTTTCAATTTTTGGATCCCATCCCGAACATCCTTTTCTAATTCCTATCATCAAGGAGCCATCAGAAACGTTTGGTAAGTCGCGATTGTTTTGAATTTTTATCATTTAATTAAATACAAAGTCGAAATAAATGACACGATTATGATTTTGACTCGCGCGGGTGTGAGATTTTGAGATAAACTTTATTTTTACATTCCGATAAAAACCGATGTGCATGCTATAAGTGAAGGCAAAGTATATTATTTGAAATGCTCGGTAAAAACATTTCATCACAGTAAATCGTATTAATATACATATTAATGTATGCATAATTAATATATACTTATTATAATACACAAATTCGATTTACTTCTAGCGAATCAATGCGCGATGTAATTTGTTACGATATTGGCTTTTAGGATTTCGATCTGATCGACATACATGGCATTCTAGCTACTAACCAAGCCTATAACTTCGATCATATGACGAAATCATAAGTCAAATTAGTAGTTGCAAACTGGGAGACTAACTCGCATCCGCCTAGTAAATTAAAAGTGACATTCGCTTCAAACTCGTGCTCATCACTTACCACGTTTCGATTGTTCCTCACAATTATAATTTTTATTTTTAATAAAAAATATATTTTTCTATTATTTTTAAGAAATATAAACAGTTAATTAGTTCCAATTAAATCTACTCTTTCTAATTTTCACAGGACATACAAGTATAAAATATTGTAAAAACGTTGTAAGTATAAATGTTGTAAAAATTTCAATATATAAAAGAATTATTAAATTTTTTAGTTATGTTTTCAGAACCTCGTAATTTTTATTTAGATTTTAATTCAAAATTTGTAGGTGCGTTTGAATTCATATATTTATAATTGCTAATTAATATTGAATTCAACTTAATACTAATGATTTACTATGAAAGTACCAACACAGATATCAGCCATTAAAATTATTCAAACTTTTATAATTGACATAAAAATTCACACGAAATATATTCCTAGAAATGCAGATTAAAGAATCATTAAATAATTACGGATAATTAGGAATTTAATCTTATAATTCAAATAAAAGAACAAGTCTTCACATTACATAATTATATTAAAGAGTTAATATCAAAGAGATACATAAGAGGGAAGAATAGGAGATTGTTAAAATGACCGGGGATAATATCATGATTGGTCGCAAATTTGAAAGGCGCGTCTGTACCGCTTCGGCAAAAAGCTCGGATATTAATTAGTCACGGTGCTTTTTCGAAGCATCTTAGGCGTAACAAAAGCGACGTAGATATATGCGACACTGAGCGAAGAGACGAAGCATCATATAAACCATTGTACCGTGTGGTCATGGTCGTTCATCGATAGTCCACCATCGGCGTCAGCGCGACTGCTTCGATAAAATTTCCTAAACGACGCGATCAACTGTCTTGAATAGGACGAGACATGTGAAAAAAGGGAACAATAGACAACGATATTCGATGAGAAAATTGATTTTCTGGTGATGGAGTGCTGTCGGCACTTTTGAACCGAGTTGCTTCATGAACGAAGATTCTGCGTGAAGTTTAATCTCTTAAGATCCCTCATAAAATCCTTGTTAAATGCGAAAAAAAACGTGTGTGAGACTTTACATATTTACTTACTATTTTTGCTCGTGTAAAATAGATTTAGACATTCTTAAATATTTATCCATAGCATAAACGACACAGGATTTCATCTAAATAATATACGGAATGTTAAAAGAAGCAAAAAACAGAGAGCTTCTTCGAATTGATTTTTATTTCCCATTATTTATGAAAGCCGCAGCCCTAGTATTGAAGTTCTTCTCATGAAGAGCTCGAGAGACCGAATCTCTTATACATTCCATAGTTACATACATGACGTCCGAAAGCGCTCCAAAGAATAAAAGCAAGAAAATCTATACGCCATCGGGGCATTGAAATCCCATGCTAATGCTGAGTATACACGGCGAGCGGAGCGAGCAAACGTACCGTCGTGTCGCGGCACGTGTCACATCGACACTTCCGTATATACACCTATGTCTAAACATTCACTCGAGTTCCACGATCCCTGAGTTTCGGCGCTACGCGGGGGAAGGAAGGGGGGGGGGCCTCTCTCTCTTATATAAATTCACCGGATCTCAACCCTTCCTATCGCGTCTCGTGGTTGGAGCCCGGGGCCCGGAGCCACGTGTCATTTGACAGAGGACACCGGCGCAGGCGAGACGTGTATGTACACACGCGGCGCGCGTCACTCCATCGAACTTATGCTAATATCGAGTCGCGGGAACACTCGCCGTACACGAAACACTATCGTCGGCACTTTTTTGTAGCAGCGGCGCGACGGCGGAACGATTATACGCGCGATTCGTAAAATTATGCAAAGTACACGGGCGGAGGAAACTCTCCGCTTCTCTCCTCGCCGCTCGCGTGCTTCGCTCGGCACGTCGAGGGGGTACGCGAGCGGCGCGTGGCACCGCGTTTGCAGCGGAAATGCAAATGGTAACTTCTGGTCCCGTGGGGTTGAATACGTTCCTCTCTTTGTCCCAAGCGGGACGACGACGCCGCGGCCGTCGTGTTGCTTGCGTGTGCCGGCAGATATTAAGTCGTCCGGTATAATCTCAGATCTCCCGTTCGCCAACGATTCACAATGCGTAAAATTACAGCGTGGAATTTCTCCCGTTCGACGGTTCCACCGAGGAACCGTTTAGAATCGACGCGTTTCGGCTCACTCCAAGTCATATATTTCAGTATCGTGATTCGTATAGTATGTACAATAAACTAACAAGATGAGAAAAAATTTGAGAAACGTCACATTCTCGAGTAAAATATGAAAACTTTTTTCAAAAATCCGTATTTAAAAGAGGATACAAGAAAATTGAGCTATATGTATAATTTTATCATTGTGAGAAAAAGATATCAACATGCATTATTTCTTCTCGATGTGACACAAAAGAAATTAATTAATTTAATAGATTTATAATAGGCATGGCATCAAATGTTGTGCGGTAAAGAAATTTTCTGCAAGGACGCCTGGCTTAGAATTATAAATGTATCCGGTATTGAACACGTTTCAGCCTTAGGATTACTTTATCTTCATTATTATGTCTTACCTTCCTCGTAGATCAGGATCATGTCAGCTTTATCTCGGTAGTCGATGCCGTATTTGCTAAATGGCTTTTTACTTTGATAAAAATTGCATATTAATGGAAGAAATTTTAAAATTGCAGAAGACCATCGATTTTATATATTACTATCTTGGTACACACATTGAAAGATTAAATGATGACTCAATTATCCAATAATTAAGCTGTAAAGGTATGATCACAATAATTTCAAGGAATTTCTTCATTATTTCATAAGTATTTATAATTAATACATACTTTATCTTATTGTTAGCCTATTTACATTATGAAATAATTATTAAAACATTATATAACATATTCTGTACTTATATCAAAATAATACATTTTGCTTGTAAAGAATCTGCTTTAGAGCTTAACATACATCTGCTTAAAACACAATTAAGGCAGTCGGTATAGTCCAAAGGATTCGAGGGAACGAAATGCGTTCTGGGTAGGAGTAGAAGGCCTTGTGACGCCACCAGGTAGGAATTAGCATGCCGTGACGCGAATCGTCTTTTTTCCTCGACGTTGGGTATTCGTATATTCGGTTTTAATCCCTTTCGATTCAGCGGGTGGGACCGCAAACTCTCGGTCAACTTTGAAACCGCACGGCGAAATCGGTTTCCTCTCACCTTTTGCCCGCGCCTGTCTCCTTGGTGTCCCGTCCCGGGCCATATGTTACCTGATCCGTGGCTAAGCTATTAATTATATCGATCTATATAGGCTGCGCATAGTTAACGGCAGCGCGAGCAGCTTCAAAATCGGTGACGCTTTATGGGCCATTCTCTTTCCCCCCGTTACCGACTCTCCCCCTTCTTTTTCCCTTTTTCTCTATCTTTCTCTCCTTCATTCTACTCCTCTCGGATTCTCCGACAGCGGGGCGAGAACCTAAAAAAGTTGGAGCCTCACGCATTGCGCAGAAATACATAAAACCCGACCGAAGGCATAAATCATTAGGGCCAATGTGGAGAAACTATTACGTGACTCATGGCTGGGGATCGGGAGAACTGAAAAGGGGAGGGAGAAAAGGAGATAGCGAAGATTATGTGAAAAAAAAATTTGAGGGGTTAGCGGTGCATTTCCTAGGGGTACCGTTCGTGAAGCTCCAGTTAACATGTTATTCAAACCGTTTCAACGAGCGAAATTTCGGCCGCGCGTTTGTTAATCGTTTATTTCATTGAATTATATAAGATTACATTAGATGTGACATATGACTTTTTTTTCGATATAAAAGAGAATTTTTAAAAATATAACAAATAATTTTAAAATATTTTTAAAAAATGATACAAAAAAAAATAATTATTTAAATTTGTATTCCTATAAAAAAATCAATAATTACTTAATTTTTATTTCTATCAACTTTTTACAAAAATAATCTTATCCTATTACGCGCAAACACAAATATACAAACATACATTTATCATAATATGGTTCCAAGATTTTTGAAAGAATTGAAGTGAATTATCAATAATCATCGTAGACAAAAGAAAAACCGGTGTTACGAAATACGTCTTTCGTTTTTCTTCGATTCGTGAGTGTATGCTCTAGCATTGCGTCATCCGAATGAAAAGAAGGAGGATTATTCCTAGACATCGTAAAGTATCGATTCTGCTGCTCTTGTACACGAAGTGAATCCAATGTCAGCTCATCACTTTCTCCGCGGACGAGCGTTACATAGCAGGAGGTACGGATTCCTCCGAGGGTTTCTTTGGGCCCTCTTCGGTGTCTCCGCGCGCGGGCTTCATCGAGAACATGTGGACGAGACGTTGGGAGAGGAGCCGGTGGATCGTTCGACGAGTCACGAGATAACCGTTCGTGAATAACCTAGTAAAAGTAGTGAACTGAGAGAGAAGCGGTCTCCCTCTTCCCTCCGCTCTAGTGTTTGTCCAAGGCGCTACTGGAATCCGGTAAAAAACTCGCCGGTCGGCTACCGGCCACTCTAATGCTATAATGTGCCACGTTATTTCCCGCCATCTAGCCACGCCGAGCCTTTCAGAGCGCGCGGGCTTCCTCCGTGACGCACTACCTTCGGATCACATATCATCGGCTCGTTTTGGGTACGATTGAAGAAACGACTGATTAGGAGAGTAATTACGTTTATGTGTCATGTGGCGCAACAAGTTTTTGCCGCGATTTTTGTCAATCTCTTTAAAATCTTATATGCAATCTGAAATCTAATCAGATAAAAATAATGAATCTAACATAAAGAATTTCTTGCATCTTGCAAATATTTGTATACAAAAAATAATGACGAAAAAAAGATGTATTTTACTGGAAGACACAACGTATTATTCAATTTCAATTTCAAGAAAAAAAGAGAAATCTTTTAGATTTTTATCTCGTTAAAATTTTCTCGGAGAAGATTACTTATAGTTTATGAGTAATTAAATATATATATTTAATTTTTCATTTTCTTAAATGGATGGCACGAAGAAGTTCGTACTTCGAGCGCATAAATTCTCGGATCTGTCAGTCGCACGAGCAGCGGCAGATTTCGCTAAAAATACGAACATGATTGCGCGTCGGGCATACCGCAGCGACCGAATTGTTACGACCTGAGTGCGCGTGAACGACGATGCCATAAACTGCACGAAGGTAACATGGCGCGACGAGTTATGGCAATGATGCTGGGAGTTCCACGCATGACTCGGCACGAGGCAACTACCCGCGGGCCTTGGGCCAGTCAAAAAAGAGAACTCCGGTCGTTTAGTGCCTGGATGCGCACCGCTCGCTACGTCCCGCAAAAAAGATCGATCACTAATTACTAGAAACCGTCTTGATCCTTGATATGTGAAAGCCGATTATATAAAGACGATCTCAAATATACTTAAGTACTAGTAAATCAGAAAGTTAACGGTATATCCGCCAAGACTTACCAATGAATCAGCATGGAAATGTCACGAGGAAATATATTTGCATTCGCAAAAACGATTGATTGGTTATATTTACACTTCTGATTGGATTAGTTTCCTCTTATATATTATTATTTTCTTCAATAGTTAAAATATTAGAAACGTTTGGAATATAAGAAAAATCTTATCTCTTTCTCTACAGCTAAAAATTTATTAATTCTTTTTGAGTTGATAACAAATAAAATTATATAAATTCTGAAAACGTTTCACTATGAAATAAAGATATGTCAAAATTAGTAAAGTTTTGAATTAACTCAAAGTAAAATCAGAATCTAATTGTTGTCATCGAATATTATACGTTAACAGCTTCGCATATATTTTTAAAAGTCATAGAACAATATTAGAGTATACTAAAAATTGCCAATATATTCTATATTGCTCGAGATTGAATTTCTTAGGTTTGTAGTACACGCGTAATTCGCGGTTGACCATCCATCGTCACGACCTTCAAAGAGAAAAGCTCGGGTAGACCTAAGGTAAAGAGGCACACGTAGAGCCGAGTAGTATAACGTGGATGCCTTATACCTTGCCCAGGCTCCGCTGACGACCGCAGATCGCAACAAACCCCCGGACTCACCGACGGGCTTGTCGGCGGTGGTCGACGGTGGTTGATGTTGTTGTCTGAATTATACTCTGATTATACTGCGAGCGTACGGCGGGTATGATTAAACATTAAATAACGCCATTACGCGCTGGATAAAGAGAGGAGCGAGCGAGGCGCACGAGACGCAAAACGCCCCGTGCGAGATGAGGACGACGAGGATGAGGATACGAGGGAACGAAGAGAGGGCCCGGCGAAAGATCCCTCTTCTCCCCCTCTCATCTATCCCGGGTGACCGCGGCCGCTCGTGT
Organism: Anoplolepis gracilipes; assembly: GCF_047496725.1. Lineage (NCBI taxonomy): Eukaryota > Metazoa > Arthropoda > Insecta > Hymenoptera > Formicidae > Anoplolepis > Anoplolepis gracilipes. The sequence continues at coordinate 4,178,750 of NC_132974.1, forward strand.
CCTCCTACGAGTCGAGGATTAGCTTGTAATTCCTCGCGAAGGCGCGGCGCGCTGACTCTCTAGCTCTGCGGCCGCGCTCGCCTAACCAGAAACAGGAATGCCAAGAAGCGTAATTAGCTATTCGCCCGCGAGAGGAGCCTATTTGCTTTACCGCATTCCACACTACCATTCACGACGGATGAAGCTGGTCGCGGAACGATCCTCGTGGCAAGAGTTCTAACGAGAGGCTGGCAGACACAAAGATTCATCTCGCATCCTTCCGATACTCCGAAAAAAGATCAATTATATAGATTTTTTTATGATAAATTTTAACAAAAAATTTAATTTCATATCATTTGTTTATTAATCAAAATTTATTAATCGTACTTATGCGTTTTTAATAAAAATTAAAAAGTAATTAATTAAATAATAAAAAACGAGCGCTGTTATATTTCAATGTACTAATTGACACTTAAGTCAACGATTGATCGTTTCTTAACATTACATTTTTTAATGATTTAATTTAAAAAATATGATTTGTGAAATTAAAAAAATTGTTACGAAAAATGAATAAAATAATATTATAAAAATTTAACTATTCGTAAAACACTTTGATCTATCGCTTATATTGACTCGATCATGGAAAAGACATTTTCAAAGTTATGACACGGAAGGAACATCAGGCCTCATCGTCGCGAGATGTAAGTGACGTCGGCACATAGTTGTTCACCATTTTGCCTGCAGCTGTCTATACCGTAAATACGGTTAGTTACAGACAGACCTCGGTACCGCGTGACCGAGAACGACGAGAATTACAAAATAACTTTGCGAACGATTTCAACAGCCGCTTTTGTTCTTACCACGAGGGGTGGCGTCGTTGAGGAGAAAGAGGCAAAAAGGAGAATCGTGACACTTTTAACAGTGTATGTAGAAGACACTTAACGGATCGGTTTCGTTCAATAATGCTGCTCCACGAGGTAATACTTGACAGTCTCCCGCTAGAATATTCTCCGAGTAATTTGTTCCTTACACTGGAGATTCAGAGTTATAAATCGATTCTTAAATAATCAAATAGTTCAGCATTCTGATAACAAACACGTGAATATAGAGACAACTATTTCTGAGAGACGAATGCTTTCAGAAGATGTGGTTTAAATCAAATTAATTTTTGATGTTATTACAGTATTATATGTATTACGATTTGTGTATATAAAGTTTTACTATAACATATTCTTCAGATTTTTATAAATTACAAATTATACATATTTCTTATCTATTTTGAAATAAAAATTCTAAATTAAATATTTTTTTTTATTTATTTCTCTTGTAAATAAAATCATTAATCTATAAATATAGACAGCTGGTCGTAAATTAATCTCGGATATTGATACAATCTAATGTGATAGCAATTAGTGTTTCGAAAGTCGGTACGCGAAAAATTGTAATCGTCAACGTTTCTTTCTTACCTTGTTGTCACGATCCGGGTATGCGCCGCTTAGTCCCCGACAATTTTCAACCGCTTTTACGTCGACCGTGTCCCTTTCCTCGACGCGACGAGAAACCTAACGATCCACCGTGCTGTCGTCCTAACTCGCTTATAATAACTCCACGGGCCGGTAATGACGATCTGGTCGCCGCATTATTGTTTCTGCGGCAGGTTGCCCGCACGTTCCTCTCGACAATTATTTGGATAATTCACCGCCGCCGTTATTGCGATACCAGTGTGACATAAGCCTGTAAATTATATGCTAGAAAAAAAAAGGGTGGACAAAGTGCTTCAATATATCTCGTTGAAGAAAAAATACAACCGAAATAAATTAAAGAATTGTCTTTCTTGATTATTATATATAGAAGTATAATAAGAAATAGTGTTGTATACGTAGGAAAAGTCAAAAATAATACAGGATAAAGTAAAAAAAAGGTAGTAGTTGTTTTAATAAAAATTTCATTGTCGAGGAAAAAAGTTACTAATTTTACGGTTGAAACGAATTTTTTATATGTTTTTAAGACACAATTTACATAATTTTTAATATATAAAATTTTGACAAGAGACAGTCAGTTACTACATTTACACAGCGAGCTAATACGAACTATTACAACGTATGTGCGAAAGTATAGGCGCAAGAAAGCGTGCTCAGGGAAACGTGCATCTTTTCACACTATGACCATAAAGAGAAATATTTCTTGGATATAAGTCATCCGCTAGACAGAAGAAAGGAATTAAAGATGGCTCTGATTGCTGTTGGATTGCGGCCAGAGACGCCAGACGTAACTAAGTTTTTCGAGCTTCTCGTCGTCGATAAGAGATTCGAAGGCAGGGTACGGGAGGGGGGTTTCGTATATTAGGAATTCATATCTTCGTTGGTTGAGGTGGGTGGGAAAGCTGAGGTTTCTCAAGTGTGATCAATACGGACTCATTCTTACCAACAGCGATGCTCAACCACGAGGAAAAAAAAGGAAATCTTAAATTAAAAAAAAGTTGTGTGTTACTCCAGAAATAAGCCGAAAAAAATGGTGATCTTGAAGAAACGAACTCTTTTTGTGAAATTGACAGATTAGCTTGGCAAGGTTGTGACACTCTTATCAAATAAGAGAATTATTACTCGACGCTAACGATGAGGCCTGAAATGTTTTATAGCCGGTATTAATAACTGTTATTTCACGATCAATCATTTTAACGACGTTTTATTGATGACCGGTTTTGCCAAGACCGGTTAACTTCAATCTTAATTTAACTAATTTTTCGTCTTGTGTCTTTCTCTCAAATATATTAGACATAAATCTCGACTTAATCGGTTAAATCAGATTCGAATTCGTGACAAAGTATTTTTGAAAGTGATGTTTCAACACGAATTAATCAATAATAAATTATTACTTCTTAATAATAATAATAATAAAAAATATGAGAACCATCGTTAAGAGATATTTTTCGCGCGACTATAGAATCTTTTTCTGGATAACCGAAATCAGAGTGAAACGAACTTGTAGACATACATTAATAACCTCAAGATGCGTATCTCGCGTATTCCACCCTCAGAATGATAGAGAAATACATCCCTTATATAAATGTGTACGAATATGGAGTTTGTTGAAGAAAATCGAAAACATTGTCGTATCAATCCTTTCTGCTTATTTCTAAAGAGTATTTGCTCTTGGTCTCCAATTTTCCTTCCTCCAGACGTGATACATTGATATAGAATATACACACACATACACATATGATTCACCTTCTCTTCTTAAATGAGAATATAAATGCTAAGCATATTTACATTTTGTTAAAGCTTAGGTAACAAGAGATTTTTTTCCTTATTTATTAATGGTAACTTTTTTACTACGCAATACTTCACGGTTGAAACTATTACGATATTCATTTAGCTCTATTATTATTTAAGTATCTACTGCATACAAAGTACTGGCTGTAATCTCACCTAATGTCACTAATTTCGATACTTTATCGCTCGAGAGAGAGAGAGAGAGAGAGAGAGAGAGAGAGAGAGAGAGAGAGAGAGAGAGAGAGAGAGAGAGAGAGAGAGAGAGAGAGAGAGATTAACGAGCATATGGCGATCCGTTTTATTAGCCGAGACGGCGCGCGCGTCATAAATTATTAGCATTATCGTTGAGGGCGCGAAAGGAAACATTCCAGCGAAAAGGGAGATATATCCTCCGCGGTCGCCGCGATCTCTCACATACTCGCGGTCCCTTGAGTGCGTGCCTAACGTATAACTAGAGCATTCAAAGTGCAATTTGCAGAAACGTCGAGAGCCAAGTCCAATTCTCCACGCCCAGGCGGATCTTGCGCGGATATCAACGTAACCCTGTAATCACGCCCTCATAAAGATTTGCGATTAAAATAATTATATCGCATACATTATATCGGAAGCCTACAGACATGGAAATTTTAAACAAAAATCGTGATGTTTAGATTTGCTTTCAAAATGACTAAGGACACTGTGGTCATTTACTCAACACGTTTTGTTTACACTCGGACGCAGAAATAAAAAGGAATTATTTGTTTTTTAAGATAACCTTACAACACACATATGCCTGTATTTTATGATGATAGCCAACTTTATTAGCATTTGTGGATTCGCATATTAATGGGTGAATGATTAGCTTAATGCAATATAAAGAGTCTTTATCGAGAAAACTGAAAAGAATAAGTATATAATTGGAAAATACTCGAAAAAATGGATATAATATCATCATAAATATACATAATTAGATATGAAAATGATTTGATGATATATTTAATTTTAGATTATCATGTATCATAGTATCCAAAATTTTGCGCGATAAGACCTTATATGATCTTATATAATCATAGTTGGATAGATTTGATATATTAAAATATATATGAAAACAGCTGAATATAAAGATAAAATCATATCCCAAATTTCGGATATTATTATTATACAATAGTCAAATTATATCGTGTCATATCATATCAAATTTCAGATTAATCATACATATTATATCATATATCAATATGATATGACGCGATATAATTTGACTATTGTATAATAATAATATCCGAAATTTGGGATATGATTTTATCTTTATATTCAGCTGTTTTCATATATATTTTAATACTTGTATATCAAATCTATCCAATTATGATTATATAAGATCATATAAGGTCTTATCGCGCAAAATTTTGGATACTATGATACATGATAATCTAAAATTAAATATATCATCAAATCATTTTCATATGATATGATATAATAACATAAATTCGTTTTTTCCCGAGTAGTCTGTGGAAAATGAAGATAACTTGTTTCTAATGTCAAGTTGATTACTTCAAATGTTACAGATATTAATTTATAATTAATCAATAATTCCGCATTTTTTAAATCTCTTGTTACCTAAGCTTTAACAAAATGTAAATATGCTTAGCATTTAGATTCTTATTTAAGAAGAGAAGGTGAATCCTTTGAAAATCATATGTGTATGTGTGTGTGTGTGTGTATTCTATATCAACGTATCACGTAAGTCTAGAGAAAGGAAAATTGGAGACCGAAAGCAAATACTCTTTAGAAATAAGCAGAAAGGATCGATACGACAATGTTTTCGATTTTCTTCATATACATTTAATTATCTACAAAATAAATAACTTTATTACCTTAAGAATAGGATTTTTCATACCTATAATGGATATTAATAATAATTTCATTTCTTTTGATAAAAGCGATGAAGAGTATAATTGCGTCAAGTTAAATAAAAATAATAATGAAAAGGAAATGAATAAACTTAAATGATAAACTCTAAAAAATTCTAAACAAAAAGAATAATAGATGATAGAGAAATTTAATAAGACTTAGTATAAGAATAAGTAGGGAGACTGTGTGAAGATGAAGACAGGAAAGAAAGTCATTTACTCGGCCATTTTCATACTCTCTCTCTCTCTCTCTCTCTCTCTCTCTCTCTCTCTCTCTCACTTTATCCTTGGTCTTTTTTTTCATCGGATCGCACGGGGGTCTACCCTTGCCTGTAATCTCGATAATACCACCGTAAGGGACTCTCTCTCTCTTGGTACACCACGCTTTACAGCCCGTAGACATCGAATCCTGAGCAGTTAAGGTATCACGGTCTGAATAGTCAATAAGATTCCGCGGGGCACGCGAGACTCGCGCGAACCACCGTGTGAATTCGAAAATGGAACGCGTTGGTCCCGATTCCTCCTTTACGAGCGGTCAAACATCCACTTCCCGGTTATAAGATAACCAAACAGAATATTTATTATATGTTTCTAAAACTGGTTTCAGAGATTTTTTTTGAGGTTTACAAGCATAATTAGGAAAAAAATATAAAAATCTTATACTTCAACATTTTAGTATTCAATTATTAATATTTAATATTTATTTCATCATTAAATATTTTTTAAATAAAATATCAAATTTTTTAGATTCTTAGAGCATAAATATTACCTATATTTTTAAACGAAAAATAAGAGTTCTTATTTAAAGAGAGAGAGAGAGAGAGAGAGAGAGAGAGAGAGAGAGAGAGAAAGATAAGAAGAAAGATGCAAGCAAATTATACTTGCATTATCAATTAAGGATTTATTTTGCTGTATATATTTTCAAATTCTAAGCTCCCTCTTACATCATTAATGGTTATTAAAAATAAAGCCGTGTAAAATATACAAAGGGAATAGTAATGAAGGGGATATAAACTCGTTGTTACGATTCTGAACGTACAAAGACGGTAATTGAGCGAATACTAATGAAGCGAACAGTGGCCCGCTACAATTATCTGGCATATAGTACCGACGTAATTACCTATAATTATGCGTTTCTAGTATTGCAAGCACTAAATGATGAATGGTGCAGTAGCAGGTAAAGAAGATTCCACTTCACTCTTTGAATTAGTTTATAAAAGTAGATTTTTCGTAATATCTAACAATATTTAAATCCGCGAAAAATAATAAATTTCGCGATATAAATCCTTGTAACAAAGTATCTTTCACTCAAATATGTCTTTTTTGCTTAAATACAACGTGAAACGATGATGATCGGATCACATACATTTGCAATTTCTTTATCGCATTGTAGAATGAATTAAAAAGGAGTCGAGCATAAAGGAAAGCGAGTTCTTGTTCTGCTGACATTGTCGAGTACTCGTTTAAAGTTGAATCTAAGAAAGAAAAAAAGAGGGGTTTTCGAGGGATTCCAAGCAAGCATCACCTATCGATGTTATTATACGTGAGTCTAAAGAAAAAAAAAAAAGAAAAGGCGACAACAACGCTCGAGCTCGGTTGAAAGAGAGCTTCCCCTCTAGACACAATCAAAAAGAGGACGCGATCACTAATAATATCGATGGAAGCCCAAGAATTCGCAAAGAGGCATTCGTCTGCGTGGTGAGCCGCCCGTAAATCTGCCCGCGTCACTGGCTTGAATATTCCGAGACCCTACAGCTTTGTCTGCTGGTCCATCCATCCGTCTTTCTCTCCGTTTTAACATTTCATGTGAGATTATCGACGTCTATGAAACCGGCGAAAATATACTGACAAAAACAAAATAGGAAATGAGGACCGATATTATCGAATATTTAGTGAACAAAAAAGTAACTCGAAAGTATGTAAATATAATTAAAAGTAATGATTAAATTGTACTTATAAAATTTTCATATAATTGTTTTAATTATATAAATTTTGAAGAGAAATATATTACCAATCACAGTTTTGATGTAAAAATATCTGAAACTATTATATAATTCTAGAGAATTATTTTTTTAATAACATAATGAAAAATGTATAAATATTAATTCACGTAATATGAACACGGACTTTCAGAAAATGTTGACTTCTAATCTTTTCTATTCTTCTCATTATATTAATTTTTTTTCAAATTTCACATATATCAAATTTTATACTGTTTATCATAATATATATAAATTTGATATGTTTTAATTAATCGTCAAATCATTAACAATAGCTGGAATTGATAGTATCAAGTATAACTAAATACAATTTAACTCTAACGTCATAAATGGAAAAAATAGTTATTGCCGACAAAGACCTTCTATCAGAATGATAAAAGTGCGAATAATCAAGGCAGCGAATTCCGAGGATGAAACCCCCCAATTACTGCGCTGCTCACGGATCGCTCGTCAATCCGCGATCTACAGCTCAGCGTCAGCTGATCGCACGTCGAACAGCATAACACGTTCTATCGTCGTCACCGCCGCTGAGTTGAACGAACCTAGGCCACCTAGCCGGCGATAAGTGTGTATAGTCACCAGCTTCTTCGATCGAATGCCGATGAAGCTCATGCACGGTCTCTTTCTCTCTCTTTCTCTCTTTACCTTTCTTTCTTTCTATCTTTCTTTCTTTCTCTCTCTCTCTCTCTTTCTTTTTCATCGCGCTCGGGGCGGAATTTGGCGCGCGCGAAAAATTCGCGCCAACGGGGGGGAAACGAGGAACGGATGAGGGGGGTAGTGTATGGGGGAAACCGTCGGCTACGCCCCTGAAAAGAGGTGGTCGCCATCCACGGTAGGAAGGAAGCGCAAATACCGGGATTGGTTCTCGCGTACGCGAGACAGAACTCCGAGGTCTCGGTACGCGACGTGACTCCTTCTCCTCCTCATCGAGTTCTCCTTCTCTGCAGCCGCCGCCGCCGTCGTCGCCGCCGCCGCCGCCACCACCGCCGCCTCCACCACCCCCTTCTCTTTTTCCTGGACCGCGCATCTTGGTGGGGACAGATTCGCGCTTCGCGCGCTACGAACTTACGTTGCACTATACGTTTCTGTCCACTTACACACCGTTTCTCTCGCCTACCTCGCTCGGAGAAGCCTCGAAGACTCGGAATTGACAGAAAAGGGGCGGCCGAGAATGCGAGATCGACCCAACGAGAGGAGCATTAACCCTTTAACCCTTGCGCGTCAACCCCTTTTCGCGGGATATTAATCATTGTAGAATTAAACCGTCTCATAGTCGGACGATAAATTGTGCTTCTCCATCGTTCTTCGGCAAACCCGGGTTGGGCTTTACCCGAATAAATGGCTTTACAACGAATATGAAACGAATCGAACGACTTTTAACATCAAAGAAAGGTTAAAGTTACGCCGCGTTTTGATTAGAACAAACAAAGTAATAATCACAAATATAGAGTAGAAATTCAAATTAGTGAGTTCAGATTTACCGTGATTAGTTCACACTTCACTTACGATTACTAACGGTTGATGCATTATTCATGAAAGATCTTATGTCCACACGAAAAGAAAATGATGAGAAACAACAGTCGAGATATCGATAGTCATGTTTCTTTTTCCCTCGGTCTTGGCAAGGTTTACCGCCTAATATTTTCAAGCACGTCAATCGTATAGGAAATAATACATCTATAATATATCAAATCAAAGGAGACGTTGCCGCTTCGTGTTTCTATCGAGGCCCGTGAGAATCGTTAATACGGAACGCATCCGCAAGAATGGAACGTCATTCCGTCATAATTAAATAATGTTAATAAAATTTACTGACACGTGGAGTATTGGCTCGCCTCCGCGTGCAGATGGCAATCTCTTGTGCAAATGTATAATCAAAGTTCGCCTTCCATGTTGATTGGCTGATCAGATTACGTCGAGCAATGCTAAGTAAGCATTCACGGCAAGTAATTACGACTACCTGTAATTTTCCCCGCAATTACCTCAACAATGTACGATGCTAATACGGGAATGATCATGCGCGAGGTCACGAACGTTTAGAAAATATTACCGTTCGTAGATGCACAAGCGATGGTAAAATAACTCCCAAAGATTTTTGTAAAACGAAGGTAAGAGGGATGTGCGTCTCCCCTGCTACTTTATTAAACACAAAGACTGCCCCCCTACCTTGAAGACGGTCTCACAAACTAGATTACGATCTCCGTTTCCTCGTCACGCCGTCGGCGACAAAGTACCTTCGTTTAGAGACAGCGAGGCAACGGCCGTTGAAAACGCGGCGCGGAATAGGGCGACCCGGCTATTGTTCGCCAGCCAGGACCCCGGCAGGAATGAGAGATTTCTGGATGCTGTAACAATTTGGATCCTAGAACACCTGGTCGGATGGCACTGTCTCGCGATCGCGCGGCGAGTATAATGCAGCCACACAGAGGAAGAAAAGAGAACCTTCCAACACACCCCCGATATACGACGGAAGCGCAGATGACAAAGCGTTTTCTCGCCCGAAACATAGCACAAAGACCTCTCTCGATTCCTGAGATTACCCAGGGTACCCCTGAAGAAGGACAGAAGTATGTAGAAGGAGACACGATGCTCGCCTGAGAATCTCGTATTCCAACATTGATCCTTCTTAATGCGTGCGAGGGTGTCGAATAGCCGCGCGCGTACTCAAAGTTTTTCTAACAATTGTCAGAAAGAAAGAAAGAACGAGAGAAAGAGAGAGAAAGAGAGAAAGAGAGAAAGAGAGAGAGAACCACACTGATTATGCGCATAGATTATGGCCGGAAATCGACGACGACACGCCCACACGAGCCTATTTTCCTAGCGGTTCCTAAAAGCAAGCTCGATGAAATTGAATCTGTTATAAATTACACGAAGCTCCTCGAACGGAAAGAAATATCAGATTGTGCGCTATTAGAATGTACAAGGTATGTATTGGCCGCGATAAGCAGCTTGGTTTCATTAAAAAAAATGCAGTCGCCGAGACAGTGGTCCACTTTCACTACGAAATTCTAGCTCTACCGCAGTCAGAAGCTGATCTTCTGCCGTGTCGCTTAGCGAGCGGGAAGAAATTATAATTGAGTTCGAGATTAAAGGTTTGTCCTTATTATGCTCGACAGCGTATAGGGCAAAGGCTCAAAAAGAGCGGGCCCCCGAGTGGCGGGAGAGATTCAGTTTTTACCGGCCCCCCCGTCGGGCACGCAGTCAACCGTCAGCTCGAGATCTTGATGTATCTCCTTCACCCGAGCCTGCCCGTTGGCTTTTCATTCGGTCGGTCCTGCCTCCATTTATATCGCATTACGAGACTCAGCTCCTTGGAATCCGCCAAGACAAGACTGCCCAAGAAACCGAGATCCTCTGCTGCCCTTGTCTCTCTCGGCCGTGGCACTCCTGCACACCGTCTTCGAGGTGAGCCAGGTCAGGATCACCAGTTTCTCAAAGTGGAAGGATTTGATTATAATCAATAGATATTTATTGATTTCAATTCGCGCAACGAGAAATGCCCCGAAGATTACGTTTTTAATAATGCACTTTGAATGCCAAAATGCGAAACTATAATTGGACATCACACTTGTAATTTTCATGTTTCATAAAAATGTAAAAACTATTGAAAATATTTCTTATTGTTAGTGTTGTATTAAACAGACAAATATATCATATTGCGATCAGATTAAAAATAATATATTAGTTTTTAATTATAATCTATAAAAAGTTTACAAATTTATTATGTTAGTGAGATTATGATAGCGAGATATTTATAAATATTTTGCACCAAATGATGATTCGTATGTTGAAAAATTGTGTTACTTCTCATTTTTCAAAGCAAATGTTCTTCGCATTAACGTAATGACACTTCGTAACGGCGACGACACTATTATTCTCGAAGTAACAGGCTCACCGCCAGTGATCAAGATGAGTTTAATGATCATCCTCGGATTGTCTTTGGGGGGTTACGAGTCGAGGTAAATTGGATCCCAATTTTAGCGTGATGACAAATGACTCGCGAGTCTACGAGAATGTTTAATGCGGTACCATCTGTGCTCCGGGCTGGTGCAGGAAGCGAAACGTGATGTTTCGCACCGAAAAAAGGAAAAAAAGGAAAGAGATAGATAGAGAGAGAGAGAAGTTGCGAGAGGAACTGAATAACGAAAAAAAGAGATAATGCGAGCAAAATTGATAATGCCGCCGGATGTAAACCATTACAGTTGCACTCCTTGTTCTTTCTCTTTCCTTCTTTCTTTCTCTCTCTTTTCTCTCCCTCTCTTTCTCTCTTTTTCTCTTGTCTACCCAAATTTTGGCGACGGTATCTCAGCCAAGAGGGACGTGCGAAATCGATTCGCGCCTCGATATTTTCTTAAAATGTGAGTACAAAAATCGCGCGATCCACGTTTGCTAAACCGGTTTGTAAAAACGACGACGTAATGGCAGGCAACCGACGAGGGTGAACTTTTTGTTCGCGAATTTTAATCTACCTTGTTTTGTATCACGACGCTCGCTATCAGAAACCTGTTAATTTGCTGTCAACGCACGACGGGATGATCATTTTCTGTCGTTGCTTGCAACAAAATCGACTTTCTTGCTGTTCAAAACAATAAAGATAAAAGTTGGAATTATGTTAAAAATCGTGTATAATATGGTGGGACATTAATAAATAGCTAATTAAATAATATTAAAAAGTTATTTAATTTTCATTATATATATTAATTATATAAAAAAAAAAAATCATCCATCTTTTTTCCCTTTTTTAAGATTACTATTAATGCTTTTCATATATTATTAAAGAAAATAAAATACAATTAAATTACAATAAAAATACAATTGATAAATTTATTCATTATTATTAATCGTCTGGCTTATATTGAAATCGAAAAACCTAACATGAAATGCAACTTGTTTGCGTCAAGGTAATTCAGAGTCGATCAGATTGACTCGGCAACTGCATTGTTTTTCTTCAGAATTATATCCGAGCTCGCGCGGTGAGGTGAGGTCAGGGACGCGAGATGAGGATTCATGATTGGAGCAGCCCACACGATTCTTTCGAGCGTTCGCGATACTCTAACGCAGAGCGCACGAAACGAGCTGTTGCGCTTCTCGCAATGAGAAACAACGGTCGACACTCGTACATGTAGATGCGCCAAATTCTGGTTCATTGTCCTTAGAATTAAGCGAAAATTTCGTTACGCGCGAATCTGCTGGCGACCTGCCTTGTGATTTACGCGGTGTTTATACTTATTTATATTTCGAACGTTTTAGTGCATACCGTGATGATCTATGACTCGCATTAACTGACTCTTGTTAAACAGGGCCCCGGGGCCAATGGTTCGACGATTCTATGGTTCGGGATACCGGGTGTGTTCCCGTCCTCTTACCATTCCGACCGACTTCTTCTTGTCTCTTTCTTTGCTGCCCCCATCTCTCTCTCTCCCTCTTTCTCTCTCTCCTTTCTCCGCGCTTCTCATCCGGTCTCTCCCTCGTCTCTCTTCCCTTTGTGTCCTCTCGCCTCGCAACGCTGACCGCGCTCCATGACCTGACCCTTCATAAACTAGGGCCCAACTGTGCTATATTTTAAATGCATATAGACGTAGGCGTGCATGCGCGTTAGAATAAATACAACAAGTACCGGAGCGCGTATCGGTTCGGGTATAAACGCGGGCCCTCCGACACCTCGTTCGCCCCGTAAAAAAGAACCGCGAAGGAGAAAGACGCGCGCACACACCAGGGAGAAGATCCCCGAGAGTAGCCCCCTCCCCCTCCCCCTCATCCCGCTTTCATCGCCAGCAGCAGGCATCGTATGCGCGGCTTCGGACACATCCTAGGCATTCCAAAGGAGTTTAGCTTCGCGTTGCTTGTCTTCTAAGGAATGTTACAGCGACTAGGAGAGAGAGAAATATTGACTAAAGATATTAATGGTTTAATGACTTTTTTTAATAAACTTTATGAATGTCTTGAGAATTTAATATATAAAGTATTAGTTTCTTATTATATATATATAATTTTAGTTTTCAATATATGTATATGCGTATTATTGCATATGTGATATCACTTGATCGCGATCAGAGAAAATCACTTGGCATCATTTGAAAATAAATATATAGATTTTAATTATTTTATTATTAATTTTTAATTAGTAATTTAAATACTATTTATATGCATTATTATATTAATTGAACAGTAATATATATATATATATATATATATATATATATATATACATATATATACATATATATATTATCCTAACATTGTATAGAATTAATGCGTAAATTTTTAATCAGTGATTTATTTTTATTACGTAAAATTAAAAATCAAAAGATTTAAGGTTTAAAATCGGTTTTATAGATTAATAGATGATTACAAATGCGTCTCCATATTGCATGGCGAGAATATAATCGAATTTTTATTTCACTCAGAAAATATTTTTGTAGTCTGGTTTTTCTAAGAAATACTCGCGGCAGGAATGAATTAACGTTCGGAAGAAGCGAGCCGATTCGTCGGCTGGTCATATATGAGCGCGCCGTGAAACAGACTCCAAGCTGTCTGGGCTCCCTGGTGAATCCTCGGATCGCCTATATCCCCTCTCGCTTTATTGCTGCTATACCTTTTTTCTTCTCTCCCTTTCTCTCTCTTTCTCTCTCTTTTTCTCTCTCTTTCTCTCTTCACGGCAGCCCTTGTATCTCCAGCGGATCCTCGGATTCTCGCCGCTCGACCGCATTGCCAAGGTTTCAACGCGGAGAACGAGGGGGGCACGACGAGAAAAGGAACTCAGGGGCTGAGCCGTGTAAAAACTTTGGGCTACCTAGTTCTCGCTGAAGTGTGTGTCCGCTGGGCTCGATCTACTTGAAACTCACCGGGAACGGGCGAATCGGACCGCTTCTTTCGTGAGCGATCAGGGAGCTGAATGTAAAACGTAGGTGCTTAGAGCGAGTATTCAAAACGCTTGGCACGGTATTTCGTATTCACACAATCGTTCTTAGCATAATAAAACTCAAACTGACAATTCGTAACACGCTTATTGTCTGACGCGTAACGCTCGCGACACGCGCTAAATCTCGCTGCAAAATTTCGTGTCGCCGCGTTTATCGCGTAAATTACGAGCGCGTTACCGAATCCCCTCGGAGTGGACAGAGAGAAAGAATACGAGATAACCCGTTTTTCAGGGACATTGCGACCAAAGATTTTATCTCGAGGCGCGACGTCTGAATCGAGAGTGCATCCGGTCATAAGCCGGTAACTCCTTCGCGCGGGAGGTAACTCGATTAAGGGAGAACCCCGTACGAGCGCGTTTCCCCTCTTCTCTTTCTCTCTCTTTTTCACGTGCACAAAAAGAGAATACACGGACAGGAGAGAGGCAAGAAACGAACCTCTCTTCGAAAACACCTCACTAGAAGTGGTGGCAATACGCTGGTGCATGACGACTTCCTCGAAGGAGAAAGAAAGAGAGAGAGAGAGAGGGAGGGCGCGGTTATACCGCGAGAAGGAATCCCGCGGTAACACATGGAAGGATAGAGTTATTTATTGTTATAGTCGCCTGCAGCACGGCGTCGTCATCGTTGTCGTCGTCGCCGTCGTTGTGTGTGGGTGTCGAGAGAGGAAAAGGGAGAGGGGGGAGGAGCTGCGGAGTCTCCGGTTCGGTCGGACTCTTTCTTCCCTTCCTTCCCTCTGCTTCCCCAGTCGCTTCTTCTCTTCTTGCCCATCTTGTCCCGCGCTCGCTGTCAGGCCACTACGTTCGGTATCTACAAATACAGATACCAGGCCCTCTTGGTGCTATAACACAGCCACTCGAGTCGGGACCACTGCTCTCGGTCGATTCTCTTCCTCTCGCGCGCCTTCCCTCCCTTATGTCGTTCTCTGTCAAGGCCCTTCGTTGCAGCGCGCGTATGCAACGGGCCGCCCACTCTCGGTGTACCCCGCTGGGTGTCCAACACCTACCTACATGGCCGCGGCACAACTGTATCCCCGTCCGGTTGACCCGGTCCGCACACCACGACCGCCGCCGCCAGCATCTTCGCCACCGACACCTTCGTCGCTGCTGCTGCTGCCGTCGCCGTCACGTGGGCCTCGCACTAAATTTATCCTCCTGAACGACTTTATTACATTACTGCGAAAGTTTAATACCAAATTATTACTTAGGCAGGACTCTCTGAGCCCCGATGAAGCGGAGGAAGGCAAGCGGCCTCAAACGCGGGGCGAGACGGCGAGCAACTTTGATTTACGCGCCAGTAAAAACTGCCTATCCGGGGAGCAAAGACCTCGCGAGGTTCCACCGACCGTAGACCCTTCCGAGTGTTTCAAAAGCGATCCTACGACCATTCTCGAACCATGCATTCGCAATTCTAAGAACTACAGAGTTTAACGCCCTAGTTAATATCCGATGAAAGGAATGAGTCGACGAAAGGAAGGTTTCCTCTGAAATCGAAATTCTATAACGATTCGTGTCGCAGTCAAAAATCCAGGCAAACCAGGTACAAATAAAGAAAGAAGAACGCCTCGGTACCAAAGTAGATCCACGTGCGAATTCGAGGCGTTTTACGACAACGCTATCTGCGACGAGCGCCGGTGATGGTCGAAAAAGAGCACGAGCGCGCGCTCGTGATATCGTCCCGAGTCGTGTCGGGAGTCATGAGTTCCGTTCAATCCTGAAGAGAGAAGAGAGAGAGAGAGAGAGAGAGAGAGAGAGGGAAAAAGAGAGATATTTTTACGAGTCTGGCTGAGGTTAGTCTCGGGGTTCGACTCCTCGCGGTGGAGTTATAATTTACAGCCCCCTGCCTCACAGTCTTTCTTCTTCCGACTTGCACTCCGCTCTCTTTCTCTCATCTCTTCTCGCTTCGCTCGCGTCGCCCTTCCTTCCGCCGCTCTTACGTATGATCGCGCGCGCAAGCAAACGCTAGTGCCTAAGCCGGCGAACATCGCGACTTAATGGTGTCTGTGCGCCTGTCTGTTCGTCTGTCCGTCCGTCCGTCTTTACCCGCTGTCTCCCTCCCTGCCGTT
Source organism: Anoplolepis gracilipes (assembly GCF_047496725.1). Taxonomy (NCBI): domain Eukaryota; kingdom Metazoa; phylum Arthropoda; class Insecta; order Hymenoptera; family Formicidae; genus Anoplolepis; species Anoplolepis gracilipes. Next base: position 4,194,872 of record NC_132974.1, read on the forward strand.
CCATTCTCGAGAGTACGTGTGGGTTGTTAGTCGGCCAGTTTATGCCCGGTTCGCCCGCATACCCTTCCTACTGCGTTTACTTCTCTTCGTTTGCAAACTCTATCTTCTCTCTTTCTTCTCCGCTTGTCCCGCGATCAGGGAGAAGTGCTCTGCTTTCTCGGGAGAAGATGATGAACAAGATAACGAAAGATATCACGAATGCTGCATTGTCGATAGATTCTTTTTCGAAGAAATTACTATAACTTTTCTTTTTAAATATCCTCAAATAAAATTCTAGCACTTGATATATTGAGCCTTCATTAAATGTGATATATTTTATTAAGATTTCGTAGAATTTCTAAAATATTCAAATGAGTATATTTGAATTTTTTTCAAACGTTAAACACAATTAATTTTCTTTACAACACATTTAAAAATATGTTTGAATAGTAAATTATTCCGACCACTTCTCGTATTGTTCCCATGAGCTCACTGATAAGCTACGAGTCTCCCACTCGCCATTATGTCGCGCTAGATTCATAGAGATCTGTATCTTCACGTATATACACGGCAGAGAAATGAAAACGATGAGGTTGAGCAATGATCCGCTACCAGTCGGCCATCACATTGTTACAGCGGATAGTGTATATAGCGTAACCGAGATACGGGCAAGAGAGCGCGGGACCGTGTACCAAGTGTTGTTACGTAGGTGTATCCGACCGGCAGCAGGAGGGGAAAGGAAGGAAGGAAAGGAACGGGGGGAGGGGAGGGGAGGGGAGGGGGGAGGAAGAGAAGCGCAGGAGGCGAGGAAACCGACTTGGAAGAGAGCCTCCGTGGTAGCGTCGGTAACTCCGGCGGGCGACGCGTCGTAAACTTTCGCCTCCATCGGCGAGCGCCTTCGCGCCTTCCTCGTCCCACTCTTCGCTATCTTCTTCCTTCTCGTATCTTCTCCTTTTCTTCCACGCATCGCCAGCTTCTTTCCCCGCTGCTTCTTCCTCCTTCTCGATCTGTCCTCTTCCTTTTTCTCTGCCTCTTCCACACCGGAGAACGTACCCTCGCTCTCCCGCATGCATACAAACAGCTTGAACGCCTTCCTATTCTTCTCGCGCTCTCGCGTATGATTCAGCTTCGCTTCGGTTAAACGCTTATGCAGATTGCCGATAGTAAACGGCCGCCCCGGACAGAAATAGAGGCCGCCGCCGCCGCCGCCGCGCGGTTGCCGCGGACTGGAAGGGGAGCGGTCCGGACGTTACCAGCGGGTAACGCGTTTCGTAGGCCCGCTCTCCCCGTACGTCTGTGTTGCGTGCATGCGTACCTGTAGGCTTGTGGGTGGTACGGACTCGTCAGATGTGATGGGAATCCACAGAGGCGACGGTGCGCAGCTCTCAGCGCACGCTGAATGTTTCGGTTGAAGGTGATGACGTAAAGAAAGAGTCCAGGATGGATCCTCTGGGCGTGCATATTGTGGTAACCCTCCCTTCCCTACCCTTTTAAATGCGCTTCCGTGTGACCTCCGGATTACGAGTCCATAACTTAGCATGGGAATATCATAAATTATCGTATCACGTGGCGCGATTCGCGCGTATAAAGATAACGAGCGAATCTGTCGCGATAAGGCAGCGATGGTGACAAGGAAGGGAGTAAATTTTCCTGTAGTGACTTGTCTCTCCTTGGCATCTTTCCGTTTATGTTTTATTAATGTACGGGTACGATATATTACCATAAAAGAAATATTTAAATACATACGCATTTAATCAAATCAAATTAATGTAACAACTTGTTTTGTTAAATTCTCGATGCAAACGTATTCGTAATAAATTAAATAATGAAAGAAAGTCCAACAACTACAGAGCACGAAAAAAAAAAAAAGTTCAAAGTTTGAATTACAAGGTATAATTGGAATAATGAATAATGTTAGATCATTCATTCGTTTCTACTAATTCATTCTAATACATTTATTGTTAGTAGAGGAATAAGGAAACTTAAGCTTGGACAAATGATGCCGGATACGAAAACTTAATCGGCCAAATGTGCAAATGATGCCTCCTTTCTCTTTTAGCTATTTAAAAGTAATACCTAAGGAACTTAACGGACTTCTTAAAAATTCGCATCACGTACCGTTGTTCTTTCTTTCTTCCTAAAAAAAGACTTAATTATCTCACGTCCATCGTAGGATCATTGCGCTCACAAATAAAGATTTTGACATAGCCATCATTCGAATCACGTAGTCGGTGTATAGTTAAGTCTGACTTTGAATGCGAATGGTGGAACCGATTCCTCTGCTCGCAAACAATATCTATTTTCGGCGTTTACGGACCGAATGTCTTTTCCTCTTAATGAATTCATTTCTTTCCATATACTGTGCAAAACAATTCTCCATGAAAATCTTAAAACTCCAAAGTTTTATCAGATTATCTATAAAATATGATTTATGTGATATGTATATTAATTATTATTGATATTATATATGTATTATTATTGTAAATTATATTATTTCATATCAGGGGATATTACGAAATTGGTGTACAGATATGATTATCCTTTTTTTGTTTTCAATTTGTATCAAATTGTAAATTTCATGAAAATGTGTTTCAATCAATATTATTTGAAAAGGAAAAAAAATAATGGAATAAATTTTTGAAACTATCATCTTTCTCAAGCTATTTTAAAAAGATACCCATCGCCAGTGACTCGGAGTCCGTTAAGTACTTAGAACAACAGAACACCAGTGTGATCCACGAGTTCATTAGAATGCCTCGCATAATGGACGGCATACGCGCGGATTTCTATAGGCGGGCGCGGCTAATGAATATTTATCCAGCAATTAGACAGCGCTGATTCCGGAACTGCGACCCGATTTCCCGCTTCGCCCTTCACCGCTGGTGAAGTCACGCTCGCTCGCAATGCGACGCGGCAGGCGTTGGGTCATTTGTCGCTTCCTTTTACATGAGCACGAGCGGCAGTAATTAATAAAGTAGCCAGTGGCCGTTGAAATTACCAGAACGTAAAACGCGAGCGCAAACATTCGAGCTCTCGTTCCCAGGTGGTACTAATTGAGACGCTCCCTTGGAAGACAGTCGTCCTGCTGCGCTAACGTCCCGTGTCAACAATCACCGGCGGCTTAATTATGCACGCCTCTAATTACCACCGGGTACTGGGTGTCGGACGGTGACGGAGAGAGAGAGAGAGAGAGAGAGAAAAGGTAAAAGAATAATGGTAGACCAGGCGCATAGCTAGGTAGATAGATACTCGTGTCCAGTTTTATCCACTCTCGACGTTTCTTACGTCAGCCTCGTTTAATTTGTTTAACTAATCGGGACAAAGCGTTAATTATTTAATTATATAGACGCGCGTAGAGGTCGTCGCGTGACTAATGACGTCCACAGTCAGATCTCAGGCCGGAGTCACATTCGTGACCAGATCGTGCTAATTGTCACGACGTAAACGACTCGTCCTAATTGACCACGTGAGAGAAAGAGACCAAGATGAAGAAAGAAAGAGAGAGAGAGAGAGAGAGAGAGAGAGACGGGGGAAAGAAAAAAATTGACCATGAGGAGAGACAAAAAAATCTGGTCTTCTTACACGGACATGATTTCGATTAAAAGATACCTAGCTACAAAACTGTTTGCATTATATTGTAATTAACGCGCCGACTCACGGTGGTCTTCGCTTCAATGTTACTTTACGTTGCATTCTTCGCTGCATTCGACCAGCTGCGGCCGGTCGTTACTTGACGAGATTGCGGGGCCGACTATTGATAATGCGCGAGCACAAAGTTGCATCTCTACTTATTTTTTCAATTTCTCGTCGATAAATAATATTCTATTGCGTTGGCTTTGTGCAACTCAAAGCCAAGCATATTCATAAGAATGATTCACTTCACTTTTCATTGATAATGAGTCGAGATAAATACCATTCCATTTTGCGAATAACCAAGAGAGAGCTTGTCCTGTTAAGTATTGTATTGTATATGACAAATTGCTATGGGAACAAATGTAATTGATAATGTATCATTAATTCAGAGGGGATATTATGTTGGAAAGTACTAGCTAAGTATTATAATACACTCACTAAGACATTCGATACAGTAATATTCTATTATACCGAAAGTGAAATAATGAAATATTCTGAAAATAAAAAATGTATGCCGATCGAAATATAATCGTCGACTGTCATAAGATGACAGGCAGTTGAATTAACTTTCTTCTGGTGGCTTGTCGCGTTCAGAGATATAGCAGAAAGCAGTTAAGCCGCTTCTCGTGTAGGTCAACGAGGGTCCAACGGGCCAAGTCCCCGTTTCTCCAGCATTACACCCTCGTGTCCTTCGACAATTTTATCAGTTATTCCGCGCTATTCCCAACCGTGCGATTCTACACGAGCAGATGGAGGAACGGCACGATTCTTACTAGACTTTTTTCACGACAAGGTAGCAAGAGCAGCAGTGAAGAGTGGGAGGTACGAGAGGGACATATCGTTACTTGAGTATTCCGAGTGAGAGGCTCGTCATTCGTGAGAGGAACGTCTGGTATCCTCCGTTTCGTCGACGTACATTACGATATCGCACCCAGAAGAAACCGAAGAGTGAGAGAGAAAGAGAGAGAGAAAACTTTCTTCTTCCCGACAAGACAATCAGGTAATGCCTGCTCAGTATGCCTGCTGTCGGTTCTGGCTCGCCTCTGGGGTGCCGTAAGGCACGGCACTGGCGAAAAAAAGTGTGCTGCAGCGTCGCACCACCTTCGACCTCTCCATCTCGCGGTTCCTTCTGAATTCTTCATCGGCTCTTGCCTTCTTAACGGTTTGCGCGCACCGCCCAAGTTTGCGAGAATAGAAGACAAATTCGCGAGGAGACTTGGAAAAAGAGATACATACAACTGAGAAATCACAAATCATCATTATCTTTCTTAGGAAAGAAATAAGGATCTCTTGCGCGATGATTTTACCGGTCCGGTAAATGACTACTGTAATAATGTTTATATAATTGTATTTTTTTTCTCAAAAATATGTATAATTTTACTACAATTATGTGAAAAGAAAGCAGGTGGTTATTCGCCATTACATTAATGAAACGCGCTCGCTATATCTGTTGACGATGAACGTAAGCTAGTAATTTTAATACACATCTCTCTATATTGAAGCTTATTAGAAGCAAAATTGATAAAGCAGAAATATCGAATAAACAGCTAAATTACTCACAATCAGATCGATACAAAAATCTCGTCGCTTTTACAACAGCGAAGCGGCTAATGCTTTCTATATGGGAATGTCTAACCACGATGCGCCTGGAAATCATTGCGCGTGTTATTTTCTCCGCAATTATATTACAAGAAAATGAGATGAGAAAGCCACGTCCGCGCGAAAGCGCGGCTGCTAATTACTTCCTGTTCGCACTTTACGCCGCATCACTTATCACAATTATTTGCAAATCTTTGCAGATATGGAAAACTGGCTGCTTAATGAACGCGGAATCGATTCATTCTAGACGGTTTATATCGCTGCACAATCTATGCAATAGTAAATTAGCAATTTATACAGCAATTCTGTATTTACACAACTCACCTTCTTCGCCAACAAAATTTTCTTCGTCGCAGATATAATCGGATATTATTTATTTCTATAATTTGTACATTTTATTGCTCGAAACTCTTTTATCGATTTTCAAGATAATGAGACACGAAGAAAAATGCGGAATTAGACGTCGAGGGAATACAAAGCAACGGAATAAATGCTCCGTATCGGTCGGTGAAGGGTGACTATCGAACGGTCGATGACTCAGGGTTTTTTTTTTTAGTATCGTCAATGATAATTTACGTCAGGGGTGTGCGACACGATCAGCAATCAATACCTCGAACGATACTTCCCCTAACGTTTTTTCTACGATACTTCGATATATGTTATCCCTAACGCTAACGAAGTTGAAAGACAGCCGTTGCCATTTGGCCGTACCGTATGCGTCTACCGATTTTTATTATACACAAACATCAATGTAAATTATGTTACATGAATTTCTCATCTTAAAATAATTTCTTTATATATTTTATGTATTATATAAACGTGACAAAAATTAATCAGCTGTTTCGAATAATTTAAAATTGATATTTAAAAATGATTTTGTACCCTGGCAGAAATTTTGAGATATACTATTTTTTTCGTACTTTATCATATTTGACATAGAATCTCAGAATCTTTTTTTTTTAATTATGTAAAAGTATAATAATACAAACTAACTAATTTTTGTATTATATGTGTATTTCTACAAATCTCAAATTGCATCTCCTCAGATAAAGAAAATATGACCTAATAAATGTTTGCAATGTATTAAAAGAATTTCAAGTATTTCGTATATTGAAAAAATATCATTGAACATGAAAAGTAATCAATTTTTGCGGAATTATTAGACTTAAAAAAATTTCTTATACATGCTATGTGTAATAATAAAATGCATATTTTAGTATACACTAGCCAGAAAAACAAATCTACGTATTATAGTGCAACATAGATGTGATAGGTTTTAAAGTTTAGACTAGTGGAAGGTTAATACAGTTTCCTATAGTGAATCTGTCAACGAATCCCGAATTCGAACTCGGGTGTAGGTTCCAACAGCAAGGGCCAACTCGTAAGAGCAGAACCCCTAATGACATTCGCCCGATCAAAGGAGGGCCACCCTCGGAATAACCAAGGAAATTTAAAACGCGCCCTTTTTTCAGCCCAAAAGAAACGAAGACTGACGAGGGTTAATGCTGATCACGTACCCGCGTACGCGAAACCCTTCCTTTCCCCCCTGCCCTTCGGGAGGCAAAGTTCACCCTTCATTTTTCCCAATATCCACCAGTACGCACCATCGATCAATTCGAACGGCTCAGAAGAATCTAACTACGATGCCCGATGCGATTTATTCGTGAATGTTTCAATCATAGTATAAACACAAATTTATAAAGTTTTATAAATTTTAAAAGTCTATTTCATTATTGATCTTAAGTAGCATTTTGTATGGCACAATAAGATATTAATTATAATAGATAGAAAATATTATAAAAAAATGATTAACAAAATTATTATTTCATATAAGAAAAATGTTAAAACTAATTAATGAAAAATTATTTTATATAAGGAAAAGATGTCTTGAAAAGTATCTTTATTTAATAATGAAAATTTTGATTCTTGTTGATAATTTATTTTTTAATATACGTGAAAACACAAAAAGGAGAAATCAAGCAACTTGAAAGATTATGAATGGTTCCGTTTTTGCGAACATGTCTCGCAAATCCTGCGATCAAGCACCTCGATAACGAACAAACCGGTACTTAACGAACGCCCACGTGTCAACGATACTTAAGCGACGCGTACGTTTAATTTAAAATCCGCCTAGTACTTCGCGAGACGATCGTAAAACGTGTCCAGAGTGATCGACCTGTGGCTATTGACGTCACAGTGTACGCTCAAAGGCACAAAAGAAGCAAAGTCTCTCCCTCTTACCGATCGTAGTCGCGTACAAAGATCAGCTTGATCAAAACCATCACGAACATCTGGATCCCCAACCATCTTGTAAATACTCAACTACTGGCAAAGGACATTTCATAATCAATCTTGATGAAGGCCTTATATACCGCTGATGTTCGATGAGAGAGATTATTAATTAGAATTTCTAGATTGATAAATGCATACTCATTATAATAAAAAATTTTAAGATTAATATAAAAATTTACATAAAAATTTTTTACTTTAGTTATTATAAAATCGTCAGCGTTGTGATAATTTATCATAGCAATAAAAAAATAAAGTATAAAAAATATAAAATATTGATGCGATTATATTTTCTATATATTTCTTTTAACTCTTATATAATTGTAGTAAACTAAAAAAAGATATACGTATATGTGGTTACGCATCAATTTTTAACTTGTACGTAATGATCAATTCGCTCAAACAAAACCGGAAAAAAAGATAATGTTCGTATTAAAGTATTCACTTATCCTCGTTCATCTACCTTGAAATTTGCCTCGGAGCAAACTGATCCATATAGTCATCGAGATTGCTAACAACTGTATGCAATCGTGCACGAAGGATAAAAATTCTCCCTTCGTTGCCGATCACGTACAACGACCTGCTCGATCAGAACGTGTCACGTACAGATAATCGTAATGGCACGCATTTTACGGATAATCCGACTGTGCGCGCGAGATGACGGACGCATCAGTATGCATATATTCATAACGAGTCTGTGCAACAATTCTCTCTTCCCTTTTTCTTTTATTTATTATTATATAATATTTAACGTAGGAATTCTGATACTGATATTAATATCTGACACTAAAAAGATATTTAATGTAGAAATTCTGATACTCGAAAACGCTTTCTAATATAAGATAAATCTTCTTCGATTGTGAAATCACATCATTAGCTATCATATTTCGTATCGTAAGGAATCGCGAAATCGCAATACTTGTTAAACCCGACTTTTTTCGTCATTTCTCGATCTAATTCCGTTTATCGGCGACTTACACCATCTGTTACCACCAATAATCGAAAGTGTCGATCCGGACGGCCGACCGACGATCTGAAATCATCGGCATCGCTGCACGCGAACGGTCACAAAGGGTAGGAAGAAAACTGCCCTCTTACCGATCACGTACGAAGATCCGCCCGATCGAACGTGCCACGGACAGACATCTGGATCGCGGTGCAACGTACGGATAATCATAATAGGAGGCGTTTTACGGATAATCCGCGTGCGCGCCGAGTAAAGAAGAATGCATCCAGGTATATATTCCCGATGGGACTCACGGATACCCCTCGTATATGTCCGTGTTAGTATACACAGGTGCGACTACGGGCGTAGCGGACTGTAGTCCGAAACAACCGCAGTCCTGCTTTTTGTTCCTTTTTTTTTTCTTCCTACTTTTGCTTGAGCATTCATTCGGCCGAAGAAGAACGGTTGAAGTAAAAAAAATTGTCAGCGTTTCTAATATGCTTTATTATATTAAATTTAAAAAATATTTTTTGCAGCGCAATTGTATTTGAATCTATTATACAATATTATATTTCATGCGTGTGTACGAGAGAATTAAAAAAAGTTCCGAATAAAATAAAATTGAATGACATTAAAGGCAACTCGTATTCGAAATCTTTTGATAACATATGAAGTGGTAGCACCTTATGTACATATGTTAGTATATAGAAATGACATGCATGCGAAAAGTGAAGTGCATCTCGGAGCGTAACGAGGACCGCGAATGTATAGGAAGAAAAGATCGCAGAAGCAAGCGAACCAAGCAACTTCTGTCGGATTTACATGACATGTATGTACATACATACATGATACATGCATACATGCACACATTCGTCTTGTGCAACGGTGCACATATAAATAATTTTATGTAGCATCGTGCGCGCTCGTCACACGCGATTCTCTACGCGCACACATCGTCGCCGGTGGAATATTTGAAACGAAAGAAAAAGAAAGGAGAGAGAGAGAGAGAGAGAGAGAGAGAAAGAGAGAGAGAGACAGAGCGGTGTAAGGAGAGGAGGAGAAAAGAGAGGAGACGCGTCTTTACATTTCAAATAAGTCGACTCACTCGTATCCACGTTTCTTTTCCCTTCTTCGGAAGGGGAATCTCTTCTTTCCCCACCGACCTCTTATACGTATTCATTATTGGTACGCGCCTGGTTATACCGCTCGAAACGTGCGTACCTGCGGGCCGAGTTCTCGTATCTGTCATAAATCAGCGCCAAATCGTGCAAGCATCCAAGAATTCGTGATTTCGAGTTGTCGCGTTTACGTCTGAACGTTCAACATTGTCATTATAATTAAAATCGTATTGTGATAATGCACATTCTACAATTTGATGGAATAATTATCCAAATTATTATACTATAAATATACATTTATATCGAAAGCAGATAACAAAATAAAATGGAAAAAAATTAAATTTCTTTAGACTAAAAGTTCTTTCGCTTAAATTCAACTTTTTAAATGCTAGATTAAAAAAGATTAAACTATATTATCAGATATCATAAATATAATATAATAAATCAATATTTGTCCTATCTTCTTTTCCTGGTTCGCATAGTTAAAGATTGGTGTGCCATACATATGTAATGCTATTTATATGTCATTAAAGAGTTATTTTTTAAAGAACTTTTAATATATAAAGCATAGAAGAAGGTCCCTTTTTTTCTGTCGTCGTTTTTATGCAAGTCGACAGAATAAGGTTGAAGAACCCCGAGAGGAGCTCTGAACGAGTCTAACGAAGCCCAACCCAACTGCCGCTCCGCCAAGGGCTGTCTCGTTATCTTTTACAGATAGGAAGCCCACCTCCTCCGTTCCCATCGCCGCATCGCCCTCATTCGGCTTTCCACGTGGAGGAACGAGCGCCATTATCACGAGAATCCTTATTTATTGGGAATCGATCGTATTCAAATCCCCCCAAGTTCCTGCCTTGGACGAGGACTGATGCAAACTTCTTTTTCCAGTCTATAGAGAATCGTGGACCAGAAAAGGGATTTATCTAGTTCGATGCTATCGCCGCAACATTGTTATGCACTGACGGACCGAGGAAAAGTTTCTTAATCGGAAAATAAGAAATTTGCGAAAAAAATGGCGAATTGTAAAAACGCTTCGCTAAATTATCATCGCATTAATCATCATTCTGTTTAGACAGGCGTTCAAGTAAGCGAAAAGTAAGGTTAAATTCACGAGTTAAAATCCTTGTTTAAGAGATCCATTTCAGGCAGATGTTTTATTGCGAAAAAAAGCAAAGTATAAAATTTCTCTCGGCAAAATTCCCGATAACCACACGATAATCATTAATTCGTCACAAACGATAAGCACTGCGACAGGCTCTCTCGAGCTTGTTCTTCAATTACGGGCGCGGATGTACCAGCGGTATAAAACAGGATTCAATGTTAGTATCCGGGCGTAAGATACACAAAGTAAGACGGACACCCGTAAAACGCCATAAAAACAGGCGAGTTTATCTCGCGCAATCGTCACTTCTCGAGTCTGTTCGACGTGAAGGCGCTTCGAAGCGGCTCTTACGCGCGCGAGTGCTGCAAAAAAGAGAATGACGACAACTCCGGGAACGTAATGCGGCAATAATTGTGCTTTTTGCCGACGACGACGACGACCACGACCACGACGCGCCACGAAAAAGAATTTCCGCTCGTGAACACCGCGTAAAGCATGCGGACCGGGTGACTTTCGTCGCGTGCGATTATCCCGTAAATGTCAGAGGGAGAACCGTGGCGGAGAAAGGATGGGGGAGAGGGAGATCGTTGGTGCTTTTACGTGCCGCTTTTACGAGCGTCCTCTAGGATGCTCCTCCGAAAAAGGGACGTCTCATTCGGCCTCGCGCGGACACGAAGACGCTTCACGCGATAAGACTCCCTGACACGTACCCCGTTTCCCAAACTAATGCTTTTAACGATTCCATTTTACTGCGAGAGACCGTATCCGGTTTAGCAATTACATATTGATTGATACGACATAGAAAGAATGCGTTCGCATGGAAATAATACGATTAGAATCGCCTTGATTTTAGTGTACCTCTCGTATTTCAATGAAATGTGTACACAAAATATTATAGAAGATATTTCATTTTAATATTCGAATACAGATCAGGTCAAGTTTCGCAAGATTGCGATGAAAAATTTAGTTTACATTTTACGTATTAAAATTTTATTCAAACAGATATTTATTTAAAAGTTTCATTTTAATTAAATATATCTTGATACTCGTGCAAAACGTCTGTCTGCATATTTTCATTACACGCACGTTGTTCGCAAAATATTTTTCAGTCCATCTATGATATTTTGTATCGCTCGCGAAAGATAGATACTTACTGTCTGCTCGCCATAATGGAAGGTAATATATCTCGCGATCAATTTCTTACGCGCGTTTGCGTTTCGCGTAGCCTCTTCGGTATCTTCTCGCGCGGGGATATTATTAAGAAGAGCGGCTTGGCGAGCGGTGCGCGCGGGGGAGAATACGAGGGAGAAAGAAAATTGACTTGAAGAAAAACCCCGGCTTGGAAGGCAGCCGGCTTCGGGACTCGTGTGTAAACTTTTCTGAATTTCCTTAGGCAAATATTGGCCGGGTTCGCGGGCGCTCGCGCAGAGTCGTGGCGAGGCGGTGGCTCTTGGGGGAGCCCTTAGGGCGAAGAAAATGAGATTTTTCTCCGAGAGAGCGAGCTACGCGCAACGTACTCACTCAGGTAGGACGACAGTGGGTAGGGGCTCGAATTCGAAATTAGCTCGTATCGAGGTCGTGCACCGCTGCCGCCGCCGCCGCCGCCGCCGTGTCTCGTATTACATGGGAAATATATATATATACACACACACACACACACACACACACATGTATATATACTTCACATACACGTATACTCGCGCCGTGCTCATAAAAATATTCCTTGATCGTCGCAGAAAATTCTGAATTCTACGAAAAGTCACGTAGGAATGAACCATCGCCTTGAGCGCATACGAAACTACGATGTACGAATTTTGTAGAAGCGAATACTGAAATCTGTCATCTCGCAATTCTTCTGGCATAATATTGTTCATTATGCACATGAGTAACATACGTTTCTTTTGCAATTTAAATTAAAAAAAAAAAAACAAGTTGTTAACGAAATGTCAAAGACGTATTATTTAGCGGATTTAAAGATGATTTAAATATTTTTTTAAAGAATTAAAATATGAACACACATAATAACCAAATATATATTCATTGTGCAATATGTATGTATACATAAATATATATACATATATATATATATATATATGTACTTCAATACATGTCAAAATTAGTATTGTTCTAATAAATAATATCAAGAAGGAGAATACTCGTTACAAACTTTCTAACAACAATTCGTCAAATTTCTTCAGAAAATATTGTAACATGAGAGCGAGAACAACCTTAATATTGTTCCTTGGTATTCTTCGATTATTGAACGTCAGCGGGAAGATACTTGGACAATAACCCGTAGGCGAATTCCTCCGAACTTATAAGGGAGCCTAGATTATAGCCGGGTAGAGTAGTGGTAGTAGTATAGGGCTGGAGGTGGCTCCCGTGGGTGAGGAGGGTTGCCGGTGGCTCGCTGTCGGGGGTGGATGGAACGGCAATCATCCCTACTTGATGAGTTTTTCTTATTTTCCCGGCGGAGTTTTAAAAATGGCCGCTTGGCATGCAAGTCTGCCCGCGACCTGGTCTCTAGGATTTATTTCGATTACTTTTTTCCACCCTCGTACACGAAGCCATCCGTGTCATTCTCCTCGTCCTGTCCGTGTCACGTTTACACACATTTATTCGCCGGTGTCTGAGAATTTAGATTCCACCTTCGATCGCTCTCATCTTTGTTGCGCTCGAGATCTATATATTCACATCTCTGCTTCTGGAATTCTTTTACAAAAATTTATATGCGAATATATATTTCGCTTTTTCTTTTATTTGAAATAAAATAATAATTATATATAAAATAAAATATTATCTTCTTTTTTTATTCTTAAACAAATAAACATTATTGTGATAGCTTTATTTAAAATAATTTATCTTGTTGTGTTTCTTTTTGTTTATTATGATGATATAATAAAATCTTTAATTTTCATAAGCTAGATTAGCTCCTCGGACAAGCGAAATGTTCATAGATTCTAGAGTGATGTCGTAGCGGATCTAACAGGATCTGTATGTCCAGCAATCATCGAGCATTGAGCGAAAGATTACATTAGTAATAAGCCATTGATATTTCATAAGGCAAGATCCCGTACCGCTGCGCACACGCACGTATCGCGATCTCACAGACCTGCTCCCAGGAGATCTCAATCAAGGCGAAAAATAATTTTTATCCCGACCCACGTCGGCCAGCTCCAATAATCTTCGCCGACTCTGATCGAGTTTCCTCGCGCAATCGATGAGAGAGCGTTACACATACACGTACCAAAATAATACTTTCTCTTGAATTCTCTAAGATGGCAAATTATTTACATTATATATATATATATTTATTTCACAATTGCTACAAATATTCATCAAAGTACTTTGATATTAACGCAATACAAAATGTCATATAAAGATTTAAGGTCGCAATACAAACTTTTGCATAACGTATAATGCATATGCATAAGGATTTTGATTGGTCCATTTTCTTATGCATGTGCTAATGGATCAAATCGTTATGCATTATGCGTTATGCAAAAGTCTGTGCTACGGCCTTTAATTCCAATTCTTTTTTTTATTCTCTCTTTTATTTCCAATTTAACATTAATTTATTTGCCATCCAGCAAAGCGATATCGATTAATTCCGAACGCGTTCCACATCATAAGAGATACTTTAGCTCTGTCGGAAATTCGGAGAATGAAAATTGCATCCGATCATCGTCCTTCGCGCAATCGAATTTAAACGAAAAGAGCTAGCGACGCGATCGCGAACCCGTTTTTCTCGTCGTCGTCGAGCGCGTCGAGATCATTAGGTAGGAAATCACATCAGATAGAGAAAGAGCAGGCTGGATGTGCGACGACCGTATAGCGGGAATGAATTTTTTGAAGGATCGTCGCGTTCACGAACGACAGGGCGAACGATGAGGAAGAGAGGAACACGGCGCGAGAGATCTCGTCGTCTCATCTCCTCCTTTCTTTGTCCTTGTCTTTCCCCGTTCTCCCTTCTCGAGTCTCCCTCGCCGTTTCGTCACACCTCCGCACCTCCTTTGTTTCAGCCGCTTCACCCTCGGTTTTTCATACGGCTTTTTGCCCGCGCGTTTCGCCACTTAACTCCGGTAGTGTCGCGTCATCGCCGTAGCTGTCCAACGATCACTAAGGACTTCGTGCGGAGATATTGGCGGTATGCGAGAGAGATGTCTGGTCCATCTCTCTACCTTTGATACGTCCCCATCTCCTTTTCTTGCTGACTTCTTCCTGTCTGGGATCTAATATCGTGAAGGTTTCGCGGTGCAACGACGATGAGGTCAATCCGCTGAAGTCGGCGCGGATTAGATTAGATTCATATTGTCTATTAGCACTGAGACTATTCTGCGTGTATAATCAGTCATAAAAGAGAAATAATTTTCATTATTTTTTGTTTAAATTATTTAAACTGTGATTTTTAACTCTAAGCTCGCAATATTTTTCAAGAAAAATCTTTTCAGAGTATTATAGTAAATATATGTGCTATAAAAATTATATATTACAAATTATATATTACAAATCATACTTTTCATTCATAATGATTGCTGTTATTGCAATTAGACTGTTGTGAGTTATCGCAGAACGAATTATGTCTCGAGCTTTTGTGATCTTATAATGTATATACTTAATATTATTTATGCATAAATGTTCATCTTTTTGTGCTTATTTTTTAAATAATAATAAATTTTTAAAAAAACTGCTGAAACAAATGGCGTACTGATCACTCCTCAACGATAAGAGGTGTCCAAAGAAAATAGAACTGAGCGCTTTCCTGCCTCTTGCCATGACTATTGTTCCAAGCGGCTCGTGTCTTAACGAGACGAAAAGAATAATGACGGGATATGGAGAGCGCGGGACAATTAACTTAAAATGCATTGGCCTGATTGAGAAAAGGTTCACTCGGGCGTCTGCCTGTCTGTCTGTGAGCATGTCTGACAACGTTGAGCATAGCCGTCTGAATGGGTCTTGGAATGCACCGCTGCCTCTCTCCCTCCTCTCTCTCTCTCTCTCTCTCTCTCTCTCTCTCTCTCTCTCTCTCTCTCTCTCTCTGTCCTTCTTTCCCCTCCCGTCTCAACATATCATCCGATGAATTCCCTTTATACGCAAACACGTATACCTGGGTTCCTCACCCACGCCATATATAGAACACCCGTCCAGTGATGGATACGAACGAGACATGAACGTTGACCGTTTCGGAAATATCAATAATTATCATCGTTTGTATAATTCTTCGATAATGTAGCGCCGTGAGAAGATACAGTTTCTAATTCGAGAAGATTATTTTGTAGATTAATCCGAACGACGACCGCGAAAACTTTCGAAAATCATGAATTCATGATTATATCCGCGAATGTCGCAACATGATTTATTAATTCAATAAAGAACTATTTTCTGCACGCGAGGCGCTCGTTCTGTTAACTTCATTAACAATGAGTTTACACCATAAGAGAACAAAAAACATTGGCGACGTCATTTATTTTATATCTCTATCCAGATATTATTACGGTAATATTTTTCTCTTTCTCTCTCTCTCTCTCTCTCTCTCTCTCTCTCTCTCTCTTTCTCTGTCTCTGTCTCTCTCATTTAGTATATAAGCAATTTCTCTTCTTTTTTGAATATAAAATAAATTTGTCATAAATGAACTTTTGTATTCATTAATTTGGATATTACACTATATGTAAACAAAAATGAATAAATTAATATCAAAAGAATTTATCCTCTATTCTAAGAAATAATTCGCTTTCATGTAAGTAATATTAGAAATCTTAAAATATTAATAGTTTAGCAAAAAGTTTGTTGAAAGACAAGTTAGATTTTGTTGTATACTTTCGTAACTTTCTAGAAGTTTTATTTCGATCACTTGGACACGTTGAGGATACAGTAGGCGATTTTAGGCGATTGTTTAATATGTACTAAGGTTGTCATTGGTAATGGCAGAGTTTATTCTAGTACTATGTCCCGCAATCAGTTCTCTTCTATACAGATACCTCATTGCTTGGTATAACATATAGTATCAATCAGATAATAAAATGTCTAACTATACCTCTAGCACAAATTACCAAACACGAAAAATCTTTTCATACTTAGTTTGGTACTTTGGTGTCTATACCAGAGTCACGCATAAAAACCGTCTAATATTATAATTTTATGCAGTTATTTTATCACAAATTCATCGAGCGCGATTGTTTTTTAAAAAATTAATGCACATGCGAATAGATCTTTATTATAGAATTTACGTATTATTATTATTAGTATCATCATAGATGTATTTCACGAGACAAACAAGAATGTGTTTAAAAAAAAAAAAAAAAAACATCTCTTCTATTACAATGCAATCTCCTACTACCGATAATGCGGCAAAGAATAGCGCGGTCGCCAGATCCGCGCAAAAAGATCCTATTGAAAATCAGGGTTACGCGATTATGTGCCCGCCGATCCAGAACCCCCGGCCTCTTCCAATTATCCCGAAACTATTGTCCTTCCGCCTTGCGATCCTTGGTCAATATCTTCCCTTTCATGCTCTGGTTCCTCGCAAAAGGCGCACAAAGGAGCGGGTTCCTTCACGGCAGAGCTACGACGCACTGATTAAAAATTATCACCCACCGACTACAAAGGGGGCACTTGCCCGCCACTTGCTGTCTCCTTTCCTTCTCTAGACTGCTATTCCCTGCCATCTCCTTCCTCGTCTTTCTTTTCTTTTTCCTCGCCGACACTTCGTCTTCTTATTTATCTCGCCCTGGTCCCCACGAAAGCTAAACAAGCCGCGGCCGCTGAGTTTACAGTCGAGGAAACTTGGCAGACGAATTAAAAGTTACTCTTCTTCCCTCCCCCCTCCCCCTTCCCCTCCCCCTCCCTACTCTCCTGCGTAGGATGAGAGTTTCGATTTGTAGTGAGAGATGTTTATGGAAACGAGAAAGGAATCGCCTCCGCAAATACTCTTGGAATGCAAGATGTGGCGCTTCCTACAGCTGAGAATTTAATTTTTTTTTTTTACGTTATGCGTTGTTCTAATCTTTGTTGATATGTTATATTGTATAATAGAATTTTGTTGCACTAATATTAATAGCCGAATATCATCTTTATGTATCGTAAACGATATATGAAGATGTTATTATATATAAACATATTATAAAACAATAATAAATACAACTATATAAAATAATACACAAAATTAAGTAGGTTAATGTAAATAAACAGAAAATTCTGTGTCTTCAGATTTCAGATTTCATTTTAATTGTAAGCTGAATGAAATTATAATATGAATTACATACTATTATATACTATTTATTATTTAAACTCTCTTTATTGAGAACAAACAAATATCATAGATAATAATAAATAAGCGATTAAGCTGCCCATTAAGATTTCTAATTGCAACAGTGATTTTAGTCATTCGTTGTCATTCGGCAAAGAATTTTGCATTCTCTTTTCTCGATCGAGAGGCTGAAGTACCGCTGGATTGACAGAATTCTAGACCGTGATTCTTCACTTTCGCGGGACGATAATAAACGCGCCTTTCAATCATTATTTAATTCCCTCGCAACCGGTATTTAATGTGCGGTTTCGTCATAATGGCATGTTAATCGCTACAGGAGAGAAAACCGCTACCGCTGCCTCCGTACGAACGCCCCGGCTCGGCTCCTCGATCCTCCTCAGGATCGATCCTTCCCTTCTGACGTACACACGAATACGCCCATCGGCATTCACGAGCATCGGTCACGAAAGAGGCCGTGACTCGCGACGTGATTCGCACGTATCGTTGCCCTCACGATAATCCCAATGCCAGTGAACTTACAATCCCGAAGGAGCTCCGGGCTAACCGTCGCTGAATTCCCGCATCACCCAGTCATTGCTATCCACTTCCTAACTGGCACATCGATGAAACATTGAACTCACATTGCAATCTCACGACCGCATTCTCAGTTGTATACAAATTTTTATTTAAAATAATTAACATCACAAGAAATACACGTTATTTGCGAATATTTAATTTCCATGATTCTTTATAGAATAGCCTAAATTTTTTTATATAGTTTAATATCATATTTCTCTAATAATAATACGATTTTAATCTGGTTGATAAAACAGTAGAGATTATATGATTAAATTCCGAATAGATCACATAAGTGCAATAATTGTGAATTAAAATTCTTTTTTTCAAAGTTTTTTAAAATTATAAAAACTGAAGTTGATTTATATATATATATATAATTTAGTTTGTACAAATATACAATCGAATTTATATTTTATTATAATCGATATTTAATATGTATACATATATACTGGATCCACGTTGGTCAATTCGACATGCGTGTAATATCAGAAATTTCGAATGCACCGTGTGAAAGGAGTCGCCAGTCAGTCGGAATATCTTTGGCACAGAATTATACCAAAGCATTGAAATGAGTTCTGAGAACACGGGTAGAGGACTTCACTGTCTTAGGTGCCGTTCTGGAGTCCATGAAATTGATGACTCCTCCTAACTTATGTTAGCCCATTGTATCCAATTTGCTAATTTTAGACAAAAGTCATTACGAAGTCATTATCGAACGGGTCTCCACATAGATTGCAAAGAATCGTCTTATATATTTGTAAACATTAAATATATTCACAAAAGCATACCAGAGTAACGGAGATTTATAAAATAGCAAAAATTATAAAACATTGGCCAGTTCTAAAGACTTGAACGTCATATATGTATAATTGCTTCATTGAAATTATCAATATTATATCATTATCAATTTGCACATGAATTATTAATACTGTAGGTCCGTCCCATCACGTGATTATCAAAGATTAGAAGACAACAGAGAAATTGGGGCATATTTTTTAAAATCATTTTTCTATCCGGTCCATTTCTATTAAAAATTTTCTTATTGTCTTGTAATATTCTTTGGCATGTATACATTGACTAAAAATGATATTATCCGTTTAAATTTTAGTGATAATCCCGGAGTCGCTGAATTTCGGTATAAGGTGGAGAACGCTTGATTTGGCAGTGCACGAGTCTACCACCCGGCTGCACTATAAAAACCTTATCGACGATCTTCTTGCAGCTCGGGTGGGGACGCTTAATATTAATGTCTCCTCTCTCGCGGAGGTATCCTTGCATTCGTACATACCGGGTGCTCCGGGAAAGAGTCACGATTTATTCCTGCCGCTTATTCGATTCCTCTTTATAATTCGTCGAATTATCCAAAGAGATTTAAGCTCGCTTTAAACGATTCATATATAATTCGCGATAAAATTCAGAACAAAATTTTATTTATAATTTTATTTGTCACGTATAATACAAGATATACTTAAGATAAAAAATTTACACATATACATGTAAAATACATATCTCAAGATGCACACCATACATTAAAATATGCGGCGCATAAAATTATAAAGTTATTTTTTGTACAGTTACTTTTTTTTAATTCTTTCGTGAATTTTAGATTGGCTAAAACGAGTTTTAGCCACTAATTTAGAGTTTTTTTTAGCTGGCAAGATAAATATATTGAAAAGCAAAAATAAAACAAGATATATTAAAAAATGAAAATAGCATAATAAAATGTATTAAAAAATAAGTATTTTTCGTATGAAATATTTCATAGTACTGTACTTTCTTAATTAGATTTTATCTATCTTATTTTTATTTGTTTTTATGTTCTTGTATTGTATTTGATATTATTAAAAGTACAAAGAAAGATTTTTTTAAGGTTCCAAAATTGATAAGTAAAAAAAATAAATAAATATATATATATATATATATATATATATATATATATAATGTTCTAATGTAAATATATGTAATGTAGCATTTATAAAAATGAGACGCTCTCGACAATTTATGCCAAATTAATGTGTCAATCGTGCAAAATAAGTAATTGTAGATAAGTGATTCGTGTCAACCTTCGAACTCATTTGATCCAGAAATAAATCGCAGTCTGTGATGCAGCCTTGATCTTTCATCCTTGTATACCGAAGATTATCGCCAATACTGGAGGATCGAAATCGTCATTAATTCCACGTGACTCTGTCCCGCCCCACCAATCGTTCTGGCGTTTCATGCTCCGCTCGTTCTGGGCACCATGACTTTTACCTCTAATTGCGAGTCACCTCGCCCAGGGACTTTTCGCAAGACAGACCGTTGCACGCAAAGGTCACCGAGCCGTTTACGAAGGAGCAAATGTTATCCTTAGGCGCGATAATGGCTATCATGATGAAGTGGAAACGCTTGACACGTTGTTAATCAGACAGTCAATGCTTCATAAAAAAAAAATAGATATACAAAGAAATATCAACTCTCCTGCGATCAGAATCTTCCTACGTAATCATGATAAATGCTACTTTCACGAATTTACTTTAATCTATCGATATAACGGGAGGGACAATTATTTTCTAATAAATAATTCATTTTAAAGAGTACTTAGAAAAGAAATAATAATATTAATAATCGTATAATAAGGATTTGACTTGTTCATATGACAAAAATTATGACAGGCAGTAGTAATATAATTACACCGCGTCTTCTATATTTTTATGAATTCCAAGACAAATTTTTGGTCACCGTATATAAGATCTCGTGGCCGCATATATAGCCGTGTACCAGGTACCAACGTCTCGCATCCCCCAGTATAACGTATGAACACCACAGGCCCGAGGTAGTATAGGAGTTTAATTGGTGGTAATATGAATCCACGTAATATAAACCGCCATCAGTCTCTCGCCAGGAGAGAGAACGAGTGAGAGGAGGTCCGACGGGCGGATCGGAGCAGAAAGCGAGAGAAGGAACACGCGGCCCGAAACGGTGTCTCCACCTTCGTAATACCGACGGCTCTTTTTATCACTGTCGCGAGATTTGGTACTCTTTAAACGCACCGATCGCTGATTACGCGAGCAATAATTCACGTAGGACGGACGGTACCCTGGTACAGTAATCGGGACCTCTTATCAGATGCAAGCTGCAATCCTTTGTTGTTACAAAGAAAGATCATTGGCAAGATCTTTTGCAATTGTACATATTTTTCCTTTAATAATAAGATATTTAATAGTTCCAGTTATTAAATATACTATTGTAAATCTTTAATTTATCTATTAAAAGAGAAACAGCTTTCAAACATCATCAATTAGCTATACATTTAAAAACTGATAGTGAGTGTATTGTCTCAAAGAAATTTAAAGATCAGATTGCTACGTGATAAAATGTAATAAATTCGAACTTCAATCGTTCATCGGGATTATACTAAAAAAAAATCGGGAATTGCGCCAGATCGCAAAGGCATTCAATAGAAGGGCGGTAGAAAGACTCGAAATCCCGCAGGGAAGCCCAAGAGTGAGAAGTCGTTGACAAAAAAAATTACACTGCTCGCAATTCTCGAGCCCCGTCGAGAGAAAGAAAGAGAGAGAGAAGAAGAAGAAGAGAGAAAGACAAAGTTCGTTGACTTTCCAGGGACGCGACCCTAGTGCGATCGGTGGAAGATAAATACCCGAGCGTGGATGCGGAGGAGGATTCCGGAGCATTTTCCTTCGGGAACGAACCACCCCGCTATTCCTCAGAATCCTCCCTTTGCGCGACCCCACCTCCACGCATTTTCTCTAATGTATTCACAAATCTTCGTTTCTAACGCGACGTTATCATTCTCCCAGCAGCCCCGACCGCCTTCACAAGCGAAACCGGTATGCTTTCCGCATATACGTGCAACGTCGTACGCGAGTATGCGAACGGTCGCGACGGGCGCTCTCCTTTTTTCCACCCTCCGTCGAGGGGCGGAATTCATTTCGCGGCCCAACGCCCTCGTCTCCCACGAACGGCATCGCGTTCGATTGCTTCGATTATCCTTACCTTATTCCTCGAAGCTCATCCCTTCAGCCGTTCTCCAACCACTTCGGCGTTGGAAAAGAGTTTTCTCCTTTTTTTCGATCTCGATTCTCCGTTTTCGTTCCGTGACATCGGGAAACGTCCTTATACGTCGCGACGATGCGGACGCCGTCGCAGAGATCCATCGCCGCAAGTATACCCAGAGATCCCAGATGGATTTCACCTACATCAGAAGGGAAACACTCTTGAAATTTACCAAGGGAGAAAAAAACGAAAAGACGATGGTGGGCAAAATTAAAGGCAGTCAATCGAAAAGTTTGACGATACTGTAAAAGTACTGTATTCCAATTTCAAACATAGTTAAAACATTGTAAAGGAGATATTTATAATTATTAAAATTTTATGAAATAAATGTTTTACGTAAATTTGCATTATTTCATCGTAATGCATATAAATTACAAAAAAATTTCTAAATACCGATATAATTATTCCTAAATTCAATTAAGCATCTATCTTATCGATCTTATAATTGAAGCAGTTATAAAATCCCTTCGGGTGTTAAATAACACTATTTCCATTTCGTTTACAATATCAACTCCTAGAACTCACTCAACTTTTCATAAAACTTTACGTTTCCGATTACATCCAAGCACGAAGGGGTATTCATAATCATCGCGGGTACATGCAGGATATTTCGAGGGTAGAGATAGAAATATCCCGACAGGACAGCGCAGCAGGGGTTGGACGAGGAGAAGGAGGTGAATTCGCGTCGTCATTCCAGAATATGAGATTTCCAAGAGCGTTGCCGACGGCTAGGCAAGAGAGGATCAGGCAGGACACGGGGTCGCGAGTCCGCGGGGGCGGAATTTCAGAAGCGGATAAGGCGGACGATCGCGCGAGCTTGGCTCTTCCGTATGTAAGCCGTATAAGCCGAACCTGCACACGTGTGTGTGCAACACTACGTATCTACAACGAAAAAGAACGAGAGAGAAAGAGAGAGGACAAGAGGACATTATTGGATTCTGAGCATTCCCGGAGTTATTAAAATTCGAAGCCAGTTGCGAGGAACACAGTGGCGTGGGTTTCGCGGGAAGGAGGGAGGAGGGACGGAAGGATCCAGACAGGGTGCACGAAAAACCGCGCCGTATCTTGAAAGAGGGGTAGAGAGATGCTTCTAATATTAAACCCGCGATACGGGCTGCCCCTCTTTTAAGAAGGGCCCTCCGTTACCTCGGGCGTAACAGCTTGTTCTCCCGCGCGACCGGCTAACCGCGAAGAAGAGAATAAGAAATGGAAAGATTGTGTCCCGTAGAAGAGATACTTAACAGGGTAGAAAGTTAGCTGGGGATTGGTCGAGATGAATACTCGCAAATCTCGTCTACATGCTGTTTGTATGGCAAGCTTGAATTTCTCAAATTTAATTTATGCTAAACAGAGTTAATATATCATGCATCTATACGAATGTTTTTAATTAATGGATTTTTGCAATATTAAAAAAAAATCTCGTCATATTTTATGCAGCAAAACTAGTCTTATTAAAAAAAATTGATTGCTCAAAATTAGATTATACTTAAAAGACATAATCTTTGTTTATTGAGCAATGAATATTAAATGATATGTGAGAAATGACTATAAAAAAGTTAAATGACTAATAAATTTGAACTGTGTTGTATAATATATTCTACAGTTTAATTCTTTCAAAAATTTTAAAAAAAAGTTATTACATTAATCTGACATTTTTACTAAGACAATTATCATAAATTGTTCGCATAAATTTATTAAGATCTGACGAGCTAAATTCAGCGATGTCCAATGTCCGATTTGCCGTGACCTCATATTCCCCCTTGGTTTTCCCCCGCATATTTTCCTTTCGCTTTTAACATAACTGGACTATTATCGAGGAGAGGCAATCGATCATCCGAGCCAATAACAAATGTCCTCGTCGAAAGTAGTTCTCTCGACGTCGCGACAAACACAAAAGACGACGGCGAATTTTCAAGAGGGTCTTTTCGAAGGGACGTCCAGGATTCACCTTCGTGAGGACCGATTTGGGCAGGGTGGGGCCAGCGTAGATTTTACCTACGACTGCTAACGCATGTGAGCAAATATAGAGATCCTCAACGTAATCTGCGTAATCGCCGAATGACGTCGTTCATCAATCATGTCGCGACAATAAACCTAATATGATTTAGCGCGCGGAGCAATATGGCCGTGTGGAGAGTTGACCGTGCGGTTCGAAACGCACGTGATTACCCGTCGATTCCATTATTTCGAAACACATTGTATGTACACGTGTGCCATTGTGTGGCGTACGATCGCCGCCAATTGCCATTTACACGCGGTATTTATCTGTATTTGCGTAGGATCCGTTAGTCATCATTGCACACTAACTTTCGTGACAGTTCGTAGTTTTAAACTTACACGTGTATCTAAAGTTATATTTAATAATAATTATTATTATTATTATTATTCGCGGCTAACATGGTGTGCGTATTCGGTTACATGGACATTAAAATATTAAATGTCAAAAAACATAGTGAGCAGAAATGTAATCGATTATTTAGATACAATTAGATAAAATTATCTAGACTAATTTATGTATTCACGAAGTATGCTAGATTCTTTAGGGAAATATTCAATTTTTCTACGATTTTACAAAATGATAACAGAAATGTTTCTTTTCAATAGCTTTTCAATAAATAATTCTTATAATACCAAACACTCAAAAAAATGATCTTGCAACTTCAACAAAAATTTTATAGGTGTAAAAAATTAACTGAAACAGATAAATTATTAGCAAATACTGTGATACTGCATATATTTTGCACTTAATCAATTTAAATGACACAGACAGAATTTATATCTGTATACTATTAGTGTAATTTAGACAGAAAATTTGTCTGCGATGTCTATCTTTAAGGCCTATATTGTCAAGGACAATTATATTTGTGATTAATATTTGACAATGAGATCTAAATTTTCTAGAGGTATTGCTAGAATATTGCTGCTATAAATTCTATACGTGACAAACAATATTCTAACAGATACAAAAAGTAGCGATAAATTTTAATTGAGACATCTAAAAATCTATCTATATTAGCAAAATATTTTTTTGAGTGAATCGATTACAGTCACAGGCTATTTTACATTTTTTATGCAGTGACGAAGTGTCGGATAAATTTTATTAATGGCAAATATAGAAGAAATGATGATCGGCAATCTCGTAAATTTTAAATTATGTAGGTCCAACCGAAGGGTTTGATCCTGTGGGACTAATTCTCGTTATTCGTAGCACCCTTTGTCGTCGAATAGATCACAGCGTTCGTTTTTTTACCCTTATTTTCGATCGATTGGTTACATTGTTTCCCTACTTGTAAGAACAAATTTCTATTTAAAATTTTAAAACATATAGATCCAAATATATCCAAATATCTTTAAAGAAAAAAAACTTAAACACATTTATACAATTTTAGATTTACAAAAATTAGACTTACAAATATAGATTTATGTAATTTTAAAAAATTAATTTTCTTTGTCTATCGCTTTAAAGTGTGAAGATACAATACGTTCGTTAAGCTAATTTCCTCGTGGAAAAGATCGCAAGGAGATTTCATCGTATACAAAAAGCCGAGCGTACAAATAAAACCGTCGAGATCACGAATCACAAGCGGGAAAAGCGAAACGTGGGCAAACCCTCGCGCGCACGTTTGATTTTTGGGCTGGCATTACTGCCTGTCGGCCCGGAAGGAAAGCCTTTTAGAGAATTTTTCCGCCTGGCAGGACCAACCGAATATTTTTCGTTCTCGAGCGAGAGATGGCAGACCTATCCAATCCACTCTCTCATTTCCGTGATTGCTGTTTTAAATAATTGCATCTCTCTATACCACTCCCTTTCAATTTATCCGAGCGGTTTGTGCAACATATTTCATACTTTTGCTAATCTTTTACTACGTCATTCATTCCCTTTATGTACCGACATGAAATGGTTCTGGATTTTTAATTAAATGCATCCGTTGAAGAGAATTTGCTGGCAAGCATTTCCGGAATACACTGCCAACAGTCAATCCATGGAAATCACGATTGTGAATTTCCTATAGATTCCTATTGATGATGTTCTTTTTTACAAACGTATATGGATAGTATTGAGATCTATTATGGCAGAAAAAGCATAAGAATTACAGATGAGGCGATATGTACGCCGTAGATACAAATATTTCAAATTCGTGAGGATTATATATCAAAATTAGTATTTTGTATAATAATGAAAAAATTTTCTATCTGAGTAAAGATGACGATTCATATAAATATAATTAAAAATGTAAATTCGAGACATATCAAAAACTCAATAATATGCACGAATATTTGTTTGCGAAAATATCGTTTTCTTTTTTGCACTCATCACTGTGAATAAAATTTAATATCTTTTAAGTAAACTTTTTCAAGATAATATAAAATTAATGTATACATATATTTATATAGTGTCCAGAAAAAATATTCCTTGCAATCATGGTGTTGTGAATTAGAAAACGAGCTTTTACAAAGAGGGTTTTCCGGACAGGACTAGAATGCGCGAGATTCGCCGTTAGATATTTTTTAACAAGCTATTGCAGGGGGGAGAATATAATATTTCTGTAAAGCCAGGCATTTCTCTTTCTCGACCAGCCCTTCGACCAAACTTCCCCTTGAACTTCAGTTACCGCGCTGAACCCCATAAGCGATCGATCGTCTTGGGGTAACATCGCCCTTCATTGTTTCCGACACCCCGGAGCTAGCGGCAGAGAAAAATTTACATCGTCGTCCGTTTTCGATGTAGCACCCTCTTAGTTCACGGTAAACTCGGGGCGCCGGTGATAATACGGCTCGAAACGAAGGATGAAACCTCATCAAGCGGTATCAGCTGAACGCCGAGAAAAATCTTTAAATATCTTACAAAATTACCTCGAGGTGTTACATGATAAATAATGGTAGAAATTTTCTTAGAGCTTTAAATTTAACCACCAATGGAATAGCAACATAAATACATCATAACGAATTTTTATTCCTAATTGTCTTCGTACATTACAAAACGCCAAATGGTTTCTTCTTCGAATATGATGAATTATTTCAAATAATGAAATAATTACATTTTGCGCGTTAAATTTTGAAAATCCTCTTATCTGTCAAAATGAAGAAAATGTGACTCTTGAAAAACTTGGGCAGAATAAGAGTATAGAACGGAAAAAGGGGAAAGTCGGAAGAAATAAGACGCGAAGTATCATACAGTGGCAACAGTCGTGCGAGATGGTCCTGGATGGTCCTGGATGGTCCTTACGATTCAAAATCGCTTCATGGAGGTGAGCCGCGGGAAACAACGAACATACGAGGGAAGAAAGAAGTAGGGAAAGAGGGAGACGGACAAACGTTCTGGCGAGACGGGTTGCAGCAGAGAATTGGGAAGAGAAAGAGAAAGAGAGAAAGAAAGATAGAAGCATGCCCCGAGCAAGTGCTAAGCTCGATGCCGAGAGCGCCCAGGCTAAAGCCCGAAGGCAGAGAGAAAGAAAGGTTTTATCTGCTCGCAGTTATTTATCGCTTTCCGTTGTAGCGGTGGCGTCGGGGCACGACCAATCAGAAGTCAGTATCCCCGGGTACCAGTCCGCGCCATCCGCATACATTATCGTGCGGAGCCTCGGCCATTGTCTTTCCACCGTTGTAAATCACATTTTATTCCCTCGCTTACGGTTTCGTTTTATTTATTTGTCGGAGAAACGTATCGCTACCGTACTCGTGGCCAACGCGCGCACGCGCACACATCTGTGCACACGTGCACGCGCACACACAAGTGTATGGGGATAGATGAGAACGTGAGCGCGTTTGTGTAGGTGGACACACGTGCAAAATCGAGAGACACGTATTTTACAGCATGTGTGCGAGAACGCGCAGACGAGTACAAGCAGAGGGAGAGAGGGGGAGAGAGAGAGAAAGAGAGAGAGAGAGAGAGAGCAGTGCGCCCCAAGTTGGCTTCGCCTCTTGACCGCAGAACGTGTGAGGGGGCGGGGGGGAGGGACCAGGGGGATCAGGGGACCGCAACGAACGACTTCGATTTTTATTAAGCACCCGAGTCCGACCGTCGTCGACGACTGTTTAACCAAATTCCATCGCGAAATCATCCCGCCTCGTACTATACAAGAGTCATTCTAATGCTCTTTTCGTTTCTCTTCACCCCACTTTCTTACGTCGAATCATTCTTGTTAATCTACTTGGAATAAAGGAAAACAAAAAATTGGAAATTAAAAATCTAACCAGATTGTCATAAAAAGTTGTAAAATTATTCCAATAATTGTAATCATTAATACATTTGTAAAAGATGAAACTATTTTTCGCGTTAACCTGCTTTCTTCTTTGAAAATATATTTTCGAAATCTGCCTTTGATATAATTTGAATAATTTTGATAGTTTAGAAAAAAATGAAAATCAAAGTAGAAGGAAAAAGTTAAATATTAAATATGTTTTAAATAAAACATGTGTCTATTTATGTGGTAATTTATAACGTATTAGATATATAAAATATTTGTATTGAATATATAATATTTGAAACAGAAATTGGTAGCTACCTATTGTGAAAAAAAAATTGATTTAATACAATACATCGGACGGCAAACTTTATACATGTTCTTCGTGCTATGTCTTAATTATACGTTAGGTCGTTGCATGCAGATACTTAACTACAGTGTTGCCATTCCGGCGAGGCAATGCATTTCTCGTTTTGGAGTCGAAGGTCGAAGGGTAAAAATGTCTGCATAAAGAGAAGGATCGATTGCTGACGATTGAAAGCAATCGTTCTGTAGAAATCAGAGATTTTAGCAAATCTGCGATTTATTTGTCAGCGCTCGTGACTCCGGTCATATTTAAGCGATATCACGAAAAACTTTATATTAACCTTATTGCTTGCAACATAGTTGATATCTGATGTTAATGCATGCAGGATGTTGAAAATGATGCTTGACGTTCAATATCCATATTATCTATTTAAATGTAACAACGCTGCGACAATGACAAATATGTATTTAAAAGCACTAAATTAAATATGTACGTGAATAAATGAAATTTAAATTTTAGATTCTAAATTTCTTTTCCGATTATTCCTATGGCATGACTTTATTTGACATATTTGTCAATTTTTCAAAGTTATATATTATGTAAGATACGAGATTTCTCATATTTTCAGTAATACAGTCTTGCTAGTGAACAATCTTTCTCCTTAATGTGCAAATATTTCAGCGAAATATGCTGTAATAAATAAACGAAATTGCGTATCAGCGTTGCTACAATTGATAATAGTAGATATAAGTAGAAACCGTTTCCTTTTTTTATGATGACGATTAGAATAAGGCTGTGAAAGAATTCTACGCATTGATGTTGGAGGTGACGATGGTCGAGGCGGAGAGAGAGTTTGGCCTGTAGTTCCGTTTCTTCAGAGTATAAATCGAGCAAAATAAAAAAAGAGAATACAGAGAACAAACAACGTTGTCGATCGGATGATGACGTTTCGCGAAGCCCTTCGACCTGCTTCCAAGTCCAAGTAAAGTTCCTTGGCAATGCGTGATTCTGTAAATGTCGATCCAACCACTTCCGATTCCCACCCTCAATTCTATCCGTGAGTCTCATTTCCGTAAAAAAAGAAAACAAAAATACATTAAAGCCTAGCGCAATGGAATAAAATGCCAAATGCTTGTGACAGTTTCAGCGGTGCAAGTAGACCATGCAGGCCAGGCTCTCTCCCAACCTCAGTCGCGTCCTGGCCATCAACAGGTCAGTACGATAAATATTTTTCAAAGTTATCAATGTATCCAACTCCCGCCCGATAGAACCACGACGTAATGCGACTTTACACGAGTTTATGTAATATAAAGATATATGACTGAGGTTGATAAACATGTATTTGTATTTCATTCTATAAATAGTAAAGTGCAGATTGCTCCATCTTATGCTAAATAATGCATAAAATAATAATAGCGGCTACTTTATACATGTATTTTATATATGTATATTGCGGCATATGTTTTGATAAAATTTAATAAATTAAATATAATTGTGGTATCAAAATAATTGAATAATAATTTGGTTGTATAATTTTAAAACTACATGTATTAACTTCACCGCTAATGCGTTTCTTACGTGGTCTATCGGACGTCTAAGTTTATCAAAGTGAATAATCATTATGATTACTTGAAAAAATTCCCTGAATGCAGAATATACCGCAAGTCTTCAACAAAAAAAATTTATAGTACGCTTTAAAAAATTTCACATTACGATAAGCGACGTGCCTGGCGCGCCCTGCGGGATCCGAAAAAGCTCTTTTTATCCCCGGCGACTCGAATTTGTCTCTTTATATGACACTTATATATACATATATATATATATATATATATATATATATATATATATGTATATAAGACAAAAGAAAGGAATATATATATATATTATTTTTTTTTCCTTTTCCCTTGTCATTTTTGAAACAACCCGCTGATCGGAAGCCCGAGTGGAATAAACACGGAAAAACGATCGTGAGGGAAGAGAAAGTAGAAGGGTGGTCAGGACCGGAGAAAGGGCGGTCTCGGCAAGAAGGAGGTGAAACTTTAAATCGCTATAATTCGTTTTCATGGACGTCCGCCAAATCCTACATCGTCTCTGATCCCAGCATCCTGACCACTTTTTCAAGCCCCTTCGAACTATACATGAGCATTTTTTTCTATCTTATCTCCGTACAACTTTTTTGTTGTCTGTAAAATTAGTCCTAACTTTAAATCAAGTCCTCGCCTATTATTTTATGGAATTATTTTACTTCAAAGTAACTTGAAACTACTGGTACTTTCAAGTCTTTCTTTTGACCCTGTTCGGTATACCATCAGATTATGTATACCATTGGTATGTATATCTTTCTGATTCTCCATTCGAACACGATCCACCTTTCGATGCAAATAAGTGCATCGTGATTCTTGATTTGCACCGCGTTCACACAGTTAGAAGGTATCTTCTAACATAGTTCTGGAAGTGACAAAAATTTTGCAGCTAACTGGAAACATATCTTTCTGTCTATATTGTTTCTTTATATTTATTAATATTATCAATATTATTACGTTACTTCAGCGTGACTGACATGTATTTAAAGAATAGTTCGTTTGAATCCAACAATCGCGAACCAGAATAGAAAAGATGTAAGATATCAAGTTAATACCTTTAAATAAAAATTTGAAATTTATCAAAATCTCTGAAAATTTTAATATTAAATATTCGAATTTTAATCATACCAAACTTTGTTATAACAAAATGTAGTTTGAATAGATAAATGGTAGAGAAAGTTATAGAGAAGAGTCGCTTGTGTCTATGCGACATGGGGGGAGGAGGAGAAGAGGAACTGAAAGGGATAAACATAGCATAATCGATAGTTATAAACGGACTGCTTCTATGGACACAAAACTGTCACGTTCTGTTGCTTTTCAAAGATTTATATACCTGCTTATGAATCGATTTCTCCAGATGCGTCAACGTTACGCCTATACAATTTAATATACTTAACTTGTATCCAATATTCGGTTATTTTGCAACATTATGATTATTATACGATAAATAAAATTTATTGCAAAATAATTTGAAATTTTTTATCAACATTATTGATTGCATACTAAATGATTAGATAAAAAAATATTTAGGAATTGTTAAATAATAAAATCTTTTGTAAAATTCTTATTTTGCAAATTCTCACTTTTCATGATTATATTATTTTATGTAACCACAAAAAAATATATTATAATTATAAATTAATATATTTGAATTTTCTGTACATTATTGTCTATTATATAGGGAAAACTCAATAATGACATTCTATGATCGTGTTATGTATCACCCGAGGCGACTATCTGTGAACTCGCATTTCGCACGATATTTCAAATAGTTACCGCGCTTGACGGGTATCCAATTACACCCAGCGTCATTATCGCCCGGTCACGGTATCCCATCGTATAGGAGTAAGTTCTTCGACAAACTAGAGAAACGGGGCGGAAAGTCAGACGGTCGCCAAACGGGGATGGTGTCAAGGAAGAAGGAGAATCCGATAATGAGACGTCGCCGCTTTGAACTCCGCGCCGCCGATCGGTTGCGAATCGAATTCGAGGAAGAAGGGAGGAAATACGGGCGAAAAGATGCAGTTGCACCTTCGGAGAATTGCGAATCTTGGTGTTCTGTGCACGACGATCCGCGGGAGAGTGACGTATCGACTAAACAATGTGCCACAGTTCGAGAAGACACGGCGCCGAGCGTGAAAACGACATCCGATCGAAACGGCTATCCGCCTCTTCCGCATCGCCTTCGTCCTCCGCCCCCGCATCCTTCGGATGCTCTTCCGTGACTATCGCGACTCGTTGTCTCGACTCTGCGACGTGTACCGAAATGTCACGGCGAGGCACGCCGGCCCGGGTTCGTCGCCCGCGTGCTCTGGGATTAAATCGTCCGGGAATAAACGTCTCGAACAGAAAGCATCGTTAACACGCTCACACAACGAGGAGAAAAGAAATTTAAACAAGCACAAGCGTTGAAAAACAAACTTCAAAACTTTTTAGCTGTATTTCATCGCATCGGTCTGTGCCAGGTTCTAATGTCTTACACAAGACGATCTGCAGCTACTGCATTTTTTTATACTAGCGATTTTTTTTAATAAAATGTGATAGGATACATTATCTTCAACTATTTTTTTAATTCTTTCTTTCTTCAATATTACATATTTTTGCCATTAAAACTTTGTCGAAATAGAGTTTAGTCGAATTTAAAAAATTAAATTTTCATTATCTATTTACTCTCTAAATTTTTTAGAGTGAAATTTTCATTCTAATCATAGAGTCACTGACCAATTCACTTCAATAGAGTGAATTTATTCATTCTAAGACAAAAACTGAAAAATTTCACTCTTATTTTAAAGTGAAGTTCACTCCTGAAGTTAACACTCGAAACTTCACTCCAATTTAAAGTGAAATCGCCTGCGTAGTTCTTTCCGTGTGTCACTTTTAAGTTAGAATAATGCAGCATAGGCCACAACGTACATAAAAAAACAGTGAAATGTCACTCTTTTTAGGATGAAGGATAAATGCAATAAAGAGCGAATAATTTCACTTTTTCGAAAAATTGAAATTTCACTCTACTTCGACTGGCAGTATTTTCATTATTGCTTGAAGTGAGATCCGACTCCAAAAGAGTGAGATTCCACTCTAAAAAATTTAGAGAGTATGTTTCTTAATTTTAATTCATTGAGCTTATTACGCATGTTCGCTTATCACTTTGAAATTATCGATATTGTAAATATTATGAAAATCCGTGTTAAGAATCCGTGAAACAGAAAATATCATGTATGCACAATGAAAAAGGTTCCTATCTATCGCGTTTGAGAAAATCATTTTGTCTGGTGTGATACGCAAGCATGCGATATGTATGGGATTTTTTTTTTAAAAAGATTCTGATAAAAGCGTACAATTCTTTTATACGCATAATATGCAATTCAATACGAGTTTCACTGCACACGATCGTCAAGGCAAACGACCACTGTGCACTGTGCGCAAGGTCAGGGGTCATCCCTGACCCTGCCACTTTTCGACCCCTCTAGAAGAAAAAAAAAAAGTCTGTAATAATCCCTCGTGACATAAAGCTATTTTTTTCGTCGCCTCCCACTTGCACCCACCCTACACCCGCAAATGACATGCCCCCGCAACGTAAAGAAGAATAAAGGGGCATATAATCGGCGCACGTATGTATGTACGTGGAACCCCACGACGTGAGTTCACCCCGTCGATCCTCTACCGCCGTATCAATAATAATGACTCTTCATACATACACGCGAATAGTGACTTATTTTTTCTTTCATTTACAATTGTCCAAAAAATAAATTAATCATATTGTCGTCGTCTTTTTAGTTTTGAAAGAAATTTTATCATCGAAAAAAGAAACTTTGCTTTAAATATCGAATATGTTAAACTGTTTACTATCATAATAATACCGTTAGTTAATAATCTTTTTTTATATGTAATTATGGTGATATATAAAGATTCTCAGAATAATAGCATAATAACAATTTTATGCGCGTTTATAGTAATGATTAAATAATAATAAAAATTATTAACAATCATTTGATCAATATTTTACTTTGATGATATTCGTGAGTATGAATATAAAAAAACTAAAATTGTCAAGAATATGCAGGTTTCAATAAAAAGTTTTCTTGACGATATATTTTCGCTTGCTAATAAATTTCGCGAATCATCGACATCGTTACAATAGACAATCGCAAAGTGCTTCTTAAACATTAATATTTATTACCCTTCGCTTGGGTACCTACTATTATCCGGGTGGAGGGAAGAGAAGCGGTCAGTGGAAACCACCGATAAAAGTTTTACTTGTCCAATGATTGTAGCAACGTGTGTAGTATGCAACGTAGTCATTTGGTGAAATGACGTTCGCGGCAGAAATAAAGAAATAACGCGAAAAGTTTCCACCGTCATTCGAAGCTTCCCTGCTTTCAAGATGTCCGACCTGTCATCGACTCAACCTTTGCGGTATAGCAACCCTCAGTTCCACTTCGTCATAATGATTATGTATATTAGATTATGTACAACAGAGTCACAAGTTTATTCGTGCGTGGCACGCGAATTATATAAAATGATAGATTTCTATTATTAAGTTAAAAAAATTCCCTATTTTGAACTGCCATTAGAACTACATTGTTTATTGAAGAATAGAAGTTTTATGAATAATGATAATAAGAACTGATATTAATTTCAATGTTCAAATAATAAAAAGTTTCAATGTTAAAATAATAAAAAAAAAATCAATGTTACATATATATAATTAATATATGATATTCATTTCACACAATATGTATAAGCAATAATCATAACAATATTTCTTTCATTTTTATTTAATATATAGAAAAAAGTACTTTTGATATTGATCTGATACTGAATTTAAATGTAATAAATACGCGATTATATTTCTCTCTCAAATTATTATGTGCATCGATCATTTATTAACACGAAAAAGTATGATGATTCCAAATATATACAGCAAGAAATCTATACAAAATCTACAGCAAAAACATTTTCAACAAAATACCGCACTCACACCGCGTGTGAAGCGGTGCGTACAAAATATGCCGCTTCTACCCCACGTGAAACGATCGCCCACCCCTGATTCCGACTCTTCTCACTACGCTCGCTTATATCACGCATGGTTATTAACGTAAAAAAAGGGCGCGCATTAACGCCACCCTCCTGGCTACCACCCTACCTCGGCGCCATAAATATAAAAAACAACCCTCACCCCTGAGATACCCTCTATCATCCGTGTCTGAACGCGACGCGTGAAAAACACGATTCGAAACCGACATATGGAGTCCCATTGGTCCTCTCCCCCCTCTCACCCCGATGGCAGTGACGAATGTCCGTTAGAAAAAAAATCTATTGATTTTACAACATTGTACTTAATGTTGCATAACGTTGCCTTACCTTAGTATTCTAGAAATTGCTTTCGATTTTTTTAAAGATGATATTTTGATTATATAAGCTAGATATGTGTTAGATACAATATTTTATAATAAAAAATACTATATTTTATAGTAAATACAGTTTCAAGTAAAGATATTTTTTCTCTAATAAAAAAGTTATTATAATATACATATCTCGCACACTAAGGTAGAATCAGGTAAATTAAATTATCTTCTTATAATAAATGTATAATTCGAAGTTATTAGATATTAGATTGATATTTTGTGTGGAAATTAAATGACTATGGACATAAGTAGTGCAGCATACCACATAGTCAATTCATGATAATAATTTCATTATTATATTATACTGTGTATATATAATATTAATTGCTGTGATTGCATTATCATATAATATAAATTAATTATTTGATAATTCGAAATATAATAAAAATATTTTGTCGTGAGTTTGATTAATAATACTTATGTATATTCGCTTTTGCCAAGATTTAAAACACATTACTGATAAATTACTGATAGTATTCCATATTGCAATAATTGTAAATCAATTAATGGCTTACATATAACGAAATGATAACGAAATAATGAAGGATATAGCTTCATTCTTTTGCACGGTAATGAGAAAGAGGCTCGATAGATGGAAAAATCGTCCTTTCCCCGTACTTGTACGTGTGTTATATGTTGCCAGGAGCGGTAATAAAAAATAACCAAGATATACAGGCCGTGCTTTGGGGGGCATAACTCCGCTAATGTACCCTACTGAAACCTATTCTCTGCTCCTTCGCTCTTTTCGTCTCCCCGTTGCTCGCCGGTGCCGTCACAACCCTTAGACCCATCTCGCTGTTAACGCGACGGAGGGGATGGTCCTTCGCATTAAGATCTACGCGCCACCGAGACACGATATCCATAAACTTCCTGCCGAGAGATCGTAGTGAGCTATCTCGTGCGCGAAACACCCACGACATGCGTGAAAATAAATTCGTAATTACATTAATGCCTGATAACATTAATATTGTGTTGTTTAAAAATAGTAACTTTCAATTGTGATAACGTTAGAATATTTGCAACGTTATCGCATCAGATTTTGACTACATATTTTTTTATTGGAAGTCAATTTCTCTTTGCGCATATTGAATTTTTAACACTCAACGTTAAATATTTTAATATAAAGCTCTTATGAAATTTCTGTTCCAATTCATTTATAATTAATTGCACAATAAGATTATGTTATTAATTTATATTTCAGGATGTCTATTCAAATCTTGTAAAAAAATTCTCTGATTTTCCACGTATTTTTTCAAAATTCCAAGTAAAGAAAATATAACAAAATTTCTTAATACAACTTTCTCTAAAGAAATTTTTTATTACATTATCTAATATTTTTCGTTCATGTATAAGAAAAACACACCTTTTAAGTTTCAAGTACTAGATTAAATTAAAAGTGCTAGTAAATGTACTAAAAAAAACTGAATAGCTCTCAAAAAAATAAACATTTTTCACTTGTATAAAATTTTTATTTCTTTAGCATTAAAAATTATAAAAAATGTGTACTTTATATTCAATTATGTTAAGATATTAAATATATAAACAAACATATATTTATAATATATTTTAAATGTAATATTATAATTTGTTTAGCTGACTGATTGGTGTGTATGAAACTTGCGTCTTACTTTGTAAAAATTCACTAATTTTTTAGAGTTCTGGCCAGTAAATAAAAAAAAATCTTCAGAAATTGAGACGCCAAGTTCATGCTCATGCATCTCATTTTATCTGTTAACAATTTTTTAAGCATTTCTTGCCAAATTTTAAACGCTTGAGAGTTTATTAATAATTCTACAAAAAGTTTTATACGTAAAAATTATTAGAATATTAATTAAACAGATTAGATATCGCCCGAAATGCCAACCGTATCAATACCGAAATGAGACACTGATTGTATTTTGATAAAGTTCTATCGACTTTAATGAGATTTCGTATCAGTAATCACTTTTAATTTCCAGAGAGAGTCAAAATTATTGGAACATTTATTAAACAAATTAAATCGTCCGAAATGCCAAACGCATAAATATCGAGATGTATACAAGAAATTACGCGTGAATATTTTTAATATAATATGTATTATATGTATTCAAAAATAACATCTAGTAAGAAATGCTAAAAAAAGTCAGCGGACAAACTAAAACTTTGACACTTCAGTTTGTCCCGAGCCATTCTTTTTTTACTATTTACTTAATATTCCAACTCTATAACTATTAAAAATAAAACTAGAATTCTCAACAATTAATAAATTTTCACAAAGTCAGACGCCAGTTTTCACACATAATAATTGTTTACAATATGAGAGCAAAATTATCAAAAAGAAAAAAATGTCCTAAATGTCAATAAAATTCTATGAGGCTTCTTTGATTTTTCCAAATACAAAAGAAATCTCTGAAAAGTTCCAAAAGATTTTCCATGTGTTTTCAAGGAGTGGACACCCTGTATTCCTAAGATTTAAGCTAAAGTTTAAGATCGGACAGTTTAATCTTAAACATCAAATATTTCTAGATAATTAAATCGCTGCGTACAGATTTAAATAATTAAGCAAAGAAAAAAGATATTCATATTAAAAACACATTGCACATCAAAGAAGAATTCTTGTATGAATAAATAATTTTAGCATGAGACCTACACTTCTGGCTTTTCTTAAGCGACGTCAGCATTAATTACGTGGCATCTAACTGGAGTGCAAAAGGAACAGGGATAGCGTCGTTAGTCGAGGGCTGCGGAAAGAAGCGGCCGCCGCGGAGTCATAAACGTGAGTTATGTCAGCAGTTAGATAGTTGAATCTCAGTATTCTGTGTGGCGCTCTTTCGGTCCGTTAATATCTTCATTACTAAATCATCCTCGTCTTTCCCCGAGATTCTTCTCTCCTTGCGCGCCCACACACACGCGTGCACACAGAGTTGTACACGCACGTGTAAGTAGACCAGACAGCAATTTCTGGATATGGTCCTAAGTATCGCCATTTTCATCCACGGCACATCTCTCTTTTATACTACCGCCCGATAAGGTCAATGGCAGAGGCAAAGTTACAGCTTAAATTCCTCGCGAGATTTCGCAGCGAATTACCGCCACTAAACTATAGTGTACTTATAGTGCTCATGATAAGAAATGATTCATTTTTTGCGAAAATTTTCATATTCAAATTTATTGTTTGATTCATTTACTAAGAAATTATATCTAAATAATATGCTGATATAACTTAAAGTTAGATTTTATACTTCGTTGAACTTTAAATTATAATATATATTCAAAATAAATATGTA
The DNA here is from genome assembly GCF_047496725.1 of Anoplolepis gracilipes. Taxonomy (NCBI): domain Eukaryota; kingdom Metazoa; phylum Arthropoda; class Insecta; order Hymenoptera; family Formicidae; genus Anoplolepis; species Anoplolepis gracilipes. The sequence continues at coordinate 4,234,165 of NC_132974.1, forward strand.
AAGAAAAAAATATTCTTATATAAAAAAGTAATTTATAAGCGTTATTTATAAGAGTTATTTATACATATATAACAATCTATATATATTATATATGATAAAAAAATGTTATATAACAGTATTTTTTTTCAAACCTTTCTCTTTCTCTTTATACTCGCAGAAATAGTAAATTATCTTATATTTAGATTTATACAAGTTTTAAATTACTGTTTCAATTGAATATTGTTTTTAGAAATTGTATATTACGAAATAAATCTGTGTCATAATCAGATTAAATATTTTTATGCAAGTGATATGCCAAACAGTCATGACGAACAAACTTTCCATAGCAATGTGAATGACAAGAGATGAGCGGCGCATTTGAATCGAAAGCCTACCTCTCTCACTTCTTTCTCTCTACTTTCCTTGTTCTCTTTCTCTCTGTCTCTATTCCAGCTACTGTTGCAAATGCGCTTTCTACCAGGAATTAAACTGGCAACTTTAAATTAAACCGTTCGTACGAGCGGGTCGTAGGGCCTGACACTTACGATAATTCACGTCGACCCACGTTGACGGTTGAGCCGTGTCGCATACAAATGGCGAAAATTCGTACGATCGTTACCTCTGCGCAAAATAAAAAAAAAATTTACCGACACGGACTCGCCAACGAAAATAAAAAGGCAGAGCGCGGGAGGGCAAGGAGAGAGAATATCGTGTGCAATGAATATGTATCGTTGAGAACGAATGTCCTGAACGTAGAGTAAATTGTTAATTCTTAACTAGGAAGCTTTCTCTACTGTTTACATATATAATTATTAGAAAACACAAATACTTCTTCAGAATAACGTGAATAATTTCAAAAATGTTATATAGCATAAATTAATATACTCAATATTCAAACTAAATTTTAATTAGATATTTATTGCAGATTAGAATATTAAGACTAATCATGTGTAATGATGATAATGAATGCATTCATCATCATTTCATCTAAATAAAAGTAGTACAATATACTACGATTTATTATTTTTTTTTTGCTATTTTTTATCGCATATATAAAAAATAAAGCTTTGATTGAAATAAATTTATACGTAGAAAACATATATAAATTCACAAACGCGCGCTTTGGTTTGCAAATGGGAAGAATCAGGCGGTGTTGAAATTGAAACTCACGGCGAGTCCTTTAAAAGTTATCGCGAAGGGGATTGCGGAATCTCTCCTCGGTCGAAGGAGCAGAAAAGATCGCGTTAACGACGTGCTCGACAATTAACCCCAGCCGGAAGGGCGGAGGACTTTCCGTCGCGGTACGACGAACAAGCTGGGACAATTAATTAATGCCGGCTCGCTCGCTTAATTCGGGGCGCAAACGAGTTGGATCGTCGGCTTACCGGGCGTACCGATAACTCTTGGCTCCTGATGCAACCTGTTGCTGAGGGCACGAGAGAGGAGAGGAGGTACGAGAGAGGCGCAAAAAGAGGAGAGAAAAAGAAACAGAGAGAGAGAGAGAGAGAGAGAGAGAGAGGATAAGAAAATCGGGGTGTCAGATGTCTCGATGGTGGCCGACTCGGGGGCGGCCGTGATGCTGCGAGCTGGCAATTAAGCCATCAACCCTTAATGAATGAACTCGCTCAAGCCGAGCCACCAACTCTGCCAACCCCATTAGCTAACTAACCCCGAGTTATTTGCATGTCTGACGGCGAGGGTGAACACCGAGATTCGCCGGCACAATTACGAGTGACTTTATGGTCAGGTGCTTAAAGGCTTAAAGCTGACGAGCCCTTAAATGACATTCTCGCTGTCTAAATACGAAAAGTCCACGTCGCGAAAGAAAATTGTTACGAGAAAAAATCGTTTATGAGATTCTATCGATGGAAACGTGTTAATTTGATTTTTTATAAAAATATATTTAGATTAATTCTATACCTTGTCTATTTTTTATTAACTTTAATAAAAATCTACGCATAAAATGTAACGTTGAAGAAAGAATTTAATATCAAAATTTCATAAACCTATGCATATATGCCGGTTATGCGACAGTGATCACGACGACGGACTCTTCCGACCGAAGTTAAGGAGCGTTTAATTAGAGCAAATTGAAGCGTCCATCGCTCGTTCTACCCAATTTCACACGCGAATGCACCCCACGTAGAACGACGAAGGGCGATTTGATCTCAAGGCGTGAAAAGCGATGAGATAGTCAAGCTCCTTGACCACATGGGTTGTCTTATCTGCGAAATGGATCTCAAAGGACACACGCCGAACGAATCCTTCCTTCGGTGGTTGTACGACGGTGCGAGGTGATGCGTGAGCGCACCTGCAAACAATCGGGAATGCGTATCGCAGAAATTTATGCCTTGAGGGAACCGAAATAAACATACGCAACACTGCCGTTTTATGTTAACATTCGCGCATCCCTGCATCGCTGTAAACAAGCTTTAAGAATATCAAATATGCTACGGCACTTTCGAAGAATTTTATATATGCATAAAAGATTTACAACACACATGTGCTGTTTTCTTTGAAATTACTTAAAAATTCACATACCTTATAATTCTTTTTCTTTTCATTATTATATTTAATTCAGAAATATTTTAATATTACAAATGATGTTTGTATCTTTTTATATATTAATAGTTAGAAATATATTAATATTATAAATGATGTTTATATCTTTTTTCATTCTTACCATTTGCATTAAACTTTGTATTATATTTTTTTACGATATTTTTCTATAAGAAAATTTAATTTATCTAACAAATTTTACATATTTTTTTCTTAAATATGTTTAAATATTTCATATCTTTTTTACAGCCAATTGTTTATTTGTCAAAATAAATCTTCACTTTTTTTCGAGTATATAAATAATAATGCAAAAATAAAAATCGACAATTATTTTTTTAAATGACGCAATCTCGTAAATTCCGGGTGGGTTTGATCAAAAGGTGTATCTCTACTTGGGGAAAGGGGAAAGGGCGAATGTGTTTTGTACCTGCACGGTACGGTGAGATCGCGTGTCGAGACGCACTTTGTCCTCCTAACTCCTTATGCCTTATCCAGTCCTTAGCGCGGAAACGCTAATTCGTTGATTATCCTAATGACTGTCGGGAAGTCAGCGGGAAGGAAGCAAAACCACGCGCGCGCCATGAACCTCGTCTTGATTTATTCAGTGCAGAGTCTTTGAACGTGCCGCGAGCTCCTCGTTACGCGTTACGTTTACTCGATCATCATTGTTTCATCGATAAAACCGCTCTTACGTTCGCGACCTTCGATTAATTCATGAGAGACGCTTAACTACTACGTAACTAATGTGATTTGCGAGCGAGTTGGGAAAATGCGCGACCAATTTGCGAAATTAATTGCCAATGAGGTATATCTTTAATGACGTATAGTATCTAATTAATTTCAAGGTCTTGTTCCCCGAAACACGTCATGTTGACTATACCAATTTGGATCGTTAAAAAGAAACGAAACATTGCATAATCCTTGTGTAATATTGGCTTGTACGATTAAGTGTTAAAATAACTGAGAATATTTTCAGCCTATATTGGTTTGTTTCTTCAATTATTTTGAATAACATTAGCTTATATAACTGTGATATTTATTACATGTCGCGATATATGCGTCATGCTTAACATTCTAGAATTTTTATTTGTATATATTAAAGACATATATTTAATTTTTACTTTTTTACATATAATTTCGTAATTGGAATGATTTATAGAATTTATATTATATATTTTTTCGCTAAAATAATATTCAGAATTCACTTCTGTTATAATAAAAATAATAAAATAGATTATTTCTGGATTAAACCTAACGAGTTCTGATGAATCTAATAATTGTATCTGTATTATAGTAAGGTTTCTTAATCCAACGTGACAACTCTGATGCCCCAGTTTTTATCCTCATTTACATATCTATAATATACACCTTTATATACAATTTTAACATTTTACCGATTAATATAAAAAATTTGTAAGATTATTAAATGTGTGTGTGTGTTGTGCATCATTTGATACATTATAGAAATTACGTTAAACCAAAAGTAAAAATTTGTATTTTTATAGTTTTCTGCAAACTAATCATGTGTTTTTGTTTTTCTCACAATTCTCGAGAAAGAAAGTAAATAACGACCAAATTTATAGTAGTTGTAACAATAAAATAAAAAAGAAATATATATATGTTACTGTTTAATCATATGAAAGTAAATCAGTCAATAACTAATCATTTAACATAATATAAATCAATAATTTAACTACTTAACATAATACAAATCTCATTTATGTTATGTAAAAAAATTATGGTAACTTTGTTTTATTATCTATTTAACTTATCTATAGTAACTTTTACAGTAATTTATAGTAACTCAAATATTAATAAATTATCGCACAAAACAAACTTAATGTAATTTTAACTTCGTTTGTGCAAAGATTTATGATTAAATCTAAGTTTATTCGATGCATAGACAACGATGAATTTAAATTATTTCTGTCATAGTCGTCACCGTGATAAGGTTTCTTAATCGTACCAGAATATAATACTAATGTCCTACTTTCGCGCCCTCCAGTTGTCCGTATATAATTGCTTTCACCCTGTTTCTATTATCTAATACGCGAATCGATAGCAGCGAGTATTGATGCATCACTAGTCTATAGTACTAGATATACTTGCATGATCAAAAAATTTAAATATTATCATATACATACATGTATCTAGCTGTTTAAAGCTTATTATTCGAATATTCACAGCAAACTTTATTTATGCTTTAATTAAGAATCATAGAATTTGTAATAAAATGTTTTTTTTTCCTTCTAGATGATTAAAAACTATAAAATATTCTAGCTTTAATTTGAAAGTCATGACAATCTTTAAAAAATTAAGGATTATTAGATTTATGCCAAAACAAAGCGTAATGATTTTACATAGAAATACACTTTTATTATATATCATTAAAGATTTTAATGTGTTTATTCTTTGAAATGCTAGACAGATTATACATATTTTTCTATATATTATTCTTCAATTTCAAATTTAATTTTATAATTCTCGATATTTTTATTTTTATTTTTATTTATGTTTTAATATAATAATAGAATAATAATATAATGATTAAAATGACAAATAATTGCTTGAATTATCTACTGTTTATTATAGTTAGATTGTCCGATTCTGAAGGATTCTGACATACATCTCGTTATTTCTTTTTGTGACGATAATAAGAGGCGATAATAAACGCCAAGGCCTTGGATATTAAAATCTCTCTCCTCAGAAGTCCTCGAGTACCTCCTCGGGAACGGATGGAAGTGGTACTTCTGGTATTGTTTGCAGGGTCGACTTGAATCCTCCTAATTAGAAAATTCTCATCGCGACCCCGCTGTCGCGTGCGCCTTCTTTCTTCGGTGAACCTTTTTATTATACGAGGGCGTAACAAGGACCAAGGGGGTGCCTCAGTAATTATTATTCAAATATTTTCTTTTGCCCGTGCCCGCCGCATTAATATTTACAATGCCTTCCCTTTGGCCAACCCCTTGCCTAGGGGTGTCTATTGAGAAAAGAGTTCGCGGTTCGAGCAGACGTTTCCACCTTTCTTATCTTGCATCCCGAAAGCAATATTTTTGAAGAAAATTATATTGTTTCAAAACATTTTTATACAACTTGTTTTTAATATTGCAATGCAAGTTATAAAAAAATAATGCTTGAGTATACTGTAATAAAATAATTTTCAAAGAAAAAGTATGTTTTTAATTAATGAAAGACATCTTAATAATTTATACATTTGGGATGAAAAAAATAAAAATAAATTAAATACTGAAAATATTGCGAGATGACAACAGCAATATTTTTCGAAATCATCATATAAATTAAAAGTGATGCTGAAAACTTTGTTTAATTGCAAGAAAATCTTTTAAGAATCATAATTTTATATGATATTTATTATCGCATCCATATCATCGCAAGCTTTCCTAAAAATCGATAAATTATTACTTTCACAAGTAATAGAGAAGTTAAGGTTTTTGTTTTATGCTTCTTCTATATTTTCTAGTATTATTGAATTATTTCTGTCAAACCGACACAAAATCAATTAAGATGTCGTATCTTGCTATTCGATAGCTAAGAAAGCCGCTTCACGGCAAGGTCAATCTCCTTGCGTGACAGAAAGAGACTCGCCGAGCGTAACTTTTCCATGCGGAGTACATTCCGGGGACGAGTGCATTAAAGTTGTATCACGTTGCGACGTCCGCGTATAAGTTAGGTTTGCAAGGTGCGCGCATGCATAATGTGAGGCAGCACGTTCTCCGTGTCGAAGAGGTATGATTCCGGCCGCGTCTGAGATGCGCGTAACAAGCCGCACACCGTTAGTCGAGCCCAACCACTCGTCCACAATTCCTGGCGGAGAAAACGAACCCCTTCGGTTACTCCCTAACGATGTGCCAACAAAATACGGATAAGGAGACGAGGAGCGTAAGCAGATCGAGGGCGAAGCTGACGAGCGTTACACGCAAAGACGGAATAAAAAGTAAGGGTGCTGTTCGGGGTGGAAAGGGCGGAGGTAGACAAATACGCAGTAGCTCGACGAGACACGACGAAACGAACTGAAAATCGCTGGCAGCGAAGACGTCTGCCTCCTCGTCTTCGAGAAAGAGGTTTCTTTTCCCCCTCCTTAATTATCCGACTGACAATTATTTTTAACGACTTCGCGATATCTTAACGAGACCTAATCCGCCGACGTGGCGTCCGTTAAAAAGAAAGAAGCGAAAGGGGGAAGATGGTAAAAAAGAGGTCGCGCTATAAGGGGTGTCTCCTTACCGCTTCTTTTTAATTCCTCTTGCTGAAATCTCTTATTACCGTGCTGTAACATTCCTGCCGGTGGGCTACCCTCCGGAAAGATTCCGAAGGACCCGCTCTTTCTTACGGTTGACTTTTGTAACGGCGACACGGATCCACGCCGTGCAATTAGAGAGCGAATAATAATAATCTTCGTGACGAATTGAGATTCATGATTCTCCTGTCTTATTAAAATACTGAGGCGAGCCTGTTTTTTTTTTTTTTTTTTTTTTTTTTTTACAATCTTAATGTTTGAATAAAAATTTAAATATAATTTTTTCAAATATAAATATTTATAAAATTGTGCTTAAATAAAAGTATTAAATGTACCCTAAAAAAAGGATGTTAATATTATTATTTACAAATTTTTTGTATATAAAAGTATAAATAAAAGTCATTTTTATAAATTATGAAGTTGTTTTATTTTTAGAAAAAAAAATTTTTTAATCAAGCGATATTTTGGTTTTTACAAGAGAGCATAGTCAATCGAAAAGTACAGGAATTGCCAAATGCGTATTAATGTGAACATAACGCAAACAACAGGAAAAGTCTATTATTATCTGACGCGACTCACGTGAGAGCGTCCACTCCCATTTTCGATCCCCATTACCGTACGGTAATCGTCTAATAATTGAAGTGAGGTAATTACCGCGCGATAGGCTACTTCCCACGTCCGGCGCGCCTGGCTCATTAAGTCGTCGCTTAATGATAGTCGCAATCGGTCAGTCTCTGCCCACTATGGTCACGGCAAAACGCATAGTCATAACACTCGGCGCCAGTATTAGTTAATCTCGTTTCATTATTTATCGCCTCGAAGGACTCGGATTTATTCTTCCGCGTTAAGCGAAATCCAATGACACGTCATTAGTCATCTCGTGTGATCGTTGTATTTTATTTATAATTTATAGTATTTTATTTATACCTCGCATCTACAATGAAGACGTTTTGCATAATAATCATGCAAATCTGTAATTTATTTTCCAAACACTGCCTCTCTCTCTCTCTCTCTCTCTCTTTCTCTCTCTTTATTCATCGGATAAACGAGAATTGAAACTTCGAACCACGGAATAGATGCTACCGCGCGTACGTTGGTGCGTCAGGGTCAACGATGCTCAACACCGATGCGTATTTATAGAGATAAATACCAAAGTGCTACCGGATACACCGCTGCCTCGAGCCCACTTGTCACTAAGGATTACTCGTGTTCCCACTGAGCCTAGCCTGCGACACTTTGGGCAGGGGCGGATTAGAGGAAATAAACTTCAATAGCAAACAGATTCTCACGCGACGCGTTCTTTAATCGCAAGTTTACATATAAAGATAATAAATTGATTAATCAATGACAAGTAAGGTATTTGTTAAATTCACAAAAAAGATTTTAACAGGACACTAATTACTTAATATATGTTAGTATTTTTATTTATCAAATATAATGAATATTACAAAAAATAAAGCACAATAATCAATAGATATAAATTAATTCAATCATTTAAAGGATAAAGCAAAAATAATTTTTGTTATTGTCATGAGAGTTTTAATGGTATGAATGATCAAAGATCTCACAAAAGATATACGCGGATGCATTCAAATACGACCAAGTCTCGTATCTCCGCAAATCCGCCCCTGTCTCTTTAGGGGGCTCTGGTACCCTTCATGCCGGGTCTCCGCCGCGGTTCTGCATTTAAATAATTAAAGATCCGCCGGGACGGATGAACGCACGGACTCGTCGTATTAATGGGATAATCGAGCGTTCAACGTCGACCGAGAAGCAGCAGCTATAAGAGCGATGAGAGGAAAGAAGGGAAAGAGATAGGTGGTGGTGGTGGTGGTGGTGGTGGTGGTGGACGGGTGATAATGATTTTATAGTCAGCTGAACTGTACGGGGGAGGGGGATGTGAGACAATTGACTCGATAATACGGGTCTTCCTGCCTGGCACCCGTTGATACCGACGGCGAATCAAGTGCGAACACCCGGCTAAGAGAAAAAGAGCGAGAGTTAGCGGGAGGGAAAGGGAGAGAGAGAGAGAGAGAGAGAGAGAGAGAGAGAGAGAGAGAAAGAGAGAGAGAGAGAGAGAGAGAGAAAGAAGGAAAGAGAAGGACAAGGATAAATGCTCCATTCGCTAATGACCCCGGTGCCTCTTTAGGGACGGCTCCTTGACTTAGGCTACCGGTCGAAGACCTCTCCATCTCTTCGTGAGATGCCGAGAAATCAAGTACCTGACAGCGGACTCCACCTTCTGGCTCCTGATGCATCCTCGTCGCGTTCAGAAATTCGATGCTGCCAGTGACTCGTCACCTGCGCGGGAGTTCGAAGCCGCCTGAAAGGCTCGCTAAAGCGCGTTTGATCCAGATATTCATTAAAGTAATAACGCACACTTGGATAACGCGACGAGGGAATAATCAAATGTCATAAAACGTAAGGTGGGACATATATAAATAAAAATCCACCAAAGAATTGGTATAAGATCATGTTTTTATCCGTGAGAAACTTGAAAAATATTAAGATCTGATAGATAGATAATAATTAGAATGATAAATTTTTAAACAAAGTGCGATAATCACCGCACCAACAAGAATAGAAATGGAAATGAAAAAAAAAACAAATCATATACAATACATATATAGATTTGTAGAAACTTTCGAGTTCTGCAAGCTTGAGCAAAATTCACTGATAAAATACTAACTCAAATATTCTCATAATTTTTTAAACGATCAGAGATGCATCTACAATTTTACAATCAAAAACATATTTATCTTCTTTTTTATAGCCAGCCTATTTTCTAAAATATATCAAAGATTTGGAGAACGGTCATTACTGAATTAATACTGATATCTAAAACATTTAACATATGGATACTTGCATCTTTCCGTCGTAAAAAATATTTATTTCATTATACCACTTTACTACACTGAATGATACAGGTGTTGAAGGAACACCTGTCTGTAGCTACACGCGGATCTGATGTTTTGCACACAAGACTTTTAGATTAAATATTGTCCGGCATCATCATAATCCTTCAATATATCTGATTAGAACAATATGCAGTTGATTTTAATCTTGAATACACAACGTCAGATAAAACTTAATTACTTTTCATAACGTATCATCGATAGAGATTTATTAAATTAAATTTATTATTTCTTACAAATCAATACTTTAATAATGATTAAATTTGTATAAATCAGATATGTAATCAAAACATTTTTCTACATTATTAATTAAAAATTATACTTATAAATTCGCTAGTTGTTTAAATAGTTGCAAAAAACTAAACTTGTAAATAAATTATATATATATATATATATATATATATATATATATATATATATATATTGTGTATATATATATATATATATATATATACACAATACAGAAAAAAATTAATTAGTATTTCTTAAAAATCAATATCTCAATAATTAATTAAATTCATAGAAATCAGCAATATAATAAAAAAAATTTTCTTTTTTTTTAATCTAAAATTGTTTAATAAAAAAGTTTTTAATAAAAAAATTATATATTATAAGCTCGCTATTTTTTAATTATATAATAATCAGACTTAATCATCTATATATATATATTATCAATAAAAAAAATAATGTTAAAAAATAATCTTACACATTTTATATAGAGATTATTTTTATACAAATCTCGCATATAGGGACAAACTTTTTTATTAAAAGAAAAGCGAAAATCAACTCTGTAATTTTGTTGGCGAGAAAAAGATTCGAAATAAAAGGTGGACAGAAAGGCGGAGGAGGAAGAAACGTCCGCTTTCGCGTGCGGAGGGTCTGAACGAGCGTAAAAATAGCCCTGGGACACGTCAATAATTAATTAACGGAATTTATCGATACGCCGGCGCCGTTATCTTGTCCGATACGCGTACGAAGCGATTTCGTGGCCGAGCCGCGAGATAAGCCGTCGTCAATTCATTCGGGTCTGCGTCGTTCGCGTGGAAATTACGACTTCCTCGTGATCCCTGACATCTAACATTTTCTGAGAGGGACGAGGGGAATCTGCTTACACCGAACATCGCCCAGGGTATTAAAGTCGATCGAATGAGCAGGTGACTGGTTGAGCTGATATTTGGTATGTTTTAAGTTCAAACTTTAGACACGACGTACTACTTTGTTTGCATTCTCGGTGTTAATCTCACATAATATGCATATAATAATATCTAAATATAATTTCTCAGTCTTAAACTTTTTATAGGATTTTGCAGTATGAATTTTCGATAAATATAATATATAACTTCAATTATTATATATTATTATTTTAATTTTAATTTAAATTAATTTAATTATTAATATAAAATTATTTTTTAATCTTCAAGGTAAACTCAAAAATGCTCATGTCTATTACATTACTTATATTTCTTTTGCAATGTTAATGTGTATTAATAATATAAAATGTATCATTATTAATTCATAAATAAATTTCTGCATTTACATGTATATTATCGTCAATATTCGTAAAAGCATAATTTTAATAAATAAGACGTGACTTATTATTAGCCGCGTATATTACCGTATATTAATAAAAAAAAAAAACATTTTGCGAATAACTTTAAATTATTACTTGTTTATGACATATTTTTTCTCCATAGTGTGTTCCCTTAATCACGTAATCGCAAGACTTTGTATAGCGCGATGCCATATGAATTAAACAAATAATCAAGTAAATTATGGCATTGCTCACGGCACTTTTCAGAAACATCTCCTCGCCGTAGGTTAATTATAAGAATGGCTATCGCGATTTCTCGAAGACCGAGGAGAGTCGCACCTTTACCACTTCGCCATCGCTTTAATCGGAATTGACCTGTTTTTAACGAAGCCGCACTTTGCGTGAGCGAACAGGCAAAGCCATTGATCCTGCGGTTCGCCAGGACACGATTTACCTCGAGGACCGTGTCCTCGGGTCCCGCATCGGGTCTCAAAACCCTCTCCAACATCAGGCCTTGACGTCTTAAGCGGGGTGGGGCGGTCATCGAACGAGATAACGAAATTAGCCCGACCGCTAATTTATTTCCTAATTCCCGCGCGAGCGGAGGTGTGAAACAGTCGTTTCGGGCCATGGTATCGACGATAACGGGTCTGGATAAGGAATAAAAAGAGGAGAGGATTCCTTCTCGTACGTGGTCGGTCGACGACGGGCGCGTGAAAGAAAGAGAAAGAGAGAGAGAGAGAGAGAGAGGCAGAAAGAAAAAGAAAGAGAGGCAAGAAAACGAGAAAAGAAAAAGAGAGAGAAAGAGCCAAGAGGAGATAATGCGAAGGCAGGAATGCACGCCCACGTTCACGACGTGTTTTCCTATACACGTATACGTGTGCGGTGGTCAACCACGTGAGAACGCGCTAGCACGCACACGCGGAATGCACCGTTGTGCATACTTCGCGTAACGGGCAGTTATGGCACTCCGCAGATCCTTTCCTCAGCGGTACTAACTCCACCTCCGAGATTCATCTGCCACGGTAGTCCACGAATTTCCCCGCTCTATATGATGAATCTCAAACCAGAACGCGCATTACAAGCCGTTAAAAATTCCACGTTAATTTTCTTCGTTGTTTAATTATTAATTAAATAATGAGGTAATTGACAAGACGCGTGACGAGAAAAAATATCGTATATTTATTACCTTAAGCGTAAAATATCGCACGTTTCGCGTTATCATATTGGCCTTTAGATGTATTTCCAAACTTGATAGATATTACGGTTTCAGCAATTCTTCCTCCTTTCTCTTTCGTCTCTTTCTCTTTATCTTTTTATTTCCTTACCTATCGTATTCTCCTTTTAGTATGAGCTAATAATAAAAGAATACTTTCTTAAGAGCATCGTTACATTTGTAGCTTCTTACTTGATGTTAAACAAATCTAGGCGAGGAAGGACAGTTTATAGATCTAAGCTTTTCAAGAAATATCAATAAATAAAGAATACCTTATAAGAGGATATAATTTTCCCATTTTTATCAGTTTAACTTTCGTTTAAAAAAACGTATCTATAATTGTCGGATTGTCTCGATAATAAATATAATAAAATGTAAAAATATTTACTCTCTACTTTCTGTAATACTTTGTCTAATATATCATATATATATATATATATATATAATCTAGATATAATAGTTATATATAATAATTATTATTCTGTAATATAATCACATGATAATAATTTAATAATTTTTTAAATTTTCTTAAGAGAAATTTAACAAATTAATAAAATAATTCAGACGATCGATTCTAGTCACGATCACTGACTGTCATTCAATGACGTGCTACTTCGAACAGCAACCCGTAACATGACGAATTGCATTTTTCCGCGCGCGCGTCTTTGAAACAGCCGTTAAAATTCCTGAACGCGTTAACTAACGACATTCCCGATTATTCTGTTCACCGGTCCTCGAATGCAAGTTTATGGCTGCCAGGTTATACAGACTTATACCTACTTACCACCAGAGTCCATGGGTCTGACACGGAAACTCGCTCGTAAATTCCCGCCGAACAAATTTCCAGCATGTGTCGTGGCAATCTTGAGGTCAGTGGTTCTCACGTATAAAGAATCCGAAAGAAAGGCAAGGTCTTCAGATCTATAACAATTAACAAAGTAGCCAAATTAAAAAGAGTGCATTAAAAGTTTGAAAAACACGAATGCTTCACACAATTTTGATGTATAGTGCTAATTTAAGAAAGATCATTCAAGATATTTTATAAATGACATGTGTATACTTCCACAAATCCTACAAATAATTAGTTTAATTATTTAATTAAGTTAATTATAAATATCTACTATATATATATATAATGTAAAAAATATATTTAAACTATAAAATAAATATAAATGTAATACATTTCAATTATAAATAAATATAAATATAAAATAAATCAATAGAGAGACACAGTCTCTATTTAATAGCACAAAGAAATATTTTATAAATTAATAAATGAATAAATTTGATTAGGAATTAATAAATTTGATTCATAAAAAGTGTTGAACTTTTTTAAGTAAAAATGAAAATAAATTAAAAATATAACGAAACTTTCTTCCCTGTAATACTTGCTCTATTATACTTGAATAAAAAAAGCTAATAGGTAACACATGCTAACTCACATTACAGAGTCACAGAAAGTTCGTTTCAATTGAGAGCTGTTTGCGCGTATTGAGTACCATATAAATGCGCTCCATTAGCATCACGGTCAGAGTAATTCCCGGCGCAAAGGATTAAAGCATAGTGGCATGCTGAAATTAAATAATGAGTGTCCGTGTCGCGATGACGATCACTGGGGACTTGGGAGCGGCCGGCAATCAGAATCTCGCGCATACACACGCCGGTCACACATTTAAACAAAAACACACATCGCGACATTACCGAAGCACTACTATCTCAATCCGTACGCAAATGAGCCCCACTGAAAAGACGGGACGAAAGTGATGTGCGTATATAGTGGCGAGTGTGTGCCTTTCGTCTCCGTATTTGCACGCGGGTGTGTATATACATATACACATGTACGCATGCAAATGCCAAGACGAAAAGCACACGCGCGCGCACACACAACACAGCCTCCGTTGACTGTCTAGGAGGAGAAGGTGCCGGAGGACGGAAGGGAGGACGAATCAGAGCCACTCAAAGGAATAACTAGTGATCATTAAGAGTAATAATCTCTCTCCTCGACCGTTTTGATTGTTTCAAGGGTGTCACACGAATCGTCCGTGACGCGCTACGCGTTATTTATATACAACGATCTTCCTTATTATATTATATATCGTTTCTGTCTCTCTCTCTCTCTCTCTTTCTTCTCTCTCTTGCATGCGAAGAAGCGATAGTGACCTTGAAATAAAGAACACTAAAGATATTACATACATTAAGTCCGCTTTATCTCCGATTGGATGCTGTACAAAATTCAGAACGGCAGAAATAATGAAAATATCAATGTTTATCAATTTTATATCTCGATGGCAGAATTAAAAATATAACTTTTTCATGCCAAAATAGATATTTCTAAAGTTCTAAAATTTTTTTATACATGCGTATAAAATTTATATAGGAATCACTTTTAATCGACAAAAATTAGAATGATTTTGTTTAAATATTTGAAAATTTTTGTATACAAAGATACATGTACATAGTGATGCAATAATAAACAAACTCTGTCATTATCTTAAATAATTTATATAATATTATTTTACAACAAAGAAGTATTTATCCAGAAAATCTCGCAAATTAAATTTAAAAAAAATCTCACGGTTATTCACATGGATTAAATTAAACTTGAGCAAAATGGTTCATGATTTTTGTCTTTCACTTAAAGATTACGATATTCTGATTCCATAATAATGCCTGTCGTCCACCACACGTTTCGCGCACGTTTATTTGCGCGCTCGACCATCATTATTCAGCCGATTATATCAAAGAGCGAGCTGCCTCCGATACCGAAGAGCGAGAGCCCGTGGGGCCTCGGTAATGAATTTGCCACATTCCCGCGAACGCTACAGAGCCGTAAAGGGGAGCACAGAACAGCGACCAGAACTATACAACATGGTCAATGTTGTTGCGTTAATCCCCCATTTATCCGTAACACTTTTCTCCCTTCTTTATTGCACGGCCGTGCCTCCTCGTTCCGAGAAAGGCCTTTTCGATGGCGAAACATAAAAACGCGGATTATTTGCTTGTCCAATCGAGGTAAAACCATAATCCACGCGAGTGCAAAATACGCGAGAGAAAGAATGGGAGAACCAAGAGAAAGAGAAAGAGAGAGAGAGAGAGAGAGAGAAAAGTGTTGGTCAAACAGTGGATCACCATGCGTGTGTATCAAGGATTCTCATTAGACAACAAAGAAGGAACGGAACCGGGCCCTGGCACTTTGGGATTCTGCCGTTTAATAACTATCAATTCCATCGCCGACGTTGAAAGACAAACCGGAGGAAGAGAGAAAGAGAGAGAAAGCTTTCTCGCTTCCTCCCCTTTCGTTGCCCTCCTCGTCTTCCTCGCGCCTCCCTACCAGCTCCGATAATTACAGCCGTGCGTCCAGCGAATGAGCAGGGGTATCATTAACACTTCCTGTCTCATAACGACTCCTCATCTGATACACGATACGCGGCGATATAGCTGTGCGTCACTGCGTAAACCTGTCAACTACTCGCCTAATCAACGTCGAAACGTAAACGCGCTTCTGCATCCTTTCTCGCGATCGTGCATAGATTGTATCATAGATCCGAGTCAAATTAGTTCGAAAGGAGACGTATCTTACGCTTTTCTTTTCAATTACGTTTCTAAAGACAAGAAAGAAAAAAAGGTGACAGTAAGTTTGTTTCACTTCCTGCTCCCCGCGGCGTACATGATGCTAAAATTAAAATTAATCGTTCGATGAGGCGTCAAGAGCCTTTCGATACACGGACTTTGGATCGTCGAGACGCGAAAATTATCCCGTCAATGTGCATCGGCCCGCGGACGAGTTAATAAGTACCAATTTACTTGTCTCGCTCGGGCAAAAACAGGTTCCGTATAAATTCTTCTCCGGACGGGGATGCTATTATGACAACTATAAGGCACAAATCAATTACGCACGAATCTGCCACCTAGCTCATTTTAATTTTTTTTTTTTTTTTTTTTACAGAAGTTAGATAATTTTATATTCTTTTCAAAAATCTTGAATTATACGAATTGCAGCATTTACAGTAATTTCATAATTAGATTTCGAAAGAAATCTTTATTATAATTACAGTTTCTTTCAGATATTCATACGTATAAAACAATTTAATGCAACTGGCATTTATTCTTCTCGATTGCAAATTGCTTTACGTTATGAAATCTGAGAGAATCTAAGATTGATCTCATATGATAGCTGATATGTATAATAATAAAATACGAGCCGATTGTACTCTGAAAGTAAAAGTGTAGGTCCAGTTTGAAGATAAATAAGTGCAGAGTAAAATGATTTTATAGCAGGAAAACTTGCGCGAAACTGGACCGACACAGCAGTCAGAGATTAAAATGGCTCGCGCGACAGTTGTGTAATGAGTTTTCTTACGAGAATCGATTTCACGATTTGCTTTCAGTAGCGGCTGCGGGCTTGAGCGGTGGCCTACTCGGGGGTGGTCTAATGTCGCTGCACGTGGAGGGCGGCACGCAAGTGCAGGTACCGCGGGCTTTGATGCAGGCGTTCCTGCAACAGGACCCAAATCACCCGGGCTTGGAGACGGTACGTCTGCCGTGCGTTCCCGACGAGACCAACGTCGCGCCGGCGCCGGCGTCGCAACACTGCCGCGAGGCGGAGATCGAGCTGTGCCTGGTGTGTCGCCGCTGTGGCCGAGCGTATCCGCAAGAGTCGACGTTGCTGGCGCACCAGCGCTCTTGCTACCTGGGCAATCAGCAACGTCGGGGCGCCCTACGTCTCGTGCAGATGCGCTATGCCTGCTCGCTTTGCGAACCGGGCGTCCTGACGCGCACTTACGCTACCGTAAACGAGTGGCGTCGCCACGCCGAGACGCTCCAACATCGTACGCGTCTCGAGGCCACTCAGCAACAACAACAGCAACAACATCAGCAGCAACAGTTCGATGGCGGTGCGCAGTCCGGTGAAGAAACGAATCCGCTCACCGACGAGATGGAGGACGTCGTCAATCAGATCACCCTGTTGGCGGCTCGCGCGGCCGCTGAGAGCACGACTAGCGGTCAACCGCAGGTCGGCGAGAGAACCGGCGGTCAGGACAACAACAACGGGCCTGACGCCAAACGGCAAAAGCTGGTGCAGGAGGTCACCGCCCTCGCTGGGGCACGTTAAGTGCTCCCGAATTAAGAGCCCAGGGATTGGTCTATCTCTTATCTTCTCCAGAAATAAGAGACATGTGCGCGATGGCATCAAAGATTAAGTGGAAAAGGACGCAAGAGCCAGACACATCGACAAAAGACGGAAGAGAGATGAAAACCGGATGGACGTCGCTCGAAGAAGGTCCGATTCGAGGACGTCGCAATGGACGAGCCAATGTTCCTAACCGGCGATGAACGGGCAGCACGGGTGTACATCTTGGTGGAGCACTCCGTCGCGTCGGGGGCATCTGCCCCGTGGCGGTAAGAGGGGGGTAGGCAGGGGAGGCATTACTACTCTGGCGCGGACGGTGGACTAATCGTGATCACTGGAACGCGCGACGTAATCCTCTCGTAATTTTCTTGTTCGTGTATCACACCGTCACCGCGCATCTCGTCCTCCACTGCCTCCCTGCCCCCTGGCCCCCGCCCCCCGATTCGCCTATTATTTTTGTAATGCGAATCCCGCGCAGCGCGCGCCGTGAAGTCGCGCGCTCTCCAAAGTTCCTCTCGTAGCACGAAAGAAAGAAAAAAAAATGATAAATAATGAAGAAGAAGAGGGTAGCAAAAAAAAAGGACAAAGAGAGACTCTCGACGAAGACGAGCGTCTAGGTGGAATCGCCCGGGGGACGATCGAACAAACACGATCGAGAAATCCAATCTTCTTTGCCGGTCAACCAACCAACCGGTCGATCAGTCATCGGTTCGATCGGATCGAGCCGATCTTTTGGGCCCATATCTCAGAGCGATGCGCGCGGTGGTACATTTACAGGAGAAGAGGGTACGAAAAAAATCCCGTAGGGGAAGGGAGGGAAAGTGCGTCGTATGCGACGCGGAACGACGCGCGTCGAGGTGGGCTAACTTAAACGTTCCTATGTAAAGTAATAATAAAGATTTAAAGCACACATACACACACAGAGTTACTAAGAAAAAGAAGGAGGAACAAGAGGAAACAAGCGGACGCTGCTTAGACGCTGCGTTTAATAGGATAGATGGTGTGCGGCGCGCGAAACTAAAAAACGCCGCCATCGTTACACATACGTACGTACATATTCATATACATATATATTATA
The DNA here is from genome assembly GCF_047496725.1 of Anoplolepis gracilipes. Taxonomy (NCBI): domain Eukaryota; kingdom Metazoa; phylum Arthropoda; class Insecta; order Hymenoptera; family Formicidae; genus Anoplolepis; species Anoplolepis gracilipes. The sequence continues at coordinate 4,252,832 of NC_132974.1, forward strand.
TATATATATATATATATATACATACGTCTATATATATATACACACACACGCATATATATATATATAGATATTTGACTGTCTCTCTCTATCACTCTCTTTCTCGTTTTGACGCGCGTGTGCACGGACCTGTGTGTATGTGTTTGCGCGTGCGTATGTGTGCATGTGTGTGTATGTGTCGTAAATCGTGCAGCGACTTCGACAGTGATCGTGAAAAAATGTAAAAAAAAATTGTGACACCATCGCGTATGCTTTGTACTCGTCGTGAATGAGATAGAGATGTCCGCGATTCTCGGGAAAGCGACGAAAGAATGAAGAAAAATTCACATAACAAACGTATATATATATACACACATACATACAAATACTTACTCTTTCTAACTTGACATACACACACACACACACACACACATACACACCACACACACGCACGCACGCACGCACGCACGCACATTCTCTCTCACACACACACATATATACATACGTGTACACACACACACACACACGCACGCGCACACCGTATACACATGTACACATCGGGCTCGTCACGTACATTTTTTAACATTCTTCATTTCCCGTAATTTGATAAAAAGAGACGTAACAAGACGGCAGACGGAAGGGAAGACGATGGTATATAAAGCGGTAATAAACCCTCGGTGCCCGTCGTCGACACGATTCGCGTGCACGAACGAGCAAGCAAGACCCACAAACATGGTTCCTATATTTAATAAATTATATTTATTAACACTAAACAAATGATTAGTAATAATGTTAATGATAATAATAATATTATTAATAATAATAAGTAATAATAATAATAATAAAGCTAGTAATAATAATGATAGTAATAATGATAAGTATTAGAGAGCTGTCGGTAGTTATAACGATTATCGCTAAGCAACGCTCGATGATCGAACAACCGATCGAAATACATCGACGCTCGGGGGAGGGGGGGAGGGGGGCACCGTCGTCGAAAAGACAGAATCTGACTTCTGTGTTCTCCGATCTCTCTCTCTCTCTCTCTCTCTCTCTCTCTCTCTCTCTCTCTCTCTCTCTCTTCCTCTCTCTTTTTTCCTCTTCCTCTCTCCCCCCACTCTATCTCCCCCTCCTCTTCCCTCTCTCTCTCTCTCTCTCTCTCTCTCTTTCTCTCTATTTATGTCTTTCTTTCTATCTATCTATCTATTTATCTATCTCTTTCTCTCTTTTCTCCATGTCTCACGCGAGCAAGAAAAATTCGAGCGAAAAATACACCCGCGTAAAAATAGGATTTACAAATCCTTTGGAAAAAACAAACAAGGACCTAATATACGTATGCAATACAGCATAAATAAATAACATTTTAGACATTTTCGATTATGAACAGATATTATTATTACGTAAAGTCGAGATGCTTCAGTGATGCAATCCGAAGCTTTTTCAAACAGTGTAAAACAAATTAAAGACTGCAATCAAGGATGAGATTTAAAAGATCATCTCACGTCTAGAGCAAAACATCTTATTGTCAGAGACAGACATCGCCCTGTATCTCGCACAGGTTGAGGAAAGGGAGGGGGGGAAAGAAGATTGCGCCCTTTCGATTGGCAACAGGAGAGAGATTGTATAAAATCGAGAACGACAAAGAATTCACTACTAGTTGGTAAGTTACAGATAAATTACGATTAAACTGTAGAATGTAAGGAAAAATGGGAAGTACATGCGCATCTTGACAAAGACGGTATACACAGGCAAATACACAATACACAAATACAAAATACACAGTCTCACTCACACATATAGGTATATATATATATATATATATATATATATATATATATATATATATACAGAGAAGAAAGAAGTATATATATACATATATATATATACATATATATGTATAAATAAAAAAGATGAATGAAAAGTGAAGAGAATGAATAAAAAAATAATGAATATGAAAAAATATATATATATATATTTCAGTAGATAAATATATATATATACATATATAAATATATATATATATATATATATATGATGTTGTGACGTACTAGAATTCTCGCGGGTACTATTCCGGAACGGTGACGTGTCTACACGCGTACGTACGTCGTGTTCCTTGCTTTAGAAGCTTATTCTGGAGCGTTTACGAAGAAACGAAAATTTGCGCGTATGATGCGGCGCGTATGCATAGCTATGGAATACCGGAAGTGCCATCGGAAGTGGAAAAAATAAAAGAGATAAAATCACGATGTTTTACGCGCCGCAATCTTGAATTTACGCGAATCATTAGGGTAAAAAACAGAGTATACTGCGGATATCAGAGAAGAACAAGATGGATATCGCGTGGAACGAAGGGCGATGCTGAATAGAAAAATGTACCGACGAATGGGCGCGTTCGATTTTAGAGATAGAGGGCTCGGAGAAAAAAAAAGCGCGAGAAGGGGTCTGAAAGATTCGATGACGTTAAACACGTATGGTGGTCGTTAAGATCAAACGAAACGCAAAGTAATAATTATTTTTAAGGTACTAAGCAACTCGAGGTTCCTGTCTGCAAAAGATGCTTTTTCTAACGTAAAGTTGGTAATGATGCGATTATTAATATTATATTTGAATTATTATTATTATTATTATTATAGATTATAATATTATATTTATATGTACGTGGTCATGTATTGATTATTATCTATATAAACGTTACAGCGTTGAACTAGTATACATTTACATATTCCAAGAGACACACACACACACACATACACACACAAAAATATACAGGCACACACACGTACACTAGCAAGAACATCTAATTGAATCGTTAATATCGAAATTCTCAGCCGATCGTCTTTCCGACCGGCACGGTCCACCTTTACAGGACGTACCGGGAAAATTCAAAGCGGAATCTCTCTTCATGTAAACCGATACCTCGCAAAATAAGACAATTAATTACGGTGCGATTGAATACCGTAAAATATTAATTAAGGCGATCGTCGCGCGCGTTTAGCGACAGCAAAAATTCGTACTGTCTCTTATTCAGAATTATTGCAAAAGAATAACTCTGTCACTATCACTAGCACAAGGCAAGATGTTCCAAAAAGCGTCTTAACTTAAACGCTGAGACATTTAGACTGTGAGAGAGAGAAAGAGAGAAGCGAAATTTACATATTTTCCTTCCCCGCGTTTCCTATATACGTGTTACAATCGTAGAAAAATGAGAATACACTTGAACGCACAAGAAGATGCGCTCTTCGACGGTGTCCTTCGCGATCTTGGTCCTTCGAATTTGCTCGCCGGGAGGCAGAGGAGGGCGACGCGTTATCGTAAGGATATCATAATATTCATCAACATCAAAACACACACACACACACACACACACACATACACACACACGAATCAAGCAGACATACGTACACAATATATACACATATATATACACACGCGCGCGACACTGAAATCGAATTTTGTGTATGAACTCGGAGCTACACATCGCATACGAGCGTGATTCTCAAAACGCGACTACGTACGTGCGCGTGTACGCAAAACCGGCGCGTCGCGGTTTTGGCGTTTTGAGTTTCGAGTACGGGAGATTGCGTGATAGAGTAACCGAACCTCGCTAGCTGTTCCTAAAAATCAACAATGAGTGAGTGATGAGCGTACGCGGATTATGTAATGGAGTGATGAACTGACGATATAAATGAGAGGAGAAACGAATGCTATATACATATATATATTACTGCGTTGCGAAAGAATTTTAAGCGCGGTCGACGTCGCCGACGCCGTTTTTTTTTTTCTTTTCCGTCGTTCATACGAAAAACCCGGACGCCTCTCCCGCGTATTAAGATGCAACAACGATCGATACAATGACAATTCGTCTGTCTCTCTCTTCCCGCGTGCGCAACGCGGTCGATGATCGGGATCGGGCGAACGCAAACGCGAGGGCAAACACATCAAGAGCGCAGAAGAGAAGACTTTTCGCCGACGCGCGGTTTTCCTCCCTCGGCGCGGAAGAGAAAAGAGATATATATACGGTCGGAACAATTTGTACGAGCTTGCTATATATGTACTTTATGCACACTCGATGACACTGACCATATATAAGCGTGTCGTGGTCGACGAGCAGTCGGAATGATTGCGTCGGTAGAACCGTTCGACGACGGAAGAGGCTACGGTGACGTCCAAGTTTTTCATTTTTGTAATCTCGTTGAGTTTTTCTACTAAAATGCGTTGAACGTGTCTATTTATTATTAACTTTATCGATTGCCTATATTGCTATTGTGACTATTATTGCCATTATTACGATTATTATTATCATTATAATTGTAATAATAATTATTATTATCATCTCATTATTATTATTACGTTATTACACTATTGTCATTATTATTACAATTATTATTGCATCATTATTGCCGATTGACTTGCGAATTTGTTCGAGCGGTACTTGATTGACTATTAATTAATAATGGATACTAATTGATAACGATAGCGACTAATTCTTGTGAGAGATTGCCATGTGTATATCTATATGTACTCACTATAGGGCACACCGTGAGCCACTGGTGGGTCCGCATACCCATCGACGGCGCGGGGCACCCGAAACGCCGTCCCGGGCAACTCCGATGATGTTGGCGCCACGCATCGCGGCTCAGCACGCGACTCGACAAAATCGAACGTAAGATGGACCGAGTGAGATCTCGTCGCTTGAAAAGATTTTCTTTTGAATGGACAATGACGGATAAGCGCCTCTTTTCGCGCCTCTCGCTGGACCCTTTTTGTAAAACGCGGAGGCGCAAAGAGATCGGCGACCAAACGGGACAAAATGACAGCTCGGAAAACACGTTGACAGATGACGCGTGTATCAAATATGACTGACAAAATGCTTTATAGAAAAAGATATACATCTCGTGTATGTTTTTCGACGAGAAAAGTAGATTATAAATTTCATCGCGATGTGCGTAGCATATTTTCTTTTGCAAACAAATACGTAGTGTTTCACTGTATCTTTGATGTTAACTATATATCCGCACCTTTGGTTCTAGTCAGCTGGCTGAATTCCTCGCGGATTCGTTTCATCAAACTCCCCGTTTAACCTGGTTCGTCGCGTCGCGCAGACGTTAATGATTTTACCTGATTAATGATTATGCGGGGGAGACAAAGCTAGTCCGCTCGGTCACCGCTCTATGCCACTCTTTTGTGTGTTACATGTACAGACTTATTATCCATTCACATTTCCATATATACGCATAAAATTACATACGCGCGTTTAGATTCTGTCGAAAGACAGCAAAGAGAGATGTGTCACACATAGATGTATCAGGACGATGACGATGACGATGACGATGACGATGACGATGACGATGACGATGACGACTGTGACTATGACGACGATTGTGACATCAAACACGGTTGTACCTGTATACGCACGAGGCGAGAGATACGCACGAGGCGAGAGATACACGCGAGCGTGAGACACGCACGTATACGCGTGCGTTGTGCCAACCTCGAAAACGGAAGACGAAAGAACGGAAAGAATGAGAAAAGGAAAAAGGCGGTGGAGCCGCAATCGGAGACGCCAACATCGTGCGGAAAAAACGGGCACGGTGCAATCATGTTCCTATTAGGTTTCATATCTAAGCGAGTAATTAATTATACCAGTAAATATAATGATGATGATGAAGGATATGATGATATTATATATTATTGGATATATATATACATACATACATTATATGTATATATATATAAAACTACATATAGTCTGCGATATTGCAGAATTATCCGAACCTTTCTTTAATTTTTCCCTTAAAAACAGAGAGACAAAGTGCGTGTAGCATACATAATGCATACTATTATTTTCACATTAATGAGTACGTACATTATGCGCAGCCAATGCAATTCATTTTTACACAGCGAGCAAGACAAATACAAAATTCTCTCTGTCTCTCTTTTCCCTAGGTATCTCCTGCTCCCTGTCTCTATCTTCTTTTTCCCTCTAGCTTTGACGTTAATTAACGCACACTGCATGCAAACCAGAAATCATTTCAGACTTGAAAATCCCCAGCTTCTAGCTTCAACCAGTCTGATCGATATGCGGGTGATAGCGCGTCGTCCCGAAAGCATTATCTTCATGTGTCAAGGAAAGTCATTTAAAAACGAGGACAGCATAATGCGTGATGAGAGAAGCGAAGAAGAAGATTATGATGTAAAATAATGCTGCTTCCTAACCCGTCATTCAAAGTCGACAAATGCCTTTTGAGTTAACGTCGTATTCTATTAAACTTTATTTGAAAAAAATCTCCTTTACGAGAGATATTTAATAATTTTGTTACGTATTTCCTTACATCATTCGCCTTCCTTTTTTTTTCAAGTTTCAAGAGTCAAGCTCGAGAAATTCACTTTTGCTGAAGTTATCGATTGGCAAATGAAATATACTTCTTTATGCATTAATTTAAATTCTTTTTATAAGAATCAGATTTATGTTTTAAAGACGCCACTGAAGCACAACGTAATGACCAATATTTGATATACATGCAATTTGTTGTATAAACTTGAATTAACTATTAAAACAAATACAATATTTAATTATTAATATTAAATTATAAATATCGTACACGCTATATTATATTATTAATTAAATATGTGTTAAATATTTTTTATATATTACCGTTATAAACTTATAAATAAATCAAACTTGTACGCAAAAATAACTTACGGATTTAATTATAAAAAAAAATATATATTGCAAAAGTATCGGAGTATAAAAATAAAAAAAAGGTAAAAACTAATTGTGAATACATTCGAACTATCATAAGTTGTTGAACTATCTCTAAAAAGTTCACAAAATTACATGACAATGTTGTCGAAAATTTTATCAGCGCTCGATCGCGAACACTGTCGCGGACGCGCGAGCTGTCAAGCGGCACTGCCATTCTATTACGCTGGATTTCATTTTATTTCCGGTTTGCGAGGCACCCTATTTCCGACTGGCGAAATATTAGTTCACCCGCAATTTACATAGAGACGCGAAACACGCTCGCTTGAAGAACCAATGTCGCGTGATAAATTCGCTTATCGGCAGCAACGACGACTTGACTGCCATATTTTCAATCACGACTAGTGCTCGCGTTTCTCGGCACGATCGGTGTTCACGTGGTAAAATATGTTGCCGATTATCCTCTATATTCCACTTTACGCAAAAATAACATTTTACATAAATAATATTATATGTATATCAAGCTAGAAAAATCGTTTTTTTATTAAATTATTAAATTGAAATTTTCGTTTTGATTATTGCAATTGAATGACTGCACTAGAATTTGCATTCAGCATATCAAACATCATTGTTATCGAGCTACCATAGTTTGGAATACATCTCCTATTATCTGTTCCATCCCTTTCGTCTTTCGATCCCTACACACTGAATTACAAGCTCGTTTGGCTTTCGGAAACCAAACGAGTGAAATCAGACTGTATTAAAAGAAATTTCGACGTATTCTATTAAACGCTAGTTTATCAGAAAATCAATATTCCTGTTTATTGTTTCCTTGAGCTCCACCAGGATGACAGCGCTGGTTTTAATGTACTACTTGGCCCTTTCCACAAAGAAATTAGATTGAGCTTTTTATTCTTTCATCATATCTTGATAAGATGGGAAGATTTATTTCAACGAAAGCTATCATACAGTAAGTATGGATTTCAATTATTTCAATAAACTATACTTTTTTTTTGTATCAGTAAGACTTTGCACAGTTACAATATTTTTATCGAAACAAAGTCTTTTAAATAGCTATTTCTGAATTTAAAATTAGGATAATAAAAAAAATTTTAATTTCGTCAAGAAAAATATGTGCAGCATTAAACTTGTATATTACAATAAATATATATGTTAAATTAGATAAATTTATAACTAGCAGTAATTTTAAAAATAAAAGAAATTATTTCCACATAATTATATAACAATATAATACGATATTTTTTTGTACCACAACATCTTTCTCTTATATTTAAAATATCATATATTTTAAAAAATCATTAATTTATAATATTAATTTGTAATCTTTTATATCATATTGTGATTCTGAAAAGAACTTTCGTATAAACTTAACAGAATTTTTGTATGAAACTTCAAACTCTGAACTCCAAATATCGAGTGTAAATAGATAAATATGTCAGATTGGTCACTTTTTTGAAAATAAAGACGATACACTTTCGTATCAGCCAGATCACGCCCAGCGGGAAATTCGAGCTAGTTCAAAGAGCACACCCAACGTTCACGATACACTTTTCTTGTGTGCTTATGACGTATAAGAGTGTCGCTGGTAGCTAGTGTCAAAGAAAGATTACGACGGAAGTAAGAAGAAGGGAGGGAAATAGAGAAGAGTCGCGAGCTATCCGCCCGTCTCGTTCTCCAAAAGTGTTTGCTCGCGAGATGGAACGCAAATTAGGTTTGGACGGGGATCGAACCCCCATCGTATCGAAATAAAGGCGACACGTAAAATATACGCCATCCAACCATCCGTAACCTTTCGGAGCGAAAGGAATGAGGAAACTATACCCCTACACTAAAGCTTGTAGACGCTGTCAAGTCCCCCTATACCATGGAGCAACGAAACGCTTACCTTCGCAATGTCATTTCGTATGCCAACCCTGATCTCGTAGATACATGTCTCTCTTAAAAATTGAAAAACATTATCGATCTATTGTATAATAGATATTGTATAATAGATCGATATCTAGATGCAAAAGAAAAAGAGAGCTAATAATGTAGTAATGTAACTTGCTAATTAGGGACTGTTTAACAATATAAGATAACACATCTACTTTTCTTTAATCGTTTCTCATTCAGGCAAAAAATTGCTCCCTATATATATAAATATATTCTCTAATACAGAAGATCTAATGTATCACAGCAATATTTGTATTCATATGAAATGATAATTGCATGTATAATAGTAATCGTAGTAATAATATTTATAAAATAATAATATCTATAATATCAATTGATTGATAAAAAAATATGAAGAAAAATGCACATATACACAAATGTACAATATTGTTTAGAAATATTTATACATGATATAAATATATTGTATAATAATAAATAAATGAGATAACATAAATACGTGAAAATACTACATTTATATCTTAAGTATATAGTTAGTAATAATATATTCATGAAAAGCGGGGAGCGTATAATCAGCCGAAACGACTCAGAACGAGCATTATGTTAATTTCGAAACCTCAAGATATTAATGTCGTTTTGACGCAGTGCTCTTTTCCATTTCGTCAAACCTCGTTGCACGTTTCTGCATCACGCTTAACTCAACCGATCCGCGTTGTAATGGCGGCACGCCGGGAGAGTGACGAGTGTCTCTATATAAATTTAACGACACGCCGTGCATAAAAACATTTCTCCATTATACGGGATACGCTCTACGAGGTAGCAGGTGTTAACGTTATTGCCCATTACAAAGTGCTCCTCTCGAAAAGATTTGCATAAGACGCTAGACGACTCATTTCGCGCGCGCGTTATCGCGCCATTGTCGCATTATGCATTCTGAAAGATACAGCCCGCGGTACCTTGCATAATTTGCGAGCGTAAAAAGACATCCTCCGCGATATCTCACTTAAAGGCGCACCTGGTTGAGGAAACGGGGGAGTCTAGTGAACGGCGAGAATCTGTCGTTTAATAATTGAATCATTGAACGGTATGAGTTACTCTATTCTTTCTCTCTCAGAGAGTTCTGGAGAGAAAAACTTTCGAGAAAAGATAAAAAATCTCTAACTATTTTAAAGACGGGAGATTTTTATGAGAGATAATTTTGAAATAATTACATCTGGAAAATCTTAAAACTCTCTAAATGTTAAACTATTATTCTTAATGATTGTCTACCCACTGTGTAGACAAATTCAATGAATCAAGTGAGAAAAAATATTTTGATAATGACGCACATTATATTTCAACTGTAGTACACGAAATTCCAGAATTATTGAAAAGCCATGGAGAAAAGTCTCTATAACACAAGGAAATGCAGAAATAAATTCACCTATATACAGTTTCCGCGTAACCATTTCCACTCAATCGCATCGAGTACATCTACGCCATTACGTATCAAAGTATCTGGTTACTCGTGTGGCAGTAGTATATATCTACAAAACAATTTGTATCGAACTCGTCATAGTTCTTATTCCACATGTACAGTTTTCCTCTTGAGGAATAGAAGGCATAAAAATAAGACAATTTTCTTCATGAAAAACAATATTAAATTACAGCAATTAAAAAAAAATATAAAGATCAATATTTAAAAATTTAATAGAAAATTTTATACACTCTCTAATACTAACACCAAATTTAACGATGTGCATTATAAACAATTATTATTTTACTTTTGTTTTCATGCCTGCGAAATATTCGTTGTTTTATTACTATTTTATCTTATATCGTTTTATTACATTTGCTATATTACATCGGTATTGTCATAAATCAATAGATAACTCTAAGCTTGTTAACGTTGCTGGTTCGGATAAAGCACGTCACGTATCTAAAGCTTACGTCACAGGACGATATTAAGACGCGTTATCTAGAACTATTACAATACATCACTCTATTAAACTTATCTTTTTCATGTAGTGAACTTTCTTTTAATATTTTATGATCACGCAATAATATCTACTAAATTATTTATGAGAAATTATTCATTTTCCATGAATTAACATTATAACAAACATTATAATAAGTTCTTTAAATTACGGATACAATGTGCCCCGAAAAACGCAGTAAATACAAATCTTTTAATGTAAATAAAAATTCCTCGCACAAAATATATTTTTAGTACAGTTTCCATAACGTAGTATCTTTTCTTTTATTTTGTAATTTATAAAGTTAAAGCAGATTTATCGAAAATTTACTATTGCATATTAAATTCCGATATCGATGGCACAAAATCATTTGGAAAGATAAAATGTATATGTTTAAAAATAAAATTTCCATGTAGTAAAACAGATTATATGTATAGTAATACAAAATGCAATCTCGATATAACGCAATCAATACGTTATATAGTGTTTAACACTGTATTTCAGTTACCTCGTTGCTGCTCAGTTAATTTGCAGGCAGACGTATATATCATCGATTTAGAATCGCGCCACCCGGTACGTAAGAAACGTACGTCTTCACGCGCTGCAGCACATGAGATGACTATACCTATATACCCGCTTACCAGGAGGTCGTATCTTCTCGTTAGCTGCGCGATGAAGCTACCCGCGCGCTCGGTAGAGTCACGTTTTTAATTTCTACCAGGCCGACCTTAGTTCATTTTCACACCCCCACAAAGAGCGAGAGAAGCCGCATAAAGCGAAAAAAGAGAGAGAAAGAGGTGAGCGTCTAATAAGTAAATAATAACTCGTTCCGCCACATAATTCCTGTTACACGGCTGAATTGTTGGGAGTTTTCTCTCATGTCCGAGCCTGTTACTCGTGTCATACATAATTAATATAGACGATAATCCCGGGCGATATCTCCCAGCCGTAGACTTATTTGTAATAGATGTGAATCTGAATAGGATGGCACATTCATCGCAAAATTTGAAAAAATACGCCTAATGTTTCTTCTGGTTAAAATTATGCAAAAAGTGAAATAAAATGTAAAAGTGAATTTGAGCAAAAAATTCGCGTTATAAAATTGTAATGCTTTCAAGGATTTATTATATTATTCCATGATTAATATTCAATTTTTAAAAAATATATTTAAAATATTTTACTAACAAAAACACGTTAAAAATAAAATTATTATAATAACCGAGATTAAAGAGTATTTTTACACATTATTTAATAAATAGTTATTAAAAAAATAGCTGTTATATATGTCGGAACATACTTTAGTAACACTACTTTTAATTTTAAAAACGATACAATAAGAAATTTCACCAATCTGCCAATTTCTTGCTAATGTTAATTAAACTTTCTGCAAGAAATGCATCATTTATCTAGTTCTTTACTTTTCTTCTTGGTAATTATTTTACACATATAATGCGTTTCCACACATATGTGATATTTATTTATTTATTTTGTATCCAGATTATAAAATACTTATAAACATAAATATATAATTATATTACCAAAGTTATCGAACATTTTAATAAAATTGTTTTAGAATTAAATGTGCATTCCATTATTCAGAGTATATACGCGCGTCTAATCATACACATTATCAATATTATGTACAACAGTTTCCAAGGAAATTCTAAGAAAATAACGTGGATATATTTCCCTGACATTTCCCATTTTCACCTCGCAATTTACTGTTACAACATTTTAAGGATATTAACATCATCGCTAGTAATTTTGAAATAGATTCTCACCGCAATCGCGAGCGCAACGATCGAACATACACGCGTGTGCACCTGAGATAACTGGCGGATGTATCTAAAGGAGGAAATAAAACATAGAGGAACGAGGCTTGGCACAAGTATCTTCTCCCGAGTGCCCGAATACATAGACATGTGTGTGCCGCGGGATAGAAAGGAGGGCGAGGGGGAGTCCGAGAGAGAGAGGTGGATAGCCCAACCTCCTTAGGATGCATGTGTTTGCCTTTAATACATTTTTCGACGATGTTGACCGAGGCGTATCTCCAACCGATTCACGTGTGCGCGCATATGTATGTGAAGCCAACAACCTACAGGGTGCCACTAAAATATTCACCTTGTCAGAGCTGGCCCGCAAAATGTGGCTGGCAATTTCCGCGGTGCCAAATTCAAAGTGCTGGGAAATGAGAATGAGGAAGAGGGACGAATTCCCCGGAGAAACGCGCGTTTTGCCCGACTCTGTGAAAAAAAGTATCTTCGCTTTAATATGCATTGCGACTAACAATTTAAGGTGGAAAGCATTTTCTTCTTGCTCTTGAACTGTTTATTCCGTGTTTAAAGAAATAAATTTGAAAATATGTTGTTCCTATCTGCTATTAATAGATATAAAATTTTATACATATATAAAATAAAATAAAAAATATATGTAATATACACACATATAAATTAAATAAAGTAATGTACGTACATTATATTAATATATTAATTCTAATTTTTTTCTATTTTTATTATAATTATTTTAAATCTATTAATCTTTACGACATATAATATACTTTCTTTACTCACCCTTATTTATCTACTTGTGTGGAATAAAATACAGCCACAATTATATGAATTGCATAATTATATTTGCGTTTATCTATTTAAATAAGTCTTTCCCGTGATCGCACGTGACGATCACTGTACAAGGGCTACCAACAATTTACGATATAACGCGTTTTGTCGTCTATCGCTACAATGGCCGAGCAATCTCCGGGGTGATTTCACGTGACGTGCATTTCGTCGTGAAGTCTCGCGGCGGCTCGTCGATCCAAAAGGTGGATTCAAAGACTCGCTGGCGCTATTTCCGCGAAAATCATTCGTGAAGGATCTCCTTATCTCACTATGCAAGAAGAAAGAAGGAAGGGGATAGAAATTGACAATTCCTCCGGTCTCAACCTGCGAGCAGCCCCCCTCCCTGCTCCTCATCCTCCCCCGGGGTTCGTAAAGGTCTGAAAAGATGAGAAGCACGAGAAAGCAGTGACGAAGGGAGGGAGAAACGCGACGAGTGTCCTAGTACGATAGAAGAAGAGGAAGTTCGTGAAATCTACACCGGAGGAAAAGAGAAATGTATACGAAAGCCAGAAAACGAAGAGATAGACTTAGAAAGAAGAAGAAGAAGAAGACGACGATGAAGAAGACGAAGAAGCACTCGTACAGTGTTTGTCCAGGAGGAACCGAAAGAGTAGCGAGTGTGTTCGTAAGGAACGAGGGCAGGGGGCGAAAACGAAAGGGTGGCCACCCCTCTCACCCGTCGGCCACCCACGTAGGTGGTGGCTGTGTTGCAGAAGAGCACGGAGGTGGGACGGCTTCGAGGCAGTCCTCTCTTAGAGCATTTCAATATATGGCGAGGGCCTTTGAGGTTGCGGGGTTCCGGCGCGGGATAGCGGGACGAAAGGGGACACCTACCTCCAGGGGGAAGGGGGGATGGGACGAGAGACGCTATTGATTCTTCTTTTAATCTCGTCGCGACCCATCCCTCGTGCCGACGTAGGGGGAAAGCGAGTGAAGGCGAAAGAAGGACCTAAGGGGCGACGGGGAGGAGGCAACCGTCCCCGGGCGAGGGAATCGGCGGGGATGAACCTTACTTATTTGAATGTGTCGTCGCGCGAGACAAAAACGACGACGAATCCTTGAAATCGATGTGGCGTAAGCACCACCACTGACTCCATGCCGACGCCGTCATCGACACTTGGCGGAATCGCGGAAACTCGACGAGCGCGAGCGTCGACACGCGCACGTGTGTGACGTGCGAGAAGAGATACACGTGAAGCGTATATGCAAGAGAGCGACAGAGTGAGAGAAAGAGAGACAGAAAAAGGGAGAAAAAGCGGGAAAGAAGGAAAGAGAACGGGCTCGCCGAGATGATATTTATGTGTCTATTGATTGAGTGCAGGCACACCAAGCCCGGGGTTATTTCAATTCTTGCAGAATCGAGCATATATCGAAAAAATTTTAGTGAAATTTAAAATTCTTCAAATGGTTTATATTAATTAATGTTTTTAACATTTTTTTCAGTTGACATAAATCAGTACTCTTTACATAAATCATTACGATATATCAAAATAAACTTTGTAAGGGATTTGTGATAAGAAAATATATAAATAGAGAGTATTTTGAATGAAATTTAAAATAAATATAAAACAGAAATACTAAAATTTATCAAACTATAAACTTCACTAAAAAATAAAAACTCGAAGGATGTTAAAGAATTTAGACCCAAAGCTAACTACGATAAAATCATTCTTAATAAAAAATGACATCAAATTTTATATTAACACAATTTCATACTCAATTATCTTATTTTTTATTGCTTTCTTGTACTGCACTGCTTTTATATATTATATAATGAATAGAAAAAAGTATATAGCTGAAAAGAAAATTAAGAAAAAAATATAAAACAATAAAAATATTTTCAGATTTTCAACAATATGAAAATAAAAGTCTCTCGTAATCAATGCTTAATTATTTTAAAATGACATAAGTAGTTTTAGTAATTCAACTTTAGATAGTTCTATAAGAGCATTTACATCATACGTATTGCATGATTTTTATCGTGATAATTTAGGTATCTCACCATTGAAAGATTATAACGACATGGTCGTAACACAAAATTACGATATCCGTTCCGATTTTTGCGAGCATAACAACGCGTCGCTGCCTGCCAGCAACAGATCCTTAAAGCGTGGGCGTGTCGCACGTGCCAGCAAGGCATTAAAAGTCCATAAGTATGGGCCGCATGCAGCGTATAAAAATTCAGGAAACGCAATAAGCGCAACGGAATAAAGTCGCGCAGTTTCTTCCGTTATCCGTTATACGCCGCCTCGTCGCCCACCCCCGCCCGTGGCAGCACTCCCGTGCGCACCACCCTCTCCTCGCTTCGTCCGACAGTGTGCCAGGAAGACTCTGCACCCTTAATAGAAACAGAGAGGAAGAATGGGCAATACCAGAGGCAGCGGGAAACCGGGGGAAGAGAGAGGGGAACGAGGAGAGTGGATGGAGGGTGGAAAAATCAGCCCCGCGACCGGAGCAGTCAGGGAGCAACGACTGAAACGACGGCGGTGGAAGACGACGGGGGTAGTCACCCTATTTTTTTTACCCCGCGACTCTGGGGTAAGATATTGATTTTTTTATTTTATAATTAGGGGCTCGCACCATTCCTTGCCTCCTCTCCCCCCTTTAGCCAGAAAAATACGTCACCCTGCGAACCGTTCTCCTTCCGAAAAACTCGCTCCTCTTTCACAATATCCTCGTATGGTCCATAAACGTGCCATTTCTACATCGACAAACGTACGTAGTGCTCACGTACGCTGGAACATTATCGAAGTTAATGTTTCGAGATTGCAACGTAGTTTCGATATTTTCCTCGACAGGTTTTGTGCACCAAAGGATGTCCTTTCTTTTCCTCCTACTTATTAATGATTCTTTAATATATAATTTAATAATATTCATTAATATTAATTAATGTTAATTTATTACTAATTTAAATATTACATTTATATTTTTATATATTATAGTTTATAGCTAAATCACGTAAGAAAGGAATGTTTAAAAAAATATTGTAAATCAAAATATATCTTGATTTTTCCAGAAGCAATAAAAATGATATATCTCAAAGATATAAATATTATTTTCGAATGAAATGTAACATCTAGATTGTGATATTATACTATAAATGTTAGACGAATTATATTATTTTAATATAGATTTTTGTATAGATTTACATTTTTATGTAACATTCTGATGAACCTATATATATGTATATATATTATGTTCTTCTGACGTTGTCTAAATAAATTTATTTTCCATGTCGAGATCAATAACGTGTCACAAGCGCTCTCGCGCAACATCGATGATTTCACAGGAAGATATGGCACGCTGCGCATTGGATTAAATTGAAATCGCAATCCCGTGCATTTCCCTATCGACACGTTATGCTCATCCATCTATACATAATCTACATCATTTCCGATTCCATCTCAAAAATTAAAAAAGCCTTAATATAATCACACACATTTTATTCAATATTTATGCATGTGAAGATACACTAAAGATCTATATATACTTACAATTATATATATATATATATATATATATATATATATATATATATAATCGTAACATAATTATATG
This sequence comes from Anoplolepis gracilipes, assembly GCF_047496725.1. NCBI lineage: Eukaryota > Metazoa > Arthropoda > Insecta > Hymenoptera > Formicidae > Anoplolepis > Anoplolepis gracilipes. The sequence continues at coordinate 4,269,550 of NC_132974.1, forward strand.
TTACTATTATAACGTACTCTAACTATTATATAACTATTATTAATAAACGATTATTAAATATGTGCATGTGTATAAGTGTGTATATATCAGAATCTTTTAACCTTTTTATTTTTTTGATATTTATCTTTCTAAAGATATATATTTAAACTTATATTATGAAAGAATAAAGAGATGTTATATGCAAAGACATATACATAATCTATCATGAAATCATAAAATAAATTTGTACCATTGTAATAAAATAATTCTAGTACATTCGATAAATTTTGAAATTCTACATATACTTCAATTTGCATAAAATCTGATTAGTGCTCCAATCTTCTAAACATATGCAAAGATTGACTGTTTAATTAACGTTTGAGCTATTGTGCAAATGACTTATTTACAATTTAGCAAATTGCGAAAGAAATGATGATCAAGATCGTAGGAAATTAAAATCACGTCTCGAGACACACGCGTATCCCATTGCCCGCGTAACCGTCACTTCCGATTCCCTTCAAAAAATCAAAGGCATCCCCGTAAAACTCGTGAGCACGCCGGCGCCCCAAACAGGGAAGAGAAAGCCCGCTGAAAATCACGGAACACCGGGCTAACTCCCTATTTCTTTCTCTATTTCTTTCTCTCCTTCTTTCTCAGACTCGTTCGTTTCTCCATACGAGATTCCAGGATTCGTAGAATTTCCACCGAGAGGGTGGCATGGGTCGCCGAGTGGGTGGCAGGGCTCGTCGACAACGACGATGGGGTAAGTTCACTCGCGAGGCTGGAGGCCGCCGACGAGGTATGGGAGATTGCAGCAACCCTGCAAAGTACAAAGAGGCGGCATAGGCGTCCCCCTGCCCTCTACCGCACCCTTCTCCCCCCTCCGTTCCTCCCCGGCCACCACCCTCGGGCTCCCTTTCGCGCCCTCTATTTCTTCTCGCTCCCACTTTTTACACACCAGGAGCCCCGCCGGGCTCTCCTCGCCCCTCCTCATCATTCCTCGTCGTCGGAGGTGACAATTCCTCATCTGCCTCCGCTCACACCTCTAGCTGATTCCTTTGCAACCCCCTCTATACGAGCGCCTACGCACACGTACACAGTCTCATACATACTCTTGGACGCGAGCGCGCGCTGGTGGGTAACCCACACCTACACGAGCATACATAACGAGTCGGCTTGTCACACACAGAGTATAATATGCAAAGACCCGCCTCCAGGTTGCCATGGAAACTTGGGAGCTGGTGCGAGAGGTGCCCGGCGAAGGGAGGTCGAAGCGGCGAACGTGGAGTAAAGAGAGGATGAGGAGGAAAAGGTGGTTCGAGGGAACGGAGGGTGGAAGCAGACACTCTTGGAAATTTGTATAACTACCCCCAGGGGCGGCCAGAGGCGGTGGATGGGTAAGAGGGGGCAGGGGAGTGCTGAGTGTAGAGAAGGCGGGGGCACACACATCGATCCGGGGAACCACCCCGCGCCCAGAGCTCCTTCGTCATCTCTCAGAGCTACTGCCACCCGTCCACCACCTTGCTCTCGCTCCTCTATCCACTTTTCCCTGCTCCCTCCCACCATCCTACCACCCCCTCGTGCCGCCCTTTCTTTCACGGGCAACTTTCTGCATGCCTGCAATGCCCCCTATGCCGAGTGTTTATGTCGTCATTGACGTTAAAACCGTCGGCTTCCCTAAAGTTCGATGCACTTCGAATGAGAGAGGCTCGTCCTATCTAGTTCCTCCAGGCAAATTAAACGAATAAACTATACGTTCCGACACGAAGCAGTTCGAATTGTACGTGCAAAAATTAGAACTCTTCAGAATTAGGTTTGTATAATAATAAAGTCACAAACAATAAATTCACATCAAGCAGAAAAAAACAAATTTTATATGTTTAAAACTAGATGCTTGAATATATTTATACATAATTTACGCGATATATTTTATTAATTTTTGTAGAATTTGATTCCCATGTTTTTAAGATAAAAAAGTATATGTAATATATTATATATTGTACTACTAGTATCTCTTTTTCTCTCTCATTATATATGTAATAAATTATAATACAGAATATTTAATTAATTTTTTGTATCGATCAATGTTCCTTAATTATTTCCGATTTATTTGAAATACATGAATCTAAATAATAACATGTATTTTGCAAATTCTAATAACTAATTTAATAAATATTTAGGTAATGAGATAATTAGAGATTAAAAGATAAAAAGAAAAACTTCTCGTATGCTGACATTTCTCACCGGTAAATATCATAAAATAATGTGATTAAAATTCACCGAACGCATTGATTATTTATCATTTTAATACTCAATTAAGCTGTGTGCATAAAATATGAGAGCATATTTTTAACACAATAAAAATATCAATTATTCATGTAAAATCATCAACGCGTGTGTACATTTAAAGCAATGCCTGATTTCGCATTGTGCCTAAAGAGGTCCATTTATTAAGACGTGTGGTGTCGAATGAAGAAGATGAGACTTTATTCTTAACAAGAATCTCAGGATCGTAGTAGTTCATTTGCCGCGTGATAAATCCATATGGTATGAACTCGTAATAACTTTGCTACAAGGATAGATTGCCCCCATATCTCAACAATTGTAGCGGAGCCATATATTATTTAACGCAAACATTATGCAAGGATTCTAGTTACAATCGGTAATTGTAGTCCCACCAAGATAGTCTTCGATCATGTGAGCGCGGGCAGCCCTGGGCAAGAAATTCTTCTTTATTGAATTGCTTTTGCTGCTCTCTCGAAAATAAGCGTATAAATCACGCCATGAGAGCGTGAAAACGACCCGTGGATGCTTCTATTTCGTTCGCAATCGCTATTTTGAAAGTAGCTCGATCTTTTAAATATCGGAAATCTATTCTTTCCTTTATATTATATATTGTATATTATTATTACACAAAGATTATTAGACCAAAATTATTTATTGTTTGAACCTTCTTCATGATTAAATATCATAAATTGGAAAAGTATTAAAGTGCTTAAAAAATTTGAATATAAAATTTTTCCTTTCCATACCTCATAAGTACCAATAAAATTGCACTCATTAATCAGTATCTTTTTCAAATTATTTATTAAATAAATTAAATTCTTTAAAACATCTATTTAATTAGTTATATTTCTAACAGATGTAGTAATCTTTTTTTTTCATTTTTATATAAAGAATGTTATATAATTTTAATTTCTTATAATTACACACTCGCACACACATATTTAGTTCTTTCTTTTATAAATTATAATATGTTTAATTTAATAAATAAAAATATTGATACTGTACGTATATGCGTAGATAATAAAAACATATACACAATCGTCTTACCGTAATAGCATAGAAAATGAATCTATTCAGAATTTAAAAATATATCTTCTGATATTAAAAAGTATAAACTGACATTGAAAATATAAACATAATTTCATGAAATATTAAAATTGATGAAAAAAGCATTCTATTGCTTTGAGATTCATTCGTCTGACCTAGAAATCTTGCACGGGGCGGTTGCGAGACTATCCAATGGATCCATCCAACAGTTCTAGGAAGTCCGATACTACCTAGCACGACCTCAAGGAAAAGAGGTACCATCGATTCCTCGACCTCTCATAATCCGTACGCCGAGCAGTAGATATCCGCGATGGAAGTATCGCTCGCGGCGAATCCTGACCGCGGATATACACCAGGGTGATTCTAATCGAATTAACTGAACTTTCACCCGACTTTCCCCCCTCTTCTTGATCGTCCGTCGACTGGTCCCTAGCAATTACGATGGGGTCCATGCATTTTCTATCCGCGCTTCTCCTCGTTGAATGCGTTTTTCAAAATCGCGCGCGTTCCCTCATCTCTGTCTCTTTCACGCTTTCTTAGACGAACGTAAACCATCATTCCTTCGGTTCTCTGAGTTGCAAGTGGTGTAACTAACATCTATTTATCGCGTGTTAAAACGAATCACGAAACAAGCAATAAGTTCCCACTCTAATGAGAAGGATATGTATTCATTAAGGTCATGATGGTTGTGTAAGTGACGTTTCATCTAAAAAAATTATAGACTAATGTCTAATAGTAATGTTGACTAATTGGAGAGAGCTGGCTAACGTAGTCAGAAAGTTGTAAATCGGACAGTTAATCCGTGATTAATCAAATTTTGACGTTATTCATACTAGATTGCGATAAGATGTGCGAAAAATAAACTGGAACAAACTGCAACGTTTTCACTTATAAATAAATTACATAACTGTGTTATATAGGTGAATAGATAAAAGATGAAAAGCATAAATGGCTCTTACTCGCCTTCTATCTCATCGGATAAATGCACTTGATAAATGTACTTGTTGCGTGTTTGACGCAAAAAAGAATACCATAACCTGCACAAGAGAGCCCACAAGGCTTTCTCTTTCTCTCTAATCCAGATCACGATAAATTCTAAACAATTAAAGAGACGAAAATTATGAGAAGAATATTGAGAAAAGGGAGAAAAAGACGCAAAAGAAGTCGCGTTACAAATCAATGGCGAGCAATAATGGGGGCCGAACGCAGTCATAATCATTATAAAGATAATTACGTAGGTAAATACTGTGGGTCAAGGGAAAAGGGAGAGAAACAAAGAGAGAGAGAGAGAGAGGGACCCGATTCGATTCCTCTGCCGACCAGCTGCCTCATTCGATCTTTCGTTAATTATCGTAAGCATCGAGTTAATTGCTACACTCGCAGTGCTTCTCACCCAGCGATTGTTTGATCGGTCCTTTTTCAACCCTTTGCTCGTCCCTTTTCTCCTTTCTCTCTCACACATAAATACTCTCTACAACCTCTCGCTGAATCGCGCGATCCGTCGAAGTATAACGTGGGACCACGTGCCTCAGCTTTTAGAAGTCGAGATCCACATCGCGCAAAAGAGGAACACTCTCTTCTTGAGGAAGACCCCTTGATGGCTTTTAGATTATCTATCTTGCACGACCTTACAAGTAATTTTTTGTAATTCTAGATTCTAAATAATCACAAAATTCTAGTCTAATTAATAATAAGTATAATTTTTTATACCACGATGGTTATTAATTACACACCATACTATATAAATTTTATTTTTTAATAAGTATAACAGAGAAAAAAGATAAAATTTTTACAAACAATTTGCAAGAATAATAAAGGTTTATTTAATTGTTAAATTAAAAAATTCAAAAAATATCTAAGTTTAATACAAATTTACAAGATTGATTAGAGAATGCAAATGAAATAATTAACGCTAAGTTTGAAAGAAACATAACTTTTCTTTTTTTATATCGTTGATTTTATAAACATTCTTACGTTTTCAATTTTTTATTTTAAATACGCATGTTTTTAGGAAACAAATTGAATTCTGACTCAATGCCAATGTAATTTCAGCGCGTATCATATTTGAGAAATTCAGAGATACAGACAGTGAATGTATTGTATTGCTCTGAAAGCATCTTTAGAAAGAGACACGCGCGGATACAATGCTATTTCATACATAGTATAAGCAAAGTTAAGTAATATAAAATGTAAAAATCAAATACTGTATGTATGTATGTATGTATGTATGTAAAAAATTCACTATTCTTCTACTGCTATTACTGAAATCTTATATCCAATCTTATATCCAATCTTTTATGTAAATAAATAAAATTTAATAATATTATAATAAATAATGCGAAAAGTTATCTAAAAAAAATGATTTTCCTTTTTTTAAATAAAATCTTTGTAGAAAAAACTTTGCATGGTAAATAATATGTTATACGACGCGTAAGTATATTGCAAAATTTCTAAAACATGCACTACCGCAAACATTTAATCTCCAATTCGAATTGTAATCGGATGTAATCGGGACGAGAGTGTTGCAATTCAAGAAAGACCCGGCACGATCCAAATCCCCAAGACATCTATCCGGACGATAGTGTACTTGCGTGATCTCTAATTCGAGGTCGCACGGGGCGCGAATCCAAATGGGCCGAAACGAGCAGAGCGCGCGCGGTGGCGCGCAAAAATGCATGGCGCGGGGGAAGATTACAATGTTATACCGTACGGTAGAACGTTGAATTGCAGAATCGCGAGACGACGGGTAAGAAGAAAGAGTGGAAGGAAGGGGAAAAGCCTTAAGCTTGTGAAAGAGAAAGATAAGGCAAGAGAGAGAAAGAGAATACGATCACGCTACATAATGTGTGCGTGGCGTAGGTGGAGACTGCCCCATGAGGGCCTACGGGCAGAATTATCATACCCACACACACAAATATATATACACACAGCGGAGCGCGGAGCGGGGCCTGATCTAATCACACTCCCATATACATAAAATAACCGCTCTACGGGGCCCTATGGGGCACACACCGTGGCCGGGCTCGGGGTGTAGGACACGAGAGTGAGATCGGAATAGCGAAAGACGGAGAGCGAGAGAGGCGGATTGTTTTCAGCTGGGACTCGAGTATAAATTGGCCAATTATTCGGAAATAAGGTAATTATATAAGAAGGGAGTGATCTCCGATCGCGCGGATTCTCGAGAGGAGAAGGAGATGAGGGTTGGCGGCGCGGACAGAGAAGGGCACGGAGAAAAAAAGAGAGAGAGAGAGAGAGAGAGAGAAGGTGGGAGCAGCAGGGGACGGCAGAGGCGAGAGGGAGGAATCGAAGAGAGAAATCAAAGGCGATTATCTGCCTATGAGGTAGGAATCGTCGGCTGGCGTCGGTTCGCTCGCTCTCTAAGAATTACTCGCCGTTGGGCCCGGTCGTTGCCGGCGGTGCAAAAGTGTTCGATGCCGAAGCAGATGTTTTTTCTAAATGGAGACGAATTAGCCGATAAATAACGATCGATCAAGTGATCATGCCCGCGACGTTGCCGCGAGAGTGAGAGATAGCCACCCCCGAAAAGTGCGCGAGACTAAGCGAAGCTTTTGAGCCGACAGGTGTCGGATGATCGTCTACGATAATTCCTTTCGTAGATGGACCTAAAAGATTTCTCGTATGTTTCGCAAACTAAATTCATGGAAAAATCTAGAATCTGATGAAAATTAAGGACTGCACACATAATTTGAAAAACATGCGCTAAGAGATCCATGTCTTTATAAAGTAATTAATTATTCTTACAGAGAGGAAGAAAGAGAGAATTAAAAAAACTTTTATTTGCTTTTACATTCACACAGTTGCTATTCTATGGGTGTCATTTTTATCATTTATTTGATTTGATAGAAAATCATAAAATATAGTGCGCATACAACGCATACATTCAAGAGATAACAGTTTAGATTCGATCAAAATTTAATTTTTTTCGAAACCATTTCATATTGAATAAAGAACTGTAGAAAAAAAATCATAAAATATATACAAATTAATATTTATGCCAAAATGTGTAGGTGTGTTTATTATTGTAAATATAGATTGTGTAAGATTATTATAATAAATTAAAAATATAACAAGATTTTTAATAAAATCTAGCTGTATCTATATATATTATATGAATTAATTTTGTGTTATAATAGTTGCGCATCGTCGTTTATCGGTGAATTTATAGTCACGAAAATCGTACTCCGTTCGCGGCACTGCCGCTTTGTCGATAATGATAATCCGCGCGATGCTCTGTATCGGTATCCTTAAATATCTTCCGTCCGCAATAAAGAAGGAAGCGACCGAGTATTTTTCGATACGACAACGTACCAGCTTGTCTTGAAAGTCAAACAAATTGCAACTTTTGCGATGTAACGGGATAATACGTCGCAATCTTCAAAAATCTCTTAAACAATTAGGAAGTCGAAGCAATTATGTAATGATATGTATTGACATTGCAAAAAACGTAAAAAATCAAGTTTTATTTAAAATATTGTTTTAATGAAAAAATATAAAATATTCAAATCCTTTTTACGATTTCTATATATAATGTAATATTGAATAATAAGAATCACAATTGTAGAGCATAAAATTCTCACTTACAATTTATAGAAAGATAATATAGAATGCAAATGTAATAAATATAAATACACAAACATAAATATTGATTAACTGAAAATTTGATTAAATATTTTGTTAATGAAAAAAATATAAAATATCCAAATCCTTTTTACGATTTCTATATATGTATAATGTAATATTGAATAATAAGAATCACAATTGTAGACTATAAAATTCTCACTTACAATTTATAGAGAAATAATATAGAATGCAAATGTAATAAATACACAAACATAAAAATTGATTAAATAAAAGACAAAATTATTTTGATTTTGAAAAAGCACAAGATTGATCGGATTTAAAATATTATTTCTCAGATGTATTATCATTGTATTCCGTGATATCTCCAATTAAATAAATGATAAAAATGATCCACGTAGCGTGAATATACGTAATCATCGAGATGGAAGAAGTGAGAGGTAACAAGGGAGAGAAGGCATTATCCCAATTACACGTACGAGCGCTAATCGTCGTCGTGTAAGCCCCATATAGGGGCGCCCCCGCGCCAGGACATTAACATTCCGAAAAACCGGTGATTCTCGCCGACGGTACCGACGAGACTCGGGCGAGGAGGATGCCTCTATAACTACGAAGATACACTCTCCGGCCCTCGCCTCTCTGTATATACGAGCGCTAGTTGCCGGCATAAGAGCTGCTCAGCTGGCTATTAAGGGCTGCGTGGTGGCCCGAGGCCGGAATTAGCATACCCTCGAACCGAACTCCACCTCCGCACCGATATCTCGGCTGCACGAGGAGGAATATAACTTAAGTTCAAGCGGATATTATGCCACCATTCTTCCCTCCCCGTAATCTGGCCCTCTTAACCATATAGGTAGATGCATCGGCTGCACCGTAAGAGCCGATAGAGCGGGCGGTTGAGAGAAGAAAGGAGAGAGAGAGAGAGAGAAAGAAAGGAAGAAGAGAGAATCATAGGGGGGGGGGGGTAGGAGAGGGGAGGGGAGTGGGGGCCTGGAGGAACGTGGACGCGGAGGTCGTCTTCGTTATCGATACCGATCTCTTTTAATTGTAATTATATGCAGTCCAGCGTGCACGATAAGTATCGAAGGCAAGAGTAAGACCCCAATGGGTCCTGGATATCAGTCCCACCCAAGCGCGTGCCGTTGACGCCCAGGAACTATCGAGGTTTGGGAGCGAGACGTATTAACGCGAAATCCGGCCGCGCGATGTCTTTTGCGCGAGATCTGCCAACTCACGCACAAGTTTACATGCGCTCAACTTTAAATTAAAAATATATTTTTTTTTTTACGTTAACGCTATTTAAATTTAATATTCTAAATATAATAATAAAGATAGGAAGAGATATTTTTTAAAGAAAAAATAGTTCTTTTCGCGAATTAACCTGTGGAAGAATAAATAGATAATTAAAAGCTATATTCTGCAAATAATTCAAGTTATTATTCTATTTTAATAAAATTTTAATCAAACTTTTATAATATTATAGAGAGATATTTTAAATTGAAAATTAAAAACTTAGAGAGAGAGAGAGAGAGAGAGAGAGAGAGAGAGAGGCAAAGAGAAAAAAATAGTAATTCGATCAAATCGTGCTAAAGAAATATCGACCTTGAATAACACAAAGAATCTGTTGAAAAAGTCTAGTGTTATTCAAAAGCCTATATTTATTGAATTAAGAACAGCCAAGTTCTATTTTTTATAAGACTCTCAATTTCTGGCAGATGCGACAAAATAATATTGATTTACATTTCTAGGAATTAAAATTGGGACGAGCAGTTATTTAGCAATGTGCTATAAAGCCCAACTTAGCGAGTAAGCGATCCGATTCCGTGCCGCGGGCGGCGAATTTCCGGCGCATCTAATTTCGCATCGAATATTAAATTATAGCCGTTTTAAGGCGCCATTGTACAGCCCGGCATTTATTTTTATAACTCCGTTTCCACAAGATAGGTGCGCGGTTTGCTTGCAATCTATTGTACGATCTTTCTAACTCTGCGGCCTATCATTAAAGAAGAAATTCGTAAGGCGGCATTTTTAATAGCAAACTTTCAAAATTCCTTGCTCGTATATTTTTGACTAAATTGTAGATTTGAAGATTTGAAAATTGTTAGAAACAACAGTTTAAATGTACGAGAAAGAAAATAGCTTTTAATTTCCGAAATCTATCGTCATTGATAAAAGAAATATCCTTTTTGATTAAAATCGACGAAAAAATAGTATCCATTCCTTTGTATCTTAGCTCTCAATCGTTTTAAGGTGAGAACTTCGCTCACACGATCGACAGAGTAAAATGTTAAAATGCATCGTGTGCAATCATATAATTATCAAGTATTAAATAATCAATGAACGTTCTAGAACAACGTGACGCGTCGCACTTTGACATTTCACTGCCACTTTCAAGAATTTCTTGCTTGCCAGAAAAGTCTATCTTTCTATCGTCCTTTACGGCACCTTTTCCGCAAGGTAGAAAACCGGATACGATTAATCCGGGCCCAGCGGGCCTCGATGATATTATGGCTGATAATTGGTCGTTCAAGGATCTCTCGACTGGATGGTTGAACGGTAGAAGGGAAAGCAGGCCGGAGGAAGAAAGAGTAGTGTCGGTAGAAGATGAAAAAGGAGGGAAGCAACTAGCGAGATAACACAGAGCGCAACTTTGTTCGACCAACCCATAACTAAGCTGCACCTTATTTAAGGCATTATAAGGACTCTAATTAATACAATGTGGGGGTAGGTGAGATTTTTTACGAGACCGCGGGATTTTATCGCCAATTAAGTGTACTACAAAGATCGGATGGAAGGAAAAAAAAGCTGAGAACCAGTCAAGAACTACATCAGGGATAAGAGTGAAAAAAAAAAAAACGGAAATATAAAAGTAAGGACGAGGGGAACAGATGATACGGATACACAGACACATTACTTGATAAGTTCCAAATAATTTTGGTTTTGTTCTTATTGTAACTTGTTTTTTTGCCACGTAGTTAGTTGGAAATGAGGTGATCTAATTACACAAGCCTGTATTTATATCAAACAATATATCATGTCAATAAAACTCAGAATTATATAGCCTTTAATTTAGCGCTAAATACGATACTAATTATTATTTCTATCGAGCGAGGTACCTATATTGTGGAGTAATTACTAATTGTAAGTAACAAAAAATTATAAATTAATAGATGCAATTTTTTGAAATTGAAGCTTTTAATAAGCTGAGCACATAAAATGTGCAAATTCTTTTACAGAAAAAAAGTAAGTGCAGTATCAGAGATCTTTTATTTCTTATTTTCTTTTTCCTCGTTGGATAGAGATATTGAGGTTGGTTTTAACAAATCACTTTATCATTTCGTTTCCCAACGTGAAAATAAAAATGGCTTTGGATAGAACGGTTATAGAGGAGTCCGCTTTTTTCGCTATTACGAATAAAGAAGCTTCGCCATCGAGTTTCACTGTGTAATAGAGTTACTGATATTACGTTTTCGATTAAAACGGAGGCATAAAATGACTCACGCAAAAATGTATCGGGATATACGAGGCACAAGCTCCATTACAGCGTGCTATGCGGTAATATTACATAAATTCAATGGGCACGGCTACAGATATCGACGTCAAGGGACGGAAGGAAGAGAGAGAGAGAGGGCAGAGCAGTTTTATTTTACATACCATTTTGCGACGCGATCGCGACCTGCCAGCGTTCTGGAGAGCATCCTGAAGAGCTACTGAAATAAATAAACGTGCCGCGAAAGAGCCGTTTCAAAGGCTCGAACCATATCGATTCCCCGCGTCGCGTCCAAAAAGAAACATCCGGCGGAATTTAATCCATTTTCCGCCGCGCGCGCGCTACGCCTCGTCCTCCCGCGTCCCTCCTACCCCTCCCAATCCATCCCACCCGTTCCTCTAATCGAAGCCTCGCCGATTCCATCGTGGAATTGATTTCCTTCTCATCTGAATATCATTTTCCCTAGGACGCGGCCGCGCGTAGCGGATAATCACGGAGTTATGCCGTAACACCTCGGAGGCATCATCCACCGTGCCTGTACAGTACATGCATTGTGCACAGGGAACGTTCAACCTGCGCCGCCAACTAACATACAACGCACGTGTGTTTCACGTTGTCTCTGCTGCATTTGCGTTGAAAATTTTCAAATATTATACAGAGATGCTACGAACGTTTAAATTTAATTCCCTCTTTAAATGTAAAGTATACTGTATATATACTGCATATGTTATAGGTTATTTATAAATTCAGCCATTTTATAAACATTTAATTCCTTTTTAAAATGTCAAATTAGAAACAGACATTTCATAAAAAAAAGCCTAAACTTTTTATAAAATAATTTATGAAGATCTCAATATACACATAAATAGTTCGAAATTGTATTTTGATTATTTGATTATCTATTTTCATTTTTTAAGCGTGTCACTTATACGTATATATTTAAGTACAATTAGATTTAAAAATTCGTAATGACATGTGAAAAGAAGTAATTGACAAAATTAAGTGGTATCTTCTGCCGTTTATTAATTTGTGATAAACTATAGAGCATAGGAAAAAATATGTCCAGATGAATAAAAAAATATAAACACAAAATTCGCACGTTTAAATACGTACAATTTAATCTCGAAAAGAATATACGTACGATTTAGGATACGCTGCTGTCAAAGCGTCTATCACGAACAGATATAAAATTTTGTGCGCGAATATACATCGCGATACATTTATGAGTGCAACACCATGGTGGAACAATTCGTGACGAGAGGTGAAAACAAGAGGTAAGAAAAGATGTATATAGAAAAAGGGGGAGCGAGGAAGGGAAGAGAACTTGCCGATCATTTCAATAGTTACCGTTCGAAGTATATTCTCCTTGAGACACGAGAAACCTTTCTCCTCAACCCTCACAAGCCAGCATCGCGAATTTATCCACGTTAAGGGGTAAGAAAAGGGAAGCAACGCGTTAGAAAATATGACATTTTGTTGCAATGTGAATGGGTATTTGAAAGTCTAAGAAATTTATGAAATAAAATTCTTGAACATGCCAAAAAGGAAGTAAAAAACAAACAATTATGAAACGATAATCTTGGAGAACAAAATATTAAAGGAATAAGTATTAGACTCGTATTAGTGTTGTCAAATGATATTTTTTTCATTTGGCGTTTCAGTATCGCACGTATCATTTTAAAAGATTATTACATGAAACGCTGCAATTTATAGCAAGTTTTATGGACGATTTAGTCATAAATGAATTTATCAAAAATTGCAAACTTTAAATTTCAAATAATTGAAACATCATAGAACTTCCAAAATGAAATAAAGCAAAATCAACAATGTTTAAATCAATAACTATAATAATAAATTAAAAATTGTAATAAAAGAAAGAGAAAGAAAGCTGACTAATGAAACATTGTAAATATGTAATGTACATATTACATAAGAAATCATATTAAAATACATTTTAATCCTGCATTAAGGATATTAAGAAATATATAATTCTGATGTTATATATAATTATTGCTGTAAATACGAACTAATTTAATCACTTCGATACAGAATTAAACAGGCAGCCTTGTTACGACATTCTGTACATTTTCAAAGAGCTTGTAAAGTAACGAGCGCACTTCCATCGCAGACATCGAAGTTGCATCCGACGGTACGCATCGAGACGAGCAACACATTGTCCTTCGAAAATATATCCCCGACGGTATTTTTAAGACGATCGTAAAACACCGTCGTAGTTACAGCCATCTAACCGCACATATTGTCCGTTGCGTCCGCGTGCGCGTTTAAGGCACTCTAGCAGAGCGGGCCCTATCCATCCGGCCGATGGAGAGTGCATAAATAACCGGGCAATCGTGGGTGACGAGTTTTCGCGTCGCATATGACGACCTTAAATCTCTCTGCGCTCCGAAGTGACGCCTCGTAATGTCGGGGTTACTCGCCGCCGACCGCTGTGCCCGCCGTACCCGGCGTTGTCTTGGTCGGGGGGCCGCGCCGCGCAAGGGCGGGCCCCGTGTTCCAACGGCGCGAAACGGCGTACAACATCGGCGTTACGGTCCTGGCATTGGCAGGCGTTTGAAATACACTCGGCTGAATTATGAACCGTAAAAACACGGCGGCGGCGAACGATGGGACTTACCCGGGGCTTTAACCCAGGCCCCCGGTAACCGTATTCACCCTCGCGAAGGGTTATTACCGGTGCGCGAGCGCGCCCGACTGCTCGATGTGGTCTGCGGTCCCGGACGGACCGCGGCCGGAATGCCTGCGAAGCAAAATCCGCGCGAGAGAGAGAGAGAGAGAAAAAAAGGAACGAGAAAGATCGAAAGGAACGGACGCGACGATGATACACGACGACGGGGCCTTTCTCGCGCGGATTAGAGCAGTGGTCGCGCGTCTCGTTAATATTTCGTCTCGTTGCGAAAATCAGCACCGTCCTCGCCAATTCACGAGATGTTCGAACGTGTGTCGTTCGTACTACTAACCGTATACACACGTCCAAATGAGGCTTGCGAGAGCGTAAGCTCGTGGGAATTTTCAAAGTACCAAACGCTTTTACATCTTGTGTGCCAACGCGTCCCATAGGAAAGCAATAGGTATTATAATTTTTCTATTAAATGAGATTATTATTACTTTTGTCTCTCTTAATACTTTCAATTTTAAAATATAAATTATGCAAAATATACATTCTAATTTGTGTATGCGTGTTTAATAAATAACTAAACTCTTTTCACATCTTCCTTAAAATTAGAGTGTTTTGATTTCTCTTTTTGCAAAAGATTATTAATGATATAAAAAGTATAAATATTTTCGTAATATTCTTTCGATTCGGTTGCCTTCCATAATTTTTTGTCACTGGCAAGACATTCTAATAAAAGCAATAACAACAGTTTACAATTCAGTCATACAATTAAGCCTCTTTATTTAACGTAAAATTATAATCGACGAAATATCAATACGAAAATAGCAAAATAACCGTGAATATCGTTGTCAGAAGCATGTTCGCGGTACATCAAAGGACACTTCGTTCACGTGGCCTTCTTTCACTGTTTCCGCAAAGAGGTCCACCTGCCTTTAAGCCGGTGAAGGACACCTGCCGTTTCTCAAACAACCCCCGCGGACGCTCTCCGCAGGGCGGAACGAATACGTTTGTACGTGTGCGACGCGCTTGTCATACCCCCTCGTGCAACCACGACGCCGCTGTTAAAAATTTCATCGCCTCCTCCCCTATGTTTTTCTTACTGCACATTTTAATAAAAAAAAATCGCGTGCCGTTAATCAACTAGCTTACTGCACATTCATTAATTTATGTACCGCATCTGGCGCTTCCTTTAATAATCGTTATTCTAAAAAAAATAGTTTTCGCGAAATTATATGAAAAGCAATTTGTATGTAAATTAGCTTTAATTTTAAGACTCTGACTAATTTAACGAAATAAGTTCGAGTGCATATATATGTATATGAATGTAAAAAAATCTTTAGTTAAAAGATTAGTTTAAAAAAAAAAAATTTCATAAAAATGAATTCACAATTGAAAAAAGGTGAATTCTATTCTACAGAAATATGTATATGTAATATCTATATGCATATTTACACATACCTGACATAAGTGACATACATCTAACTACATTTATCTTTGTTATTATATAGGTTTGTTAAAATGAGAAAATTAGTTTTAATATGAATAATTTCAAATTTCAAATAATAACAGCATTTATAAATTCACAGCATTCAAATTCACTACCAATGCTATAGCTTGCGCTTAAGTTTCTTGAGCGCCATGGCTTCACAGCATGACCATAACACGCTTTCAATCACAAAGAAGATTTCCCAAATGAAACTTTCACCGTGCAGAATACAGCTAACAGTAAAAACACTCGCATCATCAGGCAACCACCATAAAAAAGGAGATCGCATCACGAAAGTTAAATACCAATCAGAACGAATTCTCCTTAACTTCTCCTAGAAAACTGGAAGTGCATGTAGTGAAGCTACTCCAAGCGCGTCAGAAAGCAAACCGTGTCAAGTATACTTGGTAATGAAGGTGTGGTGACCAGAAGAATGAGAAGAAGAAAAAGAAACAAGAGAAGAAGAAGAAGAAGAAGAAGCGTCGAACGACGGATCGAGGCGACGCAACGCTACGCGACGCGCGGCACAACGTAGGAAAGGAAGGAAAGGAGGGAGAGAGGGAGAAGAAAAGGAGATGGACATTAGCGTAATGACGTCCAGAGAGTGAGGCGTAATGACACCAGGGTCATCGGGCGATACTGCAGCGGATCATTCGCCGAGGTCGTGATGACGAGGTCGTTCCCTCCACTCGAGAGCCACCTCCACCATCATCTCACCTCCTTCTCTCCCGGTCGTTTCTTCTCCCACCGTCTCCCCCGCCCTCAACGTCCCCTTTCTCCTTCCTACCACCCTTGGTTCTCTTCTCCTTGATCTGCTCTCTCTCTCTCTTTTCCCTCTCCCGCCCTCTCCCTCTCCGACTCCTCTTTTCCTCCTCGTATTCGCAAATGCGATCCCGCGGAATGAGCCGGCTCGGGCCGAGTTGCCCGCCAATAATAATTCTTACCGGATTCAATTTGAATAATGCCGCGTGCGGTTTCCATCGGCATGCCCGAGCACGCCTTATTATCTCACGTACCAACTCGCCTACTCGATATCCATCGATGGTATACTACCCCACCTTGCTGGCTACCATTATATTTTTCCCTCCCTTCTTCCATTCTCGTCCCCCCATGACCAAAGATCTCCGCTTCGGTTTTCTCTTCGCGCTTCTCTCGCACCGCTCTTCGACTAGTTCACGCCGAGTCTGTCGTTATAATTTGCTGAAATTATCTTGTTGCTTTTATTTAAGTTTTAACGTTATTATAGCTTACGCTCTTCCATCGTTGTAATTCGTGGGAAATCGTTTTGCGTTGTCAACAAAAGATTAAAAACATTAGAGATAGCTTTCTTGTAATTATATGCTAGAAATATTAAATTTCAAGTAGCTAGAGCAAGAAATGAATTCGAAAACAATCCGCGTCAAAAACCGATAAAACTCAATGAAAATTTCTAAGTGTGCGTTAATAATAATTTTCTCCTTTGTTTTTACATGTATTAAATAATATATTTTTTACTTACAGGTTACGATAAAATCTAATTACTATAATTATATATAATTATAACAATTTAATAAAATTTAATATGGAAATATCTAATATATAAAACGCATTAAATAAGAAACAAATGATTTTTAAAGACCTAGTACTAATCAATATGTGAGCAAGAAAATCAGAAAGCCATAAAGAACTCTATTCTTTTTTGGACGTGTTTAACATAATTTTATATCCCTTTAAATGAATCATCGTTCTTCTCGCGTCCTCCTAGCGACTAGCACACAAGCATTTCCAGTCTCATATTTTCTCATTCACGTTATATCTAGTAAGATATGCGCTTTGTCATAGTCCACGCAGAGAACTTGTTCGTCTCCTTCAGGCTCGGCATAAGGGGCGCGAAATGCCAGCCAGCTGACGACAGAGCGGCGAGAAAAAGTCGATCCGTCGATTGAACGCGTTAAGAACGCTACATAACTCATTGCTCGCTTTCTTGCTCGACTTTGGTTTCCTCTAAGTCGCCGTGAACGAAGGAAAACATCAAGTATAACAACAAGCATCTATGTACTCAAAACCCACTGTTTATCAATTTATTCTCGATTTACTACAGGCTTCCCTCTAGACCATAATAATTACGAATTAATTACTATTGAAAAGTAATTATAATTTACAAGATAATTGAATATGATTTAAAAGAAAGTAATTGATATTTTTATTATTTTTTCATCGAAAGCCCTTCTTCATAATTGGATGATAATGACGAGTTAAATGATCTCAATATACATGTTTCCCTTTATACGTTTCCATACGTGTTTTAAATATACTAATCTTCATTTAATTATACAAATTTTTTTTTAGATTTTTGTAAATATTAGCGAATATTGTCTTCAATTTTAACTGCTTACAGCAGCAATTAAAAGAAAAAAATATAAATTTTATCAATTTATATGCATTTAACTTTACATATATGTGTACAATATAATTTCAGTTTTATTTATTTATTTCATTATTTGCAACTATACATTTTCAATTATAATATAAATTGTCTTGTAGTATTTTAATCTTTTACAAATGCAATATAATTGAAAGAAAATGCCCTAATTTGCACGTGTATGTATGTGTGTGACTATATCTATAAAATAAACGACTCGAATAAATCACACATAATAGGTCTATATAAATGGTAATAATGTTTTGTTCAATTCAGTACCTTTAAAAAACATTACTCCCGCAAAGCTATAATGCAATTTTCTTTCATTTTACAGGATGCCTAATGGCACACTGGTAGCACGCTCTGAAACATTAAAAGAGTAAAACCTCCTCGACGCAGCACCAACGACTTCGTGCTAGTGACTTCGGTAAAATGTCAACCTCGATCTTCCCCCGTTCGTCGGTATAATGTCCTTTCAACCCCTTTTAAAACCCCTAAGAAGTAACAGTTTCTGTGTAAGAGGCGGCTTTCTTCTGTAGCCTCATCGGCCTCAATACTTTGGTGAGAAAGAGGGCCGTACGTGACAAGCATGTGAAGAAAAAAAACTCTTCCTTTTGAGGTGTTTTTTTATCTTTTACGATTAATCGAACATAAAATGTTCATAGAATATATGTGTCTAGATATATAATCACGATTAATATAATTAAAATTGGAGTAAATATTATTCTATTGACATTAATTTAACACAACAGGAATTTTTAAATCTATTTTTTATATACGATGTACAAAAGTCTATTCTATAAATTTAATTGGATCAAAATATTTGTTTAAAGCTTTAAATTAAATATATACATTCAATTTTATGCGTGTCTTTTTATGTCTTAATATATACATTTTTTTTATAATTTTAGAAATCAAAGAGATTAATCGATTTGATATTTATAAGAATTTAACGAATCTAATATATGTGAATAATAGATGAAGGATAAATTAATAATATAGTATTAACAGATAACAATATCTATAAATCTACTAAAAAACGATGATAAACAAATTAGACGTGATGTCGAATTTAACGTCAGATACTTCCACTCAAATCGAGAATTTCCTGCACACATATACACCATTCGCTCGGTTATTGATTACCTGTCGCAGGAATCAAACGAGGGATCGAGCGGACTTGCGGTTTGAAAGAAAGATCATTGTAGCACATGCGTCCCATAGGGGTGCTTTTTATTGAACCTATTATAAAGGTTTCCGAAAAGTTTTCAGTGCCACGTCTCTTATTTCGACCATAACGCACGTTATATGTCGAGCTATTCCGATATAATCGTAATAACAAGGGATTTAAGCATTATATAATAAAATGTGCGTACAGAATACAGATATATAATAAATATAAAAATTATTAACAAAATATATAACATTTAACATTAAAATAAAACGTCAATATTAATATGCGATAAGCAAGCATTTTAATTGAATTTTTTAATTTTTTCAAATGAAGAATATCGATATAAGATTAATATTTTCACATTTCAATCTTTTTATTTTTGAAGCTAATATAGAACTAAATAAATTTCTCTCTTTTTATATATACGGAAAAAAACTATAAAATGTACGATTAAGTAATAGTATTTTACATTAATACGTTCTTTTTTTTTAAAACGTGCCGTACATTACGATTGCACCTAACAGCTCGAGTGGCAATTTGCAGGAGCTAAAAGCTTCAGTGCGACTGTTTCGCAATCACGACGCGTGAGTTGTAAAAAAATGCAATCCGCACACGTCCTTGTTCTCTTCGCGGCAGCACCCCCCGTTCCGCCCGGTCGTTTGCGATTCAATACGACACAAAAGTCGGCCCTGAGAGAGAGTCGCCAAAACGAAAAGGACAAAACGACCTCGGCACGTAGAGCGCGGCTCTCCTCTCTTACCCAGGAGGGAGCCGCAACGCGGTAAATCGAGAAGCCGCGCCTGTGGAAGTTAGTCCCGGGCGCGGACGAGCGGAGAGGACTCATGATTCAGTTAGGAGTTTGAGGTTTGAGGTCTGGCCGTCATTATGTCGCCTGCCGCCGTAGCCTCTCGCATTCGACGAAAAGGAGACGAGAGACGGTGGCGGTGGTGCTGCAGTAGCAGCGGCAGAAGGAGAAAGAGGTGGTGGTGGAAAGAGTCTCTCCAGGAGAAGACGGTGGTAGTGATGGTGGCGGACCAGGGGGGACAGATGAGAAGGTGAGGAAAGAGGACGAGGAGGCGCAGGAGGCAGAGAAGGGCAAAAGCAAGGAAGGAGGAGGACAAAAACGAGGCATTAGCGCTACCCGTGCTACCGTATGTTCCACAATCCGCCCGACCGCCCGCTGATGCCCATTTCTACTTACCAAATTAGCATTATTACCCGCGCGCGGACGCAAAAATGCAATCAATGTGTATATCCGTCCGTACGAGGGATACGCGCGCCCTGTATGTATATATATATATATATATATATATATATATATGTGTGTGTGTGTATATATATATATATATATATATATATATATATAATCCAAAAAGGAAGGTACCAACCTCCGGGCGATCCGCGTCGGCGCGGCGCACCCGGTGTTAACGACCCTGATTTCTGCGCTTCGCCGAAGACGTACGAGTTCTTGCGCCATCGCCTTATGCGCGCGTCGCCGACTCCTCGCC
This sequence comes from Anoplolepis gracilipes, assembly GCF_047496725.1. NCBI lineage: Eukaryota > Metazoa > Arthropoda > Insecta > Hymenoptera > Formicidae > Anoplolepis > Anoplolepis gracilipes. The sequence goes on from NC_132974.1 coordinate 4,290,155, forward strand.
GTTCTTTTCTGCTACTGCCGTATGCGCCGCAAATAATATATGTATGTACATACTCGGAAAATTCGTAATGAGTATTGAGATTGTCGTCCGTAAGATCTCGCGGGATCATTTCGCGGTCGGCAGCTGGAGGCAAAGAGCACCCGGCTTCTTATTTATTCTATCCCGTTGCGTTTTATGTCTGACCAGATCTACACTCGTATTAGTTTGAATAAGACGGCACGTGACAGACGAGTATTCTATTTCTGCGGCTCTTTATTAGATAATTTATAATATATTAATAACATGAAGGAAAAAAAATTATAGAGCTTTTTTTTTATATTTATTGAAATATATATATATGCGGAAGCTATCGTCAATTTAATTCCCTCGAAGTAACGACGGCGTTAATGACTGTATAAGTTTAATGCGCCATGGCGCCGTTCAATGACTAACCTTAACTCCGTATAGCCAGCTATTATGGTAATTTATTCACCACATATTCAAGTTTTTATGCATACATGGAATGTGTCCGCAGAAGGATAAACGGAATATTCATTTAAACATATACTGCCCTTTCACACCTCTAAAATCGACATCGACATTTATTCGTCCAATATTCTGGTAACGAAGATTTGTCGGCTTAGAAGCCATTGATGGAATTCCTATATATAAAATATATTAACATACACACACCCAAAACCCTATAACCATTAACTATACTGATATACTATAATGATAAAACGAATGCGTGTCCCTTATTTTCCAAAACTGATAATCGTAAATTTTATCATTAATGCTAATGATTGATGCAATAAAACGAGTGACAATATATTAACATCAAGAAATCCACATATACGAGTTACAACATTACTTGTATGTACTCCCATCGCGTGGACAAGTGGTCTAACTACCTGTGGCGGACTCGTTAACATCCCCGTGACTTTACACCATCGCGCATCCCGCGGCGTAATTAACGCACCTTCTCCGAGAACGAGAGATTCGACTCGTAGCGGGGTGGCGTGTAATACAAAGTCGAAACATAGAGCGTGTCCGACTTTGGACACAACCACATTCTACATTCGTGTCGTCGTTGCATCGTGGCGTGCGCGCGCGCGCATGTGTGCGTCGTCCCGTATATACGCACGTGTACGCGCGTGCGTGTGCGACGACGGCACAAGCCGAGGGACTCGACTTTGGGATGCCTCCGGGCATGTAAGACGTATATAGGCTACCCGTCTTACGCATCTCGCCGCACACACGAGGCATACATCACTCCGCACGCGTGAACTCCACACGCGTCTCCGCCGCCGAGTCGTTTAGGCGCCTCTCGCATACCAGCCATTCGACTCTCTCTCTCTCTCTCTCTCTCTCTCTTTCTCTCTCTTTCTCTCTCTCTCTCTCTCTCTCTCTCTCTCTCTCTCTCTCTTTCTCTATCTCTATCTCTCTCTCCGTCGCGTGCACGCGCGCTTTGGTAATTATTATTACGAGGGATATAAGAAGAACGAGCCACACGGCGAGAGAAACAGCGGGGATCGGTGCGTGGATCTCTTTTCGGTGCCTTTTCCCCTGTAATCAGCCGCGGACTCGACTCGGTTAGAAGATGTAATTCGCGAAGGAAGAGAAACAAAGAGGCTGTGCGCCTCTCGGAGAAACATTTACCGATCCGAGATGATTGCGCGAATATATTTAATTGATTCTGAGAGATAATATGATGCATCAGGAAAATATGAATAATATAGTATAAATCGAAAAGAAAAAAATTATGTTTACAACAATTTAGAAGTCGTAGATGTATATGCAAATTAATTAATAAAAAATTTAAAAATCTGTTTATAAAGCAAGAACAAGATTGTGTTTCAAGCAGTAGTGTGAATATTTGTAAAGTTTTTTCATAAATGATTTCACTTTAGATACATATATAATATAACAATATACAACATATAATTAATAAATATACAACATATAATTATAGAATAATATAATACGAATTATCATCCCTGATCACAATCCTTAAATGCTCTAAAGCAATAATTTTATATTTATGTATGTAAATTATTTTATTACACTCTAATATTAGTATTTTTAAATTGCTACGTAAAATCTTATATTTATTTTATATAATTTATATCCAATTGTAAGATTATAATGTAATTGTATATAGATTATTGAAAATTTTTTAAAGATATTGTAACCACATATATATATATATATATTATTTTATAAATTCAAGATATGCATTTCTTTCTGTCTTATTTTAATCGACACGTGGCAAATTATAATCTATAACAATAATCAAGATAATAATTGAGTTTTCATCTAATCTAGGCCCTCCCCCCTGTTATTATAGTCAAGAAATATCGAAATAATAAATAATAATCTGATAACTCATTAAACATTATTATGAGAGAAAGATCATGAGAGAGAAAACAAGATTCATTAATCTGCGTATGTCTCGAAAGATAAACGCGTGTGATGTATAAATATATTCTCCCCAACAATTCTATGATTGTTATCATGAATTAACGCAGTCGGACGTCAAAGCCCGCCTTACGAGTACAAGCTACATCGTCGCGTCTCCATTTAGAGATTCTCTTTCGATAGGCACTTTTAAGAAAAACGTCTTTGGCTGGAATATACGTAGGTCCATCGCGCATTAAACGTCAAATTATCGTCGTTCTATCCCTTCGTAATTAAATTATTTCTCGAAACATGTGCCTGGAATTCAAACCGTTTTACCGCTTTTGGATTATCGCGCCAGCATCGACTTATGTACGCACTTATACACGCACAAGAGACGCGAGTCTCAACTGCATAATTATAGGCAAGATTACTCATCAAGCATATACATACGCATTCATATACATATATACGCGCGCGTTTTCTAATAACGGCTTACATCTTCGCATAGGGATTAATTAACGTTTTCCACACGCGTACCGTTAATTATGCTCACGTTTGAAAAAGAAAGAGAAATGTCCTCATTATTTTAAACACCGGCTTTCGGTGTAAAATCTAGATTTGCTCGGATAAATGGAACAAAACGCGCCTGTCCGTATATCTCCTCTCGGCACCCACTTCCTCTTCGTCTTCCTACCCTCTCATCCCCCCACCCCGCTATTTTTCTGTTCGCCGGCGCTTGTAGAACGATAAATTTTCAACGCTGAAGAAAGACTTTAGATGCCTGAGGGGCACGTTTTGCGCCGCTTTGTCCTTTCGACTTCTCTTTGCCTCCCTCATCTTATTCTTTTCCCTGACTTGCCCTTCCCTCCTTCCCTCTTGTTCTTTCTCACTCATTCTCCCTTTCTCATTCCCTTTCTCTCCTCTTTCTTTTCTTAGCTTACCTGTCGTCCTCCTTCACTCGGTCCTCTCTTCTCCATCTCTCTTCCGCTCTCATCCTCGCTCTCGCTTCTGCACTTCTCCGCTTCTTCCCTGCAAATTTACAATGCCCTCGGTTGTAATAAGCGGTTGCGCGCTTCGTTCACGATTATGAGCTCACTTCAGGTACCGAGGGGACTTATCGAGTTAAGGCCCTTCCGAAGCGCCGGACGTAGGTAGGAATGTCTCAAAATGGGACTCTGCGGGAGAGTGGTGTACTTTGACTTGCTAATGCGATTTATATTTTACGCGCACGAGGAATCTCGTACCTACGTCGGGCAATAACAGCAGTCGCAGTCAATAAAATTCGCTGTCTATTCCAAAGTTGATTCAACTTTCGATAAATCTTATATATTATATAAGAATAAGCGACAGCTGATTATTTAGCATATCCGCAAAGAAATTATCATTTATCTCAATACTTAATCATTAATAATTCACTCACTAATTATTTTTAACAATAGATTATCAAAAATTTGATAACCGATAATTTTTCAAATAATAATTCGAATAAATTATTAATTATTATATTATGTAGTTTATTTATTATTACATTATTTATGTATTTTTCTCATAAAAAGTAAAATTCAAGTAAGCAATATTTAAATTATGCATTAAATAATTTTATTAAAATTACATGACAAAAAGAATATCTCTGATGACAAAAAATGTTTTAAATATTAAATAGTATTTTTATTGTTTTTATATACATTATCATATGTTATTTATTGCCTTTGAAATAGAAACTCAAGAAACCCATTTTTAGCTAAGTTTTGTTGTAAACGAGATAAAAAGTATCAAGTTTGCGTGTACATAACATTATGACTCAAGGAAACACATTGATAATTCGTAATAGGTTACCGAAAATATTCGAATCGTTCGTGGAGGCCATTGTCTATCTGAAAAAAAGATTAGAAGAATCGAAAGAGACAGGAATGTATTGCAAAGCAGTTGCACACGTGTGCCACGCGTTGTTTGGACGTTAAATATCGAGCATAACCCAAACAAGTCTTCGACAAGGTCAGGAACGATGCTATTTCATATAAATTTAAAAGCAACCTCACATCACGCGCTTAGGAAAAAGATAGATATATTATAATTGTACTCGAGTCTACGTTTTTGAAAAAATTATTTATCAAAATTAATTTAACATATTATCTAAAAACATGTACTATGCATATATATGATTCTATAATTTTATTCATTATTTGTTCCTTCAGAAGTTAGTAGTTGCTATAATGGCGATAATAAAATACAGAGGAAAATATAATCAATTTATATTATATATAAATCTATATTACATAGATTAATCTAATCAAAGATGCATGATATAAGATCGCTATAAAACATATTTTGGTTCGCGCAAAATATAAAAGACCTTTTCAGCGTATCATTGTCAAATTTAAGAAAGTCATTATGCACGGCGTATCTCATGTCACAGTCTCTCTTTTTCTCCTCTTCCTTTCTCTCTCTCTCAGTCTCTTCAATATGTATTACAAGAAGAAATGGGGAATATTCGGAAGCGGGTGGCAGGGTGTCAGCGACGGTGAAAAATTCGCCAATTAAAAAAATCTCATTTCTCCTGGTAACGAGGGGTGGCGCGCAATTAATGTCAGACGCGAAAATGATTTATGGCGTGTGGGAGAGGGAGAGGATGTGGCCCGTGGGCGGCACGGCCGAGCTTATCATAAATTAATGAATTATCAGCGCGCGCGTGCGAACGAACGGACCGATGAGAGCTTGCGAGGAAGATAGAGAAAAAGAGAGGGAAGGAGTGAGAGAGAGAGAGAGAGAAAATCGCGCACGATGCGTCAATATGGCGTCTAAAATATTCATCGGACCGGTGCGCCGAGTACTCTCTCCCCGTGCCATATTTATCCCGCCTAAAACTTTCATGCTCAACTCGGTAACTTCCTGCGGGGGAGAAACGTTGGCCGATAAAAAAATGTGAGAGATATGTAAACCATGCTTGTGATGGTTTTGGAGCACGATATATGCTTCGTTAATTTCGATCATGATGCTGATTATTTTATGTATTTTTCGATCGGAAAAATTACGTAATATGTAAAGAGAGAAACATATATATAAATGTGTGGATTTTAAATATGATGCACAGGGACAATACTCGATGCACTCTGGTCTAATAAATATTTTAAACTATTTTATATTAATAACGCATCGTATACGTTTAGCGACAATATTTACCTTACGATTTATGCGGAATGATAATACATATAACTACATCATGTTCAACAAGAGAGCAATATATCGTTATATTTTTATTGTTTGAATAAATATAAGGACTATACTTCTTATTTGCAACATCATTACTCATATATTCGTTTATCAGTAATTTATAGAAATACGAGTAAGGAAGAGAGAGAGGGACATACTTGATTTCAATTTTCCGTTCTCCTTACATCATGATCATGTTCCGTTGACTGTTCTCGACGTACTGATTCTCTCATTGTACTGACGCACGTACTTATAACATTTGATAAAATATATACGAAAATTCGCCGAGGAACGCGCAGAAAAACTATGTCAACATCGCCTACGACGCGCGACGAGGCAACAACTTACCGCATTTCAAACTGATGACGTCACATGACTACGCGGTGCCGCGCGTCGCGCGGTCGGCTGATCAGTCGTCGGTCGGTCGATCAATTGCCGACAACCTCTGACGAGTTGACGAGTCGTTCGTGCGCGCATCGCGCGCGGCGCCACCATCGCAAGATGGCCACGTGTTGAGAAAGTACGGTGTTTACGTGACGACGAAGCGCCCGATTTACGTTTGTACGGGTTGCTGACGTCGCGATTGACGTCGTGGATTCGATGATTCACACCACGCGATATCGCCGCTTAATCACTATGTGCCCGTAGTAGTGATCTGTCGACGTGCTCGGACGTGTGCGCGTTAAATCACGATAAGCATGGCGACGGGCGCGGATGAGTCCCAAGTCGTCAGGTGTCCTTACGGCTGTCAGGATACCACCTGCTACGTCGCCGGCAATGTTGACGGACGCGGTGACGATGGGACCGCGGGTCATTCCGTACGAACTTACCGGCCCCATGGCAACCTCGCCAGGGTGCTCTACGACAAACGGAAGGCGGACGAGTGGCTGGCTGCGTTCGACAAGCGTAAGGTGAGTGAGATCATTTCTATACAGCTATCAATTTAATGAGATTATGCAACGAGACGCAGCGTGCGAGATGTAAATTTCTCTTTTTCTTTTCTATGAGAAAAAACGTATGCGAGATACGTAAAGCATAGTGTCACGTATGTATTATGTCTCGATAAGAATGTGTGTGTCTTATCTCTCTCGCACTCTGTCTCACTCTGTCTACGATCACATGCGATCTACGGTAATGTTTACCTCTCGCCGCTTGCCGCTTGGGGTCACGTCAATGGTCTCAGGACCGTAAGCGTCACGAGACGCGCCACGATATGTCATGGCTCAATAATTCGACGCTCAAACATATTAGATTTGCATTTAATCAAATAAATTGCTATTAATAGAAAAAGTGATAATTAATTAAAAATAAAATATACACATATAATATATATATATATATATAATTTATAAAATAAAAACAGATGATACAGATATACATATATGTGTACGTGTGTATGGTTGTAAAAAGGAATATTGCGCGCGTAAACTAATCTATTAAATATATTTTCAAAAAGTAATCTTTCAAATTTATATTACATATTACATGAATATAATAAAATCAACAATTTATCGATATAATTAAATTATAAAAAATAAAGTTATAAAGTTTAACTTGTTTTGTATTTGATTTTTTATAAGTAGAAATATAGTAAATAAAGTACTATTTATTTATTATAATTGTAATTTTAAAGAAAGTTATTAGATTAATCTCGAATTACAAACACAATTTTTTAAGAAATGTCAAGAAACTAAAAACTATTATATTAAATAATATTACAACAAATAAATTATTACATATTTTCTGTGAAGATGCAGTTATATTGTTTTTTTTTTTTTTTTATTTTTTATTCTTTTTTAATCATCGCTAAATTTAACGCGAAACTATACCGATATTCTATCTTACACTCACATGCCTTATATTAATTCTTTGTCGATTACCCCTAATTTATGCAGCCCTAAATTAATTACGAGAATTCCAAGAAACCACCATCAATTTTACGACAGGCATATCTCTCTTGGGCGCTAACAAAGATTTTTTTCCAAGAAACGAGGTTCTGAAATCTTCGCGAGTCTCCCGATTCTCTCTCTCGCGCGCGCGGGCCAACAGGGGTAATTGGGCGGCCGGGGGGAGGAAACCGGCGTTGCATGGGGGCACGGGCGCAGGCGAGGGGGAAGGGGGCAGTAATAATTAGTACAATTACTGCACAAGGCCAACCACTGACTATCCCCACTCGGATAACTGCCGAGACGTAGAGCTGTTCAAGAGTCAAGACCGCGCTCGGCAATTACGGGATAATTACGTTCTCGATATTCCTGAAACATCCTCGGGGCTGCTTCGGGCACTGTCCACGACGTATCGAATCCCTTCTCCGCATTTTCTTATCCTATTTATAATTACGGTGAAGTCTACGCCAATTTAACTCGCGGCGATCACGATCATGCTCTTCACGACGATTGAAGTGAAAAATACCGGATCGCGAACTTCGTTCATCTGGAATGTAGATGTAACCGGAGACACGAGAAACTAGATTGCTAACTTATTAAACATTACTAAAAAGTCGTAAAACAAGATATTTCGGAAGAAATTTTTGGATATAAGTTGTCATGATTTTTAATTAGATATGAATTATACAGAAAAAAAATTATTTATTATTTTGATAAATATAATGAGACTTATTCTTACATATATTATGCCTCCGTTATTCATAATATATTTTAGTAATAAAAACTAGACATATGTTCACAGATTAGCAAAATTTTAAATTCATTCTGCAATTTTTATTATTTATTAGAAATTAAACGATTAATAATTTTTTTTATTGAATTAGTCGGTTGAAAAAAAAGAACTTTTTTTTTTATCTAATTGTAAGCTTTCAATGTCGAATATGTTTGCAATTGAGTTCTTATTTATTTTTCATAATCTCTGAAAAATCTAATTGACTGAATTTAACACAACTTGTTTAGATAGAGATTGATATTATATTGTACAATCATTATCATTATAAACAAAACTGTTGAACGTAATATTTAGCATGTTTTACAATTTTAAAGCACAATTCAAATGTTTTAATAATAAAATAATATTAAAAAATATATTTATTAAAAATAATTTTTAGTAGAAATATATGAACTTTGAATCTTACCGTTAATACCTTATTTATTCTGAATCTTTTTTAAGTTATTCTCGAGTTCTCTTAAATTTTAAACTTCTGAGAGTTACCAGAAAATATAAAGCATAAAAAGTATGTGTCTCACTGTTTTTGTACATTATTTGCATCGTAGATGATAAACCATTCTCATCGATTATGTCTTACGAATAATCTTTATTAAACTTTACCTACATTTTCTTAATAGTAATTTTTTCCATATCATACACGTTAATTTTCAAGTGTTATTTCATTCTCTGAAAGTAATTTTCTAGAATTTTCCTATTCATTTCGAGTTACTTTCAAAAAATTTAAGAGCTCTCTTTGTTTCTCCACTCTTGGTTTTGCTTTCTGTATGAAAGTTTCCACAATTTTGCTCTGTACGACCCTCGAACTTACATATGAATTTACAGTCGAAATTGCATCTTCAGAGATTGAGCTCATCTTCATCACTCGAATCAGTCCGAACAATTCAGTCACATCTCGTCCGCGAGATAAGAGAGAGAGAGAGAGAGAAAAAAAAACAGCGGCTTTTATCTCTGTATTTCGCGAGCACACCATCCTTCTCCCTATCTCTTCTTCTTTCCGCGAGACGCGGAGCGAATCGATCTCGACTCCGACGACTGCGGCGCGTACTTGGGCAGGTGCTCGCTCACGGGAGAAGGGAAGAATCCCATTTGGTCGCGTGAAACGAGAAATTTGAATTTCGAACGGAGCCAAGGGGTAGCGACGGAAGGGAAACGCGGGGGATGAGATGCCCCGCGAGGTTTCCTTTTTCCCCTCCTTAATCCCCTCCGAAATCGACGCGAGACATCACTTCGTGTCCCCGCTGCCATCGTCATCCTCGTTCTCGTCGTTCGGGGGGGCAAGAGGCAGAGGGTGAGGACGTCGCGCTCTAATATCTTCCTCAGCAAAGTCTAAAAACTTTACTCTCGGCTGTGTTGATGCGGCAACTTCGTTCTGGTGTTTTAAGCTTTTAAAAAGAGCGACATGGGCTCACAACGACGTCCGCGCGTCTCGGGAACGAAAGCAGGGGTGGGAGGGAAAACGTTGCGCAGGGCGCTGCTTTGAAATATTAAGTGACTGATGGATGAGGCTCCTGAGGCGAGGAGAGAGGCGAGGAGAGAGGCGAGGGATCCGGGAGAAAGACGCGCACAAGACGAGTATATCTCGTCCTTGCTCCGTGTTTCCCCCATGTTGTCGTCCTATCCCCTCAGTCCTCCATCCAACCCTTGTTTCGCCCTTTCCCTTTTCCTCTGTTCTTTTCTATACAAATGTGCGTCCCGTTTCTTAGGAATTTTAAATATGTCGTACACAATCACCATGATCAATGTCGTTTCCTGAGTCATCGACGCACGGATGCGTGAGATCGCGAAGTGCAATTATAGCGGTACTTGCAATGATAATATTCAGTGGAAATGGGAGGGAAAAGAAGCAGAGATAATCGATTGTTACAAATAGAAAATGATAAACCGATCATTATTTATCGCAATATATCAATTAATTTAATATTACGATTTTACATATATAAATTATTATATTTTATTAATATTGTTATTTTACTATCTTTACATTTTACAAATGCACACACACACACACACACAACTTTAATGAATGATATTAAAAAGTACTAGTTTCGTAGATATTTTTTTTTTTTTTTAATTGTTGTATATTTTATTATTAATATATCATTTTAATCTGTAAGTTTATATTTTGACAGGCTAATCAATCTTTTCGATATCATAATTTTTTATCAATCAATCAATCAGTCACAAAGTCGGATCACTAACATCAGTAATCAGAAACACTTATCGATCGATCAAAATCTGCATAACCTCGGGCGAATTTATGGCACACGTGTTAACGTTACAGCTAGTTCTATCGATGCTGCAACGCGTTCTAGAAGAGGAATCTAGCTATACGGAAGTATTCAGAATGCGAGAATGAATGCGAAACAATCCGTTACAATATGATTACAATTTGCGTAACATTTTACGTCGAACGAGATGCCATCATACGTGACGTTATCTCGGCGATTCCGTGACGAGCTTGCTGTAAATACCGATGTTAAAGCGAGCCTATCAAAGTGGGATCGCAATCGCACGCACGATGCTAACCCCCGCTCTCCGATTCTATGATATCCATTACGCAGTTTATTCATGGAGGCGTAAAAAAGAGGCTGCTATAGATGCGCTATCGCTGCGTGATGCAGACGCACGGGATTATTTGGCGAACCGAGCAGATGATGTGTCTCGCGCGCGTTTACAACCGTTTTACCTTTTCTCTCTCGCGACGCGCTTCCTTCTCTCCCGTCTGGCCAGCATCGCGAAGGCGGATCCCAAGCGGAAGATCCGCGATAAATCCGGATAGCCGGTGGATCTCTGCTTATCGCGCCGTATAATCGCACGTGGCTCACGCGCGCGGACCGATTACGTCAGAAAACTGACTTTTCTGCGAACATACCACTTACCTTTTCAATATTGTAAAGATGAATATAATTAAGAATCCTCTCTTAATCAAGATCTTGTACCTACACAAAAACGCGTTTTTTTTTTTAATTTTACGCTAAGATTTTCTAATATTTAAGTTATTGATTAATTAATTACGTGCGATTTTTTAATAATTATTTTACGTTATAATCATACTTTTATCATAAATGACTTGAGGGATTTTTAAAGAAGTTTGACTGACAAATGTGGTCGCATTTTTTCTTATCCTTGCACGTACAAGAGAATAGTATGTGTACCGGTTCCCGGGATAAAAATAATATATCCAGCAAAGTAATGTGTAAAAGAAAGAGAAAGAGAGATGTGCTTTGTGTGTCGCCGAAAGTTCACACAAAGCTGAAACTTGGACTTTAAAACGCCGACTTTAAAATTACGCGAGATGGCTTTTGTGAGAATGGCAGAGATGAGAGAGATCTCGTTAGCCCCATTTTCTCAGACTTTTTATTCGGTTCTATTTTTTTATGAAAACATTGCTTTTTTTATTATTGCGGCTGCCATATTCTGAAACAGCGCAAAGAACGAAATGCAAAACGGATAATATACAGCTCTATTTAACATATGATTCGACAGTAGATTGACTTGCAAACAAGCTTTTAAATATACATGAATAACTTAAACAAAGACCTTATAAACAATATCTTTTGCTATAAATTGCATTAATATATTCTTTAATAAATTTTTAAGCACTTTTTTAGTGGCTAAATATTTGCTGCTATAATACATAATTTATTTTTTAATATTTTGGAAGTTATTTTATAAATTGAAACTTTTTTCAACTTGATCATGTGGCAAAATATGATGACGTATTATATAAAATTAAAATTATTACAAATCTTAAACTAACTCATCGAAATTTATAAATGCTTGTACAGCAATTAATCTTTTCTATTTCAAATTAATTTCGACACATAAGTTAATGTTAAATATTTTATTCTTAATTTGATATTAATAGTGTGCCTGACAGATATCAATTAATTTTTCTTATTTAACAGATTTTGAAATCGACTGCAAAACTATAATTCATTACTTATGATCATTCTTCGTTTCGAGCGTTTGGAAAATTGTCACAAGTTACAATGTGATTGTTGCCATTTTGATAGAGAAATCTTTTGAGAGATTCACGTCTCCGTGTTTTTTCGTGTTTGCCGCAATTTTGTCTCCAAAAATTCGTTTGATATAAAGTTGAGGCGCAAATCGAAAAGATGCGGATATATAGGGGAAGTACGAAAAACGAGCCAGTCTCGTTGAAATCGGAGAAGCTCCGAATAACCGCGCGTTATAATTTGCAAGTTATTTCGCGCGCGCGGCTATAATACGGATCGGATAACAAAACCGCGAGACGGACAGTACAGATTGTTATCGGCTCGTTCTCGAAATGTTCCTCGGGGGCACGATACATACGGGGCAAGTCCAGGGATGTATGCGACAAGAGAGCGCCTTTTCTCGTCCAACGTTTCACGCATGATCGACTTGGTGTCACGCCGAAAAAACGGATGGCAATCGGATGGATCTTCTCATTGTCCTCTCGTGCGTGTTCATGTGTGCGTGCATCTGATAGAGATCTTAAACACTGAACTGTCCATTCGTACATGTTACGCTGCTGCTCTTCGTTATCTTCAATATAATTTATATTCGATCGAATATTGTGATCGTTTATTAATATCTCAACATTAATTATTAGATTAGCATTGTAGTATGAAAAATTTTTAGAGAATTCAAAAACTTATTTTATTGAAAATAAAAGTAGAAAAATAAAAATATTAAAATTAAAATATGTATATGTCAAATATGAAAAATAATAGAAAGAAATGAAAAATAATAGAGAGAAATATATACAAAAAATAATATTGTATAAATATAATATTTCTACTAACAATGAAATACAATATTATCTTTTATGAATAAACAAAAACCTAATATTGAAGAATATTTTTTATACAAAATTCTCTGTTATTTCCAGTAATATTTTTGCAAATATTGAAAACTACAAAACTTTAGTTTGGTTACGATCAAAAGGATTAAACATGAAAATATATTGATTATTTGCTGTGGCCATTTCTTTATTAATACTCTGAAGGTATTTTCCGGTTCCAAACACCTCTCCTTTTGGCGTAAACGAACTGATATTCTAGGCGCGATCGGCTTCGTTAGTCTATCGTCGATCTCGATGGAAACTTCTCACGGTTAGTTACACCACCGTTGCTTTCTCAATCAAGACATTCGTATAACGCTCCCTTCGAGTGATTTTTGCGAAAGGGGTACCAGCTTGCTTCGCGCTTCCACCACTTCTCCAGTTTCCCGTCGACTGCTCTCAGAACGTTTCATAAAATTTTTACCTACGTAAAATAAAATTTTACAATTCGGCTCCTTGACGTGGGAATTTTCAGTATTTATAATTTTAGTATTTAAAAAATTATCATATTGTTTATACATAAAGAAATAAGAAAAAAAAATATTTTAGAAAATATAATCACAGGTATGTTAATGCGTCACATTATAAAGATGTAGATAAATTCATTTCATTGCACTAAATACGCATTTTTATATTTGAAAAGAACAAAAAATGATTAGCTTTTTTAGATTAGCTTTTTCATAAACTTCTTAGACTTTATATTCTATGAAATAAACATATGTATATCTATACGAATCTTTTAAGCAATTATTTTCGTCTGTGCATATGATCTTTCGTTCGAACATAACTTCTAATTTTGATGCCAAGCGATCGAATTCCCTTTGTAAAGCGCAAAATCTCGTCACGTGCCTTTGCTGCGACGAGAAGAAAAGCTCTTTCGCTCTCTCTGTAAAAAAACGAAGTCTGTTGAAAGACGAAGCTCTCGGCTTCTCTCCCACGGCGCCGATATAACGTCTGTCGACCTGCCGCCACCCTGGCAGCAATAACATAATGGCACAGGAAGAGAATGCGTTTGACTCGCGATCCAACACGCCTCAGGAATCTGGGGAGCCCCGCGTGGCCAAACATCCCCAGTATGTATTCCGCGCGGAAAGCATAAACTGCTCGACGCGGCGTTGTTTATCGCCCGTAGTTTGCGCCGGGTTTACGCGTACCCCGCTCGATTCTCTGTCTCCCTGGACGTGAGAAAAAGAAAGACGGAATCTCTAAACCACGCGAGAGATGGTAGAGAACTCTAAGAGTTTTCAATCTCATCGAGAACAGTAGGGTGGCTGGAGCGTAGTTAAAATGAAACGTATTTTTCTTAATCTTTAAGCAAAAGTAATAACCTTTTTCCTATTATTAGAAAAACTATGCTATCATTCTTTATAAGTAAACATACGACACATAAAGTATACAGCAGTTGTTGACGCAATATATTCTTTTCGTTTAAAATTTTAATTCAAATTTTAATTATAAATATGTATGGATAAAAGAATTTTGCTACATATGTATTTATCAGAAAGAATAAACTTTAAATTCTGATAAAATTTACAGTTGCTAAAATTTATAATTAATTTTTATATTAGTATATTAGTTATTAAAACAAAATATAATTAAAATATTAAAGAATAGAGCGGTTGATCAAACATGCTAATTTTTTGTATCTCATACGCTATACAAGTATATATTGCAAGAATTAAGATCCAGCTGATTTATAACTATGATACACATCATATAATTGATGCAATGAATAAAAATAATTTCGAATACATCGATTTAGCAAAGCATGTCGCGAAACACAGTCTGACCATCTATATAATGACCACCATTGCAGTTTATATTTCCACGTTTATGTTTAACAAGTTTTCCCATGCATCGTTCTGCACCGGCATAAAGCGGCGCATAACCATCTCAGACGAAGTGCATCTTCAAACGTAACTCCGCGATAATCAACAAACTCCACTCGTGGATCTGAAATCATAGAGCGAGACTTCCTCCTCGTCGTTGTTACAAGGCGAATGGCATAATCACGTAACAGGAACGTGTTACCCTGTTATTTTATATTTGAGACTGTATAAAATCGTACTCGCATCTCTATGGCGCGATGCATTCCTTGATATACAATTTATATGTAATATTCTTTCATCTCTATCAAAATCTATTACGTGAAATAAATAGTCATGAATTTTAGAAATGATAATCTTTTTTCGTTGAAAAGTTCAAATATTTAGATAATTAAAGGTCTTTCGAAAATTAATGATCCATCAATATACTATGATGGATAGAAATGATTGTATTTGTGAAATTCTAAAATCATAATTTGTCCGAATCGTAAAGTGACGTATCTTGCGAATACTCGAGAACGTCAAATCTCTCGGCGTTATTTCGCCCGTTCGTCGCGGTGAACGCGCGACGTTGATTTAGATGACTGCGATTTCCGAGTCGGCTACTTGTGTCGGTGCTGAGAGGCGCGATTGGTGCGTGCTACACGGAAGGCAACACGGAGTCGATTGTCTTGCGATTCTTCGTCTGTGTTGCTCCATCCAACAGATCCTTTCCTTCCTTCCTTCCTTCCTTCCTTCCTTCCTTCCTTTCCTTTCCTTTCCTTTCCTTTCCTTTCCTTTCCTTTCCTTTCTTTTCTCCCCTCGAATCCCGCGCTGCGCAGAAAGTCCGCGCCACTAATGACACGAAGAGGAATGCTGTCCGGCAGCGCGCGCGACCACGTCAGTAGCCATTTGTAATGCCCCGGGGAAAAAGTCAAATCAAAGTGTGATGACGTGGGGTGAGCGCGTCGGGCTACCTGCAATTAGCGACACACGCTGGTAGCCATAATTAAAATTGCACGCGCGGCGTCCTCTTTGCACCGCGCCGCGCAAACACCACAAAGCCGCGCTCCCTTTCGCACCTCCACACATTGCCGAGTTTCTTTGTTTCGATATTATCCTTGAGATGATGATGGCGCTTTTTACGCCAAGAGAAGTAAAATAGAAGTGGGAAAAATTTAGCGCTAAGCGCTATAAAGATATTTTGCTGTAATAATTATATTTGGTTTTTTACGTAATTATTTACGGTAATCATTGTTTCTTTTTCTTTCTTCTCTCTCTCTCTCTCTTTCTCAAAGGTTCTAATAAATAGAGACATTTAACATATGCATTTGATACATTAATGAATTAATTTTACATATATGCATATATATATATATATAATGTGTTTTATACTAATTTAAATTAAAATATTTTATTTGATATACGTATACATTTCTATAATAGATTCATATTCCAAAATAAAATTTTCCGAATAAAGGTTGCAATTACAAATCAAATTATGTTCCCATTTATATAAAATTTTGCGATTCACTGTGCATTATGAGATTATTTTGAATTATTTAAAAAAATTCCATCTTTGAAGGATGTAGTACGTAAAGAAAGCTCGTTTGAAACACGATTACTCATCCAGCATCGATTGAAAGCATTTTGCAAAAGTCCGACATTCTCATATCGTAATGACTTGAGGTGTTATATCGCGAGTCTTATCGATGCCGAGCAAGCTGCTCTCGGGCCCTTGTATAAGAAACGTGACAATCCGTCGCGCCTCCGCCCGGTGGACGATGACAAAGTCGATTGGTGAGGCCGGTAGAGTTAATGTGTACCGCCGCGGCGAGATGAGCGGACTGTTTTAATTAGAGAATCTAATTGATGGTCGGCTACGCGGCCGCGGCAGCCGAGCAATCCATAAACGACTTCTTAGGGCCGCGCACCTGGGTGTTAATTACTCTCCTTCTGTGGCGAGGTCCTTCCATCTCCCGGCTTTTTTCCCTCGCTGGCTCTTTCTCGTTTTTCGACTGCTCGACTACCGAAGAACCGTGCGAGAACAGGTCGAGGGGAGAGAGAGAGAGAGAGAGAAAGAGAGATTTACAATGAGAAGAGAAGGGGGAGGGGGAGAAAAGAAAGAGAAGTAGCGATTAACGAGATGAAGGAAGACGGAAGGACGAAATTGAAGAAAAAGAGATAAAGTGAGACGGAGGCGAGAGAAAATGAGGGAGCGGGAGAGGAGCGGAGCTGAGCGGAGCTGAGCGGAGCGGAGCGAGCAACAAGTGTCCCCCGTCGCGAGGCGCAAAAGCATTCCTAATTACGCTTCTGCCCTGCTCGGAGCGAAACGAGACAAAAAGCGCCTTGATTACATTTTCGTATAATTTCATCGGCCGGCTCTCTCGCCATTAATAGCCGCCGCTCCGCCCCGCGCCGCGCCGCGCGCGCGCAAATTAGATCGATTCCTTAATGCCCCGGGGCCGCGTAATTGGTTCTTATTCTCGGAAGCTGACGGTGAAATCGGATATCTGTCGTGTAGAGCAGAGCCCGGTGGACCGACCGACCGGTCAACATAATTGCTTTTCGGACTGTGTGGCGTTTCGCGGTTCTCTTGGTGGACGCGGAGCGAAGAGAGTATCGTTAATGTCGCGATACGCACCTTTGATAATGAAGCGAAAAATATTCAACTGACGCAATGCGAACCGTTTCCCGGTCACGCGGCGCTTTATAATGAAATATAAGATCTCGAGTTTTTATTTTCGGGTATTAACGTGTCGAAATACTCCGCGTGGTCGAACCGAACGGTTGAACGATGAATGTCCTCCCGTCGGTGATGTATGTAATTTCCAAAAGCGAGGGAAAGAAATGAGAGAAGAAATCCGGTAGCACGTAATTGCGCGAACTCTTGAAATGTCGTGTGGTTTCGAGGGGAAAAATTGATTCACGACCGAAGAATATATGTATCGTTAATATCGTAATATGCGGTTGTAATGAAGCGAGAAATACATTTTCGGTGGCCCACCCGGTGAGACGTTAATGGAATGTGTTGGAGCTTCACGAATTTTATTCCCGCAAATTGATGTACTTTGTACGGCGCGATGATTTTAGCGATCGAATGATTTCGTCCATAAGATTGCACAAAATTCTGAGAAAATCAATTTTCATTGAGGCATTATATCTCGAGTATCATATTCTTTTCTTGAAATATAATTACATAAGAAACTGTATAGACTACATTTACATAAAATTATAGAGTTTTATAAAGCTAAAAATTTATTGTAGAAAATAACTTTTATCTTATAAATTTTAAAAAATATCCAACACATTACGCATATAAAATTAATTTTTATTAATTGAGTTGTTAATATTAAAATGAAACTAACAAATAATATTTATATCATTATTTATATAGTGTTGTGTGAAAATCTCAATAAAATAAATTTGCACTAATTTTATTCATTATTGAAGAAAAAATGTAATATATTTTTACAGTGGTATAGAGTGGACAAAAGCAAGATCAGAGAAGACTTGCTGGACCTCTGGATTCCACTCGGCATCGGTCCCAATGCCGACCAGCCCGACAAAGCCGCCGAAATTTTCCTCGTGAGATCCGCAGAGAGATCCGACTCGTTGCCCCTACAAGCTTGGCACTCGTTAGCCCGCTCGGCTTTATCCTGGTTCATCAGTCGAACATCCATAAATGGGTAAGTGCTCATTATCTACACTGTCTCGTATTGATTTTTCCGTGAGATATCTCGAATGCGCAAATCGCGTTAAATTAAATTCTACTTTTTCTGTAAACTTTATATCGTAGAAGATAATTACATTTGTTGTAAAAATATCTCTTTTATATATATTTTTCATGCGTTTTTATTAATAATTAAAATAAGTACAAGAATTATTTTTAAACAGCCAATAACAAAGTTATGCTTATTTGTATTATACAATACATTTCTGATATTCTTTGATGCTGATAATAATTAAAATTCTTATTCATAAATGTAATATAAAATATTACAATTTTTTAAGATAAAATAAGATACAAAAAAACGATATTTACCTTTTTTAATTTTTCAAATAATAAAATATTATAACACTGTCTCTCTATTCGTAACTAATATTCTTCATTGCTCATACATTTCGTATAAACTAATAAAATAGTTGCATAATCGCGTCTCGTTAGATATTCGAAAATCTCCGATATGCTTAACAACACGTGCAATGCATAATTTCGATGAATTCCACTCACATTCGTAACGATCTGTCCCTTTGGACACGAAATCGGATTTATCAAGCGAAAAGTCCCCGAGTTGCAGCTATATGCTAGGGCAAGGCCGAAAGCCCTCTTTCGCTGAAGGCGAGATCGTTTGCGAGGTGATGAAAGGGGGCCTTCCCTTCTCGCCGGTTAATTAATAACCACGGAGATACGATCTCCGCCTATCTCGCTGTCCGCTGCGAGGCTCGACAAGCTGGTGGCAAAGGCCCTGGCATGGCCGCAGGTCGGTCAGCCTGGCGTGGTGGGCCGTTGAAGCCTCGGTGTTGGAAAGAAGGGAGTAAGATGAAGCATATATGAACAAGAGAGGATGAGAGAAAGAAAGAAAGAAAGAGAGAGAGAGAGAGAGAGAGAGAGAGAGAGAGAGAGAGAGAGAGAGAGAGAGAGAGAAGCAACGCCGTGGTTATTGATGGCCAGCTTTGTTTGCCCCCCGAACCGTTTATTAAAATCCAGCGTGGGTGATTAACCTCTCCCCCTCAGCTGCGTCGTCCTACCGGCTACCAGGCAACACCTCCACACTTTGCCGCGTACGTTATGCGCGCGGGATCAACGTGTACCGAACAACCGTTTATTAAAATTTCTCTCGACACGGGAGGCTAGCCACGGCTACTAGGCGTGACACCTTTGCTTGGTCGGTTTTGTGAGTCGGATTGCTGAGCAAGAGTGCGAAAGATCGACAGTCATTTCTAAGAAATTGCTCTTGGGCTCTGATAAATATTCGAAAATATGTGAATCTAATTGATAAAGATTATATTTTTCAAAAGTGTTAAAGTATTGATCTGTCTGATATTTTTTGCAAACTCTTCTTAACAGCTTTACAATTTTCGTTTCTCTCTTTTCTTCTTTCATTGATTAACATTTTTTATTTAGCTGATTTTTTGAAAAAAATAATTTGCTGTTTTCGATAATGTCATTAGGAAAATAATTAGCAGGCTAGAAGAATATTTATTTCGAAAATATATGAAGTTATTAATTAGTTAAACAGAACAAGTAAATAAGTACAAGAATATGGAATATTTACAAGAATTAGAGAGAGTATGAAATTATATTGGTCTTTATACATGTAAAAACGAAATTGGAAATATTTTCTAACAATAGTCTTAGATGCATTGTCTTTAAATAGAAAATTTTCAATATAATACAATGATTTATTTATGCGACCAAACTGGCAAATCAAATTTATTATTAAAAGATTGACATCGACGACGTTTCGACCTTTGGTTTAGGTAGTCTTGATTGACGCTGATGGTTGAGATGTTACAGATCGAACATTAAACTTACACATCAGAAAGTCGACTTTTTGACGTATAAACTTAATGTTCGATCTGTAACACCTCAACCGTCAGCGTCAATCAAGACTTGAAAAGGACCTAAACCAAAAGTCGAAACGTCGTTGATGTCAACTTTTTAATAATAAATTTGATTTGCCAGTTTGGTCGCATAAATAAATCATTGTATAATTTTCATTACTGGTGATATAAATTAGTATCAATATATATATATATATATATATAATATTTTATAAATTAATCATAAATAATAAAGTATGTGTGTATGTGTATAAAAGAGAAAGCTAAGAAATTTAATGAACAACACAAGGAGAAATTTCTTTCATCCAAGAGTCAATTGTAGAAAGGATATCATTAACTGTCAAAATCCTGAAACACATATGTTTGGTATAGAAAGACATAGCGTATATACATACTTTATACATATACATAATTTACATAGGAGAAATATCTGCGATCGAGACATGTGAAGTATCGCGTAAACTACGCGACACGAATTTAAATCAAATCGTTGGCATCGGGCCGGAGAAATGTGAGATAATCTACGTTCGTTCACCAGTCTAACAAAGAATAATAATCCATAGTTACGAGGAATAAGTTTTTTTTCTGTTTTGTGTTTATTGATTCGTCAGTACTACGAATAAACCGAATCCAATGCAATTTCGCGATGAGTTTAAATGAGCACCGTTCTCGTGGTCGACACATTGAGGAACTTTAGTCACAGTGGAACCAGCTGATCGGAAACTCGACAATTTTACTACTAGCAATCACACTTAGGTATTTATCTTCGTCATCGCCAAGATGCACGTAATTAACCCTTTCGCCACGCCATTGTAAACTCCCTTTTCCTTCCCTCCCTCTTACCCTTTAGACGCAAATTGGTTGGTGTAATATAATATAATCACCGATATACTATATTATGAATCGATAATACTAGTCACGTCCAAAATGGGCAGAGCACATCTTCAATTTGATTATATTAATAAATAAAAAAATATATATATGTATAATATTGAATTTCTCTTTGAAACTATTATTCAAATAAAATTTCAATATGAGATGATAGAGTTTTGACTCTTTCACAGAAAGTCATAGAATTTCTAATATATCTCTATCAGTTATCGAATCAATTCGAGAATCTAAAAATAGAATGCTAATTTTATATGAATATAAAATTATATCTGTTGCAGAGAATTTCGCGTATAATAGTAAAAAGTATAAAAATATAACCCGCCAGTAAACAAACTCATATAAGTAATAATGAATATATAATGCACTAAAGTGTTTCCATAGCTTCATTATACTACCTATTATTAAGAAAAATTATGTTCTTTTTATGAGTATTCACCTTGAAGTCTTAATTAACGTTTCTCGGAATTATTTTCGATAATTATATTTTGATTATAAGCACAGTATAATTTCATGAAATCGGCGATTATTACTTGGAAGAATTTCTTGTCAGAAGTTTATAAATGGTTTTCAATTCCACGCAGCGTCAATTGACCTCGAAGTAATAAATAATTATTGATAATTATTCATAATTACGTTAGACCTATAATTACGATCAGATGCTATTTGAAAAATGATAAAATCATCGTGGCCTCGTGACATCAGCACAATTTAATTCGTATTAAGCAGTAATTAACAATAATTGTTAATACGCAGTTATACCGAGCATACAATTATGGTATATTTCGAGACTGCAAAATATTTAAATAAGAGTAAATATGGAAACTACGTCGGTATTGTGTAACTTTGTACAGCTGTTTAAATATTAATCTTTACAATATTCTTATAATGTACCTAATCCAATAAAAATTATTTTCTCAATGCCAAATCCTCAAGATATTACATTTTTTTTTTTTATAAATTCAAGGAACACTATTGTCTAACAATGCGCGCATTAAAGAAAGTAGCTGACCAATCATGAATAATGATCGCGCAATTATATTGAATTCAATCAGAAGTCTAGCGACTTTAATTGACAGACCACTTATATAGTCTCCTTTTCCTTCTTACAGATTTTAATTTTTCTGAATACATAAAATATTGATAAACATAATATGAAAGAAATAATCCGAGTGTAAAATTAAATAAAAATATAAAATATTTATAGAGTCAGAGATCTGTAATTTTTAAAATTGTAACATAAAATTAATGGAATTCAAAATTTAAAGAATCAAAAATACGGAACAAACAGTGTATTTAAGAATCAAATATACATTATATACTTCTATTTATTTTGAGCAATCGCAATCTTTTATAATCTTACAGAGGCGCTTTGTCTTTAATAATACACACATTAAAGCGAGATCGTTGTCGCGAATTACTATCGCGAGATTATATCGCGTGCCTATTAATTCATTTCGAGGAAACGGTCTTATCTGAATACGCGTTACCCTTTATAAGTACACATACATCGTTTACATGAATAAAACATTCGTAAAATAAATCCACTGCTCAAAATTAATTCAAGATGCAGCGATAATCTATTGAATAAAGAAGCCGTGAAATTATAGAATCGAGAAAACTGTACTTTTATTTGTTTCACAACGTATCCGACAAAATCTCTCAATTTATAGATTTTTAAAAAAATTTGTTTGCCCCTCAAGCTACAGATGCATAAAGCTGCAGAACAAAGGAGTTAAATTTATATATCAACGCGTAATTTTCATTCCAAACGCAATCGAGCGCTTTCGCTCGCGTCTAATAACGCGCGCATTAATGACACGCGGGATAACCAGTCGTGAATAATCATCATGCAATTATATCGAACGCGTAATTACGCGGACCGAAAGAGCCTCACTCGGAACGGGGAAATCATCGACGGAGTCACCTGGGTGACGTTCACGTGACGTTGCAACGCTGTCCTGCTGAGAATATTAATTACGTCCTCTCCCCTCTTTCTTCAGCCCTTTCCCTTCTGCATCCTGATCCCCTGCGCCCTCGGTAGCTCTCGAGTTCGAGGTCCTCGCACGCTCGTCTCACAAATTAATCATAATTAGCGGCGAGATGTCCTCCATCAAAGTACTGGTCGTCGTTTCGTCCTCGAGAGAGAGAGAGAGAGATAAAGAAAGAGAGGAGATACCGCGCGGGAAAAGGACGAGAAATCACAAGTAGAGAAGGGATCGGTGGGGGTGAGAGGGGGCAGCGAAGAGAGAAGGTAGAAAATTAGCCACTCGAAGCGTGCATCCGCCCTGGCGAGAACTCCAGGCTGCCTTTTCGAATCCGCCGTGCGCGCGTCGTGCCCGTCCATTTTGATTTTATTTTCGCGCAAATTGCGCGCAATTTTCGCCGGATTGGCAAACGCGCGCAGGTGTATCTGCACGTATAGAACTCCCGGCGAGGGATTCGTTTTCGCGTTTTTTTCTCGCGGGGAGGAGGAGTTCGTTTGACCGATGTTAATTAACATTGATTGGCGCGGCGGAATGCGTTATTACTGTTAATTGCCGATCCCAGAAATCTTTCCCGATTCGGGTGGGACCGCGCATAAGGCGAAGAAAGAGTTCTCCTCGTTTCTCTGATTGTATTTCGATGCAAATTTGGTTGTTATATACCACAGGACGCGCGCCTCTCTCCCGTGAGATTACACGCGTAATTACCAGCTCGACGCTCTCGTTTTAACATTCTGCTATCGAGAGAATGCGCGCACAGACTGCAAATGCATCCCGGATTTGAGCTTTCTGATCGTCTAATAAGAGAGAGAGACGGTCCGATATGTAATTTCGCAACTCTGCTGTTACTCGCATTTGGCTTACTATCGGTTCCTGTCAGAATCATTGTTTGATCGGTGCACCAAGTACCAAGTTTAACTAGCCATAAAGGGAAAAATAATATATGTGGCGTGGTAAGATCTTGTGATTGTCATAAATAAATAAATAAATAAATGGCTAATTTATACGGAAATGAAAAATTTTCTATTTTCATTAAGAGCAATTAGAAATATAAACGTAATAAAAATATGGTAATTATTTACAATTTTACTTTATATTCTACCTGATCATTATTGTGTATTACTTTAGCACTGCGAGTATTATCATTTGCAATTATAAAATAATCAGTGATATAGATACTAACCATTGATAATTCAACTGATGAGTGATAAGACATCCTGTAATATCAATCTAATATGAAGAAAATCATAAAATCGCGATTCAGCGGAACAGACAGATTGATAGTGCGAGCGCCAGTCAAAGGGTTAATCATTCGGTAGCCGATTCATGTGAAGAAAATGAAGAGGAGAAAATGATGTGCTGAGATTCTAGCGTAGTTAGGCCGACGAGAGGAGCAGAGGCTGAGGGAGCGGGATTATCAGGCATCGCGGCCAGAGACGGAATCCAGTAGCTAGTTTTTGTCTTAGGGCCTCAACCTGTATGGGACCGACAGGAATCACCGGTAGTGGGGCAAGCGAGTGAGGGAAAGGAAAGGGGTATTTAGTTCCGCGCGCCACCTGTTACCTCCCTGTCTTCTCTTCGACCTCCCCTCTATCTGGATCTGACTTCTAAAAGGTGATCGGACCTCCGGCTCCTTTTCTCCATGTACAGATGATATATTTCATTCAGCGATAGCTTGGAGAGTCATTTGAGATTAAGATAAATTAATTATATAAACAGTAACTATCGATTTTAACTATCATCAACTCGATGTGCCATTAATATTGCAGAGATTATTTAAATAATTATTTATATATTAATATATTAAATTTTAATTGAAATATATATAAATAATATTCCAACTATAGATAATAAATAAATATGAATATCGCTTGCTTAATATATGCAATATTACTCTATGTTAAAAATAAATTTTATGCATCTGAGTCTGTGGTTATTATATTGAATATTACGGCGTGTAGAAAGTAAACACGAGAAGTTACGTGATAATAAAAAAGACGGAACAAAACAATTTAAAACTTTATTATCGGAAATTATATGTGCGCGCGATTGTGATAGATTTCATCATGAGTACTTTAAAGCCATTAACTCGATGCATTTAACTCTGTCGTTGAAAATTTTTATTAAATAATCCTGCAATAAGAGATCTTTTAGAAACACACGTACACATTACTTTTTTTGTTTGCGTGAAAATTAAATGATTATTAATCTACGATAATTGTAATTTTTTTTTTTTTATGAGAAATCTTTTTTATCATTTAATACAATGTATAGTAGAAAATTTTTCCACTTGAACAAGAAATTCTTTAAGTTTCTAACGATCCAATTAAATCTAATAATTATTAGAATAATTAATATCAATAATACTATTTTCAGATAATTATTGTTAATTCTCGCATATGTCCGCATTTATTGGATGACGTTCAAGTATTTATTCGCCATATCCATTCGGTACATTGTTCTCACATTACAGTTCGTATCTGTCCTGTATGTTCGTGTCTGTCGCTATATGCCAAATATGAGACAAATGAGCGGACACGTATGGCACATTCGAGCGCCACGAGGTAAATTCGATTTTAATGAGCGAAAAGAAGCCACGAAGGAATAATAATGCGCGAGGGACCGCAAACTTTTTTATTTTTTTTTTTTTTTATAATTTGCTGACGGTTTAGACGATAATTTTCCGGAAACAAGCCATCGTCGCGCTCGTAACACACGTATTACCAGGAAGAAATTATCGAGGGAGGATGAGACAGTAAGAGCAAAACGCGACGCGTTACATTCCGCTTCGCTATTTATTGGTTGATGCGTAACGCACAATATGCACTTTTTCCGGATGCATTGACCTCATCGTTGGTCATAAAAATCGTGCTGCGGCCAGGCGTTAAAAGAAAAGTGACGACGTTAAGCGAAACACAGTGGAAATGCGGTTTCACGAGACCGAAGCTTTGTCTTTAACAATCTTATAACTATCCTATATAGTTTATTTAAAAGAAGGAATTGTATATATATTTTTTGAAATACTAACAGTAAATCGCATATTTAACATATTAAAAACATGTTAACTAAATTTATCAAGACAATTAGAACTTGCAATCAATTATCAATTATCGATACAAATAATATTTTATACTCATAGTTATTATTACATTTTTTTTTTAAACTGTCACTCTTTGATATGATAAAATTTTTTCTCAATATATTCAATTGATTATTAAATTTTCGTAAGCAATATTATATTATTTCCAGTAATTTTCTCATAATATTACTTACATCGTCAGCAACTTTTTATACATTGTATATACTCGAAGTTACCGTTTCCGCGATCGACCACTTTCGAGCCACCCCCGAACCACCTCCGAGCCTGCTTTTTCTCTTTCGCTTTTCCTTTCTTTCCGGGCAGCATCCTGGGATTGGTCCGCCACGACACGACGGCGTCGGCCCAATTGGTCAGTAATTATCATTAACGCGTTTGCGCGAGGGGTGGCTTTTCCTCCGATTGGCAACCCTCTCCCGCGTGTAATTAACGACGGGGCGCAGGCGCGAGTTCTCGCGCGCCGAGCGGAAAAGCAATATCGGCGCCGCCTCGTTCACCCTCTCGGAAAATCGACTCGACCCGACGATCCAGGATCTCGCTCTGTCTCTCGGTCAGTTATGACCAGTAATTACGAGGAGGAGTGGCGCGCCGAGGGATTATTTCAGAACCGCCCGACGAGACGTTGTACCGCGCCGGCGCGCGTTTGCGCTCTGTTAATTACTCATTAACCCTTTCTGGAGAAACGGCATGCGCCAGGAAAGGGGCGGATTCGTGTCCTTCCGTAACCGCGAAAGGGGTGTTTCCTGCGCGTGACTTTGTTCGTGCCTCCATTTTCTTCTTAAGATAAAGATTCGCTTAATTGATTAGCGAATAGATTATTTCGAAAAGAAATTAAAGTTGCTTTTCAAATCACGATAAAGTGATATTCTGACATTCTATATATACTGAATTTTTTATATTTGTATATAATCTCTATTTTTGTATATAGGTATTAATGTATGTGTGTGAATTAGCTTATTATTCTCTATAAGAAAAAACGATAGCTGTTTTATTTACAATTTAATTTTAAATGATGATGATAATATAGCTACTTTAAATTATTAAAAGTTATTGTAATTTTGTACTTTGATAAATACAAATAGCTGTACAAAATTCTGTGACAAACAATTATACAATATGCTTTATTAATTACAGAATATATAACGTGCTTGCTATCGAAACTGATACGCGCACTAGTCGTACGATATTGATTTGCCTCAACATTATTTTCGTAGAACTACGTATAAATGCATACAAATGAAATTGCTACCTCAGACAAATCAATTAACATTCATTATTAAAACCACTTTATTTGTGCATACTAAAACAAGGACAGAACATAATAAGACATAAATTATCAACAAAATTATATAATGTAATGTGAATGTGTGTGTGTGTGTATATATATATATATATATATATACACATATAACTATTATATATTTATATGTAAATGTTATAAAAAATATCTCTTTTTCTCTTTCTCTCTCTTTTTATATCTTAATACTCTTAAAAATGTATATTTAATACTACATTTATTAATATAATTAATTAAATACATAAGAATTTATACTACATATCGCTAGAAAGAGAGCAATCTTTTTAAAATATATATATATATATATATATAAGATAAAGATATTTTATTTATTTATTTATTTATTTATTCAAATTGCCTTACACAAGACAAAATTATGAGAAGAAGAAAACAATTTGATATTTCCAGTAAATTTCAAAGAAAAATTGGGGGAAAAATATTTCTTAAACCATCAGATATATTATGACATATGTAATATTTTAAGAAACGAAATTATATAACATTTCTTTTACTTTTTCTATAATAAACATTCTATAAATTCACAGAGATACAATAGAATATGACAACGAAGTTGAAGTGAAGATGCTTTTCGTACAACAATAACAAGCCTCGTTACTTACATATTAATCGATTCTTTCCAGGAAATGCTAGGTAAACGTGATGAAAAAGTAGCGCGTTTCTTTTCAAGGAGTCTTTTTAAAATTCACCCTTTATCTTTGCAACGCACGCGATGCGCGTAATAATACAGCATTGTTGCTTTGCTCTGTTTTTTTCTTTTTTATGCAGTTTACTAACTATCAATCATGTAACCTTACATAAACTCACATTACTGTAATATTTCACACATTCATTGCATGAAAATGTAACGTGATACAAAAAGGATAAAACCATTAGAAACTAGAAAATATAATATTGCAAAACAATTGTAATAAGTAATACAACCTACTCACTACATTAATTAATCTCTATAATGTTGATAATATTAAAAATATAATTACAATATTGTCAAGACTTGTCAAAACAATAATTGGGATTATTGTGCATATAATATTTAATATTGCAAGATATATTACATAGAATAGGTACTACATATCGTAAAAAATATTTTATTTTGACGATACGAAATACTTTTCTAATATTATTTAATTTCTATTATATATTTTTCATATTTATATTGCTCCATTCTAATGTATTTATCCTAAAATAATAATATTGAAATTACTTTTGTATGTCGAATTTAATTAATCTCCACGATAATATAATGTCTTTCATTCTATATTAAAAATATATTCTTTCAACAGTGACACCTCGTCGGATTTAATGACGATATCACTGAACATATTTTTTTTATACAATCAAATTTTTGGAAACGTATTTTCCAATCATCCTTATTCTGTGTGTGACTAATGAGGATGAACATGCAACCCGAGTGCAGACATGCAAGCGCACGGAGTTCGGCTCGGCTCTGCCGAGTCTGTCAGTGCATAATGCACATGCCGCTGCTGCATCCGAGTTGCTGCCGCTCGCATGTACATACATATGCTTCCGAAACGAGCGCACAGCCAAGGAGGACGGATATGTCCCTGTCTGCTACGTGCGCTGCTAAATATGTCCGGTTAAATAATAAATCCCCTGATTCATACCCATGCCAGCGCGTCGTCTCGACTGTCGCGGATAAGGATATTATCCTGAAACGAAATCAAGATTTAATTCTTTAGTTGCAGTGCATTCTAATTAACCGTTTCTGAGATTACTCGAAAGTAATCACGATACGTACTCTCTAAATTTATAAATATATGTATATATTTGCATAAATTAATCGTTCTTTTATTCCTTAATTTTTGAACTTAATTTCTTTCTAATAAAAATTCGAAAAAATATACGCGATCACAAAAGTATTCTCTGCATTTTTAATTAATAGTATAAGATGCTTATTTTTCAATATTACAATTTCATAAGCATTCACGATATCTTTGAATGGAAATTAACGAGATTAGATGTCTGTCTTTCTCTTTTTACGACATGACAACAGTACGCACGACGCTCGTACGCGAATCACGTTGTTTAAGGCGTCTAAAATTCAGAAATGTCCCCGTCAAGAGAGGGATTTGCCGTAGCCAGTGCCGGGAAGGAGAGAAACGAGTTATAAAAGTGTATATTTCCCTAGCGAATAGTGTGCGCCTCGTCCTCTTCGACTTCCCGTCCGCTTGAAAAATCCGATGGCGTCGCGCGACTTCAGCCGAAATTAACGACCGCCTTCGCTGTCACGTTACACGAATAAAGCAACTTGATATTTTGCAGTCATGTTGCGTACTTTTTTTTTTACAATAAAATTTCTGAAAAGATTGACCTATATTGATGAATTTTCTGCGACATTAAATACATACATATATATAGAACTAAAACTTACATTAATAAAAATTGATTTAATTGGCATTAATAATTGACAGTTTTGCAACAAGAAATAGAGATAAAAAAGATAAGAAATGTAAGAAAAAAGTTTTAAAACACCCCTACGAAAACTGACAAAATTAACGAAACGAAACGGAACGAAGCGAGGAACAAGGTGTTTCATAAGGCCAGATAGCGACAGACCAAAGGGGTTGCGTCTGCTCTCAAGCTTCGATATGTGACGTGTGATCTGTGTGTCGTGCAGAGAGACGCACACAATCTCTCGTTTCTATACATACGAGTATGTGTAGACTCTTTTCCAATAGGAATTCACAGAGTCGTCCACTGTACTATATGCGCGCGTCCACTGTACAACGGCAAGGGGAAAGGGAGGGTGGTGGTAGAGTGGCGGAGCGGCAGATCTAAGGGGTAAAACGAGCGGCCAAGTATATAAGAGCAGGGGTGGGGAATGAGAGAAGAGCAAGAAATAGGAGGAAGAGAAGGTGGAGGAGGAGGAGGAGGAGGAGGCAATCGTAGAGAGAGTACATAGAAGAAGGAAGAGAGCAGAGACTCGCATAACGATCCCGTTTAAGAATCACTCCCTTCTCCTTCCCTTTTTCGTCTCGCCTCCCTTTTCCCGCTTGTAACCGGGCGAGATAGAACGGGCGACCGTTCCCGACACCCACTTCGTTCACCGACATTTTCCCTTCTCCTCCCTCTCTCCGCAACCTCCCCAATCTCCGACAACCCCCTGTCGAAGGACAGCAAAACTCTGGCGTGTATAATAATTATTATTGTCCACGGTGCCTCTCATCCCTCCTTTCCTCTGTTACCCCTCGACGCCTCTCGTCCGTCCGCCCCTCTTTCAACGGCGGCGATGGCGTGGTCTCCCCTCCAACTGCTGTGGACAGGGTGGTCCATGGTCCACGCCTACCCAGCATCCCCAGCTTCGAGTGACGTTCGCTCAACTTCCCCTCCGCGCGCGCTTTCTCAATCCCTGACACCCACCCCCTTGGATCTCGCGGACTCGTTCCCGCGTTCTATGTGCTCTGTCAACGAAGAAAGACCGACAAAAGTGGAAGGAGGGAGGGAAAGAAAGAGAGAAAGAGAGAGAAGATAGCTAACGAGAAGCCGTGCCGGTACAGGGAATGCTAAATACACCTTGGTTCCCTCTACCCCTCCGGCTCTCTTTCCGCCATCCCCTTCCTCGATTCTCCGATCGGTCCATGTGTCTCGTCGTGTCTCTTTCTCACTCTCGTGCCGTGACATCCCCACCCCCGCTAGAGCGGACCCCGCCGTGCGCGATGGTCCCCACAAAATAAATTCACCCCCTCCGTCGCTTTCCTCTCCCTCGTCGAGTCGAGTCGAGTCGAGTCGACCGGCTGGCGAAGGTGGCCGATGTTCGCCGAAGACTCCACTTACATTGTCACTACGAGAGCGCACACGTCGCGCAAAGCATGTCGTACTTGTTAGGTGCGCTTGTGTGGGTGCTACGGCGTTTACAGGCATGTACAACAGTAAACGCGCACCTTCTGTATACGTATTCACGTCTGCCATCTCCTGTGTGAGCATGTATATGTGTGTTTGTGTATGCTTGCGTGTGGAGCTAACGTCGATTGTATAATCTCGACGAGAGGGATAGAGAGAAAGGTACGGGGTTACGGGGAAGATGGGGCGCAATGATATCAGAACGAAGCATCCTCGGTTCCTTTCCGGTGCGCTTTCTTTCACGCGCGCGCTTCCCTTTTACGTCCTTTCACCTAGCCATATTTTTGTTCATCACATATCGTCGGCCAACTATCGCGTACATTGCCCTTTTACCTTTGTACCGGCTCGTTTACGCTATTTAATGTTAAACTTCAAATGTGTGACATCCATCTTCACATATTATTTGGTTTTACTTTTAACCGTGCAAATTTATCAACATTTACGGTATAATTAATAAACAGAAGGATATAACAGATCATCAGCGGAAATGTTCTTTTTATATTCCTGAGAATGAGAGAATAATTTATATCGTTTTATAAAAGCTATAGTTTCACGCTTATTTAGACTTTAAGATTTCTTTAAAGAAAATTTTCATAACTTCTTGCATTTGACAATGGCCAATGTTCTATGAAATTTTCCTAGTTTTACTAGCTCTTTTGCTTTCTCCGATTCAAAATACATTTTTCACGCTGGCGGACATTGATTGAGTGCATCTAAGGAAAGTAATATCATGAGAATTTACCGGTACCAAGTTTTGTTCAGCATAAGATATACTGAAAATGAGCTATTCTATTTTTTTTCTCAACAATGTCCTACCACCAAATATATTGTATAATTAACATCTAATCGCTCAAGTATAAAAAATGTATTACTGGAACATTTTATAACTAAAACGTTATTAATTATGAAAGAAAAATATTATACATGTAAAAAATTACAACGTACATTTTCACATCAAGTCTCGTCAATTAAGAAATTGATATTAATATCTCTAAATAATTAATGTATTAAATTTTGTTTATACACATCGACTATATATATATATATATATATATAAGATATTATAATAACAGCGGTAAACAAATAAATCTTACATCGCATTAAACTGTGATAACACGAATGTATTAACGAAAGCAATCTCGTCCGATGATACAGAAGGAATTTGAACGTATCGGACGAACTGACGAGAGAATTGACATCGAGAAAATAAAAAAGGAAGCGCAAGAGAGAAAGGTCAAAACGCAACTCCGTTCAAAACGACGACAAACGAAGGTAAAGATGACTGGTCAGATTTCTTAAGTGTTGCCCCAATCAGATCCCATGTCACTCGGTTCATTAATCCATTCAGGACGAACTCTGAAAAGTTCCGTCCCGCGCCATATTACAGAATTACATTTCGTTCGCGCACTTAATGACGCGAATACGTAATGGTCGTTTGAGTCGCGCGTACTCTCGAGCGTGACGAGATTCAATCGAGTTATCATCGTGCTACATGTATATACATATCTCTTATAATCCTTTAAGGTGTACTAACGCGCAATGTCCTTAACGCACAATCTTCCGACATGATTTTCGATACAATCAATGCGAAAAAAAGAAATAAGTATGCATATATTTATTTATATTATTTATTAGTCTTACAGCTTCGTAAATTCTTTTTTCTCTCAATGTAAAAATGTCAATTTATAATGAGAATATATTCAAAGTAGCGTACTACATCCCATGTGTTATTAACTAATTTATGATTGATTAAAAGACAATAAAAAAAAAAATTAAAAAAATTAGATATGACTATTTCTCAGAGCGATCATATCTCAGAATACACAGAAGATTTATCTTGCCTAATGTGGGGTCAATAATGACACCAATAACAGTAAATCATCTGATATTTGACATCCTCTTCGATTACGTTACGCCCTAGGTACATCGCGCGTCCGCGAATCGATATCGCTCGCGCGTGACGATTATGCTCACGCGTAATATCCGGCGAGGGTACTTATATTGGCGCGCGAAAGAAGAAAATCGCGTCGAGCGAAGAGAAAGAAGGAGAAGAAAGGGCTCAACCATGGTGCCGATCGCCGGATCGCTCGACCGAGGATTTGCAAACAATGGCGCCTTAGCGCGCGGCGCGTTCTTTCGATGGCGGCTCGATACGTATCGCATTTACATATTATTGCTATTATTAGGTAAACGATCCTCCGCCGAGCGCCTCTTTAACACTACTCGCTCGCTCGCCTGCTCTCCGGACTATTTTATGACCGTGAGGCCCCCCTCGCCATCACGCTCCGATAAAAGCCCAAGCTTTAAGCTCCGACAGAGCGTTCGGTCCGGCGACAAAAATTGAAGCACCGCCCGGGCCGAGAGAGTGGGTGGCTGGAATTGTAAATAATCGTCCTGTGGGGAGATCCTTATCGGCCGTACACGGCGCTATCCTGTCCTCGCCGCCGGCGAGCGGACTATCAGCGTCCGTGGCATCTACTCCTAAATCGATTTCGAACTGGCATCCCTAAACATATAGATAAGTTACGCGTTAGGAGTATTAACGAACGGAATGTTTGTCGAACTTTATTTTGATTCTCATATCGGAAAATAATCCATGATTGAACTTTTTTCATTGAATACGTTGAATTATCAATTAATGGATCGTCTAATAATATCATTTGAAATCTTCAATATGTGTGAGAATTAATATTATTGATAATATTGTGTTAATATCTATAATATCTATTTATGATATTATATCTATAATATTTATGCTCTTTTATCACTCTAAAGATAAGAAATGTTCTCGTACATACATGTGAATATTATTTCAAAATTAATTTTAATATTTTCTAAAAAACGCAACGATATAAACAATATTATTTAAAATAAAATATATATCTCCTGTATATATAATCATTACATAATATAATCATTACATAATGCAATATACATTTTATAAATGTTTTTAGTCAATATTTTTTAGTTATATTAAATCTAAACGTAGTAATATCTCTAACGAACAAATAAGAATTATAATTTTTTATTTACAATTCTTAAAAAAATATACGACAAGTTTAATATTTGTTACAAGTGTCTGATAATGACATATGATTGAGATTAGTGTCATCTTGTATCTTGTATCTCCAGATATAATTGTTGCACGTTTCTCGACATTTCTTTTTTTAAGCGCGGCAATGGCGTGACCGCGTAGCTAGACCGCATGACGCCGGGCCCGAATTAAAGCCGCGCTTTTACGGCTTGGGGATATGCCCCATCGCCTCCGACGAGTTCGAACGAGGCAAAAAAGATGGTCTGATAAAACAGAACGCGCAGAACTTGAAGAAGAAAGAGAGAGAGAGAGAGTGAGAGACGGACACGGGAGGAAATTCGAAATCGCAGTGAGGAGGAAGATATGGTGGAAGGATGGGGAGCGGGGAAGCGGGAGAGGATTGTATGCGAGTGGATATGCGCATACAATGGAGCCCAAGAGAAGAGGAGCTGGGAGAGCAAAAGCGGCGAATTAATTGTCGCTCGCGCCGCCGACGAAGCCGCTGCGATCTGCGGGGCCTGATTTGTGAACCGCGCATATATATCACTGAGGGCCACACGCACGCGTATGCGTGAATGTGTCTCTCTTTCTTTCTCTTTCTCTGTCTCTCTCTTTCGTTCTTTTCCACTCGGAATTCGCGACGGAGATTGCGAGGACGATGCGACTATACTGAGATTGCTGCTAGTGGCTGACAATGGAAACAAGCCCAGAAAAGGAGAGGGTACATGGAAGAAAGAAGATACGTGTACGAAGGAGAAACATGGAAGATAAAGAGGGAAGAAAAAAGAGAGAGAGAGAGAGAGAGAATAGGAGAAAGAGGGAGAAGAGTAACAGGAAAGAGGAACGAGGAGAGAAAACAGGAATGAGAATAGGAACGACATACGACGTTGGAGCGGGAAGAAGGAAGATGGGAAAGAGAGGAAGAGGGGTGACTTAAGGATCCGCAGAAAGAAGGAACAAGGTAGAGAAGCTGGACGATACGAAGCTACGAACAATGCGCCAACCGGGTCCGCGAGTTTCCCTCCGTCGTCCCTGCCTCTTCCTTCTTCTCCGTCCCTGTTTCTCGTCGCGCTCTCCGTTTCTCTTCACTCCTTTTCTTATTCTTGTTTATTATTCAATGGGGCCAGAAGGTGCTCGTTAATTGATGGCACCGGCCACAGCCGAACGGCGGTGCGGAAGAAGGAAAGAGGAAACCGAAGGGAGAAAGAAAAGAAATCGAAACGGACGAGGAAAGGAAACGCGGAGAAGGATGAGTGGGAGGAGGGCAACCTCTGGACCACCATCGCCTTATTTATAATGCCGGGGATAACCGAATTCACGATCAAAATCCCGCGTTCCGCGGCATTGATGGATCACCGTGCGCCGCGCGACGTCGCGACGACTCCGGTATTTTCAAATGAACCCGCCCCTTTTTCCTCATGATGCCTCCGCACACGAGAGGAGAAGCCGAGGGATGGGGGTGGAAGCCAGCCGTATTCCCCTGTCCTTTTCTCGCTCACCGTTCTCTCTCCTCCTTTTACCCTGGAATGACATCGACGAATTCCGCGGGGCAACCTGCTGCCGTCTCAGAGATGCCTCAGGGATTCGATTTCTATATGCAGGTGTTCGTTTCTTCGATCGATCGATAGTGAAGGACCGCAAGATCGGATTCTGTCCCAATGTCTTTAAAAAGCAAAAGAATAAGTTAAAAAGAAGTTAGTAAAATAAATACGCGTCAAATTAATTTGATTGAAACATCATGTATTAACGTATTAACAAATTAACATGAATATCCATATTTAAATATAGTTTTTATCTTAAAAAATATAGATTACTTAAATATGTCATACTAAAATGAATTTTTCATTTTAACGAATTTATCTCGTTATATCATCAATTTTAAAATAAAATTATATATTTTCCAATGTTAGAATTATTTCGATAACTTATGCAATTTATATTATTGATTACTACGACATAAAATTTGATCAAAAATAGTTGTCAAAAATGAAAATATCTATTATTCTTTACAATATTTTGATCATCTTCTTATATTTATAATAATCGTTTTTATTTTTTATCTAATTTCACATTTTCAAGTTTTAAATTAATAATTGCTAAGTCTGAAAATAATTATATATATATATATATATATATATATATAAATATATATATAATAATTATAAATATAAATTATTACTAGAATTATTATTAGAAGTAAAAGGATATTTTATTAAACACTTTGTGATTGTGTAGGATAGATGTTATAATGAAAATTATTTTTTTTTAATTGTCGCAGATTGCTCGGCCGTGGCGCGATGCACGTGTTCTCCAGCGAGCAATTTCAAAAGCTAATGGACGCAAGTGGCTTCACGGGTCCCTGGCATTCCTTAGTAGACCTCGGGGCAGGTGATGGCACAACCACCGCCCACGTGGCGCATCTCTTCGAGAAGGTGTATGCCACGGATATCTCACCCCCCATGAGATGGGCTCTGGCGAAGAGGAAATTCACGTATGTAAATTCTATTAAACAGCAGCGAGTCTGGATTCTCTCATATTATTTTGATTTTTAAAATAGTATAGTAATAACGATAAAGATAATAATAAATAATCTTTAGAAAAGTCTATAATAAAACATTGTGATATGTTTATAATAAATCGCGTTTAACTCAATTTTATTTAAATTTAAACTAACATACGAAATATGTTAGAAATTTACATTTTTATTTCTTTTTAATTTCTGATACAAATATAGTTTAATCCATCAATTTCTAAAAATTTCGAAAACTTTGAAAGATTTAATGTCAAATTTTGCGAATACTTTTTTTGTTATTTATGTGTCAATAAAACTTAAATAAAAAAATACATTGCGCGTAAAACTCAGTTTGTTTAAAGTTTGATATTAGTAGATATATTTGAAATTAAGTAAACA
Source organism: Anoplolepis gracilipes (assembly GCF_047496725.1). Taxonomy (NCBI): domain Eukaryota; kingdom Metazoa; phylum Arthropoda; class Insecta; order Hymenoptera; family Formicidae; genus Anoplolepis; species Anoplolepis gracilipes. The sequence continues at coordinate 4,327,715 of NC_132974.1, forward strand.
AATATTCTGAAATGAATCGTTATTACAGTCATTGTATGTGCATATGCAAAGGCTATTCGATCTGAATATCTTGAAAAGAATCCGTACTGACTGGGCGAGAATTTTTCAACTACAAAGCTCCCTTGCAAGCACAGAGTCGCATGTGCGAGAACGTGAAACAGATTACATTCTTCGAATCGAATACGAGCGACCAAAGGTGGGCGGCGGAATCTCCGTTACTTGAATGTATATTTGCATTTTCTCGGTGACACACAGATTCGCGCGACACGTTTTATTCTCATCACAGTTTAAAGCGCTGTATTCGCAACTTAACGTTTTCGTGTCACTCGTGACAATTATTTAAAATTCCTACATTTATTTACGCCATCGTACATGATAATAATTGCAATGATATTTATAGACTGTTCTACTCGACACACTCTTCAATTTGTTCTTAATTAATTGAAAATTTTTCCATTACAAAAGTTCTCTTAGATCCATAATTTTCTTTTTTTTCTTTTACTTAATTTTCTTACATTAAATTTTTAACAAATTAAAATTTATTTGGAATCAAACGAATGATAAAGTTTTGTTATCTATTATCCTTGAAGCTGCATTCTCAAAAATCTCTTGATTTTCATTTAATGGCTTATACCTTATAACACAGTAATTATTGCCCTTACATTATTATTACGAAAATTCGCCTGCAAAAATCAGATTAAAAGGAGTATAATAAATCTGGATTATTCTGTATAGCTGCAACTGTCTAATTTTTACGAAGATTATGTCGAGAAAGAAAAAAAAGATGCATTCAATTTATGCAAATGAATGTAACGCAAATCAGATCAATAAGAGATCAGTGTGCGGATGTTCGCGGTTACTCGATACAGATTCTCGATAATGTAAGCACGCGTGATTATGCGCGCCGTTCCCGAACGAATTGAAGAGCTATCACGAGCGGTATTATTACGGTTATCTCAAAAACGTGGGTCTCATTATAAAGTGAGATAAGATAATTGATCGGGTTCAGTCCATTCTCGCGTCGAATGATGTATAAAAAAATGGCACGCTCGTCGATACGCTTACATGTCGATACGTAATGTCATCAACACTACTAACATATTTATTGTGCCGAAATAATTGGAGTAGAAGTTTTCAGAGTGGCTTTTATACTATCGACGGGCACCATCGCCACTCGAATTTTAAATGAATGTCCGTGGAATGATGCGACGGATTCATAACTCGCTTTGTAAGAGTCTATCCTATCTTCGAATTTCCTCCGGTTGTTTCGCGTAAATTAGCAGAATAATTAAGTTTTATTGTTCGATCTTCGTTTTTGAAAAATTACATCTCGATATTTGTCAAGAAAGACAAGCAAGACTCAATTTTCACTACGTGACAGACTCGTAATATCTATCTTATTAATTATATCTTTAAGTATGAGAAAACTTTTTCCAGAAAAAAATCTCAATTCCTTCATTGTAATTGTGGATAGTAATCGAAAAACAATCAGAAAATCAATTAAATTCAGTTTCGAGAAAAATTCACAAAATCAAAGTCGACTAATTGATCTCACAATCAGTTTAGTAATTATCACACATATACTTATTATATTAATGAAACTTGTTAAACTATTAACAAGATAATTTGAAGTAATAGAAAGTTAATTTTTAGTTATCATTATTAATGCAGAGAATTTTTTCACACATGTCTATCAAATGTCTTTTTATATTTTCTATATTCTTTCTTAAAACAAAAATGAAATAATGCTGCGAAACGCTAGAATTATAAGAATTGCACACAAACGCTGTAAACATTCAAGTAGCAAAATACAGAAAATCTCTTCTTAACGTATTTTGGTTTTACACGTTTTTGTACAGAGTACTCGATGTGGAGAGATGGCATCAGGAAGCCGGCCCCTTCAATGTCATTCTCTGCTTGAACCTTCTCGACCGTTGTGACCGTCCAAACACCCTACTGAGGCTACTGAGAACTTCACTGGCTCCTGGCGGCAAACTAGTCGTTGCTCTAGTGTTACCATTTAGTCCCTATGTCGAGGTCGGTGAAAGGGGTAATCATAAACCATCGGAATATCTACCGGTGCGAGGAAACAGGCTCGAGACTCAAATAGCCGGACTGATCGATCGGGTTTTCGCTCCGGTGGGTCTGCGATGCCTTGTCTGGAGCAAACTACCGTACCTCTGCGAAGGTGATCTGGGACAGGCGTACTACTTTCTGGACGATGTGATCTTTGTGTTGGAGGCGCAGCCAGTTAATACACGATCCTCCGAATTTGTCGTGATAGATGATAGTGTTTCATCGCAAAAAAACTTTTAGGATTTGAAGCATAGACTACGTGTATGGTGTGAAAAAATAGGACATGGGAGGGAAAGGAAGAGAAATATATAAATAAGGAATAAAGAGAGAGAGAATGATCCGAGACGACTTTTTCACACTTGTAAAAACTTTAATAATTGCTGTCATGAGTTAGAATTATGCGAGAATACAGAAGAGCAATACTGGCAAGCGACGACGAGCTTAATGTGCAGACACAGCGGTTAGCGTTTGGTGTACGAATATCGATTGGCGATCCGAGTTTAAAAAGGGAACAACGGATCTACACAACGGTGCGCATTTTACAATCGTTTATCATCTTACTGTCGAATTCGGTGCGGAAACGTGTATACGGTTTTCTATGGTATAGATAATAACGAGCGCGAGAATAACGAGATCCGGAAACGAAATCTGTATTTATTCTTCTTTTACCTTTTTCTTCGTGTATTTGATTCCGTTCGAGAACGTCCCTCTAGAATCCAAGCCTTTGTGATATGTCTCGCTAATTATTTATAATGATGAACGATTAAATGAACAAAATTATGTTCTCAATAAAGGATATTAAAGTGACTATGTATGTGTATATATGTATGTTATGTATGCCTGTGTGTATGTAATGTCGCAGTGACACTGCAGCGATAAAATTAATCTTTACAAAACGGGTAATGCGAAAAACGAATCGTTTAGATTTTAATGACAATTTAATTAATAGAAACGTAAAACGATGATATCATTAAATTTAAAGTCTACAGCGAATGTAAAGCAGAGAGTAAATACATATACTGCAGTCTTGGGATTTTTGCTTTAAAAAGATAGACTTCTCGTCATACATTTTGAGCAATTGCATGATTGTGTTCAAATAATTAATAGGTAAAGATGGACTATAGATTTATCTCGAACGCAGCCTCCAATATCTCATGAAATTCTATTTTATATATATATATGTCAGATTAACTCTTCTTCTCTCATCAGACTCTGTTTCCGCGCTCCCTTTTTCTCCATTTGGCAAAGTTGCAGCGACTTAGTCATGGATATGCTTAATTGTGCGTCGGTTATACCACCGACCAATTGCGACAAACGGTGGTACGTTTGCATTTTTTTTTACATAATAACTACTATAAGAAATAAGTCCATCTAGTTATTGGAAATACACTTTGGTGTACAACAAGTTATCGTCGAATTGTGAACCATATTTGCTGCCATATATGCTGCTAAGAAGCAGCAGCCTCTTTGTCAATAATATATACGTATATGTATGTCAACAAAAACGCAGTCTATAGAAGCCGGATCTGCGTTCGTTAATTTAAAACAATCCGTGAAAAACAAATAAAGAAAATTCTGTTAATGCGAAAATTATTAAATTGGTCAGACTTGTATTTCTGCATGCATCCCATTTCTAATTGCAATAGATACAGAATGAAAGAGGGAAAATAATATAATATAAAAGAGTAATAATCTGTCAAAAAAGAAATAAAACGAATTAATTAATACTTTGCACATATCATGGATCCGACTCCTAAAATGGTAATCGATCGGCACATTCGCTGCATACGTGTGTAGTAAATATAACAGATACATGTATAGAAAGACATCTTCAACATACGCGCATTCATATAAAATTTTGCTATTTGATAGCCAAAACTCCACATTCTCTCTCAGATACACCACACATGCAGCTCCCACAAAACACAGCCCACGCATTCGAGTGCCGCGCACTATTTTCCATTCGCGGTATACATCGCTTCTTACACGTTCAAAGACGAATGCTTATTACTTTACATTATCGAGAAAGAAGGAAACATTTTATCTCGTATCGTTTATATGCGCATATAACAATCGAGTGGAAAACGGTTTTACTCCTGCAACTGTTACGATATGCCATTTATTCTCGAGGCAGCGATCGATCGAAATCACAAACGCAGTCCTCCAATTCGTAGTTTTTGTCTCGCAAGAATAAAAACGTTTCTGCATAATAATACTTAGTGCACGGTGAAAAGTCTTTGAGCGTCAATGCGAAACCCTTTGAGAGTTTCCTAATCACGCAACGATTTTCGTTCCTTTTCCTTTACTATATATATATGTATATATATATATATATATATATATATATATATATATATATATATATATTAAGAAATAATGTTTCTTAAAAAACATCTATGAATTGACCAATGACTTTTTTACGTGCACACCGCATATACTGCCCATGGAGCTTAAGAAGTAGTGCACAACTTTTAACATTCGTACTCGCGTGCTCGATCAGCGAACAGTATTAGAAATAACAACAATATATATTCATTTTATCCTTAAAAATAAATAATATATAACGCATGCATACCTTTTTGGAAAAAATATATATATAATACATAAATTGAACACAACAATTTTTTTTTGCTAATTGAATAACTACCTTATGTTAATTGAAAGCTACTTTAAAGTATATTATCTTATAAAACAAAATTAAAAACATATACGAAACAAAATAACTTAGTAATTAAAGAAATTGTCATTTCTTTACGCATCTATACTGCAAACGTTTAATATCAATTAGTAGCAAAAGCTTTGTACCAGGCCAATTTAATTTTTGCTTCCGAGACTTAAGCTTATATATGTATAACAATTATATACATAGTATATAAAAAAGTCATTTACGATATATTATTAATCAGGTAATCATTGGAACACAAGCGGCAAAATTGTTAAATTGATACAGTAAAATATAAATGCTGTTCATACTGTGTATTACTTGCATCATAGCATCAATCGACATTTGGTATATATAACGCGGAATTAGTCGGTATATTAGTCACCGAATAAGCCCCATAGGCAGAGCAATTACGATACAAAGTTAGATTACAGCGATGAAATAAAGCTAGTAAGAATCCCTAAGATGACGCGGTGTGAGTGTTTAGTCCTACATATAAATCTTTTTTTTTCTCGCTACTCACGTTTATCACAGTCCACGCATGACTCATTTTATCTCTTAGTATTTGAAGTCCTAAACGCCAACAACTTTTTTGAGCAATCCATCGGGTTGTTTAGATACGAAACACCCAGCTAATCAATAAACATCTTGTGACTAGAACATCATAGAGCGCAAAAAGACGAAACTCTGTCTGTCGCGAGTAAAGCGAAGACGACGCTTAATCTAACTTACGCTGCTCGCACAATTCTTCTATTGCACCAGCTTTTCTGTTAAAATAAGAAAACAACATTAATGAATTAACAATAAGAACTAAAAAGGTATATGTTATAAATATTAAAATACTTACAAGGATGACAAGTAAGGAGTACCAGTGTGATCTAATCGGTGTTTATCTTCATTCTTCCAGCTCGAAACTGGTATATGTGGAGGTGGCAAGAAACTTCTCAAGGATTGTATAAGCTGTATTGTATCGACCAATGCTGCAATTTGATAAAGAGAATCGATATAAAATTTTGCAGTGCAATAAATTTATGGTGAAAAAAAGAAAAGTAAAGAAGAGAGAAAAACAACTTGTAAAGAATTGAAATTACTTTTCTGCAAAGCCTCAGATTGCTTGCCGTATGGTTTGCACATCGCCGGCCGTACACAAGCTTTCATCCTTGCCATGTTTTTCATCACCTCTGCAAAAGCACGCACAATCTTGTCTTGACCACCTGATAATAAAAATAAATCCAACATATACATACATTAATATAATTTTAATGTTTTTTAGAATACATTTGAAAAGTATTACATCAGACATGCATTATATCACGTATATACATTGTGTTATATATATGCTTAATCACCTTCCGAATTTGCAGATGATGATCGAGTTCCCTTTTCACTTTCTAAAGGCCATGCACCATTGTGCAATGCCAACAGATCTTTATTGGCATTTCCTATTCCTTGTAAGTTTCCTAAACCAAGTCCTGTGAGATTGTCCAAGTTATCCAAATTATTGCGTAAGAAGTCTGTCAACTTATGATCGGAAATTGGTATATTAGGTATTAGAGATTCATAATGCTGCTTGCTAGATGACACTTTTTTCTCTTGCGATACAGGCCGATGCGGAATATTTAATGATGGACGGCTTGGAGGACGTTGAAGATTCATTTGATTGCCAGCATTTCTCATCTCCGCTAAATCTGCTGCGGATCCTCCTCCCAAATGCGTATTCGGATTAGCACTACCTAGTGTCTACAAGTAAACATTAAATAAATAAATAAATGTGTGTGTGTATGCATATTAAATACATATACACATATTAAAAATGAATAATTAAATTTAAAAACTCAATTCGTATAATAGCAAGTAAAAAAAATAGAAACATAAAACTATCGCATAAGAATTTTACTCACTGCCTGAAAATCTGTACTATGTGAAAAACCACTACGCAAAAGAGACGCAGTCGCTTCATTTTCCTGGATATAAGTCGGTGCCATGTGACCCATCTTCTGAGTGAGTTCTAGTTGATTTTTGTAATAACGACAAGCAGGATTGGGACAATTTTGCACGACTTCTACGATAAATTCCTTTTCCATTCCAAAACATTCTCTTCCGATGGTATAAGACTCCATAACTGCTCTGACTGTACTCTCCAAGCCCAAATGTAAACCATGCGGTCCATTCATATGTTTCAACATAACAGCATTAGCAAAGTGTTCATAGGGAAGTATTATTTTTCCATTCTCTCTGAGGACTAGTCTTCCCTGCGAATCCAATGCTACTCGAGATGCCATCATCCTGTAAATAAATTAAACATAACAAATATTTTACATAAACAAGTTGTATTTATGTATACTAATAACAAAATATCCTTACTGTAAGTAAGCAGCGCTTGGCATCATCGAGGCATCCTTAAATTCCGAAAAACATTGTAGCAGTTCGATACTAGGATTCCATCCCTTATTTTGCAAATATGCTTGTAACAACATATACATCTTCTCTGTGACATAACCAGCACTGCTTGGTGTAGCAGAGTAGCTTGACCCTCCACCTGGTGGACCCATTTCGGTTTGCATACCTTTGGCAACAATGTTCTTCATAGTTTCCGCCAAGTCCATTCTGTATGCATGTATAATTGGATATATAAATCTCTTGTCGCAATAAAATTTTTTTATAAACATAAAATAAATCCTCCTGATATATAAAATCTAACGTAATATTTAACATCACACTTGTGTATATTATAAAAAGGATGATCCTCCAAGCACAAGAGGTACCTATGCATAATAAATAAAAAAGTAAACGTACACAAATAGACATTTAACAATCAGCCAATCGATATACGCCTCGATAATTTCCCGTTCACCCGTTATCGTGCGCGATTCCACGACTCGGAGAAGAGTCGTCGGGATCTCGCCGGTGAACGTCAGCGGACATTATCGAGGACGTTGACGCGCTGAGATTCCCGCTGTACGGAACCCGAGTACGGTGTCTCATCGCGAACCCGTCCATCCGAGATAACCGAACGCGCGGTTTGCCGTGCTCGAGTCAGTCTTCGACGACGACGCGTAACCTTCACCGTCGTCGTCGTCGACGTCGTGAGCGTCCGGAGCGACGACGCCGAGTGCGCTTGCCGCGGCTCTCTCATTGAGCACGGCCATTGTTATCGTTCCGAAGCGAGCCGGCGGAACCGATAAAAAAGTGCTCGGCCGCGAGCGAGCCACCGCCCCCCTTCCGACAACGCGCAGGGGGAGACCGCACAACGTACTCTCGGAGTAGTACACTCACCCCGTATCGCCGCCACCGCTGCTCCACTCACGTGGCGTAGCCGGATAGCCCCAAGAGCCTGTCCGTCGCCGCTAATCACCCTTACTCGGCATCGCCTAATTAATTAAGCGCCTCCGGATCACATTTGCAAATAACATAAATCGCGATAATTATTTCCGCGAGGGTCACTTGCACGGTCCGCCGCCAGGGGCGCCCCGCGTTCTACGCGCTTTTCGGCATTACTCGTGTGTACATACACTCGCGTGGAGCCTTACGTATGTGTATGTGTATGTGTGTATAGACGTGTGCCAGGGTACGTGCGTGTGCGCGTACACACGGACGACCCGGCTGCGCTTACGCGACGCCACTTTGCGCATTTATCAATATTACTTTTTGCAATTGATATATTACGCCGCCCTCTCTGCGACCGGCCCGGTACACGAATTAAACCAACCGCCCGCCCGCGCGCGCGCGCGCATCCTCGCCGTCTCTCGGCTCTCGGCTCCGAAAATTGCGCGCGGTCGTTGAACCCCATTGAATCATTTCCCAAACGCGACATCGATGCGATATCAAGTATTATTAGATTGAAAAAAATTACTGTAATCATACAATACAATGATGATTATATATTAAAACCATGTATAAAGACTTTTCTGTTAATTATATCATATTTTTTTTTATTTGTACAATATGTTGTGGGTGTAAGAAAATTCGAAAACTGATTATGTTTTCTCGATGAATCATTTGACTTACACAAGTGCACGGTGCACTTATTTTATATATTCTTATTTATGTCGTTATATATAAATATATATATATATTTTGACACGTATTTTCAAAATGTACTTTTAATAAATACGCGCATTTATTTCTAAAATTTCTATAGTGTAAGTAATGTAAACTATATGCTAAATACGCGCGCTTTTATCGATAAAAGCACATTCTGAATATAAAATAAACACTTGATTAAATAATGCCATATGAATGTTATATGTAGCATATTTAGCATATTATTGAATTCAATATACGTATATAGAAGCTTAATAGTAGAACAGAGCTATGAAATATGAAAAGAGTTAATCGATAAAATACCAAAATACATTAGTACCAAAATATAGTTTGTCACGCGATGTACGAGACTATACATCAATATCGCGCATGATTTATTAAAACGCAATAACAATAAATGATGATTGTCCATTTTTAGTGCGACACGCACGTGTCACCGTGATTTCATCGAGGCGTAAATTTCCTAATCGCACTTTATACATACATACACTCGGCATCAGGAATGCTTTAACATACGAATTTCTATACATATCAAAACGCACACTCGTATATGTATATGCAAAATATATAAATAATTCCTAACGCCGAGCGTGCATACACGCATACATAATCTCTTTGTAAGCACGTACGCTTTCGAAAATTTAAATTACACATGTAATAGATCGCGCGACATTGATGCCAACCTTATGTACATACAGTCCCGAAGTTCCCAAATAGTGTAAACATGGCCTCGCGGTATAGTCACGGTGTTCAGCGAGTTTTGGCAAAATTAGAAGCGTCAATAAACTCGGAAAATTATTATGAGGCTCATCAGATGTACAGAACTTTGTATTTCAGGTGAGCCAGCTGATCCGATCGCCTCGCGCCGTCAAAGCGCGCTCCCGCTCACGTAAACCTCTGCTCGTTTAACCTCCTACGCTTACAGATATCTCAGCCAGAGAAAATACTCGGAACTTTTGGAATTGCTATACAATGGGTCAATGGTTTTATTACAGCACGAACAGGTAAGTAAATATCCCTTGAGTCTTCTTATGGAATGCCTTTGAAATTTTATAGCTTTTAAAAATAAAAAGAATTTTATAGACATCGTGTTGCAACCGTATATTTATTGTAGCATGCAAGTGGAGCCGACTTAGGAATCTTATTTATCAATGTTTTAACACAATCCGGAACGGAACCCACGCAAAGCTTCTTCGAGAAGATCACGAGCTTGTTCAGCTTAATGAGTCCTGCATCACCGGAAAGAGAAACGTTTGTGCAACTGGCACTTAAATGGAGCGTAAAGAATACAGTTTCTAATAAAACTGGTCATCCAGATTTGCATCAAAAGATAGCTCAAGTTTTTTGGAGAGGTACTATTGAAACTGGCATTAATTTGTGATTAAGTCACTTTATACATTATTCATAAAGAATTTATTTTTTTGAACCAGAAAAGAATTACATAATGGCAAGGCAACACTTTATACATAGTAGAGATGGCTCTGGATGTGCAGCAATGTTGGTCGAACTTCACGAGCAACGTGGGTACATGAATGAAATAGACCTCTTCATAGCTCAAGCAGTCTTACAGTAAGCATGTTGTCAATTGACATTCTTATGTCAATTTTAATGTTACAAATATTGAAATGTAGTATAGAAAGAAAAGTATAAAATAATATTAAAAAATTTATGAGATAAAAAAAGAAAATTAACGAAAGATATTATTTAACTTAAAACAATATTTATTTGTAATTATAGCAGAATTATGAATTTATCTTAGGTATCTTTGTCTACAAAACAAAGCAACGGCACAAGAGGCCTTTAATTCTTATACTTCAAGGCATCCAAAAATAAATAGTGGCCCGCCATATCTTCTTCCTTTATTAAACTTTTTATTTTTTCTATTAAAAACAATTGACAGGTAGGTTGTATTTTATAATATTCAATAGATATATTGTACATTTTTATTGTGATAAGTTTATTTCAAATTTCATTTTAATTTATATTTTTTCCAGTGGTAAACTAGCAGTGTTTACAATTCTTTGTGAACAGTATCAGATATCTTTAAATAGAGATCCGTATTATCGACAGTACTTAGATAAAATAGGTCAACTCTTTTTCAATATTCCACCTCCACGTCCACGTAATCAAGGATTATTCGGTTCGTTATTACAATCTTTTTTCAATGGCCTGGAGGACGACGACTCGGATGAGGAACAACGAAATGCAGCTTCAACTTCACATGCTGCACAAGATGCACAAGAACTTGATTGATTAAAGGTGAGGCAACACTGTGCAGTGTGATACTGAATATGAAACTTTTAGATATTATTTCTTAATCCAAATACTTTCACCGACTGCTCCCGTGTTATCAAATAATAATAAAGTTTCAAATCGTAAATATTATGTTTGCAATTGAAAAAAAAAATAGTAATTCTGGTTTATATGTGTGTGAGTGTGTCCTGATCACTGAGAGAAAAATTGGGACGATTTTTCTTGTCAAAAGGAAATTAATCAAAGTTTGTAAGTTATATACATATACTGAATTCATGATAGTAATATTACACATTAGAAATTGACATTCTAATGACCTTGTCTTTTTACATCATTATTCTAATTATTTTATATATAGCTAATTAGAGCTAATTTTATACATATTCTTTGTCTTTTAATCAAATAAAACAAATGTGCAATAATATAGTGTATTTTTGCATAATATAAGTTCAGTCTAGAACAAAACCAAGTAAAATTCAAAATTAATAATATATAACAATATTAATGATATTATCAAGAATAATAATAAATATATATCTTGATAAATATAACAAATGATAATATTATTGATAATATATACAAAATTTTATAGAAACTAAATTTTAGTTAAAATCATACTTTATAAGATAAGGAAGGAGAATAAGTTTTCTGGGGGAAAAAATTAATATTTGCGTGTTATTCCTATATAGACTATTTATGAATTCAATAATTATATACTTTGAATAACTTTGAATAAATTCCTCGTCATTAGCTAAAACCTGTATACCATATATATAATCACATCAATGTATACCTGCGTGTAATTGCTGGGAGATCAAAGATTTATTTTATATAAACTACAACACGCGTATGACAAATAAATGTGACATAATTATAGCTTCCATAAAAAGAACACTTAATGAGATTGCTTGTTGCTTGTGTTGAAAAACATCGAGGACATAAATTATACTCGGAGTAACAAGTAATATGTCTATTTATTCAATTCTATACGAACGAACTTTAGAATTCCAACGAAAAACAGATATTTAAATAAAACGACCACCACTATGTAATAAAGTTCTTCACAGCATTAATTTTAATAAAAGTAATATAATATTGCTGTGTATTAAAAGGAAATGGAAGCGTAAACAATATTCAGCTAATAAATTAACTTTGTAATAAATATATCCTTCTATATACACACATGTAAGTACATTGAAAAAACATTTTTGATTTTTATATTACCTGTCATTTTATCATAATTATTTAAGATGCAAAGTTATATGTTATGTCAATTTGTGATAATTAAACCATTCTCTTTCGTATTTATTATATAACAATCCAAAAATTTATACACAAATGATTTTTTATGCAAAAATTAAATAATGTATATTAATTTAATGTAAAGTAATATTATACGCATAATATTAATTTAATACTTTCGATTATATGCTATTATTCTAAAATAGATATTCTATACATGGATATCACATCACAGGCAGATCACGTGTGAGAATGCAAGATTAGTACTTTGAAAAATTAATTTAGATATTATATTTGTATAAATCACTTGAAGAAAAAATATAATGACAAATAACAAGAGTTGCTCGATATATTATTCTAAATAGCAGTTGCTCTTTTTGTCCATTTCTAGAAACATTTAATTTAACAATTGTATATGAACTGAATGAAGTGTGCAAATATGCCTGTTTCATTGTGTTCCTAATTAAAGATATTTACTGTCTTACAAGCATCATTGATATTCACATAACTTCTTTTAAGCTATATCACCCATATTCTTGAAAAATTTTTTTATCTCAATATATTCATCTAAATTTATATTATTATATTTACAAATAATTATTCATTTATCAAACAAGCAATTGCATAGAGTGATAAATGCATTAACTTTTTTACAAATGTAATCAATGTGAAAACAATATATTAAAAGAAAATGATAAAATCGATGATTATAGATGATAATTAGAAATGACATGTTGTAAAGTATATAACAAAGAAGTATCAATATGAAAACATCTTGATCATATATTGATAATAAAATTGATAATTAAAACTGAATTAAGTGTGCAAATATGCCTTTCATCATGTTCCTAATTAAAGATATTTGTTATCTTACAATATAATCATCATTGATATTCACATAACTTCTTTTAAGCTATATGGCCCATATTCTTAAAATATATTCTTCAAAAACTTTTTTATCTTAATATATTCATCTAACTTGATAGTATTATATTTGCAAATAATTATTCATCTATCAAATAGACAATTGCATAGAGTGATGAATGCATTAACTTTTGTACAAATGTAATCAATGGGAAAAAAATATATTAAAAGAAAATAATAAAATCGATTATTATAAATGATAATTAGAAATGACATGTTGTAAAGTATATAAAAAAGAAGTATCAATATGAAAACATCTTGATAATCATATATTGATAATAAACTGAGTATTGATAATAAAACTGACTATGGATAATAAAATTGATAATTAAAACCGAGGTCGGATATATGAAATATAATTTTGTGATAGTGTTTATTTAAATATTTATATTTATCAAAAAATACTTACAATCAATTTTTATTACAAAGTTGTTAAAATAACAAATTAAACAGATATAGATATATTCTATATTATTTTTGTAAGAAATTACCCTATATTCCATAGTATTAATAGAAAACTTGAATAGCAGGATATTCACAAATTTTATCATCTGGACTATGATACAAATCTGTAAAAAAACGCAATTTGATTTAATGTATAAATAATGGAATATAAAATAAATAGGAGCATTGTAAAATATTTTTGAAATTTACATTGAGCAAATCTACTTACGAAGTAAATGCTGCTGCTGCTGCATAATTAATATATTTCGTTACCAGGCATTGAAAATTGCTTTGCAAAGGTTTCCACTTCCTCCTTTAGTGTCGCAACTTTTGCTTTAATATTTTCATCAGTACTTAATACTTGCTTGAAATCAGGCAACTTCGGTCCCGAAATAGCGCTCACTTCCTTAGAAAGCTGCAATCCTACAAGAAAATAATATAAAATTTATTATACGAAATCGCATTATACTTAGATTTCTACTTAAATTACAATGTTTGATTTATTAATGCTCAAAAACTATCCCTCGAAAAAAATATGGTAAATATATAATAAATATAAATATATATTAGCAGTACTTCTCGTAATTTGACAATCAAAATCACACCGAGCACTAACGAGTTTTCAAAAGATTCAGTATTACCTTTATGTATAAAAGCGGCGACTTGGTCAATGTCTTCCTCGATTAAGCCCCGAGTAGTAAGTGCGGGTGTTCCTAATCTAATTCCGCTAGGATTCAATGCACTTTTATCACCGGGAACAGTATTTTTATTGCAAGCAATAGAAATATCTTCCAGAATTTTTTCTGCTTTTGCACCGGTGATACCCGTCGATCGTAGATCTACCAATAGCATATGGACGTCTGTGCCATGGGTACTGATATTATAACCGTAATCTTGTAATTTGGCACACAACCTCTTCGCATTAGCCGCTACTTGTTTTTGATAAGCGATAAATTCTGGTGTTTTAACTTGTTTCATAGTGGTGGCTATACCAGCGATAGCATGATTATGAGGCCCGCCTTGAAGGCCCGGAAAGACTGCCTGATTAATTTTACTCTCTAAGTCGTACATAATCTTCTTGCCATCCTTTGCAACACTTCGGACGCCTTTTCGGTAGAAAATAACACCAGCGCGTGGACCTCTGTACAAAGAAGATATGTCTCGTTATTATTTTAATCGCTACAATGAAGATATATGTAAACTTGTAAAAAATTACTAGAAGATATATCTACCGTAAAGTTTTATGCGTAGTTGTCGTAACAACATCACTATGTTCAAAAGGACCTGGTATTACACCAGCGGCAACCAATCCAGAGACGTGAGCCATGTCACTGAAGAGATAAGCATTATTCTCGTCGGCGATTTCGCGGAAACGTTTATAGTCTAGACACCTGCTATAGCAAGAAACTCCAGCGATGATGACTTTCGGTTTGAATAATCTCGCCTGTTTCGCGAGCCCATCGTAATCGATGTAACCACTCTCAGGATCAACTTTATACGGCATCGATTCGAAGAAAATAGATGTAGCGGAAATCTTCTTGTTTACCGTGAAGAAGCCTATATAACGCATGATTAAAGTTTATAAAATAGTTTGGTAGCTGTATTGATTTATTATTCAAATTCTTGCCATGAGTAAGATGGCCACCATCCGGCAAATCTAAACCCATTATACGTCCGTGAGGTTCCATTAAGCCGGTGTACACTGCGAAATTTCCCGGGCTTCCTGAGTAAGGTTGTACGTTACAGCCCCATTTTTCAGGATCTAAGTTGAAGGCTTCCAATGAGCGTTTTTGCGCCAATAATTCGATTTCATCGATATATTCGTTTCCACCGTAATACCTGTAAACATATAAATATATGTATAAATAGATGTATATAACAGTCAAGTGATAAGTATTTAGAAGAGAAATGGTCTGAAAGAGCAGTCGCGATCCAAAAGCTTGCCTTTGGCCAGGGTATCCCTCGCTGTATTTATTGTGCAAGCACGAACCTAGACACTGTAGAACACTGAGAGATGTAAAGTTTTCACTGGCAATCATTTCTAGACCGCAATCTTGTCGTTTCTTCTCCTTTTTCATCAATTCGAAAAGCTCGGGATCAGTGTCCCAAAGATTATTATGGAGTATTCCTGCCATTTTCTGTCAACAATCAAAGAGTTTTTATATCAATTATAATTCCAATTTTACTTTATTTTAATTATATATTTTAATTATATATTTTTACATATACATATATAATTATTTATTACACTTTATTTTATTTTACTACAATTTAATATTTATTCAATATATATATAATTGCATACATATTTTTTACATTTTATTTATGCAGAAATGAACAGTTATAAAATTATAATTATTATATCTAAATAACAATAATAACTCTGTCATTTTAAATTATATAAATTTATTTAATTTGACATTACTTTATCGTGATGAATTTATACCAATAAATTGTATAACAAAGTTTCGTTAATCCACACTTTGAATCACTTAAAAAGCGAATGTGCTACCTCGAGTGAAACTCAATGTCATATAAAACATACCTCATATGTATGTATTGGACTCATATACTTCATCAAAGTTCAAAGTTTTCTTTGATAACCCCACACATAGTGTAATGATAACGACAAACATATTATGTGTATCAACATGTTTTGGAACATATAGTGATCGATTACAATTCATCGTTTCTCAACAGTCTATACTGGATAAATCAATCTTTCTAACGAGTATTATGCGATAAATATATTAATGTTAACGCAAAGACAAATAAAATAATTAAGATAATTTCCAATAAATTAAAAATACACGTCTTATCTAAATTAAATAAAAATATTATCAAATAATTTTCTTCTAATTTTTATATACTGATCAGTCGTAATAATATTTATATCAATTTCTGTGTAACGTATATAATCGCACGTATCAGATAAAAATACAAACATAACAATAATTCTTAATTTATAGAAAGGGAATTAAATCGTGAAATAGGAAAAAGAATTAGAAAAAAATTAATTACACGAATGCAATGTAAAAAAAAAATATTTTATATGTATATAATTATGAATAAATATTTAATTACAATGACGAAAAGAAAGTTCGATATTATTTTACTTTCAAATCTGAAAATATTTAATCGTGTTCAAATATACAAACCTATATTAAAATTTCTTCACAAAAATTTCACAGCATTCAAAACTTTAAAGAATTGTTTTTATGATGTTTTTTCTGTATCAACAAATTCGAAAATTTATTATTTGATTGAATAATATATAAATCACTGCTTTTTTCTTATATATGATTTTCACATCATTTCATCGTCCATTCAATCAATAGCACTGTCTAAGTGTTGATCAAGATACTTAAGAAAATTACATGGAATTATTTTGTAACAACGAGATTATCATATGACTCAAACTATGAAAAAACGTCCTATGATATCTGTAAATTCAAAACTAGCAGTTATAATATTATAAAGTAAATTTTGATATAAAGTGTAATTTCATTAATTTAACACAATAAAATATATACATATATTTTCTTCGATATCACGTTCGATATATACAATAAAAATTGAGCGATCGACTTTATGAAACCCGATTTTATCTGATAAGAATATTATAATTGTAAGAAAATCGATCTCGAAAACAATCAAAAAATTTGTATCGACACTGTAGAGGAGTGGGAGATTTTGAAAAACAAGCTTTTGTGGAAAAGATTTCCGTTCGCTCTCTCTGCTACGACCTATGTATATTCCGAATCGACAACACGTGTTTTGAGTACCGCGGTTAAGAGAATAAAGTTTTTTTTTAAATTTGAGATATTCAAGTTTTCAGTTATTTAAAGAAAAATTACTGACTCTCTTACATAATTGTCAATCACAAAACGACCGTTACTTTTGCCGCCAAAATTTTAACATAAGGATTTTTACTTACTCTCTCCGGTACGCGACACGTAGTTGCAAGATGTATACTTCTGCAAGAGCCATAGACGGTTAGGACATGTCCTTGAGCGGCGAAATTCTTTATACGGTGGCTTCGGGCCCATAAAAGGTTCTCAACCAATTGAAAACCACGACGATTCAAACTCAACCAATTCCCGGCCATTATCGTGGATATACTGACAGTAAACAGCTGAGATCGAGAGCGTGCGTACCGCGTGTATATTCACTGCACGTGATGTAACTGATGTTTTGCACGTGATTTAGCGTTTTCTTAACACGTTTTTGCTTCGTCGATCGGACGACTTGATACATGCGATTTCTACTTACAAACTCAAAGCACACTATGAATGGCACTACGTCTAAAGGACAAAAATCCAAAAAGAATAAAAACCAAATCATAATGCTCGGTTTTTTCTTCTTTGTTGGATTACCATCTTCCAGCCACAGTACAAACATATATGATTTTATGACATTATTTGTTGACACTATTTATTGACTTCGACCATTGTATTTCAGGAGACTCCGATGACGCACACTGTGCATTAAATAAAGAACGGGAGTGAAATGTGCCTTGCGCATGTCTTGACGTCATAAGCGCGCCACATACAATTATTTTAAGTTTGGAGTCTAAAATATTTTTCGAAACTCTTTAGACAAATTTTTAAACATTAAGGATTATAAAAATATTTTTCAAAAGATTAATGTTTAAGAAATATTATTTGTTTATTTATGTAATTCTTTCGTAGTTAAATCTTAATATTTTTCATTCTCTCTTTCTTTCTTTCTTAAAAATGAAACATATTTTTTATATATTTTTTATTACATATAATTCTCTAATTTAGATTCTTATTTATATTTTTATTTTACGATACAATTTTACTCGTTTTCGATTTTTATTCGTTTTCTCTTATAATATTCTATTACATATATAATTTTTTACTTCTAAGACTCATGATTAAAATATTGTATATTATTTAATCCGGTTAAAAGATCGTATATTATTTAATCTAAATTATATTATTACATCATCAATTATATATACCAATAAGATATCACATTTCATAATAAAACACTTCAGCTTCCAATTAACGAGCCTATGATGTATATTTCCACATATAGCGACAAATATATTAAAATTCTATTAAGATTCACGATTAAATACTCACAATTTTTCACAAGAACGGTTTTTTCATTATGTTAAAAAAGAAAGAAAAAAAGATATGTTTACACGTAATGTAAAATTTGCGTGAATAATAATTTGAAACGAGTTCTAATCGCAAAACGGCTTGTTTCGACGGCAGACAAGTTGTAAACTAGTAAAGGCGAATTACGGAATTCGAAAGTAAGTGAACGATCGATGACTTTTTCTCGTTCTACCTGGACCGCTGTTCACCAGCCAATCTAGTCGACATGTTTATCAAGATAGACTTCCAAATGCTTTCCCTTATCACATACGCTTAGTTTTTCGTGATATTATTGTTACTTTTATCGCAAGCTAATTTTAATTTGTTGTTTTATTGAGACATTTTTTTTCACTTACTAAATATATACATATATAATCAAATATTTGCAGAGTAATAATTTAATCTGAAATAATTTTTAGAAAAAAATCTGTAATATATTTTGCATTGTAAAATGAAATAAGCAATCAAATAGAGCTGTGGTATTGTCTATGGTCTATGTGATTATCACATTAATTTCTTTTTAATTTATCACAAAAACAGTGTCAATGTCCGCATGTCTGTTTGTAGTATTGCATTCGAAATGATATCGGTTTAAAAGTGTGTAACAAATATATGATGTGATAATCACAACGGAAAGAGAGCTAAAATAACTACGAATATAATAGAAATAATATCTCCCCTAAAAAGTGCAAAGTGCAAAGTAATTAGAAAACTACATTGGGGAACGAAGCAACATCTCAATGAACAAGATAGCGGTATCTATTGAAAGGGAAAAAAATATGACAGAAAAAGAAAAAAAAAGTAGATATTCCCATTTAATAAAGAAGAAAAGAAGGGGCTATGAAAGGCGATTTTGTGAAGACACTATGTAAAACAGAACCAAGAGAAAGATGATTTAAAGAAGATTGACATTATATTCCAACACAAAATAGATAATAAGAAGGGAACAATAGGAGAAAAAATATCGTGAGTGATGCCATGTTTAAAAATGTAGCACCATTAAAAAAAACTACACTGTGTTTTATCGAGAGAAAAATTAAATAAAATTTCGTCGCACGCGATCGGTCGTCGTTCTGATAACGCGTCTTATTACGTTCCGGTCTTTCACCTCGATTTTGCAAAATAAGCATTTACTTGTGACGCAATACGTATCGATGTAATCGAATGCAGAGAGAACGCAAGACGAGCACGTCGGAATCAATCGAAGAAACTTCCAAGTAGAAAAATGTTCAAAAACTGATTACAAAATACACTGCTCAGTTTTTACTGTTTTCAATTTACTAAACGGTAACTGCTCAACGACCGAGTAAAAAATTATGCTTAGATAAAATCCTATTTAGATGACTAGCTACCAATCAGTACATAGATAATTTTATTTTTTAATAATTTTTTATCATTAATTAACTGATATTGTTCAAAGAAGCATTTTCTGAACAAAAATAGTCAGAAACCAATCAGGTCAAACGGATCAGTAAATGATAATAACTGGTTTTATGTTTCTTAGCAAGAACTCAGACAAAGTTATATTCTAGAGTTATACGAGACAAACTGATCAATAAATGATAGCCAAAACTCTGGCAATATTCTAGCTATTATTTTTTGATCAAAAGACTTGAGATTATTGGTTACAATTTGACGTATTTCCTTTGAAAATAATACATGTGAGGTCCTTGGAATGCTATAAATCTTTATAAATTTAAGAATTAAAAGTGCACAGAGATGAGATATCATTAATACACCCACATGGTGAAACATTCAATTTGTTAATGTGCCCTTTTTATCATGAATTATAAAATAGCAAAATGCGATACTCCAGCGAAAACGAGTTAATCCGATGATAGAACTCTCAATCTAATGTTAGAGAAAGTTGAGTTAATGATACGCTTGCACATGTAGTGCCTCTTTGCGCAACTGCAAACATTCTAAAATATAATTTTTCGCTTAACATAAAAGTTAGATATATTCGATTTTATTTAGCACACAAATTAGGAGTATATAGTCGAATTCTTCTATACGTAGCCAGTGTCTCTGTTCTTAATCGACCGATACCCTGTAAGCTCAACTTCGTTGTTCTTTCACCATTTCACATTATCACACGTTTTATTCTTATATGTTAGCCCGATATTACGTATTGTCAATATCTAATAAATAATACAAATGAAGGAAGAGAAGTAGCTTCGTAATATACATAAAACGTAATATTGAAAATAATGACGCGTCCATTTGTATTGCTTTTATTATCGTTTTTTTTTCTTTACGCATACCTGCATCTCGCATTTGTCTCGCTTACTTAGAGAAATGAACTATCAAATATAAATTTATACAATCGCAATTGTGTGAGCAGTTTCTTTTATGAAGTCAGCTCTACAAAAACGCAAAAGTATCTGGTATATAATCTACTACAAACAATCATATGCCGGATTTGCTATTCTCGATTTGCTTTCTTCCTCGGCGTGTCGTTTATTACAATTGTTGGCCGTAGATGACGTCAATAGTACAATTAATAATTTAAACACGATCTCGTCAAATAAAATTTATTAAAAAATAATCTGTTTTTCCTTGCAAAAAAGATATAAATTTACTTTTTTATTAATCACTGTCTTGTGTATCACCTTCGATTTCAAGAGAGAGATTGCCATTAGTATCATTAATTTCTGAGGAACTTAATGAAATTATATATATATATATATAACAAAATGCGATTCTTTCCATAATTATTTTCTTTATCTACTTATAATGTTATATAATTGCAACAAACTCGGATGGGAGAGAATCCGTTTCATTTTTTTCTTCCTCTTGTAGACTGTATAAAAGATCACTGCTTTTATTATAAGAGATCTATCAGTAACGAGCGTTTCCATCTGTGATTCGGCAGAAATCTTTTGTAAAATGATCAATTTTTTTGCTCGTCTAAAAAAACCCTATATAAGGAAAAAAATGCAATCATAAACATAAGCAGTCATGCTGATATTGAAACATCAACTTTTAGGCATACAGAAGATACTCGACTTGCTTGAATAAAATATCTTCTTAACAATCTATAATGATGCTTTTATAACAATTGATTTATTGTAAAAAAATGCCGCACTCTCTCTTTCTTTCTCTCCTTCTCTCGTATTCGCCTTGACACCTTAATAAGCATGTTATTAAATTATTATAAACAAATTCAAATAAAAATACAGAAGTAGAAAGCAAAACAAGTTTGTCCCTATAGTGTAATTTGAAATAGTTTTTTAGATGCATTATATTACGATTAAGATTTTTCATATATGCCACCAAACAGTACAGTCTGTACAGCCACATTTAATTTCTTTCTTTTTTTTTACAAAATATTATGATGGTTTAACTTATGCGTCCAGTCTTCATTAAAAACTATTGCACGTCACATAATTTGTCGTTTAATATTATTATTAATCGATCAGATAAAACACACACACATACATACAAATTTTCCGATTTGCCGCGTAAATATGTTGAAACACTTTAGTAATTTATTTATATATGTGTGTGTGTGTATATGTGTGTTGGTGTACCATTTTGTCATTTCGCAAAGTGCAAATTTCGCTTTTGCACTTTGAACACATTACGATGTTGTTATGACTTTCAAGTGGTCTGCAATCCTTTAAAAGTTTAAAATAATGTAGCTTAAAATTACATCTCTAAGTTTATAGATCTAACTCATTAAAAACTTATGAGTAATAAACAGCTTCTTAACATAAAAAGAAATTTATTAAATAATGCACACGTAGAAAGCTCAGTATCCCCCTTCTTTTACATTTACAATTATGCTATTTCAAATATTCAAGAGGCGGCGATGTGGTGTTTAAATACACGTTGGTTAAATTGAATTGATCACAGTAAGAAATAAAAAAATAATAAATGAAAAAGGATACGCAAATAGTAGCTCTTGCGCAACACGAAGGTTACTTTGCTGAAAGTAACTCATCGCGAGATCTATTTTTTTTATCATATTTTATAAATTAAATATAAAAAGAAAAAATAAAAATTGCAAATTTATGATCAAATTAAAGAATACTAGGATGATTTCTTGATGATTAAATCGTTATTTCCTATACATTGCTTCTCAAAAGCGAAGTGGTTGTTCAGTTCATATTGCTGTAAAAAAAAAGAAAATTTTTCGAATATTCCATTATTATGTGCAATTTGCTTAAACTAGCGTTTGCATCTCATCCAGAATTTCTTCATCTCTAGATTAAGCATCGCTCGTTTTGTCGATTTCTTACTTTAGATATCTATATATTCTTTTACATTTGCATACCAGCATTATAGAGTTACGTACCAGCATTATAGTTTTGTAAAAAATATACAAGATAAAGCACGCAAAAAATACACTTGAATGGAAAAAAAATTTCTAGGAAAAGCAACTTAGAAATTTCGCTTACGCACTTTCTAGCCTCTTAAACTCTTCTTATAACGCGACATGAGATAAAACAATTCTTTAGATTTTTTTTATTCAAGAACACAAAAAAAAAATACAAGAGAAGGAGAAGAATTATATTTTGAATCAATTGAATAGATTTATCTTAAATGTTAGAATTTTTATGTGACGGTATACTTGTGCCACGAAATCTTTGGGTAAATTAAAAATGTGACATCGCACTCTTTTTCTAGGGCAATATTAATAGTAAGCTCCATATTTCGAACATTCTGAATATAGACAATAAAAGAGGAGTGTGTAGGCAATCTTTCTTGATGCTAATAATGTTACGAGTGTTAGATGTTACATCATGCAGAACATAATACGGTACCTCTTGGGATGTAACGATTACAAATTTTACGTGATAGGATAAAAACCGGTATATTTCTCACACAAAAGTCACGTTTTCCTAATAAAATTAAAAAAAAGAAAGAAATAGTTTATTAGAGAGAATTATCAGAGACACAATAATATTAGATACAATGTATGTGCATTTTATAATCAAACGTTCTCGAAGTCTAGGCGAAAATCCGTACTGAGTGACGCCAAAGTAAGCATCGGACTAATAAAACTTTTACAAATTCGAATCGAGGAACTATTTTATCGTTCTTCCATGATGCATAAAATAGCACTGCACATTTCATGACAGTCTCTTATAATCCATAATCCAAAGCATGGATTTACCTTTTAATATTGTTTTTACAATATTAAAATTGCATAGTTTAAACTGGCTGAAGAAACAAATACATAAACGCATTTTCCAACCTTTAGTATATCAGACGTCGCTCTCTTACTATACAGAGTCGTATATAAATTATTATGAGTGGCTGCCTAATTTAATTTCTTCTTCGTGTGGTGGAAATTTAATTGTAAATCTTAATGGCCTTTTCGAGGTAGTTGATGCGAGAGCGCTTTGGCGCTTTGTTGACATGTTCCAGGCCAAGCCAAGGCCTGTGTGGCGATGTGCCTGCGTTTAAAAGTGGATAAACTACAAAATTTATTCTTCATCAGCATTGTATTGCAATATAATATGTAAATATAATACTAAATATAGTGAGACTATGCGATTATTCGACGCTCACTTTACTAACATGCGTTAGAAAATAGAAAGATAGAAACACGTTTTATACTCACTCTGACCGGAAAATCTAGGAAGGAAATCATCGACTTTGATACAATAGTCCGGCGAGTCGATAATGAACTGTGGCTTGCCCATCGACACCACCGCGAACTTAAACTTCAAAGTTTTTTTATGAATTCTCATAAGAGATCAAAAAAAATTAGCTAAGGATGCCTACCTTTTCGAATTCTTTTTCCTGAACTCCTAATTTCTTTAGCAACCTGTCCTTCATTTTTGGAAAAGGTTCACCCTATAAAATACAATGTTATGATTATTAAAATGTATCGTGTTATATGAATATAAATATATATATATATATATACACAAATTTAAATTCGAAAGATCACTTACGTTCTTGATTTTGAAGAAAAATGGTATACCGAACGTTGAGAAAACATCTTTGTGAAAATGCGCAACAGGAACCAGCATTTCGCCTTCCGCTAGATGTAATTCGTCATTCGGAATTTCTTCTATCCTATACAGCTTGGTGCCTGACGAGTTTAAGTTATCTAGAGGTACATCGTCTCCAGGACCGGGTAAAAGCTTGTTGCAATTTATTTCTAATATCCTTAGTTTTCCCGATCCGTTTTCCGATAATTCTACTTGCTTCTTAGCCTCCTCGAGCAGAGTGGCAACGGTACCATTTTTATTCGGATAAAGTATAATCTCCTTCTCCTCCTTAAGTGACGGGCCGACCCATATGCACTTAAACTGTTTCTTGTTTTCTAGCTCGTTCACTCTAATACTGAGCTGTTGATAAAATAATTTCTTTACTTTCGACTTGCAGTACGAAACCAGTTCTTTGAGCGTGCCTTCGAATGTACACTTTAAAGGATGGCCAGGAGAATCTTTATAACTAGAAAAAAATTCAAGGATAAGATTTTTTTCGTTCATTCAAAAAGTATCTTAAAGTAATCTAAATATTTTGACGTGTAATCAATATTAAGTTACAAGTAGTAAATATAAATTCTTACTTTTGACATTTGAAGAATTGTAAAAGATACGGATCTGTGCCGACTCGTTGTGCTACAGCCTTCGCCATTTGATCGTATGTCATTCTTAGCGAAAGTTCCATCGTAAAACCTTGATCGTTGGGAATCGTTTTATCACAAAACGTTACTTCTACCCTATAGAATAGATCTCTGAAAATGCAAATCGTTAGATTAGCAAGTGTTGTAATAGATTTAAGAATACAAAAAAATTCTCATACCAGAGCTATAAGAAATATAAATATTAAAATGTACCATTACTTACTTAAAATATTCTCGACATGTTGGAAGTTCATACATCTCATTATCTCCTTCCTTTTGAAATACAATAATGTCACCATCCATTAATTCCTCCAAAACTTTTTCCAGGGGTTCTGTTAGATTGTCTATTTTCTCAACTAGATTTGGTTTAATTTCTTCATATAAAGCAAGTTCTGTGTCTGGTGGGAATCCCGCGCGTTCGTTTAAAATTGGTATAAGCTCCTCTACAAAATTTATTATCAGAATTTCATTAAAATATTCTAATTGTATAAAAGTACATAACATATATGTTAAAAGAGAATATCCATGATATATCTATGATATTTAGTACAACGATATTCAACTTACGGACTTTGGCTACAACAGGCATATAATGATGACCACAGTAATGGATTTTCTTATTTTTGGGATCATAAAGTTTAAAAAAAAGTAAAACATCAGTGTCCTTGTCGAAAGGCGGTAATGCCGTCATGTCAGAATCAGGAGGAACGAGTTCGACGAATACATTCCATGGATTGTGATTTTCGGCGCAATCGATGATAGGCTTTTGAAGATCAGCATCCGGCTCGATTAACGTAGGTCTGCAGGTTTGATTCGAACGTTGGCTGAATGGCCAAATACGAATCTGTTCTATTGGATATTTCTGCAGAATAAATTTAATGATATTAAATACTTGATTTATTTTTCTCTGTATAACTTTTTTGATTTTCTAAATTGAAAATAAATGTTCTTTTCATAATATATAATTTTACAATATTATTTTACCACGCACAGGTAAGTTTCATATTAAAAAGAATTTACACTATTTTCAAAGAAAAAGAATATTCTTTTTATTGTTTTTTTATTCTTATTCAACAATATCTAGTCTCTTTTCTGGTTTATTACCTACCGTCATGACAGTATAATTTAATAAACCACTGTGATTCATATACAGTAGCACAGGAAATATATTAGATGTTACACCAGTATCGATTTATTTTGTAAATAAATCCTGATACATGTATAAACACAATCAACCTCTAAGCGATATAACAGCGTGTGAAGAAGCACCGAAAGCGCAAAATGTCTTTACTAACAGCTTACTTACCAGACTATCGCTCAGTAGTTCGAGAAACTCGTGCACAGTGGCCTGCTTACGTACGCGAAATACACGATATAAAGCGTGCTCTGGGTCGTAGAGATCATTTCCTTGGTGACCGTCAAAGCTATCCTCGAGAAGGACATTGACGGTCATGTACAAGTACGCCTCCGTTCTTTCCTTTCTTCTTATCTGTTCCAGCCTCTTCTCCTCTTGCAGCCTCTCCACCAGCTAGACCAACAAAATTAAAATTATCCATGTGTGTACTCGTTTCGTTCTTATTGAATCATTTTTTCCTCGACTGTCTTTTTAATTTACATAATTTTGTCTTCCTTTTTAGAAAAAGAATGTATCATGCTTTTGAGATTCGAGAACAGATTGTATTCGAAACATCAAAAGAATGACGGTACATTTTCATTCTGTAATTTTAATTTTGTTCATCTGCCGCTATATCGACTACCACAAGTCAAACAATTACACAATAAAAATTATTTGGCGGTGAGTGATGGTTCCCAGTTATTTCTTGCTGGCTAATAAATACAATATCACACAATAAGTATACAGTTAGTAATTAAACATAAAAAATTAATACAGTAAATACGGCGTACAAAAAAAGTATGATATATGAATCCTATAGTATTATTTTAGTTACATGCTGCGTTAACGTTTCAATATCTAGAATATATAATTATTGATCAAAAATAAATTTTAGCAAAACAATGAAATACCTTAGTTTAGCTATTTACATGCATAATACATACCTATCAAAACACTATATAACCACCACCCATGCCAAATAATTATAACAATGTAATGTGTAACTATAGTAGTGTGGAGATGCTTTGTGTGTAACTTGGAATATCTCCATTACTCGTAATCGTATAAAGTAGATGAAAGAGAAAGCGGTAAAAATAAATAAAATTAACGCGATTGCTGCCTGTGAAATGTTCTAGTATCCAACAATTTATTCGTTATTCTTCTTTTTTTATTTTTATATATAAAATAGTGATGTAGCATTTAAAGGTATCTCACGATTAAAGCTATCATAAAGTATTTACTCTATCGATAATGCTTTAGCGTTCTTCTGTCTCTCTCTCTCTCTCTCTCTCTCTCTTTCTCTCTCTCTCTCTCTCTCTCCCCTTCTAGTTATTAATATATAACAACAAATAAATATATAGATAGCATCTGTCAATGATCATAATCACTATTAACATGAAGAAAATTTAATGAATTAACGAGTTGTTTAAGTGATTCTCTGTTGAAATACAAAGCTCTTATTTTACTCGTTATTCTGTATGTGTGACTTTAAATATTAGTTCACAAAAACCGCGAAGAGATGAATAATATAAATCACATTGTCTCACTCACTAAATAATTCAGTTAAATAACAGATAGCCTAAAGAAGACATATCAAGGAAGCTGATGTTGCCAACAAGTACTACTTATATTGATTATTTTTTTCCTTTTTCCCGTATATATATTGCAAGAGCTAAGACTCGTCAGCTCGAATCGATACTTATTATATTCTCACTAATAACTCTTTTTGCTGTTTTCTAATTCTCTTATACAATTACTCACACATATCCAATTTTTTCTTGCGATATGTTTGTTCACTTTTCATTCACGGTTTTGATATACTACAGTACAATGATTAAATTTGTTATTGTTATAATATTATACAATGTTTGTTACAATAAAACATTCCCAAAACAATTCTAAGGCTCATCACGATATTAGTCTGACAATCAGACTTCAAGTTTACCCAATTCAGGATAAATATTTCCGACAAGAGTGACAAGAATGTAACACGCACATTATTATGAATCTTTCTCTTTAATTCCTTGCGTTACCGATATAAAATTGAGTTAAGATAAAAATAAATAAAAGATCACATGTATGTGATTTTCTTATATACGCCTCAAACGCCTGCACTGAAAATATCCTCATCCTGTCCAAAAAAAAAAAAAGATGTCAAAGGTATCCTATAAAACAAATCTCTATATAACATGTATTATATAATTTTGTCATTGTAATGTACATATGTTTACAAAATCTTTTTATATCAACCTTTGTATCTTTCCAGACATTAATGTATTATCCTTAGTGTATTTAAATTTAGTACATTAGAAATAAAGTCTGATAAAGCATGCCTAATCTTTGTATCAAGTATTACATTAAATATAAAATATAAAATTGCAAAATAAACATGATTTATGTAATATTAACATTTATCAATATAGCAGTTTAAAGCTGATAGTAATGCAAATTTCTGTTAAGACAATTCAAGATAAAAAATTCATAACATAATTAAATTCGAAAAAAATATAAAATAAAATATTGAATTTTATCAAATAAATCCTCTAATTTATACATAGATACATATAGAATCTTAAAAATTAAACTATCAATGTGTGGTAGCCAAAATATATATCGCAACGAGGACAAAAAAATCTCCTCGAGTCTTTCTCATATGTATATTATTCCTATTCTGATGTGAGTTTAATAATTCTATGCTATGAGCAAGCTGTGTAGCTCGATACAACATTAAATTTCAGGAAGAATTTGATCGAGAAGCAACGCAAGTAATTTACAACTTTTTCCGCCTATTTCCACTTATATCCGCGTTTGTCGGTTAAAAATCATGAATATAGAGATTTGGATTTCGAGGATTTTGAGTGCATGGACGAAGAGTCGTCGTCTCTGTGTGTGAGTCTTTGATTGAGTCAGTCGCGTCTTTGTCACGTTCAAGGTCGCTCAATTCCTGGGAAAGCTCTCTTTGAAGGACGTTTCTGACCTCTTGAGGTATATCCTCTTCCTTGACTTCTTGTAAAACATTTTCCAGCTCTGAGTTTCTTATGTAAACCAGCATATAAGCGTTAGTGCAATGTTTCACAGCCATAGACATATCCTCGTCTTGACCACCATAGTTGTGTTCGATAGCTTCCTGCTTTGTACATCGCGAAACAACATCATCGTCGAACTTGCACCACTGCCATAGAACAGATAGAACAAAAAATCTTTCAGATAAATGTAATTATATAATATGCTAATGTAATATTTAAATCATGTAATTATTGTTGAAAGAAATGTACAAGGAAGATAATGTATAATTATTTTGCATAGTTTATGCTCTTGAAAATTTAAAAAATTATTTTTTTTTTAATTTTATACAAAAATAACATTTTTTAAATATCAAAGATGTAAAAGTATATGGCTGAGAAGAACAGATTAATTTATTGTTTTAACAAAAATATAAAAATAATTATTAAAATTTAAATATAAAATTTAAAATGTAAATAGTTACAGAATTATGTATACATAAAGTATATTAAGAAAATGAAAAAAATTTATAGTATATTTTTAATTCACGATATATGTAAAAACATATATTTTACTTACCTTGCCATCACCAGCAGGATTAATAAACACAACATAGTGTCCACCATGATTGTCACCACTATGGACCAGAACTGCATGTAATGTGTAATCTGCACTTGTTGCTTCTTTGTTTTGCAGATATTTGCCAAGACTAATCTTTTCATAAAACTCAAACCTAAAAAAAAAAGGTTTACATAATTACATTTATATGGAAAACATAAAATAAAATTTATACATATTTAAACAGATTTATAAGATAAATATATTTTTTTTGTTTTATAGAAATTTATATCTTTATTTTAAAAATTACTAAAACAATTATATACTATTCAATTATACTAACAATTATATACTATACAATTATATAACTATATACTGTACTATACTATATAACTTAGATAAATTAATATAAGTTCTAATAAGTTTCAATTTCTCACCTGTCGTTAAATTTGACAGAACAATCTGTAACTGGATCATACTGGAAACGCATTAAATGTAAATGTAAAACCGGTGGAAATGAAGAAAAAATTACACCCTTTTCCGCTTCTTGTAATCCGTGCTCCCCCGCGTCATATTTATTATCCCCATCGAGACTTTCTGTACTCACATAATCACTAAAAGACTCGTAAACTGAAATATAAAAAACTCTATGCATTTCTCATCACCCACATATCACATGCAAAAACATGTTAATTCCAATACTTACTGTTCTTTTTGCCTTTTATATTTAACTGTATGTCGTAAAATGTTTCAACTCTCGTCGATTTGTAGTCTATGTTTTTACACTTGATAAAAGAGACCATTTTTCCTTCAAACAATTTTGGCACTGTACCTTCCACGCACGTTCCTTTCATTTTGCTCTCCAGCTTATCTAATAACTAAAAATGTGCAAAAATAGTTTATATGTGTGTATGCATATTAACACAATACAATAGTTTATACAATAGTTTTTAGAGTAGCAATGCAATGAGGTACATAATGTATTTACCACACGTAGAAATTCCTGAACGTCATGTTGCATGAAAGAATCCAGCGTTTCCCATCCAAAACTTTTAGTTAATTTCTTTGTACCGACAGGTTTGTCAGAAAACTGTAACTCGTGAAAAACCCTCTGCAAGGCCAGTGCAACACTCTTACTCGAATCGTCACTTTCTGTTGGCATTTTATACACCGCTTTTCGCAACTAGAAAGAGAATAAAAGATACATTAATAAAAGATACATGAAAACAAAAAAAATATATTTCCCAAGTTCACATTTTACCAACCTGGTTTGTGAAATACAGAGTTTGTAGTAAAGAATTCATGTAACATGTAGCACCTTGGTTCTTCAATCCTACATATCCTGTGTGTTTTTTACTGTCCCAACTGACTCCATGGGGTGCATCAGCCACTACATGAACCTAAATAACAAATAACAAATAACTAATTACAAACAATAAATATTAAAAAATCATACATGTAAATAAATTTCTTTATAAAAGAGTTAAATAATACAATTTCAGCGATAATTGAAATAATAGATTAAAAAGAAAATAGAATAAAAAATCATGAAAAATCTCACAATATTTAAAAGACATTTACTAATAAAGATATGTTACAAACCTCAAGCGTGATTGAATCATCTTTGATAAAACCTCTATCAGGATCCAAAACATCCTGCCATGTCATGAAATGGCTAAAGCCCCAATCATTCTCTTTACTATAGAAGAGATGTTGAATTTCTATAAAAATATAATTATATTATTGCAAAAAAAAGTGTCAATTTAGATCAAGATAAAGTGATGTATGTTAAAATAATTTAAAGAATTATATTTACTTCTGTTAAATGGTTCTTGTGCTTCTTTACAAGAAAGAAGACGTAACTCAGCGACAGCATAGCAACTCCATGATGTCGATTCGCTTTCTCCGTTACATTGAAGGAAAAATCCAAGCGACCTCTGCGGCTGTCTTTCTTGTGTCTGACTTGATCGTGGCATTACCATTATTTTCCATGGTAAATTGCGGACATAACAAGGAGGTGACAACTGTGAATCTTTCATCTTGGATATATTCTCTACAGTATATCGAAAAGTAGCTTCGGACCGAGCTTCATCTAAAAAAAGATAAATAATTAAATAAATAATAAATAAATATAGAATGCATTAATAGAATAAATATATATTGAGAATACAAAAAATAAAACTTGTATCAGTTATAATAATATAAAAATTTTATATATACATATTTTAAGATTATATTTAAAAATTTATTTCTACAATTATTTATACAAAGTAATTTAAACAAACCGGTATGAAAAAAAAAAATTATTATACCTTCTTCCATCTCTTGATCTTGGACTATACACGCTAATTCTGGTTCACCATTTATAGGACGATTGTCTGTTCCGTCCCCCCCACCATCATTTGGAGTTTCTACAAGAGAGTAATATCTTTTTTTTTAACCAATAAAATTAACAGATAAATCTGACATACAAAGGAATTTGCGCAATATAAACTAATACAGAAGTTAACCTTAAATTTCTTCATATAGCTTATACAAACAATGAATGTTTATGCAATTGTATTAATTAATTAATCAATTCACAATATATATATATATATATATATATATATACACACGTTAAGCATTTATGTATATATTGAAAATATAAATACATTTTTACACACACAAATACTGCAATGTAGCGCAACATTGATAAGCAATTAGTTTACCTAAAGCTGCATGGCAATTCTGCAAGATCTTTTTTATAAGAGCATGAAAATTACAATTTATAGAATACTTCATGTGGAACGTTTTGTTAATAAATAATTATCACAGTGTGATTGGTGGAAAAACTAAAAAAAAAAAAAAAAAAAACAAATTTTATCAGATGAAGATCATTAAGTTATTATAGGTTAATATTCACACTTCGCGAGTCGCACAAGATATGCTTGTTTGATTCTAAACTAAAATATATTGTACACAAAAACAGAATTGTCAATTTATACATGTAAAACTATGAAAATGACAGATGAAATATAGTGACTACTTGTTCAGTAGCTGTATGAATAGAGAATAATTTCCTTTATCAGCAGTATGATTACATTTATTTATCCACGAAAATTTCCGATAATGAGACCGTGACGTAATACATGCCGTTTTTATACTACCTGTAATCAGATATATTCATTATTTTGCCATAACATATAATGTATACTATTTAAGTGACATTTGTTATATCTCGCGAAAAAAAAGTTTATGCTAGTGTGAGTCTCGCACCTTAAATAGAATAAAACAGAAAAAAAAGTTGGAACATAAAATGCAGAAATAAAACAACATGCAATACAAATTGTTAAATGCAATATAGAAACTCGTATTTAATGTAATGTAATTTTTGAGACTCTTGCAAAGAGACGTGCGCGCGATTTTTCCTCTCTCGAAAAAAAATTCTAATATTTTTAATAGTTACATATCGTAAAGTCTGTAATATAAATTCTTCCGTTTCCCTGAACATAAGTGAAATGAAGATAGAGAAAAAGGTTAATCCCTATCGCACTAATTAACACTCATGGAAAGCCACCGTCTCTTATACACCGTGTAATATACTAACAGCGGCAACGGCAACGGCAACGCACGAACGGATCTATAGATTACGCCTTGAAATAATTTTACGAATGCATGTAAAGCAGTATCGCTACGAGTCTCTCCCTCTCTCTCTTTCTCTTTCTAAATATATAAAAATAGTTTGGCGCATTGCTTACCATTGGGACAGAAAAAAAAAAAATTTGAAAAAAGTAACGACAAATGCGCGACAAAGAGAGTGTTTTTTTTCTCTCTCTCTCTCTCTCTCACTCTCTTTCTCTTGGCGAGAGCGCTCGCTTTTACGTTCTTAGCGAGGCGAGACGAAAGAGAAAGAGAGAGAGAGAGAGAGAAAGATAGATAAATAGATTCTAAAGAAAGACAGAGATCGAAAAGTGCACTCACCCTCCTGCGTGTCCATCTCCTCGACCTCGTTAACTTGAACGGGTGCGAGGCTAAGCTGCTTGAGATTCTCCTGGTCGTTTACGTGGTTCATCGCGAAGCCGATGTTGATGGTCGTCTTGATGGCGCCGGGTACCTCGGTGACGGCCTCCGCCGTCGAGGTTACGTTGTCCGCGTTGATCGGTGCCTGCTGCTGTTGTTGATTATTGTCCGCTGCTGGTTGCGCGGTTGTGAACGACGAGCGATTCCGACTAGGCGGAGTTGTCGTTGTCGTCGTTTTACCGAGTACCTTCCTGATCTGATGTACCGTAACCGACGATGTACGATCCTGTTGCGGATGTTGCTGTTGCTGCGGTGGCGGCGGCGGCGGCGGCGGCGGTGGTGGCGGCGACGATTGCCGTTGCTGCTCTGTTCCTACAGTCACCCGGCTGCTATCCAAGCTCACGTCGCTACCGGGACTCGACAGCGACGTCGCTTTACCGCACTCCGACGATAGATGTTTGCTCGCAGTTCGCCCAATTTCTGCGGCCATCAAGTGCCCCCACTCGTACGGGGGACGCCCACAGCATATATTCCACCCTGTGTGTTATTAAATCGCTAGGTCCGCGACTCGAGTACCCGTAATAATACCCGGTACACGTACTCCCTTTTCACGTTCTCCCGAATGTCGCCACGGCTACGATCGCGGTTACCTTCGCGGCGGTGGTAGTAGCGACGACGGCGACGGAGACGTTTGTGATGATGATGGTAACAACGATGATGGTGCTGGTGGTGGTAGTAGTAGCAGTAGTAGTAGTAGTAGTATATAATAATAGTAGTAGTAGAATAGCGTAGTGGATATGGATGGTGCTGCTGCCACTGCTAGCGGTGGTAATGGTGGTGGTGCTGGTGACTGATGGCAATGGTGTTAGTGGCGGCAGCCGTCGTCTCGCTTCACGTTCCGGCGCCTGGCGCACCGACCTCCCCCCCTCCCGCGCACGTACGGCCGATCCGTGAAGAACGGTTCTCGCTCTCGCCTCTCGCTACGCCGTTTCACCGGCCCTCGGCGACGACGCGATACACCGTCGACGACTCGTACGTCGTTGTATCGTACGATGGACGATGATCGCGATTGACGACAACAACTCGCTCCGTTGTTTTTTTTTCTCTCGCTCTCCTCTTAGCTCTTAGCTCTTAGCTCTTAGCTCTCAACCTCGGCCTCGGCTGCTCGTTCGGGTTTCGGGTGTCGCGCACGGATCTCGATCGCGCTGATTCCGATTCTCTCGATCGACTCGTCCGCGATTTCCGACCGTGAACTTTCACCTGTTCCCGTTGTTCCTTTAACGGCTTCCTTTTCTTTCTTTCTTTCTTTCTCTCCAGCCTCTGGAGCTGGACGTTGTTTCAACAGCACGAACGAATACGCGCGAGCCGATCTCGTACGCCGTGATCGTCGCTCGCGGATCTCTCTCTGTCACGCGAAAATAAACAAAATGGCGGCGAGTGTGGCGGAGCAGTTGCGCTCGTTACCAAACGGCTCCAATCGCATACATACTGATATACACGCACGTACACACACGATACTCTTCACAGCTCACAGTGTGCAATCTGCACGAGTAAGTTTTATTCATATAGAGTTTTATTCATATAGATGGTCGACTCGCTGTAAGATGGACCAGCCGTGAAGATTAGAATGGGAGGGTCCCGTTAGCCCAACCATACATATTGATCGATGCCTAGGGTAACCAGCACAGTTAGCCAATCAGAAGGCCCTAATGTTCAATGGCCAATTAGCATTGTGCGTTATCGGATCCCGTTCGATTAGAATTATTTCTATTGTAGACCCGGCCTTAGGGTTATCGCACACAAAATGCATAAGCTACCAATAACCATTGAGCATTAAGTCGCCATATTGATTTACATAATATTATTATTGGTCCGTACGATCTTATGCCATGTACATGCAACTTAAGGTCATTTTACATTAGTCGCATCGTAGTGTCGCAAACGTCATAAGTGCCGTGCTATCCAATCAGAATCAAGCTAGATTGACGCTGATTGGATCACATGACTTGCGATGCAACTAATGTAAAATGACCTTTATGCAAAAGTGTGTGCTTCGCGCACTTTAGGCTGAATTCACAATGCATATTCCTAATGTTGATTGGCTTGGAATACAGTAAAATCTATGTTCAAGATTGAGTAAAATAGCGGGAAAATTTAAAATATATGGAACTACATATGTTCAATTCGCCAAAAATAGTCCAATTGGAAGATATAAATATTTCAGCAACGACACATATAACTGTTAATTTAAACGTATATAAGCATATATTTGAATACATTTAAACATAATTCTTTTCGTTTTCATTATGAGAACATTCTATACTTGTCGAATCAATATACGCGATGTATATATAAACCAAACAAAATTATGTGCTTATGTTGTCGATTTTTTAAAATTTGCATAGAGTCCTGTGCGTTTCTGATTTACGATTGAGATAAATCTACACTTTATTCCACATTGACCGGTTCGCATGTACGTTTGAAAATGTATCACAGTACAGGAAGAGTTTCAAGACATTTATAAAAAGAACAGGTAACATATTACTAAGAAGTTCATACATTACAAGAATTACATAAATGTCTCAAATAATCTCTCATTGTGTATATTAAACTATATATATATGTTTACTTAATAAGCGCTCTCATTGATATTTACATATATACATGTGAATACCTTAATGATCAAAAGTTTTACTAATTGTAATTTAAAATTGTATGTTTTAAAAGCAATTTATTTATAAACAATAAATAATCTACGTTGGGTATGATTGTATTTACATTTTATCCTTTATAACATTGTTTTATTTTTTAAGTTTTTTAAAATATATTAATACAAATAAACCAATTAATATGTGTGTTATATAATTCTAATACAACATAAAATTATAATGTGTGTATATATATATATATATATATATATATTCATATATTTTGGTAATTGCAGACATAATTACAACATAGATTATTTTATTTTACCGCGTGTTTTATTATATTTGTAATTAGACCAGAGATCTAAATCGAATATATAATTTTAATAGAATCGTAAGCATACAGATTGAGTACATAATTATGTACGTAACGATTTAGATAAGGCATGGTTAGATAAGGCAACCTGCTTGGTAGACTTAAAAATCCTGACCTCAACAATTTTTATTTATTTTCGCTTCATTGTTGAAGCTTCAGAATTAGTATGCAAAAGATGTTTTTGGGCACCTAGATTGGCAACCTATCTGCATAGTTACAAAGAAGTTATCACAAGTCATTAAAGTATGCAACTCGATACGTGAGATGTATCAGGATATATAGAAACACATTTTTCTGTTTTAACATTAATCTTTTGATTATTTGTTTGGAGCACGCACGAGCACCTCATTATTTTGCATCTTTTGATATTTTACTCGCAATCAAACGCAATAGAATACATACGAATTTAATAATTTAAGTAATAAACTATTAAATCACATCTTTCTTAAAATATATATATATAATTTATAATTTACTTATTACCTAACATATACATTATATATTTGTCTTTTCTTTTTTAATATATTATGTTGTAATAAGTATAAGCGCTCTCTTTCTTTTCTATTAAACATTCTGCAATATTCTTGGAACTTTTTAAGCGTATTAAACTCCACTCTTTCCAAGTACATACATTGTTGTGGAGTTTAATTTACATAGTATATACTATTGTTTGTCAACATATCTATATAATTACATTAACATTTTATGTTAGTGATTTATTTTTATATTGCTTTTTGTCAAGCAGTAATGTCTATTATTATCCTTTCTTGAATTACTAAATACATAATATTCCCTAAATATATAATATTGTGTCTATTTTCTTTATATATTAAATAAAACTCTTGAAAATATTATAAGGCAATCAAAAGTAATAATAAAATAAATTTAATAAATACATATAATCAAATAATCAACAACATAATCATAGTAAATTATAATCAAATTGAAAAATATACATTTGTATTTACGAATTTGTTTAATATTTTAATAGATATAATTATATAAAAAATAAATACTATATAAATTCAAAAAAGCCAAAGTTAATTATAAAATATTACATAATATGACTATAAAATTAAATTGCGTGCACATGTTGCACATGTACACATCTATTTTTCAATTATTTATCACATTTTTACTATAGCCAAAATGTTAAATCTAATATTGATACATAGACATCTTGTTTGTGCGTGCATACTTGTTATTGTGTAATAATATTGTATATAAGTTTGGGGTTTTATAATTAGCCATAATTTGTTATTATTATCAATATCTGTAGTACAGTGTTGGTAAAAATGGTAGGACATCTCATCATCAAGAATCATTTTGTCACTCTTTAAGATTAATGTTGTACACTATTCGAAACTAATAATATAATTCAAAACAACAATACTAGTCAGCATCAATATTTTTCTTTAATTGCTAGTAATTATGTATATAATTACTAAGCAATTATCTTATAATGCATAATGCTTAAGAATACAATATTGAATTTTGTGAATCTTTCTTTGTGAGACTTGATACAATGTGTGGATATGGTCCCAATAAATAAGAATATAAACTTAATAAACAGAGATATTTTCTCTAAATATTAGCGACTAATATAATTCTATTACAATATAATGTATTGGCCCAGTAATTTATAGTCTATGATTTATATTACACCTAAGTTGAACATAAAAACATTCTTTTTAAACTAAAAGAAAAAAGTCAAGTCAAAATAAGTAAAGTAAATTCAATAAAGAGACAACATAACTTGTAAATGTTAATTAACTTCCATTCATAGCATTTCTTTCTTGATATTCATAAAATCAGTATTTTAAAATACTATGCACAAATTCTTACAAGTTTTTTTGAAATTTTTGAAATATAGTGAGTTGCATTTTAATAAATACTACAATATATATATATATATATATATATATATATATATATATATATATATATATGTATCAATAATTATTGTAAAAATTTATTGACATAATTTATAAACGTTATTTTTGTAATTTCTTGGCAAGATTGAAGGAGTGCCACACATATATAGCCAAATAATATTTTACTTCATATAAGTTCTGATATAAATTCTCTAATATACATGTGGCACAATAGGAGTGTCGGAGATATACCGACGATACGTTTACAAAATTGTTATATTATCTAAATCATTAAACGAACAATTTATTTCACTGTTTGACTAGATTTTTACAGTGTTCACTGGTAATAGTAATCTATTATACAAATATCTCTCTTACTATCAAAATGTTTCTTATCATTGTTATAAAAAAATGGACAGACTTAGTGAATACGTAAATCGAACGAAAGAAACGGCATCTATTATGAAAACGATCATTTTTTCATATCGCCCGAGATATTAATAATCCGGCAAAATCTTTATATATAATATCTATATAATCAAGAGCATATTTATGCGCTCACAAGTCTCCAATATTTTTATTGAATCGAACAAACCTTTGAAGTTCCGAGAGAATCATCCATCGCCGCCGCACGCCTTCTAATGCCTTCCAGGTATACTTCGCGATTGAAAAGACCAGCGCCAAGAGGAATTCTAAAAATAAATAGTAGCATATGTATATTGTTATCGATATATGTATATTACGTGTAATATACATATAGAATTATTTGAGCTGTATGAGCCTTTGTCATTTGAAATTTCAATTAATGATAGATAATGACAGTACGTACGTATCGATACCCGGTCTCAACGTAGTTTTAAAAACTCCCCAGACCGGTTTGTGATCCGAAGTGCAAATACTGGGAACGGAATCATACACCAAGCATTCTATAGCTCCGTCTTTATGCGAGCTGGCGCTCTCGTGACTAACACGTCTGATGTATCCCCTGGTATGACCCTTTCCTTTGAAAAGGATTCTATCGGTATATGCGGGAGTGCGTTGCTTGCTGCTGGAATCAAAATTCTGCGTTCCTGGATCGTATTTGTAAGTAGGAGGAAAGGTAATTGGGGCTTCTTCGAAACCGCGCAATACTGCGCCTTCGCTTAAGATAGTTCTCAATTGATCTTTGCGCAAATTTATCGGTGATTCTTGCGGAAAGCACGTATTTGTGATCCACTGGATCACTTCCTCTCTCGGTTGAGCTAGACGGAAGTTTAAGTCACCGCACCAAAATACGCAATCGAAATTTTGTGTTACATCTGAAAAATGTCACATTTATTACGTACAATGTATGTTATTTATTATTACGTGTAAATGTACAAGATGCAAGATTATCGATTTTAACATTTAGAATACCTTTGCTTTTGTGCCTGGTAGGTAGTTCTTTGGGAAGGTCAAGATTTCTAACAATTCTCTTTATATCATTGATCCGTTCTTTCACTTTATCTTGATGTGCAGTCAAGTGAGCAGTGACGAAGAGAAAGCTGGTGCCAAATATCATGAGAGCTATTGCCACCGCGCCCTTCGTTCTAAACGCTGTTCCGGTTCTTGTCGAAAAACTATCTTCTTCCGGAATGGAGCAGAACCAGATCAGATCTCGTCTCAGAAATAATGCGAGATGAAGTGTACCGAGATTACTGCTAGTGAGCAGCACGTGCGATGGTCCAAGTGTTTCTTGCAGGGCTGCTTCCCATTCGTTTCGCTCGGAACATGACTCTTGTGTTCCTATAGCTAATAAATCAGGAACAGTCTCTATGTCGGATGGCAACATAAAATCGTTCAACTCTTTTGGCGGAGTTTGACCGTTCATATTCCATGTGCCGATAAAAATTTTCAATTCTCGATTCGGCAACACTTTTTCAAGTTCAACCGGTCCGAGTAAAGAATTGGCGGCGATTCTTCCGTGAAGAAAATTTCTACAAAATTGAATTCGGTTTGTCATCAGAAAAGAAAATAACAAGAGATATAATAACGCGAAAAAAAAATTTCTTAAGAAAAAGTATACCTTTCTCGTGCTTTCTGAGTAGGAATCAAGTTTAGTACATGTGCGGCGAGTAACGATTGCTTCGCTAAGCTGTCCATAGACGCTCCCGTTGTTTGACAAAAGTAACGATCTTTCTTTTTGGATAGAGCATCGTGCGACGTTGAACGTGGCTTATGTTGGATCGGTGCACTTTTAATAGATTCTGGACTAGAATGTCTCATAGAGTTTGTTGGTGAGTTTACAATCAAGTTATCCGCGGATCTTCTATGAAGCAATCTACGACGTAAATGTCCTGATATACTTGGTGATAATGATCCGGAAGAAGAGTTTTCACCTGAAACAATTATAATTATATGATTATTAGTCATACGTTATATATATGAAATTTTGTTAAATTGGAATCATATATCAAAGTGTTGCGTCAAGAAAAAGAAAAGATCATACATAATTTTGAAGCAAAGAACATATATTGATTGAACAAATATATTTTTGTGCTTAGAGATTAGATTCATAACAGCATTACGGTATTCTGCCGTAATGAAACTAAATTGTTTCAATTACCGCCTACAATCTTAACACTCTAACGCAGATTTGCAACATTATAGAAGTTTATTAACATTCAATTGCGCAGCATGATTTATGAACACTTTAAAATGTTCTTGTGCAATCTAAGACATATACACTGGTAAATTATTTAATTCATATAATCATACATATTTAAAAGTAGAATAGTCCATGCTAATTAAATCAAGCAATTTGTCATACTAGTTCCAGATAATATTGGTGTTGTTCCAGATCTAATACATAATTATGTAAAACCTATATATGTATAAAAATCACACCCTACTAAATATATGCACATATATATGTATCCTAATATTTTATAATTTAATTAGAAAATAGAAATATGTAAAATACAAACAATTACAGATGCGCACAAACAACATCATAGCATTAGACATATATCTTTTATTTAACATTTATGTTTCTAATCTAATCTAGATATAAAATAATTGTATATAATTTTCTTAATAGAACTAATATGTATACATATACACACAACATGTATCATATATATACCGTCA
The DNA here is from genome assembly GCF_047496725.1 of Anoplolepis gracilipes. NCBI lineage: Eukaryota > Metazoa > Arthropoda > Insecta > Hymenoptera > Formicidae > Anoplolepis > Anoplolepis gracilipes. The sequence continues at coordinate 4,369,761 of NC_132974.1, forward strand.
ATTTAACAATTTTATAATGCTAAAGAGAAAAGTTCAATATCCCATAAGAGAAAAAAAATGTAAAATAGCAAAAGTATAAGAATCAAAATTTTAAGCAGCATATAAATTTCGTGATCATTTTGTACCTTCTTTCCCTGGCTTTTCGCAAGCAGTATCATGATACTGAACCATACTGTAAACTTCCATAGGATTGTAGAACTGCCGTTCCATTTCCAGGAAGAAATAAGTAATATACTTTCCCTTTGTAAAGTAATCATCCTTAAAATATTTCTTAATTTTTTCAGACTCAATCAGGTCATTTTCATCTTCTGAAGATTCTTCGAATGAGTCTTCCGTCGAGTCTGCAGAGAAATCACTATCTTCACTATTCTCTTGAGAAACTGCTTTCGTTTTTTTTACTAAAAATTTGCACGTATCGCTCGTAACACTAGCATTATTAGAAAGAGATTTTAACACTGCGCTATTGGAGTCAAAATCCTTTGTTTCATTATTACGCAATTTATCAATATCTCCTAATGACTGAGAAATTACATTTACATTTTCCTGTTTTAAAAATGCAATTTTTGTACTTATATGTCTATCTGATCCTAATTTAGAATCTTGCTCATTTTCTCTAACATTATGTTTTTGACCATTTGCACTCTTATTATCAGCCACAACATTAAGTTTGAAATTTTCACTTTTTTCAATAATTACATTTTTACAATCTCTTTGCATATTTGACAAATTTTTATAATCTTCTTTTTCAGATGGACCACTATTTTCCACAACTGTTACACAAGTTTCACTATACTCAGCAGTTGTCACCGCAACCTTTTGATCAGAATTATAAGATACATTTTCCATATTGTCAGTCTGTCTATTATCAACTGTTTCCTTCTGTTTATAAAATTCTGTTTGCCCTTCTAATTTATCTTTTTTTTTAAATACATTTCGTAACTTGTCAAGGAAAGATCTTTTTCTCTTTTTTCTACTCGGACTGGACATTTTTAATGTATTACTCGCACTTTTAGTGATAAAGGGAAAGACATGCACACAATATGTGTCACAGATAAGATATTAAAGATAACTGATTGTTACTAGCTCCACGTCTACAATATATTCATAGCTTTACATCAATACATACACTGGAAATATTATGCTCTGTTTTGCACAGGCTTTAGAATGTAAAATAGAGGGGATGTGCAAGGTCATCTGAGCATCATCAAACCATTACACCATGTACATAAAAAGAAGAGGAGTAATACTTAAGTGGAATTAGATACGAGGTAACATCGGAGCTTCTCAGAAATTGTGTATTAAAAGATTTTTTCCACAATAATTTTTGTAGAATACAATATTAGATTCTATTATATATTGTGAGTATGCCCATTTTATTATTCAGTCAATAAATTAAAAACTTATTTTTCATACCAGGATGTTTTTAATATGCAAATTTCATATTTCTACTTAACTCATTAATAAAACTTGATTATTTTAATGAAAGAGAGAGAGAATGTGTTTTTTCAGTCTTACCTTCTATATAACTACTATAACGCTGCTCCTTCCTCGCTGCTACATTATTTCTTTTGATTACAGTCTCTTGAGTCATCTGAGCTTGATCATTTGTAACTTGCATCTCTTCCTTCTCGACTAGTACATCCGTTTGATTATCCCCGTTGATGGAAGCTACTTCGGATTTTACCGAAGTACGACTTAATGTAGGAGAAAGTCTACTGACGGTTAAGCTCTGGGGTGGTGTTCTGCTACGTTCAGTCATGGCGCAACACAGGGATAGTTTAGTGCTAGTTTGAGATCCATGTTGTGAGTTTTCTAACTTAGAATTTTTATTAGAATCTTCATCTTTGTACGATGATTCCAAGCAGCCGACTTTGGTTTTCTTGTTCATGAGTATGCGACAGAGAGACTTTTTCTTCTGTTTTGATTTTGGAGATACATCTACTTTGGCGATATTTGAAACACTAGAGATGTCATTTCCATTGCTCTGCTCCATAATACTTGCAGCTAATGCATTTAGTATAAAAGATCAGTGATTATATTTTCTATATTATTTCCTTGATTATTTGAATACTATAAGATCAATTTTTATGTCTATGGTTAGTAAAAAATTCTTTACTTGTACAGTATGTATCAAAATATATCATAATAAAAAATTAAAAAAAAAAGGAGAAATATTTCTTCTATAAATGATCAATATACACACACACATTCGTATAAAATAAAAACATATAACATGCAATCTCTCTTATTTGTTATTATATAAATATATCTAATTTGAAACTTCTTACATTGTCACTGTTGGTATTTAAAAATGCCGTTCTTTTATGTCAACTGCTTGTGCTTCAATAAATATCAAAGCTTATATCTAAATTCCTCTGTAGAATCAATTGCAACATAATGCATTATTACATATTTTATAAGTACTTATCATCACATAATGTTTTGGTATCAATTCCATTTTCAGTCAGCTATCCTGTTATGGGGCTACAAGTCAATCCAAATGTTTAGCGTGAGCAGATATTAAATATTTGTTTCACTCGATGATGTACCCCCTAAGTAATAATATTGTACTTAAAACAAATAATACTTTTAAAGCTTGGACTAGAAAGTCGAAAAAACAGTGTGCAACTGGCAAAATTGAACGCTGACGTATCTATTGAATGCGCATATCGTTCCGTCAGCACAATTGAATTTTTGTGCCAGAGGCACAAAACGAATCCACCAGACGAGTTACATCTGGTAATTACGTCGTTTTTCATTCAATACACATTTTCAATTCTGTCGCATTTAATATATTTTCGTATACATATTTCAGAGTCTAATTGACAATGTCGAGCAACGACGCTAAATACGCTTTCGATTCGCGTATGTTTATTTTACGGTATTTGTTCCATGTACGTATGTATTACGTACATATATACATACGAGATTCGGCTCGCGGTCGTTTGGGGCTAACATTGACGATCGGCGTCGACACGTCATTCATGCCCGATAATCCATAATAAAACCCCCGTGATTCGATCGAACGCGTCTGCGGTCCACTCTGACCTCAGCCTCCATTCCCGCAGCGTCGACGTCTCGGGCACATCACGCGTTTCTCACAAGCTGCGGGCGTACATTCCTTTCATTTATCTGTCGCCGCAAGTCGTCACAACACTGCGATCATCACGACCCGCATACTCTGGCGCCAACGGCCGACCGCCGACACGATTCGCGCAGCCGTTGCGCTGCCGCAGCAGACGAATTTAACGATCGGCGAATCTGACGTTCATCTCCCTGCTGTGAAAAAGGGATAAAAAAATGGCCGGAAATTAGTTTCTCGGGATAAAACGTCGCGGTGTAGAAAAGTGCGCGCCTACGAGAAATCGAGAGAACGACACACTCGAGAGAATCATCTGATCTGCGATAGCGCACAAATGTCAAACCGAGCAGACGACAAGAACGGCCGCCATGTTGATTCGACGCTGTCGCGTCAAAAGTAACTAGAGCACCGGATGTCACCGAACATGGCCATATTTATTCCAGCGGACCAATAGCGAAGCGTCGTCATTTTTTCATATTGACACTCGACGTTCGTTCTTAACATCAAAAAGCTGTCATATATGAGAAAAAATGAATTGGTATCTTTATTTTTAATCGTTATTTTTATTTTTTTTTTTTTTTATTGTGAAAAGCTATCTCGATATGTGGTTGATGACGCACAGACCAAACATGGCTGATCGTTTCTACGTCTCTCTGTTTTCATGACTCTATCGTGTCGCACTAGCACGTACGCAGTGCACACATACTTTGTTGGCCAGTGGCGGGCTGCGTCGCGATAATGTTTTGTTTACATCGGGTGCTCGACGACAACCGCGATTACGACCACAATATCCAGGATGCTCGACGAAAATGCGAATGAAGAGTCAGCTCGCAACGGCAGATATAAAGGTATACTTTTCAATTTTTTTCTGTCAAGCTTTTGATCGCGTGTCACGCTTAAGGCGTTCCCGCGAAATTCCCGGCCGAACAGCTGATGACAAAGGGAATTTGCGCATCGCAGAATCACGCTCAAAATTTTGCGAGTGCGTTTGCGACACGAGAACGCAACGTAATATCGGTGACTGTAAGTTCTGCGAAGGAACGGTCGACGAGAAATCGGAAATTGACGGTGCCTCGCCGTGTGCGTTTCGCGCCACGGGAATATTCGAGAAAGAGGCGAAATAGGAGCAGCTGTCACGTCATATATACAAACATGCATACACATTCGCACACACACACACACACACACACACACGTGCATCTATATTTTACGTCCTGCGCCTTTCGCGCGAATCCCTGCTTCCGAATAACATTTTCGAATATAGCACCCCGAGGACAGAGGGAGCGACCTTGGTTGTTGCGCTCGATTAGGTATCGATAAATAGGTTACTACCAGCAACGGTTATGAACTATTCTTCAAAAGGCGAGTATTAAAATAAAGCTGAATTTTGAGATTAGAATAAAATATCGACGTTGATTCTAAAAAAAACTATGTGCTGTCTTGCTCTCTTTAGCGAGAAAAAAAAGAATATAATTCTGCTGAAACTTTGTCAAGGAGGCAGGTTTTTAAAATTGTAAACAATATGCTTCGCATTGTGACAGGAATATATAAATTTATAATAATTTCATCAAGTTTGATTATCGATATTTTAGTAAATTTAATGGCGAGTAAATGGTTTTTGAAATTATATTCTAATATATGTGTATTATCAATCCGAAACTCTGTAATCCGAAATACTTTTATATCTTTCCCTATCTCTGTTTTTTCTACATTGTTTGAATTGTTCTTAATAAAATCAAGATCTTTTTATTATTAGAAAAACTCCAATTGCACGATCAAAAATGATTTGTATACATATTAATAAAATTTTTCTTAATTAAATCAGGCTCTTGATATTAGAAAAAAAATCTGATTAAAAATAACTTGTAGCTAAAAATAACATCTTCCTAGAATGGAACTAATCTACAATAATATATTTTTCAACACGAAGAGATATATGTGGGGGGTAAAACGATTGAGAAACTCTCGGGTCTCGGGCGATCCCGTTGTGTTTTCCTCGCGTCGCATCGGCTCTCGGCTCTCCCGAAAACGGAAACGTGAGTCGCGCCGCCACCGCCAGGTGTCGGGCCGGCATACGGCTGCTTTGCTGTGTAGACGGCCACCATTGTTGAAACACTGCTTTGGTTGATGCCCCGACGATTTTCGGGGCGAAAATCGCAAATTCGGCCGTGCGGAAGGGCCTCGTTGCGGTAGGTGCGCGTAAAGTACAGTCTCGCGATCGTGGCAGAGTACGTACGTCGCGACGACGGTGTCTTGCTCGCGAGCTGTGCGAGGTGCGAGCGGGATCACAACGATCGGGCACACACATCTCGGTAATAGTCGTCTGTAGTCGTCGTCGTCGTCGTCGTCGTCGTCGTCGTCGTCGTCGTCGTCGTCGTCGTCGTCGTCGTCGTCGTCGTCGTAGTAGTAGTACGGGGGAGAGAACGGCGTGCCCAACCGGGAAAAACGCAGTGAGAGACAGACTAATAGTGCGTGGCTATCGATTTGTACGAAAGACAGAGAAACGAGACTCGCATCGTCGGCGAATCGTCGCTTTTCCGCGTGTCGTAATTGTCGGTGCGATCGGAGCGCACACACCGGATCGCGCACGACGTGCGCCCATGGTCGTCGTGTCGGTGCGACGTTAGAACGTGCGTATTGTGCGTGTGTCCGCCGGTGGCAACGCGACGCCGTGCGTAGTGCGTGCGTATCTACATTCATTCTCGCGCATCATCTTCGAGAGAGAGAGAAAGAGTGTGTGTGTGTGTGTGTATATATATGTGCGTGTGTCTCGGTGGCTGTGTGCATGTATGTATGTATTTATGTGTGTGTGTGTGTGCGTGCGTGCGTACGTACGTGCGTGCGAGCGATACGTGGATTCGCCACCACTGCTGGCGTGTGGCGTGAAAAGTGCCAAGCACACCGGTCGTCTCTCAATACGGCGTCGCAACATACTCGGCGACTACTACTTGTACGGCATTTGTGAAATTTCGACACACACGCGTGCGCGCGCGCGCGCGCCCAGATACGTCGTGCACGCATCGGCCGGCGGTGACACGCGGGTACTCCGGGAAGAAAAAAAAAAAAAAGTACACGGGCGCCTCCTCTCTGCCTTTCGTTCGAATTAGACGTCTCTTTCTGTCCGATTTTTTTCTTTCTCCATCTCTCTCTCTCTCTCTCTCTCTCGTACTCCAAGCTCGCGCGTGCAATAGTATTCGCGCGGCGACGCTATCGATGTGTAGTACAGCCGCGTAAATGTACAGTGTATTTACGTATACGAAGTGTACAGTACGCATGGAATAAACGTGTTCGTCGTTGCTGTTTGCCTTTCGCGTGTATATGTACGTGTGAGCGCTGTCCGCTCCCTCTTTCTGTTTCTCCGTCTCTTTCTCTCTCTCTCTTTCCCGTTCTCGCTTTTTAAACGGTGTGTACGCGCATGTATGCGCATACGTACCACCGGAATTCGCAAAACGCACGCCACGAGTTTGCAAGGTACGCCGATCAGCGGTAATCGCGAGCAGCGTGCGATACCGGAACGGAATGTCTCGTGGACGATGATGTCGGAGCTGATCGACCGATTGTTCGTTTGCAGTCTCGGGGCGAACCGTTAGACACGTTTTCACTTCCAGCGATCGCCGGTCGACGCCGCGAAACTTCCACTCGGATTTCTGCAATCCAAGCGCTAATTTTTCTTCCTTTTCCTTCTCCGTGAACGCGCAAACATTTGATATACCACGACAATCGCCGCTGTTATTTTCTCTAATGTCGATTAGTTATTTGCTTCTGTAAAAAGTCCTGAAAGAAAGTTTTTCGTGTAAATGCCTGGGTGATAAAAACTCGCGAATGAACGCATCGCGGAGTAGTTGCTCTTTTGTGTCGATTAAACTTGAAAGTGTACGAATCAATGAATCGTTGTACAGTGAATGATAGATGTTTGATAATCAATGTCGATGAGTTGTATGAATAAAAGCAAATGCCCTTGGCATTTGAAGTGTCAAACGTGTATTTTAAAGTAACAGAATAAGAGACACATGAAAAGTCTATTTTATATTTCTTAATAAGTACTCCCCTTGTCTTTATTAGTTTTGTGTCTTTAAATACTTGTTTTGTGTAATTTAAATATTTGTCTTGATAAATGATAGCGTAAATATTTTTGTATTTAATTCAAGACAAACAAATATTGTGTATCGGAATACAAGCTGTTAACTGTTGTAATCTGTAAATAGCAGTTTGACAATTTATTTGTTCTATTAAGGAACATTATTGCTTTGCTTGAAATTTAATTACATTTAATTGTTGTGTTGAATTTAATTATTGTACATTATGAATGTGTAAAAGGTAAAAGAAAAAGTATTTCTTGCATTCTTTGAGATATAAATTTTATATTACAAATAAAATATGACTGTATTTATTAACAGCAAAGCAGCTTGTTTAAATTAATTTAAAAGTATAATATCTTTTACTCAAATTACAATAAGAAAATGTTTCTGTTACAGAATCTCTGCATGTATCTAAACGTATATCACAAGAAGAGAAGTTTAAGTTTCTGAATGTAGAGCGATATTACTACTATTCTCAAAATATAAATGAGCGACATAATAAAAATAATTCAGATCTTCAGTATGGTGTGAGATGTCATGACTCTTCTATTGTTCCCAGCAATGGTAAAATAATATTATTATGTTGTCATTATTTTATATATATTTTCTATTAAAATCAAAATAATGAAATAAACTATATTTTATATTTAAAAAAAAATTATAATGATATCTATATGTAATTGCAAAATAAATTTTAATACAATATCTATGTAAAGTTCATTTGTTGTTTTTTCTTCACAATTTAAGCCATATTTTAATTTTCTTTACAATCTAAACTCTTGTTGTAAATATGAATTATTAATTTTTATTTCTAGGATTACACATATTTGACGTTGCGCCACAATGGGCGCTATCAAACAATTTGCAGTGGGTTGATCTGCAAGCATTGGTAGCACATAATACTGTGCAGGACATATATGATTTACATCACAAAGGAAAAGATATCACAGAAGCTAGTAATAATCTAAGTTCAATACATTCTACAAAGTTGTTGCAAACGGCACGGCATAATGATAGGATAGTAAATTTTAATGTACTAGCTGGTACGATTAATAAATCACTATCCGAACAAACAACAAAACTGCAGAAGGAACAAAAAGATAGACTGGATAATTGCCGGAAGGATTTCGGTGTAGAAACAAAACTTTCAGAAGAATTATTAAATATCACTAAAACGACGGAATCCACATATTTGTTCACAAAAAATCAAACCAAAATTTTGCCTGAATCGCGGAAAGAAATTTGTCATGAGACAGATATTAATTTTTTTAGTTGTGTGTCAAATAATTCAATTAACACACAAAATATTGCTGAACTAAAAATCGCATCAAACAATATTGAGCATAATAAAGAAAAGGAAGTTTACGATTCTGATAGCACCATTTCTACAGTCGATAATGAGCCTCTTGATTTAGTAATAAATTCGAAAGAAAGTACACAACGCAGCCATATTTATAGTGAGACGAAAGATCGAATCTGTAATTATTCATACTCATCAGTTGGCGATAAAGGGACACCTTTGGTGGATGGTGCCATTTTAAGACAGATAGATCATTCCCTTAATGTACAGAGTTATAACACAGAGTACAAGAATATAGATTATGGTTTATTGAAACTTTCTGATTTAGATGAGTTGTCGTGTAATTCAAGTAAAGATAAAGAATTGTTGGAAACCATCAGTAAATTGCATACCAATAGTAGTGAAATAAACGGAAGAACTATAACAAACAAAAATTTGAAACGAGAGAGAGCACATATTTTGGACAAGTACGTCACGCATGTATTACCACCGCGCTTAAGTAGTGAGAGTAAAACATCGTCTTGGACACATTTGCAGTCGAATGCCAAATGTAACAAAATCAAGAAAGAGTGTTGCACCAAGGAAGAGGCACACAAGTCAGAAAATACCGATCTGGTGCAACTGACCGCCTGCATCCCAAAATTAAGCAACTGGGCGTGTTTCGAAATGTCAGGACAGTATCCAGGTCATAGCCGACCACCGGTTGGCACACCTCCACCGCAAACTGTCTGGAACCATCTCACTCACACCATGGCGCAGGGACAAGGTAATTTAAGTTTCTAATCGGTTATATCGCCATTACGTCTTAACATTTTACAACGCCATATATAATATGATAATGATTCTTAATATGATAAATAATCATGACGATTGTACTTTCAGCTCTCAATATTCATCCGACAGCATTGTCCGGTGCCGCGTTGAGTCCAGCCGGGTTCTACACACATCCATCTATGGCGCGAGCATCCCATCTACCAACTCAACTTACTCCTCAACTCGCTCATACGCAAGCACCGCCGACATGGCACACGCCCACAGTTCCCTCGAAAAGTGTAACGCCGGCTAACACGCCAGGCAATCCTTTATTCAATTTACAAATGCTGGTGGACAATCGGCAAAATCAAAATCAATACAGAAACTCGCCCGGCTCGCAAAGCACGTTAGATCTTTCGTCCACGTCAGAAATTATTCCGGAAAATTATTCTCGAATACCTCAGGATATTCCCATCAGTTTGACCGCAAGAAATGTGGACAAGAGCAGTCGAAACGGCAACATAATTTCACCACCGATACCGCTGAACGGAGAGACCTCATCGGATAGTGGAATCAGTTCGTCCGTACCGACGCCAAATTCTGTCAGCGAACCGGTCTCACTATCAACGAAAGAGGTCATCACTCCTAAAATAACAGTGAAAAACTTTGAGAGCAATCTAAAGGGAGTCGCGAATCTTCACGATAAGATTAAGGAAATAAATGTAGATAATTTTTCGCAAAAAGTGATAAATTTGCCGCCTAGTGTGACGATAGAGAGAGTGATCGACAAGAAGGAGTCCGAAACTCCTGTAAAACCTAAGGACACGCTGAGTGTTATTGCGCCAGTGCCAAGGAATGTCTTACCTGTTATAGTCAATCTCACGTCCAAAATGGAAAAGGATGTCACGGATAGTCCTAAAAGAGAATCTTCTTCCGAGAGAGATAGGAAGCATGACGAGACGAGTGTGAGATCGCCTAAGAATTTACCGAAGAGGGGAAAAAAAGGTGTTGATTCTTTGTTAGAGAAATTAGAAGGTGGGAATAAGAAGCTCGGGAGTACCGAGAATATTGGTTCAGTGATTGTGATGCCAATTGAGGAAAAGGACACGTCCAGTGTTAAAAGTATGTCGCCAGAGAGACAAAAGTCTAAATCGCCGAATCGCGAGGATGAGGTCGTGTCGCCAGCTTTCAGCAATGACGACTCAAACGACAATACCAAGCAGCGAAGGAAAAGAAAACTTGAGAAACCTGTGAGACTGAGTAAGGACTCGAAAACGGAAGTCGAAGATATGGAACTGGAACCTACGGAACCCACAGAACCGAGAATTATCGATCCGGTATCGGAAGAGACGACTAATTCCGCACCAACGACTGGTGTTAAGGCCGAGGAGCAGATTGCTAGAAGAGCGGAAGAGAGAATATCGGACAGGACAATGACGGATGAAAATGCGGAAGAAATATCAGAAGAGAATCAACCGATTCGAAGGCGAAGAAGCAGCGAGGATATTGCGATTAGTAACTTGACGAATTCGACGAATCAGAGGATACGAAGAAAATCCAGTGACGATGCGTCAACAGAATTGTCCAAGGTGATGAGTCCGAAAAACGCGAACAACACGACATCGACGACAACGAATGCCTTTGTCGAAGTCGAGTCGGAACTGGAGAAGATGTTTGCTGGGATCGTGGAAGCGGATTCAGATGTCAAAAATGAAGAATCAAAAGCGGAACTCGCGAGTGCGGAGATTCAGGGCGACAGTGATGGTGCGAAACTCGAGAGTCTCGAAAATAGTATTCTATCAATGACAACGGATTCTCAAAATACTCAGAATAATCCTATTGACGTTTCCTCTACTGTGGATACAAAATTGTCGGGGAAGAAGGGTAAGAAGGGCAAGACGCAAGGTAAAAGGAAAATATGCAGATCGGAGAATATCTTCGGTTCGACGAGTGATTCTCTACCAAAGGAGACGAAGAAGAGACGGATATCCAAAAATTCGAAAAAACAGGAGCAGGCTTCGAAGAAAGCAAAGAAAAACACTAAGGTCGATGGTCTCAGAGAAATGGCGTACGATTCCGGTTCGAACGCGAGTTCGATCAGATCGCGGGGCCCGGTGGTACACGTGGAAGGTCCTAGAGACAGTCCGTTGAGTATCCAAGTGGTCAATGCACCGCGGGAGGAAGAGGAGGAAAAAACCAAGGAGAAACGGAAAAGTGTCGGCAATGGAAACGGAGGCCGAAGTAAAAGGCTCAGTCATCAGAATGATTTAGATTATAGAGGTGCGTACGCGTACACGCAATGGAAAATTGTTTCTACATTTTGTTGTATCACAAGATTCACTTTATCGTATATTTTTGATTGTAATTTTTAATTATAATCGACAGGTAAAGTTAGTAGAGCAGGTCTCTTCAGTTCAACCTTGTCATCACGGTATGATGCGCACACCACAGATTCGACCTGGGTCTGTGTATTCTGTAAACAAGGTCCTCATTCTGTTATACCTGGAGATCCGTCTAGGCCGCATCCGAATCTGGTCGGACCGCACATTGCAACTGGAACATACACAGTATGTATTTTTTTTAAATTACCTAATATGTCAATATTAATATACGAACTAGATGCGATATTATTCTACTTTTAACTTCATATATGCTTAACTGAGCCACGTCGTATTGAGTTTAAATGTGATTTTTGTATTTAAAGCGATTAAAGCGATGTGATTTGAAAGTGACAAACCGTGTATTTTGAAAGTGAGATATTTTTAACACTAAATGCAACTTTTTACATGCATAGAAGCGAGAGGTCGTGCACTAGCAATATATAAATAGAAATATAATGTGATAAATGTGCGCAATAGGTTCCAGCTGGCGTGTTAAGCGACTTATTTGGACCATACTTGATCGGCAAAGAACGATTGGAGGATGGTATTTTATCGGCCGACGAACAAGAGATTACGACAGAACAAAAGAAAGGCGGCAAGAATAAGAGAAGTTTGAGGTATGCGGGTTTGGCGGATCAATTCTCCGCAAAGATGGGCAAGAAGAAACGGAACTCTGTTGAAAGTAATACAAATACCATCTTCACGGGTATGACTCTGCATCCCGGTGGAGAGGAGCAACGGTGGGAAGTATGGCTTCACGAACAATGTGCGGTATGGGCAGCTGGAGTTTACATGGCGGGTAAGACAATATCGCATGTAATGGAAATATATGTAAAACAATAAGTAAGTAAAACAGGGAGCAATATAAATATGTAAAACGTATTTTCGATAGGCGGTAGAGTGACAGGATTGCAAGAAGCAGTCTGGGATGCTGCCAAGTCAATATGCGACTCCTGCGGCTTGACGGGGGCGAACATTGGTTGCGTGAAACGAGGTTGCAAAGCTGTTACGCATTATCCATGTGCATTGACGAAAGGTTGGCATCTCGACACAAATCAGTACATACCTAAGTGTAATATTCATCGAGTTACGTGAAACTCCGGTGAGTCTGTGAATATAGGCTAATGTGAATATTATGTTGTATTCACATTATATCACACTGAAAACCGGCTTTAATTAGATGCACCGAATAAAGGGCAATAATATAAGAGACTAAGTATATAAATCCGTTTATGACTGAAGATAGCCTTACTAGTTAGTAAGGTATATTTTAGTTGGCAAAGCGCAGGAGCAAAACATCTTCATACGCGATACAATCACTTGATATGTAATAAAGTTACATTGTTGATTGGAATCTAATAACAGATGCGGAAGAACGATATAATTAATATAATTATAAATAGAGAAAAAAAACAGATGATTAATTCGATATATTCTATTTCCTCTAATAGGTATAAATTGATCTTGTTTAATAAAATAAATGTGAGATGTTTTGAGATTACGCTTTGTATTATTCAACGTGTAAGTGTGTATCTGGGGTGTGAAAGTACAGTATAAATGTTAAAACAGTTATACTAATTTCCAGACATCAAGTGTAGAATCAATATGCTCGAGAAAAAAATACTTTCCAATGTACAAGATGTTTAAAAAAAGAACGCTATTAATTGTCTCTGATAATTAAAAAAACGAAAAAATAATAAATAAATGACGAACGGAAGTGAAGAAATAGAAACTCTTTTCAACGATTGAATTTAATTGATTTTCTTGGCCTGTGGCCTTGAACAGTGGCCTTTTCGACTAAATATAAAAAAAGCAAGATTTTTTTAATTTTGAATCTGTAGAATAGACGGATCGCTATCGAGGAATAATGATAATCAAAAAGAAAGACGTTTGCTTTTTTACTCACATTTATGAAAAAAAAAAAACATAAATTTTTTTAATAACATCATGTACGCAGGAATACACTAATAGGGCATATTGTATTGAATATTATCAAATTCAAAATCTGCAAAATGTGGCAGCCATCAAAATTGGACATGCTTAAATACAGTAAGATGAGTAAGTCCAAGTAACATATAAGCAAAAATTGAATATTCTCTGTCTTTTTTTTTCACCAAGATCGAGTATGTAAGGCAAGTGTTCTCTAGTAGATGTAAAAAAAAGAACTTTGTACATATAAAAGAAATAAAGAAATTATACACACATATTGAAACATTATGATTCAAGATTTTATTAGAAGTTTAAAAACTTTATATTTATTATTCTCATGAAAATATATGTATGTGTTTTATAACAAAATTGTCGTGATAATTAATGTTTTATTTTCTTTTGTTTGTATGTCTTTGCATGAATCATTACCTATACATGTGACTGTTCATGTAAAGTTCAATTATTTTTTATTAATATTTTTTGTATAAGTGCTTTATCACGCAAATTTTTATTTTTGCATGTTATAAATTGATAATCTCCTGAAGAGAAATATTTTTATGCTTGGATAAAGCAAAATGATTAAGATGAGAACACTTGTAAAAGTTTATTATCTCTGTAATTCTATGTAATAAGAAAGAACAAAGAACATATATTTCATTGCATTCAATGATATGTTTTGTACATCATCATACTCACTGTTAGTTTACTAATGTGTCTGTATGATCATAAAACCAGTGATTCAAATCCAATGTCCTACATGATTTATTGTTAGTGATTAAATTAATAGCTATATGCATTATTACAAAATTTGTAATAATTATATAATTATATTGCTAATTTATACATATGTATATACATATATGTGTATATGTATGTATGTATGTATGTATGTGCGTACGTATGTATTAATTTTTTTCATATTAATATTGTCATCTTTACTGTCATTGTTGTCGTCATTATCGTTTTCATTGTACTTTATCAGAGCGTGAGAGAGACAAGTTTTTGCTATGATAAATGTAAGAACATTAACAAGCGGTTTTTTTGCTGTATTAAGAACTATATAGCGAAAATCAGGAAAATTGTATAAAAATAATATTATATATATATATATATATATATATATATAGATATATGTATACAATGTGTACATACTATTAATTTTCGTAGAGGAAAGATATAGATTACATATGTGTATATATATATTTATATATGTGTATATATATATATATATATATATATATATATATATACACATAGCACACACAATATACACATCAAGTATATATATTGAAAATAGTTGTCACATCTCCCAGCACAGAGTATGATATAAATTAGATATAACCATTTTTAAATAGTAACTATATAATCGAAAAAGGAGATAAAATTATTGAGCATAAAAAAATTCTTTGTACATATATAGTGCATAGCAACAAATGTAAAAATATCTCTGAAAACATTTTATTTAGAGAAGCATATAACTTTGTTTTGAAAAATAATAATAAAAGATATGACACGTTCACACTTCGAGAAAAAGTACATAAAGCCTAATTTTCTTTTCACGACACTTTTTGGGACACCACTTTTGACTCCTCAGTGTTAAGAACGGACTTTGTATAAAATGGATGCGAATACAGCCAAAAAAAGAATACTACTTAGATGTGTAACAAGAAAGATATTGAATTGTAAACGAAACGCTTATACTCTACAATTGTGTATGAAAAAGGGAAACAAAAATTTTATTGTAGAAAAATAACTGTAAAAAAAATATATATATATTAATCTTATTACTTGTGATACAAAGAAAGAAAGAAGACAAATTCCGTAGTGAAACAATCCGACGAACGATATTCGAATCATTTTTTCATCGTCGAGCGACTGCGTACACAGAGCGGTTTGCGTGCGTGCGCACATCCTCATGTACAGTAGAATTTTTGTAGTAAGTAATATAAGATTGTATATTATCATTTAGATTCCGTATCTTGTGGATAGATAAAATCTAAGGACAGATATTGCATCACCAAAATTGTAGAGACTCCCTTAAGAACAAAATCTCTCTCTGTACGCAGAATCGTGCGCGCCGAAATTGTGCTATGAAAAAAAGTGTTTTCGCGTTTATCATTTCGACAATTTGTATAAATGGATCATACTTGGCTTGTAAATTGCACGTCGAGGGTGAAAAGCGTAAACGCGAGGCACCGAGATGAGGATAGTTGAGCGCAAAGAAACCTGAATATCACAATGCCTAAGTAATTTGTATAAAAAAGGGATAAATCTGTAAAGTAAAAAAAAAAAAAAAAAAAAAAAAAAAAAAAGAAACTGTCGCGTCGTGATATATGTGGGTGTAAGAGAAAAAAAATAGCGCGAAATAGGCAGCAAAAAAAGATGCATCATATGATATCGTTAAATGCGAGAACAAAGAGTTATGCATCTCTTTATTTCTATCCTTCGTATATTTTATTTTAAGTTTAATTTTTGTCTTAGAGAGTTTTTGTTTCTGTCTTTAATTTTCTCCACTCTGTCTTTTTTTCTATTCTTCTCTTTGCCAGTAGCATTCGTCTGTCCTATGTATTTCTCTTCTTTCGAATCGGATAGATATATATTTTTTGTGACCTGGTTTAATATTAATAATAATTAAGAAAAACAAGATTGATTCTATTTAATAATATGGAATGGTAGAGAAATTCGGCGAATTGTATTTGAGATCAATACAATAATACGATTAAGTATACATCTTTGTGTAATATAAATATAATAAATAAAAACACGCTATATATATCTATATATATTATATATATATATATATATACATATAATGTACTGTAAGCTATATTATAGGTAAAATTCTCTCCTAACTGTAATCCCGATAATTACTGCAGTACCGTAATAATGATAGAATCTTTTTTTATAATGTAAACAAAATAATATTTATTAATGCAAAAATCATTTTATCATAATTCGATGGAATGTAAAAGATTTTTATTCAAATTTGTGAGAATCTTAGGTTGGCAGTATAGATTTATAAATATATATAGACAGAATCATATGCACGAGGGGAACTGACACTAACGCTAAAAAGAAAGAAGGGGAGTTGTGGTAGCATGGTAATTTAACTAGTTCCGCGACATCTCTTCCTCATTTTAACGTCATCACATGACAAATATGAATAATAGAAGAACTATGCAAGAGAAGAAGTGGAATAACGTATCGGAGGATATCCAGGGTAATACACGGAGATTTGATTGTAAGTGTTAGTCTTTAAATACACATACTTTTGCCACAGTTTAATTGCATGTACATAGTTATGTAATAGCCGAAAATCAGACAGAAATTTTTAATTTATGCGTGTACGAAAGATACAATTAGCAACATGATGATTTTCGATTTGTTTGTATATTTTAAGATTCATTAATCGCTTAATATATTTCCGGTATACGAGTAGATAAGTGTTTTTCTGCCCTGATATTTACTTATCATGATTGATGAATAATTCATACATTTTTATTTATTAATATTGCATGAATTGTTAATTATTCTTTGAATCGCTCTCTCCTTTCTTGTGTTTAATCTTGTGTGCATATTAAATAATTACGCTACATTATATTGACAGAACCAAAGTTTATCGGACATATTTATCAATTATTTGTCGAAGGAAGAATTTTTGGACATTTTTATATATATTTAATTTCTATACATATTTAATAAACTTTTTGCCGAATGTAATATCAGACTCACAAATGCCATATTATCAGAGTTTTCAGTCACGCATATAAATAGACTAAATTATAACCGAAAACAATCTGATAATCCCGGGTATCAAATATGCTATTAATGAACTCTGGTCTATATCTATCTGCAAAAGTGGTTTCAAATTAAAAACATTTAGCGCGCTATTTTTCTTCTAGACTCTAGAGACATTTCGGAGCATCTAGTGTTTAGTGACTTTCTCAAGGATTCTTCGTTCAACCGCCGACAGATAGCGTTAGCAGTCAACTTAGCGGTTTCAAAAAAAGCACAGGACAACAATACGCGCGGCCGAGTCCGATGAAAATTGTAGAAATGGTGAAGTTGTGGTGTGGGTGTACTACGAGTTAGGTGAGTACATTAACGAGCATACGTAATCAAAGTGATAGCGTTATCGAGGAAAAGTGAGAAACGGGACGATAGTCTGGCGTCGTGCGATCGCATAATTTTATACGTGTTTTCCTTTTCTCGCCATCGTCCCCGAGAAACACTTTGCTCTAGTGCTGGGAAATTGTTTTGCATGCACCACTAGGTGTCTCTCTCTCTCTCTCTCTTTCTCTCTCTCTCTCTCTCTCTCTCTTTTTCTCTTTCTCTCTCCGACGATTCTTACCTGCCGATTTCGTTCAACTTTGACGGACGAAACCTCCGAAAAGGACGTTCCGCGGTTTCGTCGTGTCGCGCCACGATATCGGCAGGTGCATCATAACCTCTCTCCGATGTTGTGCGAGACGTTTTATAATTGCGCGAGTTGTTTCATGCGCTTACACATCGTCCTCGTCGTCGTTATGTCGACCACGACAGGTGTATATACAAGAAGTACATACGCACGCGGCTCGCGTGTACACACTCACACGAGTGACGCGTGACGCGACGAGGCGAGCGGGACGAGTGCGAATCATCTGTCTAGCTCGACCAATTTTTTTTTTTCGGCGCCAAGCGAAATCTTTTCGGAGCTGGTCCTCGAAACAAAGGCATTGGCTCCGTCTGCGTTTTCCCACGTTTTTTCACACATCTGATTGTTTGTGAAACGAAAAATATAATAGATATTTTTTTTTTGCTATATTAGTGTGAGAAACGCAAAATGTAAAGGCGAAATTTTTACGTGAAAGGAGCGAAAAGATCTAATTAATTTCGAACATTTCAAAAGCATTGATAGAATAAGTTGTAAAAATTGTATTCGTTCCAAGAAGAGAATTGTTGTGTTGATATACATTGGCAGTTCACGTGAAGTTAAAAGAAGTATAAAATATAAATGTATATTCCTTCGTTTGATCGAATTCACGATTAAATATCAGACCCATACACTACATTCATCAACGTGACAAGATTTTGCTTTTTTTAATTACGCGGATTATGCTCAATTATGCTCAAACAACTGCTCGTATATGCACGTGAGAACTTTGAAAATGTATTGAATCCGTAAATGGAATTCCGACATTCCATATATATTATTTCGTAGCGTGACAATCAATTTCAGATTTTAGATCTAATATCTCGTATCTTAATTGAGGTTGAATCTTGTTGACTCTCTTTATCTTTAACAATCGTTTCATATCAATTTGTTATAAACTCAAAATGTACGTCAGAAACGTGATATTAATGAGAAGAGGTCGTTAATTGTGTTACTAATTAATAATTCTAAATTTTGCTCGTTTGCAAAGATTTCCATGTACAAATTAATGAATTCATCGAGGAAGGATTTTTTTCTCTGTTTCGCCCTCTCCCACCCTCCCTCGCTATCCACGCGCGTCACCAAATTTGCACGCCGCTCTTATATACTCCCCCTCTCTTCATCTACCCTACCATGATCCAACCTCTATTGATTGCTTTACCGCACTACTGCCCTACTTTTATGGCTTTACCCCACCAACCCTTCGACGACTCCTACTCCTCACTCTCTCTCTCTCTCTCTCTCTCTCTCTCTCCCTCTCTCGGACGTCACGTATCACAGCCATAGACATGCGGGAGGTAGAACACGGTCTCCCTACCGAGAAAGTGCTGCTCTTGCAGGTGCGCAGAAGGTGCAGCGTTGCTAGGCTTCCGGAAAAGGGTTAGGAGAGGAGAAGAGAGAGTGAGCCACCCGAATCTCGGGGGTGCGGTCCCTCGGCTCAGATCCGTATTTTCAACACGTGTTTAGCGCCAGATAGGACTGTTTGACCCTAGTGTCAATCATATCAGAATGTCGCAAAAAAAGAGAAATTTTAGATATGATTGGGAAAATTTAGCTCGAAATCATACGTGGTACATAATAATATCTAGCATTGAATAAAGAATTGAGAATGTTTAAGGATGTTGCGCTTACAAAAAGTACGTTTAGTAATTTCGATTATAATTTTTTTCAATGTAAAAATTTCGCAATATGAGATAGGTAGGTCCTTGATTTCATTTTAAAGATGTTATCTATTCCCTCTCTTTCTCTAATAAAAATATAGAGAGTATATATACAGTATTATATAAAATTATAGAGTATATACATTATTTCAAGGATATATATTTTGTCGTCTATTGTTTTCCTCTCAAGGCAATATATATTTTACTACAGATATCTTATTCTCAATCGTTATTATTCCGAATTATTCCGAGAATTATTTTTGTCGAGAAAAAATTGATCTTGAATATCGCACAAACTATTTAGAACGGAAAGAACATTCGACGATTTTATATCTGCTAAACGCTGATGTAGAGGATGCGTATTATCTTCATGATCAATGTCGTACGTGCGTATAAAATATACGAACATTGTCGAACGAAACGCACAATCTCGGGCATAAATCGCGGACTTTCGCCGAGTTGGTAAATTGTCCTGTAAACGTTATATATGCCGGCCTCGCAAATATACGTCGCGTGCGCGAAAATCAAGGCTGCATGTGGTGTAAGTTTATTTTTGAGAGTCCTGTAGGGCTGTTTTATCTCTCTTCGCATGGACAAGGCTTTTCGTCGAGCATATCGCGTGCCAAACTCGATGCGTGCGGTATTTATACGATCTTTCGCCCGCCGTTTCGTGTTAAAACGGAAATGCATCACGATATGCGATTATATCCTTTTTTTAACTCTAACAAATCTGGCTAATAAGACGAGCAGGCAATTTTGGGATCCTTGAAAGAGGAAAAGCGTTTTACTCGGCCTTGCCAGCTTCTCATCGACTTTCACCTCGCCTGACTGTTTTGCTAACACCCGCTATAACACATCTTCCGTCTAACAAATTATCGCTGCGTGGCGTGACCAGTGGCAGTGAGATTTCTTTTTTTAGCATATCAGCAATCGATAGTTTTAGCCGTTCACGCGAAACCAATCTTGCCGTCCGTTTTTTGGCCGACTCTGCGGTCTAAACGCATCTGTTTCGCTATTTCCGCCCCTAAGAATTCCGTGGATCCTCCACAATTTGTCATTCCGCGTACACGTGGCATTATAGTCACTGCGAGGAAGTGGCGTGACTCAACGTGAAATCAGACGGCCGTGAGTGATGCGAGTGCGTTCTGGTCATACACGCGTTGACCCTACTCGAGTAGTGGTAGCGAGCAAGCTTAATCAGACACGTATCATTTCTAATTCATTCTCTGAACAAAATTCCTCTCTGAAGAATACCTGAGCGAGATTTTCCTCGGGAAAAGATTCTTACTACATCGTCGAAGTAGCTTTTGATTTATCTTCTTTGAGAATATAAATATTGTTCTATTAAATTCAATATTGATATATATATATATATATATATATATATATATATATATATATATATATAATTGATATTGATAGATTTAATAAATTTTTATGCTAAAAATACATATTTGTGAATTAAATTTGTTTTTTGTACGCGGAGATACAGTAGAAACCGCAGTTTTGTAACTATATAATGAATCAGCAGATTTGTTTATCCTGCTTATATGTAATAAATTTAAGTGACAGTTATTTATTTTAAGTTTCCTTGTCATAATTCTTCAACGCGACATATTTTAGGAAGTGCTGTTATATATGTGATGCTATTTCTGTTTGGCACATCATGGTATTTAACAGTACATATCTATGCTTATACAAGTCACTAACCATTCGTATAATATCTATGGCTTGCAGCTAAAACAACTTCGTTTATGTCAACAAGTGTAATTCGTCTTCTATTTTTGACTCACGGCTTTGTGTAAGTGACAAACACGTTTTCGTGCAAAGTGAGGATCCAATAACGTGATACGATCGTGCTAGAAGGTATATATATATATATAGGATAGGGAAAAACATCGGAGCAAAGTGACGCAAAATTATGAATTTAAGTATTATTAAAAGCCGACTCTTCCCTCGCGTTTTAAGTTAATCAATCACGAATTATCGATATTCCGATGAGTTGTTTCGCATAATTTATTACAACGTGGGCGACTGTTATATTTTGTAACTCCGGATTCGCGTGATTCGCAATCAAAAACAATCAACGAAATTTCGACGAATACAGGGATCGCCTATCGCTCTTCGTTTGCCGTTCGTAAGGATTATATCGATAATCTGCGCGTGGCCAATGTCTTTATTCTCCAAGGTCATGACTGAAGGCAACAAGGCAAGATGACTCACACGCGCGATTCGCCGAATCGCGGTCGGATCGATCCGGGTGCGCGGCTGCGTCAGAGACGAATTATAGATTTCGGTGGGTCGGGGAAGCGCCGATTTTTTGGGACACACGCGATTCCACCACTGTCTCTGTGCTTCTCCTCCTCTCCTTGCTCTTCCTCGTGAGTCGCTGGCACGTGTGACACGTGAGAGAACGCGTGTCCCGTAAGCGCTGGCACTCGATAACCTTCCTTCAAGGGAATTCCCGCCCTGCGGATTCGATCGAAGGTACTCGGCCGAGGTGAAGGTCAAGTTTGCTAGTCGCCAGTTGGCAATATCTGATAATTTGCCTGCCATTACGATATCTCACGGGATATCTCGTTTTACTACGGGACAGAGCGATTTAGACCATTGGGCTTCTCGGTTTTCCCTCCCTCCTCCCTTTTTTGCGAAAGTTCCGTCGCGTGGCGGATATAATTTATCAGTCATTACATGAATAAGTACACACGGAATGACAACCTGGAGGATCTAAGAGATTATACTTATATATAATATATTGTTACAATATATTATATATATATATATTATATACATTATAAATCTTTTGATCTTATGTATCATAATTTATTTGAAGATTACCTATTTAATCAAACATTTAATTCTAATTTAAAAAAAAAAGGATAATTAAAATTTACAATTGAAAAAAGGAAGGAAGTAACAGATAATGATTTTTTTAAACTTTTATAGAAGTATTAAGTCGAAATTTGTCAAGGAAGCTTTAGGAAAAAAATACAATAAATTCCAGAACGTTTCAATCAGTCGTATATTGATAATAGTGCATCTGTTTTTCGATGCCTGTATTTCGATTATGCATAAGTCGCAATACGATAATTGTGCGTATGCTCGATAAGATTGACTAACTTTTAGTTTTGCTGTCGATACTTCAGCTATTATTTATGTGAACCGATATACGCACATAATAATCCGTAGAACGCGTATCGGGCAACATCATGCTTTCCCTGGATACAAACTCTGAGTCATCCGTTGAGAGTCAAATTACATCAGTTGCCTGCGCAATGTAACAACAAAAGTAATGCGCTGACATTTCAAGCAGCATGACCTATGGTATATTACTTTTGACACGTCATTGTTAAATATATTCACTGTATTAAAGATATATCTCGTTTGTTCATTATTTATTAATGTTTTATATAATTAGCGACTTTAAAATATTTTCCCTCGATTTTATGCATTCGAGCTTTCCCTATTTTCGAGTTTTCTAGATCTTTATATAGAAATATCTATTTTTCTCTAATTAAATTTTAGCAAAAATATATGTATATTATTCGCGATCAATACATGATATATTTAACAATTATACATATAGCACAGGATAGCACAGGACTTCTAATAAATTTCGCGTTTTTCAAACTTGCATCTAGCAGGCAAAATAGTTAAATTATATCATATTTTCGTAACATGGACGCGATGTTGCAGATAAAAAAAACCAGGCCGATAGTTCGTCGTATTTCATCCGTGAAATGCTACTAACCTGGGGAATTGAGAGCGAAAAGAGCGACGATGTTTTACACATATGTATTTTACACAATGTCCTAGAATCATTTGTGACTCTTTCGCAATTTTTCAGAACATTTGAGATTTATTCCAAATTTGTTTTTCTCGAAATATCTTGTTAACATGCAGAGAGTATCAAGAAGATCGATTCGCGCGCTGACTGTATCGCGTGCACGTGAATTCGCATTTGCATTTATTATCGCGTGCATGCTTACAGAGAGCAAACTTTTAATCAGCTGTAAGAAATATACGTATCACGTCAATAGATGTAAATTGTAAATTCCACGGTTTCGTCCTAATGCGGCGAAACATAAAATTCCAAAAAATCGCATCCGTTGAGTTTTGAAAGCATTTTAAATTATAAAATATTTTATTTTAATCAAACAGTGAAATGATATTTTATGACAATTAATTTATGATTAATGATTAACTCGCTTCACGGCTTTAAAAAATATTTTATTTATTGTATTCATTGTATTTATCATACATTCTTTTGATCATTTTCTTATAGTACCGTATTTAATGAGGAGTCACACTAGTGATTGTTCACTTGCGGAACTTACAAGAACTTTACTCGTGAAATAATGGTTTTGTTCCGGTGTCTTTGCTCTCGGAATATAAGAATGCAATGACCGCGGCATGTTCTTTCGCATGCATTGTGAATATTTTAGAAGATAATCGACTTATCTTCAACTTATCTTTGAAATGAAATTGCGAGGGAAAACGACGAACTAAACGCAGCTCTTGCTATCGTTCACTTATCACGTTTTATTTTTCTGAGATACATATGTATATGCCTTATACCTAAAGAATTTTTCACAACGATATTTATCACTTTATTTTTTCTGATAAAAAATCTGTATTGAATAAAGATTGTCACTGCGATATTATATACAATTAATATCAGAAACTTTTGTACAAGAATGTATTCTTCATCTCGGAAGATCTGATTAATAATTTTTTTAAATTCTTGCGATTATGAAATGATCTTTATCTTCATGATGTCTATATGTTCAATTCTTGTCTATACTTTCTCGTGTTGATGTATAGTTCCAGTCAATACGAAAAGCGGTATGATATTTAAATAATGCAAAGATGCGAAGTCTACGTTTTTCTAGCTACTTGGATTGTACTTGAGTGCAAGCATCGCTAACGGACACAAACTTCGTGAATACTAAAGTTTGATAAGTTTTCTCATTAAAAATTACGACGATCGTTGGCAAAAACGTTTGCCGACGTTTGTCGACATCCAATAATTCACATAACACAGTGTGTTTACTTCTTTAATTAATCAAGAACAAACAATTTTTCAAATATTTTGGATTCTTTGACGGATTATAAAATCTTAAATTCAATTATTTATCATAATCGTCTGCAATAAATATTTCAGTGAATTAATTTGTTAATAAAAGATAAACAAAAAGAAATGAGTTCCAAAAATAAATAGAAATAAAGAAGGAAATTAAAAAAAATATTATTTTGTAAATATCGTGAAAGAGTTTTAATAATTATATAGTTATCGTCTTCGTATCAAAATTACGCTTATTATGGCGAGAATCGTATTTCTTACACTGCCAAGAAATTGCGAAATTCATTTTGACGTTAATTCACGGTTGGTATTTTTGGTCAAGCCTACAGAGAGATATAACTGTTGGAGATTCTCTCTGCGTACAGCCTGTTTCTTCTTTCATTGATGCTGGCGTCAGAGATCGTCTTGACGTAAATTTGAATGCGAGCCAAGAGAATGATCATTCCTCTTATCCAAAATATAAGCCAACGTTTGTCAATTTTTAAGCAATTTACAAAGAGATTGGTGATCGATTATTTCTTTACAGAAATGTGATAGTAGTCCAATTGTAAAATTATTTCGGTTGTTTTATATCTCTTATAATTAGTTTTATTTATTAGCGAGTTTTAGAAAAAAAAAATGTAAAAGGGAATATTGTTATTAGAAAGTATTCTATAGCAATATTTGGTTATAGTGTTTAACTAACATGAATGATTTTGCGAATTGAATTTTTTATCCTTGAATTATTTTTTATTTTTTCATTTTATATTTTCTCGAAACATCTTTCCAACACATTTTAATTTATTGAGTATTCTGCGGAAGATCGCGTAGATACATCTCAGTGTCAGACGTCAGCTTTAATTTGTGTCGGTTTTCAAAGCATTCAATTTCCGCGTTAATAAATTTAAGCCCTGAATGATACAATAATTCTGCGAAGAGGAATCAATTCGAATACATATATTGGTTACTTTGTCAATTTGTAATGGATTTTCGTGTAAAACAGTTGATGCGCACACACGTCTCTAACATTCGATCATTGCCTTTAAATAGTTAGCACAATCTGAAACTTTACAAAATACGATTTAATCATTTTCTTGTATCATTTTATTAATCATTGAAACCATTTAGTTTTAGAGCAATCCTACTAAAGTTTGAAAAGGTTCCATTTGCAAAATTCTCGCGCGACACGCGATTTCACATTCGCGAAATTTAATGGATTCTGAATGCGCGAAAACCTGTCAACACTGGATCTCATGGGATGACAGCAAAATGCAACTTGTCAGTCGGGGAATGAAGCGACATGTGGCTCCGGTATTGATCCGCACGTCCGGCGAAACTACGCGCCTTTTCGCGTATGCTTCCAATTTCGGTGCATTCTTCCCGAGCGATCGTCCGTGAAGTTACGTTTTACGCCGCACACAACACATCGCCTCTTTGAGCATTTTTTTCCCTGCAGCCGAATTGCACGAATTTCTTCCGATGAAATTCTCTTTGCAAAGGTAGTACACCGAATCGAATCTACGGGTTCCATTTGACTAAAATCGAATTGTTCTCTCGCTCTGAGGACAATAAAAATATAGTAATCGACGATCGTGCTATTTATTTTTAACAAGTATAAATAAGCGTAAATATACGGTCTTCGATTATCTAGAATTAATGAAAAAATGTTAATTACGAAAATCCGTGAAGTAAGGAGCGACAAAAGAGAGAAGAGTGTTAATTATACTATCTAGTTAATAATTATTCTATGAAGGGACGGGAAAAGGAAAGAGGGGAGTAAAGACGTCAGAAGGTTGTGTGCCCATCGATGAAGGTATATATTCACGTACTCTATTCCTCGCTTATTTTTACGATAACCGATAATTTTTACGAGCGCGCTATTATCATCGGTGCGATTGCAATGACTAAACTCTTAATTGGAGAATCTAAAAATAACAACAAGATTCGCGTATACAAAGGGATCTAGCCCGTTTGATTGTAGTTTCGATGTTCTCAGTATAATTTTATTTTTTAATATCACTTGTGTAGAAAGAACGATCGCGCCGTGAAAGAAGCTGTCGTGCACGAAGCAGGAGGGCGAGAAAAAGAAGGGGAGAGAAAAAGACGTCACATCGACGAGAGATCGAGGCTCGTAGGCGCGCTAAAAACGCGCCGAGACGTGTATCCGTCGATAGATATGTAGGCAGTGATGGTCGGTATCGGAGCTCGACGATGATCGCGAAAATATTTTCATTATAAATAGCGGTCGACGCGCGGAAGGTGCAAGCGAACCGCTCGCTTCATTTCACGGTCCTGAATGCCAAAGAACGTTAGAACTTCTCAAAAGAGTTAGAGCCGCTTCTAACGCAGGATTTTGCAAACTTAAAATAAACTGGTAGACTGATTTTCTTTTGTCAATGCTTTTCCGCAGAGTCTTATAAGAGCGAGAAGGTTATAAAATAAATAATAACAAAAATAGTAATAATAATAATCCAGTTTCTCAGTAGAAACTATATTAATACAATGTGATTGTATACGTAAGTGTATAAATATAAATAATGTAAGCAATTTCATAATGCGCCTTTATTTTCTGGCTTCTAAATAATAAAGGAATAACTAATGGTATATATGTGTATATATATATATATAACGTTTGCATTTTACATATAAATTATTTTTGCGAGAAAAGCCACATACGCATGATTTTAATGGAACTATATATGTGTGCGTTACATAGTTTAAAAAACTCTTATCTCTACTTTGCAGCGAAAAATTGTCGAGCAAGAGAAAACGCTAATATATTTCTGTTCGACACTTGTTTGAATTTTATTTTAAATCTCACATTTCTTCGGAATAAAGCATAGTTAAAAAAAGAAAGAGAGAGAGAGAGTCGTTATAATTTTTTTTTTTTACAATAGAAAATCAAGTGATAGATGCGTTTGTTTATTGATCGCGTTACAGAAGTCACGAGATTCTTTGTGAAAAGCCGTATTCTATAACATTTCGACATAACGAATAGTTTTTCCATCCTCACAATTGAATACTAAACTTATTTCTATTTTATATGTTATTGATTTAATTTCCGGCGAAATACTGAGCCAACTGATGAAAATGTCAAAATCATTATATTAACATTAGGAGGGCCTGTCTATGGATTATCTACGATATTAGATAAGAAATATGAAGTTTCCCATAAAACCAATAAAACAAATTCCTACAAAAACTATTTCGGTCGCGAAGAACGAGCCACGTTCGTCTTCGTCGTTTATTTTCTGACCTATTTGCCGACATATGGGTCATGGAGTTCAGCAACCCAGGTCGGTACCCAGGTCGACCGCTATAACGGGTGACCCGAATAAAATTGATTAGAATCGCTGTTTCTGTCACGAAAAACAATTTCATGGATAAATATTTTGCAAACTTACACGTGAGTCATTTTCTCTCCGAAGAGATTTTATTGAATGATATAACTTAAAAATGTTCTGGATTTTCGGATTTTCGAGTACGGATATATATATATATATATATATATATATATATATATATATATATATATATATATATATATATACAATATGTGTATATACATTACACAGAGAACGTGTCATGAATAGAATTACTTGGCAGTGCGTGGCGCACTAATTGGACAATCGTGAATCAAAGTATATTTTACCGGCCGTCACGATCTCATTAGAATCTTTAACACTTCATTTTATCTTTTTTCTCTCTTTGTCTTTCTCATTTCAAGTCATTTCAACGCGCGCACATGCTAGCAAATTGGAACGAAGACAGACCGTTCCCCTCGTCTCGTGACAACATCCGATACATTCTTAATACACTTGGTACATAATCTTTAGACAGCCAATGCCGGCACATACACAGCCGTCGCTATGAATGACTGTGGCAAAATATAGTAACTGTACCAATTTTAAACGGATGCAGCGATGTGTTACTCGCGTCTCGCTGCTTTTAAAATGTACTCTACAATTTACATTCTAAGTATGAAATTTCAAAAGAGCGGAAAAACGAGAATAACAAACTGCGAGAAAATTCCGAAATATATAAAAAGCAAAGAGCGGACACAATGAACTTTTTTACTGCATCGGTAACTCGTTAGGTTTCATTTCACGACACAGCCAGTCACGAGTGTCAGGTACATTTATCCGTAAGTGGTTGCCGGCTTTAAACACAGAGTTGGTCCAGATAACCGTCGGAGTCACAGAACAGTTGGTTGCGCAGGGGGACAACAGATGCTGGGAAAAGAGGGAGGAAAAGGCAGTAGGGGGCGCGAGGACTTCAAAGAGCGCCCGAGCGGATATCCTTATTCGAATGTTTAACTCTTGCGCGAGGGTGGCCGACGCGCGTCCGTCCGGGGAGAGTAGGTCGTTTCCATGGCGACAAGGGGTGCATCGGACTGGCACTGGTATCGTTAAAACTGAACGGAGCATCCCTTTCCCCTCTGCCTGGTAAGGCGGCCTCTCGTCCTCTCACTCTCTTCATCCCATTTCGCGAATACATCCCGTCCCTTGCGGAATATCCTACTAGGTGCACCTACCTACCTACTTTGTCTGTTTCCTGGACGTGAATCCCTCCCTATAGGTCATCCCTACGGCGGAAATTGGGTTAGACCTCGGAATTAGGTGCCACCGACCGGCGAAGCGGCAAATCCACCACACCGTGGAGACTTACGAGTTCAAGAGAATGTACTTGATGCGATATTCATACTGTGATTAATATCGCGATGTTTATGATAGTAAATATGTATAGTAGTACGTATATAACACAATGAGGAAAATTCTATATGTAATTTCTCTGCCACTTAATTTTTGCCACATATAATATATATTAATTATTATATTGATTTCTCGGATTTAGGATTTGACACATTTCCTGAATAAAAACATAATCGAATTACTGAATTATAAATGATTAAATACAAAACGTGTTCCGCGAAGTGAAATACAGGGAAACAAACACGGATAACAAAATTGATTCTTTATTTGATATCAAATATGTGACTTTAATTTAAGAAAAATTAGTGCGATAATTATTTAAAAAGATATTTAATAAAAATTGCAACACTTGCGACGAACGATAATAACATCGATGTTTTTTTTTTTTTTTTTTTTTTAAGAAAACTTAATTCAAACTCGTTCAGAAGGATCTGTTGTCATTCTAAAATTCTCCAGATCTCTATTTGATTGAAAGTGTTGCATTTGGTAGACTTAGAATTTCAGAGAATATCTCGGTATCGGTTGTCGTTATCGGTTAATATTTGTCACAGTAGAATTATCCGATATCTAATTAATTACGGACTTTGCTTCCTGCGACGGGAGGGAAAATCACGTCGACTTCCCTTCCTTTATCTCTCTCTTTTCTTCCTTCTCGCGTCATCTAACGCGCTGTCGGTCTCGTCTACGATCGATTTATATAACACAGAGGAGTTTTAGGGTCGCGGGGGGGAAAATATTTGTGCGGGGAAACCGAATGTCATCGTTGGTAAACCAAGCGCCTCCTACTCGCGCTCCATGAATTCTGACAAAATCGTCGTAAGACAATATGACTTTTATATCTGATTTGATATCCCTTATAGTCTCGATGATGATCGATATATGACAGTTTCAACATTGCTCATAAAAAATATTATCGTTTTCTCGATCGATCTATTTTGAGAGATTCGTTAGCCTTGAATGTTTAATTTTACTTATCAATATTAATATTTTCTTTACCAGTGTTTAATGTTTTATACTTTTATATATATTAGGTTTATTTGATGTTATTTCAATTTAGTTATTATTATTATTATTCATAAATTTTTTTGCTTATCAGATATATATATCAGTTAAAATCAGATATATATATATATATATATATATATATATATATATATATATCAATTAAATGAACCGATGTGATTTTATGCGTTATACTTTTTGTACAATATATTTGAATCGATATCTGGAATTTTTTTTTTCAAACGAGACACCCAGTATTATTCCAGGGAATACAGGGGTGCACGACCTAGTTACGGTTGGGCGTGTTATATGGGTCATAGACAACATTCGCACTCGGCTACACGTGCGCGCGCACACGCGTGTCGACTGCACTGATTCACGGGACTAGTAATTCACGAATGTGGGACGAGAAGGTTTTGTCACTTCGCTTTCGTCGTTTTCGTGATTAAAAAGATATTTTGCTTAGATATCTAAGGAGATATTTTGGCGAAACATCTTAAGATTTCGTTTTTTTGTCGAGAAATTTTGTAAATATATATATATATATATATATATATATATATATATATATATATATATATATAATATTGATAGCACACATACACATACATATCTTTTTTACTTGTATATAAGATTAAAATTTACTCGCAAACGAAATGATATTTACTTTGACTACAAAAACTTTGTCTTTTTTTCTTTTACATAGAAACTATGTCAATTTTGTTTGTTGCGAGGAAAATATGATTGTGACAGGAAATTAGATTGAATGCTTGATGATAATTTAGATTCAAAGCAAATATAGATTTCTCTGCGACAAACTACATAGTTGCTCTTTTCTGAAAAATATTCTTATTATTTATTAGCAAAATTTTAATTAGTCATTCGAATTTCTATAAATAATCGATTACATATAATTTGATTATTATACTCGTCCCGTCCTTTCTAAAATTTTTCCATCAAGCTAATAAAACTTATTTAGTAAGAAAAAAAATCAGAAAATACTAGTATCATTTTATTATATTGAAAAACAATTCAAGTTTTCGTATCATAATTCAACAAATTCGTATAACAAATAGGAATAATGTCTATAAAGCATTAACGTTTCGTCGAACTAATTGTCAGAGGAACGAAAATTCACCTAACACGGTTCTTTTCTAGACCAACAGAGTTCCCCGATGTACACCGCACGGATTACACGCGCACGCGTGCATTCGGTCGACACGTTCTTCTGTCGTTCTCCTTCTCTCTTTCTTATCTTCCTCACGTTATCGCCTATATCTATCCTTTGTCACTATTTCCCGCGCTTTGCCATCTCCTTCCGACCATCTCCATCTTTTTCTCGCATCTCTTTTCTCTGACATCTATTGGCAATGACGATGTCTTTGTTTTCGCTCCCTCGTCGCTTCTTCCGTTATCGCATCTCTCCTATCTTTATCGTTCTCATCACGATTCTGCATCTATCGAACTAGAGAGAAAGAGACGACAGATGATCTTCTCTCTTTCTCGCTCTAACTTGTACATCACTCTTCTCACTCACTCTCTCTCTATATCTATCTCTTTCTTTCTCACACACACACACACTCTGTCTCTCTCACTCCCGCTGGCTTCGCGATATTCTCGTTCCCTCCGACTTGCCACCCACCCCCTTGCCGCTCTTCGTCGACCCGGGTGAGCCGCGTCGCGCGCGCCTCTCAGTCTCTCGCGCAAAGCGGTCCCGCGGCGACGCGATATTACACTCGATAGATATTGCGGCTGGTCCAGGTTCTTCTCTTTCCTCGAATCGCGCTCGTTCGCATCTTCTGTTTCTATCTCTCTCTTCTCCATTGTTTCTTGTTTCCTCCTTCAGGAATCGCATCTCCTTTTTTTTTTCTCTTTCTCTCTCTCTCTCTCTCTCCTTATCTATCTCTCTCTTTCTCTCTCCTTCTCTCTCTTTGATCTCAGTGAAATGCACGGTACACAAAAGAAGAGAAACGTGGCAGCACATCGGACTCCGCGCGCGTGAGGAACGCGATCGGTCGGTGCGAGAGGGAGAGAGAAGCAGAAGTGTTCTGCTATTTTCGAGGCGCCGCGGAACCTTGCCAAAGCGTTCTCGAGTCCGAGAAACCAACAGCGAGAATCGCGACCGGAAGGTCACGCGATGATCCGCATTTCCGCTCGATCGGTCCTTGGGAGATCGTCGATCGACATAAAATATCGCCGAGGTGCGCGATCTCGATATTTCGGAATGCATCGTCTGGGCAGGATATGACTTGGCGATTCATCATCAAAAATTTGGCATCGATATAACTTTTCTGTCATTGATTTTCCGATATCGATATAACTTTTCTGGATGACGAATATCTCGTGAGATTGTGTGATCGGCGATAAGGAAATTAGAATGTGATAATTCCGGAGTCGTGCCCAGAAATAATTCGTCAATAATTCTAGTGCCGTTTAAACTTGGATTGTCTATCGACAGGACTATATTAAACGATTAATTAATCCTGTCCCTCGAATAAAATTTTATTATTTTGAAACGTAAGAGATGATGAGACTACCAGAGAAAATTGGATACTCGGCTGTAATCCCGAAACAACCACTACGTTTACATTTTTTGTCATAACGAAACCTGCTCATCAACTTATATCTCTCTAGTGGAGATTTTCGGTGTTCATCATATTTCCCGCTCGCGGCAAAGGTCGAACGACGATACCTTACGAGCGCTTTTACGAGCGAAACACGACCTACGGAGATTCCCGCGGTAATAGTTGGATAATCAACAAAGAAAATGAGAGGAAGAAGAAAATCCACACCTCCGTAGATCGAATCGTGCTCCGATCGATGAATCGTTCCGATCGCGTTACCTTTACGAGGCCAACCGTTTATCGGCTGTAAAACACACGCGTCTAGCCGATAGTATATAGTGCTTCACAAAATTACTTTACGCACATGAGATAAGACCGAATATCGAGAAGAAGAAGGAAATTGATGAAAGAACGAAATGAACTAATCATATTGATAAACACGAATCGATTTAATAATGAAATAAATAGCGCGTTGATCAGCTGGGTCAACTATTAATGTAAATGCGAAGAGTTATTTCATAAAATTATAGACAAAAAGGAAAATTTTGAGACGTCGATCAGCGAAATTCGATCGGTAGGGGTTTACACAAAAGTTCAGTTGAATGAAGACGAGACGGGAATAGATGAACGATGTGCATGTCGATTGATAACCATTGAGTACGCTGGAAACGTCGAGCACAACGACATAGAAGAAATAAAAATAAGGAAAGAAGAGAGATTGCGGAGAGAGAAAGAGAGAGAAAGCACAAAGGAAAAAAAAAAAAAAACGGGGAAATGTGACGTGCGTCCGATCGACGACGATCGAGAGCGGCTTGTGATCGACACGTCGCGGTCGAGAATGGAGGATAAATTTATCCACGTCGCGAGAGGAATGCGGCAGAAGCGACGAGGAAGAATGTACACGCACCGTAGTCGCATTTCCGATATAAATTTAACGCGATGATTCGCGTGCTTTCGCAATTAGCCGCTATGAAGACTACTGAACTTAACTAGAGGTTTGTTTGGACAGAGAGAGAGAGAGAGAGAGAGAGAGAGAGAGAGAGAGAGAGAGAGAGGGAGGAAGGGAGAATTTTTACTATCTGGTTTATTTATCTGTGATTTGCAAAATTAACAATAATTATTATTATATATATATTTCGCCTTTTCATAATAATCTTTAAGCAACTGCGTTTTTATAAACTTTTACAACACTTAATTATAATTTAATTAGTCTTCCGGAGCACAAAGGAGACTAAAAATTTCCGTGAACTTTAATTAGTATTTATGAGAATGTAGTGCTACGGCGATTAATTTAATAAATTTCGTTGGAAACGTTAGATAATATTGTGCAAAAATTAATAACGTTTGACTGTGTTAGCATGCCGATGCCTGTATCACACGTGTTATTAGAATTTATATAGAATCATTTTATTCACGCGGAATATATTTATCGCTTTATATTATATAGAGCATAGTTATCATATATTGGCGATCGAGTTAATTTCTCGAATACTGGAATATTCACGCTCGGTCAAATTATTAAACTCTTTCAATGATTCAGGGAAACATCGCGTATCGGCAAGTGTTAATTCTACCCAAATATGTCAAATTTATATAGCGAATTTATTCGCTTACACGAGGATTACACGTGTAACGATTTCGTAATACTGTTAAAACATTATATATGATAATACTGCTCTCGTAATCATTTTCGTTGCGCGTGATGCATAATAATGTACCGACAACAATACACTCCAGCCGTACAATTGTCATATGTGCTCGTAAAGAGTAACTCCATCATTTAATAATCGAATAACGTCCCGCGGACAAATGACTCATGGAGTAACGCTGACCTATAGAGAAGCTCATGATTCATAGCTCACCTTTGCTCACGTAATAATTATCGAGAACTTTACATAAAGATACGATAATACAACGTAGCTTCTGTTATAATTGATAAGAGAAATCATTTTTTTTTTTTGTAATATTTTTTCACAATAATTGTATACGTTTAATTTCTTTTCTTTGTGTCAAGTAACGCGTGATTGTTATATTAGCAATATGCGAATTTATTTAAAAATAGCGTACCTTTATCTTGCAAAGATTGTACGATAAACATATATGGCATCTTGTCACGCTGTTACATCTACGCGATAAACTAAATTCTATGAATTAATCGATTAAACGAATCATTAAGCATGTGCGATCACGCGAGCTGGTACAGATTGATATAATATCTTGCTTTTTATTATTTTAAAATGTTTGTTAGCGTGCGCGCGTGTGTTACATTTTTCTCTTTCTTTTATTTTTGCACGAGATCGTCACGAGCGTATTGTGTCTGCTTACAGAGTGTACAATGTCGGAAGGTGGACGTGCAGTGATCTGGCTCCTAGTATCAGCCCTTCGAGCTGCACGCCACCCGAAAGATTCACGTACTAACTACTAATTGCACCTGCGTGTTGAATCCCCCACCAGTTGCAGGATACTGCACCCCGTAACCCCATGACGCATTTAACACATGGCTCGTCTGGAGAGTAAGTGCCTCTTTCACTGCGCCCGCAATTTTTGCGCGTTTTTATGCGTCAATCCCATCGCAATCGGTTCCGTAATTTATCGCGTATATACGCTACACACACGCCTGAATACGCATACATCGATACAGAAGAGAAGTGAAACGATCATGGATCGCGTATCGGAAGCCTCGATACTTTCTACTTTACGGCTGATAGTGAGATCGTTTATCGATATAAGACAGTATATTGACAGTATGAACGCACCTCTTTGTACACCAATATCGATGAAGAAAATACTTTTGCTATAGAAATATTACCGGTAGCCACTGCTCGTACACGATAGTCGCTTCTTAATAGCACATTAAATTACTTATCTTGCATCAATTGATAAAGCATTGATAAGTAATTATTTATTTATAATTTATTAATTATTTATAAAGGATTATAATATATATAAGATTCAAAATAATAATGTGACCAATAAAAAATAGACTGATTGTCAAGGCCGCCGGATGTCTTTTTTATTACAGATTTCTCGGGCGATTGATTTGGAATCGATTTTTCTTTGACGAGGTATTTATAGATATTTTAGTTTTTGAATAATTAATGATACAGCTTCAACAAAGAAAATTTTACATATATAGATTTTTGTTTTAAAAATAAAAAATTTAACATTTAACATTTAAGATTACAAATAATATGATTTCTATATATATATATATATATATATATATATAATAAGATTTAATAATAATATACAATATTAAAAATAAAATACCTCGTTGAGACTTCGTTTCCATGTTGCCAAAAAAAAAGTCAGACATTCTGTCAAAATTTTCTTGTCAAAAAGAAAAGTAATGCGATTGCGGTTTACGCACTCGATGATTCCAGTACCAAGCATAGTGGTGTATAAAGGAAGCAGGTCGCAAGATCGACCTGAAAGTCCCACGGTGGTGGTGCGAGGAGGAATGCCCTCACTGCCATCCTCCAGACAAGGCCTCGGCATAAGTGGTGGCTCCGGGGGTGGTGCGCTTCACCAAGACGCCTTCGAGTCGGATATGATAGACGGGAATGCCAACGTCGGCACCTCCTCGGCAACGAACACGTTCCACCGTCCTCCCTCGTCTTGTCCGCCGCCCGACAAATCGGACACCGAGAGCAAAAACTTTCGCAATCGGGTGCGTGTGCCATTAATCGCTGCTAGATTATTGCCTCACATTTTGCTCGTTTTTCCTCATTACGGGTTTCAAGGTACGTTTGGAAAAAATTATTAAATTAAAAATTAGTTCAGACGAGCTGTAGGTAAAGAAAAATTTGGAATCGTATTAATAATTTATTCTTTTTTTAAATATATATCCATGTGATACGTAATTGAAACAATTATTTAACAAATTGATACGTACCGTGCGCACCATCACATATACAACAATACGCTCTGCTGGCCGTAAGCGAATGTAATGATTCTTGCAGACAAACACGAAACTGAAACTGCTGGTTAGAAGCCATGCCATGAGAGAATCGACGTCTCCCCCACGGGAGCCACACGGCAACGGTCCACCGTCGCCGCACAGTCCGCAATCAGTGGACGGTGAGAAGAAGATCGTGTGCAGCCTCTCGCCCAACTCCAACGGTGCCAAGCTCAATAACAACGAGTCCATGTTCAATAGCAATCTCGGTCCTGCTCAATCTCCCAAGCAAATGCGTAACACAGCGACTTCGCCGACATGTCGGACACCGTCGCGAAATGGTAAACAAAAACACGATTTCTTTTTCGTTACACGTGAAAAGATTCGAGAATCTTTATCTTTGAACTTGGTTTTACAGGTCAATCTAGTCCCTCTCAGATACACTCACCAAAGAGCATCACCTCTCCGACTAATGGCAATAAGTTGGAGAATCATCGCTCCAAGTTTGCGAGCGCGAATAACATTCAGAAATGCAATAACTGCGTGAAGAACAATCAAAATGAGCGACCGGGTTTACTACAAACCCCAGTGTCGCCATCCAAGTCTGGTCAAGCGTTACAGCATTCGCCGAAAAGCACCAATCTCGCCCCGAGCGCGCAGAACAATCAACACAAATCCGAGCAACGCAGGCCGAATACGTTGAACATCTGCAATAATCAATGCTCGGCGCAATGCGGCAACACGCTCTCGGTGAGCAGGCCCGGATCCAGGCACAAGTTAAGACATCAGAATTCTTCTCAGGGCAGTTACGACAGTGCGTCACCATGTCTCTCGCGCGGTACGTTATTCAAAGGATGTATAAATATGTGCAAAGCTGTTTCTTTCGATTCTCTTTGGCTTTTGATCATTTTTACTATTATAAGTTTTACATTTATTTACAGATAGTAGCACGGAATTATATACAGATAGCACAGGAATAGATCTTGAACAGTTCATCGCGGAAACCATAAACCGTAATCAAAAAGATCGCACGGTGCTGCTAAAGATTGAGAAGGATCTAATTGACTTTGCGAGAGACCGGCAGAAAGTTTCTCACAAATTTCCAAATATGTCATCGTACAACAGGATGCTTGTGCATCGAGTGGCAGCTTATTTTGGCATGGAACATAACGTGGATCAGTCGGGCTTAAGTGTTATCGTTACGCGAACTAAAAATATGCGAATACCGGACACTCGTTTTAGGGAGCATATCAGGGACGACATGATTCTGTCGGAGGAGCCGCGAAGAAGTATTTTAAAACGGGATTCAAGTTCGTTCGAAGACAGCTTTAATTTCAAATCGCCAGACAGGTTATCGGGCGATTATTGTCGACGCAGTAAGAGCTTTGAAGAGCGAGAGGAAGAGTACGAGCGTGCCAGGCGAAGGATATTCAAGGACAGCAGTGGAGAAAGCAGCGAAGTCACATCTTGGCCGTGGTCTTCGTCGGAGAGTTCGGACGTCTCGGCGAGGTATCGTTTGTTACATCCTTCAGATCACATAATAAGGTAAATCTGTTTCCACATTCGCATATTTAATAACTAGTTTTCGTAATAAAATTTGTTAACAATTATATTGAAATATAAATAATTTATAATTTATGCAGTATATAAATAATTAATAATTTATGAAATTTACAGGCATAATCGACTACTAAAAGGCGAATCTTTTGACGGAAGAGATTCGTTTCGCGGCGCGGTATTGCGTCCATCCGTTTCTAAGTCATTTAGTTTTGGTGGATACACTAAAGGCATGTTATCAAGAGGGGACAGTGTTACGTCCACACATAGTGCAGGAGCTCGCCTCATGAAACAAGGTAGTTGCATGTAAATTTATATTAAAATTGATAAAGATTTCAATATAACCATGTTACGATGTATTCAATATATCGATGTCTCCGTTCATTATCGCTTTAATCATCCGATCATATGATAATCATAAATGCTCTTAATACAGATTCGGGGGCCAGTATGTGTTCACGTTTGAGTCCGAGTCGTTCAAGCAGCGGCTACAAATCACAGAGCCAGCGCAGTGATGCGACGATATCACCATCTCCGTCGCCCTCTCCTGTACCAGCCACCATGATGACGTGTAGCCACACTCAAGTATCTAGTCAAGATCTAGCCTCGCCGGAGAACGGCAGCCAAACGGTCATGTGGGCAGTTAGTAGTTTGTCGAGTGTGCCACCCGGCAGTATAATAATAAATCCGCAGACCAATCAACCATGTACAAATCCGGACGGCTCGATCTATCGCTATGATCCGGATAATCCACCAAAGTTTTATACCATCGAGAATGAGAACAACGCGGTGTCGTCCGGAATTAATAAGCAACAACATGTAGAATCCACCGAGCCGTCTAGAACGCCGAGCGGCATTTCCAAGAATGACAGTAAGAAGCGTTCATCGCAACCGAAGATGAATACCGTTAACACATCTGGAACTCAAGTGACAAACACAGCGACGTCGCCAAGCCTACCGTTTACGCCGCCGCCACCGCCACCTCCTCCCCCTCCTCCACCTCCTGCTCCTGTTCCTGTTCCTGTTCCTGCTCCGCAAAACCCATCCATTCCGCAACAGCAGCAACAAGCGCAGCAGCAGCAGCAGCCACAGTCGCAGCAGCAAAGTCTAGTCAAATCGTCAACAACAATGCAGACGTGTAGTCATACTAACCAAATAGCTCAGCAATCGTACGCGACCTACGTACCTACCTCAGAACCGTACAACCAGGGTGTCTATCCGCCTCCTATGGGGCAACCAACTGTGATGATGGCGCCTCATCCGACTCAGGGTCAAGCAAGCATGCAGAATGGCGGTCAGGGAGATATTGTTTTCAATCAGAATCAGGTCTATGCCAATTATGCGGTACCTGTACATCAAGGACCAATACCACAGTCAGGGGTAAGAGAGTGTCTTTTTAGAAAATTAAATAAAAATATTATATAGACTGAGTATACATATCAATACAAACATTTAAATGCGTTAGACTTGTTTTGAGTTAAAGAGACAGACAGTCGGATAAAATATTGTTCAATATATCGGATAATATTATTGTGCAATGCGCTAGCATCTATTATTTAACAGTGACTATTTGCTTTCTGACAGATCTAACAATATTTTTATAAAAGAACACAAGATTTTCTTTACATCGATTAATTGTAAGTCTTCTTATACATCTTTATCTTCATAATAATATAAATAATCATAAATAAGTTTAGAGAGAGAAGAAAGGTTTCTCATAACCATTTCTTAAAGAAATCAACAATAATATGATTGACTAGGATGTCACCGAATTATCTGGGTATTTCTTGGGGATGAATATCTATGATCAACGTAGCAGCGGGGACAGCCATCCGACAACTCCACATTCTACGTATCCACAACCACCATCTGCGAACCAAACCATACAGAACGTGCAGACGGTACAACCAAATTATTGGCAACCATCGCCAAATCAAATACCAGTACGAAATTTGAAAATATTATCCAATTTCTATTCTTAAACGTATTTTTATTATATATAAGCAAAAAATGAAATTTTTCAGCCTCAACAAACCATGTACTTTATGCCTCCACCTGGAACGGCTATCTCCGTCAGTCAGAATCCGGGAGATAGGCAACAACTACATCAGCAACAGAGGTTTCCGACGAATTATTCTTTCAACACACAAACGATGACGCCTCCGAGCCAAACAAATTGTATGTTACACTATTCGCGATCGTTACATCTCCCTCTCTAGTTTTCACATATTTTATATAATTAATGCTATATATTTTTTTAGCTAATTACGTGGGCAGTTACCCGGTACCTTACAATTCAATGCCGGCAGTAACCCCAACACCGGGTGATTATACGTATCAACCTCCGGTCCATATGGTTCCTACGTATTATCCGCCAGGACAACCGGCGATGCAACCGCCGCCCGTAATG
The DNA here is from genome assembly GCF_047496725.1 of Anoplolepis gracilipes. NCBI lineage: Eukaryota > Metazoa > Arthropoda > Insecta > Hymenoptera > Formicidae > Anoplolepis > Anoplolepis gracilipes. The sequence goes on from NC_132974.1 coordinate 4,410,562, forward strand.
TACAGAGTACCTACACCACCAAATACACCGACGTCCAGTCAGGTAATCGCTTAATTATTAATATTAATATTAATATTAAACGTGATACTACATGATGACACACAAAAAAAAGAAAGAATTGCATTAACAAAGTGTGTCCTATTTGATAAAATTGATAGATACCTGGTATGCCATTGATGTACGTCAACTCGAGTAGTTATGCGGCTCCGACAATGGTATCCGGTGGAACATTTGGCCAGGTCGCCCACAACGGCACTTCTCCGGCGCCGCCTAGCGCATATATGGCACCCACGCTGGTTCCCAATCTCGTCTTCAGGCAAAACGTTCCTGTAAGGATATGATACACAGTAACAATGTCTATCTCATTTACTAGTTACCATGAAACTCTTCATTAAGAAAGATGTTTTTATTAACAAAGGTCGTTCCCGGTGTTCGAGCGACAACGCCAGGTAATTCCCAACGAGCTAGTCGGTCGCCAACTCCAGCGCATGAGTTCTTCGGAGGTGGGAGCGGAGACAGAAGCGCACAATCTCAACCACGTTACCCACTGCCAATGTATCAGGGTGTCCATATCGTGCAAGGTAATTTTAAATGCGGCGTGTATTCATTTCAAATCGTTTTTTTTTTAAATTGTTGTTTAAATTAACTTTAAATGTCGCAGGGGATATGAGATTGATGCATCCTGGCGTACCAACCAACCCTCGGTTGCAGTATGCACCAGTATCATCACCGCCTGTTGTTCAAGGTTGCCCGCGACCGTACAGGCCGCCCTCTTATTCGTCTAACACCTCGGGGGCTGGCACGCCGACTTCCTTCGATGGTAGAAATCAGAAGATTCGCAAACAGAGGTAGTCTTGGAGCTTACGTTCTGTTCTCAGTGTGTAAACGTCACTTCTTCTTGATAAACTTATGTGCTCGTGAACCTATTCAGGTCCAAAGTAATGTCTTTGCCACCGAGCGGCGCACGGCCCAATCTCTATCAGGCGCCTTCCATGTCATCACTCTCGTCAAACGTACCCAAAGATATCAGAGAAGGTATAAACAATTAACAAAAAGCATAAAGAAAGAGAGAGAGAGAGAGAAAGAGAGAGAGAAATTCGATGTTCGCTCAATACGTCGCTTAAGATTTAGTTACTTTCTGCTTTCATTTCGCTTATAAAGAATAAAGTATAACACGATTTTGACACAATCTTGTCTCCCCTTAAAAGCAAAACCTGTGGAAGACAGTATGATATAAGGTACAGAACTTTCGTATAAAATACTACACACAGAACACAGTGTCTTCTTTGTACGATAGGGGCTTCTTCACGCGTTGATTCATCTTTCTCGATACTTGTTTTTTGGTTCGTATACAATAATATACTGGAAAGTAATTCCTACTTTCGTAAATTCAATTTATTTATATAAACATAATTTGTATCAATTATATAATCTTCTTGATTTGTTGCTTTGCAAATAAAAATGTTTTGACAAAAAAATAAATTTGTTTAAAGGCTGTAAAATTTTATGAAAGAAAGTAGGAAATATAATCTTTTCATTGCACACATATGATGTATTTCATTATCGCACTATATATATGCTTAAACACAACGCGCACGGGATAATATCTTTATCTGCTAAGAAAATGTTCACAGAATTGTTTCTATCCAATTTTCATATAATTATATCAGTTTTTTTCGTAAAAAGTATCTTACTCGATATCATCAATTTGAAAATTGGAGAGATATGATTCTGGGATGTTTTCTCACGATACATATCGTCCTGATGACACTGAATGTATTCTTTGCACATCTTTTTTCACAGTTTTAATATTGCTAACATGATATTTTTTATGCTTACTGTCGCACTCAACAAGATACAAATAATATAATATAATTAACTTTGTCAAGTCGACGTCGAAGAACATATTGTTCTTCTCACTCTTTCTCACGTCGACTATGACCATATACGATTAAAGTTTGCGTGATGCTGTATAAATATATTATTTCTTCTTATAAAACATACTTTATATTTATATAGACTTACGAAAGCTTCTTTTAATGAGTTAGAGTTAACATATTTACTACAAGTCTTCTCTTTATTTTAATAACATCTGTTTATTTGCATCTGAATGCGATTTATTTATATTAATATGTCTAGGAAAATAGAGATTTACTCCTAAAAAATAACATTTTTTCCAGGAACGGTAAAGGTGACGATTACCCGTCGGAACCAGTTGGTACAATTTTGAGTAAGCGGGCCGGTAGGATAACATCCCTAATATAACGCGAGTCACAGTCCTGATTATCCAACAACCAAGATTAGCAATCTACTTTATTATTCAGAATTAAATGTGTGTGTGTGTATGTGTACACACACACACACACACACACACACACGTGTATGTGTGTGTGTCATATTAATTGCCCTAAATTATTTAAAGAGAGTCACAGAAGTTACTGGGATACAATGCATATATGTGTATCCTAAGTAAAAAAGTATAGCGGTGAAGATAGTATACTGTAACGCGAGCGTTTGTTTTCTTTTTGGATAACGTAACAAAAGACGAAATTTAATCATTTTAAAAAACTTTTAGTTGCACTGAGTAAATCTGAATTATTATGACAAAAGAACACTAGTAAAGCAAAAAGGAACGAAACGTAATCACATGCTTATGCTCAAACGTGAAAAAAGAGCGAAAGATAATGGTGTACCGAACAGAATTACTGGACAAAATTTTAATTACTATTACAATATATATATATATTATTATTATATAGTATATATATATATATATATATATATATATATATATATATATATATATATATAATATTATACTTGAAGATATTTTAACTGCGATTTTACAGATACTATATGAATGTGAAATTTACTTTTAAGAAGCATTATTAAGGTCAAATAAACGCGCGAATTTTTCGAGGCGGTCGTCACGACGATTGCTGGCCGCCGAGAGAGAATACGTACGGTGAATATAATAAGCTAATGTACAAGAAAAAGATATACTTTACTGAGTACGTTTACAAGAAGACATGCGAGTCTCTCGACATTAAAAAATCGTATAATCTACAAAAGAAATATTTATATTATCTATTTATTATCTGCTAATTTTTTATACGCGCTGCCATCGCATCGGTCAACGAATGTTGCGTTAATTAACGTCGCTGCCCATTCCGAGTCCATTTTTTGAAAACAAGTTGTTTGCTACCTCAGCATAATATCGACGAAAATTCTAAAAATTATTCACGCGTTGACGATGCCATCTCTTACGCTTCTCTCTATCACACGTATCTATTGTACATGTGAATAATGAGAATCTTTACTACGCACTACGTCTTTGCAGGATATTTACATATAATTTCTATAATATATTTGAGTATATTATCTCTCTCTTTCTCAAAAATTTCTATTTTATTTTACAAAAACTAATGTGTACGGATTTCGCAAGGAAAACGAAATAGCTATCAAAAAAAAGCAAATTTAACATTTTACACGATATTCTGTAATATTCAACTCAAGAAAAATATTTCTAATCAATTATCACAACTCACGATTATACCAGTGAAAGCACCACTGATTAAGTTAAATGTAAATATGTAAACGTATTCAGTACACATACGGTCTCTATGTCTAGTTTCGAGTAGTAGCTAAGCAGCGAGAAGCCATCACCGCCTGAAAATACTATTTATCCTTGCAGAAAAAGACGACCAAAATAATTTTATTTTTTCATTAATTTGTTGCATTTAATACATCGTTAGATTGCTTTAGCTCATTCATAATTATTAATCGTCTTGAATGTTCAGTACAATTAACTAGAGTTTTTTATACCTATATGATTCGTCTTCCAACATGCGCAGACACGCTTCGTAGATCTCATAGAATCATGTTCTTTATTCTTAGTAAAACGCAACAGATGTGCATTTCTCGCATACACGCTCGTTTCAACGAAATAAACATATACATTCATATATAATATATCAGCAGCGGTGATGGTGACACGCAATAATTAATAACGTTTCCGTCTGTGAAAATTAGGCGGACCAACGCGGACAAATCTCGCGTCACTAAAATATTATCGCACAGTATCGTTTTACTTTATAAAACGCGGATTAAACTACACAATTCTCGCAAGATCGAGTAATAGTCGCAAAAAAATAATAATCGACCGTTTAGTCGTTACTTTGTAGAGTAGAATCACGAGCGTGAACACTCGCGGGGAATGTCCACGTTGCTCTGCGATACAAAACCAAGTGGAATCCATCCAGAAGCTTCGCTTACGGTGATTGTATTTCAGAAACGTAGGTGAAGGTGTGCCTATCTTTTTATGAGAGTTTAAATAAGCGAAAAATCGCGATATATATACGTACACGCGAACTTATCTATCTAGCCGGGTGATATATAAAACAACGGGAAACATCACTTTTTCTTCGTGAGAAAGTGTAAAATAAAGATTTTAATCTCGTTATAGGCTTAAAAAAAAGAAACGAAAGAGACCTGAGCATATATTAAGTGAAAAAAAATAGATTCCAGAATACTTCAATTATAAAGAGATGGGCGCACAACTATAGTATTTAACTGTACCTAACGTCGTCGTAGTGATTAAAGCAAAAGAAGAAGAAAAAAAGAATAATCGTACCTATTAAAAAAAAGCAGTTCACGTATCTCTTACGATAATAATGATAAAGATGAAGACAAAAAGAAAAAAAAAACTTATCGGAACCATCAGACATTGAATCGCCATCAAGTATCGTCCGACACCTCGGCAACTTTCATATATTTTCTAGATGATCGATTCGTGCGATTTGCCAAGTATTTCCTATGTCCTGATAAGGGAAGTAAATAAAAAGATCTAAGGATGTGATATGACAGTATACAGTGATACAATATCGCGCGGACGTTACTTGTTAGGCCATCGCTTTTCTTCTTTGCGAATAAACACAGACGAACTAGAAATTCGCGTAAACGAATGATGAACGATATCGTATTTAATTATTTCTTCGTTTGGTTACGACACTTTACTGTGTACATTCGATATCTAATTCAGAATCGCGTTATACACGGATCCTCTTTAAGTTAATCTCCATCAATATCTCGTTTATTTATACTTATATTAAGACTCTTGGTTCCCTTTGCAATTATTGAATTACGATCACAAACAAAAAAATCATATAAATATTTTTTTATTTTGATTGTTTAAAATAGATTAAAATATAAAAAATATATATGAAACTTTTTTCTTTTCGATTCGTGAATTAATAAGCCACTTCATATCTTGATCGATTGTCACAAGATTTATTTTCGCCGGAAAATGAAAATTTTTATACATGTGCAGATTGAGTTATATGAATGCTTACTAATTCAGGATAAGAAAAATGCGGTTTGCGATATATTTTATCCATTCATTATTAAATACGAGTGGTGATTTCAAGAAATTAAATTTATTTTAACATGTAATGCAAGAAACAAAGAGTCTTAAATATGTAAAGCAATCTCTGTGTCTTTTAGTTATTGCTTAAATATCGTGTTGGAGCGTACTGACGATTATTCTCGACATCTACTTCGGATTTATTATAAAAAGATAAAATGTCGAAAGAATTATCGTGCGTACAGTAAAAATGTGACGAATTTTTCATTACTGTCAATCTCGACTGATTTTGTAATTTCCTCTCCGTACATTCTAAAGACCGAAAAAACGAACGAAAAAAATGAATAGACATAACCGAAACAGTTACTCTTCTCGATCACACCGATCGAGGATAATTCGCTTTTAAGAAAAATCTTAAAGAGAACAAACGACAGAAGAGAACGGGTAATATAAATCTCGTAAGCTTGCAAGACACCTCATATTCGTTTCCTACTATTTTTGTAATGCGACGTAAGACGATTGATAACGGCGAGCAATAAATCGGCGTAAGACGGAAGGATGATTAGAATGACGTAATAATTTAAAATAAGAAGAAATGAGATTACAATTACGCAAAATGTAACTCTCTTACACGAGAATTGTCATCTCTCTTTTTCTTTCACCACGTTTAGATGAGTCCGTTGATTTGGGCGTCCCTTTAACGATTGCTAAATATTATACCTTATTCTGTGTAACAATTTACGAAACAAAATTGTTCGTTTTCTTATTTGTTGTATATCTATAATATATCGATAGAACGTGTGAGAAATATCAGATACTGACGTTTTGATGCTTCTCACTAAGGATGCGAGACGCGTGCATTAGAGCGACATAAAAGCAGAATTATCTCAATGTTAAAGCGAGGCATCGTATCGTTAAGCATATCTTTGCCACATTTGCTTGTCTTTAAATCTCAGAGCGAGTAGAGTCCAAGAACCACCCGGTGGATATGCTTGACATTTAAAACTGGTCGCATTGGTAAGTCGGTTAATATCCTGATGAATGAATTGGCGAATTCGTTGATAAATTGCACAATTTTTCTCGTTCCATATATTCTACATAGAATTATATATAGAAAAGTAGCCAATCTTTCATCCAGGATCCAAAAATATTTCCGCATTCTCATCTGAACGGGAATATTATTCTCATCCGCCGTTCAAATTGGGGTTGAATTGTAATTGGCACAATTTCACAATGGAATTTGCAGTTGCAAGTTTTATCTGGTTCCCGTCTCTAGATGTCAACTGCTGCTATTAGAAATATAGAGAGATTTATTAGCTTTAAATGATATTGACGAGACCGATCTTGAAAGTGCAAAGTTAGTTGGATGACACGGACAAGTTGCGAGTATATCGACATGTATTTTTTTGCGCATACCGTGATATATCAGAGTACGTATTATAAGGATGAACCAGTGGCTGTGCCTCCGATGCTTAACAATGTACTTTACCGCGATTGCGTTCTTTCCTATTTCGCTAATCCTATATGATAGAGAGCGATAGCTTATTACGCCACTCGTTGCTTGTCCGAACGTCCATTATCGAACATGTATGTACAATGCGACGACGTGTGTACAAGAGATATATAATTTATATTTATTAAATAAGATATATATTTCTCCTGCGAAAATGGACAGATATTTCAAGTATATTCACCGATTCGGCCGCACGGAGCTTAGGCGTTAAGACGATATGATCTTAGTCGAGAGGAAAAATAAAGAAAGGAGCGAGCGAATTGACGAAGTGAAGAAGAACCGACCTGAATTATCCGTGTGTAAATATAATTGCGAGGGTGACGAGAAGAGAAAGCGAAGTAATTGACAATTTTGTGGCGTAAATAAAGAGCTATATTATTCTCATCCGAAATGCACAACATCATAGAGTCGGAAAAATGTTTGATATAGAAGTCATGTCAGTCTAATTATATTTCTTGTTATATTATATCATATTTTCCAAAAACGAATTATATATATAATTCAATAAAAAAAGAAGACACTCTCGTTTGATAATTTGCCGACACATTGATTATTTCTGTGTTCGAGACATTCTCTTCCGCACGTGTTCCTAATTTTACCTTTTGTTTACTTATAATCTAGGTAATAAGCCTATGCCTTGATTACGGAATGAAAAAACATTGGAAGAAAATGTCATCTTATAGTTACCAGCTTTATTAAGTTTTCGTTATTTACACAGATTCGTTGTAAATTCTTTTGACAAAGGTCCAGAGGAACATTGCGGGAACATCAAAACTCGCGTTTATTTTAAACAAAAAAAAAAAAAAAAAAAAAAAATTCTATCAGGCATTTCTACAGGCATTTTCGTCCCCAATGATCACTATGAACCAATGCCATGGCGCGGCCAAGAGATCACGCGTGATCTGTTCGCCGAGCGATTCCAACCCTCGACAGAAATTCCGCGGACCCTCGCAGCGCTTCGAAATTATTGCACTTTTCGAGGGACAATACTGGACCATCAATTTGTAATACGTCGAAGTAAAAGGAAAATTATATCGTATGTAAAATCGCATCATAAAATCATTAAGAATAGGTTTCATTTGCGTTACAAATGCTTTAAAACAGCTGATTAATCAATTATCGATAAAAACAAATCTTTGTTTTTATAAGCAAAGGGCATCCTGAGACTGCCATATGCGCGTTGTTGAAAGACTAGAAAATACTGAAAAATATATCTATCTACATTCGTTAAAATCTGTAAGACAAGCAGATATGCTATTGAAATTTCGAAATTATTTCTTTTAACATTTACATAAGTATTTATTGAGCGATTTTGAAAAAAATTTGTAGATCAGTGAAGATTTTATCCGTTTTCAGCAAAACGATGGTGCCAGTATAAAAAAAAGCGTCACTCTCGCGTTTTATTCGAGACGCTAGGGTCCATTCAGAACAGCTGTCGTCACATATCGTTTAAAAAACTACTACACCATAACAATCCGTTCCTGCACAGGAACGTTTAGCGTATTAGCGCTTCATGAATTACGTTAACGAGTTACGCGTGTTGATTTTTCTCTAAAATGTAAAATTTTATGGTCATATACCCACCACCACGTTGGACCCAGTTACGCGACTGCGTTGGCAGTATAGTTTTTCTCCTTGTCTTTGTCAATTAAAATCTAAACGCTCCAAGATGGTACATGATGTCGGTATTCTTGTTTTACGTTTTTTTCTATTTAATATTAAATTAAATTTGATAAATTAGATTATATCAGAACTATTCGAAATGTGTATCTATTATTAAAAAACATTTCGTATTCGTTCTTTGTGATTATTTTCGGATTCATAATACCGACATTGGAGCAACATCTCGTTTCAATTAAACTAATTAATATTAACATTTAAGCGTTATAATGGATTAAAATCTTTTTATAGCTTACGTACGTTGCATTCATTCAATATATCGCCTCGTCGTAGACATCCGAATAATTTGTATACATTTTTATGTATAAGATTTTAATCGACTTGTGCTTCTACTATTTCATTTTGATAAGTATTTAACGTTTCTACGACAATATCCATTTATACATAACTTCATCGGAAATTTATAATGCACCAACACACATCTTATTGAATCTTAGTTGCGTATTTTGTAATTATATTTTCTGTAATAACTTTATCATAATTGTGTTTCCGATTTCATTGCGATTACATTTCAATCATAATTAGATGTTTTTAGTGAATAATAGTATTGTATAAATGCAATCAATTAACAAATTATTTTTATTATTGCTTTGTTCTATTGAAGATCCACTTGAAAAAAAAAACTTTCGTATTTGATTGCTATAGGAAATTTTTGAATTCAAAGATAAAAGATCAAATTTATATACTATATTATATACTATATGATCGGCACCAGTATTACTTTTATTTATATATATTAAGTCATGTAATAATTAATAAGTGCAAATTAGAATTTTCATTAAAGTGGAACGTAAAAATATTTAATGATGTTTAAAACATCAATTGCACGCAGAAAAATAATGATACATTAAGATATCATTGAAATATTTGATTAAATTATTTGAAAGTTCGCAACAAAGTCAGATTTAAACTAACTAAAATGAGTTCACGAACAATTAAATTAAATTATCGAAACGCGCAACTTGGACGGTGCTTTCACATGTGTATATTATTACGATAGGTAGGTGTTAGATAGGACAGCGTATACCGGACTAGTATACAGTATAGTTTATTACGTGTATGTGTGTATATGTGTATATATACATACATACACATATATGAAGGCTAAATAACCCTTGACGGGAGTGAATCATGTCGATGCGTTAGCATTCGCAATTGGAATTAAGAGTTTCGCTAAAATATACAACTCATTACATGCATATATTATAGATACTTAAAGAACGGAATAGATACGCAAATACAACATTTTTCGTTCTTAGCATGATTCTTTATGTGATGGAGGCTAATAGATTATTTTCAAAACGAAAAATTTGTTTGCACTCACTATTTCAGATAAATTTTAAGAATTTTTACGATAAAAAAAAAAATACTGTAATATGTGTAAAACTCTCTCTCTTATAAAGATATAATTATTTCATTTTTTATAATATTTTATGCTATTTTTTATATTTTCTTATGATAAATATTATTTTTATTGTAAGAAATAATTTTTATATTTCTTTTAATTTTTTAATAGCACTGTATCAAATATGTAGTTTAGTTGAGTATTCAAATATTGCATCATTTTGAATCTAAATATAAATTCTTCATTAAAAATCCACGAATTATCGTGACCTTGTTGTAAAAGTTTCTTGTTTGAAAGAACGGTGTAGAGATGAAAAATAGACAAGCTAGGTACTTGGGATCTAACCATCGTTAATTCCTCAGATATCTCGAAGCACCGTCATTGTTAGCTGAAAATCATATGAAACACGGAATTAAGAAGTATAGAGCGGAGCAGTTGAGCAAGAGATTCGCGTTTCGTTTTACTATATATCGCGCGCAGTGGCTTCGATTGTCGCTTCGAATCGACTTCGCGTCGAAAGCAACTTAACACTAAATTAATTTTCATCGAGTGGACTTATCATCCGCTGAGATTTCGTGTATAGATAAATATAGACAAATACAGATCCCACGAAAAATCGCAGATCTTCGGATGAGGCTTATTCCGCGGCAAACGAGGCGGACTTAGCTACTGTGGCTGTAGGCAGTGTTTGTGTACGGTCCACTATAAATGGACGATCCCGTAGTTGAGACGCTCTTGTGCCGTCTCTTTGCGAGCAGTACCAAAATGGCAGCCACTACTGCCAACATGAGTATAAGACCGGCGATGGCGATCCCGATGGCAAAGCTCCTTTGCGATATGCAAATAGTATTGGGATCATCGATAGCCTAAGAAAGAAAAATCGCAAAATATAGTAAGATATATTTGATTTCCTTTTATTCAAAAAATTTTCTTATTTAAATTACTACTCAGAGAATGATCAGAATGCACGATTTGAAGTTATTGATACTTTTAATGACAGGGAAATCGGCTATTATTTTGCGTTACCCTTTCTCTGAAGACGTCGTCGGAGAAATCCGATTTGGTACTAACGTCCGAGGCTTCGTTGACATACAGACCGCTGTAAACCTCGATTGTAGCCGGAGTGCCATCTAGACTTTCGACACTCTTCATCTCGTTATCGTTGATAGTGTCCCTACGTCGTCTAGCTATCGAATTGCACAACGGCGGCTGCAAATCAAGAATAGTAAATGTCAATTTCTAATGAGTCTTTAGAAAATGATCAAACTCAAATATTCTTTTTCAGAGTCGGACATTATGTAATGTTCTCCGCGTGTTTATTTATATCTGCGTAATGTATTTATTAGACAAATTTAACGGGATAATCATGACAGAGAGAAGTAAATATTATTAAATCATTAAAGGAGGCTAAATATAATACTTAATAATCTTTATATAGAATCATTATGCGAGATAGAGCTAACACATTTATGTATCATAAGACGATTATGTACCGTATTAATGCATCCTCCGCCATGCTTGACGCAGAGTCTAACATTGCATTGATAATACACGCTCGCCGTATACGGGAACTTGTGCGCTTGGAAGTTTACCCTGGCCTCCGTCTTGTCCTCGTTATACGTAAACTGTCCCATGATCTCGCCGTCCACCGGACAACTGTGAACAAACACGTATATCAAATAAAAAAAAGTTAATAGATCGTTAAATATCACTTTTTATTATTGAAAAAAATCTTTTACTATAAAAAAAAAATCTTTCTCTTCTCTAAAATTTTTTGATATCATGTACTGTTCCGACTTACCCTTCATCATTTATCAGCCGTTGTTCACCCCATCCGAGACCGTCACGGACCAGACAATCGGAGATTTTCAGACCAAACATCTCTTGTTTGTCAATGCTTATGACCAGGGTCAAGGGATCACCGATCTTCACATTCTCCGCTACATGATGCTGCGTTGGATCGCCACTAAAAATCTTCATCGTGCATCCCGGCATCGGCGCGGTCGCCTGCGTAGGCAGAAGAATTTGCAGTTTAAATATATTTCATGTTAATTCATTACACGTTCATTTACATACTTATCTAAATACTGGTACGGAGATATTTAGATATTGCGTAAAGATTAATATTTCGCGTATACATTGTAAAGTTATCAACATAATTTCACTGAGACTGGTTTTATCAAAGTTCACCGATAGAACGAGATACATAACGAAACATTTTAATTGGCTAATGAAAGTTTGCCTGATAACATTTTTTTCAGAAAAGAGTAGCTTACACATGAACATTTTCTTACCTGCAACGGTAGAGATTGTAACATGGACACGTGGGTCTGGTCGTTCGTTACAACTTTGTCGCGCGTCTGGTATCTACATCTCACGTGGAAACCTCTGCCCTGGTTCGTGACCAGCTTCAGGTGTGGCTGCACCACGATGGTGTTAAAGTACTCTATACCACCGTCGTCCTGCGAAACAAAGGCAACGAAATCGTGAGAGCGTCGGTTGTAAATTTCCTGCGATACGCAAAGATTATGAATCAAAAAATATTGCGAGAAATATTATTTCTATTTTAATATTGCCTTATTTTAACTACACGTTTATTTAATTGTAATCAATTTATCTTTTTATTTAAGGGTAAGAGAATTCGTCGATCGACGGCCACGTTGAATGTTCAAAGCGCTAAGTCGAGATGTGTGAGAACACTGGCCATTGTTCGACCGACCGCTGCGTATCCGTGTTTCGGTGCCGCGAATGTCGCAATCTATACGACGGGGTCTACGTTTTACTATCTTTTCAAGGAGCGTATAGTAATACGCGATCACGTTTCTCTTGTGGCCACTTTCAATATTGCAGCAGCAGCAACAGCCGTTGCCTGTCCTTGCACCCCGCCAGCAAAAACCGGACCGCTGCTCCTTCTCCTCTCGTCGATTCTGTCTCGCTCGTCCGAGATATCCAGAAAGGGAATACCTACATGTAATTTACATTCTCGCTGTTCCCTCGTGGACTTTACCTTCGCCATTGTGCTTTCTTCGGATCTTCCTTACGAAGCATGGAGGTCCGCCTCTCTTTGAGAAACTAAATATATCTTCGTCTTTGAACGACCCTTTCTGCTGCAGCGCTAAAAACTGCGTCTTCTTCTTTCGCGATGAGCAAATGTTACATTATTTGTCAATCGCTGAAAATCTTTCTCTCAATCAATTATATTTTTTATATTGTCTGATGTTATCTAATATTTCATCAATGCTCTTTTTGCGAAGGATAAAGCTTGAGTCCACTTCTGATTTCGTCATTTAAAAGAATGATTCTCATTTAAATAAAGTTTCCTTTGAATTTCTAATGTTCTTCTGCATCATTTCCTCATATTTCATCGTAGGTATTTAAGTTCTTTCGCGAACAAGTCATTCTCCAGATATCAGCAATCAGATTTCAGTAGTTGTCTGTGTTGGCAGACAACCGTCATTAATGCTGATGGTGATCGCTAATGAGGGTATCCGTAAATCCGTAATCGAAGAGTTTCCTGCTAGTTCCGCGGACAATGAATGTAATCAAATGGATAATCATCGTTCTTAAAGACCGATCGTCCTCGATGAGAATCGAAAGGAAGTCTCGAACTTGGTTACCCTTGGAAGTGGGTACACATCGACTATTTGGTAGTAATGTGATGGCACGATAAAATTAATTTTCTACTTGCTATTACACTGCGGTATACATGCCATTTCTATGCGCGTGTAATGCATAATTCCCGGTTATTACATAAAGTATGGACTATATATATGTAACTCACCGATGTTATATGTTTATATAGAAAATTAATGTTCATATCGTACATTTGACTTATTTTGGTAAAATTATAAGCGAATATCATCAGACATCAATATTATATAGTACTGCGTCACGTTTATTTCTTTATTTATTAATTTAATATATATATATTACCCTAAATCTGAATATTATAAAATTTATTAAAGCCGCAGAAGAAAATGTAAATAGAAAGTATAAATTTATATTAACATTAAGGCATCATTGTCAATCATTCTTTCAATATTTTTTAACAGTTTTTTTTTTGCTGTGTATCGCTTTTTTCGCTCGTGCAAGATGAAAAATTATTTTAACATGGTATTGAATTAATTTTTCAATTAAGGAGAACAGTATTTAATAAATTAGAGTTTCGTAATATCTCTCTCGCGGTAATTGAGGGACCGAGAGAACGGACTGATGTTCTTAGACGAGTACCGGGTATATCGCGAGCAGGCAACGACCTTCGGCGGAGCCTCTCAGCGTTCGACCTCAGCAAGGATACTCGCAATCTGCGGTGCATCGGCCCGAGAGAGCCCGGAGAAACGTCAGATCGTCGACTTTATGTTTCACACACCCACCTAGCAACCGAGCGGAGATCTCCGGTTTTATTACGGTAGAAGGAAGAACGCACGAGGCGGGGCCCTGTGTCCCCCGATTACGGTCCTGTGACCGGTCCTTTTTTTTTTTCTTTCTATACTGCATACCACTATACGCACCAATAGCAGGACACTGTCACGCGATACGGGTTCGCCGAGCAAAAGGATGGACACTTTTAGCGTTGTGTTTTCTCCTTAGCTCCTGCCATAGTGTCGACCACCCTCGTGGTCTACTCGACGTTCACGTTTCCATATTTTTACCCTGATCGCAGAAACGATTTTAGCTCTTTCAAAAAAAAAAGTATCGTCTTTTTAAAGTCTCGCGTATGCGCACATTTTTTTTAATGTATTTTTTTTTTAATTTGTAATGTCAAGTATGAGTACGCTGATTATCGATATTTTTACTATTTAATGTCATTTAATTTAATAAACTTGTTTTTATTATCAATTAAGGAACTTTGAGAGATTCCTTCCGTTGTAGAAAATGTTGTTTGTGCTCATCCGATCGTTACGTTGTCTACAAACACGTAATTTCCTCTAGGTATTTCAACTTCGAGGAATTTCCATATCAATTCATTTACATTCGCATACGCGACTACTCTTCCTGAATCGTATATAAAGATATTTAAGATCTCGAGATAGCTTTTCCCCCTTTCTTCCTCCCCCTTCCCCTGAGTGGTGGAGCACAGTATTTTTGACGTTGAATGCCTGTCCGACGTATCCTCAGCGGAGACGCGATAAATTGCTTTTCCCTTGTTAATTGCGCGATACACGGCACTCATTGCAAGATTTTATCTCGAGCTTGCGTATCCGTCAGACATACACATTCTTGTACTGTTGTAAAATTAATTATATCTCCAATTGTATTGCTTACCAACTGCTTGCGATTGTCGCGAGAGTATCATTTCATGGATCTCTGACAGTTCAATGACTTTTGAGGAAAAAAAAAAAAAATTGCCACAATTCATATTAACTCAAATTGTAAAAATCGTCGGATAAGATCACCGATTGGTCCTCAATTAATTCGACACATGAATGCATATTATGCATTTACCGGTTTCGCGGCGCGGAGAAATTACTTTCCACGCGAGAATCAAAATATATCCGAACATTTAAGATATAATATACGGTGCGTATGCCTATTGAAGTACGTCTTACGCAAATACGTACCCTTTGTACATGCAATTTACGGGCATCCCTTTGAGCTGTATCCATTACCGTATGTACATATCCATCTTCTCTGACGATCCATGATCGATGAACACGCACGTTTCGCGCGTGAATCAGCGTCTCTTTCCTCGAGAGATACCTCATGCCAGATCTATCATCCGAGGTGTTTTGCCGTGTCGCACCCTTTGCCCCCTCTGACGTGAATCATCTCGCACTTACCAATACATGCGTATGTTGAAAGACGATGAAAATTTTCGTGGATTCCGCGCCGATAGCGAAACCCTCCATCTATGCATCACGTGATGTTTGATGCGCGTGAGGATACGGCGCGGAGAAGACGGTATAGACGACTAAAAGGCGAATAAAAAGGCGAAAGATGTGGATCCAGGGAAGGCGTGCGCAAACGTCGTACACGTGCACTCCCATCGTACACGACAGCAGTGCGAGAGTGCATGGAAGCGAAGCTCACTCTAATGCCAGGTATTACTTGACGCCTACTTGACTGCGAGTCTTACGCCATTATCGACGCGCGGCGGTCTCTTTATCGTCTCGAACTTCAATAATCTGAGAAGAAGCGCGGAATAGCTGTATTAATGGTATATCAGAGTAATCGACAAAAAAAGATGGCGATCAACAGTATTTTTTGTACGCTGCCAAATGAGTCGTTATCCTTCGAGTAGCAACATCATCTTCTCTCGCTATCGTTAATATCGCTTGAGCGATTTGTCGATGATAACGAGATATTTTTATATGTGTTTTTCAGCATGATTTTTCCTCTCGTTACTGCTATTCGCACCGTGATGAGAAAAAGATCGCAAAGTCACGCGAGCACTCGAAGAATTTTGCCATTAGTTTCCAAGTCTTGATCTTTATGATCTCATTAAATAAAAATGAATTTTTCAATCGATTGTGCTTTCTATTTTTCCTCTTTTAAAGGCTAAGCTCGATTACGAGGAGCGATCATTATTGTCTATACGAGACCGCGGGATGATTATTCGACCTGCACGAGAGTGGATCTGCTAAAAGGCTCGAGAGGGAGGTAGTACGTCTATTACGGACATCCACTTTCTGCCCTCTAGCATGAATAGAGGGTACAGTAGCTAAGAGTTCTCATGCAAATTGGCTCATCAACCGACTCATCAGCACCGCCTTTTTGTCATTATTATTAATGCTCTCGCGAGTCTCTCACACGTAGTACTTAATGTAACATGGCACGTAAATGTAACATAGTTTTGTAATATTACGAGCGTATTGTGATTAAAGATATAGTTCCAAGAGAGAGCTTATTCATTCAATTTATCTGAATTTATTTTAATCTAAAAAATATATATACCCTTGTTATTACAATGTATAATAAATAAATACACGCACAATTTCAGAATTTTATTTCAAGAATGTATTTCGACGCTAACGTTGCATTTTTTAATTGTAAATTGTGTAAGTATCGCTTTCTTTATTTCAATATATCGTAACGTACGTACTTATATATCAGGATACTCCCTGAATTCTCGAGAAGACGCGAAAGACAGAAGGACTAACGGCACCCGAGAGAAGATGCATGCTAAAACGTCGACTTATCGCTGCATCCGCTGCAAGCTATACGTCCATGGCGCATTTTCTCATCCGTCCAGGAGGCTGAATACATGCAATTATAATTCATGCACGCGTATAGTAAACTGTCATAGAGAATTTCGCATCCGTTGTGTAGCGCTGTATACGCAGTTCTGTTCATTTCCCCACGTCGGTCATGCTAATAGAATGCTCGTAACAGTATGATGTACATATATAATTCTACGAGAATTACGTCAGCGAACGCGGTACGCAGTCAAATTTGCGACGTGGTTTACGTGACGCATAAAAAACGTATAGCGGAAATTATAGCCACGCAGAGAATATTAAAAGTTAAACCTTTACACCCACTCGTTAATAAATTATGCCTGTGTCAATAAACGTCGCGACGAAAAGAAATAACAAAAAAAAAAAAAAAAAAAATTATTCGACAGTTTTGCGTAGATGAAAAAGTTTGTACAAAACGTGAAACTGGAATTCGCGTTGCGACTCGTAAACACGATTGCAATCTAAATACAGCACAGAGCAAGGGGAGCTCGATAAAAGTTTATGTATACCGTAACGCTAATTTCGCGTAAACCAGGAAGCCGCTAAACTTCTTATTAGCCAAGGTAATTTCCTCGTACCGCAACGCAACCGGCAGAAGCAAGACAGCGCATCGTGTATGCATGCAAACGGAGGGGTATCTTCTGTCTTTCTGTCTATGATTTACGTGACGACGATCGTGCCGCACGCTAATGTCTCTCGTGCGGCAGAAGGAAATCTGCCCCTCGTCGAGCGACTAACGGGACCCGTGATTGGAAAATCACAGGTTTTTCTACTTGCGGTCGATCGTCGATACAACTGTAATAGAAGATCGCGTGCGTGCGAAAAGTATCTACACGTGCGATCGGAAGATTCATGTGTCAAACCGTGTCGAGCGAAATTTATCGTGAAAAAATTACAGGTTACTCGCATCGCGGCTGTCAAAGATGAAATTTTACGAGGATAAATGCAAATGGATTCGCACGACCGACGACGGCCATCCTCTGCCGGGACTCGCCCTGCCTGTGGGGCACTTCGTGCACTTATTACGATACATCTCTCGCGGAACATTTCTCGGGTTCGACGGCCGGTCAGTTCAGCAGGCTACGGCGACTGCAGCTGCAGTTGCAGCGGCACCGCGCCGGCCGGTTGACTGCACGCTCGTTTCGTCTCTCTTTCTCTCTCACGGCAGCGACGTACGAACTTCTGGTAGTAACCCCGGCGTGATCACGACATTTGGGAATGTTTAAGTAACACACGACAGGTAACACACGTCTATCATCAAAGAGGTTGAATCGATCATCGATGACCTTGTGACTTTTCCCACACCAAACTGCCTTCTCGCGTGAGAAGACGGCAATGCGATAAAAAATGAATCATTTTAAACTAATTAAAATTATTTTTAAAAACTAGTATTTTAAAATAAAAAATTAGCCCAATTTATACGCTTTACAATTCGCGAAAGAATTCAAAAAATATTCTATTTATTTATTATTTTAATTTATACATATGTATATGTAAATGTGTATCCTACTTTTCCTTTTTTCAAGTGTTTTTTTTTTTTCAAATTACAAAACATATAAGATTATAAATGAAATTTTGTCACGAATAAATTACTTAAATGTCAGCTTATAGGTATTTTATATTAAATGTAAAAAAATTTCCCCGCCGGCAACGGCAGTCACGTCAACGGAAATAGCGATGCGTTAAGAGATGAAATCATGCGGCAAGCACACGATCGGCTCAGGGTATAGAGAGGCGGAAACGCGCGAAACGTGAAAAAATGCCACGGATCGACCGGCCGATGTTTGCGCCGCTTGTTATACGGCCCCGTCCAATATTCCGCGCGCAACATCCCCGTGAAATCTCTCGGAATTTTTGCGACTTGGAATTCTGCCGCTCGAAATATGCGCGCATCGCTAAAAATAGCCCGCGCGAATCGGGAATTCGCGCGCGAGAATTTCCCGCTTTCTGCTTCGCTGCAGGAGCGCGCATTCACGCATGATGCATCGCAACGAGTAGCCTGTCAAATTATTTTACCTGCTGTACATTGCCGTCAATTACACAGTAAAACCGATAATCAGCATCGCGATTAACGGTCGCATACAGCTAGTTAGTTATCTTGTAATTATTGGGTGCGGTCTTTCCGAGAGAGAAAAAAATACATGGGTAGATCCGGGTGTGAATGATCGAAGAGAGAAGTGATGAAATATCCGCTACTTTATCCGATGCGATTATCGTTACGTCTCTACTGATTATCTACGTCTGACAGGGATTCTTCAGATGTTTCTGGCTTTTTAAGTATATTCCACACATGGGGTTCTGTACAATTAATCGAATAAAATTTATAGGAACATCTCTTTCGATAATAATAGTTTACCTTTTATACGAGTGAGAAATGTTGCAGATTTTTAGAAATTATTAAATAAGTTCCCTCCGTCTACTTATGCGAATAAAAATAAATAATGATGCAAAAATTGTACAAAAACTTAAAGTTTATCTTATTACAGTGTAAAGAAAAGAGCGAGGGGAGAAATCTCCATTAGCGCAATCGATACATATAGTTGCGTGTCACACCACGGTTTGGTCAAAGTATACAACGTGACTTTACATAGAAGTATGTCAATGAAATTCAAAAGTGGTGCGATGCGTATTAATGAGAAGGTAAGAATGTAACATTGCAGCATACATGTAACATCTGCTATGACGTAAGAAAATGACGGTTACCGTTGACGACGACAGTAGAAATAATGTTTTTACAACTTTCTTGCATAATATTGGCTTTCGAAAGAAATAGCACAACTCGTCAACAATTGAATGACAGAGTACTAAGAATATAAATAAAAAATAAAAATTGTAGATTTAAAAAGAACAGATAGACTATAATTTCGCAAGATTTAATTTTTTTAACTACTGCACATCGCGAGAAACGTGGGTGAAATTTCATATAGACAAGTAGGATTCAACGGAAACAATTAACTCTAATCTCAGGACGAAAGAGTCGAATCGCCGATGACGTAGGCGAGACATCCCAAAATTGGCATTTGCGTGGGTAGTTTTATTCGGTGGATGACAAGACGATATTGCGACCTCTCTCGTGTGTCCTTGTGAGCCTCGTAAGAAATCGAGTTTCTTGGCACACCCACCTCGCTCAAATTCTCCCCTCGGGCAATGCCTAAATCGGATTTTTCTCGTGGGGGCGTCCGTCCCTCGTCTGTGCGAGAAAACAGGTATGTAGACAAGGTGAAATCTGTGCGACATTAACCACCTACATACGTTTCTTACATGAGCCGCCTCTTTTTACCGAGAGACTGACAGAGTCGTGAGATTTTGCAATACACTCGCGCTTTCACATGGTGAGTAAACGTTGGCGTCATCGACATTTTCGGATGACCGTCTTTTCGAACGACAGTCTCATCCGTCGTCACGACAAAAGCCGTGTATTCTTGTCACTTTCCCTTAATATTCATCGATATAATAATGTTTGTGTGCCTAAATATACTTTGTGCTGCCGCTTTAAATTTATAATTTTTATAAATTTGTGAAAATCAAACAAAATTCGAATTAATTCGAAAAAAAAATTAAAATTATTTATATCTGATTAAAAATTTTAACTTACACGTTATCCCTTTCTTTTTTGTAAACATTATATTATATATGAAATTGTGATGTGTGAAAACATATATATTTCCACAATAAGGTATTATGAGAAAGTATTGAAGATATATTTTTCCAAAGATGAGCGGCGGCGAACTATCGTAGTTAGAATTATCTAATTAGACCTTACCTCCTAGATACATCATATCTGCAATACCCATCGAAACTGCAATTTCCTCGAATCCTCCTTACTTCCAATTGCCTTCACTACTGCGAAGTAGCAAACAGTTCATCATCACGCAAACACAGCTACCGTAACTCCGCAACGACCTTCTCCTTCAGAGGGAGGTGCACGGTCGATGGAACACGGAAGGTACGTGGAAGCGAAGCCGAAGGGAAAAGACGGATTCAAGTTCAGGGCAAGAAACGAGTTAACGACGAAAAGGAAGAATAGGAAGTGAAACGCGAAGAGATGCCGCTCCGGCGAGCCGCACGAGTTAATGACGCGAGAAGCTCGGGAAAATGATTTCAGCGTACTGGCCATCGCGAATTATTATTCCCTTTCTTCGTTGACTTGACGCTTTTCTTTTCGCAACCCTAGTCGCTTTTTCCGGAGACACATCTCGCACCTGAAGTCGTCTTGTCCTTCTGTCCCTGTCTCTCGTTTTTTAATCCATCTTCCTTTTACGTCTCCTTCAACATACTTGACCAACTTCTACAGCCTCGCTCCCTCTTCTTCTCTCTTCTTTAATCGAAACATTTAATGATTCTTTAATTTGTTTTGCCAAGATTTCGCGTGTCTGTTCGCCATTTACGTATTTTTATAAAGTCTTTTAAAACCGGCCTTTCAATCGACGCGCAGTCTTATATAAATATGTATGAAAATATGTACGTGTTTTGCCTTTTAGCTAAAAACATCGATGATCTCATGATTATTAATGTCTTCGCATAAATCGTATAGTTACCGTTATCAGATGCTTGAATAATGTATATAAAACCTGACAGCTGTAATCAGCATTATGGTTGGTCAAGAAAAACATCTGATTCGGCATTTTGATGGATTTTATTCTCGAAATAAAATCTTGATCATTGAAATTCAGATTTTTCATATCCGCAATCAACGTTTACAGCGCGTTTTTTATTTGAGCGACATATTTATAAGCCATATCGTTATTCTCGTTGTCCAAGAAAGTATCCTTATGAGATTGAATGACCTTGGTTACTAATGCTTATAACGCTTAAGTATTGCCTACACAGCAAAGACTATTTTTCGCTTAGACGCACGGATTTATGTAATTGCGAAAACAAGCGTTATTACAAGCCTGCGCCGATTTACATATACGAACTCTTGAGAATTTACCTGCAAGAATGATTTCGCTCATTTTCTTCATTTACCTAGCTAATTTAACGACCGCTTCTAAAATGTTATACAGATTAAGTGACCAGTATAAAACCTCTATCATATCCCAATGCATATATATATATATATATATATATAATACTTGTTAGTATTTATAGTAAAAGATTAATCACTGTTTTAAATCAAACGAGATACCATTTCACAAGCTTGCCAA
Organism: Anoplolepis gracilipes; assembly: GCF_047496725.1. Lineage (NCBI taxonomy): Eukaryota > Metazoa > Arthropoda > Insecta > Hymenoptera > Formicidae > Anoplolepis > Anoplolepis gracilipes. The sequence continues at coordinate 4,432,787 of NC_132974.1, forward strand.
ACCAATTTTTGAAAAGCCAATTTGCCATAAGCGTTTCTATCTTGCGTGTGATATTTCTTTCTAAGAGTCCGACGAATTTTTTTAAATAATTAACGCATGGATAAATCGGTCAGGACGAGCCGACAGTCAATGATGCACAATTTCTTCGAGTTTGGTCACGAAAAGTGTAGCCGCCGCTTCCCCAGTGCTCGCATTCGAGGTCGGTAGCCAGCGAGCTTCTTCTACGCGGAAGGTCTCGCCGAGGATTTGCTTACAGAAGATTAAATGGTTGTAATCCCGCGGTTATTTATACGGGATATCACGAGGACGAAGCGACGACTCTTCCTCGGGCATGGGTATTGAATAATCGTGGGAGAGATATCCCGTCGAGATTTAAATTCTCCTTTCCTCTCCTCTCTTCCTGACTGTACTACACTTCCTGCACGCCCAAGATCGAGCATAAATCCCAGTTATAACCGTCACGATGTATAACTTAATCCCTGAACCTCGACCGTGGCCGGTCCGGGTCGAGGTTTCTGATCTTCCGGATAGCTTATCCGGAATTTATGGGAAACTTCGATCACACCGACAACTATGGATCGCTTCCTCGGAAAGAAAGAACGGGATATCCGGTAACACAAGTGCGTGAAAAGCTTTCCAAATAATTTTGCAAATAATAATATCTTGACGTATCCTACAACACATACACAGAATTATTTAATAAATCTACCGAATTAAATAAAATTATCATTAATTACTATTTCTTTAATAAATGTAAGAGAATAGAAGAAAGTACCAATATGAGTTTCCTGAACTAATGTAAAAAAAAAAAAAAAAAAAAATAGTTGGCGTTTGGTATTTTTCCTCTATGTATTTAAGTTCGATTCTTTGACCAAGCAAGCCACGACAGCTTCAAAACTTCTGCTGCTGAAGAAACATACAAACTATTCACAAAGGCTTATAAAAAGAGCTAGAAAACATTGGAATGACGTTCGAAGCCTGGTATTCTGGATAATGCGGTACGATCGTATACACGCTTGTCTCGAAGCCAGCATTGTTACCGCCTTCTTGTCTTCTCGGAGCGACGAGGATCGATGGCACTGGAGCGTTGCCAGATAGAAGAGGCGCCAGCCAGGTCTCTCTGGTAAAAGAGGAGACCGGTCCCGCCGTGAAGTTACGGGGCGAGTGTATTCTTGCGAACAGCCGTCCTCGACAACTTGAAAAACTAGCCGACGCGACGCGGCGGCTTGTTCGCCCTCAGTCAAAGGTCAACGAGGTTGAAAGGACCTACACGTTGATCCCATATATTCTCAAGAGCGCGTCGCGTATCTCTATACAGTGATTCTCAAAAAAAAAAAAAAAAAAAAAAAAAAAAATGGATGACATTTGTCTGCTAAAATTTTCTAATATTTTTTTCTATTATCTTTGTAAAAAAAGTCACGATTCAAAAATATTCGAGTCGCATCTTAGGATTAAATTATAATTCCTACGGTATACATTCGACGTAAACATATCCATTTCACTTGTTACTTGAATCATTATTGCTTATTTGAGTAAAAACGATTTACAAGTGAAAGTTTTACCTTAAAAGTTATCGATCCGCCTGTTTCAAAGCGGCATACGTCAAGAATATTCGCCAAGTTAATGGAAAGTCTACAAGGCCGCATTTAGATTCGCGCGACTTAAACCGCAGAACAATAGGTCGTTTAAAGAGGTATTCCCGGAGTGGACGCACCGTCTCGGCTTTATCCACTGTGTGTAGAAAGCGGGCAGCTTCTTCTCCGACCCTTACAAGGTTCGCAGAACCTTGCACTCGTCACGTATGCAACAGTGATGCTCAATCCAACCCGATATAGCTCACGAAAAGCGCCAATTATTATCTTATATGTAGTGATGTCGTTAAACGATCATTCTCTCGTTACCGTAATTTTTTGTTACGTGTCGCGTATATATCAAGATAAAAAATAAAATATTATATTGAATATTAAATTAAATTTATAAGTTAAAAACTCACAGGCCGAATAGATTGGAATTACACAAACGTTGCGTTGCAAAACTCGGACGATGATTGTCAGCGGATAATGAAAGAGCATGATACAACGATTGATAGAAATCTCGTTTATCACTCTTGGCGCGATCTTCATTTATCGTAAAGTGAATCAATCTTTCCTGGGTATGGCAAGTACGGTGACCTTGCGCTATCGTGAAAAGTTAACGGACAGCGTAACGGTGTTACTATTAGAGGCGTAATTCGCCGTGACCAGAGACGCATCAGAATGCATTAAAATGTTGTATGTGACTTTTTGCCAAAGCGCGAAAGAGGGGGATGTCATTACAGTGCACTTGAGAGTGCAGCCGGACAAGTTCTCGAGGAATCGGACACCTCGGATTTAACAGTTCGTTCCCGATTTTATCCCACTCAGACCCGCGAAGAACGCGAAATAAAATGCAAGACGTCCGTTAACTAAATCTGTAAATTCACTCCGATGCATACATGATGTGCAAAGTGCCCGTTATAACAATCATTATTTTGTCATTACTCTTGGTACAAATTGTGTTATAAAAATATTTTTCGCACCCGTTATCGCTGTAACACATCGACATACTTGCCATACTTAACGGAGTCATTACAATAAAATCTAACTGTTTAAAGATTTAAGAAATACATTAGTACATAAGTGAATTAAAATATAATCGGTATAAAATGATCAGAGAATGCAAAACTTAGAAAATTTCATTTTATTAATATGGTCAATAGTGTGTTATTATATTTTTATCATCGCAAACTTAACTATGATTTTACTGTAATTAATTATTAGTTCTTTTAAGCTAAAAAAAAAAGAGGAAAAAAAGTAAAATAATTCGTTGCCAATGATATTGAACAGGTGGAACAAGAAGTCAATATTTGTTTCGGAGGAAACAAAAGAAGTGAAAGTCGATCATTAATTCCCGGGTTCCAAAGATATATCGGTTGCGGCATGTGGGTAAGATAATCACGAGATGACCACGTTGAGCATCAACGAGTTCTTTCTCACGACGTTTCCTTACGCCAATGATTATACGGCGTGTAAGAGCGCAAAATTATAGCCGCCCATGCCTCAAGTGACGTAGATCCTCGAGAAATTTTATTTGTACATTTTGCAACTATCACAGAGAGATTTTTATATATTCGTATAATCTCTGGGTTTATATTTTATTCAGAAAAATTGAAACGAGTGTTGCTTCGATGACTATGAGATATTTAATTAGAGAGGAAAATTACCATATTTATAATTTATATGTCCACGTAATACATATTATCTTGTTATAATTAAATATATATATATATATATATATATATATATAATACTTCAAATTAATTTTCTACGCTCTATATAAGATTTATAAAAATGATAAAAAAAGTTATATTATGGAGTAGTATATATATTTACCAGCCGCCTTTTATAGATAATGTAAAGCTAATAAAAGCTCTGCTTGAGCTCGCATTACGAATCGCGATTAACCCTTCGCCGAGTTTTCGAGTTAATCATCGACCCCGTGTTGCTTGCCAGTTCATAAAGTAAAATTGAGAATAAGGTACACAGCCTTTGGGACGATAAGTTCAGCAAAAAGGACTGTCGCTAAGGGAGCGAGCAGCAAAGCGGGGTAAAAGCAGCTTGTAATTTCCAAGCCTCGAAGCCAGGATTTTACGATTTAATTGGGCCTCGAGGAGAGGAATGGCGGTTCGCCTGTAACCGGTGGTTACCTCACTACTAGGAAGATATTATCCGGTCTACCCCGCGCGAGCGAGCGAGCGAGCAAGGGCACCGTTCGCTCATCTAATGGTGGTGGTGCGAGAAAACGCACCGCCCGTTGCGTTAAACGAATACGACGCGAGATATACCGACGGATTCCATCGGAATGGGATGGATGCTGCTTTGCATCTAATAATGATGCCTCTCGATTTACTGGTCTTTTATAATTACATCCCTCCGTCGCATTTGAATTGATGCGCGTCGCGAATATTCGCGAATATTCTCTATGAACGCGTCGTCTAATTTATGTACAAGATTCGTACTTCTTTATAAAGATACTTAAATTAAATTGGGATTAAAAATTCAATCTTATAGATGATATGTATACGTGTATGTATGTGCGCGCGTAAACTTTGTTATCAAATAAATAACTTTTTATGCGTAAATATATTTTCTACTTTTACTTTTCTATTTCTACTTTCTATGTAGAGAGAACATTTATGCCTCTCTTTTCATCCTAACGATCGTGTTTGCAATTCCGCAATTAATTTGCAGAATATAACTTTGATCGAGAATCTTACATATCGATGAAACGCGAGTCGACGTAGCTCGGTGGAAAATTCTTCTAATCTGGAGAACGGGAAAACTTGAAAACCGTTATCTTGATGTTGAGTAACGCGTTGTTCTACGAAAGTTCTGGGAAACTTTGTCGAGTACGTTTCTGTCGTAACGAAAACTGGATCATGATTTTACGGTAAAGATACATAGATGCCCAAGAACGGGACTTAAAAATGAAAAAGATCACCCATCCTCGCGAAACGATTTAACTTTATCGGCGAAAGCTATGGAATATATGGATCCTGTACATGTCATACATGTTATATACGCGATAATTATTAAATATTTCGCGATGATTATACTTCCACGAAACGCGTTCCGTTCTTCATAGAATTTAAAAAGCCGCCTCGTTTGCCGCTCGTATGAATTTCCTACGTCCGATTAATCGCTGGGCATTATACGTGTAATGCGTCTACGCATTGCATGCGTATGCAATTGTGCGGCGCATTTGCAAGGCCGTAGCCAAGGACACCCGTCTTCCCGGTCCGAGGTTGTTAGAACAGGATGCCAGTCGATGTTAGCCGCAAGCGAGTCGCGCGACATGATTTAGTATAGTCGGCTCGATCGATTTTTCCTATTCCCAGCGTACTCTATCCTCTTGTAATTCCGCCGCAGAACGATTCCGTTAATCATTTTTACGGCGCAATCCGACACCGGCGATACGTTGGCTGGATCGAAACCAACAATAATTGAATCCGCGTTAAAACTCAGAAGCGATCCGAGGGAGTAAATTTATCGTGTCGATTAAACGGCCGATTAACAGACATCGTAAATATCAATCTCGACTTCCTTCTGACGATATTCGCTTACCATTGACATCGTTATTAGAATGTAATTTTTTTGGATTAATAATGAATGTAGTTGATGAACAATTTATACGATGTCGTTCAGGCAACCAATCATGCATCGCGTCGTCAACACTATCGCATTGAACACTCTTGTAATTATGTGCGTTATATTCAGTGAACAACCACGAAAATGACATGTGAGAAAATCGAGAATATTTTTTTTTTCATGCACTTTACAATTTTGCACTTTATATTACCAAGTTAAATTACTACCTCTTTAAATAATTGAATTTATTCTGGTTGTGAGTTCATGATATATAATAGGTTTTTAGCGTGTATAGACATTTCATATTATGAATGACGTGTTTGAAATTAATGTCATTCATGAAATTTAAACTGTCCGTACATTTTAAATTAGTATCGTTGATGGACTTTATAACAGAATATATGAGTAGATAAATTAAGTGCATAAAGATAGAGTAAAATAATGCGCTACCGTGCGTCGCAGGCAGATGGTACATAAACGGCGAACATATTATATATGTATTGTCGAACTGGTTTGACTACTTCTGACGAATTCTTTTCTCGTGAGTTTGTATCCTCTCCGGTAGAAGAAAACTGCCAAGCTAATTTTTTATATGCATTAAAATGATTGATCGCGATGTCTTTTGTAATCTTTTAAAGAAAATAGATTATTAAAGAGAATTTAGATGAAGAAAAAGAACAAAAATGACAATTAAAAGTTAGGAATATTTAATTTAAATTTCGAAAAGAAAAAGTCATTGAGAAACAAAAAAAAGGAGATCAAAAGTCAGATTATATAATAACGAGTTTATCCGCAGGTGGTCCATCTTTCGGTAAATGGAGAGAAAGTCACATCGATTTCAACAGACTGGCCACTTAAATCTCATGTAACCATTTCGAGTAAGCGACAAGTTCCCTTGGCAAAATTTGACGCGATTCCTCTCGACTAAATTTCTCAGCGCCTACCGGTTACGTAAAATTATAAGACCCACCCTCTACTAATCCGTTCTTAATTATTATATAGATATATATATGGTAACAAAAGTTTGAAATCTTTTTTAATCATTATACTGCCATAAATATTTATATATAGTAATTTTTTAATCTATATTTTTCAGTAATTTTAAATATCTATTATTTTATTGATTAAAATTATAAAATCTATTATCATGTATTTTACATTTTGTATCATATATATATTTTTTTAAATGATTTATAGATTCGCAGAATTTTGAAAAAGTTGTAAAAATTTGTATAGTTGCATTGAATATATATATATATATATATATATATATATATATATATATATATATATATATACATTAAAAATACGAATCAAACTGGTCGCTAACTTTACTTTTCCAACACTAACGTAGGCAAAATTCATGTTAATGCCTTCTCAGAAAGATAGTGGCCCACTCAACTTAAGGCTTACTAGTAAATTTGCAAGTAAAATATGAAAGACTGCGAGATTGTAACATTTTCGTAAGACGATTTTACATGTCAATTCTCATTGACCGTAAAAATTATTTATGAGAGAAGTTTCGAAAGATCGCGAAAGTTGAATGAAACATTAATTCAAGAGCGCAAGCTTGAAAAAAATGTATTTATTTGAATTTTAAAAGAAATTCTTAATGATATCGATACTCCAAAGATAAAATGAATTTATTGAACTAATAATAATTGGATTTTTTGCGTGAAGGAATTTAAAAACGCACAGTTTGTATTTCTTTTATGCGACGAGTCTTTTATTACGTAACATCGAGTCATCTTGTGTATGAGCAAGAATGTGCACTTGAAGGTGATTATGTAAGAATCGCTTAAGATACAGCTTCGCCATATTAGGATGTAGCTTCTCGAGTATCATTTCATCCGTGCTCACCCTACCGTTACTCGGGAATAAAGCTAAGAAAAAGAAAACGAAGCGGAAAGGTATAATTTTTGACATCCTATAATTTGCTACCTATAAAAATATTTCTGTACTCCCTTTCTATAGTCTATAATTTCTCAGCATCTTAACACTGTACAGTCGCGCTTTTGTCTAAAAATAATTGAAAAAAAGGCAATCAAACAGACGCAAATTTATGCAGGAACGCTAAAGTTGTTCAACGTCGATTTAACATACGCGCGTGCGAAAACCACCGACGCATGTTCTACCGGCGCGGCGCGGCGCGACTGCCCACGATGGTTCGCGTCGCCCACACCGGAGAGATCCACCAGAGAATTACCGGGAAACCGCTCGTATACGCGGAGGTCAAAGACTCCCCCTTGCCTTATCCGACCTCGTCTTACGAGCGAGCGGCGTCGTACCGGCGCGAATTATTGTACCCTTCGGCGTGCCAGCCCTTAAATTATACGGCCCCTCTCGGTGTCAGACGGTATACGTGCTGTTGCCATTACACGCCGAGAGAAGCTAGTCTCTTCCCCATCGTCGTCGTTGTCGTTGCACCTTTGTCCTTCCGAGGGCACGCAAGTGACGCAGAGTTTTGTACCTCTGTCGCGGTTGGTAAATCAAATTGTCGGGTAGCTACGATTGTAAAGCGAATTACCAAGCCGTACGGCTCACGTCGAGTGCAACGATGAATGCAATGTCGGCGAGTTCAATCTGTTGGTCCGTTAATGATATAATACAGCGCTAATGGAAGTAGCTCATATCCGTCGTAATGAATAGTTTGTTGAGATGCAGACTCCCGAGAATATACGTGTTTGCTTTTATTCGCATACAGTTACTTTAGTTTATGTGCGAAAGGAATAGAAATAATTAGTATATCAATATAATTCTCCGTTATAACGTTTTTTGTTGAGTTTCTCAACTGGATATTTATCTTTGTTGTTATTTCTTTAAGTCCCATCCTCGATTAAGTTTACAGCGTCTAATCTCTACGTTATCGTTCCCGTGATTATCACGACCGTCTACCGCTGATACGGCGAAACGTGTTTCGTATCGCCTCGGGATCTTCTTGGGTGTTATTATCAGTCGATCGAAGGAGCAAGCAATTCGTTAAAGAGTCAGCGGCTCGACATATATTTCGCAATCTACATTGCAGAAAAGAGGCGTCAGCTGCGAGCTACGTTATCTCCCCTTTATTCCCTGCCCAAGATCGCGTTAACCGAATGTGATTCACACAATACCGCACACCCGATAATTACAGCTCTGCTACTTTGTAGGCGGTTTGTGAAATATTCGACACTACAAATTTATGTGAATGCCTTGCGGCTCGCGGGAAAAGCCGACAATTAATAAAAATCCATTATATATATGCGATGTGAGTGTTGCCTTATATCGATCTGGAGCATATAATGATTCTAAAAAATTATAGCGTTTAATATAATAGCCTAAAGAAAATATGGTTTTCTATACCCTGCAAAAATAAATTTATACAATTTAAATAAGTGTCAGGATTATATTAATTCAAAAGTAATCTTTCCTCGACAAGAATATGTCCAATAGTTCCTCAATAATTAAATGACTAACAGTTAAAAATGAGAAGGTTTTCTGTAACAAATTAAGAAGAGAAGACAAAATTAAATTTCTCAGTTGATTTCATTAAACTTTAATAGAAATTTCTCCTGAAATCTAATTACAAAGAGCAATATATGAATATATACGTTAATGTCTCAATCTTCTATAATATTAGAATATTTTATATTTTCATCGTTTTCAGTGTTTATCAGAGTTTACGGCGAATTGATCGAATAAATTCGAACTGTGTCTTTTTAATAAAGCCTCGATTAATTAAAAAATAATCTTTCCTCAACAAGAATACGTTCTATAATTCTTCAATAACTGATTAACAGTTAAAATGAGATTTTCTATAAATTAAAGAGAGAAAAGAGAGAGATAGAGATAGAGATAGAGATAGAGAGAGAGAGAGAGAGAGGGGGGGGGAGGGAGAGAGAGAGTGAGAGAGAGAGAGAGAGAGAGAGAGAGAGAGAGAGAGAGAGACAAAACTATATTTCTCAGTTATAATTTCATTAAACTTTAATTAAAGAATTTCTCTTAAATAAAATCTAATTACAAAAAGTGACATACGAAAAATTGAAAATAGATACTAAAAAATAAAAATTGAAAATAGATAATAATTTGACATGTCACTTCATAAATAATTTAAATAAGTAATATGTCTTAATATATTTTTGATAAGCTAAACCTTTGTTTACAGATAAAAGCGAGGCTGTGAAAAGCACTCGTTCTAATTCTGCGACACCCTGTATATCCCTCTTGTAACGCTGCCAAGAAGTAGAAGGCCTCAAGTCCGGTCACATAACGGTCCAGTTATGGTATGGCGAGGAAGCGATCTCTCGCCTCGACATACGATTTCCTCGTTACACGAACGTGTCCTCCACCACCTCCGCCACTATCGCATTTCCGTCCACTACCCTGTTTATGCTTTAGCCACTACCCATGTGCCTAGCTTCTTCGTGCATCCTCGCGCCCGCGTACTCGATTCCTTTTTCTATATATTTTTATTACTGACGAATGCGATCGCGAATGATCGTTATACAGCCACCACGATACGTGTTGAGATACTCGACCGCAAACAAGCTCGCTTTTCCCCGTTTGTGTATACATCGTGGTCGACGATAATAATAACATAATGACATAATAACAATCGTTACAGTAATATTAGGAATGTTAATAGCGCTCTTATTAGCGTGATTATTGCGATAATATCGTGCTCGTTACACGGGACTACGCCTACATACAGGACTTCCTTCCTTCAACGTCTTTGAAACGAATATTTATGACTATCTATTTAATCAACAATTTTTATCGATAAAATCAGCAGTTATCATTTCATTCTTGCAAATTAATTTTCATCGTTATATCCCTATATAATTATATCGTTATATAATACGTTTTTTTTTGTTATCTTCTGTGTACTTTTAGCAAATTGCTTTTTAAAAACGATGATTTCATTATATGATATATAATAATACTAAATATTTTTATTATCGATAAAATCAGCAGTTATGATTACATTATTGCAAATTAAATGGTCGTTATATAATAGTCTTTATACGATAATTTTTGTTTCATTATCTTTCGCGTATGACTTTTAATAGATTGAAAATTACAATTTTGTCATACGCAACAAATATGATTCTAACATATTTTTCTGAAATATCATAATTTAGAATCACAAGTGCAGTGAGCATAATAAGTACAGTTCTGCATTCAAGTGTATCGAAATAAGCGAGGAAAATAAGAAATACGAAACGCTTGCGTCACAGATCGAAGATTACGGATATCGGCCACTACTTCCACTTCTGATTGAGCCTTTCGAATAATTTCGAACCCAAGCTATATAAAGCACGAGTCGTAATTACTGCTATCGATAGATACCGGGGAATTGGCGCGGAGCTAATGGGCAAAGAGGCGATAAACCAAATTAAAACGATCGGTCAAAGGTGCAGATGGGTGATGTAACGTAATAATGAACACCCTCCTGATAATTCTATGGCGCTTGTTAAGATAATGGGTAATAACCTAATTGATTTACACGCGGGATTTTACGTCGCCGTCGACGCGAAAAGCGAGAATTGTCAAAAAGGAAAAAGCAGAAAATAAATATAGAAAATAGAAAAAACTCACCGATTCATAGACTCAAGTAATTATTTGAGAAGGAAAAAAACTCACCAGTTCAGTAGGCATGGTGTTGCAGGATCGCAGAGGCAGATTGTACGTGATCGGAACGGGCTGACTCCTGTACTCCTGCAGGCAAGAACTGTTCTTTGATAACCCACGTGGGTAGACCAGACCGTGAAAGTCCGTGTTGCCCTCCGTCGAGATGTGAACAATTATCGATTCGCTCGCACATTCGATTTGCACGGTGCTCGCTATCGGTGCGGTTGCTGAAACACGAAATAAATTATAATTCGCAAATTACACGATATTATTATATGCAAATTATATTTTGTAGCGTAAAATAAATCTAGATTATAAAGTCTAATCTATATACGTCTCTCTCCCTCTCTCTCTCTCTAAATTATAAATCTAAATATAAATTACGAATTATCGACGTAATTGCGAAAATTATTAAACTTTGATCATCAACTTTAAATTAGACGCGTCTCTTCGAGTATTATATATCGAGACAATTTTCAAGTGTAAACAGCGTAACGGTACACCTTACGAGCGACGTGATCAATTAATTCGATATCTGTGCCGTATTCGTATATGTCAAAGATATACTTGAATGAGCAGCGACGTTCAATGATACGAATCGATCGTCGACACCCATTGAACGATCCTTATATTCGTATAGCTTGCGCGGCCGTTGTACCTATATAGTACGGTAATTTATTGTTATTAATGCCCGACACATCAAGAATACAAATTGCGTAAGTTAATAGCTCGGAGTTTAGTAACCTCAGGGTTCACCTATTACAAATCGCGTCTGCTCTCGATTTCAAGGTAATCATGAAGTTGAAGAACGTGAGATTTTCTGTTACTTGAAGCGGGCCTAATTACAGAGAAGAGTCGAGCTTTTTGTGATTTTTTTATGAAACGTTCCGCCGGCAAAATTGTTTTCCGGTGTAATATCCGTGTCTGTTTAATTTCGTTATGGGTGCTGTTTCGTTCGCAATCCATTAAAACGGTCGGAAGACGAAGAGGATTCTTCGGATCAGCTGCGAATAACTATTTGTAACGCTGAGACGAAAGCGAACGCGCCGCGTAACTTTGCATGGGCCATAAAACGTGAAAATGAGCACAATGCGAAAATTCGTGCCGATTGTAAGATTGTTGCGGTTGGACGAATGGGCCGCAGCGATGTAAACTATCGCTTTCTGTTTAATCCGTTTCATTTTCGCAACAAACAAGCCGAGCGTAGTCGAAGCGCGAACTATCTTCGCGAATCGGCTCTTCCTGACATTGCAAATCATTGATTTCGATAATAATTGCGAGAACTCACAATCCGCGAAGCGTCTTGTTGGAGGATTCTTGCATTGTTGGATTTAATAGTAGAATGAGATACTTTGAGAAATTATAATTTAATTACAACGATGCATCATCGCACACGCAACGCACGCAATTTACGTGAGATCTGTAAATTATTTAATACTCTTCCCTTTGTTACACCATTCATATGATGTTCTCGAGTAGTTTGCACAGTAGTTACACATTCGCAATGAAAAGAGTAAAAAGAAGCGAATTGTCTTGTTCACTTGCTCGACTTTGCCGGCCGTAGAAATTTCACGATATCGATGAAAATTCGTTTGTATCCGTTGTCCCGTAACTAATTAGCTATAAAAGTGAGTTCGTATACCGAAACGGTACATAACTCTCATATCATAAAATCATGCGCCGTCCACTTGGCGTTACAATTTCGTTCATCAACTTTGCGCAATCGCATTACTAGAACGATGAGAACTGTAATTAAATTTATCGTGTATACACGGTAGTGTGTGAAATTACGAAGTCAGGCTAGCGTACCTTTTTAACGTACGTTGAAAATTAAACGTGGAGCGAATAGAATGGTAACCATTAACAAAGCAACCATGGCTAATATACTGTGATTACATAATGCATAATATACAATATATATGTGTATGTATATTTTTTCCATTCTTTATATTATATTTTATTGTCGGAAAATATCATCTAGTTAGTACGACAGGGAAAAGGATATAATCGACGAAATCTGCCAGTGAGCAATTAAAACGGGATTCGTGCACATTCATCGCGTCTAATGAGCCTACGGATTATCGCTCCAGAAAATTCATTAGAGCTCCGAGCTCGAAGCGACGAGTAAGAGGAACGGCGCCTGAGTAAATTGGGAAGCTCGCATGCCAAGCGCGAGCTGTAATGACAATAATCATCGGTGGATTATCATTATCAGCCAGCGAAGAGACAATGATGAGAGAGTTGTGAACTTGACTCTCGTCGTTGCAGGCAGTCACGTCAGGCAGACTCCGGCACTCTCTTCCTGCTCTCGCCTGGAGAATCTTATCCAGACTCTCGATGTTATATCGCATTATTCGGGTTATTATCCGTCAGGGAGTATCATCAGGGATTATATCAAAGATTGCTTTCGCGAAAGGGAATGTTCTTCGTCGTTCACAGCTCAAAACATTTATTCAAAGTCCGTGAATTTTTAAATTCAAATGAAATGTTCTATTCCATAAATGATACATTTTTAAGTCATTTTTAATTCCAAAAAAATTTTTTACTATTATAAAAAAAACGTAATAAAAGTGACGAAAGAAATAAACAAAAATATCAAGTAGCATGATATAAAAAAGTAATTTTATTAATTAATAATTCAGTAATTATTCATAAAAGTATTATTTTTATTTATTTTAACTTACTTTCGTCTCTCTTTCACAATGTGGGCAGGGTAAATAATTGCAAAAGTCCCACCTTTAGATGGACAATTAAAAGTCACGTTTGACGAACGTTTCCTTAATTCTATTGTCCTCTCTCGTTACTAAATTAAGAAACGACGCTCAATCACGGTAGAAAGCAATTAACGGCACGCAATAAGTTAATGATGCCACTCCTCGAGTCCCAATCATTTAATCACCGTTGAAAGTATCGAAATGAGATCCTGAAAGTATCCTGGAATCCGCGAGGTCGACGACCGGCCATGTTCATGCGATTCATTTTGTCTTTTTTTTACTTTCCGTTTAGCAGATCAAAAGGAAAAGAAATCACAGAGAAGAAAGCTGCACGAATTTTTTATTTTCTATTGTAATTTCCAAGAGTTCATCTCTGTATCAGTCTATTAATTTTTGCGGATAAAAGTTTTTGTTACATTGCAAATTTTAAATCGTATTTAAAAAAATTTTTTTTTAATTAATTAAAAATTAATTATATTAATTATAAAATACATTTTTGCCTATTTTTGTTTGATAAATATAAGATGTTCTCGTGCAAAAAGGTATGCTAGTTTTAAGTAGTCGCAGCGCGATATTACTTGCAAGTTCTGTCATTACGCCATTGAAATTACAAAATTGGTATCATCATGTAGAATCATTGGTAGAATCAATTCTAGATATCTAAGACCACCAGCCGATGCCGCACTTCCGTCACGCGATATCTCACAAGATACATATCGTTACTCTCAAGGGAGATTAAGCATCAGCGTGTCGTGATCCAAGTCGGGTCGGAAGTCGAAGGGTACTTGACCTTTCGGCTTCTCTCTTTGTACCGGGGACAACTCGGATAAGATTCACTTGGACACGTATGGCGAATGTGATGTCACTTGTCACGGCGCGGCGCCGCAAAGCAAGTCCGCAAAAATGCTAATGAGCCTACGTCTCACGTCTCGGCGTCGCTTTTATTCGGTTTTCCTTTCTCTCGCGGCGGCCTTTTCCCCTCCGCCGCGATCGTGTACACACAGAGGTGAGGTATTCTTTTCTTTTTCCGCCTCTGACTCACGAGTTCCCGAAGGACGAAACAAAGGTGCGTCGAAGAAGACGTTCCCCCGAGCGAGTGTAATTTGCAAACGACACGCGAGCCTCGCTGTGCGACTTCCGCCGCTTGTAGAATCGCTGCATTAGAGAACTCACCTTCGCATCTCCTCCTCCTCCTCCTTCTCCTCCTTCTCCTCGTCTATTCTTTTTTTATCCGTTTTCGTTGAAACGTATCTTACGCGCGAGCGCTTCCGAGGGAGGATTGTTGCCGTGAGACGCAAGTTGGCTGAGAGCTATATTATTGGATAATATTGAGAGTCAAAAAAAAAATGTATGCGATATGTTCTTATGAAACAATTGACATTTCTACGCTCTCCTTCTCCTGTATATTTCGTTTGAATACGTTTGCATTACCTTTTGATAATAGTGATGTAATAATGAAAAAGCTTAATGAAATAACGATGAAAGTCTTGTAAATAAAATTAAATAAAATTATAATTTTCCTCTTAAACATCAAATGCAAAAATAAATTTACAGAAAAAATGTAGTTCTTAAAAGTAACGAGTTAGTAAACGCATGATTATTTATATGCATTTTTTAACATTTTCGTAACATTACGAAATAATAACTTATGTATTTTACCTGATATATAAATATATAAATAATTTATATATTTTAATCTTTCTTAGATCTCAGGATAAAGAATAAATATCGACAAAGCATGGATTGTACATATATACGGATTACTTAAAATCGCCTACCACTGTTATCTGTGTTCTGTCATACAGATTCCTAAAACCTGCCTCAACTAGCCGTGCCTTCGGCAAAGAGATGTGTTTCTGAATTCTTCTTACAAGCCGCGGTTCAATAACCTTTGTGGTTACGGTATAATTCATTTAAGTCCTTGCGAACACGCAAGTAATTCAGGATGCTAAAATATAAAGGGGAATTAACAGCTTCTATAAATCCCGTTGTGTATTATATGCTACCGATAGCAATCTACATCAATGAATCTCTTTAGACCATCGCGAAAAAAAATATATACGTACGAGATAGAAAAGGTCGAGGCAAACAATTTTAATTATAAATAATACATAATTATTAAATTATTAAAAATAAACATTATTATTATAAACAAAAATTACATAAAATTAACATTTTTATGACACAAATGAATTTTAGCTGAGAAACCCGATCATTATATAAACTTTATTTATTTCTTTATTTGCAAATGGCAGCATAAATAAATATTAACGAAATCAATCACAAAAACTGTGAAAAGTCTAATCTAAAAAATTAATAGCGTACTGTCGGAGTGGAGTGGTCCGACACGGACACGCAGAGTTACGCAAGAACTCGGGTGTTTTGCGTGCGTAAGATTTTAATGTGTCGTGATGGACATGAGCGGCATAAAATATCGAGAATATAACTGGACGAGCGACGTTCGACTTCCTGTCGTCAAACTCGCTTCGCCGACGACGCGGAAAATGTTGCACGCGATTGCCTTGGAAAAAACGTAAGAAATGCACTTTTTGCAAGATAATAGATTGCTTAAATTTTACTATAACATAAAATATGGCGTTAACGTTAAATTCCTATCATAAGAAAAATATAAAATTTGCAGAAGTATGTTTTCGTCGAAATTATCTAGTTTTGCATTATTATAAATTTAATATAATCTTTTGTCTACTTTCCTTGGATCTTGGAGCGAAAGGGAATAAAGATTTGTGAGATAAAATTTACGAACCGACGATTAGCGACGCAATTATACAGCTAATCGTCCAACGGAACGAGGTTAACGATCCAAAAATTCAGCGGTGATTAATTTGCATAATCGTCGAATCATCTCGCTTCTGCGGATCTTGCTCTTGCGAGAAACTCGTGACGAAATCGGAGGATTTCAGCTAGCGCTCAGAGAGAGAATCCGAAGACGAAACGCCCCGTTGAGCGAGCATCTACGTATAGTACCTAGGCCGTTACGCTCATTAAGATTTTCGGCAAAGATTGCCGGATGTACTTTTACGAAATTTCACTGAAATCTTCCAATTAACCTCAGATGTTAGATATTTAACACGTTAGATAAGTTTCGTAATGTATTTCGATCAATTCAGTACAAGTTTCTAACGAGTTTTATCTTGTTATAAGGAGTATTTACATCTTTTGTTCAGCTGTCAAATATACGAAATCATCAATTGCTATATTTATCTAATTTTGATTATAGTGCTGTATAATTTTTTTTATTTAAATTTCGCAATCTTTGTCCAATTTACAATCTTTTCCACGAGTAAAGAAATATGCATGTCAACCACATGATATAGACAATTATGGCTGGTATGTACGTTGAAATAACAACTCCACTTTATTGAAAAACAGATAGTAGCGGTATCCTTCGGTGATTTGGACGAGACAAATCATACAAATTCGCGACTTTAATGATCGGCTAGTTTTAAATCCTGTTAGAATTACGAAATGTGTTTCCACAAACTTGTCGTCGTTCATGTGTATTATAACTGTTATATTGCACGCATTTTGCATCTGCATTGTCCGCATCGTAGTCCCGCTAGCGACCAGCGGAAATGAGCGGTGTTTCTCTGCAAGAAAACTTTTCCTAGGCGAGACATTACGCATACATAACGCACGTGTTTATTATTATATATTGCAAATGTGACAAATATTTTTCTTTGTCAAAATTGTGAATCTTTTTTACCGCGATTGCTTGCATCGCATGTTTAGATACACGTTCAAGACACGCCTGTATTTCCGTTTAACGAACAAGTTTCTAATAACGAGTTCGATGGAAAAGATACATGCACGTTGCATATGTTAGTGTACGTGTTATACAATTTCCACGAACGATAGAGCATGCACCGGGCATGAGCCAAGCATAAAGAATGTAAGTACGTAAGTGCACTCTTCCGGTGCCGGAAGAAGGGCTGTTTTCCGTTAAGATGGAAGTTAAAAGCGCAATATTCGGCCGTGTCCTTCATTTCTCGTGAGGACTACGACAATTATTCATCGCATAATAGTCAGTGTAATGACAGCAATAGACATGACATAATTTCCTGGACATCAAAACGATTCTGATGAATGTTTTTGCGCGCGTTTAATTATTTAATACGTTAATGAAAAACAGCGTTGAATTTAAAAAGAATGTAAATGTAAAATTACCGAAATATAATTGAAATAATTTCCAAAACCTGACAGTCAAAAAGGCGCGCAAGTTTTGAGATTAACACCTCTACACCGTAATTCGATTTAAATCGTGCGAAATTAGAGATGCAACATGACATAGTTACGCGATGTGGTGAGGCTAACATAAGTCTTGTTTGAATCAAGATTGAGATTACAGTCCCAGATGCATAAACAGAACGTGTCCGGCGTACCGAGGAAGAGATCTTTGCGTCTGAGAGCGAGGACCTTTGCGGACAATTGAAAGAACCTAGCACGATCTGGATGCATCATCTTGCAATCTCATCTTTCGTGTCTGAATGAAGAATCATCAAATATTGTATTAAAAAAAAAAAAAAAAAAAAAAAAAAAGAAAGAAAAAATTTTAATAGAATAATCGCAGGAAGATTCGCGAATAACGATAAGAGATTTGCGCGGTACGGATCGCATTATGCAAGGAAGTTACGTGTACATCGAGACGCGCAAGGTTACATTTGATGCTGCAATCGACGGATCACGCGATTTACAATCTGCGATCCGTTATATACGAGCTACATCATTGAATTGAGTTTTTCCTTGAAATTCGTGAGATCCGTGAAAAACTCTCACTTTTTCCGTTATCGCACAAAATTGGATAATCGTTGCACTAACTGTACAAAATTGGAAAAAACCTGTGTAAAACCGTAAGATGTAGGTATGCATAAAATGATTCTAACGTGAGAAACGCGGAAACGGCCGCAGAGATACCAATGAAATTGGATTAGGATGGAAATGAAATTGTTGAAGGTTTCTTGTACGCCCAAGCTTAGTAATTTAAAACGCATCGAGCAATCATGCTCGACGTTCCAGCCGTCAGACCCGTAAATCCAAGGAAAAGTATAAAAGCAATTCGGTAGATGAATAGCACTCTGAGGAAACAGTTCATGCCGAGATGTCCAAGTAATTACGATCACCTTGAAAAGACGAGCAAATTGTTTTTTTTTAAGCTGGTGCTGTTCAAAGTATTCTATCATATTTATGATATTTATTGAACTCAAAGATACATAATTTTTCACGAGTAAATAACGTTACAAAAGTGATTCATGAAGAGAAGATTATTCTGACCCTGGCAAAACATCGCTTTTGATCCTATAAACACACACATGATTACGTGCGTGATGCTATAACAAAAATTTTCTTCAATTATTCCAATTCAAAAAACGATACAATAAACTCGAATAATCTATTATAATTGCGTTTACGTCGTAACATAATATGTTCTGGTATTGTTTGAACAAAATCCAATGGATACAGTTATACAAATGACCAGGGGCGGATAGGAAGCCGGAAATGGGCGGCAATCAATGATTCAAACTGCAGAACGAGAACATCACCGTAAGAATTCATATTATTCACGCAGCAATAATGGATGATAGCCAGCTCTCAATTATAAAAATCGAAACTCAATTGGCGAACGAAAAGACTATCTAACAGTCTTGTCTATATTCTTTTTTTCGAACCAGGACTGTCCTCGACGCGAACAAAGGCACCGGATTGCTCGATTCTCGCGATGCTTATCCGCGAATCGACGCATCGCGCCGCGTGGCCCTGGCCGGCTCTCGTTATCTCCCAACGTTCCTCGATCTCTTCCATCCGCTATTTAATTCTTCAAGTACGGATATTGCGTTCGTTAATAGTCAACGTTACATAGAAAAAGAGAAAGAGAGAGAGAGAGTAAACAAAATAAGAAAATACTTTCTGTTACTGATCGATTTTTTTTTTTATATTAAGTGATGGCAATTAATATGCAATATAAAATTAATTATATGACACATAACTGATTATGTTATAATAAAGATTTGAATGTTCGAATAGTTGCAGCTAAATCTTATATCATTTTATTTAGTAACGGGAAAATATTAGTTACACGACATAAAACTTCGTATCAAAAAATAAAAAAAAAAATTTTTTTTTCCTCTACCTGAACGACGACTCTCGCAACCTTGATGCGATCGACACGCTTCGGTGCATCCTCATACTTACAAAGAAACTTCGGCGCTTTTATACCCGCCTACACAACGGAGTTCCACAGTCGCTGCACGGTCTATCATTCGTTACGCTGCCAGCTCGTTGGATTACTTATTTTGAATAATAACAAATCGACGCCTTTTGATGACGTTTCCGACGTCTCTCCACGAAGGTCTTCCGTTGATTGCTGCGGTCTGGTAACCTTGACGCTCTCGCATCACCGATCATCTTTGCATAGAGAGAAAATCTTTGCTCTGGTTGACGTTCACAATAGCTTGTGTATGTATCTTTGGTGATGCTGCGGAAGCTAATCACTGAGGTATAAGCGATAAATCGTCTTTTTCCGGATGTTTAATTGCTTTTGTACACGAGAGAATGAGACCGTGTCACCGCAATGAATTGGTTCGTTCAATTACTATTATTTATACATACACCGCGTAGCTTCGTGCGATGTAACCGGCCTTCACCGGTTGTACTTCGTAATGATGAGTATTTATTGTTAGAATCACGCCGTTTTTTTATTTCAGAAGGCCGTTTCTCACGAACGCGTCTGACAATGAGATACAGATATGTTTTAATCCATCATATAAATCTAAATATGTCGAAGAGACGATGACTCGCTATTGAATGTAGGGTGAAAATTTATTTTAATAAACATTCCATCGCCTTGTTATTTATACTCTGTTGCGGCTATTTTGTTAATTTTATTAATCAAATTAATTAAAATCTTAATAAAATCGCGTACGTGATATTTTGATTTTACAACCCTCTATATCAATAGTTGATTATTCTGAAAATTCCTGACTGAGATACCGTTGATAAATTCGCCATGGATGCGTCTGAAGCTCGATCAAACACGGACAAAGTATATACATACATGGCGCAATTCTGATATTAATCGCACGGTGCGTTAAGTATGCGTTAAGCGCGCGTTATATATATGCAGTGCAATTACTTCGATTTCAGATCCAAGGTCGATGTGCAGTGGAGATTCAGTGGAAATTCCTCCTTGCAATATTATATTTAACCACGCTAGTCGTCACGAGAAATCCTCTCGTTTCTACCCTCGGCGTCACCGAGTCACTTACCGAGTATTAAACTTTTCGCTCCGATCCGACCGTGCCGACGTAATGCTTGTTCCCGTAATTAATGACCTTTCAAGTCGCGTCTATTTGTGGTCGCGGCGAATCGCGGAGGTATCATCGAGAAAAAAGCTAACCGCTGACTTTCAGGGTTGGCCTCAAGGTTCCTCGCATATCTCCGTGCGATTCGTGAGAATACATCGTTCATCTCTCAGAAAAGGAATTTACATCGCGCATCTTTAATTATCTTTAATTTTAATCGACAGATGTACTCGCGCACACGTCAATTAGATCTTCTACGCAGTACGTAATTACCGATGTTTCAATGAGATCGTACCCTCATTTTACTTCAATCACGTGGTTTGTTTTATTGTTTTCTTTTTTAATATTTCAATGTGAGGAATAAGGAGAAAAAAGATAATTGATGGACTTTTGCATCAATAATAGATAAACTTTGTTATATAGTAGAATTAATTAAAAATTACTCAAAATTCAGATTCATTCGATCAAAATATATAACAAAAGATATACAAATTACAATAAAGAATATACTTATACAAAGTATAAAATATCATATAATAAAATAATAAAAATATTAGTATTTAATGACTCTCGTATAATAACTTCCTTTTTATATGCCTGCTTTCTTTCTTCTCTCTCTTCTTCATTATATTAATACTAATTTTTTTTAATTTTTTGAGACACGAAATTTTATGTCATATAACTATTTTACCGTTACTAAATAAAATGATATAAAATTAGCTACAACTATTTGAATATTCAAATTTTTATTGTAATCATTATTTGTCACTGTCACATAATTAATTTTATATTGCATATTAATTTACATCACTATTAATTGTGAAACTTTTAAAACAATTTCGTGAGTAACTATAATCTCGGTAAAACGTTAAATAATAAAAATAAATTTAAAGAAAGAATCACGAAAATATATATTGGTTGAGATAACGTATAAAATTAGCGAGAATATCAAAAGTATTCCAAGGTGTCTACTCAAATCTTGTAAAAAAATTCTCTGATGATTCCCTGATTTTCTAGGTATTCTCGTTCAAAATTCCAAGTAAAAAGAATATTTTCAAAACTTTTTAATACAACTATCTCTTAAATCAATTTTTCTATTAAATGCATTTTCCAATATTTTTCATTCATATGAAGAAAAAATACGGAACCTCTCAAGTTTCAATGTTAAATTATATATATATATATATTAAAGAAAACTGAATAACTTTTATAATTTTTCATTTATATAAAATTTTCATTTCTTTATCATTAAAAGTTATGAAGAGTATGTACTTTATATTCAATATTATAAGTATATAAACAAAAAAAAATATATATATATATATATTTATATGGGACAAACTGAGACGCTAACTTTGTTTCGAACTATTTTTTTGTTTGATAATCAGAACTATTTGTTTAATTTTATCAAGAACTTTAGAAAATACTTTATTAAAAATAAAGCCAAAACTCTCCACAATTAATGAATTTCCACGAAGTGAGACGCTAGTTTCACACGACTGACTATTTACAAGATGAAAAACAAAATTATCAAAAAAAGAATTTTCGGAAAAAATTCCCTGAATCCCAATAAAATTCCACAAGACTCTTCCCTGATTTTTCCAAATCCTTGAATATTCCCGATTTTCCATGTTTTTCCAGAGAATAGACACCTTGGAATTCGTACAAAAACGAAGTCATTGACCGTAGTTGAGGCATGCTGTTTGACATTATGGTTTCGCGCAAACTCTAACGGCTTCGCTCGACCAAATTGATTCTTACGCAAACAACGTCTGTAGACGAACGGCACGAATGAATTGCCGTGGATTCCACATAAGAGGGATATACCGTTATCGGTTCAGGCATTCTGAAATGAGTGGCACCGCCCAACGAACGATGCGCAAAAAAAACCTGAACTCACTTCTCAGAGTCTGCTCTTCATGTCTCATTGTAAACATTATTCGAACCCTTCAACGGCCCTCTTTAGGTGCCATTCTTCTCCACAAAGATCCACGTTGAATAACGCGATAGCATCCCTAATTCCGACGGACGTTTGTCGACACTTCGGAGCTTCCGGAAAGAAACGCGGCGAACCGTAACGCAAATCTTCCTTTCGATCAGAGATGCGATCGCACAAACGATCGCTTCTCAGGTCGATTCATTGTCCTCCACCGGATTACACGTGGCTTACATCGTATATGTAGACGTTACTTTTTCGTTTGACACGAACGGACGATGGCGCGCAACTGTGATGAGAAAAACAAAACAACGTATGCAAACGACATGCAAACGGCAAAGTAGAACTGCAATATCATCGTTGCATCGTCATCAGTGATTAAGGAGATTAAGGCGATGTTCGGTAATATTATTTCCGTCGTGTCAACGATTAGAGCAGATGCACGACGAGGATGAGGTACAGAAAAATTCGCGTCTTTCGAGAAAAATGAATCGAAGGAAGACTCGTTGGTATATCATTATGTAATTCAAATTTCGGTCAGGAAAAATATTCGACAATTTAGTTAATTTGCGTGTTTAATTCAGCTAACGGATCACGGTCGTTAACTACGGATTATAGTAATTGCATGCGTCAGATGTCGATTTTCGTGTGTAAACGGATCGTGAAAACCGATCGGACTAAATTCGTAAGTAACGGGACATTAAGAGACGCGCATTCGCTGTTGACCGTTTAATGATACTGCAATCGTCATTAGGTAGGATCATTTATAACCTCCTGCTCTTATCCTATTTACGGTCCTCTCGTAATGCTGTCCGCGCAGGTCATCGACGATAATTGCAGATTTATACCAGCGTACGGTCATAAGCCATGCACCGTAAGCTATACGCATGCAAATGCATTCAAACACAATTGCCAGTCACTCTATCGTGGAGTCGACGAGAGGAACTATCGCCAAGGTCGATGAAATTAACGTTAACCAAATTAAACTTACGACCGAGTTCGAATTATCGCGAACACGAATCGCAAGACATAATTGCACGAAAAACATCTTCCTAATTTGCAAAACAATAGCTTTAGTTATAAATTCAAATTACTGCAAAAATTTCAAAATTACTGAAAAACCATTGTTCTAATTTCGTATCGTCCTGTTAATTATAATTAGCATATTTCATGCACTAAATTATTGAGTGAATTATTCTCTTTCTCTCTTTTTCTATTTTGTTGAGAATATATATAGAAGAATAGAATTACTAATCTAATAACGCGATATTATTAATGTTCTCTCTTGTCATGAGAAAGAAGATGTGTAGTATGAAAGACAACTACCGCTGTTTAATATAATAACCAATCTTGTTATTATTATATTAAGTCTGGTCTATCGAAACGTCAAATTGATCGCTGGCCGTGACATAAATGCGTTGTAATAATGAAATCAGATTACAAGATATCGACGTCGAATCAACAGTCAAGCATAACATATATTAGTTTGAACATCGGATTAATGACGTAAAGTTAAGGGAATAATTAATGCGATGCAACAGCACAAGATCGATCGCCGGAGATAAATCATGATAAATGAACGACACGACTTTGACATCATATCTTGCTTCGATTATTCGATTATCGATTACTTTTCTACAGTTTCCATAAATAAATTCCAGCTGCACGTACAAGACAAATTATCATAAATCGTGGCATTGATCGTGAAAGATATCGATTACGTACCGCGTACGTACGTGGGCGTTCTTTGCGCACAAATCGCAGCGAATGAATGTTTCGCGTAGACAGATTTACGTAGCCAATTCAACTGGCTATATTTCTCGAGAAAATTCATAGGCGCGAGTTCTACGTACGTTCTTATATATCCCAAAGAGGCGTGTAAACGGTCTAACAAGATTTTTCTCTGTGAGTGCAATGCAAGAATCGCTACAAATAATCTCCAAGATACCTCTAGAGATATTTTATTTAAGGATAAAGGGTGAATATCAAGATCAATATGAGCTGATAAATACTGATTATGAAATATGTATGTACTATGAAATATGTAAGTACTAAAAGTATATTTCTCGTTAATGGATTTTGATTTTTCTTTTGCTGTTTTTTATGGCGAAAAATAAAATATTTAATGGGCAAAGGCTAATTTATTTTGTCTAAAATATTTGCATTTTTTCAATAAAATTCACGATTGATTTATAATTTATGATGTATGATCTGTAATAATTGAATACTTTAAATATATCTCTAAATACAGCTCGTGTATTAGCAGTATTGAAAATAATTTAAAGATATATAAATTATTTATATGTTATATGTATATAAAATTTACATATTTTAATTATTTTTGGTTTTTATTTAATTATCTTTTGTTTTCATTATATATTTTTATAATATTCAAATAATCATAGTTTTTAATTATTACGTACTAATGAGTGATGACACTCATTCAGTATGAATAAAGGCAGTGCAAAAAATTCTTCAAAGGTGTAAGAAAACAACATATGCAAATATGCATTAAATGTGAGTACACTAAACGCGAACAATCCACACGACCTAGATTTTTTTATGACATGTCGCATCGCTTGTCTCTGTATCTTATTCTATTATGATGTTTTCTCAGGAATTAACTATTTTCCGAATGCCATCTCTCATTCATTAAAGAGATTTGTCCATCTCTGATATTGGAAACCGTATTTATGCAAATTCCTTTCGCTTTCTGCAAAATAGTTTCCAGTCTGTGATTTTAGAACATCTTTCTAAGATAAAAGTGCCAATTAAGATTGCGATTTTTTCCAGTGGAAAGTGATGTTTTCTCCAAGATTTTAATGCGTTTTTAATGCGTGTCAGTCGACCATATGAACGATAAGCAGAATAATCTACTTTTCAATGCTCACGTTTTTTAACAAGATTTAATAAAATGAGAGAAAGAAAATGCGCGTGGCAATTATTAAAAAGAAACATCTGATAAAAACTGTTTTTAAATATCTTTTTTACAAAATAAATTTTTAATCAAAATTTGTTCGGCATATTGATTGTATATGTTTAGAGATACTTAAAAAAATGTACGCTTTAATAAAATTTGTTTTAAAAAATAAAGTTCATCAAAAAGTTTTAAAAAATACAAAAATCTATTATAATAATAGTTATATTTGCAAAATTTTTATAAAAATAGAACTATGTTTAATTTCAGATTATCTTAACGAAAATAATCAAACAATAATGTATAACGTCCAAAGCAAGGTGCATAACTTTTTTCTCTTCTACATGTATTATTAGGTATATTTTAACAAAATTTTATTTGTAAATAATATTTTCAAAACAAAAAATATATCCCAATAAAAGATTTTTATTTATGTGTGTGTGTGTGTGTGTATGTGTGTCACTTATTGTTAAAAAATTTCTTTTCTTTTCAGTTTCCAATAGAATGTTTCCTCTTAGATATTTAGCAGGTAATCGGGCAGTCAAACCGCAATTGCTATTGTAATACATGTGAGAATAATAGCATCTTGTCCCTCGCAAGTGTAAATGAACATTTACGTACGAAGGTACAAGCGTAAAAAAATACTTTCTTTTAAGACGTAGTTTCTCTTCGAGAGTGAAGAAATAACAGTTTGGAAGGCATCAAACAATACTTCGATTTCAATAGTGATTAAAATACTCAGTATAATGTAGTAATAAAAACACAAATCTTTCTAATTAACGAAAAAATCGTCATCTTTTGCAGATAAAATAAAGAATCCAGATTTTGAAACATAGAAAAGATAATATTTCTTATCAGGGCAGAACGGAACAATTTCATTTCTCGCGATGACACTTCAGCGGAACAAACGACAAAAAGTAAGAGTCTGAAAGCGTCCACAGAATCTTTGACAATGAATTTCAATTTGTCACTGTCCTGAGAAAAAACTTATGCTCATCTCATTTACTATCGTCATCTTAATACCTCTAAACATCCGTTGCTAAAGAGATTACGAGTCTGCGCACAATCTATTTTCTCAATTAAAACACTATTTTAAAATAAACTTGTGCTAAATTGCAATTTAAAATGTCATACTAATTTATTTCAATATTTATTGCATTATTATAACATGTGTATAAAGCTATTTTCACGAGTTATCTAAATAAAAAGAAAAAATGAATAACTTAAATAAAATAATATATAATTATATTTCATCCTTTTTGTTATCTATGATCAAATTTAGTGGATATAAGATTGGTGCGATTTGTAATGATTTTATAATAAATTTACATTTCCGTTAATCTATTATCATATTATTATAAATTCGATACTAACATATCTTGAGAGTAAATAATTTGGAAAACATTTTAATGTTAAAATTGAAGAAACAATTAACATTCACATAGTTTATTCGTGTATCGAAATTAGCAGTAGAGCATCTTTTCAATTATTTTTAAAAATTTATTTTGCAAGCAACAAATGCAAGATTCAAGCAATAAATTATAGCGCTTAATTGTATTACTTTCGCGATTTTACATTACTGTTCATTCAAGTCTCATCACGCAACTGATATGAATGTTACACAAAATGACAATATGTAATTTATTCGATCAAAATTAATCGCGCGAATCAACAAAATAATAGATATTTGATGATTGTACTACGCTCTGTGGGCATATTTATCTTCAATTTTAAATTGTAAATCTTCGTTTGTGTAACAATAAAATGCGTACATTATTCATCAGTATATTAGAGATAGCGTTGTGTGAATTCGCGTTTCAATGCCAAACGAATCGTAACTTCGTGGTTCTTACATTACTCCGTCGCAAAAAATAATAAAATGTGTAATATGCCATACAAATCGTAGCTTCGTGTAATCATGATTTTCGCTTTCTCCATGGCAATAAAATAAAATATGTATGTGTCGTGTGAAACTAAACGTTAATTTTACAAAGATATTTCCTTGTCCTGTTTGTATAATTGAGAGATATTACGACGATACACGGAGTGCTTAGCGCCGATATTACCCGCTCGACTCTCGTCGCGAAAATGCCAACATATGTGCGTTACATGGTGTCTGTAAAGTTGGCACGACATTTTATTAATTTTTAAAAAATAATAGGAGTTCCAGTAGCACTTTTCTCATAGTTCTATAGTTCCTGATAAACATTAAAAAAAGTTCTGCATTTTTAATATCAAAAACATCGAAAATAAAAAATGACGTGCTAACTTCACGTTCCAGCATGGCACATCCTCCTCTAAAGTACAAGAAAATATCGAAAATCAAGATTTTTATTAAGAGTTCTCGTTAGTTTTCTACCAATTCTATAATTATATATCATTTCAAGGCAAAATTCCAATAAATTACCAAAAAAATTAAAAATAAAGAATGACGCGCTAACTTCGCGAATTTAGCACGACACTCTCCTCTCTAAAGTACTAAAACGAATTGAAAATTCTTATTTTTTACAAGAGTTCCGATAGTTCTAATTGAGATTTACATATATGTACAATTTCAAATCGCTATTCCACCAATTAATTTTTAAACAATTTTTAACAAAGAATGCATAGAACTCTTGCAGAACTGTCGAGACTATCGTCAGAACTGCCGAAAATCATCAGCACGACACATTTTTTACTAAGTGGCGTGTTGGACGTAATTGTTAAAAATTGTTTTAAAAATAAATAATGATTGGAACTCTGTTTAAAACTAATTTTAATGCATAGAACTCTTGCAGAATTGTCGAAAATTATCGTTAGAATTGCCGAAAATCATCAGCACGACACATTTTTACTAAGTGTCGTAATACGTAATTAAAACAAAAATTGTTTAAAAGTTAATTGGTGGAATATCGATCTGAAATTATATATATATATATATATATATGCGACTCTCAATTAGAACTATCGGGAACTCTTGTAAAAAATAAGAATTTTCAATTCGTTTTAGTACTTTAGAGAGAAGAGTGTCGTGCTAAATTCGCGAAGTTAGCGCGTCAGTCTTTATTTTTGATTTTTTTTGGTAATTTGTTGGAATTTTGTCTTAAAATGATATATAATTATAGAATTGGTACAGAACTAACGAGAATTCTTAATAAACATTTTGATTTTCGATATTTTCTAGTACTTTAGAGGAGGATGTGCCGTGCTGGAACGTGAAGTTAGCACGTCATTTTTTATTTTCTATGTTCTTGATATTAAAAATGCGGAACTTTTTTTAATGTTTATCAGGAACAATAGAACTATGAAAGTGCTACTGGAACTGCCATTATTTTTTTAAAATTAATAAAACGTCGTGCCAACTTCACAGACACCGCTACATGCTATATTTATAGTCGCACAAGTTGGCCATTATTATTAGTCATACCATCTCTCGAAGTACAATCACAACACAAGTAATATACGATATTATAACAAAGTACGATTTAGCAAGAAATATCAAATACGATTATTTCCTATCATTATTATAATTCCAATTAATTGTCATAAAACATGTCATATGAAAAAAATGTTCATATAAATGTACATGTATATTAATAACAGAGATAATTTTGTGTAAATTCGATCGCACAGTTTTCTAATACTAAACAGATTGTAACCGTGAATTATGAATTATGTATTATTATGATATAAAATAAAGTGTGCGAATAACGTCGAAAGTATTATCGCGCGATTATCATATTTTGATGATTAATATATACGCTTAACCATAACGAGAGTATTTTCACGAGTGTTGTATAAATGAAGAAACTGCAAAGGATAAACAAGAAAGAGAAAATCTGAGATGCCATCAGGTGATCGTAAAGCAACTATAAAGTGAGCAATTTAAATTATTTGTTATAAAATTAATTGTTCGCTTATTTTCGCAATAGTAATTCATTTATCTAGCATTATATAAAATGTATATAAAATATTCTTTCTTTCAAGTATTATTTTTTTATATGTATATAATAAAATATTTGATTAATAAAATTTCATGTTGTATAATTATTCCACAGTTCCACATTATCGATAATTGTTAAATAATTTTTAATCTTAATCTCAAAATAATGAATCTTAAAAAATTGTCATAGATATATCAGTAAAAAGTTAAATTTTCAAATTTTCTGAAAAATAATATATGTGTATACAAAGAGTCCCAAAGCTCGCGAAATAATTACATATTATAAGACAATTCTGAAAAATTAAGAAATAAAAATATTTCAATAATTTTTCTTAATTTTGTCAATTTTTTTCTTTTTTTATTTTTTTTTAAACATAGAAGATTAAAATTAGCTGATCATGAGCTACATTTAGACAGTTGCGTGTTTGTGAGTCGCGTGCCAAATAATATTAATGATTAGGCGAGATCTCCATTAATCTGACACCTTCACCAAGGGAAGAAATCGTGACTAGAGCAACAAATTAAGCAAATTAAAATTTATAATTGTGCTACACATTTAATTAAATTTGATATCTCGATGTGATATTGAATATTTGAATTATAAACTTTGAATTATTATAATATCGTATATGAATTATTATATCGTATATTAATGAAGGTTAAAAGTTATTAGATTTACTCTATCTCGAGATGAGATATTAAGAATAAAAAATATCTGCGGAAATATTATTTCGCCGATAAATGGAGGCAAGTCTCTGTAGCTATATATTGTGCATACGCTGTATTTCCGTTGATTCGACAGGTGAAATTTGACTCGCGGTCTCTCGCGCAGTAAAAGGCTGAAAGTGTCCGCCGCCTGTTCATTTACAGGGACTTTCGATTCACGTCGATGCCGCGGTGAATATCGCGCTGTTGTACGCTCGTCGTCCCCCGGTTATAATCGTCATCTCGTTTCGTGCCATTTACATCTCATATCACGTTCTCTGTCCCTCCTGCGAACGCGACTTCGCTCCTTTCCACATGAGAATCTAGGTCGCACGGCCGCGTTCACCTTCTAGCAAAAGCAATGTCTTTCAAGGAAGGTCGTCGGTTGGTCTCGTCTGGAAAGGCTCTCTTCCGAACGACCATGCTTTTCCCTTTCGTTAAATTATCCGTTCACGATTCGATTAATTGCCTTCGATCTCGCGGACGGACGTAAGAAAAATTATGATCGACTGGAGATTATTCCGGTATCACAAATAGAAAAATAAATTTCCTCCTTTTTTTTGTCGGCTATTAATATATAAGTTTTTGAAATGCGAATAATTTTCTTAGCTTGTTTATTATCGCTCGCGTGCAGTAGTTTGATAATTGGATTTAATTAATTTAACAGAACACTGTTGTTTTAATTATAAAAATTTTCTTAAAACATGTATTAAAAAATTATTCTTAAATATTTGCATATCTCAAGCTACTTTGACATACCTACATAATTAAATCTGTCAAACACAGATCAAATTTCTAGATGATTTTCACGTACACGTGCGTGTGTATATTTAAGCATATGATTGATTCAAACACGTAAGCAATTAGCCCAAGTGATTAATTAAACCTCTTTCTTGAACAATTCAAGAAATTACAGAGGTAGATCAATTACTCCTTTCTAGTAATTACGTTTACTTCCAAATTGTTATACTTCGTTACCACGAATATCCCTCCTCGAATCATTGTCATCAAGTTTATTGTGCCGTCATTAGAAAGTGCGCATCATGTGGAAAGCGTCCACTTTTATCTGATTATCCGGCACTTTGGCTTCGCGAGAGGAATAGCACGCGCGATTTTTCCGCAGGAGAAAATGCACCATATGTGACGATACTTTATATTTCGAGGTGAAACAAAAAAAAAAAAAAAAAAAAAAACGCGATCAAGAGATCGCGAATTTTCGCATACACGAGTTTTAACGCCTAATTTACTCTAATTAATCATTACCGTTCGCTAATAATTAGAAAGTAAGTCTCGCATTGTATACTCACACGTCGGCAGCTGTTGAGGTATCTGGGCTGCGTGTGCGCTGCTGTGCCTCGTTATTGTGATCTGAAAAGAGAGAAAAGATAACGTGTTTTAGATCCTTTCGCATAATAAGATACGATTGTTAGCGCTAACTTAACCACGCTATCACCGATGTTAGTCGTTGGTAGTGAGCGTATCGCATGAATACAATTAGAATGCAAGCGCAAGATACACGATATTGTACGTAATACGACATATAACATGCGTAGAGAGTGAGCACCTTAAATATTTATCACTTAAGTAAGAACACGTTAATAAGCTTCAATAAAATTTCTTCAAGGCTGCACTTAGAGCCCGATCGGTGAGATATATAGGCGACATAAATATTTAATGATGTAGTCGACAATGGATGAAAGACG
The DNA here is from genome assembly GCF_047496725.1 of Anoplolepis gracilipes. Classification (NCBI taxonomy): domain Eukaryota; kingdom Metazoa; phylum Arthropoda; class Insecta; order Hymenoptera; family Formicidae; genus Anoplolepis; species Anoplolepis gracilipes. The sequence goes on from NC_132974.1 coordinate 4,464,772, forward strand.
CGGAAAAGAAATTTATAAACGGGGAAAAAGAAAGAATTGTGGAAAAAGTTACGTAAAATTCTAGATATATATAACCAAGTAGTGTTAGGTAAACACTGCGAGAAAGGTGCGGAAAAAGACAGTAGTGTCTTCGTCACTTTTACCGCTTAGATCCGATCCGTACTTATCGGCAGATTATTCCCGGTGACGGAGCAAGTTGCCACAATTGGCAGTGTGATATCATCAGCGTTTGTGATGAAGCCAATGACGAAATAGACGCGCGCAATGCTGCTTTGAGAAAAAAAGAATCGGACTCTCTGAGAATTATAAAACGTTTCGAGACGGATGTGTGCGGCTGCACATTAAAGTAATGCACGTAATTACGATCAATATAAGCCATGGGGGTATGTAATCAATAACGGTGAATGACGATCTATCTTGACTCAAATTTCATTTAAGTCTATATCTATAAATTTTATGAGCAATTTTGTGGTGTCATTATACATTATAACAAAAATCTCATAACGCGCTTTATGTTACGTCATTGCAAAATGATTAGAGCATTATATCTCTTTTAATCATGATAAAAATAAATACTACTGTAATAATTTTAAAAATAGAAAACTCATTTATCACACTGAATCTTAATATGTCGAAGAAATTGGCGGTGAGATTCCCTATAATTTATAAAATGATCAATGTAATTTGAAATATAGTTTCCAACATTTTTATAATGTGTTATATATGATAGACCTTCCAACATATTTCACGCGTCCAAGCATTAATTTAATCGATGTAGGATCAATCGATGATTGATCGTCATTCGATTAAAGAGCACGATATGAAAGTCTCGTGAAAATGTCAAGCTTTAGACTTAATGACTAGACTCGAACTTGTCTCGTTATTTTGCCTTTCAAGATATATAAATCATATATGTTTAATTTCCACGTAGCATTAAATCATTTCAGCTGATTGTCGTCACTATTAATAAAAATTTGCCTAGAAAAAGTACACTTTTTTAAAACACTCGACCTTATCGTTATCGACAATCAAAAATTATTGGAATGATTATTTGGTTACACGATTTATAATCTATTGTAATATTCGTAACTGACATGAAAGATTATTTTGCAAGATTGTTATTATGCAACATTAAAAATTATAAAACAGTAATATTTTATCGTCTTTCAACGCGGAGAGAGACTGAAATGAAATAATAAAATCATAATTAATCTTAAGTAATACTTCTACTTACAAGATCATAAATAAGTGAAAGATTTTGTATGTGAAAAAAACACGCTGGTGTAGTCCGATAATGAAAAAAGCATGCAAACGTATTAATATATCCGCAAATAACATCGGCTCTAATTATGCCATCCGGTGAAACACGTAACGACACAAGTCTATTTTTAGATTAACCAGCGACGCGATGCAGTAATTGCCTTCCATTCATCTAATTCAAAACTCATTACTGTAGTGCATCTTGAAGCACTGGTAATTTCGTGTAACGCATAATGCGCGATCATAATGCAATTATAACGCGAGAGATGTAGCTTCTAGACGATTTAATCGAAACGGTGCAAATCGCGGTTTGTGCGCTCGTATGAATAAATCGTTTTTATCAGCGGTAACTAATTAGATATCATATGTATGAAAATTGATCTGTATACACGCAGATCTGCAGAAACGTCAGTAAGCGGAGTGATAGTGAGTGTAAATAATACAAGGACGATCGTGTGTCTCGCCACGACATCATTTCCCCTCGACATACTTTTATTTCCCCGTCGCTTCCAATTTAGGTATCGATAACTAAACGAGTGGAATCAAATGAATCGGATGTATATACGATAGTCGATTTTTTCCAAGTAATTTTAAAAGCTCCTCTCGCATGAAACTTTCGCGTTTTTTTTTTCCCAAACGGAATGTTCTCGCTCGTAACTATATATATATCGGGACATATAAAAATTATTCTGCGTATATATATATATATATATATATATATATATGTGTGTGTGCATGTGTACGTGTGAAGTGCTAAATGATCACTTCGACGTTTACTTATGCGACAGAAAGTTTCACGACACGAGTATCCGCGGCAAGCACTGACGTCAACACGGTTGACGCGTGTTCGTCCGTGCAATGAAAGTGGTCTAACGAGTCACTGGCCATTCAAGTATATACACGCGACGTGGTCGCTGCACTTCTCTTTCTCTCTCTGGACTGCGATTTGCGATTCTATCTAATAATAACGCGCCAAAGTGAAGGCGACAGTGAGGGAACTGTACAACTTGGCAACTGGCCGATTTTCATCGCGGGAATACTGTCCCATTAATTTGATAAACGCCTGTGGCAAAGCAGATTATCGCGAGATCCGTGTCGCCCGAAGTGATTCCCGTGATAATTGGATCGAAACATGGACATGAGTCAAACGCGAAAAATACAGTAACAAAGATACCTTGATATAAAACGCAGCGTGCAGAGTTATCCACCAGTCAGACCATATAAGGGTCGTGACGTTCCATCCGATGGAATCTATCGAGAACTGACCTTCCACAAAACTGAATGTACGTCGTTCTTTGTAACACGACAGAAAAAAAAAACTGAGAAACTTATTCGCGCTCTTTAATATGAATATTACGATATTAATTAATTTTATTCGCGATATTGTCGAAATGGTCTATTAATTATCGTTCAATTAACATGGGAATTTTCATTAAACATATGATATATGTATTAGTTAAAATTACAGTCCGCGATCTCCACATCAACGTCATCGTGAGACGTGAGACTCTTTGAAATCAAGTAGTTCAATAGGTAATTGGAGCGGCAAACGACGGTCGATCGACAGCTGCGATCGCGGATCTAACGTGGGCAGGAGATCTCCTTGAAATCACCACCCATTACACTCGCTCCTTCGCTATTGCAGACACACTCTGCAACTCTTACCAGTTAGTCACCCTTGCATACGCAATTCCCCTTGTCGCGACGCGTGCTCACGTGACGTGACGTCGCGATTTGACGCCGCGAGCGAAGTCGCGATTATGTCATAGTAGAGCGTTTAAGTATTTAGCGCCGACACGAAGCTCTCTCGATCGAGAGAGAGACCTCCATCAGTTTGTCATCTTGCGTAGGCGAGGAGATCGCGCCCATTTCAATCAATGACTTCCAAACTTTAAACGCATACCCACGCGAAACCTACATCCGCCTATCAAATGTACGTGATTCTATCGATTTCTAGTTAAACGAAATGGATGATTCGATTTGCAAATCCTAATCTGTTCTCCTAAACCTGAATAAGTGAATAAATGTATGAATAATTGTACAAACTTCACATATGAATTGTCAGTGATCTTTATATGCATAGTATGTATAGAGAAAGTATATTTGACAGGCGAAATTTTTTTCCTCTTTTTCTTTTTGTCAGCATATATATTTTTATTAATTTTTCCAACCGACTCATTATTACCTAGAATAAAATATGTGCTTGCAGTGTCTCTCTTTGCGTATCTACTATATTCCTCTAGTTCACGAATAGCTTAAAAAATGTTTTCTTCCACTCAAAGAACTGATTCTTAAGAAGATAAAATCTTTGAATAAAAAAAAAATATTTAAAAATGTTTGTAACTTTTTCCTTTCGGTGAAAATCTGTTTCGAAAAGATTTAACACTAACGACATGATGTAATATATGACTAAATCGTAACACGTTGTTTGCAGGATTTGATCTTTCCATGTTGTAATAAAGGAATGAAAGAATGCATAATATTACGAAAAGGGCATATTTAACGTCATACTTTCTTCCGGTTATCGACAGGCTTTCGTAGAGTGAAACGTTTATGGAAACGTACAGCAAGCTCCAGGCTCTCTAAGATCTCGAACCGATATTTTAAAGAATACAAAGTAAAAGTGGGCGTGGTGGTTCTGAACGGATTGTCTTTCCTTCTTATATGCATGAAATATTCCGATAAAACTCGACACGCGAACCCGTCACAGATTTCTCGTTCACGCTTCGCCAAAAAAAAAAAAGAAGCTTGAATTCTATTTCACGAAATACTTTCTCATAAGAGGCATTTGCAAACATTAAAGTTATTTATATGGTATTGAATACAAGTTCTTGTGATGTAAGATTCTTATGACATTTTATAAATGGAGTACAGATCGTATATTGAGATATATTTTAACTGTAATGATTTAAATTTTGGAATTTTATTTCATATTTCATGTAAAGTAATCCATGTTAACAATGAATAATTTGAGAACAATGAACGGAAACGCTTACTTATGTTCTATTCCACTCATTAACATATTTTAAAGATCCTGCTGTAGAGACCTTCCAAGTCACGTAAACGCCAAGTTTAGCGTAATTGTCAATTATTATGTATTACATAACGCCGGGATTGCCGCCTCTTGAATGGCTTAACGATTTTAAATCCGTCAACCTCTATCAAGAGAACAATCCCACGACTATTGTCGGAATAGTGACAACATTCTCCGAAACCACTGCAAAATATCATCATATTTAAATACTTGCATTGTCACACTTTTTGTTTACATTGTTTTTCAATGCCATATATACATAGTTCTTGCTTCAAAATTAACATACATTGCATTGCAAATTTTAATTGGTCAATTAAATTTAATTGATAAGTAAAAAATTTAAATTTTTTCAAACATTTTAATAAGGTTTATATAAATTGGTGATTATTTAAACAATTATATTATATAATAAGTAAATTATATTTATCCTCGCTACTCTACAAGATATGTAGCGAGAAACCGTATATAATTTATTTTCATTTATTAATCCCTAAATATTTTCTACTTTTATTATTCTGGTTGGATACTGGTTGACAAATGCAAACAAAACAAAGTCATTGTTCTACATAAGAAAATTGTTTTCTGACAATTTTACTGTCATGCTATCTTAACTTTAAGTGTACTATGATTAAAAAACTTTCAACAGCGACATTAAGCTTTGCTATGAAATCAAACTCAATTATCAGCCAAATACATTTCTCCGTTAAAATTCAAAAAACCAGGCAAAATTCAGCTGCATAATTAGAGAGAAAATCTGATATGCGTATATTTTATTTATACTTGAAGATCGTGAAAGCCATCCAGCTGCGTTTTTGAAAAAAATCATCAAATTTAAATATTAATATTATTATAACGAAATTTCAATATTAGAGTCGCAATTGTTTGACGTGGTTTAACAATTGCAAATACTTCTCTGGGATGTGTTGTGTGCCAACAAAGGAGATTACATAATGCATCACATACCTAACCAACACATATGTGCGACACAGTACGCACGGGAGAAAGTATGTATATATACTACGGACATCATTAATCCATGCTATCCGAAACGATAGCGAGTTTACAGATCACGTATTCCCGATTACATATTATGTTTTGTTTATCCTTCAACTTTTAGGATGTCAAATCGAGTGGAAAAATAATCGATCAATTAGTTTCTTTAAATAAAACTATCAATGACAAAACAATAATACAAATTGATGCAAATAATATTTGGATCATATAATTACTTGCTTTTTACGTGTTGTCATTATTAAGTCATTATATATTATGTTAACTTTGTTTCATGCGAATTATACTTAATACAAAAGATGGATTTAGAACAATTAAGATGTAAATTAAGTAATTTAAAGTGAATCATTTATGATGCAAAGTGCATATTTTCTGTAAGAGAGAAAAAAGATGAAATTTGATAATATTTTTAGATCAAATAAAAAATATAAGATAGATAAATAGAAAACATATATTGATTACATAACAGGATTACATAATAAAAAAGAAAGGATAATATACATTTAACCAATATACATTTGTTCTCTATGTCTTTTCTTATAAAAATTCCATTTTTTTAATAACCAATACTTCTACAATGTAAATATTTCAACATATTTTAATTTTCATTTCGCAAGAAACCCAAGAATTGACTCACTTAACTAATTATATCTATAAGCCTCTTATATTTAAGATAAAAAAATGTTTTTTTATTTACTCACCACTAAAAATACCAGTGTGACTCTCCTCCAGTCCATGGCTAAAATAAAAGAGAAAGTCTTATTAATAACTAGGTCGAACTCTGTGAGAATATGATCGACTGTGCAAACATCATCTCCACCATAAAATATAGGCGGTAATTTGAAAATTTATAGTTTCTTATCACACTTACACGCTCATCCAAAATATGTTTTGTTATTATCAACGACAATAAATCCTTTAACTCCAATAAATTTATCGAAATAACTTGATTTTTTTTTTTTTAAGAAAATATTAAATTAAAAAATTAATTTCTCGACAATCACATCTCATATAAACAATTTTTATTTTATTTTTTTCTCTCAACTTTCAGTTTCTTATAATAAATAATTTTTTTGTTGATTATATTATACATTTTGGCTTACCTTGTATAAAAAAATATAAATTTTAAGAAAAATTTGCTTTTAATTAATAAACTTTTTTATTATTATATTATGTATTTATTATTAAAAAAGAGTAAAACAAGTATATTTGTCTAACACTTTAAGATATAGTGGCTGAATCACTTTCGCTCCACACAACCCTGATTTATTTTTTTCCTATCACTATCTTATTCTCCTTCTCGACCTTGAGCTCGTTTTAGAGAGTTGTATCTCATACATTCCCTATGTTAATTTTATCTAATCTATAGAAGGGGTCCGTGAAGAGAACAGTCGCCCTAGCGTCCTCTATTATATCTACTATCCTATAAATCGAGACAGGGTATAACAAAGGTCCATCTTTCTCTCATTCCATTCCACAAATCGCAGTTCGAAGCGGTCTGCGGTTGTGCAAAAAAAAAAAAAAAGAAAAAAAAAAAGAAAAGAACAAAGATCGCGATGCTTCATGATGTCACCCTGAACGAGGGTTAAGACCTCTCTCTCTCTCTCTCTTTCTCTCTCTCTCTCTCTCTCTCGATGGGCAGACGGTGAACGTTTTCAGGCGGGTTAGTATATAACGGGGCCCATTCGCGCGTTCGGATGCAGGCGTTTGCTTGCCGAGAAAGCGCGACACGTTTGTTCGCGAAGGCGGAGGCGGCGATGCACGATGCAACGTTCACTTTTTAGAATACCACGATAAGCTACGACGATGGGAAATATGATTGACCTCGACCACCACCGGACCACCATGGTCGGCTATGGCCGCTATTATCGCGAGTCCTTTTCAACTCTGGCTGGCGCCGGATGTTATATCGCGACATGCTCCGTAATTTATGAGACTGCTGGGATCGACATCCCTGCGCGACGTCCCGTGGCTTCCTTTCTTACGATACGGGATTATCATGATCAGATTCGCGATCGCGGCCAGGGACGTGTCCTTCGTGATGTTCGTTGCAGTCGAGGGTAAAAAGAATATTTTCTTTGAAGTGTCTTGACAAGGTATTTTTGGAGAAAAATAAAAAGATTAAATAATAATAAATAATGATAATAAAGATCGAATAATAATAATATATAATTGTAATAATTATATTAGAAAAAAAAACAAATTATTATTAATAAAAAATTATATTATTTAAAAATAGATTATCTTATATCTCTTTTACTAAGCATAAAGTTAATATAAAATATTTTACAAAATTTCTTATACAAATTTATATTGGTGGCTAGCAAGGTCGAATGATTTAAGCAGCAAGTGTGGACATTTCGGCGGCGGAAACAGCTGTCGTGCAGGTGATTTAAGGTTTCGAATGTGCGGGGGAGAGCCACGATGGATAATCGAAAAAATTCAAGGACAATATAACGAGCGATATTTACGTGGGAAAGGTCCCACGCCTGGAAATCCTCTCTCTCTCGATTAGAAAATTGGAGAAAATAGCGCGGTAACCCCTATACATTATTCTTCATTATAGAGGCTATGAGTTATCCTTAACATAAATTTAATATGCGTTTTCTCATCAATATATATTCATATTATTTATAATAGACGAGGTAATAAATATTAGTTAAGTATTAATAAGGGTTATATAAGCAGAAAATAATTAATATTAATAATTTAGAAATTTATGTATTTTATGTATGTTAATATAATTCAAAGCCATTATAAATTAAATAATTAATTCATGTAATATAGTATACAGATAATGTCCATATAAATGTTAATATAATACTTATGCTGAAAGCGTTAAAATCACTGGAGAATTCAATGCCTGTATGTAAGTGTGTAGAGCAAAAGTATTTCCGGTAATTTTAACGCCGTACTTTATGCATGTGCTTTATTGCATAAAGATTCATGATTATTATAAATAACTATTAATTTTAAAAATCGACACTGCGCATAACTGTACATATTAATTCGAAAGATAAACTTGTCATTTTTATGACACTTTGTTGTATACGTAAACCTACTATGAAATTGCTCTTTCCATTTCCATAATAATGACTTTTAAATGTTCTAACCCACACGACTTTGTAGTACAGGCTATTCGAACCTTGATAGGTGCATATTTGGTTAAAGCTCGCCCACAACGCGATGCGCCGATGAGCTTAACGAATAGCCGAAGCCTTGGGCTCATTTTCGTTGCATAAGTCATTATTAAAGCAACTATTAAGTTGACATTATCTATCTGACAGTTATCATCACGCGTTTCTCATTTGTGCATTCATTTATCCAGAAAAAAAACTTTACAGAATTATCTTCAGACATGTGTTGATGAAAATGCAATCTTTAAATCGAATTGTCGAAATGTTTTATCAATTAATTAAAATATCGATAATAAAGATAAATAGACGAAAACAATAAAGTGAATAATAATTTTATTTTTTATTTATTTAATAGTAAAAGTGTATGTGATGTGTGTGTATTTATGTGTTTTTTTCAAACCATTTAATTAAAGCAGCTAGTGCGTTCTTGAATGTCCATTAATGTAATCGTGCAAGATTTTTTATACGAAAAAAATGATGCTATCTAGGTATTTGCAATTTAAATCAGATTTAATAAAATTGAGAATATGTAGTACCTAAAATCTATGATTGAGATGATAATAATAATAATAATGACTTGCAGAAATACTTGATATTCATAAATTAGTGAATTAGATATTATCTTGTTTTTCATTTTATTATAAATTTTTATAAAATGTTTATTCAAGGGGTTGGTCACTGAGATAATTTTTGTACAAGGGCTAGGTAATTCAACGGCAATCCCAGCAAAATTTTGGGTAATCCAAGGTTATTTTTGGTAAATTTAAATAATCTTTAGCGTTAAAATAATTTAAAGTAAAATTTCTTTTTCAAAATTTATTTTTAATTTGAAATACTATTAGGTAATCTTAAATAATCCGAGGTATAATTTAAGGATAATCCGTAACAAAGGGTAATTTTTGTACATTATAACTGTTAGTGACCAACCCCTCGTGTTTATTATATAAATCGGACAAGCGTGCAAGCATATTTGTAGGAATATTTGCATCACAGAGTATATCATAATTTGCCAATATATACCAGAACAAAAATAATGTTTTGCAACTTATAATAGAGAAATTTCGTTAAAAAAAATATTCTAATCGAATTAATTGGATTATTTTAATTCGAATTAAAAACGATAGCTAAACTATTTTAAGAATTTCCAAAAACTAATGTATAATATAACAGCAACTATAATAAACGAATCTCTCACCTGCTGCTCCTTTTCCGAATCTCCCGAGAATAATTCCAGGTTACTCGCACTGCGTTACGACACCGAGTGACAGCGAAATTCTTCTCTTTCTCTCGCGCGTTCACCAACTCGAGATACAAACGTCGAGACGCAAATCACCGGAAGAAAGTTCCGCGATAACGTGATCAATCGGTCCGGTCGATCATCAATAATCTCAGCTGCAATGGATCGTCGGCGGTTTAGTGAAGTGTCGAAAACGCGTCCTCGCCGGCCACAAGATCCACCTCCTGTTCGTCGACATCCCAAAAGAATTCCTAACCTTGCTTCTGCTTCTGTCCCTTTCTCTCTGTCTCACTTTCTTACTCTCTCTTTCTTCTCTCTCTCTCTCTCTCTCTCTCTTGACAATTTTGCAATCTTTCTCGTCTAACCTTTCGTAAACTCGCAAGGCCGATGGAATAGCTTTCTTCAGCAATTCTCACGTGTACACTTAACGCAACTCACGTAACTTTCGATGATCACTTTTTGCGTAAGATCCATGCCGACAAACCGATACGTGATTCTTTCTCTCGATCAGCTGTATCAATTACATATTACATGAACGATGCGCGTCGTCCTGCCTTTCTAAAGTTATGTTCCGTTTGAACTGGCAACTGGCAATACGTCATACATGAATGAACATATACACATATGATTTTTCAATACTGCCAATATTGGCAATCTAACACGCTTTAATACAGCGACTTTTTTTTTCAAATGGCGCTTTTTTCGCGCCCGCAGATATTTCTCGAATTCATTCGAATTTTAGTTTCGTTTCAATCTCAAAATCAATCACGCAGATTTGTTACAAGTTCTGTGTGTTTTTTTGCGGCTTTTTTAATTTTATTATCATAGAAAATCGAATGACGCGTTTAATAAATACGTAAATGAATATACATATAAGATGTTGCTTATATTCGTGATGTCGGAATACCTATGTCGTTCGAATCGTTGCTGTTCGTGTCGCGAGTGCATGTCTCTCGTCCATTGTTGATCCGCCGAACCGTTTCTCCGCTCTGTCCTCTTATTTTGACACTTCACTGCACGTATTGGGCCCGCAGTTCTCCATGGGACCGATCAAAGAAAAGTGCAAACGGAAAGAACGTCCGCTACGATCAACGCGAGAGTCAAGACTGAACGACCGTTCGCTTCGTGGCGCCACTCACCACTCGCCACTCTTCGCGCAAGAGTGGGAGGGAGAGAAAGAAAGAAGTGTTCGAATCCGACAGAGACAAATTATTTAACTGCACGTACGCGAGAAAGAGAGAGAGAGAGAGAGAAATGGTCGAGTTAGACGAAGAAGAATAATCTAACTGCGAGAGAGATATATTTCCCAAAAGGGGGGGGGGGAGAGTATAAAAATTATTTATACAGAAATGTAAAGGAAAGAGAAAATGATGATAGAAAAGAGAAATGACGATAAATTATGATATTTTGTCCTGAAAAGGATAGCACGATTGAAAAGCGAAATAATGACACAAGAAGGAATTTTAGCACTAGTTTTTGCAGAGCCACTTTTTTTAAATAGAAAAAAAGGAAAAATGATTGAGGAATGATAAAATTGTATCGTATGAGTGTAGGATAAAGATGAAGATAATAAAAAAGATATATAAACGAGAAAAAACGTAGGAAAAGATAGGAGAACTGCATTCGCGATCGATATGTGAAAGATATAGAGATAGGTCATGATAAGACAAAAATATATAAAGTATGATTTAAAATAATAAATAAAAAAAAAAAGAAAAGATCATATTCGTCTCCTTGTTCGATTAACGGATGTCACGTAGCTACGGGTGCGAAAAGATGCTGCAAGAACTCACAATCAGATGCTTACGAGAATAAAGGAACACATGCGACAGCAATGTAGGCGGGAGAAGAAGCAAGACAGAACGAGTTTACGTCATCGTCTGAATTGGTATCATATGAACGCGATTTCTTTAGATATATTTTATCTTTATTCCAAAGATATACTATATTCCTAAGATTACTATAATGACGCTTTTTAAAATCTCTATGATATAAAAAAAAATAATTACACAATAATTTAAAGCCCGGAAAAGTTTAATCATTTTTGCAAACCTTTTTAATATTGAATTTAAAATATTTGCTTCAAACGTTTCAAAATTTTCATAAAATATATTTATTATTCTGATAATTTATTGATTGATTGAATATTTTTTGAGAAAAATTATTTTAATCGACACAATTTTAACAAAAAAAAAAGTTAATTAAAATTATTAAAAACAAAAACTTACATATTTTTTTATATCTCATTCTTTTTATAGTTTATGTGTATAATTTGCTTTTTTTTAAGACGTCATATTTTATGAAAGTGCATAGATTGATATAGATATAAATGTCTTAAGTAATATATATATATATATATATATATATATATATATATATATATATATAAATCTAATATAATGATAAATGTTTAATATGAATATATAAAAAAAAAGAATGGAGGATAAAGAACATATAAAATGTCTCTCTTTTATCTCTAAAACTAACTTTTTTTATTCACATTGCCCTTTTATATTCATTCTTATTGTATCCAATGTGATTTAAATTTTCTCAATCTCATCAGCTCTTGTATATCCCTAACTATAATACTAGAAAACAATTTCATGTACAAAAATAATCATAACAACAATAAGAGACGATGAACAACAAAGATATATAATTCACACATTCATATAGAAAGTAATATGAACTTCTCTTTATAAATGGATCATATGCAAAAAGGGTAAAGTTAAATTTTATGGTCCTGGATTCCACACTTATATGTATATATTAAAAGGCATCCCCATATTTCAGTTTTTTGCTACGTAAAATGATATCCCCAGTGTTCAAAATATTATTATGGATATGTGTATGTCATATAATAGAGAATAATTTGTTATGTTATACGGTAAAATTATCGGCGATACCCGAAATAGCAGAATTCTGATCTTACATATAAAAAGTCTTCTTAAAGTATTACAATCTTAAGTGGGTATAATATTGTTTTGTTTAGCAACTTTCTAATGTTTTAATGCAACATTTCCAAAGATTGAACAAAGTTGTTTCCAAAAGGATTTTCTTCGATAATACGTATTTAACGTTGAAAATTTTAATCATTAAACTCGAGACTTTTAAGCTTTATTTTATCTCTCGATTACTGTGATTCTATTTTCTCTCGATGGTAAGTTATTGACTTTTTTTTAAGTAATTATCTCCGATTTGTTTTACGCTCGCAATATACATTTTAAATGTTAAAATATTTACTTTCACTAATTCAAAAAAAAATATATAGAATAATCCTTATTATACGTATCATTCACAAACAAATACAACAATAATAATAAACATCTGAATGAACGCACTATGTTATGATCACAATGTTATTCTGTATAGCAACTTGTAATAATTTTATCCGTTAAATATCGAAAGTTATACGCAATTCCGCGTCTCTAGCAGCAATGTAGCGATATAAACCTCGCAACAATGTTCTTTACGCATCGCACTTTAACATTCAATGTATTAATGATGGCGTAACTTCGTGTGCTTCTTTCACTCACTGTGAACATCGGTTGCTTAACAGTATCACAACATGGACCTTCAAACATGTAATACAGCGATATTTGGACACTCTACTAGATACAATGGATAAATATATTATAAGTCATATATATAAGTTGTATGACACGCGTATTATAATATTGTACATATCTTCTCCATGGAAACATTAAGAAAGGAAGTGTAAGTAAAAAGGCACTATTTCTGGGTATGGGAAAGAAGTTTCTTAGGCCTCCCTGACTTTTATCAAATCCCTCCGTGACATCACAGACCTCACATTGACAGAAGTTACGCCGCTGCGAAACGTGTCACCCTCATTTCATTACACACCTGCATACTTCTTAAGTCTTAATCCATTATTCATCCATCACAGAATATATATTGATTTTACTAAAGTAAATTATAAATACAGCTCCATTCTCTTAAATTCAATATGCTCAAGCATACCCAACAAATATACTGGAAGCATAAACTTATTGTTAGTTGGTTTATAAACTAGATTGGAATTCATTATCTGCTACAAAACAATGGAATTTTCTCTTATTTATCGCATACAGTTGACTAGTCATTGGGAAAATTATTAATTGGCAAGAGAATGTTCAATTGTTCTATGCACAGTTTCAACATGCCATTTTTTTAGTCACAATTAATATCAGCTTGTTGTAATCGCATTATGTAAAAACACCGGTGTTATTTTATATTGACTGTCGAGGATGACATCGATTTAACAATCCTTCCATTAAACAGGTGTTTCATGATCAGTCTCTTCAATTCTTCCCAATCTCCAAGCATTTGGATCTCCTGCCGCTGTAAAATAACAATAAGTTCTTTTTAACAATCTGACAATATATTTTTCATCATAATGTAAAAATCACATTTAAAAATTGACTTGTTCAATATATATTTTATTAGTTGTATTTTCTTATATATTCATAATGAAGTTGTAAAAATTGTATATTATTTTCTAAGATCGATATTACATAGATAAAACCAAAGCTTTTATATTTTTACATCAATCAAAAAAAAAAAAAAATAATAAATAAAAAGTAAAAGATGTAGCATGCAAGAATCTAAATATTTTAATATAGCTTATTCTTCTTTTCAATATTGCTATTTCAATGTTTCTACAGATTTTCAAGATTAAATATACTTAAATATGCCACTATGTTTAATATCCTTGTTTTTCACATATATGGATTTATTATGAATAATAATTTTTGAAAGTATAGAAAACTTACCTCTTAGTACTCAGGAAGAACAATAAATGATGTTACTCTTTGACATTTGTATAATGTACACACATCCATTGCAGGAACATATACAGCACATATGACTTTGTGCTAGGTTGCACAATTGGTAGGCAACGATATTATAGTGAAGTCTGAGCATTGTACGGCATAGGATGTGAAGGAAAGGGTGGTACACATAGAGGGTTTGTTTGGTGTAAGGTATTATTCAATACTTCTTGGCTCGTGTACAGTAGCGGCATTCTTTCTTCTATTTCCGAAGCAAAATCAAAGTAGATGCAAAATTATAAAATAGGTGCATATAAATAAATATGAGAATCTACAATATGTATTAATCATTATTATATCTCAACTCAACAAAGATTGTATTACTTTGAAAAACAAATATGACAGTATTTTATAAAGATCTAAACATAAATTTACAATTTTTTTAATTAATGGTTTTTTCTCTTAATTATTTTGTATTTATTGGACTTTAATCAATATAATTTTATGCAAATAGTCATTATATTGGTTGGTGCAAATTTTAGCAATAAAAATAAAAAAAAAATATATATATATATATACATATGTAATAAATAGAATTATATTTATTGGAAATCATATTAAAAATAAAAAATAATATTAAAGATGAATTAAAACACTGGATGCATGCAAGACATGCACATGCTTAAGTTCTATGGAGAATGTGCGTTTTGGTAACTATAGGGAAAAGATAGATTGCTGATAAAAACTAATAAAGAATATACAGGATATAGTTGCAGTCGTTTTCTTTTTAAGAAGAAAAATAGTGTCACAATATATTAAAAAATATTGATAAAAGCAAAATTCAAAGTAATACAAAAAAGAAAATAATTTATCATACACATTTTGTTTGAATTTTTTGATAATAGTAAGAATAGAAATTGTAGATAAAAATAAATACGTACCTTGAAGTTGACGACTAATGAGAGCAGTAATGCCTTGACTGTCACCAGTCTTTTTTACAACAAAAAGTTTCGTATCAGCATCATTTTCTAAGGCTCCGATTCCACCCAGACCAATTATCTGTCCATTTTGCTGCTGATGATTGCTAGCAGCCATTGTTTCACTCACCTATTGTAAGCAAATGTACCAAAGCATACATATTAATTTTCTTTTATATAATGTATCTTTTATTTAAAAAATTTCTTAATAAATAATTTGTGTTTTTTTAATTATAAAACATAAACTTTAATCTTTTTATAATTTTTTTAATAATTCTATAATTATACTTAATATTTCAGTTAATATTTAATAATAAAACTGTACCTGCATCAATTTCTTAACTACATCTCTTCCCAGAATGTGATCAAATACTGCCTGCAGGAATTGATCGCTAATTATGCTTAATTTTAGTTTGTCCCTATGCCATAATAATATCCTTGATTCTTCCATAGCTGTTATTGACACCTAAGTAAATATATATAATATAATGTATTTAATATAAATATTTAATAAGTTACTTATATTTAATGTCTATTGGAAATATTTGATAAACCTGTTGAAAAAGTATTGACTGTACAATAAAAGAACTGGTTGATATGAAGAACACATATTGATAATAAATTATATAATAGCATATGTGTCTGATAACAAATTTACCTGGAAATATTCGTCTGTCGAAACACCAAACCATTCTGGAGAATCCAGGAACTGATGTGGGAAGACAATATGCAATGCTCTCCCACTTTGTGAGACAACTAGTCTGTGAACAATAAGAATAAAAATATATTACTTTTAATAACTAAATGGAGGGTGTTTATACCAATAAATAAAAGATTTAAATAAGGATTTAAATAAAAACTAAATAAGATGTATTCTTACTTTCCCGACAGCACCAATGATAAGGAATCGACTTTGGTCACTTTTTCTTGTGCATAAACCTCTTGATACTTCAACTGGCGAATGATCTTCATGCAATTTAATACTTTTCTGAATTGATGACGAGAAACCCGTAATGGCTGGAACACTGCAATGTATACCTACATGAAAGAAGATGACTGTGAAACATTTTTATTAATCCTGATTGCTTTAAGTATGAAAATAAATTTAACACATTAAGGTCAATTTCAACAGCATTATTGGACCATATTGTTAATATACTACTGGTTATTGTCGTTATTGGTGTTTGCTTATTATTTAAAAATAAATTCTATACATTATTCTATCACATCTAAAACAGAATTGATAGCAAATTGATCTCAGCCACTAGATTTCATAACATACAATTTGATTTTGACAGGCACAAAATAGATATGTTATTTGTAATAATGTATTTATAATAATAGTGCAAAAATAAATAAAAAATCATTGTGTATAATACAAATGCTGTAGCCAGACAAGAAGCAATTACACAGAGATCATATATAACTACTTTTCAAGTTCTTAGTATCTATATACGGGATTCACAATAATAGAATTATTATTATCTTTAGAATTAAAGAATATAAATAAACGAGAATTTTTCACATATTTAGCACAACATGTTACATTTTGAAATATAAATTAATTTGTATATTATTTTTCCTATCAAAGTGTTACAAATTATTAATATGTATAATTAATTTCATAATCATAATTTAAACATATTAGATCAATGTTATACATTATAGAATATCTATAAATAAAAAGAAATGAAGAAACATGCAAATTATCTATAAGTTTATGAGAACTATAAAAAAAAAAGAAAAAAAATATATATAATATTCTTTCTACAAATTCATTCCTCTAATATCTCTAAAAGAAACAAGAAAGATTAAAAAATTGCGCATAATACTTTTAAACCTCAAAAAGATCTAATATGATTTTTAAGATCAGATATTGACACATTACTCCTCAAATCGTCTTCTACTTGCTCTTCACTTACCTCTTCAATTTCCCTTGTAAACTTGATAGGCCTGAGTTTGTAAAGAAGCGTGCATACATGGACGAAGTTGATGGCAACAAAGAGAGCATTCCAGAGAGCAGCGTCCAGCCAGCAAGCTATTGTCCAGCCCCACAAAGCAAGAAAGGCACAGCCCACGAGTAGAGTGCACCTTAAATAGAGTACACCATGTATGCCGCTTGATGCAAGATGTGACAATAGGAAGAAGACATTTGCGAGTTGAAAGTAGATGTGGTTCACGTAAATTCCTTGATAGGGTTGGCAGGTAAGAGCTCCGTACAGAAAAGTTGGAGGCACTATCGGCGAATGAGGATAACCGGATCCATGGCTGACCACTGACAGTCCAGTACCTGTACAGACATGAGAGCAACATGATATTTGAATTTCCAATGAAGTGGTTGTTGCAAACCAAAACTCATTCTTCGGTTAATTGCAAACGATGATTGTCAAATGTACCCTCTCTATTGTCAGTGGTCACATTCCTGCATTCGTCGTTATCATGATGTGCCGACGCTGGTAGCGATACCTCCGACGTGACGGTACTACGTGGGACATTGGATGCAGCTGCATTCGTTAAACTGGCATCAATGGTAATGGAGGTCCAGTACAGAAGCACGACGAACGAAATGGAAGTACCCCAGCCTACTCGGCTTTCCGTTGGGTCGAAGCAGATCCACATCCCCGCATTACCATCAAGCTGGATCAATTTCGTTTCGCTCTACAAGAGAATTTATTTGCATATTGTAATTATATATTAATAATTATATTGTATTAACAATATTCATATTTATTTAAATGTAATTAAATCGGATTATATTTTTCCGAATTATAAAATACTTGTTTAATTAGCATATTGCACTTACTTTAAAAAAATTATTAATGTATTAAATTACAGTGTATATGTTATTTTAATTTTATATACATATATTTTATATATATATATATATATATATATGATAATCTTCAATATCATATAGTTACATTGTTATAATTTTTATTAAAATGCAAGTTAAGTTATTAATAGCAATTGCATTTCATATATGCATTTCATAATTGATTATCATTCATATATATATATATATATATATATATATATGATAATCTTCAATATCATATAGTTACATTGTTATAATTTTTATTAAAATGCAAGTTAAGTTATTAATAACAATTGCATTTCATACTTATTCATAAATGATGTAAAAGTGAATGCTCTGTGCCATTTGTGAATATGCAGTCACTGCTCACATTTCTATATTACTCTCAGCTAAAATTGGAACTGGATGACGAAAACCATCTTGCAGACTTCAGATCAAGGAAGAATATTTGCATTACCAGTGGCTCTAGGAAGACAATATTAACATCTGAAATTCAAACAAATAGATGCTCAATCACTATACATACATATATATATATATATATATATATATATATATATATATATATATATATATATATATGTATAAATGTTTTATAAAGATAAATTAATCATATTTTGCAATCTATAATTATCTTTTTTTTTTTTTTTTTTGTTATATTTTCCAATATTTGTGTAATAATATCATAAGATAAGATCATTATCATTATTAGTAGAAAAAATGAGATTGTTTTCAAGAAATTATCATTATATAACAAGTATAAGAGACATGATAACTTAATTTGAAAAATACAGTTTTATTATCTACTAATATCACCTCAAATCTTAACTCATAGTAGTTTTAAATCTAATTTATATATCTAAAAAAAAATTTATATCTCGAAATTAAAACATATCTGCAAACAAGGTGAGAGATAAAATGTTCTTAGATATTAAACGTATCACAAATCCAAAAATATAACGGTAACTTCAATAACATCTAAAAACATATATAGATACAAAAGGAGTACATAGGTGCTCATTCATACTCATCCTTATAAGGACTCAAAGACAGTTTAAATTGCCGGGGAACACGCAGACAATTTAATCCAGTTTCCACGATCCCATTTCCCGTTTCGCTCAAAGCAGCAAAATACGTTATGTATGTATATAAATGTATTCTTTGACCTGCCATTTTATACCACGATTTCTATATTTTCTATCCAACATATATTCGGCTACGTTTCAAGTAGTAACCGCGTGTACAAAAGTACACGAGTTTCGATCCGCGAGCGCCGTTACATGAAATTACATACCGCGACGCGTGTACCGGACGGCACGGGACGTCTCGTTCGTGCTCGCGAGCTCTTTACCGTAATTGGAAAAAAGAATCGCAGATCGTTGTCATGTACATATTATTAAGAAAGTATGTCCCTTTTGAAATCAATAAATAACTTACTCATGGAAAATCGGTGACGGTGGGGGCGTACGCGAGGCATACAGATGAAAGGGCGAACGATGGTGTGACGGTCGTCGTCGTCGTAATCGTCGTCGTGGTTGTCGCAAAGGAAAAGAATCGTCGTCGTTGCCGATACCTAGACCTAGACTCGCCGGAATCAGGAAAGCGCGCGCGCGCGCTACGTACAAGGTAAACTGAAATCGCTACCGTTGACAACGATCAGCTACAATCCCTCGTCTACTCGATCGTAACGGAAAACGTCAGACTAGCGCGGCCGCCGATTGGGAGCGCGCGACGTTACAAATCCGATCGTCGAAGGGGAAGCGGGAGGCGGGAGGGGTGCATAAGATGGTAGGGCAACAAAGGCGTCGAAGTCGAGACTCGAGACTTGTCACTTGTCAGTAATTGGAATGAGTTCGGAAATCCATTCGTCAGAGTGGAAATAGCGTTCGATCGACCAATTCGTCCAATCAGGACGAAAGAAGCAAGGATTTCTCCGCTCTGATTGGTCAATCGCATAATTGGTCACATACGTAAACGCTAGTTTATTCTGATTGTGATTTCGACGAGCAGATTTTCGAACGCAACCTTGTCCAGCAGGAATTTTGAATCAGAGGCGGTATTTATTTTAATTGCATCTAACCACACATCAAAATTATATTTCGGATTTCTTCGAGAGATATTGAGTGAAATACAGCGTGAAATGGCGACGGAGAAGGATTTAGTAAATGGTACATAGCTACGTAAATGTTGCATATATATATAAATATTACGAAATCAAGGATTATGGCATATTTGACAAGTAACCTTCAATTTCTCTCTATAGTGACATATATTACGGTACAAGAGAAAAGATTTCGGTCATTTTTTCATTGTATTTACTATTGCTTATTATTATCTTTATTCAAAACTACATAACATATATTAAATATATTTTATTTACTTTTATGACACATGTGTCTATTTGTTCTATATCATTTAATTTCTTAAAAACACTCATTAACATCAATGGTATACTTATAAAAATATGTTTTTTGTGAAATAAAAAAAATATATTATCTATTCTTGAATTTGCAGCTGTAAGAGAATCGCTAAAGGCTGATGGAGACCTGGATCGTATAAAGGCAGAAATGCGTACAGAAGTGATAAAGTTACTAGATTGTTCCAATAAAGAGAAGTCAAAAATTGTTAAACCTTCCCATGATATCATATTCCTCAATGAACTTGTTAGAGAGTATTTAGATTGGATAGGATACAAGTATAGCTCCACTGTATTTATCGCAGGTATAGTGCTATTTTAAAGAATCAGCCCTATGTATCATCATACTAAAACTTACTAATAGAAATGGCATTAAATATAAAATAACAATACGTTTTTAATAAAATATTAGAAGCAACATTAAAAAAAAATGTTATTCCAGAATGTGATCTTCCAAAACATGCCTTGGATCGTACGCTTCTTGCACAGGGTCTAGGAGTAAAAGATAATGAAAAGAGCAGGAATTTACCACTGCTGTGTGGTCTTGTGCAAACATTTACTAATTTAAAAAATACCTAATAATAAAATTCCACACATATAAACATAAATTATTCAATATGCAATCTTGCTTTTTAAATGCTATTTATTTATTTCAGATATATGTTACATATAGATCACTTAGATATATCTTTTTACATATACAAATAAGAAAATGTATGCACAAATTTAAATGTATACAAATTATGGTATTTATTACAATAAAAAAACTATACAAAGAAGAAACAATGTATTAAAGTATTTCATTTTCAGTATACATGGTGTATATTGAAATTAAATGGTATCTTCAAAATATTACAACAAAATTATAAGATATAATAAACATTATCAACATAAAATATGAAATTGTATATGTAGTATTGTTTTGATGAGTAAAGAAAGTTATTAAAAGAATTTTATTATTTTATTTCGTGATTTTTCTTACATATTGACATTAGATTATGAAAGTACAATAATGCTGAAATAGCAGAGATCCTAAATGATATTGTTCTTGACTCATTACATAATAATTATTGGATTTCTTTAAGATGCTTATTATATTTATATATATATATATATATTTTTTTTTTTCGGCAAAATTATATCATAAGGTACATATGGGTTATAATGTACATCATTTATTTCAATAATAAACTTACATACAGTACTTTAATATACCAAACCGGAACGTGATAATTATGCAAAGGCCATATAATGTTATCTGTTCCTCTTTTTAATTTAGAGCAACTCACATATATATACACAAGCTGCTCTTTTTTTTTCCTACCATTCGTCAATCTGTTAATTTGTTTTACTTGTCAAAAACAGTTATTTTTTTCGTGCCAATAAATAATCTATTGCTAAAGATTATTCCTATCTAAAATAATTTCATGTTGAACTCGAGCAACATCGCAAGTACAAAATAACCTAATTCTATTTGACAAATATGCAAATAACATATGATCTATTTGTAAATTGATGAAAATAAAATAATTCCTGTAATATTAGAAAGCGCTCAAAGAAATGAGCTCTTGTTTTTTTTTTTTGCGCATTTTAAAATCTTTTTTTTATATTTTTCAGATAAAATGTCTTTTGATCGAGCGTCAAAAATATCTAGTGATGTCATTTATGCTTGGATTTTTTCTTCTTTTTCGACTGTTTGCTCCTGCTCTTTGATTTCTTTGACTTCTTCTTGTGTTTCTCTTCGTCGCTACTACTGTCAGACGAATCCGAATAAGTGTCCGAGTCTGAACTACTGTCTTTCTTAACCGACTTCTTTTTCTTATGTTTTTTATGCTTCTTTTTCTTCTTCTTATGCGATTCGTCGCTGCTGTCCGAATCACTGCTTGTCGTGTCAGAACTGCTAGATGTATCCTCACTACTACTGGACTTAGATCGCTTTTTCAAAGACTTCATCTCTATTTCTTTGTCTAATTCCGTTTCGTCCAGTTTCAATTTCTTTGCTGGTTGCAATCCCTTCCCGTCTTCACCATCTGACTCCGAGTCCGAAGCCGAGTAATCGGGTTCGAAGCTCGCCTCGTCTAATATACTACGCTTGCGATCAGACACCAGTCTCGGATTCTTCCTCTGTTTCTTCAATGACTCTGCCAAAGGTGGCTCGATATTCTCGTAATTGATTTTGGTCTCGTTGCCGTCCGATTTTCCATCTTTCGAAGTTGTGCCTTCTTTATGTTTCTGTTTCTTTTCCTGATTTTTGTCCTTATCTTTCTTGTGCTTCTTCTCCTTGCGCTTTTTATGTTCTTTAGATTTACTTCTACTACGATGCTCCTTTTTCCTCTTTTTCTCCTCTCGCGATTTCTTGTCGCGTCTTCTCTCTTCCTCGTCATCTTTCGATTTTAATAAACTTATTTTCGTCATATCTGTTCTTTTGAAAGCGCAAGACGAAGGAGGCGTCCTACCTCTGCGTTCACGATCTCGCTCTTTATCGCGATCCTTTTCCACGCGTTCCCCCTTGACATCGTTTCTATTTGAACGAAAATCTGTTCTACAATCAATTCTACTTTCCCTCTCCGAGCGCAAATCGCCACTATGCCTGTCGCCTCGAAAATCTGACCGTTCTTTCAACCGATCGCCTCTATCTTTATTGTCCCGTTTTCTTTCATCTAGGTATACCTTTCGCTCGCCACTTGCGGGTAAACCCAACGAAGATGGTTCTACACGTCGCTCTAAAAGCGGAGGAGAAATCCTCTTCTCCCTTCTCGGCGATCGACTTCTCGACTGATTCTCGCTCTTCACGTCACGCCTTTCTAGAAATCCTTTTATAGGACTGATCTTTCTCTCCTTGTCCTCCTCGATTTTTTCACCGAGTCTTTCTTTGGCGGACAGTCTAGTTGGCGAATAGGCTGTTTCCGGAACGGGCTTGAATTTGGTGCGGTCAAGCTTGGCTTTCTTCACTGGCTCTGTGATTTCGACATTTCTCTCGTTTCTGCCAACATTAATCGTCACGTTAACGCTCTTTCGTGGCTCTCGATTAGCGGTTGGTTCCACCGTCTCCAATACTTTAGGTTCAGGATTTTGATATAATATCTTTCTACTTTCGCTAATCTTTTTTATCTCGATTGGTCGAATCGCGTTGATGGCTTTTTGAAATATAGCATTTTCTGCTCGTTTTAGAACCTCTGAAGTAACCATCTTCATTGACTTTGGTTCGTCCTCTCTTTGTATTTTCTCCGACGGCGATTCAGTCGCATTGTTGTCGTCCGGCTTCTCGATTGTATCGTCTCTCTCCCACTTAGACAACTCGGGTATGGGTGCCAAGAACTCGTCCTTCTTCGGAGATTTCTCCGTCGATAGCATAGTGGTGGCTTCTTTCGTCTCAGTTTGGGAATGATCCGACAATAGAGAATATTTCTCTGTGATCACGGTATTGATCTCCGTGTCGTCCAGTCCACCATAAAGACTATCAATTGGTTTCATGTCCGACTTAAGTTCTGGAATCGGTTTAAAGTTCGGATTTGGTGGATTAGTACCGAATTCCGCGCGATCAAGCCGACCGCTGCCGGGACTGAGTTCATGGAATTCCGGCGGTTCTGGATTCATTGCCAGAGATTTGTCCTCGAATTCCTCTTTGATTGGCACGATAGGTGTTTCATTAGCGATACATTCTATCCTGTTCTCAATATTGTCCTCTTCGTTGCATGTTTTCACAGTATCAAGCTTGTTGAGTGGTGAAGACGAAGTGTCATTCGTCGTTTTTTCCTCGATTAGCAGCGCGTCTTCTACCTTAATCGTATCATCCTTAGGTATCTCCTTTTGACTGGATTTCTTATCTTTCTTCTTTTTCTTTTTCTTTTCTTTTTCATCATTATCCTTCTTTTTCTTTTTTTCCTTTATCTTCTTCTCTTTTTTCTTTTCTTCCACTTTCTCCTCATGTTCCTTTTCTTTCTTCTTCGTACTTCGCTCTGGTGACAAATCCTTAGGATCGCCTCTGGATTTCTGCGAATATGGACTTAAACTCTTTCTGCCCTTCTTCCGCTCTAGGGAACGTCTCTCGTAGCGTTCGTGACGATCTCTATCCTTTTCTCTCTCGGATTCGTATTCGCGCTCGCGTCTCTCCTTCTCTCGCAGCCGACTCTTGTCATCTTGCCTGTGACGATCTCGATCCTCTCTGTAACTGTAGCAAAAAAAGACGGACATATAGATAACATATTTGTTACAAATTTAAGAAACAGTCGCCAATGCAATAAGTCGCAGTTCTTTTCAATGCACAATAGTTCAAAATATCTATTAAAATATCTAACGTATTGAAATTTTTAATTTGGCTATAATTTTTTAAATTGATTATTCATTTAATTTTACTTGTTTACACAGAACATACCGATCTTTATCGTAATCCTTTTTGTCGATATGTCTATCATCATCTCGACGATCACGAATATGTCTATCGTCTCGTTCCTTTTCCTTTTCTCTTCTGTCACGTTCATCTTTTTCTCGTATTCTCTCCTCATGATCTCTCGGCGGAACTTGTCTATCACGATCCTCACGATCTCTGTTCACGATTCTACGATCTCTGTCGTCCCTCTCGCGCAAACGATCCTCACGATCGCGACCCCTTTGAAATATATAGTATGTATATCACAAATATATTCTTTTAAAATACGATTAGATACCTTTTTTCAAATATAAAGTGATTAGGAGAAAACAACATTTTTGTTAAATAAAAGAGTTATTTCAGATTTGACAAAATATTCAACATTACCTGTCGTCCCTCAATCTGTCACGTTCTTCATTGTCACGATCCTTCGACGAATGTTCCCGATCTTCTTGATCTCTCAAGGAACGCTGTCGTTCTCGATCTTCCCTCAATGGTCTATCGGAATGTTCGACGCCCGGTGGCGAAAGATCATAATAGCCTTCAGTACCAGGTGGTGCGACATCCTCGAATCGCTTATGAGGCGGAGGATCCCTCAGAGGACTGCCGAAACGCTGTGAGGAAGGTGGTCCGGAATATCTGTTGACAGAAAATCAGTACAGTGCTTGATACATCGGTCACACTGCAAAAAGTATAATTCTTTATGTTTTTCTTTTTTTTTTCCTTTTCTTCAATACATATGCGATTTTATAAAAATTGGCATAGCGCATATATAGAATAGTTGTTAGTGAAAATTTGGAATCAAGGTGTATACCGAGAAAATTAATCGTGTTAAGGTACTCGTAGAAAGAAAAAAAAAACTTTGTTTGCCCTTTAAATTCTCTTTCGTATATTTGTTAAGGAGACTGCTTGCTATACATGGAAGACCTATCCAATTCAAATAACTGGGGCACGAATGTGTCGATATTTTAAGATAACTTAATTTCTTTAAATAATCTTCGTACAAGCTGAAAGAATAGAACATCACAATCACCTGTTACCCAGACTTTATTAAAGTCATTAACTAAAATTATAAAATCATGAAGAAAGCAACATTTGTAATTTTAAATGGCTTTAAAGTACATCGAAAAATATACATTCTCACAATCATAATTTTTTTGTATTGAATATTGAATAATTATATTATAAATACAAAAGTTGAGAAATTGTATATCTGTGCAATTTATATTTAATTTATTCATTGATGTGATATCATTTCAGTAACACATCCTGAGTTTAGTACTGAATAACAAAAGTAATTTTGTTTTCATTACAAATGTTGATTTGGCCCTGAATTCACCTGATTCAGAAACCATGCAGACGTGTCAATCAGCTGGCTAGCTTCTGCAATCTCCACGATGGGCCTCCATACTCTTCCTTGCTTCTCTCTTCTTCTTGCACTTTTAGATTATTACTATATTTCACACATAATGTAATATACATATATTATATATATGTATATTTATATATATTATATATATGTATATTATATATATATATACATATACATATATATATAAGTATATAAATATATAAATATATTATATATATATATATATATATATATATATATATATATATATATATATATACACAAATAATACACAGAATATATGTATTATCTGCATGCAATTTACAAAATTGTATATTTAATAATATTATAACGATATTTAACAGATAAATAAATTACACTTACTGTAATAATAATGCTTATATAAAACATTATGTTATATATATAGCAAATAGTAAAACTAAAATTAAGAATCTTTTTACAAAAGACTTATAATTACACCATAAGATTATTAAACTGAAATAAATCTATAAGTTAATATCTATCTTGTATAATAACAATTATCAAACATTATATATAACAAAGTTCGCACATAATTTAACAAATATTCTACTTAAAAAATACAACTACAAAATAGTGTAGTTACGCAATTGACAATATTATGTTATATTTAAATAATTTTATATTCCGAAAACACATATATAAAGATATGTTACACAAAGCATAGATATTATATAATAATATATTCATAATAATATATATTATACATATATACAAATATTATTAAAAAAAAATATATATATATATTCATTATTACAAAATATATCTTAATTTATCTAATTAAATGTGATAAATTTTCGTGTATATACATACAACTACAATTCATAATAGTATAAACTAATATTTACAGATATATTTATATAGATTAAAATATAATGACTCTCATATTTACAATTTTAGAAAAATGCATTCTGCATATTCTGCATCTTTCCTTAATTAAGGAATATCTTTAAATAAACATACAAAGTATCTGAATTAAAATAAATATTAATACAATACATATAAAATACACTCACATACAAACACATACGTGTATACACACACGCACAGTGTATATGTATATATTAAACTTATAATAAAACTCATATATATAGAGAATACTAAATTAGAAAAAAATATTTTATTATTATATATTTTGTTATATATATATATATATAAATATTATACTTTCGTTTAATAGTCAAATGTTAGCTTTTTTCATCATTGAAAAAATATCAATATATTCTTAATACGAATAAGAATTTGACAATGTAATCACTTAAAACTTTTTCGTATTTTACACCATTATATTATTTCTATTAATATTCTCTATCTCATGTTTATTACCCGTAATTTTATTTGATTTTATTTATTTGATATTTCTCAATTGGTATATATTCTAAATTAAATCATGCTAAAAATAGAAAAAAAAATATATGTATAAACCTAAAAGAGGTTTAAAATTTATTTATTTATTTGGTTTTTAATACATTGATTTCTAGAACAGAATGCAACAAATATTGGTTGAATCAATTTTAATCATGCTTATGTCAAAGAAATAATCTTAAGTTCTTTAGTTTTCTTATTAAATTATTATGGTGATAATAACAAGAAATATAAGAATTAAAAACGTAGATGTATAATAAAAAATAAATACAATAGGGAGAGATATTATATGAATATATATGAAAACCTCATATATATAAACATTCAATCATACATTCAATCACACATACAATCAATCATTCATACATTTTATTGTCTTATTACTTATTTTCTTATTGCTATTCTTAATAATATATTCATCTATAAATATTTAAATAATAAATTACGCATTAAATTAAAAAATATATATCACAATATCACACGATTAATACAACAATATTAATCAGAATAAAATTATAACGTGATATTATATCAACAATAATACTTTAATTATTAACTAAATAATAGTAGTCGAGAAATCTATGTAATTTTATAACTTTAGTTATTTTATTGTGATTATATTTTGATTGAAATTAATGGGATACGTTTTATTATAATTTTTAAAAATTATAATATTTAATTTATGTATATAAAATAAATAATTGAATTGTAAGTAATTATAGTTTGATAAAAAAAATGTAAAAATTTGTATATACATTTTTATGAATATATGTAAACGTATGTAATAAATATATGTAATTTTACATAAATGTATGTATAAATATATATAATTTTTATAAGTATCTGTAAATGTATGCGTAGAGTGTAAGATATAAATATAATGTAAACATAATTAATCTTTTTAAAAATTTGAATACTAAAATATATAAAGCAAGGAGAGTATATAGAGTTTATATATAGGGAAAACATATTTAAAATAATATAAAAAAATAATATATTATATTACTATATATTAGATCTTTTTAATGGATTCATAATTAAGAGCTCTCTCTCTCTCTCTCTCTCTCTCTCTCTCTCTCTCTCTCTCTCTCTCTCTCTCGCTCTCTCTCTTTCTCGTTTTTTTTTTAAATTATTAACTGTTTTAATTAAATCTTTTAACATAATATGAATATTTGTATTATTTTCAAACAAAATAAAATATGCAATTCTAACATAGACTTTTATGGAATCATGTACGTACACACACACATATATATATATATATATATATATATATATATATATATATATATATATATATATATATATATATAGATAAATAAAAATTTATTCATATTACGACGAATATTAGTTGAGTATTATTCGGAGTAATATTTGTATATAAATTTAAAAGTCAACTTGTAAAATTCAAGTTGCTTTTCAGACATAAAGTCTTAAATATGCAGCTTTCAAAGCGCAAATTTTTCTAATCAGTCTTTTCTTCCATTTTCACAGATAAAATATAAGTTTATAAAAGAAATATATCTTGATTTTTGGGTACAGTCGGACATCATAAAAATATAAGTTAATTATAAATCAAACACAACAATCTCACAGCATACAATTTCCAAATTATCACCCTTGCAAAAATATTGCTATAGTAAATATCAATTGCATAAATTTGACATATAACTAAAACTCCATTTGTATACATGTATTTTAATTGTATATTAAATATATTTGTGATTGAATTTTTTTCCCAATTATTTATCGTATTTACTGGCTTAATATTTACTTATTCAAGGACAAAGTAATGAAATTATAAATAAAAAAAAAAATGAGTAAAAAGATGAATTGGTTATTTATCGTTTGCAATTTAAATTTTTTTAAATATAAATAAATAAATAAATTATATATATAGTGTCTTAGGAATTTGATTCGTTGTGTATATGGCAGTATTACATTATTTTCATAGTAAAAATATTTTTTCTTTATCCAACAAAGTTATGGGATAGGAATTATAGAATGATAGAGAATGATTGGAATTAATGAAAATGCTTATTGGCAAATTTATGCAATGATTATATGTTTAACTTATATATGCAAAATTAAAATGACTTCTAGAGTCATTTTGGTGCGTACAAATTTTTCGCTAACAAGACAATTAAAACTTTGTACTATATCGCTTTTATATAATTGATCAATAATTATTCCACAGTCTTTATGCTTAATTAAACTAGTGGTATAAGTATGTCGATAGATTGTCTGCTTAACGTGTACATGAATGAAAATACTATTGAGGCGAAAATACCTGTTGTAGGAATCATAATAGTCTTTCCTGTCCGTAGGCGGAGGTCCCAATGACATAAGCGGCGGTGGATGACCTCCAGTGACTAGATGCGGCATCAACGGCGGTATATTGTGTTGGGACGGTTGGTTCCTTATAGGATATCTCGGCAACGGCCTTTCCCTAGGCGGTAAATCACGCTCACGATCACGGAATTGATAATCGTGAGCCGGTGAATCGCCATAATAAGTACCGTATCCATCTCGAGGCTCACGTGATCGCGGCCTATCTCTCTCGCGATCCCTTTCTCTTTGAAATCTAAAAATATAAATCATTCACAATATGTTTATATTCTATATAATATATTCTAAATGCATTTTAAAAAATGTGTCTTTTCTTACGATAGACAAGGATATTATTGAACACATACCTTGGAGGTGATCTTACTGGCGATCGATATCTTGGCAATAAGTCACGATCTCGATCTCGTTCGCGGTCTCTTTCGCGATCACGATCTCTCTCTCTATCTCTTTCTCGATCTCTGTCTCTTTCCCTATCTCTGTCTCTTGACGGAGATAGCCTCGGCGATTGACTGCGAGAGTACGATCTAGATCTGTAATGTCAAGTGATGACGTGAAACTTGATGAATTCCGACAACGATTGCGTATTCTCTTTAAAACCACAAAAGTACCTGCTAATGGAGAAGCTACCGCTTCGTGACCTACGTTTCGGGGTACGACTACGAGGTCTGAGCGGTAACGGTGATCTCGATGATCTTCGTTTCGACGGTGGACTGCGAGATCGACTAATGCGAGATGTAAATGGCGATCTACGACTAAAAGAGCGCGATCTCGATCGAGTATAGCTACGTGATCTAGATCGTGTTCTGCTTCTTCTTCTGTGCTTTCCCAAACGTCGATCTCTTTCGTCTTTCTCTCTAAGCATACGCTCAAATGCCTCCAATGGATCATCGATAATACTGAAAAAGATAAGAGTATCCATGATAATGATGCAATAAAAATATTTAATATATTTTGATTAAGATTAATATGAAAAATTAACTTACCCAGGTGGATTTCCATTGTGTATGCTTCTACCTAAACCTGGTGGTGGTGGTTGCAAATTTCTATATCCCACTAAAACAAAATGTATTTAAAATAAAATATATACCAAAAATGTAATAATAATGAGTTACACACAAAAAAAAAAAAAAAAAAAAAAAAAAAAAAATAAAGCAAATTATTTAATAAATATAAGTAAATATAATTGTTGGAAACAGTATTTACTTTTAAAAGTACTATTGAGATATATGTATATGCAATCAATAAAGATTATAAATTGTAAATTCATAATTAATTTCATATATAATATATGATAGCCATATAGTGCTATATGGTTTGAATATCGATACTTGATCACATTTAAGCACATATTTCAAGATGAAATATGAATCAATTTCAAAAATAAAAAATTAGACATACAAAATGTATAACTTACTTTATTTTAAAACAAACACTTTTTTATTTCTATTTTCCATTAAAAGTAAAAGCATCATTTTATTTATATAATCTGATAAATTTGGCAAATTAAACTTACTGTGGTGCAGCCCTCTCATTGGTCTAGGCGGCCCATTGTAGTTTCGAGGTGGTTGAGACGGCCGATATCCTTGCTGTTGGTAAGGAGGTCTATCATATCTCGGTGGTCCATAATGAGAGCTCTGCTGATGTGGATATATCGGTATTCGATGATTCAAGTATGGATCCGGCAAAAGTGGGGGATTATGCGGGGGTACATTCGGTGGTGGTTGATTGTAATTTGGCGGCGGTATACGCTCCTCACCCGGTGGAAACGGCAGTAACGGTGGTTGATTGCCGGACGTGGGGACATGCAAATGCGGTTCGTCGACCTAAATATTACAGAAGTGTATGATAATAAAATTAATGCAAACGTTAAAGTAATGATTTTTATCTTCAAATGTAGAAAACGCTCGCTCACCGTTGGAGTGCCCGCGCGGTCCTCGTTAGATCTACGTATTCCGCTATCATAATGCATAGCAGGCGGGTAATGTCCATCATCCGCTAGATGACCTTGATAACCTTTGGAAGGAGGTGGGTTCATTAAATGAGGCAGCACCGCACTCGATGATGATGGATATTCACCGTGCTGAGAATGTCTGGGCGATAGGGATCGATTTCGGCTGCGATTCAGCGGACGTAAATTCTCAATCCTGCGACCACGTTCTCCACTTCTAGATTATAAATGGATAATTTAACAATTATTCACTGTCACAATACCGCGATATAAATTCGATAGTGTTTCTTGCATTTTCTCGCGAAACCGCTTACCTCTCACGATGTCCTCCATCTCTGCTAAAACTTCGTCGACGCTCCCTCGATTGACGTTCCCCGGCATACTCATTGTCCCGTTCTTTCTTATCACGACTAGGAGGATCACTTCGTTCGCGTTCTCTCTCCGGCGAACTTACGATAGCAGGGATCGGAAGTAAAGGCTCTGTCCCTGGAGGAGGAGGCACCTCAGTTTCCTCGTCAGTTGTTAGTTTTGTTACCGAATCACTTTGCAAATGCGATTCTGAAGTGGATTCAGGCAGAGCTGTCAGAAGCACACATCACGTATGATTAGGCGAGTCAAATCGGTGATTAAAGCCCGCTAAAGAGCGGATTGCGATGCATAATGACACTTCGAATTACGGCACGTAAAGACGTACCACACTGTTTGAGGTTATGAGCTTAAAATTGTCAGCTGGCCAATACAAACTCGAAATATATCGTCAACAAGGTATGATATAGCACGAAATTAAGCAGCAATCGATCGCATTTCATCGCAATGAAGCCATGTTTCTAAATATTATGCGCCATGTGAATCAAAAATGCCAAAGCTAAATTAGTTACATACTCCAATATAATGGCGCCTGTCTTTCTTTCTCTTTCTCTCTCTCTCTCTCTCTCTCCCTCTCTCTCTGTCTTTCTCTTCTGTTTATGAGAATATCGTACGAAAAGGTAGAAAGTTTAACTTGTTCAAGTTCAAATTGTAAGATGTAGATATATATAATATAAAATACATGACGTTAGATATAATATAAAATAAAGTTAAATATAATATCAAATAAACTTTCATATAAGAACTATGTTACTTGTTTGATAATATAATTAAATAAAGTTTCATATAAGAACTATGAAATGAGAGATCAATAGTTGTTTTTGTTTTAATGTTTATATTTATACTAGCTTTTGAATAAGGAAATTTTTTTTGTTTTATTTTATAATATAGTTCAAGAAGTCTAAAATATTATGCAAACATCAATATGTTCATCAATATCTGAATATGAGTAAAATTATTTAATTATATTTATGAACAAAAGTTTGTAAATAATATTCAATTAATAATATATATGTGCCTCTGTTTATAAATTATTTCATATGTATATACTTTATAATAAAAGAAATAAGGAAAATCACATTTTATGTAATGTTATATGATTAAATTAGTTTAATTAATAATAATGTAATAATTCTCTGTGATTTTTTAGGTGCTAATTTCAAATATACAAACCTTTTGATCTTATTAGTAATATATACATATATAAAAATACTGCTACAATATTTAACATAAAATAATGTAAAAATATTATTAAGAGAACTTTAAAATTAATAAACTCTTACTGAATATTATCATATATGTATGTATAGATATAAAATTTTCATATAGTTATGTACTGTATTCCTTCTCAATTTCAATTATTATAAATTAATACATTATACAAAATATAGCAAACAAACTTTTTTGATTATGTGATTGAGTAGACTTTTTAAATAAAATCTCTTTCCTCTCTGTATATTATTTAATAAATAATTTTTTTAACTTTAATGTATTTAACATTCTATATATATATATATATATATATATATATATATATATATATATATATATATACATACTACAATCCAAACATGATTAAGTATGTACTAGTTTCATACAATTGTTAGCAAAGTGACACATGCTGTCATACACTAATTTCACATTGGGACTCTATATGTATAGCAAAATATAATTATTGAATCAAATCTAAGATAAGTAAGTAGTATAATTATTGAATATAATTATTGAATATAAAACTTTGTACAAGATATAGTAATTTTGACTGCATTAATATATTTAGAAATATGTATTATTGTATTACATACTTGGATCTAGTTTTATTTTTCTTTTTAAAATTATATGTACATCAGAACACTAACATTAGTTACCAAAAAACACTTACTGGTTGATGTCTGTGGCTGCAAACTGGAGGTGGCAGTTGGGAAATGTTGCGAGGCAGATTCAAGATTAGTGGGTTGCGATTCCACAGATTCTTGTGATGGTACATTAGAAGTAATGGACGATTGTATAGTTTGAACTTGAGAAGGTACTTGACTCGCAGTTTGCTGCGCTTCAACTTTTGGTTGATCCGTTGGTGCAGCGGATTGTCCACCACTTTGAATAGGAGGCCGATAAGTTTGTCTTTTGGCATAACCAGTTTCATTCTTAAAATTCATTACTGCATTACGTAGGAATCGATTTGGAATAAGAGTTTCCGGCGATACATCTTTCTCGTTACAATCCGGACATTCGTGTTCTTCAGATTCTAATAGAAATGTGCGAATACCTGTCATACAAGAGAAATATACAGATATAAACAAGATAATCTTACATAGTTAAGTGTAGTTAGTAGATAAGTGTAAAAAAAATATGCATTAATAATTTGTAATTTATGATAAAAGATTTACATTCATCACAAAAGGAATTTCCACAACATGGAATCATCACTGCATCAGTCAGAAGATCTTTGCAGATATTGCATAACAAATCCTCTGGTATCTCTGGTTTCTCTATCACAGGTTCTGGATCTTGTGAAAATGGTGGTCGTTCCTTCTTGCCTTCTTTGTAAGCTTGACTAAAGACAGAAAAAGCAGTGATAAATGTATATACAATGTGCATTATGTATATGTATATGTATATGTATATGTATATGTATATGTATATGTATATATATATATATATATATGTATATATATATATATACATATATATATATATTTATAATTAAAACTTACTGATCAATAGCAGGAACAGCATAGTGTCCTGTAGGTGTCATCATAGCACCAGGTACCAAAGGCCCCTCAACAGGTACCATAAAACTTCGGGGAATACCTGTACTTTTTTTTATTTCAATTGGTTCCTGATTTGTACCTAATGGACAATTTTTAATCCAATGTCCAGGTTGATGACATTTATAACAACGATAATTTGCAGGTACATCACCAGTCTGATTGGCACCACGAATTTTCATATAACTATTTAAATATTATATATATATATATATATACATATTTATATTGCAATAAGTTGAGTAATAAATTATGCCTACTAAAATAATAAATATAAAATTGTATACTTTGAGGGATCATAGTCTTGAGTTGATTGTGTCATCATTGCACGAATTTTATCTTCCTCTGAACCATCTAATCTAGTGAGATCTACAGCTCTATTTAAATTAGCTTCATCCTTTAAATTACTAAATGGAGGAGTTTCATTTCTATCCCACGAGCGTTTTTGTTGTATTGTTAATGGAACTCTTGCAACAATAAGGCTAGTATTTTTAGCAATTAATGCATTATCATCCGTATAATCTATGAAAGATAGTATAGTTATTGAATATTATATGACTAAATATATTATGAATATTCTATTATACAGATTATAATATTAATATAAATATAGTTAATTATCAAATATATAATCTTGCGAGCTAGAAGTAAAAAACAATTAACAATAAAATAAGATATTTGCCTTCCTTCGTTTGAGCATTTGTAATTTGTAAATCAAAATCTGTATTTTTGCCAATACGTTTCTGATGAAATATAGCCTTTTTCAAATCTGCTACTGAAATATGTAGTCCATCAAATGATACAGTGTCATAATCCAAAGTAGATTTAAATTTGTAATGTACAGACATTGTTATCACTTAAGAAGCCTGAAAATGTATATAAGATTATAATTATCAAGCATTATAATATTTGCAAGATAAATAATTGTGAAAAAAACATTATATAAAAATTTTAATTTCTTCACAGAAATAAGTATGATATAATATTTAATATAAAATATTAAAATTGTATTGTGTTAATCTAAAATCTTGTAACAAAAGTATAAAACACAGAAGAGCGTAACAAAAATATACATAAAAAAACACACTGACGCAACACGTCGTACTATATATACGTAAATAAAAAAAAATAAAAGTTTCAGCCAAAAAAATACACATTGTGGCGTATTTTAATCTTATATTTACATTATAATACGCGATACATATTGCACATTTCAACAAAAGGGTCGTCTCTCTATCTCTCTCTCTCTCTCTTTCTCTCTCTCTCTCACTCTCACTCTTAAAACCACTACCAAATTATACAACGCATACGTACGAACGACACACAACATACCTCCTCGCGAGAGCAGTCGACGATGATCGCAAGTGGACAATGCATGCGGATCGAATGAATTGCAGATTCACGAGGACGAAAAATGCTCAAGACGCGAAAAAGGTTCCACGGAGAAAGACACAGCGATTAGGTTAAATTGAAACGGCGAATGACGCTCGACCGCGACAACGCGGGCTTCTAGCCTAGCAGCCGCGACGTAATGTCAGCAATCGCCAAATGTGCGAACTTGGTACAAGTGGGTACAAGCGAGTACTCACTGCGTGAAGACGCCCAGCGGTAGTCTCGCAGCGTCAAAGGGCGAGCGGCAACGGCAGCTGCTTTGACGACGTTACGAGCACAAATACATGAGCGTAAGTGCAGTACGGTGTCGAGGATTCAAGGTTACGTTCGAAAATCTACTCGTAAAAGTAGAGCTTGATCGACCAATCAGGACAAAGAGCACGAGGATTTCTTCATTCCGATTGGCTAATCGAGCGCTACTCTGTCGAGTAAGATTTTCGAACGCATCCCAAGTTACACGACGAGCGACGAGTGCGGAGCTTCGTCGACAGACGAACCATAGGTTTTCATTATAACCTATATAATTTTATCAATGACGACGAGATGAAACGATAATATTCGACTTTGAATATAAAAATCCTCTAATTGGAAACTTGATATAAAGCTGCAATTTATTATTAATTTATCCATTTTGTATAATTGTTCATTTTTCATAATTTGCGCTATTTTTTTTATTGACCAATCGCCGTAGATTTTATTATTTTGATTGATCAATCAAATGCTTGCAACACTTATAGCATCAAAATGAACTAGCTCAAGTATTATGCTCACAGCAAATTATAGCATGTTTTTTCAGCGATTCCTTATCATATATGAACCAAAAAATCTTTTGTTCATGTTTTCACACTTATTTGTCATGTATAATTTAGAATAAGAAAGCAAATGTAAGACAAAGCATTTGCATTCAATATATATATTAGAAAGAAGAATGTTTATGAGAAGAAAATATATCTTAAAATCCTTAAAAATAAAAAAAAAGATCAATTTTGACAGCATTAGAATAGGAAGAATCGATTGTATTCAATCGCATTAAAAATTGATTTTATTATGAAATTTAATTATCTAATAATGTATGTTAGTTGTGTATAGAATCAAAACCAATTTATTACTTTTTATGCGAAATGTACAATTTTAATTATAAATATTTATTACCAGCGCGCGCAGAGTTTTTATATATATATATATATATATGTGTATCACTTCATAATTATTGGTATCATTATTTTAGCTTCTTTATTTATGTCTGACAATGATATTTTTATTTTTCTTTTTATCAGGTTCGACCTGATCAGGAATTATCACAATGAAAGTCGCCCTATGCGCGATTCTCTCTTAATACTATACTATACTTTAACAATTAAATGGAAGCGTTAAAAAATTATGAGCCACTGCAGCCAGAGAATACACATACAGATGAGTATCTAATTTCTTATAGGTAAACATCTGCTTAAATTTAATTTTAAGCATTTGTTCAATTCATAGAAAGCAAGAATATATATTAGTAATACATGTGCGTCTGCTGAGTAATGTATATTTGTATATTTGAAATGTAAAAATTTAATAGGTAAATGCTGACACAGAGGAAATTTTTAATTTTACAATAAATCCATATAAATTTACTATGCTGTTGCTATAAAAA
Source organism: Anoplolepis gracilipes (assembly GCF_047496725.1). NCBI lineage: Eukaryota > Metazoa > Arthropoda > Insecta > Hymenoptera > Formicidae > Anoplolepis > Anoplolepis gracilipes. Next base: position 4,503,014 of record NC_132974.1, read on the forward strand.
CTATTTCTTTTTATATAAAAGATTCAATAAAAGTGTATTATTGATATAATTTATAATATATTCAAAGGGCAAAATTTTTTAAATTGTTTAAAATAGAATGACTGAACGAAATAATCGCGTAAAATATAGTAAATAAATATATATTCAATAGTAGTGCAATATATTATCACTCTACATTTATATATGTGTAATATATAAATAATAATTTAGTAATTTAAAAATATATATCGCGCGCGTGCGCACGTATATTGCGCGATGTATATTTCACATCAAATCCTCTGCATTAGCATAATTTTAAAATCTAAATCGTACTTTCAAGCCTTGGTATCTCTATATTGTACCTGTTGTATCAGGTACTGCGGACAAAAGGACGGTGAACATTTTTAAGCACGATACTTCTGAAAATATCTTGCAGAATGTCGATTCTTTTTCATTCAGGCTCACATTGGGATAGAAAATTATAGAGATAAGATCGCAGTACAAATATATATCTTCTTGTTGAAGCCATCAATATCTTGATTTTTCATTAATTTCTTTCAATACTAATTCGATAGAGATCTCCCTGGTGTCTCAGAAAGACATGGTACTATATACATGTATATAGACAACCTCGCAAAATCTAAAAAGGGCTTCCTTTTTCTCTTAATAATCTACAAATCATTGTATCATTGTTCACTGTACTAATACTCAGCTAATATCCCTCCTTTTCTCAGCACGTTATCAAGGCTTTTTCTCCTTTAAATAAAGATAAAAACGAATAGAATAACTAAAATTAAATTGGTACATTTCCATTGTTTATAACATTGTTATAAATGTTAAAATTGCATCGAAATTTATATCGTGTCACATTATGTCAATATAAGTTTAGAACAAATTAATACCATGTATACATTATCTTAATTAAATATATATATATATATATATATTGTATATATGTATATATACATATAGTTAAAAGAAAATGTTTGAATCTTTGTGTAATGGAAGATATTTCATTCATCTTTACATTTATGTTAACTTTTAATGGTATTTTCAAAAAATGTAAGAAATATTGAAGTATTATAATAGAAACTGTATATACTTGTACACACTGTATCACAAATTTGGATTGTGAGAATTCTGTCTAAACTTGTCCTTATGTAAAATTACATTTTTCATATTTCCCTGCACAAATTCCTTTGAACAGAATCTTCTCAAGATGTTCATTATAGTTTTTCAGAAGAAATTTTAGTTTAAATACGGAATTTATAGCAAAATTGTTCTAGTTAAATATTTTCTTTTTTATATAAATGTTAACAAAATTATTAAAATAATGCAGAGATAAACTTTTTGATTTATAACTTATTGTGTTGATGTTCTACATTAAGTAATTTTATATGTTATATATATATAAAATTTTGACAATTTGATAAAATTTCTTTCTTTAGCTGCTTAAAATTTCAAATTGGGAGAAAAACTATAGTAACACAACCACATATTATGGATTATTATATCAGTAAACTAAACAAAATAAACACTAGTTATTATTATATCAATATTTACCATTTTTTTCATATCCATTCCAATATTTAGTCTTTTTATTATCTATTAGCAATATTTGTTTTTTTTAAAGCTGCAGTTTTATTTATTACTATATCAAACTTTTTTTATATCTTTTCTAAATTCTTATGTGATTAATGATAATTACATGAAGAGATATTGATATTTATAACATAAAAATGTTCTACATATCACGAAATTTCTTGTGAAAGAAATAAAAAATCTTATGTAGTTATGCATAATGATTAGATTATAGTGTTATGGTCAAACAAAGTGTAAAAATACAACTTTATGATAAATGTATACTTTGTTCTTACAAAAAAAACTACATAATAATATGTAATTTGCTGTCAGTATGTTAAAATAACAATATCGAGATTCCTCGCGTACTTTTTCATAAATGTGTATGTGTGTGTATGTATGTGACAAAACATAATTAAATAATATTATATTAAATAAATTCTATTTACATTAGGAAAGAGAATGCCAAATATAAACAAAATGACGCAAATATTAACAAATATAAGATCTTTTAAAGTAATAATCAAGAATATAACTTCCTTGATACTAATAAGAATAAGAGGTCGATCATTTCTTAGAATAATGCCATTTAGACGATCCTGTTCAAAGGTCGAATTTAAGACAATATTTTTCTGCTTCACTTATTATTGTTATTTTCCTTCAAATATGAACATTAATCTTTGTCGATAGAAGAATTTTTCATAATATCATCTTTAGTGACATTTTGGTTCATTTGGTCATTTTCATACTCCACAAAATCATCGAATAAACTTGGCCATGCCTCTGCATCATCGTAAGCACCAAGATCGTCGCCAATACTTTCAACAAAGTTTAGAAACATATGCCAAGTATCTTTAGGTATCGCTCGGATATGATGGCATTTGAGAAAGTTAAGCCATCTTATCAAGATCGGAGGTTCACGTATCGTGAAGACAAGTTTCCAAAGATCGATTGCCATGTCAGCCGGTAAAATTCTTTGACCAGACGTTTGGTCAAGACCAAATTGGAATGTGAATCGATAGAGATCTTTGAATAACTCATTATTGACCGTCAATTCCTGAACAATCTCAGGCAACCGAACCTGTATACCACGTATACTGTCGACCTTCATAAGCTTTAATCCTTTGATAAATTCTTGGCGGGTGAATTGGCACATTTGCTTTGCTTTTAACTTCCATGCAAGCACAAGAACTTTAAATTCATCAGGTGATAATTGTAAATCATCACAGAGTCTTTCTATACCATCAGCTAATATCGCATCTTCATGAGGATCCTTAAAAATAAATATGTAAAGTATTAATCATATTTATGTTATATAGCTTGCTTTTTCTCTATAATCTTATAAAGTTATTTGTATAATTCTAGATTATTAAAATAATTATGTTCGACATGTTTTTTTAATCATATATTTTCTATATATGTATTTCTATGCAAATTAACATGTATCTTCTGTACCTTATATTGGTCAAAAAGTGCGTTTAGTTTGTTCTCCGATGGTTCCTTTTGTTGCTTAGGTTCAGTAGTTAAATTAAGACCAGATGATGTACCAGATCGTCCTAGTGGTTGTAATCGCGCATAAAATCCTCGTGGCAAACGTAGGTTATTTTGTACACTAGGCACAGGTCCACAATTATCTGAGCCTACATTATTAAATGTAGATAGTGTACTTATAGATTTTTTATTCCCATTTACATATGTTTCAGGCACAAAAGGACCAGATTGTTGGCAAGAATTTGGGAACAAACCTCTGAGTTCCATTGTTTCTATAAAATATAATGAAATTTTGAATGTAGAGCTATCTAGAGAGCAGTTACACTTTGAGAATTAAGTACATGAACAAAATAATCTATTATATCAGTTTTCAATAAATGCAGAATGTAATTACATTTAAAAAATTAAAATTTTTACAATATTGTCTGTCAAATATAGTAAGCGGCATTTAATGCACTCTTATAGTATACAATATAAAATCTATGATTATAAAATGAATATATTAATACAATAAATTGATACAATAATATAATAGCATTGAATGTACCGTCTTTATGTTCCAATGCAATTGATTGATTGGTATCGGTTGATGGTGGAAGTGGCACCTTAAAGCACGAGAAACAGTTTCCCATTGATGCTGACCGTACTTGACATCAAAGATGATTATCCCATGCATCAGTATTTCAGTCTTACATTGGCAGTCTTGATGGAAAGCTGAAGAACAATAATATACGTCAGATTATTATTATTTATTCATAATCTATATTAAGTTCAATATTTTTGCTTTATCATTAACAGAGTTCACTTTAAATAAACAGACGTATAACAATATAACATTCAGATAATATATCAACAACAATAGGATAAATCATATTATAACGTTAAATATAGGATAACAATTAGAACCAAACTGACAAAAACCGAATGACATGATAATTTGCAGGTATTCAGGATTAAAAGATCGTTTGTTTGACTCGTTCGTAAATCTAAGAAAATTTCGTCGACAATTTTGACGCATCAAGTATGTACTTGTCAAAACAAGATTACAGGGAAGGAGTAGGAGAATCGTGCGAGCGAGAAGGCAAATTCCGTGGAGAGTAGGGAATGAGTCACGCGCGCGAAATTGCTAATAAAAGGAGAGGGGAGGTAGAAACAAACTAAAGCAGAAAGAAATTAATTAAATGTAAAGAGGCAGCCGGCGGCGATACCTTATTATTGTTATAAGACGGTTCTTCGACCGATCCGAGCGTCGCGATGATTGTTACGTCTCAACCAAGACCTGCCGCGAAACAATACCTCGCCTCGACAGCATTCAATCCTCGCAGCAGCAAGGAAATGCAGAGGGATGCTCCCGGACGTGTTGTGCGTGCGTGTGTACTTGCGTTTGTTTTCTGAAAAAAAATCGCCAGAATCAACGGGAGGACGCCGCGCTACTCCCGATATCCCCGGACATTTTTCCTACGCGAAGACGAACGCCCGGCGGTAGGATTCGGCCTAGCAGCCGAGTCTGCGTCATTTGCGACGATGCTGTGACGGAGCTATGTGACCGCGCGACGTCGACGACGACGACGGTGACGATAAGGACGATCTCATTCCAAGCGCACAGCGTTCATCCACAATCCCAATCACAGCAGTCGACACAACACGTTCACCACCATTCACCACCAAACGATCGTCCTGTGAAAACACCGCGACGAAGACATTCCTCGTGTCTCAGATCTCAGTGTGTCACAGATAAGAGAAAAGATCCCTTGGTCTCGCGACTGACAGATGGCTAGAGATATTTGTCTCGCCTGCGCTTTATGTTGCACATACATATACGTAATGTCAGCCAATCGGCGCATTATAATAAAGTTGCGTTCGAAAATCTAAGCTCCGTAAAGTTCGCCGAACCACTTTGATTTTTTTATAATTAAAATGATTGGTTAAATTTTAATCTCAATTTTTAACACAGTCTTAAAAAAAAAAAAAAAAAAAAAAGAGCAAAACATTTCTTTGTTCTGATTGGTCAATCGAACTTTATTCCGACAATTAAATTTTTGAACGCAACTAAAATCTCCTAGGGACATTTTTATATGAATCTAGTGTTTTTTTTTACTCTGTTGACACTTGATGTCGCAATGAGAAAATAAATATGGCAGATTCGAATCGGTAAAATCGCATGACAGCTGATAGTCGCATAAGTGCGATCAGCGGAAGCGTTATCTGAGATTATCGCGGTGCTATGGGAACCACATTACGAAGAGATAATTTTTTCTGCATTGTTTCGATAGTTGACGATCACCGTTCTTGTTGCAAATACAAAGTGATTTATTATTGAAATTTCTTCTCGGTATGTAAATCGATTGAAATGCAATTATTGTTAACAAATCCGCAAACTGTAGATCAACGAATAATAGTCATTGTTAAAGTTTATAAATAACATATTTATTAAATGTCGAGGAATAGCTTTTTGTTAGCTTAATTTATTGTTTCAGATATATATAATATGTGTGTACTTTTGTTTCTTTCATTAAAATTTTACACATATGTAAAAAAATATATACCTACTTTGAGAAGTTTAACTTTTTTCTGCAGTACATATTGCATTATATCATGTAATACTTTTGAAGAGATTTCACAGTTTTATATATATATATATATATATATATATATATATATATTTTTTTTTTTACAGATATTAAACAATTTTACGATTCTATATCTTTGTAAAAATATAAATTATGTTTCTAATGTTATTTATTTATAATAATTATTAATAATATGTTATTTAATTATATATATTAGGCTAATTTGATATCACAGCCAGATAATACATTGCACAATTCCAAATTAAAATCTAATATCAATCTAATATCAATAAGATTCAATGCTTTTGTAATAAGAATTGCAAATAATTGAAATATTAAAGAAAAGTTCTATGTTTTCAAGTTTTGATGCAATTTTAAGTATTATAATTTATTGGCTATCTTATATAATTTGATATTTGATCATGTTCATAACCTACTTTTAAAGTGATTGTTTTATTAGAATAACTATAAAGAAACATAATTAAAAGCGTCATAATCTATCTCTTAAAAAAAAAAAATTATTAATTTACTTATGGTTCAAATTCATTTGAATCAATCTTGAAACAAATAGTATAAAAAAATTTATTTTATGTATTATAATATTAACTTAATAAACTTTTTATTCAATCTTTATCTGCAATATATATTACGATACATATCTTCATATCATTATAAATAACATTTCATAAATCATATATGTATGTACAAAATATAAGATATGATATATATCATATATATATATATATATATATATATATATATATATATATATATATATAAAATCTTATATTTTATATTAATATTAAATTAAATTTGACTAACAGGTAATACACAATGTCGAAATTACCACGTATTACTAGATCCTTGCGCATGTTTACTTCTCTTGAGCGCAGAGAACCATTAGACGCTGAATCAAATGATTTAATGAGAAAAAGGCAAGAAAGGCAAGAACAAGCAAAAGAATTAAAAAGGTAAATTAAAATTTAAAAAGATAGATTTTGTATTTGAAAGAGAATTTATAGAGAATGTTTAATTCTTTTAAGACAGTTGTGATATATTGTATAAACCAAGCAACTTCTAAGTTTGCAGATCAATAAACTCCTGTCTCTTTCTTCTTTCATTTTGATTAATATAATGTTTTGATTCGAAAAATTAAAATAATCAGTAAAATAAAATTAAATTTTTGTTTATTTTTTTTTTTTTTTTTTTTTTTTTATGATTAGCAAAAAGCATGATTTTACAATAAAGAATAATATGTGTTTCATGTATCTAATTATGTGGCATTACTATAAGAAATATAAGATACAGTTTTTGCAACATCTTGGTAATTTTACAAATTCATATATTATAGCACTCTTGATTGGCATGACATATGTAAAAGTGCATCTAAAGATCTTATGGTACATCTGTTAGCATTGAAAGATGTTGTGCAACAAGTTTTAAGTGAGTATTAAAGATAAAACACTTGTCTCTTATTATTAATAGATATAATTTTCCAAATTAGTTTCGTTAATTAATGAAGTAGTATACATTTTTTTTTTCACATAATATACAATTATGAGATATAAATTTGGAAAAAATATTGTATTTAATACTAATTTTATTTTTTATTGTAAATATTTTATAATTTTTATTTTCCTTTTATTTCTTTTTTTTCAGATGATGAATCTCCAGATGTCATAAATGAATTCACAGTTTATGTATTACGTTTATTAATCCAAGATGAAACCTTAACGCGAGAAAGATATAATATGCTTGGGCAAAAAGTAGGACATCTGACATTACGTTCTGCAAATAATATGATGCAAGTATGTATTCTTATAATTTATATCAATCTATGTCATGTCATTGACTGCTTAATTTTATATCTACTTAATTCTAATCAGATAATCACAAAAATTCAAGAGCAATGTTATGAGGAAGTTATAGTATTATTAATAGAGTCTAAAGAAAATATGGACATTTCCAATCCGCGTACTTTTGGTGTAAATATTCCTTACAATCAAGCAAGAGTTGTATGGCCTAACACCAATGGACTTCACAATATGTCTACACAAGGGATAAATTCAAGTACTGATAAATTTACAATGATGATACATGACACAACATCTTCAATACAGAAGAAATCTGCTGTAAGTGACATATGGATATGGATAAATTAATCTTTTTCAATTTCTTTTTCCATTTTGTTAATTGCAGTTTGACAAAGCAACATTTACAAAAGGATTAAAAAATTGTTGCAAAGTTGTTGCAATGTCATATCACGATTTTGGAATGGCAATAGTGGATAAACTAAAGAATGTACAAACTGAGAATATACAAACAGAATTATTTGATATGTTAGGTTTCGAACATCTAGAATTTATCGAATACATTATTGAACATCAGAAAGCCATTGTATCGACATATTCATGTTCAAAAGTGCCCAAGAGATTTCAAACCATTGCACAGGGACCTATAATTAGTGGTCAAGTAACTGTACAATCCGAAGTGGAAAAGCAGTTATGTAAACAAGTACGTAAGGAAGAGAAAAAATTAACTAAAATGGCAAATAAACGAGACGTTAAATCGGAAGATCAGGAAACTGAATTTATTCCAGTCGAACTTCGACTTAAGAGACAAGAGGCTTTGACAGCTATGCATGCACCATTGTTTCCTAAAAAAAATACACTGAACAGAGGTATACAGGAACATTATCCATTTGTATTTGATTCTACAGCTAGTGCTAATCAAGCAAGTTTTGTATCGGGGCAAAAGTTAATGCTAGCGGAAGATGTTAGAAGAGAAAATAATGATCTCTGTGAAGAAGTGCAGATACCAGCACCAAAAAAGGAAGATATTAACGTTAATATAGATACTGTATTGATATCTTCTCTAGATGAAATTGGTCAAATGGCTTTTAATGGCATAATGTCACTAAACAAAATTCAGAGCATAGTTTTTCATGCGGCATATAATACCAACGAAAACTTACTGATTTGCGCGCCAACCGGAGCTGGAAAAACAAATGTAGCAATGTTGACTGTGGTGCATCAATTAAAACAAAATATTCAAGACGGAGAATTGCAGAAAGGTCAATTCAAAATAATCTATATCGCGCCCATGAAAGCTTTGGCGGCAGAAATGACAGTCAATTTTAATAAAAGACTCGGGCCTATGGGCGTGTGCGTTCGTGAACTGACCGGTGATATGCAGCTGACGAAACAGGAGATCCAACAGACTCAAATGATAGTAACCACGCCAGAAAAATGGGACGTTGTGACGAGAAAAGGTACGGGTGATATCTCCCTCACTAGTATTGTGAAATTGTTAATCATTGACGAGGTACATCTACTGCATGGTGACCGAGGACCCGTGGTGGAAGCGCTAGTTGCAAGAACTCTGCGTCAGGTAGAATCATCGCAAAATATGATTAGAATAGTCGGTCTGTCCGCCACGTTGCCGAATTATGTGGACGTTGCGCGATTTCTTCGCGTTAATCCTAGGAAAGGATTATTCTACTTTGATCATCGCTTCCGGCCGGTACCTCTCAGTCAGACTTTTATTGGCGTGAAGGCTATCAAACCGCTACAACAAATGAACGATATGGATCTCGTATGTTATAATAACGTTATAGAGATGGTACGTCAAGGTCATCAGGTCATGGTATTCGTGCACGCGCGAAACGCTACCGTGAGGATGGCGAATGTGTTAAAAGAACTAGCATTGAAGAATGGTACACTTAAATATTTTCTATCAGAAGGACAATCGAAACACATGAACAAGGCTTTTGTCAAATCGCCTAATAAGTTTCTCAACGAATTGTTCAACAGTGGGTTATCGATACATCACGCCGGTTTGCTGCGTTCAGATAGAAACTTGGTCGAGAAATATTTCGCTGACGGTCTAATCAAAGTGCTGGTATGCACCTCCACGCTGGCTTGGGGTGTAAATTTGCCCGCTCACGCAGTTATTATACGAGGAACTGAGATCTACGATTCGAAACACGGTTCCTTCGTGGATCTAGGCATACTGGATGTCTTACAAATTTTCGGCCGCGCCGGTAGGCCGCAATTTGACACATCGGGTCATGCGGTGATTATAACGTCGCACAATAAATTGTCTCATTATCTGTCACTACTGACGAATCAAATACCGATTGAGAGCAGTTTTATTACGTATTTGGCCGATAATTTAAACGCCGAGGTAGCGTTAGGTACAATATCGAATGTGCCGGAAGCAGTCGAATGGTTGAGCTACACTTATCTGTTCGTACGAATGAGATTAAACTTTCAGTCATACGGCATGGTTTATCAAACCCTCCAGGAGGATCCCAATCTCGAAAAGAAACGAAAAGAACTCGTGGATGTCGCGGCGAAAGCGTTAGACAAAGCGCAGATGATTAGATACGATATGCGTACCGGTGATCTCAGCGCAACCGACTTGGGTCGTATCGCGAGCCATTATTATCTTAAATATGACACAATCGAGATCTTTAATGAACATCAGAAGCCTATCATGACCGAAGCAGAAATTTTGGCAATGATTACGCGTGCTCAGGAATTCAACCAACTTAAGGTGCGAGAAGACGAAATGAAAGAGCTGGACGAATTGATGCAACAGTGCCAGATAATGCCACAAGGTGGTGTAGAGAATGTCCATGGCAAAGTCAATATATTGCTACAAACGTATTTATCCAGGATTCGCGTGAATACAACGTCATTGATATCTGATCTGGCATATGTTACGCAGAATACCGTGCGAATAACCAGAGCACTATTTGAGATTATGCTCAGGCAGAACAACCCGATAATGGCGGGACGACTGCTAGAGATGGCGAAGATGTTTGAGGCACAGCAATGGAATTTCCTAACGCCGTTGCGCCAGTTCGACTGTTTATCTATGGAAGTTATTAACAAGATCGAGCAGCGGGATATCACGCTTTATCAGTTACAAGAAATGGACGTAAGGGAAGTTGGTAGTCTTTTGCGAGATGAACGGGCGGCGTTATTGGTGAAAAAGTGTTGTCACGAACTGCCCGTATTAGACATGAAATATAGTTTACAGCCTATTACGCGCACCGTTTTAAGAATACGGCTCAAGCTGAGTCCGCAGTTTCGTTGGAACGACAAGGTTCATGGAAAAAGTTCGCAGGCCTTCTGGATTTGGATCGAGGATCCAGATAATAACTTTATTTATCATCACGAATACTTTATATTAACGAAGAAGATGGTTTATCAGGATCTCGAACAGGAACTCGTGATCACTATACCGTTGTCCGAGCCGTTGCCAACTCAATATCTAGTAAAAGCCACAAGTGATCATTGGCTCAATTGTGAGGATACAATTCCGTTGTCTTTTCATAATCTTATCTTGCCGGAGACTCATCCGCCGCACACAGATCTATTGGAATTGCAACCGTTATCGATAACTGCTTTGAAGAATCCGGTTTTCGAAAGCCTGTACAACTTTTCTCACTTTAATCCCATACAGACACAAATCTTTCATTGCTTATATCATACCGACAACAATGTTTTGCTCGGTGCGCCGACAGGTTCGGGGAAAACGATCGCGGCAGAGATTGCCATGTTCCGTGTCTTCAAAGAGTATCCCGATCAGAAAGTCGTTTATATAGCACCCTTGAAAGCTCTGGTTAGAGAACGCATCAACGATTGGAAGATACGACTGGAAGAACGTTTAGGCAAGAGAGTGGTGGAATTGACCGGAGATGTATCACCCGATATTAAAATAATAGCCAGTGCAAATGTGATTGTCACGACGCCCGAGAAGTGGGACGGTATCAGTCGAAGCTGGCAGACACGAAGTTACGTGAAGAAAGTTGCACTGATAGTGATTGACGAGATACACTTGCTAGGCGAGGATCGCGGACCAGTGCTCGAAGTGATTATCTCTCGGACCAACTTTATATCATCGCACACGCACAAAAAGGTTCGAATCGTCGGACTCTCAACTGCATTGGCTAACGCGATAGACCTGGCTAATTGGCTTAACATCGATGAAATGGGTCTCTACAATTTCCGGCCATCCGTAAGACCCGTGCCGCTGGAAGTTCACATTAATGGATTCCCCGGCAAACATTATTGTCCGCGAATGGCGACCATGAATAGACCGACTTTCCAAGCGATTAGGCAACATGCGCCTACCAGTCCTTCCCTCGTATTCGTATCTTCTCGCAGACAGACGCGTTTAACCGCCCTGGATTTAATCGCTTATCTCGCAGTGGAGGATAATCCCAAGCAGTGGTTACACATGCCGGAGGAACAGATGACCAACATTCTAGAGAATATAAAAGACCCGAATCTGAAGTTGATGCTCGCCTTCGGAATTGGTCTTCATCATGCCGGTCTTCAAGACAGGGATAGAAAAACTGTGGAGGAGTTGTTTGTCAATAACAAGATACAAGTACTAATCACTACAGCAACTTTAGCTTGGGGCGTTAATTTTCCTGCTCATTTGGTAGTGATAAAGGGCACAGAATATTACGATGGCAAGCTGAAACGTTACGTGGATATGCCAATAACAGATGTTCTGCAAATGATGGGACGCGCTGGCAGACCACAATTCGATAATTCTGGCGTGGCGGTTGTTCTCGTGCACGATTTAAAAAAGAGTTTCTACAAGAAATTCTTGTACGAACCGTTCCCCGTGGAATCTAGTCTAATGGAAGTATTGCCCGATCATATTAATGCCGAAATCGTCGCCGGCACTATCAAGACGAAACAAGAATTTCTCGATTATTTAACATGGACGTATTATTTCCGAAGATTAATGAAGAATCCAAAATATTACGACCTAGATGTTTTAAAACCTAAAGATATTAATAAGTATCTTTCAGAATTGGTAGAGAAGACCCTGAATTCGTTGATCGATTCACATTGTATTGATTACGATGAGGACGAGCAAGTTTTAGTTTCACTACCAATGGGAAAGATATCGTCATTTTATTATTTATCGCATAATACAATGTTGAAGTTCACGCACTCGCTAGAAGAGAATTTGACATTAAATCAATATCTACTTATACTTTGCAACTCGTACGAATATAATGAATTGCCTGTAAGGCATAACGAAGAATTATTAAATGAAGAATTGGCAAAAATGTGTCGTTACCCCGTGGATCAATATACCTATGATTCTCCACACACAAAGACATTTCTTTTGTTGCAAGCGCACTTCTCAAGGCTATCATTGCCGTGCACCGATTATAACACTGATTTGAAATCGGTGCTTGATCAAGCAATCAGAATAATACAGGCAATGATCGACACGGTCGCAGAACGTGGCTGGTTAACGAGCACGCTGACTATTATGCAATTGTTTCAAATGATCATTCAGGCACGATGGATGGATGAATCTGCAATTACAACATTACCGCATATAAAAAAGGAAGACTTACATTTATTTTCATCATTATCAATAGCTCTTCCGGCTTTGTGTTTTAACACGCGCAATCATTATAATAAACTCACAAAGGTTTTGTGCAGAGAATATTCAGAAGAACAAATACGCGAGGTAAGAGAATTCATTATAGAAGTATCAATTTCCTCATTGCCTATATTATAAAAGGCATATTATATTTATATTATTAAGTCAATAAGTTTTTTTTCTAGATACATGAAGTAATTAAAAATATGCCAATAATATCTGTTGATTTAACGCTGGAGAATTCATGGGATATCGACACTAAAAGGAGGAAAATATTGAAACAGAATAACAGCGAGTCTGTAATTATTCGACGGAATAAAGAATATACATTAATCGTTGGACTGAAAAGATTAAATAATTCCAAAACTTTAAAAGTGCACTGTCCAATGTTTTTAAAGGGAAAGGATGAAAGTTGGTTTTTGATATTAGGCGATATTCAGAACAAAGAATTATGGGCTCTAAAGAGAGTATCTGGAATAAATAACCAGTCAAAATATCATCAATTGCAATTTACTTCACCTAATAATTTGGGTAAAGTTGTCAACTTGTATATATTGTAATTCCATATTTTCTTCTCTCTTTTTTAAAATAAAAAATTGACAATTTTTTTTTTCAGGAATAACGAAATTAACATTCTTTTTGATTTCTGATTGCTACATGGGATTGGATCAGCAATACAATATTTCTTTAAATGTAACAGATTAAAAGTTTAACAATAATCGAACAGAACTAAGACTGAATAAAACACGGGTGATATTGCGTTCAATTACACAAGTCTTTATATTGATAATATAAGAGACAGAGGAACAAAATTAAAATCTTGTTAATATGTATATTAAAATGGTGTTAAGAAGCTGTAAGTATGTGCAAATGTAATTAGAACATATATTTATCGCAGGTTATGTATTTAGAAACACTTGTATATTTTTTCTTGCATAATTTTATTACACGTCTATGAAACAATATATAGGTATAGATTATACTCTACTTTTTTCATACAAATATAAACCTTATTACCTCAGTATATAAAGATAGAAAAAGCAACATGTGCAGGATCAGTTGTACAATTCCAATCTTTTTCCTTTTTCTTTTGTCATTATGAACGAGTAACTTTACTGCGAAACATAAATCGATTACTGTATACCATCCGTTTTAGTTCCTGTTCGAAATATGATTCTATATCATGGACCATTTACAATTTTAAAAAGTAATATGTACGTTGTGATGAAAAATTTGCAATTAATGTAAAAAAAAAGAAAAAAATAAACACACGTTATGAGTTTGAAGACTCACACGTATACATTTCAGTTATATGTACTGACCCCATTTCAGACTTACATCATATTACAATAATACAATAGATTATTCGATTTAATCTCCTATGCTTAGGTAACAATAGATTATAGAATAGGAAGGATATGAGATCATTCCATTGCTTTGTATAAAAAGAAAAAAAGAAAACAAATATATATTTTAAGTCCTAACTCTTGTATTGATATACCGATATTACAATACAAACGATATTGATACAAATTGTTCATGCTAAAGGCACAAAAGAGACTTTACAAAACATTTAAGAGTTTACTAGCAATTTAACACAATTTAGGACTTCACAATGAAATAAAATAATGCAAGGCAATTAAATTTCTTTCATATCAAACTTAACTTAATTGAGAGAACTGGAAAGTTGATTTCTAAATTACATGATTTTAAAAAGTAATATTATGTTAATACTTTTCAATATAAAAGTTCAATAATAATATATCTTTACACAATCACAATTTAAATTAATCTATATTAAACTAAAAAATATTTATTCTTAAAATTATACTAATTTGTATTATAGTTGAGACGAAAAAATTTAAGCACCACAAATCGTATTTTTATACTAGAAAGATTATTTAAATAATCAACTTATATAAGAAATTAACACTTTTGGTTTATATCTAATTATAATTTTGTTTATAAATAACAATATTCTCTTTTGTACCGATAGTTTGAAATTTTCTCTTTCAAACACGTGCACATTAGAAACGAACACATTTTACTACTATATATCTACCATATAGGTAGCTGTGTCAATAACCAAAGCAAAGAAATATTTAAGCTCCTTCCTATATATTGAAATCTGGAAGTACTGAATATCTCTTGTAAGTAATAAACCGAAATGCATTTATACAAATGATTTCAATAATGATACACTTTCCATTTGTTACATATAACGCAAGAATTAACACTTGCCCCGACACCTGTTGTGTAATAGCCACATAATACAAATAATGTTACAAATTACAGCAGAGTGTTAACTTTTCACTTTTCACCGTGTTCCTTTATCTTCCTTCTGCATTATAAAATCTTTCAACGCTGTGCCTCTAATCTTGTTTAATAATTTATAGAGAACCTTATTGTGTGTCATGCCAACCCACTTTAAGAAAATGTTTATATTCAGGTTGGTCAATAACCATACGCTCAAATTATTTATTTTTATCACTCAAGAACTAGGGAAGCACTAGCATAACTGACAGAACTGTCATTCATATTGTTACATTGACTACTTTGAGCATATTTCAAAAATTTCAAATTCATTCTTTGACCATTTGTATTTCCCTTGAGACTGTGAATGGCCTGCAAAAATAAAACATATATATATATAATATTATTTAGTAAAATTAAATACATACAGAATTTTTATACAATGCCTACATGTACACAGTTTATACCTGCAATAAAACACCAATCGGATGTCGGCCGCATATAGTATTACCATATTTCTTAAGATATTCAGTGAACATTGCAGGATTCAAAGTTTCTATTATGTCCATACCCTGACAAACATACATGTCCATACATTTAATGAAGACATATGGAATAAAAAACTCTTAAATATTCTTAAATTATGATAAAAAAAGATTCTTCTCTCTTGTTCCCCCCGAAATAAATTTAAAAATATATACCATTTTATCAAGGTTTTGAATAGATCTATGTATAGGTCCACATGATCTATCGTAGTAAGTATAGCGAAAACGTTGTCCCCAATGGCAGAAATCAGAGGAGATGACAAATAATGTTTGCGGATCGGCCATGTAAGGAGCTAACAGTCTTCCATAAAGCGCTTCTCTATCCGGGCTTAAGGATCCCACCAAAATTGGGATTATGGTAAATGAATCCTTAAATCTGTGTACACATATAAGACATCTCCACATGAGTAATGTTCTTATTTTTATTCATAATAAATAGAAATACAACTCTCACTTACTCTGCATTATTTTTCATCAATATAATTTTCCATATTCCGATTATATAATCGGGAATTAATTTATTTCTAAACGTACCCTTCCATAACTTTGGCGATGAACGGCAGCTGCATCTCAATGCTATGCTCTTCTTCATCTGTGTTCAGATCCATGCATTCGAAATGACCAGTTTCTTCAAGTTCTCTCCTCACTGTTAAATGTATGTACGTTAAACCTTTTTCAAACATTCTATTTGTATATAAAATGCTTATACATAACGTGGTTAATATTTTTTTGTTATATGAGAGCTAAGCAAATACTTTAATAGGCAGCATTAATGCAGAAATAAGAATAAGAATCTGCATATATGCACCTTGTTGATCAATATGTAGATCATACAACGGTGTTCGGTAAATGGAAGTCGAAGATAGGGCACAGCCTGGTAATCTCACATGATGAGAAGGCCCTAGAATAAATATCCTACGGCTGCATAACAGCACGTTGCACGTTTCATTTGACTGAGAAATTTGAAAAATTACAAACTATACAAATATAAAACTATACAACTATACAAATTACAAATTATATATATTATAAAGGCTATCATATGAAAATTTATATTAACAATGCAGCATAATCAATTTCTTTATTGGCCTACTGTAATTAATCTAAAGAAAATCTTTAATATTTTGATAGGGAGGGATTGCTATAAAATACTATATAAATAATAAAGATAATATTACATACACATACATACATATATATATATATATATATATATATATATGTATGTATACATATAAGACCACAAGGCTTAAATATTTTATCTTTTTCTCATATAAACAGTAATAAATTGTAAACTATTACTAGAATAATTTAGTTAGTACATAATCTACTTACACAACTACAGGACTAATTTGCCGATAAGCAAAGCCAGCACATGCCCCACAATAACTATATCCTGCATGCCTGTAAAATTAATTATATGATTATAATTATAATTATATAATTATATTATCATACATATTTGTACAAATATATATTTTGAGAAATTTTAAAAATATAATTTGTAGATGATTAACTAACGGGGCAATAATTGCTCTTGCAGGTCCGTGAGATAAGTCAGCCGCACCCAACCAACCTTCTAATTGTTTACTCAACTCTGAACCTATAGAGCAAAGAATTACAATTTTTTTAATATTACATAATTCAATTTTTTGTTGTGAACACATAAAAATACAAAGAAAGTTTTAAATAAAGATGTATATGTATTTCTATATGCAAAAAAATCTATATATATATATATATATATATATTTGTAATATATCTAATATATATATATATATATATGTATTGCATTTTCATAGATCTTCATCAGATCCAATTTTAACTTCTTTGGATGACAAGTATATTCTATTATTAGTAATCTATTTTTATTTTAAACGATAAAAATTAATAAATTGTTTAAAATTTCAGTCTTGCAACATTAATATTTTCTGGAAATTTATTCATTAATACTTTATCAAATAAACAAAGTTGTCGACGTGTACGAGCAATAAAGTGAAAAATGAAATGCATTTTTCTCACAAGCGTTCCTTACCATTGTCAGAGTACCAACTACCAGCGTGAGAAGCTCTCCTAATTAATGCCATTTTTGGACCGAACGCGCTTGTCTTTTTCCTGGAGCGTGTCTTTTTCTTGGAGCTTAACGCTTAACGGCACTTCATCTAATGTGAACGAAACCTCGGCGAAATCAGGCGTGATAAAAGTGACTTATATTTTAGCCGAGAGTGTGTAAAATGTTTATAAAACGCTATCACAAAACCCCCCTTGGCTATTGTTCTTCCATAGATTATTCAGTGAATATTCAAGTTGACCCACCGATACGCGTCGACTTGATAAACAAAGAAGTACAACAATATGGCAGATTCGTAATCTCTCCTCGAATCGGGACGCGATATGGATGCGCTTTTAATTCATCGAGTTAAACTTAAGTTTCGTTTGACACTACGAAAAACTTCGAAGCGTTTGATTGACCAATCAGAGCAAAGAGATTTTTGTCCCTTTCGTTTTGATTCATCAATCAAACAATACGAAATTTTGAACGCACCTCTGGTCCAAAAAAAATGCATAACAATATATCCGAGAAAATACCCTAGACTCGCGCGATGAGAACTCGCGCATCCTTAGTCAAGTTCGAGACTGTTGCGTTTTCGCTGAGAAAACGACGTATTCGGCGATATTTTTATAATGTGAGGTACAGGATCGAGGCGAAAATATCACTCGGAGATTTATTACGCGCGATGTCAGTCCGTTAATCAATTCAACGCGCATCTCGGGTCACTCGTTCGAGTAACTACGTAGAAATTATTAATATGGCAGACGTTCGTGCCTCTAGTGTTGTTTAAGTTCGTGAAACTACGAGTGACAAAACAGTAGGGCCTGTTAACTGAAGGGCACTGTGATGTGTATGAAATTCTGATTGCCGCGTTCCCCAACGTCCACGTGCGTGTTCGCAGTTTAACGCGCCCGCGACAAAGTGACAGTTTTGGCCGTTTGTGTTCTCGAAGTCGCGCGAAGACTCCTCACCGAGAGTCCACCGAGACACCATCACCACCGCCACCGCCAGAACCTCGCGACCGAGAGAGTCAACATCGACGACGTTTTCGCGTGTGTGTATTTTTTTCTTTTTTTTTTTTTTTTTTTTTTAAACATTCATCTTTACTCTGTCCGTTCGTCGCGAGCACGATGGGACTCGTCGCGTCGTGATACGCAGCTGGTGGCTACCTCGTCCCAGGTAGTATCGCGGCGTGCCGCACTTTTTCCTTACGCTATTTTTTGATGTCTTACGCACCACTTTATAACCTTTTGTCTCTTTTGTGCTTGTCTATCTGTCCCGATAGTGTCAACAATATCGTTGATCGGCCCGTGTTTATTTACTGCTACGCGCGGCAATTCGCGCTTTTATTCGCGAACGGATCTTAGGTGTCTCTCTCTCTCAGAGTTTTTGAGAGAAATGCGCGGAAAATGAGTACGCTAAGCGCATTATTATCGTACATCGTCTCTTTACAAGATAGAATTGGCATTAATGAGAGACGAAATTTACATATATGCTTTTGATTATCAAACTTATTAGAATTCTATCATCTTTTTTTAACATGTGCCATGAAAAATATGGAACAAAATTAAATTAGATTGTTAAATGTATATCAAGATTTTAGATTTAAACTTTAGAATTTAGAATTAGATTAGAATTTTTCATTTTAGAGGCCTCAATGTGATTCTTGTTTAAATTCTTACATGTGACATAAAGTAACATACATAAAAGGCATTTGCTATAGTTATTACAGTGCAGTGAATTTACAAACATTTATTTAGAACAGAACTGACATAAATTTAATAGATAGATTGATATATTCAAATCTTATAAATTGTTATATACAACATTTGGAATTCTCCAATTCTTATCATTGATATATATTTAATCTTGTTAACTGTAGGAAACATATTTATGTACATGTTTTTATAATATATATATATATATATATATATATATATATATATATATATATATTAGATTAATGTCTCATAAATATTATACTAATATTGTTTGTTATTATAGGTATGTGCATTCTCATCTCTGTGCTACATTTTAATGTAACTGTTACTGAGGGATCGTGATAAGAAGAAGAGGTAAAACAATAATATATATTTTAATAGCGGCTCAATTATCAATAGAAAAATAATTGCAATCTCTTTTGTTTCAGGTCGCAAATTTTTGTCATGGATCATTGGCGATCCCATGAAATCAAAGTGTCTTTGAGTGTTGTATTAGAAAAAGAGAAGTGGATGTGCTAACCAAGTTTTGCAAAACGAGAGTGCTTGGTGGTGTGCCTGTTTTCGGGCAAAAACATTTTCATTAACTGTAGTGCCATCGGGCTATGGCCAATCTGAACTTTGAACAACCGCCACGCAGTATTGCGAACGCAAGTCTTACTTCACGTGCAGCCGGCGGTGGGGGGGGTTTAAATACATCGACCCTCGCGGGTCATGTCACGCCTACCTCGGGCATGTTCTCAGGTTCGTCTGCAAGCACCTCGAGTACAGCCAATTCAGCGGTAGTCGCCACTAACGTTTATCCCGGAGCGTCGGGCTCTGGCGGACAGAATAGCCATCAGCAACAGCAGCAACTCTCTCCTATGGGCAGTAGAGGACTGTTTGGGCAGAGAGCTTTTACCGACAGACGTACGATGCCTGCTCTTGGGTTAGTTCTCTTTGTTAACTAAATTTGTATGATTTTTATTGTGTGATTTATATCTGTGTCTTTTTTGATCCCACTGTCGTGAGTAAATTAGATTATAATCGAGCGTAATAATATAAAGCCCATAGTTTTTCTTTTTTTGTTTTTTTTTCCCCTTTCTCTCTCTGCAATCATCTCCATCTATATTGCAGAGCTTCAAATCCAATGGGTAGTATGGGCAGTTTCGGAATACCTCCAAGTCGTAATTACGGATCTCAAGGTGCGGTTAACAATTTCCACTCTGTTTTTGGGAGTGGAGGTGGTGGAGATACAAATACTCCCCCTCTGTTAGATCTCTCGGAGTTTCCCTCCCTAACGAATAGAGGTCAAGGTGATTCTATGCCGCAACCTAGTCCCATGCCAGGGAAACAGCCTTATGGTTAGTGCCAAGAAGAATGCAAAAATACAAGAGCAAATATATTTTTACTGTAAAACAATCAATTATTATAGTGGACCTGCTGGTTTGATTATTTTATTAATCTACTTTTCTTTTTTTTAAGCAGAAAGATTTTTATGTGATTTCATAAAAGCTTATTGTATTTTCAATTTTATCATGTTGCAATAATACAATCTCGGTATTGAGATATGAAATTTCAGAATAATATAAGGCAATTGTATTCCATGTGTATACATCAAATTTATATGTGCTTCACATAAATATAAACAGTTTATATTGCTGATGTAATTGTCATTCAATGTAATTGTATGTTACAGTTGGGATGGTCAAGCAACCAACATCCGAATCGAGCGAATTTACTATGAGCTCGGAAGATTTTCCCGCATTACCAGGTACGCAGAATCGAGAAGGTCCGTCACCTGGTGGCAGTGTATCTGGTGATAAAAATATACCTGTAGGGCTCGGTCCGGAGATTGGACAGGACGTGCTACAGGCGAATAGAGCTCCTGGATCTGAAAAATCTCAGTCTTCTAAAAGAGGCATCCAAACATCTCCTGACGGTAACTAAAGATTCGTTGAAAGATTGGACAGCATTTTGAATAAAAGATTTGCGATTACTTAGCTGGATTAACGTTTAATCTTAATTGTTGTGTGCAGGCAAAGTGACAAACATACCCGCAAGTATGGTGAAAGATCAATTTGGCATGGTTGGACTTTTGACGTTTATTAGAGCGGCAGAGACGGATCCAAACCTAGTGTCCCTGGCGTTAGGTCAAGATCTTACTGCGTTAGGATTGAATTTGAATTCGCCGGAAAATCTTTATCAGAACTTTGGTGGTCCATGGGCGGAAACACCTTGTAGACCACAAGATATAGATTTTCACGTACCACCGGAATATCTTATAAATGCCGCGATCAGGTTTGTTTACTATACATTTTGATACATTGTTCCATATATTATTGTGCTGTCTGCACGATTATAATAAAACACTATATAAATGTTTATTAACTGCATATATCATAGAAATACTCGAGATGTTCTTTTAGATCTGAATATATTAATTTAAAAGATAGGTGGAAATTATTATTAATACTTGAAATATGAGTACAAAATTTGAAACAAAGGTGGATATAATATTGACTTTGCATTGAGACAAATATTTTATCAACAAATTTAACTTTTCTATGTTGTTTCAGGGATAAGCTAGCACCAGTTAAACTAAATCGATATAAAGATGATCTACTGTTTTATATGTTTTATACAAATGTTGGGGATGTATTGC
Source organism: Anoplolepis gracilipes (assembly GCF_047496725.1). NCBI lineage: Eukaryota > Metazoa > Arthropoda > Insecta > Hymenoptera > Formicidae > Anoplolepis > Anoplolepis gracilipes. Next base: position 4,525,273 of record NC_132974.1, read on the forward strand.
AATTAGCCGCGGCGGCAGAATTGTAAGAATTATTGATTTTCATACTTGAAAATATTTGTGTAAGCATGATATTAATACAATTCCATATGTATGACATAAAGGTACAGCAGAGAATGGCGATATCATATGGAAGAAAAGGTTTGGATAACGCAGGCACCAGGTTTGGGAATTGTAGAAAAGACGTCGACATATGAACGTGGTACTTATTATTATTTTGATGCGCAAAACTGGAGAAAGGTAGCTAAGGAATTCCATTTGGATTATACAAAACTAGAAAGTAGACCTCATCTTCCCGCGAACTTTCACCAAACTCAGCCTTGACTACAGGTGTGTACTTTATTTTATTTATTTATAAACATATATATTTATATAAAATTAATATAAATATATAGAAAAAAAATTATATGTATAAATTTAATGCTTTCAATATTGTATCAATACCATGGCACTTTTCAATTGTCTCTCCATACTCTTCTATAGTTACTCTGTAAGAAAAAAATAGACAATTTTTGAATTATAATCGAAATTATATATTATCTGTTCTAGACTTGTCTGCAGACCATTGTGCTGTCTTTAAGCTGGAAACGAATCAGCTATTGTATAAATGAACAAATTTAATAATCTTTAATAAAAACATAAAATTTGAAGAGTAATAAAAGAATTTTTTTATCAATAACTAGGCACCTTCACCTCGCTATTAGTTATAATTCATTAGTGTCATTATCTTACCATATCATTCTTTCACTTTTAGACATGCTTGTAGACATTTATTATATTTCTTCATGATTGTTTCATATTGTATTATAAGTTATATTGTAAGTAACTCTTAATTTTTCCGCTTGTATGGCGATATTAATTATACTTTCTGAAGCATTTATGACAAAATGTTCAATGTAATTCCGACTGTTTTTTTCACATTCTTCTAAGAAATATCTAGAGAAGAAATAATAAGATTATATATTTTTAATTTTTTTTAAAACTAAAGTCAATTCTCAAATGTATACCTATAGTTCACCATTATACCGCAACTATTTGCTACTCCACGTGGTGAAGGATCAGCCATCCAGTTTATTCGCCACATCACAGCTCCGTTACGTAAATGAAAATTAGCTATAAAATAACATAAATTATTCAGAAAAATCTTTTTTATATACAGTATTGATCATTTATTATTCGCAATACTTCTTATTTTATAAATATGCATAACTTATGCATATGTAATTCATTATAAAAGGAACAAAAAAGAGCAGCATATAGAACATACCAACATTATTTAAAGCATAGCCACGTCGTTTTTCCTTATATAAATACCATGTGCATGCTCGAAGTAGTGGTTCTTTTAAAGATTCTGACAATTGCTTATCATTTGTCCATAATGAAGTGCTCAGGATCTTTTTCAAGGCTGATACCACATCTTTTGTTTTTAAAATATCTTTTATAATTTCATATTCTTGCATGGTAAATATGAATGCTATATCTAGAATAAATATATTTATACATAATTTTGTTTTTATTTTTTTAAATAAGTATTTTTTACCTTGTTTTATTTTGTTGAATAACCAAGTTTTAAAGTTTGGTATTGGTGATAAGCTCGATAATTGTTGCACAGCTGGAAATTCAGTTGTAATCTCACTAGCTACTTCTTTTATTAGATAATTACCAAGTTCAATACCCTGCACAAAAACATTCATATAACTATATATAAAACTTTTTACCTATGCATATACTGTATATGTATAATTATAACAAAGTTATAATTTATATATATGTATGACATTTTTGTTAATTTGTGATATTTTAAACCAACAATTGAAACTTTTATTATAAACCTGCAATCCTTTTTGTGTAGATGTTATAGAATAAAATATTGCTGCTTTTATTTTCGATTTATCTTCCTCTAAAAATGTTATATGTCTTTTTGTATTTCCTAATATTCTGGATTCAGCTTCTTCGATACCCTTCACAGTATCTATAAATCAAAGATATATAAAGATTATTAGCTGTATTCTTATTTCTATAAAACAATTTAAATTGGAAAATAAATTTCTTTATATTTACTTGGTATAATATCACATAATGCTGTATGCAACACAACAAGGGGTTCTCTTGGCATGGATGGATGTGTAAATATATAACATCTTCTATATGGTCCAACTCTGCGTTTCAAGTCCAACCAGTTTCTTATAGGATGTATGGCTTCATAATCAGAGACCTTTAAATTTGCAAATAAAGAATCAGAAATGTGGAAATTAAAAATAAACATTAATATAGTAAATATAGAAGCTATTATTACCTTTTGTAATATATCACACGCACTTTTCCAAGTTATTCTCTCCATGTGTAAGAAACCTATTGAAAACCAGAGCAAAAGCAAGTCTCGCAAGGTATGATTTAGCTGCTGTATTATTATACTTTCATCCGTATCTTTTACCTCTGACATTAGTTCCTAATAAAAGTATCTCAATGGAAATAAAAATCTAGCTTGATAAATAAAAATCTAGCATGACAAAGATTTTTACTTTATAAGGAGAACTAAATCATAGCACTGTCACTTGCAAGTAAATGATTCGTAACAAATATTTTTGATATTTACCAAAACATCAGTTCTTAAATCGACTAAAAATTTCACACCATGCTGCAATCTTCCTATGATAAAAAATAACCAATGATAAGCAGGTGTAAGAACATTCTTCAGACTTCTCTCATGGATGATCATTTGTCTTTCGTTTTCAGGCTGAAAGAAAATTAAAATAATAGTATCTTGCAACTTTATAATTATATATATATTTGTAATACAACCATATTTTCTAAAAAAACAATACATATTTATGCATATGTACGATAAATTTATATATAACTTTTTACAAAGTACTTAATATACAAAAGAAATATATTTGATATACATTCAATCTCAATATAAATATATTTAATATTAATATATCATATCAAAGTTTAAAATAAGATTTAATATATTTCGAATGTCATTTAAAGTATCACATATAACTCAGTAATATACCTTGGTACAAACTAATTTCTTTGCCACTTGGCATATATCATCATGTTGCACAGCGTACTGTAAAGCCAATGTTCGTAAAATCCGCTGACGATTCTCTTTGTTGCTTTCAGTATATCTGACACATAATGCACATACCCTGTTCTGCAAATATTTTTCTAAAATGTAGAAATTTCTAAGAAGAAATTACATTTTAAATCATAATAAAATTAAGAATTACAACAATTAACCTCTATAATCCAGTTGCTGATCTTAGTATTTTTGAGTTTAAAAATTTCCTGCAGTTCTTCGTCCACAGGCAATGTACTGCTTGTTTTGACATGTAATGAAGTGCATAATCCTCTACACTCATATTTAACAATCCGTTTCAATGTACAGGTAAAATTTATTTTTGTGAACTCGTAATGTCGGGAAATCGCCCGAAATTCAGAGAAAAATGTTTTCAACATTGTAATTTTTTTTTATGGAATTTTATTTGCTTACAGCTGGAGATCCGACTTTTTGAAATAGCGTCAACTGATCTTCTGGTAGAAAATATATACAAATTGTAGAAAATATAAACAAGAAATCTTTTAAACTTTAATTAAATATCTTCTTTCGTATTAAATCATTCTTTTAGTTTAATAAAACGAAGAATAATTATAATTTTAAATTAGATTCTAATGAGAAATAATAAATTAAACTCTAAAGATAAACTTTATTTTCAACAGGTGTCACGTGTCACGTATCAGCTGCTTCAGGGATCAGCTGTTATCAAACTTTTGAGCTGTGTAGATAAAAACATAATCATTTATTACCTACTTTAGATAAGATCACTGTCTAGGAAAATATTGATATTGTCGACTCTATTCTAATATTCCAGTTATTGGGATTATTGATCGCACATGTGCTGTTCGTGAATGTTGGTAGACATGGAATGCATTAAACTTGATACTTTCGCTTCGAAGCGAAATGGAGTACTTTGCGAAAAGTTTTGTACTTCGAAGTGAAAATAGCGTCAAGTGGAGCGCACCTATAAATCAGACAAAATGGCGATTCAGTCAGCGAGAAACCGTCAAGGATTTTGTTGTCAGTGCTCTCGATTAATGTCAAAGTAATTTAAAAATAATCGCGAATGTGACACGTTCTACTAACGTACAAAATGCAAACAACGGGTTTCTATTGCCATTTTATTTGGGGTGTTTGGTGTTTCTTACAAGGTAATAATGCGTGACAAATTAAATATTGCTTTCTGTTCTGTCACGTTGCATTGTCACATATTTTCTTCATTCTTTACTTCTACGTTGTTTATACACTCGCAGCGCGTTTCTTGTTTATCGTTGCATAAATTTTAATTGTGATAAACAACACCATTTTTGATTATTTAATCATTTTAATCATTATTGTTCAAAAGTTTTTAATCATTTTGCAGTTACTGCCAAAGACTATATTAAACTGTCACATGATGGACCAACTATTTTGGGTGGTACAATAACTTTTAGAGCGGATTTATACACAGAGGATAACAAGCAACCACATGGGTCTTACAGATACACATGGTTTGATAATACACCGATGAAGCATAGATATGAGGTTTGAAAATTATGATATAATCTCATTTGTCATATTTCTGATATACAGTAACTAAACTGTTGCTTGAAACTTTAAGTTGTTGAGTGGTTTTATTCAGTGTTTGACATAAAAGATTGTAAAATTGAAGACAATATTAATCTAATTGGATTTAAATTTATGGGTATTCTCATTTTTGATTATTTATAATTATTTTTTACTTCTGTTTGTATCCTTGATATATTAATATTTTTTGGTTATTTTATTTTGTTATTTTATCACAAAAGTTATTTTAATCAATTTTATATTATCCTATATATACCTTATAGATAGCCAGAACATCAAATACTACAACATTTTGGAATGTAAATTATCCACAACAAAATAATATTCTTGGAAAATACATGGCAACAGTAGAGGTCTGCACTTTCTCTTGGGCAATTATCTGTTTATCTGATGCATCGGCTGAAATCAAGTTTGAGATTACTGGTAAACTTTGTTAAAACACTTTCTTTCGCTACTTTTCCTTCTTAAACACATATTATTATTTATATTTATATTTAATTCTGTTAATTTCAGAAAATCTCAATGGTAATTTAATGATAAAACAAAATAATAAAACCATAATGGGAGATTATATCTCCTCAACGAACGAAACAAAATTAATGATAGATATACGTAAGGGAGATTATGACTTTATAGTAGCACATATGACGATATCAGCATTTTGGTTTATCAACTGTCAGTATTATGGCCAAACAAATGATTTAGTTTTTGCTTACAATTTTACGAGTCCTGGCACGACATATGAAATAGGAGCTTTAGTGATCGCTTCACACAATCCACCAACGACAACCACGACTACAACTACGAGTACAACCGCTTTGCCACCTGCAAATACGACTGCGTCCCCTAATATAACGATAGTCTCACCAAACGCTACTACAATAAATTCAATCGGAACTCATGCCACAGTTGTAACCACAACTATGTTGCCAGCAACTGTCGCGAGTATAAACCCGTCGATAAAGCCTACGACGATTGCATCTTCGATCACTGTAAGCACAATAGATGCTGCCAATATATCTTTGCCTTACATTTGTTCGAACACTTCTGTTATTCCACCGGCTCCTGACAAAATATATGGATACTTTTATAAAAAGGTCTATGTTCGTGGTTAGTAAGATATGCAACTAATATTTTATAGAGAAATTATTTTCGTTTCTAAACAAATTTATCTGTAAAAACTAATGTTGATAATTTGTTGAAAACTTTTCTTTTTCAATGAATGCCTTTAGCTCCTTTGTCAAACATCTCAGTGGAAGGCACAAACTGGATCCAACCATGGGATATGTTATCTATGAATGTGACTTGCAAAGGATCAGGACCCATTTCCAAGTGTCTTCAATTCCATCGTGGAAAATACAACGTAACGGGAAACGAGACTTGCAACAGTGTGGAACACTTGAATTCTTGCAATTTCTCTATTCTTCATTATTTCCTTGAGCCAAGTGTATACACAATATTGATCATATTAAACAACGAAGTCAGTACACAAATTTACCCATTAACAATAAACATTTACAAAGGTAAATTCTTATTAAAAAATATCTATTAGGTATCCCTAAGGGCCAATTTCACCATTATCAGTTATCTCTAACCTTAGGTTAAACGATATCTTCGTCTCTTTTTCTTATACTTATCTGAAAAAGACAAAGATATAGTTTAACCTGTAGTTAGAGTTAACCGGCGACGGTGAAATTGGCTCTAAGTATTTTAATTTATTGACACAATCACAATAATGTAATGTGTTTTTGCAGTTACAACAAAACCACAATTGTCGGTCATTGTGGTACCCGTCTCTTGTTCGCTCGTTGCTGTAGTGCTGATAGTATTCGGCGTAGCATATTATATTCAAAGCAGAGCGAGATTTACGGTAGAAGTCGCAGACTTCGATTTTGGGCAAAGTAATCCAGAAATGGAATACAAAACGTTTAGAGAACGTTTACGCGACTCATTTAATAACACTGTAAGATCTGGAAGCAAACGGCCAAATATACGTTATTATGGCAGCATGAATCACTGAAAAGGCTATGTGATTTATTGCCGTCTAATCTTTCTGTTACTTTCAAATGCAGTATGATCTATTACTTTTTGCTTTGTTTTTTTTATTCTCTCATTTATTCCTTATTTGCTTATTTCAAATTTAATTTTATTTAATTTGAAATTTAAAAAATGATTAGAACGGCTAGACAAATTCTTTCGATAGACTTTTTTTCACTTCTTGCCGAGAAAAATTTATGCTAGTCGCGGCCACTAATATAAATTGTTTATTACAGGGATATAAACCACTTAGCAATCCACAAACACTTCAATAATGTTTGCATGGACAAGAAGCAACTTTCCAAAAAGCGACGTTACATCTCTATATAACAAACGTTTTTGCGAAGAATAAGCAAAAACGAGAGGCTCATCAGGCAAAAAATATTCATCAACAAATTCAATAATATTTGATGGTGAAATTGAAGGTTCGTTGGATTTTTTTGCAGTACTAGATCTTTAAGTAATTTCGCTTAAAGATCATGTGATACCTATTATAAAAAGGAAAACATTTGCAATTATTCTTTCAAATAATTTGCAAATGATCAAATTGAAAATTGTATATATAGAGACAAGGAAGGAATGTATATATAGGCTGTGAATTTAGTATGCAACAATGTATTAGAACTGTTCTTAATATGATAAATGGAGAATTTGATATTTTTTTAAGGTTGCAACAAGAAAATATGATCAATTTATAGTCCTTTTTATGATTTATAATACGTTATTATGTTGATTACTAGTAATTATACATGTTTTACATTAATACAATCTAATGAGTAACTAATTCTATATTTTGTTAATTTACATAAGTACATATATATAGAAATCGCTAATATATGAAGAAGCTTTATTCAAAGACATTTAAGTCACTATTAAAAAATTCTTTTGTATACAATGTTATGTTTAATATAATTTACTATCAAGCAGATTTTTTTAAAAAATTTGTCTAAATAATTTTAAATTAAATTCAAGGAATAAAGTAGATTTTTTAGATGAAATTTAAGGGACGAAATAACACGTCTATGCGAGATGTTAAGCTAGATGAATTGTTTAATTCTAAAAGCATAATTATTACGTGATATTGTGTGGCGTATTTATCTATATCTTTAATAAAAAAAAGAAAGTGTTAATGTGGGAATGTCTGATTATTATTTCCCACATTATTGTCATTCAGATTGTTATATTATCGATATAATAGATTTGTCTTGTCACATATGTAACATTCATTAGAAAATTATTGTAAAATAATGTAATAATATTTTTTCATTAAAAATAGTTTAGTTTTAACTATATATAAGATATATGTAATTTACCAGAATTTTAATCTAATATTACAACTAGTAAAATGCTATGAAAGTATGATTAAATATTTTTTTAATATAATTTAATGAATGACAAGTAACAAGATAAATATTGATAAACAAAGAAATATTTTCGTAAAATGTTATATAATTTTATATAATTTTTTTATATTTTATTTACAAATGTATAGTGTTGATTATTGTGGAAAAAAGAGAGAACGTAAAGTTTATCTAGTCATAAAAAGTAACTATACACTACATATAGAAAATTCATTCTTTGACATTGGCAACCCTGATCTCTAATTGCAAAATTTCACGTTTTCATCGTACGAGGTCTTCACGTCAATAAGTTGGATACGGTGGCATAATGTCAAACTTGTCGATGTGAGCCGGGTAAATAAAAGAGAGCAAGGTACATAGTACAAATTATTTATCGTGCCGCTTTTTTCCGGCACGATGAGTAACGCAAAGTTGCGTAATATTTTTTCACGATAGAAGCTCGTGTCTCATTATTCTATCGTTGCGAAACACACATTACTCCATCAGCACTATGGCATGGCTCGGTACAATCGCGAATAATGTGCTGCGAAATATTGTCTTCTCGGATGTACCGCCGAATGTCATTCAAGAAGTTCGACCGGAACAATACACTAATCGACGTATACATTCCCGCGAGGATGGCATCGTTCTCTACGGACCTGGTGAAACTAAAAATCAAGATAAATATGAGATTGTCCTACACAGACCCTGCACGGAGACCTTACATCAGGCATACAGGTGCATTTTATCATCGTCATTATTTTATTAACATAAAATATATGCAGAGTGATTGATTTTATTTATAAATCTTTGTATTTTAAAAACTATACTGAATTGAAAAACGTTCTTTTTTTTAGAGAGTTGAAGGGCTCTTTTTGAGCGAAATGTTGGAATATGAAAGAAAATTTGCTAAATAAAGGTTATCAAGGAAGTTTGAAAATCAAGTGCATGTTTTAAAATGGAATAATTACTTTTTTTATGATAAAATTTGATGGAAAATTGAATACTAAAAAAAGATATTACGATACTTATATCCTGAAACTAATAGTTTTCGAGGTACAACTTTTAATTTATGTCATATTACTTATTCTGCAATGGGCTTTGCTAACAAAATTGATAGAGAGCAAAAAAAAGAAAAAAAGAAAAATCACAAGATTGTTATTGAAATTTTATTGTATGAATGCATTTCATGGGCCTTATTGTAGTCATTTTAACACTTTATTATTCAAAGCATGTTAAATATATTTCACTAGTCAATTTGCTACCTTTATGTCAATGTTATTGATAACTAACGAGATGGATATCTATTGAGATAGTAGATATAAAATAATAGTCATTCTATTTAAAAAAGAACATTTGACTTTTAAATTTCCTTGATACTTGCACTTGGCAAACTTCCTGTGATATATTTCAAAGTCACTCTCAAGTTCTTAAATATCTACAAAAATGTTTGCAAATCAACATAGTTAAAAATAAATATTTACAGATTAAAACGGATCAGCTTGTAGATTATAAAAAAACAATAGATATGATAATGTATATATATATATATATATATATATATATATATATATATATATATATATATATTTATATATATAATGTGATGAATATTTTATATAACAAATAACTATTTGTATGAATTGTGTTAAAAATAAATGAATATTACTTCAACAAGTAGACTGAAGAAAATAAATAAAACGTCATTTTTTAGAGAAAATTTGTCACTTTTATTATCATAAGTATGCAAAAATATATAATATTTTAATCATTTAAATATTTAAAATTTAAATATTAAAAGGAGACATTATTTACTTGCACACATGAACTATTGAAGCATGTTTTAAAAATATTATCCATTGTACACAAAACTACAATCATTTGCAAAAACTTTTTGAAATATGAAACTGCAACTTTATATTTCAAAGTTTTCGCAAATGGTTGCAGTTTTGTGCCAATTCTGATGGATAACATTTTGAAGTAATAACCATTGTGAATTAATGATCAACTTTAAAACAACTTGTAACACAATTCAAATCACCTGTTACATAATTATAATTAATAATTTATATGACATTTGTATGTGAATTTGTTTACTAATGGCAGTTTTTCTGCATTTTTCGACAAGTATGATTAGTATTCTGTTATATTATTTCTTTATTGACTTTATTAATCTGAATCTTAAATATCTTCTTAACATGGTTTTGTTTTCAGTTTGTTTCGATCGGAAACTCTGGAAGGAGCGGATGTACGATTCTTAATATACAAAGACAAAGTTCCTGTACTCGTACAGATAGCACGCGAGGTAATACGTAGTTTTTTAAACTTTGAACACATTTGTAAAAATGATTCTGTTTAAGTACACCTTAAGCAGGAACAAGTTTTGTTGTCATATATCTACTGTATTTTTTACGTATAAATTAGAAACATATTTGGTTATTATACATTAACTTATCATTTTCTTTCAGATGTGCAATGTTGGGAAAATTCAAAAGCTTTGTGACACTTTGGTGGAACATCCGACGTGGACCCTGGCGCATCTAGCGGCCTATTTCGCGCTTCATGATGCTTTCATGCATGCCATTGTCAACAGTCAGTTAAACAGTGGTGATTTGGAGACTGGAATTTCACCCTTGCAAGTCGCTGTACAGACCAATAACTTGCGTACTGTCGAGATGTTAATAGCGGCAAAGAGTTCGTTAGAGCATTTAGATCACAATGCGAATACGGTTTACCATTACGCTGCTACATCCACTAAGGAGATTATTCTCGCTTTGGGTTCGGGTCTTCCAAACAGTCTAAATAGCCGTAACAGTAATGGTCACACTCCTATCCATGTCGCGTGTCAAAATGACAAGCCCGAGTGTGTCAAAGCGCTTTTGCTAATCGGCGCCGATGTGAACATACCCGCCACTGAAGGTCAGCCTTCTAGTCCCGGCTATGTCGGCGATTTTCTGCACAACAAGCCAAACGTGCTTCACGCGGAAGACATGAAGTTTGGCGGCACGCCATTACATTGGTCGCGCAGTCGGGAGGTGATAACGGCGTTAATCGAGACCAACTGCGACATCGATGCGCTCAACTTTGATGGACGCACTGCATTGCACGTAATGGTGATGCGTAAACGACTGCCTTGCGTAGTCGCCTTGTTGAGTCATATGGCGTCCGTTAACATTGTTGACAATGATGGCAACACACCATTACATCTCGCCGTCGAAGCGGAATCTTCGGCTATTGTACAGACACTCATTGGCTTTGGCGCCGATATCGACGCACGGAACTGGAAATTGGAAACACCCAGACACAAGGGAAACATCGATACCACCGAGGGCAACAAGATAATTTATCTACTCGACGCAGTGGGCGCGAAGAGATGCCTGTCGGAGATGACGGGCTGTCATCTTGGTTGCAAATACGGAGAAAACTATACCGGTATCGCTCCATCGGAACCACCGCACTATATGCCGCGTACAATTCTCGATCAGATGCTTCATGTATCGAGCATGGAGAAGATGGCCGAACAAGAACGCGATAAGCGAATCAAGGGCGGCAGGCTGCTCTGTCTCGATGGTGGCGGTATTCGTGGATTAGTGCTCATACAAACACTGCTAGAGATCGAATCAGTGCTACGCAAACCTGTGATACATTGTTTCGATTGGATCGCTGGCACTTCCACTGGTGGTATCCTGGCGCTCGGCCTCGCCGCTGGCAAATCCTTACGTGAATGCCAGGCACTCTACTTTCGTATCAAGGAAGATGCTTTCGTAGGTTCACGACCTTACAACAGCGAGGGTCTCGAGAGGGTGCTGAAAGATTGCCTCGGTACGTATACAGTTATGTCGAACATCGAGAAACCAAAGATAATGATCACGGGCGTGCTCGCTGATCGGAAACCCGTGGATCTTCATTTATTCCGTAATTACGAGTCACCCAGTGCCCTGTTAAGAATACCGGAGAATACGATGTTCAAGTCAACGTTGTCACCGCAGGAACAACTTCTCTGGAAGGCGGCGAGAGCGACCGGCGCAGCGCCGTCATATTTTCGAGCATACGGCCGATTCTTGGATGGCGGCTTGATTGCTAATAATCCTACCTTAGATGCCATGACGGAGATTCACGAATACAATCTAGCGCTGAAGGCCACCAATCGCGAGAAAGAAGTGATACCGCTATCGGTGGTGGTCTCCCTCGGCACGGGACTCATGCCGACTACCGTTACCCTGAACGAGATCGATGTTTTTCGACCTGAGAGTCTCTGGGATACCGCCAAGCTTGCGTTCGGTATCTCAGCTTTAGGCACGCTATTAGTCGATCAAGCGACAGCCAGCGATGGCCGAGTAGTTGATCGTGCTCGTACTTGGTGCTCTATGATTGGCGTACCGTACTACAGATTTAATCCGCAATTGTCGACGGATGTCGCCATGGACGAGAAGAGTGATGAGATTCTGGCGCATATGATTTGGACTGCGAAGGCGTTTATGCATGCGAATCGAGATCAAGTGAAGGAACTGGCAGCTATCATCAATCGCGATACTAATTTGGACAGTGATTAAAAGTAGTGCATCAATCCCTTGCCGTGGAAAAGTACCTGGTTGTAGAAGTATGTTGCATATCTGATATATTATATCTCGATCACTTGCCGCTGGTTCGGTTAATAATTATGTGATTAGTCTAGCAACTATCTCATCACGTAGCATGTGTATTAGAGATATTATTTCACTGTTACTCGCTGTCGATTTCTCGACGAGCAAATATACGAGTTACATTGTTGTTTTTTACTCATATAACAATGTAATTTATGAGAGATTTGCATGTATATTCTTTCTTTTATGAACTTCTAGTCAAATCAAAATTCTTTTTTTTTTTAGCTATTTAGAATCTCAAAATGAGACAAATTAATATATTTAAGATAATAGATAATTTAATATATTTAATGTATTTAATATATACTGTTTTTTTAATATAATTTGTGAGTCTACTTGTAAATTCTGTGTTTAAATATTTCCTTTTTTTTTTTTTGTTTTGTTTTTTTTTTGTTTTATATAATTGCAGATAATCTCGAAGAATATAAATGTTGCATGTTGAGTCTTAAAGCAAGAAGATAATAGATCTGATTTATTTGCATTGTCACAGAGTTTACAAAGAAGAATAAATAAAAAAAAAAGAGATTACAAAGCAATCGGATATATATTTCATTTTATAGAATAAGTTTATCAATTTCGTCATTAAGTACAACACACTCACTACCGTTTAAATACTTTACAGAATTCTGATTACACACACAATACTCGATAGATTAAAATCTTTAAAGATCGCTAATGAACGATTGTCTACGTTCAAAGTGTATCGAGTGATAAGACAATATCCATATGCATTATATATCCATATTCACATGAGACGTAATCATCTCATCGTGATTCGTAGACCGATAGGTGACGCGACCTTTGTTACGTTATTTTCGCAAAAACATTGTTCCAATTGATCTCTATGTATGTCCGTAAATTATATTAGTAACTTTCTATTCGGCTGATAATTATTTAATATTAATATATGCCACGCACGAAGAGAAAGTCTAACTTTTCGACTGTAAGAATAGTCTTACGTCACATCACTTTCAATGGGCTCGCGATCTATCGTGGTCCCATGTAGTACGGCGGTTGCGTCATCGATGCCGCCGATATATAGGGATAAAAGGAGGGATGCGACGACATGCTCTGTGGCTGATAATCATTTTCCTCGCCGTGGACGGTATATCCCTCCGCGGTAGGATAATATTGTCCGTGCACACAGGCGTAAGGAGCCTTAACGGCAGTGGCGGTGCCGCTCATCTCCGCAGGATATTTTAGACTGTCCGGATATCCCTTAGTCTCCGGATATTTGGGCAAATCGTAAGATTTAGCCTGCAGGTCCGGATACTTGGTGGTAACCGCTGGCTCATGATGGTGGTGATACTTGGTACCGGTCATCTCGTGATGATACTTGGCGACTTCGTGACACTTTACCTCGGCGTAGCTCCTCGACGTCGTCTCGTACGTCGATTTACCGAGATGATCGGCAGCAGGATACTTGGCGACCGTCTCGTTGACCCAGACCGGTCTGGCCAAGTCGTAAGCGCTGGCTTTGGCCGGATCGTGATAGGTCGCCGATCGTTCGTACGCTTTCATGCCAGCATCCGGATAGAGACGAGTATAGGTGCAGTCCGAAGAACCAGCTGAGGAGTCGATGGAGGTTCCTGGCGACGCAAGTCCACCTCGGTGCATGATAATACCCATTTGATCGTCCGACTTTGGCTTTCTTCGACGCGGCTGATACTACGAATGGTAACATACTTGTTAAATTTAAATCTTAAGCTATCTTAAAATTTCTAATTCTTTATTGCAGCCATATTAATTATTAAAAAGCAAAAAAGTAAATTTCTTTTTTTGCTTGAAACTTTTTCTCTACTGAGATTAAAGAATCCAATATGACTACAGCAAAGGATTCTGAGAGGGATAAATAAACGAACGTAAAACGTCAAAAGATTTGATTAGGAAAATTTCGTAGGCTCTGAGAAAAAACAGATATAATATAGTCATATATAATACATAATTAGATATAAAAAGATCTGATATGTAATTTATATGATTATATATAACAATATCCGAAATTTAGCGTGATATGATCTTATATGATTATATCTTTATATAAAGATAAGATCATATCACGCCAAATTTTGGATATTATATATGAACAAATCATATTATATATGTCTAGATGCCAAATTTCCAATTTAATATATGATCATATATGTATAATCACACATGTTAATTTTTTCTCAGGGTGTTAATCCGTTAATTATGAAAATTACGTTTTGCAAACGCGATCGCTCGAGGATTAAGCGCTGTGTTGCATCGTAATAAAATATCGCAAAACCAAAAACAGACTAAACAAGAATAATTATTTTTTAATAAAACCGGTGAAAACTTTGCTTTTTTCTACGTGATCTACATCTCGTCCAACGCGTCTCATCGCCGCCGCTCGACTTTCTCACTCGCATAGAGCGGCGACACGGATGGCTTCATCGGAGAATCCATTTCCTCTTCTCGTAAATCATCGCCAGGGCGGCGCGACGCGGCGGGATTTAAATCGCGCTCCGGCGATCGGGCCTCGATTAACCACTCGAGCGCTTTGAAACGAATGCGTATTGCACGCGCTAATTCGTTTCGCTATCCCCCGCGAATCAAGATCGATCTTGCGTAATTTCGTAACGCGCGTGAAACATTTCTCATATTTTTAACGATGCACCATTACATTGCCGCCCTCATTTTCATATGAGCTCACTCTCCATTATCTCAATGCTAGTTAATTAATTAGTACCTTGTAGTGCGGATGTTGTTTCTTATGCGCGTTTCGTAGTCTCTCGGCTTCCTCGATAAACGGTTGCTTTTCGCCGTCGCTCAAAATTCTACGGCAGATAAATCATAATTTTTG
This sequence comes from Anoplolepis gracilipes, assembly GCF_047496725.1. Taxonomy (NCBI): domain Eukaryota; kingdom Metazoa; phylum Arthropoda; class Insecta; order Hymenoptera; family Formicidae; genus Anoplolepis; species Anoplolepis gracilipes. The sequence goes on from NC_132974.1 coordinate 4,540,747, forward strand.
ATATCGCGCCGTTGATAAAAAAGTATTTAAAAGTAACGATATTACGAATGCAATTTTAACGAGGCGATTTTATACAAATCGGTTGTTGATTTTCTCTTTTTTTTTCATTATATTTCTTTAATGTTTAGAATATCCATAATTTTCCTCTTTTATATTAAATATTTTTATTAGCATCGATATTATATTATCTAATATTATTACTATCTACAACACACGTAATTAGTTTTCCGGAGATGAAAATAATGCCAATTCTTTAACGCTTTAAAAATTAAATGACTTGCTTGTATTTTAAATCAATACTTAATCGAAAAAAAATACTCGACATCACGTTTACATGTCTATATATTAATTTAGTCGAGGTAGATTACCGCCACAATTTTCCCAATGTCTTCGACAACTCGGCGTTATGCAATTGTGGGTACTGATCGGCGAGTCTTCGCCTTGCTGCCTGTGCCCACACCATAAAAGCGTTCATGGGACGCTTCACGTGAGCGCTTCTTCGCCCGCCGGCGCGCGAAGTCACCGGAAGTAGCGTCCAATCGTATCCTGCAAATATAAATGATAGAGATTTATAATATTTATACTAAAATCGCGAAAAAAGTACTAAGGCATCTATATGAACACTGAAGAAAAAAAAAGAACCTTACTCTACTTATATAGTCTGACATTGAAAATTTCATCTATAATTCGACTATAATGGGAACTTAATAAACTTTTAATTTTCTCAGTGAAAAAAACCTGCTTCTGATATCTTTTTCGAGCAATGATTATAACGTCACTAATCTGTGCTCAAAGAAAGTTAAGAAAGAAATCATCTATATATGTCGATTTTTTGAACATCGAATATATCGTTTTCGATTGAAATTAAATACTAATTATTTATATAAGAAAAAATCATTTTTAGTTTTCAAAATATTGAATAATTTTCATTGCAGTACAATCATAAATTATATATATCATATTTTACAAAAATTTTAGAATGTATTAAGCATAACATGTATGTGTCAGTAGACATGATAATATAGTATTGAAATTTATTATAAAGTACCTATATTTTTTAGTAATCGTATAAAGTCGAAACAGTAGTGGTAAATGCTTTGAATTACCGAAAATTCCGCGCCGTTTAATAAGGATTCGGTTCCGGATGTTTTCCTACATTTCACTTCGTGGGAAAAGAGCCCTATAAGCAAGCCGCGGTCGTAAAACCTTGTCTCCCTTTGAACAAATGTATACCGACTTATGTAAATCTGTTCTGCGCGATCTCCTAAATCTTAATTCCTTGGCTTGAGAGCGGTCCGGGAGGAAAATTTGAAGGAACGAGGAAGAGATAGAAATGCACAGATGGGTAACTAGGGAGACTTGGAAAATTAATAGTACTCTATGTGTAAGGTTGAAACTCAACGACAGCAACATAAACCCACCCCTCGATTTAGATAGTGCCTTATTATAAAGTAGCATATGTTTTATTTTTACGACAAAACATCACCTAGGATAATCAAAATAGTTAGAAAAAGAGTTGTCTTACATTTAAAATTGATTTATTATTTTTATATAATTATTCAAAATCTCAGTCAAAAATGTACCATATAAACCGAGGGAGGACTTTGCGTAAAACATTTATTATCATCGTAAATTTGAAATATCAATCTATCTATATCACTAATAAAGTGTATTTGACCTAATTGAGTTAAGTCGATAAAAAAAATATGTTCGTGTTTCTAATTGCCATTGCTCATTAGAGAACAAGGGAGAATAGAGAAGGGTGGAGGAGAGAGGTATGGGCGAGACTTCGGGAGGGACGATGCACGTGACGAAGCGTCAAGTCGGAGTTCGGAAAGCTGGTGGGAGCTAATTACCGTGGGTCTATGGTCCACTGGCGCGGCACTTGTGTCGGCGTCTTTAAGCGTCCGGGGGAGGTCCTTCGTCGACGCCTGCGCCGATAGCCGCGACGTCGAAATATAATTTTACATGGAAACGCGGAAGGGCTTTGCGGAGAACGCGACAGGAATAGAGGAAATTTCGCGCGAATCGGGCGAAACACGACCCTCCGGGGTCAATTAGGCATGCAAAGAGCATCGGACCCTCTCCTAAAGAGCCGTCTGTATGGTCGGTCGCTTTTTGGGGCTCAATGGTACACCGACAATGTGAATTTAACTACAAAAGATACGCGTAGAATGGTTGAAAAAAGTATTTTCTGTGCATTTTTTTAGAATAATATTATACAAGAAAAGATATTTTTAAATAGAACGCAGAGAAGTAAAAACAAAACATTGTTATATTACAATATTATGTAGAATAAACATCAGAAAATTCAATCTTTGACATCGAACATAACTGTATCCGGCATTTAAATAATAAATTCAAATAAATTGCAATTAAATAATAACTTCAGATAAATTTGTCAAATTGCGTTGAATCTTAATTTTTCTGCTCTTCTATCTGTTTTGATTTCATTAATTACGAGCATAACGACCCGGCGAATCGGTGAATTGGCGGCACACGCGAATGACCGAGAAGTCACGAATTTTTCCAGGATTGTGAATGGCTTTTGAGTGGAGATCAGGGCCGTAGTTAGCGCATCCGTGCCGGGCTACAATAGGCGGGTTGTGTGGCCTAGTGAATGAACCGGTGTGCTTGGGCATGCCGGCCGTCAATGGCGACCTGTCGAGACTCTTGCTACATTAACTCCTTTACAAATCCGCCTGTTACAAATCCCCCGGCCTTTAACGAGTCCCTCTTTAACGCTTCGACACCTTGTCCAGTCGATGTTTGACATTACGTAGTCCGTCGCCACGTGCTCAACGATTCTCCGACTCGCACCGTCCGGTCTCGGAAAATATATACCGGGAGAATTTATCTTTATACAATACACTATATTTAATATAAATCAGCAAAGTAAATACGTTCGCAGAATTAAATAAACGACGAGATAATATTAAAATTAAAATTAAATTTAGATTAAATAAGACAATTAGATTTTAAAAATAAATATACAAAAAATTGCATTAAATAAGAAAGTGATATATATATATATATATATATATATATATATATATATATATATATATATATATATATATATGTTCATTCATATATGTATTCATTTAAGATCGGATAGATATACCAAGAGCCACCTGTATATTTTCATCGTGTCGATATTTTGTAATGAAATGCGTATCGCTTAACGCCGCTGGAGCAAATATTTACTTGGGGTAGACGCAGGCTTGTCTCTCTTCTTGAGCGATAAACCATTTTGATTATATATTCCTGCAGTCGGTTTACTAGTATCTGGCGCGTGCCATCGGTTTTTCAATCTCGATCAACGAATTCAAGTGTCCATCATTCCGCTGTCGCCCCTGACATATTACATCATATGAATAAATTCTTCTCGAATTTGATTTTAAAATAGGAACAAATCCTATGATTCATAATATACCATATTTTGAGAGCGAATCAATTGTCGCCAGAACATGTAAGATGTATGTTATACGTCAAAATAACAAAAATAATGGAAAACAACAGAAATTTATTTACTAAAATTATATGCATAAAGAGAACACATTTCAGTAAATTTATATGAAAATTATGAAACAAAATATTTAACGAAGGAGATACTAATAGCCTAGATGTATCTTGCATCTAGATTTCGCTAGAATATCCAGCTAAACTCGAAGAGAGTGATATATCCGCGACTCTTCCTTGTAATCCGTTGCATCGACTAGACCTCATTAATCCTTGTAATTATTTGCGTCGCAATTGTCTAATATTTAAACGCGAGGATAAAATTAGTTCGGCAGAGATATCATCCCCCCGACGATATTTCCACCTGTCTATCTGCTGGTCCCTGACGACGATGTACGTGCTTCTGGCGAAACTTCGTCGTCGTGAAGACTAAGTCTCGACGCGCTTCATAAATCACGTCTTACGGTCCGCACGTATCGCTCCCTTCCCCTCCTCCCCCTTCTCCTTTTCTTCCGCGCAGCACGCGACGATCTTTCAAATTTAATTCGGTACTAGCATAATTAGTGGCGGTGGCAGGCGCGTTCGCCTCGTCTCGCTCTGTTCGCAGCACCTGCCGTGCTCTCGAATTTTCCTCGGAGGAATCATCATCTCTCTTCGCGAGGCGAAGATCTCTTCAGTTATATTTCTCCGACTTGTCTGACTCCGCGTCGCCGTCTTTCTCTCCCTTCGAGTTTCTACCCCTTTCTACTCTGGCGAATATCGTCCGGATAAATCTGCGAGCGGCCAAATGGAGAAAAGAACGATGTGGCCGACGACGCGGGCTTTCAGCGCCAATTACCACAGTATATGCCTTCTCCCCTCCCTATCTTTCCCTCTTAAACGACTCGATAAAGACGGCAACAGGCGAAAAAGAACGAACAGCGAATGGACGCGCGTGTCTCGCGTGTTATTTCGGGAAATTGATATTTTTCGCCGGCCAATTTTGAATTAAATGTCTTGTTGACGCGTTCGAGATGCAGATTTTGTAAATCCTTTAATAATTTTTTAAATATTTTTTTTTCTCTCGTTCTTCCTCTCTTTGAAATAAACTAGTCTTTTGTAAAAGCTAATAATAATAAAAACATAACACTAAATTAAAGTTGAAACTGATTATATAAATAAATCTTCGAGCTATGCATTAATTTTCTAGCCTCTGGCATCTTTAAAGTTCTTAATATTTATTTTTATCTTTTATTATAATTTTCTCTTTTATGATTGATTAAATTATACGAAAAATTATCGTCCTTCAAAAAATAAAAAAATATTCATAATTATAACATAAACTCGATATAAACTCCTATTTTTTAAACACTTCTTTCGCTCTATAATATTTATTTTAATTTTTATTTTTCGTAATCTTTTTCTAAATATACTATATAATTATACGTTTTAATTGCAGTACAAATGCAAAAAGTATAAGTTAAATATATGTATACCTTGCAATAGCTTGCCCACAGCATCGTCCAAAGAATTATTGCTGCCGTGTTCGTTGCTCGACGAGCTGGCTTTACTTTCCAACGAAGACAAATCGTTATTATTGTGATGGATATCCATTTTTATTCCTGTTAAATCCACGATGCAAAACACTTTCTTCACTTATGACCAATGTTTACACAACCACTGAAAACTATAGATGTCAAAGGTTCGCGAACTCAAAAAAAATCCTTTTGACATATAAATGTCGAAATGTTACTTAAAAAAAAATCACATAATCGATGATAAATCCAATAACAAATTTCGTCGAGAGATAAACGCATCTCGTGGATTTTTTGTCACAGATAAATGATTCTCGGTAAGAGATTTCCGTTGCAGGAAGAGAGAGGTTCAATAATTAATCGAGGGTTATCAGGGCGCGATTTATCGGGTCGCGGATAGGTCGCCGAATCTTCTTTATGGCTACTTAGCCGACCCTGTCAACCTTATACCCGCATCGAATCTTTTTTTATCTCGATATTAAGCTGATTCCTACGAACTCATTGATCATCCAGAGATTCACTTCGTTATCGGCTCCAGGAAATTATTAGACAGAGACCGATGCGATGATGATGTGTTGAGAGGAAAGGTATACTCTTCAAAACTTTTTCGACTAGTTCCTCGACTTGCTTTTATCGAACGATCCGTTTTCGAGTATATCGATTTTACGTTCTTCTCGTATTCCATATACGCGAGACGTTTCAAGGGTTAAATACGGCACGTTATTTCTGACCAAATCGAACAAAAAAATATTCGTTCTGATCGACCTCGAGATTATCGAGTCGTGTCATAATTAAATCCACGTCTAATTTACCGGAGGAACATCCTAGTTATCGTTTTTCTCTTTCTCTCTCTCTCTCTCTCTCCCTCTTTTTTTCGTTATTGATTATCGAAACCAGAAAATATAAACTCTGCGATGCCGTGTGTCGTTCCTCATACGATCCTAATCGCGTCATCGATAGATACGAAGATCGAGAGACGTAACGGCACGGACAGCGGTGCTGGCGAATCAGGTAAACTCCGATGGCTGACTGATCGGCCGAGAGGAGAGACGCGACGATGGACCCGATGGACTCAGGGAGGCGAAGGAACCCGTCCGCACGATTCAACCGCACAGGTTGGTCCGCACGGGTGGAAGAGGCTGAGGCGAGATGAGACGAAACGCACGTCTGGCACACGCACCAAAACCATCAGGCGGATGGCAGACCGTCCGCGGAGGCGGTTCTGTGGACCACCTACCTCTGGTGGGGAGACACGTAGGATCTTCCTCCTTTCTCTTCTTCATTCTCTTTCGTCTTCTCTCTTTATCTTCAAAGTCATCGTTTCCTCGCGCTCGTGTCAATCCCTGTGCGTATATCCTGCGTACGCGATCCCGTTTCTTGCATCCTTATGTTAGAGCGAATCCCTTAGGTCCTTGTGTGGAAAATTGCGAAACCTTCATGTAATTTTAGATTTTAATAACAAGTGAACTATTGAAATTTTTTCTACTAGTGAAAATTTTTCTACTTTTTTTCTATTTTATTACAAAATAAAAAAGTTTCTGCCGTTTTGACATACTAAATTTCTCAAAAAAATCGAATCATCTTTTAAAAAATGACAAATTCTTTGATTAATTTAAAGTTGATTTTTCTTTAGAAAATATTCACGAAATAAATTTTAATAAGTCAATAAGTAAATAATGAAGCTACATTTTCTTTAAATAATTTTAGAGAGAGAAGTTTACTTGTTTATGAAATTTGAATTTAAAAGAGGCTTAAAATCATCAAGTTTATTGAAAAAAATATAATACTGTTTATAAAACTATTTTTCTTAAATTTACATATTAATTAGTGTAGCAGTGTAGGATCTACAGATCCATACAGATAACATGCATCCGGCTTTTAATACTCATTTCGCGAGTTATTCGCGACGAAGCATCAACTAATTATCGTCCGTTTGTTGTCGCGCATATGTGCCTTGTACGTGAAAGGTCGCTGGCAAGTGGACCTAGGAGTTTATTGATCGCGTCTGCGAATAAATGATTAATGACAAAGACCCGCAAAGGATATCCATGAACGCATTGAACGTGACTAAAAATATTAGATATTAGTGGCTGATATAATCTTTAAGTTACACCTCTATTTAGATTTTTAGATGTATACACTTTCATAGAGCGACCATTCTATTGAGACAAAACGCGACTTTTAATTCCGCTGAAGAATTTATATTCTTATTATATTTTTCAGTACCTACATCTAGAACATAAATTCGAAAATAATATTCGCGCATGTCTTGCATCGAGACGCTCGCTGTCGCGCGATCGGAATGCGAAAAAAAGTACGCGCGACAAAATAGAGCAGTGTGTTTTACGCATGGGGGAAAAGCACCACCAAGCCCCGAAGCTGTTCCCTCCTTCGTTCCAGCGAGCCTAATTATACAACAAATTTAATGAATGAGTGAGCTAGCAAATACAGTGGCTCATACAAACCACAGGCATATATAAACCACGGTCAATGCCGTGTAGCGGCTTTTGTGGAAAGATCAAAGAAAGCATCTTGCTCGCGGGATTAACTCGCGTTGCCGGCGCGTAAACGCACGAGTGCGTGAGATTCTCAGGACTCTCACGGATTAAAGATTACATTTTTATCCAAATCTCTATGCCAAGAGCATAGAAATCTAGCGAAAGTCATTCCTGACTCTTCCTATCTCTTTCGTGTGTGTACAAGTGTGAATGATCTATATTGAATCTGCTGAAAACTTCACAAACCTATCTCCATCAATCTAGAGTTATTATTTTTTTTTTTTTTTTTTTTTTTTTTTTTTACAAAGAAGTCAATTTTATAATTTATTGCAGATTCAAGCGGAATAGGTATTTTCTCTTCTTCCGCTATCGAATTAGAACTGCAATCTTGTTGATGTATAATTTATTGTGTCTTATTTCCGGATAAAAATGTGCAATCAAAAATCAATATATTTAAGATTTATAATTTAATAAAGATAAAAAGAATCGAACAAATTCATTATATGTAAAATATTTTTCCGATCTTTCAATTCTTCAGTTCAGGTTTGTGATACGATAATTTATTATATTTATGAGATTAGATCATCATATCAACAAGAAAATAATTTATCTCATCGTATAAACAAATAAATATGCGATAAAATTGATGGATAACTTTTAATAATTTGTAGATGATTTGCCTATAAAAAATTGTAATGTAGACTTGATAAAAACAAAGCTATTTCGCTGATTGTGAGATTACAAATGATAGTAATAAAATAAATCGAGCTATCGCGATAAATACTTTTCATCATTGTTCTGTATTCGAAGATTGCAGATTCTCCAAATGTCTGTCCGGGCCTACGCTCGCATTATGCGTCGGCCGCGATGCGTCGGCAATGCAAATTTAGCCCGACGGGAACAATAATATTGATTTCACGAAGCCGGAATTTTGCTCTTGCCGGGATAAACATCCCGGCGCGTACGCACGTGGCGTCAATATGCGTCTTTCGTTTCTCAGTGTACGTAAGCGAGAATTCGTTTCAGGGCCGTTCCTGAGACACAGCCTCGACGTTTCTTCGAGAGGAAACGCTTCGCGTTTGCGTTTCTCCACATTTCGAGACGATTAGTGCATCCCTTTAAATAAATATTCACGAAACCGCGTTAATGGACAATCAGAAAATATAATTTTGAAAAATATAATCCTTTTGGAAAAGTCATATTGCAGATGAGAGATGCAGAAGTTGTAACACTCTGCATTTTCCAATTTTTAATGAATTTGTCTGCATATTTATTATATATACAAAATTTGGGAATACTAGATGTTAGTTTGTTACAAACACAATTTTTATTTGGAAATGATGGATAGTAAAAAATTGGAGAATATTTAGTTCTTAATATTACTTATTTTGCGATAAGTACTGATTATGTAACACTATTAATCACGTGTATATAATATTCATGTAATTTGAAACAATAAGGAAAATTCTCCTTGAAAATCTCTGCGATAGATCTAATTGTAAATGGAGTGAATCTAAAGATGTATCGAAACAAGTGATTTTCGCGCGCGGTTCGCCGGAATAAAATAATAATTCCAGCAATTCTTGAGGGTCGGCGGCGTGCCGTCAGGCACTTGAAAGGATTCTGAAGGCAGGGGAAGGGGAGTCGATCGAGCCCCGGGTACCCGACACATGTTAGCCCCCCCGGGTGGCAAGCACCGCGACCCCCAACGGAGACACGAGCTTCGACACATTCTGCGCCGTCATCATCGCATCCCGGCAACGTCATTGCGTAGTACACGAGGCCGATCACTACACGTGTACGAGTGCGTACGCGCGTCCACTCGATTTCTCGCGATTAAACTATCTTTGCACGAATGTTGCGAATTTCAAGAATTGTCTCGCGGAAAAAAATATTAAAAACCAGGTGATTGCTTAAAGTAACTTTTTTTCTTACACCTAATAATTGAAAGATCTCCAATGTAGATTTTAACAATAAGTTTCTTCTTAAATTTAGAGAAGCATGTTTCAAAGCTGAAGAAATTTAAAATTTGATTAATATCTCCAGATTCTTGAAAAATGCAATTAAAGTATTGTTGCGGTCTGAATTATATGCATTAAATCTCTAGACCAGTGTCATTAAAATACATTTACATAATTAAACAATAGATTATAAAGTTAATTATTTATTTCAATGATAATTTATACGTAAATAATAAAAATTTACTTTTTTTTAAAGAAATAATAAATATAGCGCAGATCTCTCTCGCTATGAGAGATATTGAATCAATCATTGTCAATTATCTTTATCTAGAATGCGTTACGCATAGAATGCGTCGGTAGTTTAGATATGTGAATTATGATGATTTACAAATTAAATAATTTTCTTCAGATCTTAATGCAAATGTATTATTAAACAATATAAAATATAATAAAATTAATTAAAATTAATTAAAAAGCCGAGTTAGTGCACAGCTTTATCAGAATTTGCTTCTATCATTATTTAAATAGTGCAATAATCTTTCGAACAAATTAGTTGTTGGAACTTTATCAAATTTTTTTTCATATTATTTTTAAAATTTATCTAGCAAGATAAGACATGTTCTACCTTACAATGGATAGAATATAAAAATTGTATTTATGAAAACTGACCGCATCTAGGAACGCAGTTTTGTTCTCCTTATCTACGAATCTTCCTCTCTACGCTTAATTTGCGTTGCGAAACTAAATTCCTATTACTTTCTGATTAATTCGCTCGGAGTGAGGCTTACGAAATCGATAATTACAGCTGACATGATTAATGATTCTAGCCGCGTTCCAAAGACATAGTTGCCTGAATGTACTAACACATATCAAGATTTATACGTACTGAAAATGTATAAATGCAATTTTGTGACGACAAAAATTTTGACGCTTTGAAGAAATTTTTGCGCTGGTTCATAAAACTTTCGATTTGACAAAACGTCAAATGTAAAGTACGTAACGCGTTAGAGCAAATATCCGATCACCACGAGGATCGATCGATGAGTGCAATATGCAACCATGAGTGCAATCGGCTTGTTGCGCGTTCTCTTCTCATTCTCTTCTGACGTCATAATTGCATCCGACTGGCGGACCAATCGAGGGGACCGGCTAGAAGAAAGAGATCGCGAACAGAAATGACGGTGAGCTGCGAGAAGGGACAAAGAAAAAGAGAGAGAGAGAAGGCAGAAGAGGGGGAGAAAAGAAGAGTGAGATGAAACGAGAGATAGGTGGAGCAAGCAGAACCCGATTGGTTCTTCTCCCGGAGGATATCGTAGTCATGGAAACTCTCTTGTCAGAGTACCGAAATATAAATGGAATGACCGGCAATCCGGCAGTATAAAGAGGGAGGAAATGGGGGAAGAAGGAGGGATGAAGACCTGTCCAAGAACGAAAGGGAGATCGCGTTATTATTTATGGTCTGATTGTCGGTCAGCCAATAATCTCCCGTGCTAAAAAAATTGCCAGAATATGACAATGTTGCAGTCATATGATGCAATGTTATTGTAACACGAGACTTTTATTTTGGCCAACAAACATTTGATTTTCTTTCCGTCTTGGCACATCATCGATTTACCAAGTGTCAAAAGAATTTTAAAGAGATTGCTGTAACATATATTAATAGAACTAGTACTAGAGAATTAAATCGACACCGAAAAATGATTAAGTGCTTAGCATATATATTTTTTTAATACACATTCTCTCTCTTTCTCTCTCTTTCTATACTTCATAGGAAAAAAAAAATGTTAATTTATATATTTCAACTTAAATGTATAATAGAGGAAGTATACATGATCTTAGATTATGTATATTTTCTTCTCCAATTAATTTTAACTACATGTGATTTTCCATTATTAATTATAATAAAAATTAATATAGTGTGCTCATATTTTTTAAATTATTATTGACATCAATTATAACAAAAATTTCAATTTCAAACATCGACTGTATAAAATGAAAAAGCAAAAAGTGTAGTCGATCTCTCTCTCGTGGGCTACTGCCTTATTTGGCCGTGGTCCTCGTCGAATATAGAGTCTAACGACGACCGCAAGATACGCGGAACGAATGCCTCGCGCGTCTCTCCTCATCTCGCTACCTACGTTGCCCCACCGGAGCAGTCGATCTCCCTCCTGGTGTACGGACTCGCCGAGACTTACGGAGCAACAAGTGTTACCAGCACGCTGCCTTTGCCCCGCCCCCAAACGAACCAACTGAGAAACGATGTCAGCCTCGTGGTGGAAACTGCCCCGAGGCGATGCAACCACCTCACTCGAGCGCCGATCGCGCGACAAGCATCCACGAACCCTGCTTTGAACTCGGCGCGAGTTTCGCGAACGCGAACCCGGTTCGTCCCGGCTCGGTAAAAGAACATCGAACGAAATTTTCGAAATCACTTCGAAAGTCGCGCGGTATCGATATGTGAAATATTTGAACGCCCACGAAAGAAACTATTTAGAACAAAAAGGTGCAAGTCGAACAAGGACTGGTGCGAGTTAAATTGTTTTTCACAATTTGAACGCTTGAATCTATTAAAATTCTCTGTCATATATTGCGAAGGATCTTATTATATATACTGGAGAACAATTCTCTTCTCCAGTGACGTTACGGACGATTTTACAACGTAACAATACTTGGATGCTGCTTCGAAAGAATACACATCGAATGGTAGACCGATACAAGATTCCGTTTAAACGCCGGTGGCATCTGTAGAAACACGTGCTACTCAATCGAGGGTGGTCGCTAATTCACGTCATCGCTAAAGCAAAGAAATAATCTATCGAAAAGTATAAAAAATCGACCATCGAAGGATGCGATTAGCGCGCGATCCTCAGTTTCATCATTCGAATTCATCTTCTGAAAAGAAATCCAAGAGAGAACCAGGTGCGAGACTTTCAAGCGCCAAGATACACGTATACAGACAAAGAGAAAAACGGCGCAGATAAAAAGTGAGACGGACTTGACGAACCAAAGGATAGGACGAATACGCGTCACTGCGAGTTAATCGCGAGCGAAATTAATTAAACGTGACAACAATCAATAGTCGAAACGTGATTTTCAAAAGAGAAGGAAAAAGCTATCGAGGCCAACAATAAAAAGATCGGCGACGTCAGCGAAACCGAGTGAAGAATCGCGAAAATAAAGTGATACGCTCGTCGCGATGATAAAGCGATAACGAGGCGGCAGTCTTATCGCAACAACTATTAATTGATTGACAGCTATTCTTCGCGCCGGTTGAACCGAGATGAGCGTGTTTTCCGCGTGTTGCGCGTGATAAATCTGATTGTGCGACTCCTCGATCCTCGCGGCTCTCATTGTTCGCGCGACGACGCGACGAAAGGGATGAAGATGAACGACGTCAAGCCGGAAAGTTCCAGCACGTCCATTTCATCGCCAAGCGGAAACAATAATAATAACAACAATAATAATAATAATAATAATAATAATAATATTAACGGCAATGGTAAAGCGGCAGCCGCTGCCGCCGCGACGGTAGCTGCCAATGGCGGCGAAGGGATCAGCGCCGCCGTCGCCAAGGTTCTCCAGGGATACGACTGGACTCTGGTACCTGTTGCTACCAAGTAAGTGTATCACGTAGCAGATTCATCATTTTCTTTTCCTCTTTGTCTTTTTTCAATCATCATCGCTCTTTCCGAGTAACGATTTTGGAAGATCGCTCGCACTTAAAATGATATGTATATAAGCTTTATCGATGCAAACTGTTTCGTTAATTGAAGAGATTGATAGAAAGAGGGTTGAAAAAATTAATAGACGAATGAATTCGGAAAAATATTGATACGGTTAGGGTTTGAGCAAAGTTACACTACTATTTGACGAATAAAATATTTTATACTGATATATATATAATCACGTGGATATATATTCTGAAATATCAATATATTTAATTCTTCTATCCTTAGCAGAGAAAAATTAATCAATTAAAAGGCCTTTTTTTTGGGCATACCTCTTTCGTTTTTTTCCACACATTTCGTAAAGCATTTTAATCACTGCGAGTCGTATTAGCGTCGCGTTAACATACATATACACAGGTATACACGTGGCTGCCGTTAAACCCCGCGGGCTTCAACGGCGCGATGGTAACGTTGAAAAAAAAAAGAAAAAAAAGAGAAAAGAAGGAGAGGAGGAACGAAGAAAAACGGATGCGACGAAGTTGCCAGGGGAGAGAAGAAGAGGGCGAGGAGGAGCGTGGCGCGGTCTTAAAAATACGTAACGCTAACTCAATTATGACGTACTCGTTTCCCCGGCCTGGGAAACGCGCGCCTCGCGGGAAAATGTCCTCGGTCGCCAATTAACGCAAATTGGCTAATTAATGCCCGATCGCCGCGTCCTCCGCACGGCTGCTCGTCGATCGTGGGAAGGAAGCCGGTCTTTGACAAGATAACTGATAACAGTCGGGAAAAAAAAAAAAAAATAAAAAACGATTTCTTTTCGCGATTGCAAGACGAGTCATCGTGATGCGTCCTCGGTGCATCATGCTCGCGGAGAAAAATTATTAGATCGCAGCGAGCTCGATAAAATCGTGTGCGCGACCTCGATATGCAGAAAATTGTGCAATCCGATTGATCCGCGACGTAATGCCTGCCGATGCTATGATTTTATATCATATGATATTCCTGATTGCTTGCGACAATCGGGATTGCTTCCTGTTTTTATAAAAATGAGCTGACAATTTCACAAAAGTAATTTACAAGAATATATAAAGAATATTTCCTGCTCATTATTTATCTTAATCAGTCATTAATAGAACAAAGTACAAAGGTTTAAAGGTCTTCCGGAAGATCGCGGCTGCCACGTACGATCGGAGATAAAATACGGAGAGAATTCGACAAAATAAAAGGACAATTATGTTAGGTATGTGGTTTAATCGTAAAAGAAAGCATGCCACAACGGAAATAACGGAGTGTGTATATCGCGCTTATCGCTAACCCCCAATTACGGGGTTATCTCGGGGTAGCTGCAGGGTGCGGTGTTTATTCCTGACGATAGAGACCGATAAAATACACCAGTTTTTAATATACTCATGGATTCCGTAGGAGTATATCGTGCATCTCGCAGAAACTCCGAGATTATCTCTGGTTCTGAAACATACGATATTGAATATTAATTTGCGAGCGCATTATAATAATAATTCGGGATAAATTAAATTAAAGACATAATTTTTCTGCAGATTAAGAGAATTATAATTTCTTTTTTTATTTTATTTTCATACTCACTCTGTTTCGAGACCCTAAGACTTTCGATGTTTCATCGCTTGTAAAGCTGCACGTTTGTGCCATTTTACGCAGCACCACGCCTACGTCGCGAACGTCAAGTCGCACACGTAAGCATTTTTTGCGTGTATTCAAGTAAAAACACGCGCGCGTCGTGACGCGTACATCGTGTATGCCACGTTCACGTTGAGGAGCGCCGTGAAAACCCTCGTTAGTGAGCCCACGCTAATTACCAACGGCTCCACGGGTTTACACACGGATTTAACGCCCCTCTCATTTCAAAGAGGCCGAAATATACGGGGGAAGGGGGACCGCTTTCGAATCCTTGAGACGCACGCCGGAGTCCTTTTCACCCGTGTTACGCGCATTCGTCACGCTTATCCCCCATGTAATCCACGCGCGAATCGAGCGTTTATAGGTCCGATTACATAAACTAATATAACTACGTTATCCTTGGATTCTATTTCCTTCGATAGAATCTCAATCACGATATTTGTACCACATACATATGTATATCGACCAGCGATATTAAAATTATCACCCTATGTACTGTTATCTCTTCTAATGAAGATTTCTTCAAAGGATTTTATTTTAGAATGTAAAAATTGTTTATTTTTTAAATTTGTATCTAAGAATTTCTGATAAAGAATAATCTCGCGTATATGCCGTCCGTTCTTTGCGCATCATGTTCGCTCGAGCCGCGAGAGTCCTTAAAGAATCCTCGATTAAGGGCAAAAAGAAAAAGAGGAGGGCCAGGATATCTCTCCGGCGCGGCAATCACGTCAGTCACGTCGATCCCTGGCTGGACAAGGCAAAAGTTTTATGAAGTCATCTTCTCGGAAAGAAAGGGATACGTCCATTCCTATATACCCGTCACACGTCGGCAGCCACGGTGTTATTTTAAGGCCGGTTTTAAACGCTCCGCACGCTCGCCAGGATGACCCGGGGGTAGCCCGCCACGGCAAAACCCGATACGGATATGTATATGTGTGTAGATGTATATATACGTACCGTCTCGCCTCTGGTTATTTTCTTCTGCAAGTCACCAGATTATCTGCCAGAATAGTCGACGAGGTAGAGATAGATAGATGGATAGATAGATAGATAGAGACAGAGCGAGAAAGAGAGAAAGTTCTTACCATCGTAACATTTCGCTTTTATTTACATCAGCGATCGAGTGATCTAAAACATCTATCATCATACGTAATTTTTGAAATCGTTGAAAAGCAAGAATACCTAATATGCAATTTTATGAAAATTTGAAGAAGATTGTTTTAGTATTAAAAAAATACCATAAAGAGATATCAAAATTGCATTGCAAAATATGTTATATAAGACATTAAATAAATTGCATAGCACGTTAGTTGCACATTAATTAAAATCTTTATTAATAGTATAATAATTAGATAAATAAAATCTTTTTTCTTGCGGATATATAAACAAAAAAAAATCGACAACTTTGATTGAAATGTTTGCGTTCACGTAAATTTGTAAAGAGGTATCGTTTCCAATGAAGATAATGTCTTCGAATTGCAGGGGCTCTGGCGACAAAAGGGCGGCACACGTCAAGAGGCCCATGAACGCGTTTATGGTGTGGGCCCAGGCTGCGAGGCGAAAACTGGCTGATCAGTATCCTCAACTTCACAACGCTGAGTTGTCAAAAACGCTAGGAAAGTTATGGCGGTGAGTGTCGTGTTCTTTAGTCTTGCGTCAATACTTTAGAATCATCAGACTTCTCAACAGTAGTATAAATTAATATTATATTATGACAAACTCTATATTTTTAGGAAATACGACGTTTAATTATTTTTATTGATGTACAATTGTAGATTTTGTGCGTTATATTTTATAATACCATTAATAATTGATTAAAAATATTTTTTTTTAATTCTATTTTCTAGAATCATATGATAAAAAATCGATTATGCGTGTTTAACAATGAGATATGGGTATTTATGAGAGATAGAGATGTCGAATTCTTTTTTAGATTTTCTTTCGTAGTTTTTATTACATTATACGTATTCAAATTAATATCTAATAAAATTGCAACGAAAAAACGGATAAATGTTTGTTTTAATTTTTTAATTTGATTTAATCGCATTGTTTTGATTGTATAAAACTTGTGCACTTGAAGATTAATATGAATGCGCACTCAAGTGCTCAGCCGAATAATGTTCAGCGGCCTCCGCGCCTGGCAGAAAGACACTGTTTCGATAAAATTAATCGCTACCACGTGTCTTCAATCGGATGCCTCTCCGTTCTCTCGATCTGATAAGCTTAATTTTCTCACAAATACGAGCTTGCCAAGCAGCGGTCAGCCACGCGAGAGAATCGCGCTCGTTGATCTTCATTCGCGCTCGCCTCGTTCGGAGAAAAAATCGGTTTGCGAGCCGCACGGAAATCTGTTGTTGATCGTTTCAGCTGTCGTTGATTCAAAGCCACCTGTGCGTTTATCGTGCGATTTAACGGTTTCAAAGCTCACGCTTTGAATTCGCTCGAGGAAGCATTTATAATCTTGGCCAACAAGGCTTAACGATATTACAATCTAGTAGCAAACCAGTCTTTTCATGCGCGTGCTTCCTCATAATTGCAATTGTTAATTTAAATGTTGAAAATATATTTCTTTTTCAACTATTTCTCATAAACTTCTTAGTGATTCTATGCTGCGTGAATTACGTTCTCTACAAATCTAAACATTTTTAATTTTTCTCTTGCAGTTAAAATTGTTAGACAAAATTCAGCCGTTAACAAAATAAATATAACGTCCTTTTGTTTCAATGATTTCGAAATCGTATAATTTCGCTTATGTAAGACAGTGCATGTGATTTCGATCAAAATCACTGGGCCGGAAAGAGTCAACATCGTCCAATAAGGATTGCGTGAAAGTTCGGAGTCACTGCGTTCCAATTCCTGTAACCACTTGTTCATATACGTAACCCGTTCTATTTTTACCAACGAATTCGCGAATGCTTTTTTTCCTTCACTCGTACCACACGTGGCGCCTAGGCTGCACGTGGTACAAGTGTTCCTGCTTCTTGAGACCCATGAACTCGGGTCGCACATATGTAACAGCGAAAAACACACTTTCCACGTTGTCGGTGGCCCTCTTTTACAATCAGATACAATTCTCCTTAGTATTCGAATAATTTCATATACTGTTTAAAATCTTCCACCTTTTGACTTGGTTTGCAATAGAGTCGTAAGTCATAAGTCGTACGAAATTAATCAATCTCATTATTCTGCTCAAATTTAACTGTGATTGATTAATTTCTTACGACTTACAACTTTATTATAGATCAGACCTTAGATTTAAATTTGAATTTTTTAAATCTTACCACAAAATATTATACTTCTATTGTTAGAAGGAAAAAACTGGCAATCGAGAAAATAGATTGAGACACTTTAAATAAACAAAATATGCATGCAATGTATAAATCATATTAAATTATAAAATTTGTGTCGATAGTTAAAAATTTATTTGATAATAATAATAATAATAATTTACCTAATAATTGAAGATTTGTAAAATATTTTTTGTTAAATTTTAACATTATATTAGGTTACATTATAAATAACGCTGTAGCAACATTTATGCAAAAAAATCTTTCCATTTAAATGCTGTAGGGTCCTTAAAAACTTTCAGCGTTTGAAAATTATGTTTAGTTTCCTAGTGTTAAAAACCAATTGAAAAAGAAAAAGAAAAGAAGAAAAAGTATCTGATTTTTGAGACACCCTGTATACGTAAGCTTCAGGATGACTTGTGGATGATTCCGTTTCCTGGTTGGGACTAACGAGGTGCCCCAGTGGGCCATATAACGATCATCAGAGGACGCGCCGACAAGGACCCCCGTTGCGAATCATTTAATAACACTGGTCGCGATCGCGATTGCTCGCCAAAGATCGACGATTGATATTTCGACGATTGTCACGGCGGAGCTTTTGCCAAAAGATAAAATGCTATCCAGCATTAAAGATCAATCGATTTTTTTCTAACACCATATCGAGGGTCATTAGCAATCTCTCGGTCTGTAACGCGTGTCGATGAAATCAACGGTTGATGAAAACGTTCGTGACGTTTATTATCCGTATATTTAAATCTTTATCTTTTTGTACAACCAGGACGGACGTACAGGAAAGATAGGAAGAAAAAGAATATTTTACGTCGGAGATTAAAAATTGAAAGTGGAAATAATTTTCTGATTATACTTGTAATTTGGAAGAAGCAACAGTCATCCTTGAGACAGGGTACGTTCATCTTACGTTTCGACTCTTAAAAAGTCATTATTTAACACCTTTTCGGTATGGGCCTAGTACCAATTAACACTCTCGTCCGAACACGAGAGATATTTCCATGATTGCGCCAAGGCTCCTTGCAATAGACGTAAATGAACTAGCCAAATCGTCTCTAAACTCCTTCGTCGTGCGCAAAGAATCGAATTGACGCGATTGAGAGACATTGCCATGCACCGCTCTGACGTTTTGATCTACCTTACGCTCTGAAACAAATGATACAGTCATCTTCGATAATGAACACAGTACTAGAGTGATTGTAATATGGATGAGGTTGTTTACAAATCGATGAGGCTGATAAAGTACAAAGTTCAGCAAAGATCAACGTATATACAGATCGAAATTCGCGATGGTTTACATGTATATGAAGCTTTGCTTATAAGAATTGAATCAAGGAGATGAGATAATAAATGAATGAAAGAAATATCATTACAGTTGAATTACAATATGTAACTTTACACGTACAAAGAAATATTAGAATGAAAAAGTATGAAAATTAGAGAAATATTTAAATGTATAAATATAATAAAAATGTAAAATAAAAAAAAATAAAATTATGATATAAATGATTTCCATAAATAGTCGAAATGATAATTGAAGCGGTAGAGTGGATTTTGTCTGATGCTTTTGGCACAAGAATTTTAATCGCGATCGTGTTAGTTGACCCGTCGAATCCTTGCGGAGTTCGATGCCGACTTGTCTCATGTCGATCTTGATAACAGGGCCAGGTGCTCGAATGCTTGGAAATAAATCTTTTTCTCTCTCTCTCTCTCTCTCTCTCTCTCTCTCTCTCTCTCTCTCTCTCTCTCTCTCTCTCTCTCTCTCTCTCTCTCTCTCTCTCTCTCTCTCTCTCTCTCTCTCTCTCTCTCTCTCTCTCTCTCTCTCTCTCTCTCTCTCTCTCTCTCTCTCTCTCTCTCTCTCTCTCTCTCTCTCTCTCTCTCTCTGTCTCTTTGCGCCGTCTCAAAACGTATCGCCATTCGGATACACTAAACGCGACGTGTTTGTCGACAAAAGGAAAACAGATATCCCCTCTGGTTCATCCTTGGCGCGTGCTCGCAGCTGCCGGCCGGTTCCTGTCGGAGATAAAGGGGCCCCCAGGGACCACAATAGTCGCCTTGTGCCCGTCAGGTGAATTTTTCCGAACCTGCCCTTCCGTTCCCCAGGCCTGCCTGCAAATAGCGCGTGACGAGAACAGGTAAATTTGTCTTATCTCCCGGAAGGAAAGATTCTTCCACACATCGGATTTCCTTCGAATGTTCTTCTCTAAGATTTTGCGGTAGCATTATCAGCGCTAACTAAAAGCGTAAATCCCCCTTTCAACAATGATCGAAAACTTTATAATTTTATTATCGCTAAAGTCTGTATCGTGCTTGTAGAAATTATATAGAGTTCTTTCTCTGTCTTTACATAAAGCTATTATTAATTGCAATTTCTTCATATTTGACATTACATACATATATCTTGTCACACGCGACCACTGTTGCTTTGACACTTTAATTAAGGAAGGTTTCGAGAAAGTCGGGCAATTTCACGATTTGTCGACGATTATCCGAGATGACAAGCGTGATAATTCAATTAAAATGATGAAGATTCATCGAGATTGAATTGCGCGTTCTTTGGCCGTGTGAATATCTTTTCTCCTTCTTTATGCGAGGTGTAACATATTTACTGATATATATATATATATATATATATATATATATATATATATATATATATATATATATAAGTAAGAGATACTAGCGACAGACAGATTTAAATTGGGTGACCCTGTGTTGCATCTGGTGAGAGAAAAGAAAAGCCGCGACGACTCACTATCGTCGGCACTCACTAGTGAAAAAAAGCTCATGGCAAGTCCATTGACCAGATGGGCTTTCTCTTCGTTCCTTTCTCACTCTCTATCCGTCTTCCACTTCATCTATCTCTATCGTTCTCTCTTCCCTTCCGTCAGTGACAAAACAGCGTCAGTTAAGCTTTAAGATACGCGGCTTCAACGTGTGTCAATCCATTTGAGAGCTTAGCTTCTCGTCGTGGAATTTAAATCCCACGAGCTTGCAAATACTCCAGATAATATATTAAAAGTTTCCTCAGACGATTCTTAAGACATTATGCAAAATGTATTATTTACAATACACACACTATCGAAGAAAATGAAATTTTAACAATTAAATATTTTAAAAAATAAAAATATCAATTATCAAATGATCAAACAAGAATCGATGCCTTTAATCAAGGATATTATAATCAATCTGAGAAATAATATAAATTTATTGACATTATTTATTGTTTATTAATATAGTGATAGTACGCTTAAAGAATAAGTATCGCGAATCGCGACATAAATCATTAGCAGCGGAGCATGATGGAAATTCTCGAAATCTCTCTTGGAAATTTTTTTATTATACCGGAAAACCTTATCTCGGAGTTTACAAATCTAGTGGGAATATAAACACAAAGTATTAAGGACCATAACCGGGCACCGAGAAAGTCCGCACGTTACTGCTACGAAGCGGACTAAGTCGGCGTGTGAGTTGTGCGTCTACGAACGCCTTAACGCACCCAGAAACACTAACCAGATCCCCCATTTCGACTCTTCGAGAGTATATCAGACGCCGATGGAAATGTTCTCGTTCAAGCCTCTTCTGATGCCGAGCAGCGCGAGGAGAGACGGTCATTCGCGTGTATATGTAATACATGCAAGCGCGAGAGACATGAATCACGTCAATCCGACGACAGATTTCACATGCAGTCGAACCTGAAAATTATTCCACAATATTCATATACATATATATGCGCCGATATGCGTGTGTAGAGAAACTTAAAAGCATATTGAAATGCAGTTTAAAATACGTATTAGCCTTATAGTGCAATCTATCTGTCAGAAAATGAAAAAAAATAATTGTACTTTTTGTTGTATTTATTATTTTATTTTTATTACCGTATGACTGGTTGTAGACTCCTGTCCGATAACGATAAGAAACCCTTCATCGAGGAGGCCGATCGCTTGCGCGTTATCCACAAGCGCGAGCATCCCGATTACAAGTATCAACCCCGACGTCGAAAGCAGAACGGGCCTTCTTCTGGTCGTGACAGTTCACCATCGAGGAACCAGAGCAACGTGACGTTTAGCGTTTCCAGGTCATTGAAGCAGGAGGATATGAGTCCCAGGGGCGTGCAAGGACCTAATTCACCACAAAGTGGCGTAAGTTCTTCGCCACCGACGACACCTGGCCAAGGTCTTTCACCGCCGACACCTCCTACAACACCCAGAGGACAGCATTATGTCAATCAGGTATTTAATTTTTTCTTTATGATTTTTTCTGACTCTAAATTTTATAATATCTAATGAAAAAGAATTAATTTAGATAATTAAATATTTATATAAATAATTAATAATAAATATTTAAATATGAATATAATTGTCATTTTAACTTTATTACAAACATTAAGTTATAAAATTGATTAATTAATAAAATTAATGCGAAAGTAACAACGGTTGTAATAATAATAGTAAACTAAATGGAATACATATATTAGGATGAAATAAATCTATGTTGATTAATATTCATTTTGCTTCTCTTCTTGTAATCATTATACTTAAACGAGAAGAGAGAAAGTAACCAATTTTACAAATATAATAATCTAAGATTATATCTCTCGCTTGATGAACCTGGTGCTTCGCATCCCCGATGATGTCTAATCGTTAAGTTCATGCGAAATGAAAATGCTTAATGTGCAGACCAATCAGCCTCCGCAGAACAATACCGTATATTATCAAGAGTTAGTTAGCAATACGCCGTCGAGCGATTCTTCGCATCAGCAACCGGCAGTCGATCTTCGATACATCGAAGTCGGAGACGGCCTTCCCGGCGAGGAAAACCAGTTGAATGGCCTCGGCACTTTGGGCGGGCTCGGCCTGAATCTCCCAGTGAACTTCCAGGAGTGCGAGGTCGAGAGCAACGAGCTCGACCAGTATCTACCACCCCAGACCGCACCGATACATCAATATCCACCTGTGCAAGTCACCACCGCTTCCCAATGGTTACTTAACAGGTACAGAATCTTAGTCGCATCTTACTTTCGTTTACGAATTGAGAAAGTGTATACTGAAAAAAATGTTAGAATTAATTATGGCATTCTTGAAAGTTTCCTTGAATCTAAAGAAATGATTATGGGATATTTGCATACAAGTGTAATTTTAAAAAATGATCTTGTAAGATTAATATCGACATCTGAAAGATGTGGAATTATAAATATTTTACTTAAAGAGTTACAATTATTACATTTTAATTTATAAAGTTTACTCGTACAATTAAATATTGTGTGATATATTTATATTCTGATGTGTTCTTTTTCGAGAAAATTTGATTATATTGGAGCTAAATATAAAAAATCGTTCATAAATAATTTCTACTTTTCCTATTTTTGCTGATTTTGTTTAAATATAATTTATAAGATATCGAGATATATCGTTTCCAGATATGAGGATGAGATCGAAAGGCCGATCAAGCGTCACTGCTCGGAGCAAGCGATCGCTGAGGTTTCATGGGAGGATAGGACCCAGGAGATGGTCAGGTATCACGAGTTGCAGCCTCCCCTTCCACCGGTCCAGTACATATCCGCCCATAACGCGCACCACGCGACCGCGCAGATGGGTCATCCACACGTGTCCACGTCCTATGCGCAATATGCTCATCGCTACGTACCTGGCATCGAGACATGGCCGAACTACATGTAGGATCAAATCCAGGTAAACACGACGATGGTTTGCCATTTTTATGTGAGTGCTAAAATGCGCCGTAAAAAGTATCATTGAATATTTGATATACGCATAAATAAGCGAGTAAAAGAAACTCGCATAGATCGTCTCAGATTCGCTGAAAAGTATTTCGAGGACAGATTTTTGGAACATCGATTTGATACATCGATATCTTTTCTTAATATGTTGACAAATATTATCTTTGATTCGAAATTTTTCATTAATTCAATATTTAATTACAATATTAAATAAAATAAATTTATTACGCACTAATACATCAATATCATATAATAAAATCATACAGTTTTTGAAATTGCCTTTAAAATTATTTAGGAATCAAAGATTCGTTACACGTGAAGGAGGGAGAGTTTAATCACAACTTTTATTCATGCATGTGAAAACGGTTTTATTAGATTTTTTACATGAAAAACGCTTCTCGTTAAGAGAACATCGATATCAAGTTACAAAGATTTATCTTTAAAATATTCTTTAGTAGAGATATCCGGGAAGCGTTTGTAGATACGGATATATATTTTTATATGAGATGTGTTAAATGACGCGTTAAAGACTTTATTTTGTTATATCGACGCAGAATTACAAACGTAGATTGTATAAACAAATTGGATTTACATCACCGCGGTGTTTAATCCCTGTGGCGTTACTGGGCATCAAGCTCGAAAGATAGCCAAATACAACGTAATTAACGATTATAATTACAGAGATGAATTATATTAATAAATATATACGCGAATTAGTATATGTGTATGTGTGTGTTTGTATGTGTGCGTGCGTGTACGTGTGTGTGTGTGTGTATGCGTGTGTGCGTGTGCGTGTGTGTGTGCGTGTGTGTGTGTGTGCGTGTGTGTATCGTGTGTGTGGTCGCAAACTGTACGCAGAATGCGCAGTAAATGCGCGAGCTTTGTGTGATAAAGTTTATAATATTAACATATGCAAATATTTCAGTTATCACTTGTGGATCGGTTTTAGGAGAGCGTTTCTTCCTCAAGAAGAAAATCTTAATATTATTTCTACGTCTAATAATACATTGCGAATTTAGAAAAAAGAGAAGTACAATAAATATGAAAGTTATATATTTTGAGACTGTTTTCTGAAAATTTACTAGAATTAGAATTTTATTGCGTTCTAATTCCATGTACAAATTCGACACATTTACATACGTAATATATCTGCCTTAAACCAACTAAAACAAGGAATATATGAGCAAAATACAAGAAAAAGTTTGTTGCATCGGATCACATTTTTTGAAAAGTGCAGAATGTGAAGAGCATAATATATATGACATTTATATAATATTGTGAATATTTTGAAAAAAAAAAACTTTAATAAAATTCGTCGCGAATTCATTTTTTTCTCTTAATTTAAATAAACTTAAATAACGAATATAAAGGAAAATATATATGTAGATTGCAGAGTGGTTGCGCTTTAATCTACTGTATATATATATTTTTACTAGAGATACTCACAAGCCAGAGATTGGCAAAATCAAATCACTAGAGCTACGTTTTTTCTAGTTTTCAAGCTTTAAGATAAGCACACAGAATCACATTTCTTCATTTATTTTTCTCCTCAATGTTTATACTTTTTAGAATTTATTATATCTTTTAAAATATACATTTGTTTTATAGTTTTGCATCTAACAAAATCATTGTTACAATTTGTATCGTTATGTTTTCGTTCAATTGAATTTCATTATCTTAACAAAAGAGAGATTAAAAATTTTCTTTTCAATATGAAATAAGAAATTAAAAATAGCCTTTTTTTTAAATAAAATATTAATATTTTCTTCATTTTAGAATCTCTGATAGTAATAATTATTCATATAAAATTATTTATAATTATTGAATCCGAGAAACGGTCGCTTTACATACTTTTTGCACGATACGAAAATGGCAGATTAGCCATTCTCCGGCTTGAGAGCCTCTACTATACATATGTGGACGAGGCGCGGCCACGATACTCACCATGACATCATTCCATGACAGCCGGCCATTCCAAAGCGCAGAATTTCAGGCCAAACAAACAGGCGGCCGCTCGATATATACGGTGCCCAACGGCGCGTTCCAAATGTAATAATATATACTACATATACATATATGCGAGACGCTATAAACCATCGATCGCGTACACCTCGTTCAAATAAACGACTGAAATACGATCGAGGGTGGCAACAAATGTACGCTTGGCGTTTTTTTTTATTTAATGATCCAAAGTATTTCAGCATTTGAAAATTGTCGTATAGTTGAAATTCGTCATTTCGACTATTCCAATTATATTCCAATTATAGTCATCTTCTTGAAAAAGAAATTAATTGTGGAAATTAAAAAAATTGAAGATTTAATATTATAAAAACTTTATCCTCTTTCTATTATATTTATAAATTACAAATACTGTTCTTTTGAATTAATTTGGATTTTGTAAAAAAATCGCTGCCGGAAACGACCGACGTATCGAGGACCGATTAGCCTGAATATCAAGCGTGCAGCTAATATAAATGAGCTTATAGCTCCGTACTAAAACATGTAGATTGCATATATTATTAACACTAGTTACTACGCTGACAGCCGTGCTTTTGTACTTAGATATTTATTCACAATATTACGAGAATTGAATAGAAAAAGCGTAGATTAATGTCTCAGTGTAGTTGTGCACGTTGGAAGGCGAGCATTAAATTGTAATTTATAAGTGAGATGTACGCCTATTTGTAGAAATAAAACAAAAAGAGACTAAAATCAATTTTTTTGTCATTTAATCCCTTTCTTTCCTAACTTCCCACATTATATGTAGATGTATATTTTCTATCACATTTTTTTTTATATGATTCACATGATTTTCGAATTCAATTGTATTCGCGTAAATGTAGGAGAACCGTGCGACGTTTCGGCGACGTCAACGTGGAGTCTCTTATCTTTCTTAAATGATATTTGCAACGATATATACGCATATAACGAAATGGAATAATATAATGCGCACTAGGTCACACGCGGTAATAATGTAGCTCAAATATTTGTCGAGTCCTTTACTTCCCTTTTTTAACAGCCCAAAAACCGCGAATAGACTCTGGGTCGACGCTGAGCAAACAGAGCGCTTATCGAAATCTACCCGGCACGAGGGACGTGGGAATGTCGCGACTTTTATGTCACTTATCCGCATCTAGGAGATTAAAAGGAGCGGAGACGCGCACACACACGTGTAAACGATACGACAGTTGCATGCACGCGTATATTTTTGACACGTGTACTTTGACACTCACAGCATTCAACTTGAACTTGAGCTCTCGTAGTTTTTGAAAATTTGAGGGATAAATCATTAAATGTAAGTTTAAATTTTTTACATACTTTGTTCGAATCTATTAAACATCACAATTATTTTTTGTTTATTACAAAAAAAATGTTTGAATTTTTTATCATGTGTTTAAGTATTTTTTTTATTTCTCTTTCAACATTTATATTATAATTTCTAACTTTTTCTTCTACTAACAATAAGTCATGTGTCTAATTTAGAGCTATATAACGGATCATTTTAATAAAAATAACTCGATAACTCTTGCGACGATCGTTTATGATGGGTTTTGGATTAGATCAACTTGATTGGCCTTTTTTTCTTTTTCTTTCTCGTCATCAAAGAAAGAGGAGAGCTCGATGAGCTTGAGGAGAGTCAGCCCTTCGTATCATCGTATGGCCGTCTAATTTTTTCTTCACATCGTTGTCAGTCATCGAGATTTCGATAAAGTACCGACGGGAATGAGGAACGAAACGAAATAAATCGACGGAAATCGTGCGTGAGCTCTCTTGACCCTTTGGCACGATAGGAATCCGTGGAAAGGACGAAAAAGATGTAGCAAAGAACGTCCGAGAAACAATCATGACGCAAACGTGACAGTACTGTCCATTGAAGTATACGGCTGTTGGGTGTCGGAAAGAGCTATATTTATCTATTTTAATTTCGTCGCGTATGTTTGATTTACTGGAAGAACGGTCGTTCTTTAACATCGAATGACTTCCGGATGCTGGTTCCTGGAATCCTCGTTTATCTCGATACAAACATCGATATCTCTTTTCAACTTAATATATTTTCATAATAAGCCTCAATAAAATAGTACTCTGCTAGATGCTTCAGTTGTTAATAAAATGTTGTCAATAAAAATATATTTAAATAACTTACACACGCGAAATTTATACAAGTATTTGACGTACGTTTTTCGACATATTTTCTCAAATTATAATTTTTTTTAATCTGCATCTTCTATTTGTTAAATATGATGATGGAAATTTAACGCAAAAATTGTCAATATTGTCAATATTAAATAAATAATTAAGAGATGAATATTTAAATTATACATCTCTTGTTGTTATAATTTGTGCTGATAATGTGAATAAAATTGATTATTCTCCTAAAAAATGTTAATCGAATATTAGATTTGTATCTTCGCTCAAATCAGGATATTCTACTTTTTCGAATAAAGGACATTCCCCTTCGAGAATAGGATCGATCGCGAGTGCGTTGACATTTCGTACGATGACTAAATATTTGACCGCTGAGCACGATAGTATTGATAAAATTTTCGACAGTTCGGGCATTCAGCGTCCTGCAGAATAAAGAGTTGTAAACCTCTTACAGCTGTTCAGATTGCGGTACGCTATCGGTTGGTTATACATATATCCTTCCTACTATCTATCCATTCATCGAAATCTCGCCTCATGGCACGCGTAGGCCATTGTAAGTGAAAAGTTTAGAATCGACAATTTCATTGATATTTTTAGCGCGAGAATAATTTTATAAAATAATTAACAAACCGCATTGAAATTGTATAACATGCAAAAATAACTAATTTTTGATACTGCATAATTATTTTAAAGTTTTATTTAATAAAGTGATTTAATGAAGCTGTCTTGCATTTCAGAGCTTTAGTTGAGATTATAATATTTTATTAGGAAAGATTTGCACGATCGTCATGAAGCTTTCGTTTCGATCATTCTTTTTATATATATGCATAAGAGATATATAGAAGAAGGATCGAAGAGCGCTTATCAGCCGTTACGGCGATAGCTCTAATTAGTGCGGCAATTAGGCCGTTTTAAGAATCGCTCTAAATAGCCGAGATAAGTTTCGTCTATTTACTCGCGCGCCGACATATTATCAATTAAATTCGCCGAGAAGTCGCGCGACGCGTTATTTTCCGGTGACCAAAGAGACGACATCTCTTTCCTCTCGTTGTTCTTCCACGAGCGGAAAAGTGATCGCGCCAATCTAATCGATCGCTCTCTTTCGGTACACACTAAGCAGATCCACCACGTGTGAAACTAGACGGGACGGCATACCCATAGAGAGAGAAGGCTTTACCGCGATGGATGGTCAATAGCAAGTCAAATACGAGTAGCGTTTTATCGTGGGGTTACCATGGTAATTATGCGATTGATATCGATAAACCGCGCACCTAGGTACACAGTAGTGCCGATACAAGTTTATCAGTAAGAACCAAAAAAGGGGGTTCGCGTCCAGGAATTTTAATCTTCTCGATGCATAATAAATTTTGATAAATTATGATAAATCGTAATCTTATCACGAGATCTATCAGATTTTTTTTTGTAATATAAACTTTGTAAAAGTAAAACACAAAATCGTGTTAATTGAAAAATAAACTTTTACATAAGTAATATTATAATATAATATTTATATATGTCTTTGAAACAAGAAATAAAAATATGTTGGTTAAAGTTAAATAAATTTTAAAAGAATTATAAACGTGTTACATTTTTCTATGTTTATTTTCTTTTCAAGAAGATAGATATATTCTCAGTTATCAGATAATTTTAACAATAAGAAAAAATAATGCATTACATGAAAATATATTAATTGATAACGTTTTATCGTGTAGTATTATTTTATATTTATTATTTGTTGTGATTAAGAGAGGTTATACTTATCAATGCAAAAAATAACGCATGTATTTTGCAATTTAATTGGCATCTCATCGACATTTCACGAACTCACGCTCTCCTTTCGGCGAAATTGAAATATGTGTACTTCTTCGTCCCTTGGCAGCCGATATTTACCGTCTTTCCTCCCTCCGGTCCCGGTCGTTCCACGAGCGCGGCACGTCTTAATTGCCAGCGGCGAGTAAAGATAATTGGCATTTGGCAGCGAGTGATCCGCGATACGCTCGACGATGGCGGCATGACGCGGTAGCTTCTTCTTGGAAAGAAGTTTGTCTGTTTGTACGTTTTATAGGTCTTGAATTTACCGCAGGCGTCGCCGACCGCGGCCGCGTCATCTTCTTCGTCCAATGCCGATGTTAGATATGGGAAGACGCCGTCTGAAAGACGGCAGGGCTCATCCATCCCTTTCCTCCCCAGATCTCTTCTGCTCCGTTTTTTTTTCTCCATTTTTCTGTACGGACGGTTTTCTCCACGGCACTTACTGACGTCGATGATGCATTAATGTAATTGCGTTTCGTATACGAGATAAGGCGAATCTGCCAAAAGCCCGTCTTTCTTTCAAGTTGACTGAAAATTCGAAAGCTTGTCTCAAAATCTCACGACCGCTCAATAATCATACGTTGAAATATTTTGAATTTACTTGAAGTTCAAGTCAATTATAGTTTCTTTTCATTATAATTATGTCTTTTAATTTATGAGAAATATAATAACTATATTTTTCATTCAAAATAATTATATTACCTATATAAGCATTATGATATTTCATAAAAATATTTCATAAAAATATTCATCAATAAGTGTCAATAATAAATATCAGTAATAAATATGTTTGAAAAAATAAGATATTTACTTTTGTTTCTTACTTAATAGTAAGAAAAAATTTTCTATTCACTTATCTAACTTGCATACCTATTTCAATATGTCATGTAAATCTATAAAAAAAAAAAAAAAAAACATACGCATCATATGTGTATACAAAACTTGGCTCTTTACACACGAGTCTCTCTTTACATAACACGTTTTCAATCACTTTCTTTTTCTTGCAATTCTTAATATTTTCTCAATATTTTCTGATTTTTATCCATCCTTTCCACTCACACGAAGAAGAGTCACTTGTTATTACTTCTAAATCTTTCGAAGGTCAAAATTCTCAGGAAAGGAAAGGATTCTGTTGCTTCTGATCCGAAAGTTATTCGCAACGAGTAGAAAAAACTATAAATGCCGCGACGTCACCTAAGGTGGAGGATATAAGAGGAAAAAGTGAGAGGAGAGTCGAGGCCTTCTGCACTGTCTCAAGCACTCTCTTCGTGAGTGACTCTCGACTGGTATGGCTGACAAAGAGCGAGAATATCCACCAGTATCGAGGTACTAGAAGCACCATGTGTACAAGTGTATCCGTGAATATTATCGGCTTAGCAAAATCACGCTGTACGAATATTCGCGTCGACGTAAGACTTTAACATTTTGACAGGAAAGAGGAATCGGTATTCGATAGAATGACGTTACACAAGTTACAGTTTCAATAAAATAAATATCGCAAAAAAATGATAAGAACATAGTGTAATATATAGACGAGAAATATAGTTTACGTATAAATTATTATGTGTTTTTTTTTTCTTTAAATTATTCAAAAGTCAATTGTTATTTTTATAGAGAAAAAGATTGTAAGATTACAATCAATACTATAAATTATGTAGCCAAAAGGGAATATTTACGCCATCAATTTATAATCTGTAACGTATTGTCGTCCATAATGTGTTTGCAGGTTCGAGAGGGTAGAGATGTAATTATAATACTGGCTGATATTTATATTATATTTGTGGAGGATTTTACCCTTTCCTTCGATTCTCTTAACGGCGACTTTGACGCACCATATAATCATGACACGCAGCAGGTACGTCTCACTTCTCGGAGCCGGTTTTGAGAAGCTTTTGAAACTCGAGAAGCGACACCGACACGTGACCTACTGATTCGTTTCGTGTACGAGTCTTTTCTTGCAATTGAGACCTATGAAATATATCAATCCGTCGGTATATATGTCAATAGTATTTAAAATTTATATAAGGCGATATAATAAATATATGTTAAGAAAAAAAGAAAAAAATAATATAAGTTTTACGACTTCTGTTTTGACATTTTTAAAATTTTAATAAAACTAACAATAAGATAATTATAACAATTAAATTAGTTTGTCGTATTTAGTGACGTAATTATTTCTCGATTATTCTAAATATTGTGAGAAAGCTAGTAGTATCAAAATACAAATCTTTAATTATGGGATTTTTTATAATTTTTATATTATGTACATATAATATATTAAATATAATATATAATGTATACAAGAAAATGCTCATTACATTTGTATCAACATTTTTTTGTAGTACATGCATATTTTAATAAGCTATTTAAAGATATTTAAAAGTTTATTATTCATATATTAAATATTAAATAATTTAAATAATTCTTCTGTAATTAAAGAAAAAATATTTAAACATAAATGGACTTCTCCAACTTTCTCCAACCACCAGAGAAATTTTTTCTAATATTCAATATTAAGTATAAGACGAATTAATAATACCATAAATAATAATTCTCTCTTTCAAAGACATAACGTTCGGTGTCCTACAAGTCATAATCGTCATTAAACAAATGGATAAAGAAATCTATAAGTTCTTTTTTTCAAAATCATACGTAGATAAACGCAAACATTCCTTTAAGTGGACTTAAATGATCACGCGAGAAGGAGTTTCTATCGGAAGTCGCAATGAAAAATTGCCGCGATAACGGTCAAACACAATAAACTCCCCCACTCAGGTCGCCCAGTGGCGACTGAGACTAATTGCGGCTCCGATTACAATGTCCTCGGCTATTATTATAATTTATAACTCGGTATTGTTGTTGCGCGATCACGTTATCGGTGATGTGACGCGCGCATGCCTTTCCATCGTCGAAGCCAACGAACGAAACCTGTTCGGTTGACATTTTATGTGATATGAATTTTTTGTTTTGATTTTATAAAACGGTAAAAAGCCCCATTAGTTTTCGAAGGCAAGAACTCAATTATTGGAAAGATTGTTAGCATGATTTTTAGGTTGACTTTTAAGTCAGATCATAAAGAATTGAACCGCGGTAGTTGTGGTTCACAGACGTCAATAAAAATGACCCTAAATTGTCTTGAATTTCACAGTGAATTGGATCGCAGATATGGTGTATTATTACTGAGACCCATGATTTTTATTTTCGAAAATTGAAACAGATGGTTACAAATTCGTGGAAAAACTCAACATATTTACAAGTATATCTATCGAATCTAAAAAACTTTACGCAACGTGTTTCTAACCATTATCCGACATGTAAAAAAATGTAATTTTTATAATATTTTATAATAATATAATATGATATCTATCAATATTATAACACTAAGATTAAAAATTAATGAGATTAAAAATATTACTTCTGATTGAGTTTTTTGAAAAATGTTGAACTTTTCGTCTAGTTTTCACTGTAATTTTACGTAAAAATTTAATCGTGTTAAATACGTATATACTTCATTGGCTAAATAATTATAATGGGTTGCCATAAAATAAGAAGATTCGCCCAATCATCCCGATCCAATTTTATCTTATGACCTTCACATTAAACAAATAAAGTTAATAATTAGAACACCAAGGCAGACTGTAACGAACAAAATAAATGCAATATTAATGACGAATCGCCGGTGATTGACCTCTTTGTGGGCCTCGCACGTTATTCCAACGCGATAACAGGGCTGATTTGATAAGAATTGGAATGGGAAAAAAAATTATATGCACTCTCCCAAGTGTTTTGGGGGATCTGATCGTAACAATTATCGTGACAATTACGCAATTGAGTCGGTTAGAGTCAGATTTATTATCATCGACGTAATATGGATAAGAATCGATGTGGATATCGAGTCATTAAATACAGATGCGCGGCTCCATCAAAGGTTTTTATCGTTGTCTCATACGTGAGTTTTCCCGAGATTTCCTCATTTTTTCTCTTAGCGGAAAAAAGAGAAATTATCATCGTCGCGTATTGTCTGCAAGCGTGATAGAGAGGTCTTTCGGGGTCAAGTTGCAAGAGCACAGTGCCAAGAGGCGGTGTTGCCGGACAGATGGATGTAGCAGAAGGGACTTGATCCATTTATTTATTTAAAGATTTACACAATGGAATCTATCCATCGTGTAATTCTTGTCTCATTTTGTGATAAACAAAATTAATCATTTTCAAATAATCGAGTCTTAAAATCATAAAGGAATTTGAAATGTAATAATCTAAAATGTTTACAACTTTATTTACAAATATTTTCTTATCAAGTTTTTTATATTCCTTCATGTCGCTAATGGATTGAAAATAAAATCAACACCACTTTTCCAGCAGTCAACGTTGGAAAATAAAGTTTTTCCATCGCACATGTCTCTTCCGCGTTCGCTCGCAAATTCCGTCGACCGCGAGCCGTCATAAATTTATTACCCGCTTCGGCCACCCGCCTCGGTCGCGATCCTCAAAGCTCGCAGGGCACACACGCAAGGGAGAACGAAGGCGAGAGCGTAGCCTCAAGGCGGGACTTTTTGCTCGGCACACATGTGGCCAAGCGGCTAGCGGCGATTCGGACCCGATAAAAGCTCGGATCCCCGAGATGATGACGGCCGAGAAAGAAAGATAGGCAGAAAGAGGATGGGGCGGGTGGAGAGAAAGAGAGAGAGAGAGAGAGTCGGCTGGACCTCGCTGTCCGCCAACTTGAGCGAATCGCATGTGCGATGGTGCGCACATCCGCGAGCTCGGACAGAGAGGGAGAGGGAGAAGGAGAAGACGGAGAAAGACAGAGACGTACGCGCGTACGCGTGCGTGTGCCGTGCATTATGCACGTGCATCGCTGGTCAGCGATGGCGGACCAGCCGCGACCAGCAAAAAGCGGCTCTCTCTCTTACGGCCAGTGTGAGAATGAGCGCGGTTATCGATTACGCGCGACGGGGAACGCGATGCGATTCATTAACTCCCTTTGCGGTCCTCCTCCACATCGAGTGACTTACAAGAAATTAGAGATAAAATATTTCTGCAATCTCATATTTTAATTGATTAATTTTTTATCGACATATTTCATAATGTGATTTTTCGATGGGAGAAGAATAGCAAAAGGAAAAAGATCCAGCTGACTGATTTTGGGAAAAGCACAATTTGTTTAGTATTCCTTCGCACTTGTACGCGCATGTTCGAGTTGTCAAAGTGACATTTCTCGACCGAAATAATCATGCGAACGAGCGAGGCACAAGTGGGTACTCTCGTACGAATGAGAATTTACGAGTTTTCGAGAAAATCATGCCAGACATTTTTACGATGTCATTTAAAACTCTCTTCATGATGAGAACGACAATGACGTCGACAACGCTCGTAAAAGTCGTTTCGCTTTTGCTGTGATATAAAAGTTCTGGACCGATAAGACGGAAATTCGATTCGAGTGCGGTTTTGGAAAAGTACCCCTGGCGCCAACTAATTATTCAATTTTACTGTATCACATTCACTTTACGACACTTTTTAACACTTTTTTTTCTGAGAAAACTCATTCGCTTCAACCGTAATAATAAGTAGTTAACAATAATAGATATAATCTCGTCGTGTAGATAATATTACTTTCTCCTCCTGTTACCTTGTCAACCGAACTGCTATTAAAATTTAACTATTATTCGAAAATAGATTTTCTACTGTCTAATTTTTGTAACATACTATAATCTATATAATCACGAAGAAAACTGTAACCTTTATTGTTAGAAAAAGATGTTAAAGTATTGTATTTTCGATTCTCTCTCAAACTTTTCATGTAATAAAATTCTCTAGTGATAATAGAAAAAGCGATAATTTTAAATATATAAAAAAATAGTAATACTTATAAATGATGATACCAATAAAATTTTAATTATTACATAATAATAATTGAATTTGATCATAGTTTGCACATTTTGTTATTGTTCGTTTCATTAGTCTAAGGATTCCTCTCGTTATACAAATTAAAAATAATAATGTAACAACACCTTTAAACTGGAGTAATAGAGCGTTTTTGCGCCTTCCGATTAGAAATTATTTTTTCTTTTTCGGACCACAAAATCTAAGATTTCTTGATTGCATCAGATGAGAGAACATTCCCCAAGCCTTCACGTTTACGACAGTGGATCGTGCCCCGGTGGCACGCTTCGGGTCGCGAGCGGTCGTAAAACAGCGAGGCCTTGTTTCGTCTAATAGCTCAAAACATCGTCGCCAGGGTTGGCCAACGAAAAACTGCCACCACCTTACCCATGTCCGTTCCTCCTCTCCTCTCCTCTCTTTCGCCCGCTACGCGCCGATAAATTTCCTCGCGCGCTTGTCAAAACGTTGGTGGGACCATAAATTTCATCCGGTTCTCCCGAACCGGAGCGGGTTATTAACGCGCGACCGACGTTTCGCGGCCACCAACGACCCCCGCAATAGCGTCACTTCTCCGATACCGGCATCGCTAGTTCACCGTCACCCATGGCGAAACACGAGCGGCACATCATATATCACCTTGGCCTCTCCAATTTGCCAGGTGATTTTTACGAGCCGCCGCCGCACACAGCTTTTACCGGGAAAACGTGACGAATCTATATCGTCGATGATGCCATGCGAACAAATTTCAATATATTTTAATGTATTTTTAATATATTTAATATATTTTTATTGTATGAAAAAAATAATATGTAATAAATCACAAAAAAATGTTTGATTAATTACAACCACACTAATCTGACGTTGTTAGCAGCAAAATAGAGAAAAAGAGAGGAAAGAAAGAAGGCTTAACGCTTTAAGTTACCTCCAATATGCGTCACGTTCATCGTAACGGGTTGACTCAAAAGTTATCCACTAGAGAGATCCGCAGAAGAGGAGAGCGCGCGCTTCCTCGAGGAATGCGAAGGATGCGCCCAACGTTCGGAGAAGCCGAATTTGTCCGGCTCGAGGATCTTAGCGTGTAAGGACCGGAGAGACGGGCGGGTTCTTCAGGCTCGAGGACACTCCGTCGTTCCCTCGAGCTGTCATGCGCCTGACGCGAGGCAAGGGTTTCCAAAGTGCCCGATAGTGTATCCGTCGAGACGGATAACCCGCGCGGCTCGAGCGTCGCGATATGTCGGTGTTATTATATGGACACCGTATAAAGTTTCCTGCCGCTCGCGTTCAGCTGCTTTTCGTCAAAAAGAGAAGCCCGCGACGGCCACGATACGCGTCTTTAGGACTTTTTCTTACGTTCGGCCCGTTTGACACTTGATAGCGTTAGGCGGACCTATTAGGGCGTGTATTAGAATATCTACGCAATGCGTACGTACCCACTCATATATATATATATATATATATATATATATATATATATATATATACACATGCGACATACGTGCGTATATAGAGATACATAGGATGACGTAGGCAGACATAGACACGTGGTGCGGGCACGCGGGTATGGAATACGAGGCCTCACGAAGCATTCTCCTTCTTCTTCTTTCCCCTCTTTTTCTTGTCTTCTTCTTCTTCTTCTGCGTCTTCTTCGACTTCGAGGAGTCGTTTCTTGCCGCTGTCCGCGTCCGTCAGATATGATCTTTCCCGTTTGATAAATCACTACCGGAAATTCCGACAAAAAAAAACATTGCTCTCTCTCTCTCTCTCTCTCTCTCTCTCTCTCTCTCTCTCTCTCTCTCTCTCTCTTTCTTTCGCGCTCTAAATGTTTAATTAGTGAGTATCCGTTAGAGCATTCTTTTCCTCGCGAAGGAAAACGTTACTTCTAATGTATCGTACAATATTGTAGACTTACTTGTACTTTATCTTGCATTGAACCCTTTGTATTCCAGTTTAGTGTATATGTATAGTGTAAGGGTGTATTTTGAATAAAATGTAAAAATATCTTAAAACTAACATAATTTTTATATATGTTAATTGTCATTATAAATTCTTTCAGCTTCTAATTATCTCATTGTTTTGTGTCAAAAACAATAGGGTGATCTCGGCAAATTCGCATAAAAAAGTTTTCATTTTTTATTTCTCTCTACTTCTAGAAAAAAATATTTTACTAAGATTGTTAATCATTCCATATACATATATCTTATTATATATAATTAGTTGCATATATTTATATTTATTTATATTGTTATATTAATTATACATACATCCATGCAAAATTTTTATTTAAATAAGTTATTAATAAATTTTTTTATATATTAAATATAAATATTATAAATATTATATAATTAAATAGTAAGCTAATATTAATTACATATACTTTTATGTATTTTGATTCCCCAAAACTTACTATTCATTGTTTTATCTTTGTTCTTCGGATTTAACTTTCATCAAGATTCGTCCCGTTGATACTTCAACAAAATCAGCTTTCACAATGATCTCAGAATCATATCTATCTGTCAGTTCATTGTGAAAACCAGTTTTGTCTTAATTGCCGGCGATGACTCCAATTTCATCGAATAGTTCGATAGCGTCCAATCCGTAAGACGGTATATTCTAAAATTATATTTATTAATTAAAAACATGTTTATATGATATAATAATCTCGAATTGCGCGAAAATTGTTCAAAAATTTTCTATAAGAATGCATTCTAATTGTATTTCTCCGTTTTTTGCGCCTCGCTTGTCAACAGTCCTGAAAATAGAAAAAAAAAACGGATCAGTTGCGACAAATTAGAAAATAATAAAAAGAGAGAGAGAGAGAGAGAGGGAGAAGAAGAAGAGAAGAAAAGAAAAGTAGGGAAGAGGACTTTTCTGCGTCGTTTATGCGGCTTTCACTTCTGCGGATTTTTAAAGTGGGGCGCGACGAATGGCCGATGCCCTCAGGAAAGAAAGACGTTCTTACCGGGCCTCGAATTTCTGTGAACGTCCTAAAATAACAGGCAGACGTGTGCCAGACGTTGCCGAAAATCGTAATTTCAAGAATCGGTCACCCTTCGTGACCGCCGCCCTACTCGTTGTCTGTTTGTGTCTTAAGTTCCCTTTCGAAAGAAAAAAGGAGAATGGCAATACACGTCTATTACAGGAAGAATACACTTCAATGTGCGTTTCCCTAAACAATAAATTCCTCAGCTTTGTTACATATCTGATAACGAGTTAAGATTTTGAAAGATCCGTAAAAAAGTTACAGATTTCAGAAATTGGTAGATTAGATTAGATTCAAAATTGAATCATTGTACGAAAACATTTTATTCTGTAAGTACTTTATAAATTATCGCCTCTCTGAGGTTCGAACGAAAGGGAAACTGAGTACTTGTCCGCATCAAAATATCTTTAAGAGATCATTAGAAAATGTGTCGATAGATCGGACTAAGGATAATATTCGCCTCAAGGGTCTGACGAAACAAATGTTAATTCCACAACATAATAAAGCAAAATTTAAAAAAGTTATAAAATTAAAAGAAATCAAAATAAAGTTAACTGAAATCAACAATAATTAAAAAATATAATAATAAAACAATGCATGGCTTGTCGATTTCAACGTAAATATCGAATTTAAAAATCTGTGCACTTATTTATTATCTATACCAAATTTCTTCTTACTGATCCGTATTATTACCGAGACATTTTTTTTATATCTTTAATAAAGTTATGATAATGAAATATTTGTACTTTTGTAGAAAATAAATTAACGTTCGCATAGAGTGTGAGACGTACGGAAACCGGTGTCGCTGGACAGGTCAAGCATCACACGGACCGAACATGATGACCTCGAGGAATGTGGGGAACGATGATCAGTGATATTTAAACTCTCATCGATCCTTAATCGACAGATCTACTTGGGAGGTTTTCATCGTGCCAGCGGGGAATGTTATAAAGCGATTTAAAAACCGATACTTAACAACCTCGCGCGCGGATGAATAAACGTTTCTTACATAAACCCGTATTATCGCGTGTCTGTTAATTCCTTAAATGTTCGCAGCAATGCGGCAGTGTGGCACCTGCGCATTCTTTAACACGATGGTTTCTCTTACTATTTCTCAATTCAATCAAAATTATTTTGTAATCGCAATTTTCATATAATTGGCTTTATCATTATAAAAGAGTAGCGATAATTATCAATTATAATATTAGCAATAATTAATATACTATTATAATTAATATATATTATTATAATATATTAATAAAAATATATTATATTATTTTTTTATTTTATTTTTATTATCTATTAATGTCTCTCTCTACTCTATATTTTAGTATACTAAAGGTGGTGTTTAATTTCGTTTATTCAAATAAATAAATAAATAATTTCATTGTAATCTTTTTCAAAAAATGTGAATTGATCAATCTGTGAGATTTTTAATCCTTTGGAAAGATGGAAGATTAATCTATTTTAAGGAATTAAATTTTGCATCCACAAATGCAAAATAAACGCGGATAAACACGATTTTACGATTCTTCGCTATTGGACAGTAAACGTTCGTAAGGGTCCATCACGATATATATTATTTTATTCGTGCTTTATCGGTCTGCCGATAACGGTGCGGCGGCAGTTACACGGAGTCCTGATAAAGATACGACGTGACCTCGCGACCCGCTGGCTATATTCCATGGAAGAGAACATCAGCGAAAAGAGGAAGAACACATGCGAGGATTCGATCTTCGTTTCCTTTCAGAAGTACTTTATAAAGTATCAAAAGCATTACCGCTAGTCCTTAGTTAATGACGATTGTTTTATTATCGCTACATTGTCATTATTAATTATTCAACATTAATGAGAAAAAAGTTTGGTGAGAATGAAAATGTGAAATAATTGATGAATCTCCCGTTTTACGATCGACGTTATCTTTTAATAATTTAATGTAATGCTCAAACGTCAAGGCAATTTGTTCTCTCTCTCTCTCTCTCTATCTCTCTTTCTCTCTGAATATAATAAAGAATATTTGTGAAAGTTATAGTTTTCACGATTTTTTCAAAATTTAATTTTAAATTTCTTATAGAACCTACGACTGAAATGACTTGTCCAGTGACTTTTTGGAGACCAGAAAGTTTACGATGATCTGCAACGCGACTTTTGGGCTGTCATTTTTCTTGAACGATATTCACTGTTTTCCTCTCTATATTTCTGGAATAGCAAGGGAGCGCTATTAAAAGGAGGGAAGTACGACGCATCGTAATGTCGATATCTCGTAATAGCATGCACCGTCGACCAGCTCGCTCACTGATTACGCCGTGCGTTGGATCCTTCCGAGAATCCGGCCACCGCTTTTATCTAATTAACGCGGTCAGATCGACCGCGACGGTCTTAAGCGGTCGTAAAACTTAACGAGTAAGAATCGCCGGAACATATCGTGATGTACGCACGCAAAGTTGCCGGCTACTATCGAGATTGCGTGTTATCTCGTTGCGAAATGTTGCCTGATAATCGTCTTTACGGATAACACAAAGGATAGAATCGCAGAACGACTATCGAAATAATTCTTCAATGAATATCGAATCAATGTACCGCAAATTAGATTATTTGAATGGATAAATCAATTTTTTTTTAGGTTCACGCTTCTGCTGAAAATAATTGTTGTAATTTTCAGTTAAATAAATAAAATCAAATGACATGCATAAGATGATTAATTCATATGATGAAAAAATATATAAGAGATTGAGTAGGTATTTGTTATACTTAGAAAACAATGGGAAATATGAAATAAATAATAAAAGAGGGGAGGACACATTTAATAATTAATTACTAATGTAATACACGCGGAAAATTCATATATAATTATTATTATTTATGTAAAAAAATACATTATTTCTTTATCAATAAAGAAAAGCTAAATTAAGAAAAAATTAAAATACATTTATTTATTTTCAGCAATTATAAGTTTGTCCAAGAACACATTTACATCACGGCTCTTTTATAAAAAAAAAATATATATAACAAGTGTCGATAATTGATCTAAGGGAAAACAGTCGGTATATTTAATAAAAGATACTCTGTACCGACAGACTGCAAGTTACCGATTGCAACTAACATGAAATCTCTACATGAT
The DNA here is from genome assembly GCF_047496725.1 of Anoplolepis gracilipes. Classification (NCBI taxonomy): domain Eukaryota; kingdom Metazoa; phylum Arthropoda; class Insecta; order Hymenoptera; family Formicidae; genus Anoplolepis; species Anoplolepis gracilipes. The sequence goes on from NC_132974.1 coordinate 4,582,478, forward strand.
CATCAATCATCATTAAGTTCTCTGCTTTACCGACCAGATATTTTGCATGATCCAGTCAATGCTCGAATATATATACTGTGTGTAATGCAAGACAAAAAAAACTTATGTAAAAGTTTGTCAAGCAAGTTACTTCCTTATAGCACAAATTAAAAGATATTAAAAGTCTGAAAAGAAACCAGATAGTACTTTTATATCAAGACGATAAATTTATATCAAGGATTTTGTCAAAATTTTTAATCTCAAAATATGCATATATAAATATAAATATTTATACATTTAAAATATTTTTTTTTTTTTTTTTTTTCGAAAATAGTTTTATTGTTTCTGCTTCTTCGTAAAAGCTTGAAACCGATAGCCTATCGAATTCAAATCTCGACATTTTAGTCTAGACTCTAGACAGTTAAATAAAAAAATTTTTCTTATATTTATTCATGATATAATAATAGGTATGTAAGATTTTAATTTTTTTACGTCCACATCACCAAGAGCTGAGCTCACCGAAATTTTAATCTCGCGCGAACTGCCTCGTGCGAAAGGGCGTAGTAAGCGGAAGAGGCGTAAAAGTCATTCAGTCCAGCGGCGAGCCATTGATAGAGGCGACGAAGCGAGGTCAGCTATTTGTACGCGTGACAGACCCCTCCGGAGAATCTCGCGCACGGACGAGAACGGTGGCATACGCGCGCACGCACGCACGCAATCGCTCGGCTGTATACGTGCGTGACACATCCGCGTCGCGTTGCGTAGCGCGATTCGATTCCGGAGCTCGATACAGTGGTCGAAAAAAAATCCGACAAAAAAGATATTGGGAGATTATCTGAGTCTCGTTAGAGCCTGATCGTTATTCATTCGATACATCACGCGTCTTTTCTTCACGATAGATCGCTTTACACGAACGTTTACACAGCTGTCGAACCGCATTGATATCTGGAAGATAGAGATTCTCGTTGTCTCTAGTATTTTTTTTTTTTTTTTTTTTGGTGTAACTCCATATATTTACAGTTGTAACTATGCTGCTTGTATATTATATGTTTTATTAAAAAATAATTTAATTTCTTAGACACATCTTTTAAATATCTCTTACAAGACTTTTACATACGTCGTTTGGAAGATTAATACGTCATTTGCAATTATCGTTATTTGTTAACTATTTTTATGCAGTATTTTGTATAAAATTCGAAGTTTGCTATTTTTAATCGTATCCGAGAAATTTCGATCAACAAAAATTGCCCTTACAAGAAAATTGTTACGTCAATTGTATTTCAATTTTTAATTTGTAAAAAATATAATATATAAAAAATAATTTTTAGCAAAATGGAAATTTTATGCTATTCATTATATTTTAGCGATGTCATAAACTGCGTTATTCGCGGAAAAGAATGATAATAACGGGCTACACAAAAAGATTGAAGATTTAATCGCGTAAAATTAATATTCAAAGAATGAATATATATGTTTTTATCCCAATAATAAAAATTATACTTTATAATTTTTCTTTATATAAAACAGGTGGATATCATACACATATTACCAGTATATAATATATATAACGTGTAAATAATCCTTAATTTTTCCATCGTGACCGGACACACACACAAAGCAAAGCAAAGGTCGATATTTGAGCGTTACAGTCTCGCAAATGTGACACGTCCCGAGATCGATTTGCATACAATGGAAGCGCTGGGCATTCAATATGGTTCGGAGAACATCTCGCGCGGCAAGCATGCGCGGGTAACGAGCGATTAAAGAAACATTAACGCGTTACAAAACCGCATTGAAAAAAGGCGGCGGCGGCGCGTTGATGTCATCGCCGAGTCATGATCGTGAATGCCGATTAAACGAATGCCGCGTGCGTATGGCATACGATCATGAGACGGGGATGGACGACCTGGGGTGGTGGTGTACATACCACGAGGCAGATGTTTTCCATGCAAGTCCTATCGCGCGGAAGAGAACACCTTGACAAGGTTGCCGTTTTTTTCGAACTTATTTCTCACGTAGGAAATTGAAAATAATTAAGTAAACAAACAAATGAGAATATCTATAAATAATATTTTTGAATCACAAAATTGAGTTTCCCTTGCTTATAAACCGGGTTTCTTTTAAGAGAAATATTTATATTGACAAATTGTTTTAAGTTATCTATGTCACAACATGAAATAAAAAATTGGTACGATTGACATTAATATATTGTAATCTGACGTCTAAAAATCTTTCTGATTTTGCAAGAATAATGAATTAACAAAAGTGGAGGACCTAAAGTTTTTAACGAATTTTTAATTAGAGAATTATAATAAAATTTAAAGCTAAAAGTTATTAAAGTTATAATGATGAAAGACAGATCTAATCAAGCATTACAAACTACTACGGCGTTCCATTACTTTTGGATTATATTCTGATAGAATACTGATCGGTTAGCAACGATACGTAGAAATACGTATAACGATAAGATATCGATATCAAGTATTTTGCCTTTCCCCCCCCCCCTTTCTTTTCATAATTCATTCAATTATTGCGAAACAATATCATTACAAACAAATCGATAGGTACTCGGGGGCATCATAGAGAAAAACCTTCTTCCCGATTGACGTAATTTGCTCTAAACTAACTCACGATCGATAGAAACTTCGCTGCACGAAGGTCGAGATATCGAACTATGTTTGTACGTCCTAAAATTATTCGCTACATGAAATCAAATAAAGGAAACTTTTATTAAATTAAATCTTCCACGTTATGCGTAAACGATTGCAAAGAGAAGCAATCGTCAATAATTGCTTCAGTAAAACTAATTTTTCTTTTACTTTGATAATTTCGACAATTATTGGATATTGCATATTTTATTTTGTTTTATTTTTTCATTTGCATGCAAGCAACCTTTGACTTTTGAACTACAACTTCGTAAAACTTAACAATCTGAAACCGTTGCGAGAATCATACATTTCTTATATGTATTTTCATTTTCTTTCAATTTCGGAAATATGTATTTGTAAAATTGATGAAATATAAATGTTTTTATTACTTTTTTTCTTGTCATCTTGTCATCTTCACGAGATTTCGATTCGTCATACAATAAATAAATAGAACGCTTGCAATCTCCGTCGAACTATCTGATCCGATATGTGTGTGTGAATTAGTCGGGATGTTTTCGTTATACACTAGTAAGAGCAGTAGCACGTGCGACAACATGGAGATCGCCGCATGGAGCTGTCAAACTTTTCGTTCTGCGTGGTTGTCGCTTTGCGTTTCGGCAATGGCAGAATTACTGGGCTACTTTCGAGAGTTTCGAACAAAACTTTCAAGCGACGTGTATTGTTATATCGCACATGTGTATACACATTCGCAAATTAAATATACACAATTACAGAGGAAAGCTTTTACGTATCTTTCTAACGCATTCTTTATTTATTTCTATAAAATTTTTTCTACAAACCACCTTTTATTGTTCCTCTTTTTTGTACTTTTTCTAATTCTCAATAATAATTAGTGTCAATAATAATGTCAAAACATTAACATACAAAGCATTTATTAAACAATTCTTTATCCTGCTCTTTATATTGTTCTTTATATTCAAAACATTTTAAGTTTTTTTCTTTATCTTTTCGACATTCCACATGCGTGTATGATTGAATAATTTAATTTTTCCACACTTTTTTTACGATTTCTTCCCCCCTCCTTCCTCGTTTTACTGTTTTTAATAGCACGCAATAGGAAGACGATAACATTGCTCATTTACTATACGAATTGTCATGATGAACATATGCAGCAGCTCTGACGCACATATGATACTGACATGACGCGTCATCTTTCTATTCTTGGAGCAGCTAATTGTTCTAATTAAGAGGATTGCAGCTCTGGAATAACTTGACGGGTTTATATTTGTCCAACGAGACGACCGACGAGAATCGTTCCCATGTTGCTTCACGAAGACTACTTTTCCACGATCCGGCATTATTTTGAGAACGACATTGAATCCTCCTTAACCTTTGTAATGAAAACTCACTGGTAGAGAGAAAAAGATAGATATATTGATAGTATTTATTAATAGTTATACGCGAGATGTTTTAAGCATTATGCTTTTGAATGCAGAGTATATGATGACTTTCGACTCGACTTCTCATTAAGATTCTCGTAAAAGATTCATTCTCAAGATTGTTTCACACATACAAATTTTAAGTCTTCAATTACTAATTTATCTAAATACAATATTTTTAATGAATTAAATTCAAGCTATAATACTGCCAAGAACGGTTCATTGTAATGTAAAGTTACTTTACATTCCGAGCCATATAATATCGTTTGCTGTCGGAACTCACTTCGGCAGGAATCGCGGAGCATCAGAGCGGCGCGGTTTCTTTTCTTCATGTACGTGGCGATCTGGTTACCAACGGGGAGTTCGAAGAGAAAAATAGACGAGATCGTGAACGAAGTGCGAACGACCGCGGGGTGTCCACGGAGGAGGCGACTAATGAAACAAGCTCAGGAGAGGGGAGAAATGGAGAAAGCCGTAGGGGACCATCGTATACCATCACTTCACAAAGTGTGAAGTAGTGCCGCTCTCGAGCGAGAAGATAATCGAAGGATGAAGGAATAGGAAGTCGGAGGAGGATGGCGAATGCGGCGAACAGGGAAGACGTCTCTCCCGTCTTCCTCCAAGGACGAATTCCGCGATAAAATGGAAATGATTCGCAGAGAGATGAGACTTGTTCACACTGGGACAACTCGTTGCGAATTTCGGGAATTTCGCGAAATGTATGCGGGGGATGTCTTCATCGAGGACTCTCTGATCCGGTTGAACAGGGCGTCGAAGTAAAATAATGAAGAGAAGGAGTAGGGCAAACGAAGAGACAGCCTATCAAGAAGGACTCTCCCTACCTTTCTCTCTCTTTCTCCGTGGAAAGAAAAGAGACGTAAGAAACACGGAGGAGAAGAAGAGAAGGAAGAAGAGGAGGACGACCACCTATACGAAGATCTACACGGCCAGTGGGAATGGAATGCAGGTACGAGTCTAGTCCTCTGCTTCACTCCCGCCTCTTTACCTTCTGACCAGCCACCCTTCCGTCCCTCCTCTTTCTTCCCGTCTCTACCAGGCGTTTCTTCTTCTTTTTCTTCTATGCTTCTCTTTGGCATCCACTGCCGACCACGATGTTGCTCACCGAATCATCACCGTGTTCTACCTTTCTGCTGGCTTAACCATTTACTACTACATTACTGTGTCTGTTGGACTACTACTATCACTACTACTTTTGACTGCTGTTGCTGCTACTGCACTACTACTACTACGCGTGCACACGAGAGCTCATTTGCGAATATTCTCGTTGTTCTTTTTTTAATAGATTGATTTTATTTTGATAATATAACTCTTTTGTAAATTTGTTTGTGATTAAAAGTAAGAGATTGCAAATTTTACTGGAATTTTCCACGTTCTAAATTATCAAAATTTCGAACATTTTGATCCGATCGAAAGTTCGATTATTAGTTTGAATCGCTTGAATTCGAGGTCTTCAAACTGTTTCTATTTCTATCACGGAATTTATTCGAATCTGCGCTTTGCACGTTGAAATGAGGTCGACGTGCGGCCCTGTCGAGGTAGAGACGTAGAAGCAACTAAAACCCATACCTAGTATCAACGCGTCGTTGCACGTTCGTCTCGCATCGTAGCTCGTTAGTTTATAGCCCGTGCTAGTCCGCGGATAGTCACAGGTACCTTCTGGCTATCGTGCCTGTCGTGGCTATCGTGCTGATAACCAGCCGTTTATTCGCCCCGAATATTTATACCATAAATCTCTCTCGTCTAAGAAAAAAATTACGTGCTCTTCGTGTTTAGGAGGGGGCAATCGTATGGTATTATAATTTCACGATGAATGACGTGATCGGTGCCACTCAAAGCATTCGTGTACTAAACATCAGAAGCCACCACATAGTACATTCTTGAACGCTCTCGTAATGCATTCGATTAGAATGACCATCGTCTTTATTGCGCGCCACTAACAAATAAAAAATCTAGAAAAATTAAAACGTTTGTAATTCTTAACGAAATGACAAATTCAAGATCTAATTAAAAAATTTTTTTATTGTAAAATTATTTTATCTCATCATCAATTATCTATAAGAGTATTATATGAAAATGCCGATAAAAGACTTTTAATTTCGATATTTCGTATCTGATTTAAATCGATAAGCATTGAAATTACATCTGACTTGTTGGTCGTAAATCGAAAACACACTTAACGCGTTTTCTTATTAATTATAAATATCATAGAAAAAATATGTCTAATTTATAAATTGTAAAATCGCTCAATATTCGCACGAACGATGAGACACTCGCGAGAACGATACTCAAAATCGAATATACATTCTCAGATTAAGAGGATAAAGGCAATTTTACCTTTAGAGAGGTTTATTCGCGATGAAAAGAGTCGACGTGTGTCACGTCAAGTGCGAGAGCACTTTTACGATTTCAATCCTACTAAAATGTGTTTTCGAGGATTCGCTGCGCGACGTGAATTGTCCCGATAAAGAGGCCGTGACGAGGAGTGACGAGATATCTCGACGTGCATCCCGTACGGAAAGGTATGCGTGCGTTTCGCGTGTTTTATTGCGATTGCGCTCGCGCGCTCGTAGGCGACGCGGCGCGGCGCGGCGGTTTGAAGGCTCGAAGGGACCGTCTATCGAACCCTCCTTAGGTGTCACGAAAGTGCAAGGATCGTCAAACGCAGATGAGACATTATGCGCGCGCACGTGCGAGATAAACTGCAACAGGATCCAGGACTCGGCTCTGTCTGGTTATTATTCCCGGATGCCGCTTTATTGCATTGCACTTGTAAGCCGAAGCATATCGTGTGTAATCATGTTGTCGCAAAACAACTTTGCAACTGGTACCATGTCGATATTACCCGTTCTATATTAATTACATTGCATAGAAAAACTTTAATTTACATGCTCGAGAAGTATAAAAAAAGAAAAAAAAAATATTTCAATTTAATTTGTTATACAAAAAGGTATTGCAATTTAAATATAGAAGCTGTTATGTTAGTGCAATAATCACATCTACTATTTATATGCCTTGAGTATGAAGCAAATTCTCAAGTTACAGCTTTGTATATTTTCGTAGATAATAACCTTTATCTGTGTAACCGAAAGTACCTGCCGATATATTTTTAGAAAGTACACGTTTGAATCGAGGTCTGTGGAACGCGAAGACAAAGTAACATTTTATTTCGTCATTGCTATTTGGTTATTTTAGTGTGACGATCATATATATAAAACTAGGTAAACTGCCGAGACGCGATATTTATTCGGCCTGAAAAATTAAAGCACTGAATTAAATGTAAAGCGAGAAATACAGACAAATTTTATTTTTATTCACATTTTTTTTAGCAATGACGTTAAAGCATTTCATATTCTAGCACAATAACATGCAGTTATTACAGGATGCGCTTGCTTCATTTTCTTATAAGCATTAATCAGGAGAATGTCTTTGCGAATAGAAAATGGACAGAGACATCGGTAGATAATACCTGGAAATTGAACAACACGGAAAATTCGAAGAGCTTCGATAATCGATTCGTCCTTATTATAATTTATCGATAATCTACATAAATAATGGGACACACTCATCTTTGTATACCAATGCCTACTATGTCACTGTCAGTATGCAATTTTTAAAAGGTAGACGACGATCGTTACATAATGGATTAGAATCAATTCGTGTATACGGACCTTATGTTTCTACTATTATATTTAATATCGTATATTTTAACAATATTTCGTAGAATTATTCTTTGCCTATACGTTAATAGAAACACAATAGGTTCTTAAAGATTTAAATAATATTACCAATTTTTTTTAATAATAGAGAAGGCAATATATTGCATAACATTCCGTAGATTTTGCATGTACGATTCCGACATCGATCATCTTTAAACTGTATTTTTCGCTTATTTGCAATTATTCATGAATTCTTCGGAGGCCAATATTTTCAAAACTATCGACACTGCATCCGAGAAAACGAGATAGAGCGGAACGAACAAAAAGTTAAAAACAAAAAAAAAAAAAAATGAAATCGTTCGTCTAGGATATGATATGAAATTCTGAAGAACTTTCACGAAGAGAGGTCTTCGACTTCTTTGCTTGCACAGCACCCCAGATCACGAAGATCGATCGTTGCTATTCGCGATCGTTAGCACGGGTCACTGCATTCGGGTCGAAGGAAGTCGAAGTAGAATCGAAGTAGCCGCCAGAGGTTCTCAGAGTGCCGCATCATTTTACTCTCGATCATAGATTTATGAATCAATGTCGACAAGAGACTTCAAACAATCGTTTTATTAAAAAAAAAGGATAAATAAAAGAGAAAAATTTTGAAAAATTTTATATCTTTTTCATTTTGAAAAATTTATATGTTTGAGAATCATCATTATTAATATTGTCGTTTCTCAGTAGATATTTTATCCAACAAAAAGTATTTTATATTAGCTAGTTATTCGAGTGCGCGTAAAAATCTGCAAATATTGTAAACAATCACGTGTTTTTAGGAAATTCGAAGAGAAAAAGAACTGCGGAACTTTGGCATGGTTTCCTCGGTTAGTTTTGCTTTCTTTGTGAGTCGAACGTCGAGAAATGACCTGATCTCTTCCTCGCGTGGTAATAAAGTTGTAAAATATTTCGTTTTTTTAACTTTTATGAGAACTCGATGATATCTTTCATAGAATAATGGAATATCATTGTTCTCCGTATTCGAATAAATTTTGTATTCCTATCAACAAATCTACAAGATATTTCGTAAGTAATTGGCAAGAATTAGGTTCAAACTCTATGCCAAATTTCAAACTTTTTCAGATGAAAAATTAGGTTACAGACAAGCTTTAATTTTGTGTTTGGGATATTAAATAATATTAAAAAATTTGACAATTAAGTTTGTTTTCAATAATTTTAATAAATTTAATATTCTCTTCAAAATAAAAAAAATTTTTTTTATTTTAATAAAAATAAATATTTTAAATAATTTAAATTTAGGATTTAATCGTCATAATATTTAATGTCGAGTTTTCGAACATTGGTAAGTGGCGGTAAAAAATTTTTATTAAGAGAAGATTAGCGTTCAAAAGATGTAATGGTAACGTTTGTAGTGAGATTTATGGAACGTATAAGCAGAAACATTATTATATAAACATGCAAAGTGTAATCGCACACGGGTAAAGTCAATGCGGGTATTATTTTATGATTGCCAGCTTTTTTACTACAATTGGCTGCATCATGACGATGAATATTTACCGGAAACCTTTATCGGGCGTTCAACATTTTTTTAAATCATTATCATATACATATATGGAGGTACCCATAGTCTGCAAGTAATTAATGATTGTAAATAATAGGTTTCTGACAAGTCTTTCTGTCTCTCTTTTTTATCTCTCTCACGACAAAGAAAAAAATGGCAATGTATTCATATTTCTTGGTCAATTTCACACGGTCTTATTTTATAATTTAGAATTTAATTGAATAACGGGGTGTCAGATCTAAGCCCCGAAAGAAGAAATAAATGAGTAAAATCATAGCCTTCAGTCAATTTCACATGGTCTTTGTCTCATCAGTATTTTAATTTCAAGCTTAGTTACAAGAAAGGACATTAAGTTAAAAGTAAAAATAAAGCGAGCAACGTTTAAGAAAAAAGCATCTGCAAATTCTAGCTAAAACATTTACCATTAAAAAATAATGACAGAAGAGACGGCATTTTCTGCCTCGTAACCGCGTATATTTCTCGACCAGAGAACTTTCGTGTTTCGGAATGCATGAGTATCGCCGCGGGATCACGACGCGTATCGACGAGCGTGGTGTCGATCGCGTAATGGTATCGAGCAGGAATGCGCGCTCGATATATCACGCGTAATGTACACGCACGTGTGTAAAACGAGGCTTCACTATAGATGTATATGCGTAACCGCACGTTAGTGCATCAGCCGTACGTGTGTGTGTGTATTAATGTGTATATACACCGTCCATAGTCCCGGCGTGAGACCAAAGCGACTCAAAAAGTCGCACGGCGCACAGCGGCTCTCAGACGACGCGACGTAAAGCTCGCCTTTAGGCATACACGGGAACTGAATTGAAACTCATTGAAGACAAAATGTAGAGATATTATCACGTCTCTTAGCGACAAAGTTGTGTAACGAAGATGAGGTGAATAGAATTCACTGTGTGTGGTCGAAAAGTTTTGTAATTTCCACGAGTCCTAATTTCGAGCCTTAATGTCATCGAAATATACATTGAATATTATTGAGAATTTCATATTTTACTGCGAAAGATATTATAAATGAGTACATTTTTTTTTAATAGGACAAATGTGCATATATGTCTGAAGACAATAGATCGGTGGTTTTCGGACTGTCACGTATCAATCTGTCATACGGTGGTCCCGAGGGTTCCGATGTCCCATGAGAAACATTCTAAAGTATGTGCAGTTTGTTAGAAAACTTGTTAAAAGTATCGTTTTTCAAGCCAGAGAGCGGTCAGAAAAGATGGCGAGTTTTCCGCAAAATATTCATCGCATCGCTTAATGACGTTTGCTTTTCGAAAGAATTTGACACGACATGCTTTTCTATAACCGTACATTCCCGAGACTGGTTCATGAATATGACCAACATCTGTTTCAAACTTTCTTCATCTGTATGAATTTCTTATTAGTAACGACTTTTTGCTAACAATCTAGAACGCCAAATCTCTCTAATGATCGCAGATCATTAACAGCAATTTACAAAGATTTCGAGTTTATTCGTGTATTACAATTTCGTAATATTTTTAAGTATTAATATTTGTAATAATATCGTAATATTTTTAGGTATTAATGTACTTGTGTAAATTTACATCAATAAAATTACACATCAGTTATTAAGTCATATATTAATTATGGAAAGAGAGTCCATACTGCAATTTTGCAGTATGGAGTTTGAAACTTTTGAAAATTAGCAATATGATAAAAAGTGAATTATTTTCATTAACGAAACTTATTTTTGGACGAATATATCTATAAATAAAAACTCATTAATTGTACAAAAAGGAAAATCTAAATATTGTTCCTTCCATTTAGAAGACCTCTATACATGAGTGATGATTTTCGTAAAAAGGATTTACCTAAAATTCTTCGAAAGAATAGTTTCTGAGAAAAGAGCTTTTATAATTAAAAATTCTTTCCACATGTATATGTATTGTGTGCATGTATACAAAAAAAAAATAATTTAAAAGAATTTTTATTTTATGTGAGATGGAATAATTTCGTATCGGACTAAAAAAATGTTCTAAATGATCAATAAACATACGACAATAAAATAATCGGTTTGAGGTATCCTGAATTTGTCAATGTAGATCCCTAATGACCTTCAGATTTAATTGGTCCGTGATTTCTTTCTGTAGAGTTATACATTAAAGATAATTGTTTGCGGAAAACCGCAAACTATAAGTGATTTGAAAAACTATAAATGCTTGAAAATGATTTATATCACTTAATGTGATCATAACATTATATATCTTGTTCTTATTAATAAGGATATTAATTCTTATTTCAATTCTCCTCGATTTTGCACATAAAAATTCCTCGAGCCAAACGCCGGAAGACTGCATCCTCGGACAGGTAAAGACCTGCAAGAATCTCTCGTTGCGCAAAATACAATGGGGCGCGAAGCAACGGACTCGCTGTTACACCGGTGCGAAATCCGCTGTACAACGAGAGCAGCTGGTGCGTCCCTTCAAGCCGAGGAGAAAGAAAGAAGCACGGGTGGAGAGAAAGGAAGGAAGAAAGGAAGCGACGTGACGCAGAACGCGAAGTTCTACTACGCGAGGAGAGACCCTTCCTTTTTCGGCGGTTTTCCGCTCTCGTTCCTTCTCGAGGCGCGATACGAGTGAAAGAAAGAAGAGGGCCAGGAGGGTCCGAAAAATGGGGACCACGTAGCGGGCACGTGTCTCGATCAGGACATCTGCCGCTGAAAAGGACCCACTGTTACGTCCCCATTATATCGTTTACCTTAGCAGCAAGCCACCTCTCTTTCTCGCCCTTCTTCTTCTTCTTCCTCCTCCTCCTCCTCCTTCTTCTCTCCCCCCATTTTTTCCTACTACACTGCTCGCTTGCCCTTCATCTCCTTGTGTCTAGGAACAAGCAGCTGCCCTTTTCTCTATAAAGCGGACCTACGCACCTGCCCTTCGAGGAGGATGACTGTTAACCGGTCTCGGGGTGATCATCGTGACGTATTGCCGGCCGATGAGAGAAAAAAGTGGGCTAACTACTGAGATGATGCAACCGAAAAAAATGCACCGATCAAACAAATATTATGGTTTTAAACTAACGATCCGTGATGCCTTAATATAATAAAAATGATATTTTATAGCTTTCTTACAATTACACAAATTGTGTGCGTATGTGTGTGTGTGAGAGAGAGAAAGAGAGAGAGACAGAGAGAGACAGAGAGCAACAAATAAAACTTTTGCATTTGTTTGAGATTTTTTTGTTAAATTGAGAATTTATTAAGAAATGTACTTTAGAATATGTCTAAAATCTATCTGGCAATCTTCTATTTATAATATTAAGTGCTAAGTATGTAATACAGAAAATCAAAATAAAATGTATAAATGTAAAATATCAGAACATATGTATAAAATAGGTAATATATAAAATCATAAATAGATTCCTGTTTTGAATTTTATCGCAAATTATAAATCATCTAAAGCTGGTCTTAAACATGTGCATCATCATAATTATTTTGCTGACATTTCTTCATAAAATAAATAACAATGATATGATAAATCATCGATCTGTCTCTTGTGTCGACCCGGAAATCGCAAGACTCAGTAACACATTTGGTCAAACGCGGACTTTCATAAGTGACAGAATGTAACGAGCATTGCACGGCGTTTCTATTCCGGGACGACGGACGTCGACCCGCAGACGACTCCCAGACGATACGGTAATAATCAAGATGAGGTGCTTGGGAGAGTCTTTTGAAGACATGGGGCGCAAAATCGAGAATTTTATTCGTGAGCGATATCCGTCGTTAATAACGCACGTGTCGCGTCGTGTGCGAGAACAGATCAAGCAAAAATTAAATACGTTCGGCTCTTCAAACAATATCTTTCACTAAAGTGCATAAATTAAATTCGTCATAGACGTGATTTCTAGTATATCTACATATTTATAAGAAATTACGATAATACTTTTTTGCCAGTGAAATTTTTGCATTATATGTATGATGAGACGAGATATGAAAAAAAATTAGTACAATATATATATATGGACAAATCGTTAAAAATTTAAGTATATAAAATTATTAAGGATATTAATAGAAATTATATTACGGTATTACTTACATTATATATTACATATATATTTTATATATAAATCATATTGAAAGAAAAGCGCTGATATAATAAAAGCTCAACATTAATTATGAAGTCTATGCACATTAAAGATATCACAATTCGAACTTACTTAGGTCATCAAGAGCATCCTGGATAAGAATTTAAAAAAATATTATTTATGATAATCTGCGTAGCATGTATCATACAATGCACGCATAACCATGCCAAACACTATTATGATTCATAAAAGTATATTACCAGTAATTTCACAGTATTAGTGCTTATTATTATCAGTATAGTTCATAACTAATGATTATTTAATTTGTATGTATGTTACTAATGGTTATCTAATAGCTAGTATTACAGACTCATCACATCAATGTTTCATCAACTTATTTATTATAAATACGCCTTAGACACAACAATTGATTCAGATATTCTCAAACAAGAAGCGTGAAATTATCGCGATCATATTGCTCGAAAATAACGGAAGTTTCCCAAGCGTGGTTCATGTGGGTCACGCGTGTAGAACATGTTTTTGCTTAGAAAAAACATTTGGAGATAATTATATGAAAGCAAAATAAGACTTACCGCATCGTTTGAAACTGCCAATGGGCTTTTACGCACGCACGTTGCACGCATGACGCACTACCTGTAACCAGACAAACAAAACCAACAATTAGAACATAGGAATTATTACGATTGGTAAATATGATAATTTTGCATTGTGTAGGACGCCTCGCGTACAAGAGCCCTGCTACTATGTCGAGGAGGTGAAAAGGGGCGGTGTTGTCGTCATTAGGATTCTAACCGAGCTCGTCCGCTTTCGAATGAACGACCCCTCGACAACGAAACGGCCGCGTGCACACATACAAACAAACACAAACACACACACATATACACACATATCCATGCACGAAGTAATGCGCGCACGCACGGACGGAATACCTTGTAGGTACGAAAGGAAGCGAACTTCCTTCCTACGTCCGATGTCACGCGCACCACCGTTTATATAATCCATCCTGTGACGTCATGCTGTGTTTAATCCATTCATTACTGAACCGGCTCTCTGTCTCCGTCTCTTCTTTCCCGCTCCGGCGCAATAAGCAGTGTTGCACACGCAGAAAGGGACATTGACAACAAGCATAAAAGCGTTGTATTGATACCGTCTCTCTTTCGACGATGAAAAAACGATTAAAGAAATATATAGGCCACTTATATCTTGTCAAAGTAGTATACATATAAATATAAGGTTTGAAAATCTTTCTATTCAGTGAGTTGCTATAATTCTTAAAATAGAAGAAACACTTCAAACATTATGTATTTATATTCTCTTGCTATATTTTATACTAAAAAATAAACTTTATGTTGTAAAAAGATTTGATGCATGCGGACATGTATGAAACTTTTGCTCATGCTATGTACATATTAGCGTGTAACAAGTCGTTCCGGTAGATAAATTTATACAAAAAGCGAAATTTTTCGCCTCGGTAGATAAACATGTGCGATAATGATTCTGATGCAAACAGAAATCGATCTGCGGATGAGATATTTTTCTGTTTCATTTTTGTTATCCAGAGAAGAGGCTGAAATCTTCTTGCATAACAATAAATATTTAAAATGTTAAAAGTGACAAGTATTTTGGATTTTATATAATTTTTATTTATTTTCGGCATCTTTCATTTCTCTTTCTCTGATATGTACCGTTATAAATTATAATTTACAAAATTGATTAAATTATTTGCTTATGCAAAGCATATATTCTGCCAGCTAATACAAATGCAATGGTTACTCACATGCAATTTAAGCTCCGAGTGCATTATATGCATGTGTGTGTGTGTGTGTGTGTGTTTTATCTAATAAATAAGAGTGGGTTTGTTTCGTAAGGTGTCGTGAGTTATGAACGCGAGTATAGGCTGTATAAAAATAGTTTTATTTGTCGTCCTCTTACTAATAAAGAATCAGTATTCGACAGTTGTTGACTTCGCGATTGACATTTTCAAAATTTTATTCTATCGTTCTCGAGAACATGAGAATTTTATAATTATCTTTTCGGTTTGATTTTTAAACAGTGTTAATTGATAAATTTTATTAAAATATAATTAATTGTCAAATTTTCAGAAAATTCAATTGTTCCGCAGTATGACTTTAATTCTTTCGTGAGTTTTCGAATATTTTTTAAAATCAACGCAGTAGATTTATGCATGTTTTTGCGATGCAAAATTTTTGAAGTTAGAGTTACATACACTGTTCACGTGCAAGCAAAATCGGACGAAACACAGAAATGGACATGTACAAGGAACAAATGAAATTACTTTTTAACATATTAATAATGGAATTTAATGAAGACTTGAAGAAATAATCATAACTTTATGAAACACGCCACATATTTATATGCACGGAATATAATTGCAACAATGTAATAGATTTCAATAGGACGTTACGATATGAAAAGAGAGTTCAAAAGAAACGTTTCATAAGAAGCATAGTTCTATTTTCAGTATGACTGCACTTGCTAAAGTATGCGTGAGGAATATATCTGCAAACCCGCAATGAAATAACATATTCCGTGTCTTCGCTCCAGCTCACAACCTTCACTTACAAGCGTTATTAGCTCCTATGCGTTGCGTAGTCGTTGCATGAATGCAACATTAAGTCACGTTCATACTACACACAATAACTTTAATTATTCGATATTTACTACTGCAAAAAATAATATGTTTAAACATGAGCATGTGTTAAAAATTTTTCTTGTAGTTTTTTTATAATCGAAAAGTGTTCCACAATTTTTAGTATTTAATTCGAGCAAACAAAGTTCGCCAGGCATAGCTTTCGGACTCGCATACGCGCAATTCTAAGTTCGTCGTTTATGATCATCCAATTATGATTGTCACATAGCGAATGCGTATTATGTAGATCTTATTTTGATAATACGTTACTTTATCACCGATTGCGACACATAGTGTGTACGCAGCTTGCGGTGACAGCGACAACGTGTGCGGCGGCAGCTAAGTGGGCGGACACCGTATGGCAAACGATTCCGATAGAAATACCGCGGTACTCACCGATCCGCGCACACGCTACGAAATTTCACCTTACGTTGAAAAGATAATTGAAGCGATCGGGAAACCGGAAAAGGAAATGCTCGTATAACACGCTAATAACCCAGCGAAGTACGCCTTCGAAGAAACTCGATTGCAATTATTCGCTGCTGATGAGTTTATTCTCTGAGCTTTAATTAAACGACAAACGGTCAGCCGAGTGGAATCAAATGAAAATGTCCTTAAAGAGTGCAAACAAAATGTATAATTGTGATTGTATATAGGTGTTTTGTCATAGAAAATTGTTTCCTTGCTCGTCAATCTTCCCGTTTTCCCTGTGTCAATATATCAAAATTTTCCTTTCAAATAACGCAAAAAATATTATCTATTATCTTCAAAATTCGATAATTATATGTAAATTTGTGGGGAAAAGAAGATAAAAAATTACTTCGGAAATACACAATTAAGAGATGATAAGGAATCTGTTATTTTTTTTTAACGCTTTTAATTTAGCTTCATCACATATATGCTATTATTATGTATATTTAGGGTTCTAAAGTGCAGGTGCACTCATGCAACACAATAATTAACCGATATCGAGAGATGCGTTCTCCCTCCCTTTTTTCGTGCGTCATACATCGAATAACACAGTTCGTGATTTGGGATTAACCCGTATCGTGACCTTCGTACGATTGAAAAAGCAGCTCGAGGATATCGAATCGCTCCGCCGAGCGACATCCGGCCCCGATTGTCGACGATGCGGTGGCGCACCGTGAATGAAGTTCAGCCTGGTGAACGCGAATGGGGAACACGCGTTGGATGCATGCGTTTAAAGAGACCCCGGAGCGCGACGTTAACACGAACCGACACAATCGTGCGTGTGCGAGCGATAGCGCTGCGAGACGTTCTCCGAGGAGCACGATAACGTCTTGTTGGAAAATTGTTGACCGTTCTCATAAGCGACACCGCCAGCCGATCTCTTGAAAGCGAATTATCATGTATCGACGTGTTGCCATAGTAATTTCTCGTCTTTATTTTACACATCATAAGAAATTAATCCATATATAAACAAAAGCTTTTTTTCTCGTAAACTTTATTTTGCATATCATGAGAAATTAATCTATATAAACAAAAATCTTTTAATAAAAGCGTTTTTTTTTCACCTTTAAAAGCGCAAAAGAATGTAAATCTTCTTATTCAAGATACATAGATTATAGATTTATATAGCATTTTAAAATCAATATTTTACGATATCTTCTTTTTTTACGTCTCGAAAATAGATGAGAAAAGTAAGAAAAACGATTGTATAATGAAATGCTACTAATCAATAGTAACTGCATATTGAAGTAATAAGAGAAGAAAATGGAAGAAATGACTGTGGGAAATCGAACTAACGAATCCATCGCACGTTCTATTTACGTTGAAATGACAAATTAATCTTATTTTGCGTTGCCGTAAAATAACTCTCAGAATTCAATTTCGCGTTTATGTGTCAATGAAAGATTTCATTATTGCAACACAATAGTAGTACCAAGATGTAATTATAATTAGTAGTACCGAGTTTAATTATAATTAACAGCAATATACGCGCGATCTGCTTGTAATGGACAATATATTTGCCGCGTGTCTCGCGTATGACGTAATACCAGAGTGCTCCCCGGCAGTCGATAAGAATTCTGACGCCTCCATTCAGAGACGAGAAACGGGAGAAGAATGAAACCTTCGGAGGCAAACGGAGCGAGCACGGGAGGTGACGGGTACGCAATCGGACACTGATACGGAAAGGAGAGATTACGAAATCGAGAGCTGCGAACGCGATTCTTCTACCCGAGAAGTCTTGTACTCTCTGGCGCCTCAGATAAGCAATTTTTTTTTTCTGTTAAGTATATTTACGTACGAAGATGCTATCGTGATCGCACGAAAAACGCGTACGAGTCACAGTTCAACGAGTTGATTTTAATGCAGCATTCTGTTTTTGGTGCAACGCAAGCACGGAAGTACGCGTATATATGTATGAATAATATATCCGCTATATATATATATATAAAATAATAATAATAATATATTCACTTGTGTATAACATATTATTTTTATATCCGTGAATCCATAAAAAGTCTACTCTAACACTATATCTTTGATTTATTTAATTATCTGTCTGTTATTTTCTTATTCTTCTTTCATTAAAGTATTACATAAAGCTTCAAGTGCAATTAATAATATATGATGTTAAAAAAAGTTCTTAGAGAATTTATTGTTAAAGAAAACTTGAGAGTACAACTTTTGTATATTATTTATTCTCGGCAAATATATATTATTTTCGGCAAGTTTTCATGAAAAAAAAAATAACTCTAAATTTAAATTATAAGATCTAAAGATTTAGCGATAAGTTTGTTTAGATTTATCAATCTTTCATTAAATTCTAATTTAAATAACGTCTACATACATATATTGATTAATCATTTTTACTCAGCAAGTACTATACTATAGGTTCATTACGAGAATTCTGAACCCTCTTCTCTTTTATATCGTTTAATATAATTCTCTGATTTCTTTTAATGCTCCTTTAATTTAAACGGCAGATAACATATCAGCGTTATAAAACGGGGACAAACTCGTAATTTTAAAAAAAACTTGTTTAATCGCGTTATGCCTTTATGGACAACGAAATAAACACCCACGTTCGCATCCCACGTTACGCAATATTGTCTTTCGACAACTCGCGCGCGCAAATTTACGACAAATTCCCTATATTCAACGTAGATACATACAACATACGTGTGCACACGCGTTACAAGTGTATTTACGCAACAGGCCGTGCATGTGCCTGGCGCAGGTGGCGTTATGACGCAAACGTTTTATCGGTTATTCGGTTGTGTCGTGCTAGATAACAGAACCGACAATCGAAATGCGAACACTCAAGTAAATTACACATATCATACTTCTAATTTTTCTTGTCATATATAATATATATATATATATATATATATATATATATATATATATAATGATTCCAGGTTGCCATGCGTTCTCCTCTTCCCTCTTTCCGTGTTACATGTATCCATCAACAAGTGATCATTGAAATTTAAGATAATTAATTCTCTCTATGGTTACATATAGATCATTTCGATTTTTGATCGATATTTTAACGAATAGAATATCCCGAAAATCAATAAAAAAAATATTTAAAATGATTTTAACTTTTGTTGTACGTGATCATTTTCTACAAATATATTATATAAATTTGTGTAGGCTGGCAGCTAAAACTACGATAAGACATTGTGAATGGTGACTCATATGTAAACAGGAAAACAGAGAAAAAAAATTTAAATGACCTCTACTAAATTAATATATATTAAGAGCACTAGAGTCTCTTTCTAATAATGTCTCTCTACATTACTAAAACAATTCGTAGTTGTTCATCTCTGTCGAGCTGTGCTTTCCGATTTATCAGTGTGTCGTAGGCGAACCGGAAAGGGTTATGAGATTGTTAGGAGTCGATATCTTCTCTCCCTCCCCCTTCAAACGTAGGCAACGCGCCGAAACTAATTCTCGGCTCGAATGTAGGGAGCACACAGACTTTAAAAACGTCTCGATCTCATCCGGTCAACCCTCTTCGGTTCTTCGAATATCGTCCGAACAGCACAGACAATGCACACTACACCTATGCCTCTATTTTCAAACAGAAAACCGATCCTTTCTTCCGTGCAAAATGAATCATTAAACGAGATTTAATTCGGTTTTAATAAAATAAATTTAAAAAATCATTCCACATTTTTTTAAATGTCACACCATAACGTTCAACATAATATATATTATCATTAATCGTCTTCAGACATGAGTTTAAAATTATATAACTTTTACGTACGTTCATTTTAAAGTGATGAACATTATGGCACTGTCTGAGATATAGTTGGCACAAAAGAAATGATGTCACGACCGGAAACAGGGCGTGCGTGTATGTGCAATATAGATTCATAGAGACATGAGTGCGTGACCCAATTATAATACGACAAAAAAAGCATCGATCGTATACTCGAGTAAAGGGTTCGTTCACCTTGCTTTTTTCAAGAAAAGTCCGATAAAAGACTCCAATGAATATAATTTAATATTATTTCTCTTAATGTAAAATTGCGGTTTATGTTATATCCTTTAGTGCGTAATCAGGTGCTTAACCACAAATTTAATATTGCAAAGTTTCATAAACATAATAAATAAAATTGCATATTAGCTTGTGTTTTTTTACTTATTACACACATACGCATGATATTCATTTATATTAATCTAACTAAGGATGTGTGAGGACACTTATAATTATGCGTGGTTGACCACGTGTCGACAGTCAATAGAATCGCCATGATCGGCAGTAAACATCGGTGAATATTATTTTAGTGTCTTCACCCAATCATGTTTTGTGGTCAAATAATAATCGTCTTGACAGACACATACTCAAAAAAATATTTAGGAAATTATTAAAGAAATATAAAGATCACGTACAACAATACATTGTTGTCTTTGAATAACTTTAATTTTATCAAAATATTTTCTATCATATGACAGATATGAGAGATATGTCATTTTAATAATATTTGAATTCTTGAACATTTGATGCTTAATAAAGTTAAAACACAACATATTTTTATAAAAAGCAAAATAATAAAATAATTTTATATATGTGTTTATAGAATCTGCTTTTTCATTCATTGTAAAGCATTACCAGACAAGTAATATTACATATAATATTTATTTTTGTTGTAATTTTTGTAAATATATCCAAATTATTTGGGAAAAGGGGGCTTTACTTACAATTAGTAAATAAACAATAATATGTCTATAATTACTGCTAAAACAAACATCGTGTAATATCACTAAAATAATATTTGTTCAATGTTAGCGTTTTGTATTAATATTTTTACAAATGCAACATTGCCATAATATCTGTCTAAAAAAGATCGACGAGACAGCTTCGATCTTCAAAGGATGGTTATTGTGGCATTAAAGTGTGGGAAAAAGCGTTCGCTATACAGTAAGAATGAAGAGTCTGCGGTTCATTCATGGCCAGTATCTGAATGGAGAAAGAACAAGAGAGAAAGAAGAAAAACAGAGAAAGAGAAAGAAGGAGAGTAAAATCCATGTGCATGATTGTATACATATACATACACACGCACCCGCTCATATGCATCAAGTATTCACACTGCAACATAAATAAATACTCATGCACATAAGTGTAACGTACTGCAAAATATGGGGAGGCTAATCGAATTCGAGCATATCAAAAAGAAGTGATTTGGTTATAAATTATAGACAAAATAAAATTTGATAGCAAATATAATTTATAACTATTTCATGAATATTAACGATATATTTATAATTTTTTATTTTAAAAATTATGTAATATTTAAATATATTATTATAAAGAAGAGTGAGTGAGTGAGTGAGGGAGTGAACGTAAGCGTGTGTGTGTGTGTGTGTGTGTGTGTTTCATTATATGTAATATATACCAGATATATTAGTATGTGTTTCTTACAGTTTTCGTGATTAAAATGTGTGTGACGTAAAAATCTTTCATTGAAATTAAAATAAATATTCCGAGTTATCTTGTATACATATTTTCTCTTTTTTCCTTTCTCTTTCTTGAATATTGCTTAAAAGAGTTTAGATATATCATTTCATAAAAGCGTATTAAACTTTGATACTCTAATAAGTAAACAAGAGAGATTATTCTAAAAAAGACATTCTGAAAGAGATATTTAAATCTCCTTATAGGTTTCTAACTTTTCGACATACATCGCGTAAAAAATCTTAAAAAATTTTCATTTTTTAGCATAAGTGCTACTTTATCTATAATTAAATAAAATTAAATGAATATAAATAATTAACTCTCAAAAGCAATCTTGTTAAACTGGCCATTTTTAATTATTCTCTTGTTATTTTTAATTTTTGTAAAAAATGAAAGCTTTTAATAAATTAAAATAAAAAAAAATGGCAGAAAAATTTCAAGTGCCTTTTCACTATTTATGATTATTTGCTGAAAGTAATTGCGAAAAAAAAAAAAGCGCGAAAAAATCGCAGAAAAGCGGATTCACCTGATGTGTCGGAAGCCTTAAACAGCGGGAAACAGTCTGCGCACGTTGCTCATTATATAACGGTGCGTATGTAAAATACTCATACATTCGATATACACACTGCCGCGCTTAGATACTCTACAGGACGTCTGTAAAAACCCACTGTGATGGCGCATTGTGAAGCGAGCCGGCTATAAAAAGCGCCGCTAAGCCGCTCGTAAAACACGGCAAAAACTCGCCAAATAAAGTACGCAAGAGAAGCGAGGAGAGAGAAACGAAGGAGAGAAAGATATACCTACGACGTCCGGCCTCTTCAACTAACTAACCACCGCCACTTCTCATCTCGTCGGCGGCAAGCACAGATCCGAGCAAGTTTGACCTCCATTATTTCCCCGCATTCCACGAAACATTGACCCATCATCCCCGCTGTAATTTCCTATCGAATCTCGCGTTAAAGATCCCGATGCTATTTCCATTCAAGGTAAGATGTTCAGCTTTAATCCTTTTCTTTCCATTTGCTTATTCATTACAATATATCCTTTTTTATATTCGTGTAAAAAAAAGCAAATAGAGTAAAGTATACTGCTTGCACAAGTCACTTATAAGCGAAGTCCTTCAATTTTTTTTTGTTTCATTTATTTGTATAAATATTTTTTACTATGTTTCCAGTGTCCGAGAAGAATTTATTCAATGCATGCCGTATCAAGTTAATTTAATAATTTTCGTAACAAGAACTGAGACATGTGAAACCGCGGGAACGCGGCGGTTTTTTTTTATCGTCAACGTGTTTCTAATTAATCTCCGCTCGTCTTTGCGCACGTACCTGCGAAGAAAATCGTGAAATTAATGTGCGAACTTCGATAACGCACTGTTCGTACGGCAAATCGCCGGATTCGAAACTTAAAGCGAGGGAGTCATGCGAATTTCCGGCCAACAATAATTCGGCCCGATTGAGCACCGCTGCGTGTACCCCGAAGGAGTTCCCACGCTGCTTCGCGTCACACACAGCTATATCGTGGCTAGATACGATGATTCGTCGGTGCTGGTCCACGAGCCCTAGAACTCTGTTGATTGGATGATCCGAGAACTGATTACGAGGGAAAGAATAAACGCGCTACTCGTATATATACATATATAACTGTTTGTAATGTGTGCGTGTCTCTATTACTCTTTCTCTCCTGTTGCTATTTT
Source organism: Anoplolepis gracilipes (assembly GCF_047496725.1). Classification (NCBI taxonomy): domain Eukaryota; kingdom Metazoa; phylum Arthropoda; class Insecta; order Hymenoptera; family Formicidae; genus Anoplolepis; species Anoplolepis gracilipes. The sequence goes on from NC_132974.1 coordinate 4,606,107, forward strand.
CGAGACGCAATAGCAGCTATAGCGATCAATTGTCGAATCGCACTTTTTTCATACTTTTACGTTTTGAAAAAATCGGTTTAATATCAATTCACTTAATATCGTACACTTTTTCATACGATAAACACATTGAAGTTTATTAATTATCGTGGTATTATTGTCACAAAAATCAATTTTTTGGGGGGGCTATAAGAATCATTCTTTCGCGGCCACACACACATATAACTTCTTAAAATTACGTAGTTTTCACGTGATATTGCTAATTTGGTTACTGGCAACATATATATGAACGTGACTATGAATAATTTTATGTTAGGATCCGACTGATGCTGCAAATGTTTATGTAAGTGCTAGAACAATCATTGTAAGCATCGATCGTTAGCACTCTCTACAGGTAGTAGTCGTAAATAACAATGTAAAGGATTACAAAATACAAAGGTCTTAGCATCCGTTCAGTACAGAAAATGCCGGTTAGAGAATCTGTACCCCTAGAGTTACAAAGATGGGCAAGTTTCAAACAACGATATATTACAACGTGGGAACTGTGTTCTCCTCGGTTATCTTAACAGTAGTGTGATACCGTATTGTTACGACCGTCATCGCCTCTCCCTTCTTCTTTTCCCGGCACCGTCGTCATTTTCCAGAAAGTAATAATCATACAAGAAATTTCCCGTCGTCGCAATAACACAATGCTGGCCGTGATAATCGTCCGAATTAACTAGTAAAAATTATTATTTTTTATTACACGTTCTCTCTTATGTTTCGTGCTTTTGCCCTTTGTATACATGTATAATTTTATACTATTCCATTAGTGAAATTATAAAACAACGATATTATAAAAGATTGCAGGAGCTTAAAGCTTAAAGGAAAAAAAATTTGTTATAATGTTAAAATAAAATATATTTATAAAAAATATTAATAAGATATATCCCTCTTTATGCATACGAAATATATTTGGACATATTTTGCATTTTTAATTAAGTATTTTTTTTTTTTTTCATTTTTGTCTTTTTATCCAATGTTATAAATCTTGTTTGTTCTCTGTATTTATTTTTTAATCGTTATAAATAAAATATTGTTACTATTAAAACATTTTTTATATTTGATAATCAAAAAAGGAAAATAAGTTTTTATTAGATTAAAAGAGAGAGAGAGAGAGAGAGAGAGAGGGGGGGAGAAGAGGGAGGGGGGAGAGAGGGAGAGGAGAGAAGAGGAGAGAGAGAGAGGAGAGGGAGAGGAGAGAGAGAGAGAGAGAGAGAGAGAGAGAGAGAGAGAGAGAGAGAGAGAGAGAGAGAGAGAGAGAGAGAGAGAGAGAGAGAGAGAGAGAGAGAGCGAAAAAAAGTTATTGGGTTTTGAGAGTCATTTTGTTCAATTAACTAGTATATATTCTGTGAATCACGCAGTATACCCGCATGCACTTCTCCCTTTGATTCAACTTACAATTAGCAATAAAGTCGCTGACTTCGTAAACATATCTACTCTCTATCTTTTATCGGTGTTGCAGGAAATGAAGTTATTATTACACATAAATTATTTTTATCCATTTGATGAAATACTGAGCATAGTCACTTTTATCAAATGTATCATTTTCTCCGAAATGACGTTGCAGCATCCGAGATTTTACATGAATTCAATATCTCAAATAACAAACTTTCTCCAGTCAATTCTAAGGAATGCATTATATATTCACGCACAAATATATTTTGTACTTTTCTATACAAATGTATATCCGTAATTTTAATATTTTCTTTTAGAAGACAGTTCTAAACAGCTTTCATACAAAAGAAAGTTCTTTAGCTATGAAACTTCTACTTATCTAATCTTTCAAAATATTATAACAAATAAGATAAAAAAAAGAAAGATACTAAATAATTTTACATAATAAAATTTTTAAAAAATGAAAAAAGAAAACTAGAAAAATAATAAGTCATTTCGGCGAAGTATTTCGTGCTCATGTGGACATGCCCATTGCGTTGGCGAACAAACTAGAAGAAAGAAAGAGAAGGAAGAAGGGAAGAATCTGTGCGTGTGGGAGAGAGAAGGGGAGATATTCGTGCGTACGTGCACGCGAGTGAACGAACGAACAAGAGAGACGGATAAAGAGTTGAACGAACCCACGCGCGGACCGAACCTCGCTAATTTTTTAAAGACCCACCTCCGACCAGTATTTCTACTATCGGAGAGGCCACCGTTGTAGCCGATGAAGGTTCTGCTGCGTAATAGAGGCGGGTTTTCGCGGCGAGTTTTAGAGGGGAGACCTTCTACGCGGCCGTAGAGTAGCCGCAGTATTTTTACGGCAAAAAAGAACTGCGGCGTCAGATATTAGAGATCTTTCACCGAAGCTATTTCAAAGAAATGGGACGGAATTTAAATCACCGATGACAATCCACTAAACTATAAGCTACTTTCGATAGTAATCAGCTTCAGTAAGATTATCTCTTAACACAATGAGTATGATAGTTTTGCGCAGTATGTTTATTCAAGATTGTCGTAAAAATATTGATAAATCATGAATAAAAATAAAAGAGGATATATATATATATATATATATATATATATATATATATATATATAGAGAGAGAGAGAGAGAGAGAGAGAGAGAAAATTTATATATAGTAAATTATTTTCAATTCTTGTATCTGAAATTTTTACAATGTTGCAGCGATTATCTATATTAAAATAAATAATAATATTGCTGACAAAATTTTTTACATCATTATTAATAAAAGAATAATAAAAATATTCTATTTACGCAAGAGACAATATTAAATTAAATTTAGTCAGTAAAATGTTAAGGGAAACCTATGTTTCATGTAGCATTAACAAAAAAATAAATATTTCAATAAAATATTCCTAATCAGATCAATCACGTATCTCTCGAGTGATCGAGAATCTTTTACGTATTACTCTTGATAAGATCTTGCAAATCTATCACGGATATATGTGTGCATTGTCTGATAATAAAATATTTGTATACTGATTATATATGTACGATACGAGTATTTGAATAGCAATTAATAGTCATTTAAACGCCACAAAAAGAATAGTTTCTGAACGACAAACGAGAGCATTCATTAATATCTCTGTTGTTCAAAAATATATTTTATATTTTCCATTTTGATTATTTAATTGTTGCTTTACATTTAAAATATAATAAAGCGTATTATATCTGGAAAAAATTGACAAATTGCGCATTTTATTTCACTTTCAATTAGTTGTTAAGCAAATATGTATTAACGTTTAGAAAGTATTTCCGCTGATCAAGTTTTATAAATCGCATGCTTTTACACAGGGATCAAGAAATTATAAAAAAAGTCGCCAGCAAAGCATTTGGTACGGTAAATTTTACAATTTTATAGGACTGTTTATTTTTGCTGCTTAAATCCGCAGAATGTAATTTCAGCACGTATACAAATTTCAAGATCGTGGCGTGTCTCGAGAAATATTATTTGCAAAAATAAAAAAATAAAATAAGTATGACGAATAAAGCTACGACATTATAACAGAGGCACGTTCACGAAAATTCGTTTTGGATATTAAATATATACAATTATAATGATTATATCTAATACACGTACAGAGGGAAGAAAAAATAGAAAAGAATCAAACAATAAATAAAACGAGATTTTTTAAAATAAGATATTTAACGCATCATAATTGAATGCTGTCCAATTATGATAGAATCGTAGAACAATTTTGCAAAAAAGGTAAAAGATAATTTTGAAACAATTTTAAATTATGAAATTTTGTGTAATACTTATTATATTATAAATTAATTTTATTTTCTACTTCATATGTTCTATTTAATAACTAAACTGAAGAGACTGCACTCATATAAATTTTGATATAAAAAAACTTTGGTATATAAAATCAGTTTACTTTTTTCTTGTGATTACCGTACTTTTCATGATTATCATTTTAATTGTAAGAGCTTTACTTTACGTTCAATTTCACCTACTTCGAATGAATCTTAATATAATGTGTAATATACTACAATGGCAATATAGCAGCGTACATAACATTATACTCTTATATATAGTTTGATTATCTCTCGCGAGAAAACGGAAACGACCGACGTTCCTAGCAAAAGAACATAAAACGCCTTTATCTCTTGTGAACTTAAACAACATGTGATACCGAGTTGTGAAATAATAATTAAATACTTGCCGTTTCGCCATGTATTTGCGACGTAATGATGACTATTAATAACTAGTGAAGAATATAGTTACCTGAACAAGAAGCGACGCTTTATTCCTCTAAGAAAACATAAAAATATTTTAAAAACGTGAGAAATATTTATTTTGAACAATAATATCTAACTTATCTGTGAATATTATCAGAACATGAGTATTACTTGCACGTTAAAATGTTATTTTGCACGAGATTATGGCACTTTCTGAAGATATAGTTTAACGTTGAATTTTGAATCAGAGATTTCTTTCTATGAATCCCCAGTCACGTATCCCAGTATCGTCGCTATCGATGTTCACGATCGCGAGGTGTCCTAAATACTAAGGAAAGATACGAAAAGAAGTTGATGTCGATCATAAAGCGTATGTTTTCGGCATATTATGACAATTGTGCTATTTTCTAAAGAGAGACGCCTGCGCACGTGACCGGGCGAGAAAGCATGCGCGTGACGTCAGCGTGCGTCTGGGAACAGCTGACCGCATTCCACGATAATTGTTTTGCATAATCGCGGTGGAAGCGGCCGTGCGGTGGAAGCCTTACTTACTGTGTTCGCGAACAAGAGAAAGAGGCCGACACGAGAGCGAGATAAGTGGGGGTGGAGAAAAAAGTAGAGGGGAGAAAATTCGAAAGGGCCCTCTCTCGTTGTCAGGGTAAAAAGGGGGAGGGGTGGTGTCTGCGGACCGACAGCGGCGACCCTGGTCCAGCTCCGTCAATAGTTTCGCGGCCGACTCGCGCGTTGGCTTTTAAAGTTTAAAGATCCGACCGCGACGGCGTCTAGGCATGCCAGCGGTGCTCAACTCGCGGCATCATGACAAGTTTTGTTCGTATAATGCGGAATAGATAAATATAATATATTACCTAAAGTGCATAATATAAGTTCGATCTCGGATTATGCATTAAAAAGATTGAGATTAACTAATAATCAGGGCAAAGGAATCTTTGCTCCTTTTATTCTAATTATTTAAACCCTTTTTTAATTTTTAATATTTAATATTGACTTAATTATAACAGAGAAATTACGCAAGATTAATATTTTCATATACAGTAAAACTTCGATTAGATGCTTTGATATTTTTTTAGTTCACGACATTAATGTATCTTTGCAGTTAAGTATCGTATTAAGATTACGTTACATTCCACGTAAAATAAAATTTTATTTCCTATTTGCATTTCCTAGCGATGACTCATTTATTGATATCGACTATATTTCGAGACATATCAATGATTCGATATTGCGAAAATCAATTATGCAATTTTTACAGTAGAAGCAAATAAGATCGCGACTAACAAAATGGTGACGAAAGATCTTAGATGAAATATCTACAAAAGGAGGTTAAGGAAAATATCACGGACCGAGCACAGCTACCGAGATATTTGTACCGTATATGGTTCTGTTTAGCAGCATCTTGCCACGTCCCATGCGACCCACATTACGTTCATTTCGCGAAGACTGGCTTTCAGCGTATCTCATTTAAAGGTTTAGGATCTTAGAACTAGTAAGACAATTATAAAAAATATTGTCTTGGAAATTATTTTATTTACCTTTATGGAGCAGAAGTTTGAAGACATTTTTTTGTCCTGGTTAACATCTGCGAGTTCTAACTACCAAGAGGCTCTTCTTAAAGCTGTAGAAAAAAAAAAATTAAAATTTATGAAATTTAATTTTCATGGAATAAAAAAAAAATATTAAGTATGAATACATGAAATATGAGATATACATGTATAAAAAGCTAAATATAGAATTAAAAATATTAAAACTATATAAAAATAAGAATTTTATATTTAAATGTAGAGATGTATGTGACTTCTAAAGATTTATCGTCTACTATATATAATAGCTCGCGCAAAAAGTTATCACCTATTTATCTTGTTTCATATTGATGGAAAAGGTTAAAAGATATGTGATAATAATTCTGATAAAAGACATTGTATTTAAAAAACCAATCTAAGCTAGCATCAAGATTATGATAAATTCCTGATGATGGTATCAAATCGGTAAATTGTTCAAAAAGAAGCTGACGCAATGACGAAACTATGCATATTCTATCTATCATTGTAGAATCATATCGCGACGTCGGTCGTTCAGCAAACTACGAACGTAAGACCTTTTGCAATCCCGGCCGCACGTCTCCGAGAATGGTGTGTCGCGCACATAGTTGTCGCGTGACGTTGGCGGAGAACCGACGCCAACGATAAACGACCCCGGGAACGGCGATACGGAGAATAATAAAAAGAGAGACGCGGCCGCGGTCATCCGCGGTTCCGTGAAAAACTCAAGCGAACAAATATCGCGTCGTTGGGCATTTACGCATAATCGATTATGCTCGTTACATGCCTTGTGTTTTACCGTCGAATCATGCAATAATATTTGCTCGCGTGATTAAATCGTCGCTGTTTTAATTAAATTCTCTAAATTATGTCGCGCGCGCGCAATTATATGAAGATTATTATATATGTACATTATTTATTTATTTATTTAAATTATGATAATTATGATGAATTTTACACATATATTGAAGTAATCAGATAAATGTTTAAGATAATCAGATAGATATCTGTTAGTTAATCATAAAAATTTTATTAGAAGGCAACTACAAGGATTCTGATTTTTTTTTTTTTCTTTCGAAAGTTTGCACGAGTTTGACCACAATTTAATTCTAACGATAAGTCCTCCTTGGTATTTCATGTTTAGAATTAAATTACGCATCGCATACAGAGCAATAGGAGATACTCGACTCGTGTAGACTATATGCGATACCGACATACGATACTAGGTTTTCTTACATGTGCGTGTCGGCTCTACCTGCAGCCTGCATTTTTTTTCGCTCTTACGACACCCGTTATCGGATCAGGCAGATCGAATTAGCGGAACTGGAAAGAACTGAGGAGGAACGCGACCAAAATTAATTTGTGTTAGGTTGCGACCTTCGCGACGGCGACTCGCGAACGAATTTCTGCGCGCGTGGCAAGAGAATGCTGGAGGAAGAGAGGAATATTTTCCGCGATGATCCACTTTTATCGCTACATCCTGCAGAGAAAGAGAGGCGAAGAGAGGGAGAGACAGAGAGAGAAAAAGAGAGAGAGAGAGAGAGAAAAAGAGAACGGCATTTTCGATGACGTAACTTGGAGCGCGACGCACGCCGACGATTGGTCACACAGCCAGATTGCTCATCCGCAGTTTATCCTATACACGATTCTCGTTACCGGCGTGCTATCATGCGCGGACTATGCTCCCCGGCTCGTTTTACACGATCTATAATCCAACGAGAGGGAATTCGCTAACTAGTCGATATTTTAACTTCTTCAAATTCTGAGTAAAAAATGTTAAATTGACGAGCGCGTTAGAATTTACTAAGCATGTTCAAAATAAAAATAACAAAATATGTCAAACCATATGTCAAACTGACAATATTTTAGTTTATGATGATCAAGCGATATTTCTTGCCGTTTTGTAGTACTGAACAAAGATCAATGCATATAATAAATATATATAATAAGATAAACATGTGCTGTTTTAGAATTATCTGATCATTTGACATTTCGGAAGTGAAACCAGCGTGTCAAGCTTAGCCGGAAGTAAAGTATCGAGGCACGCAAGAATACTCCCGGTATCTCGCGAACGGAGCGATATTATCCAAGTATCGTGAAAGGTGTGTAACGGGGCGTCCGGCGGTTACCACTATGAGAATTCTAATTAGAGATAATGACGTCATTAAGGTCTGAGCCGCGACGAGACGGGATGGTCTACTGCGCTTACTGTACATACGTTCCCTATTTTACACACATACAAACATATACATACACGCAAGTCATGTACTCGCACGCGAAACGAACTTTGTTTCGAGAACGTCTCAACATCGTCTTTCTACGAGAGCACTATTGTTAAAAAGGAACTGGACGAATCAGCGTAAAAACTAATAAATCTAATATATTTCAAGATTCATTTTGATATTCATGTACAAAATACTTTTAGCTTTTTATAATGAATAATGAATTTGTGAGTTGAAATAAAGATTAGCCAGTAGAATATAATTTAATTTCAAAATTGTAGATATCACCTTATATTGAACTAATTTTTTAAAAATAAGTGTATCACGAAAATTTTGTAATATAAAATTCTATACTATATATAAAGATTCATAAAAATAAAAATTTTAATTCTACAGAGCAAATTTTATATTTTCAATCTTTAGCAAATTAATTATTAATTTTATATTTTTAAAAACTAAAAGTGTTTTTGTGCAATTTATAAATCTCGAAATGTATTAAATTTATCAACTTTTGACGTAGATAATCCGTCCAGTTCCTTCTTTAACTATTCCCGGGGGAGATTTACATCGCGTTCATAGCGGACGGAAAAGGAAGAGGTGTTCTATTCACGACCCTCTCTGTTCTCGCTTATTAGATAAGGCAAACGTCAAACTTGCAATTCAAAACAGTTCGCAAGGTTTATACAGCACATTTATGAATTGTTTGACCGATTTTAACTCAATATTTATGGAGGAAACTCAATAAAGTTTTATTTTTTAATAACATATTCTGCATGCATGTATTCTGTTGTAATAAAATTTCTAAGATTAATTTTCAAGGAAGTTATTTTTAACACTTTATCATATAAAATTATTCTCTAATTCTCTAATTCATAAATAAAAGATGGCTCGATAAGTCTGAGACATTTTATACATATACATATCAGAAACAATGATCTCTATATTATCGGATACTTTTTAAAAATAAAAACTTTTCAATTTTAAATAAAAAGAAAAGAGATTTAAAAAAATGCTCTATCTTACTTTGACAACACCAATTCTATCGAATTTCGTTCTAGAGAAACTAGTTTATCTTATATTTAAATATTACATTTTTTTCTTCGATTAGTAAGTTTTTTAATCTTAATATAATTCACCGGCCCTTATTACTCTCTATCGTTATCGATATGTATTACTTATCAGGGTGGAAGCGACTCACATGAACGGCATAGTCGCGTCACGTCCGGAATAATAATCGCATACGAAAATAATGGCAGCGCCTGTTATCTCTCGTTTCTGCGCGCATACATTACGACGCACGGAGTCATTCCGTGATTCATGACGTTGTTAAAGCAGTTCGCGGAATTGCAGTAACGGACACGTCGGCGGACACGTCGGCGGACCTCTCGACTCCCGACGAGAGCGAAGGAATTTGTAAATAGAAACTTGGGTGCGCGACGGAAGTCCAAGCAAAGTTTTGCGGAGGTGAGAAAAATTGCAAAATTATATCCGCAATTTTGAACAATTTTCGTAATACACTCGCGTTTGGGCACACTATTATTACGGAAACTCTTAAAATTAGACTCTTTGAAAGAATCTATCAAGTATTCGAAAACTTTAGAAAAATACATATAATTAAGCAGAAATTTATACTATTTATAATTATATTAATTTAAATAATTAAGCGATATTTAATTTAGGCAAGAGTCACCAGTTTCAACTTGTATCTCGACTTGTAGAAAAAAATTCAATCAACGCGATTTTTAATTTCTTCCGATCGATTTGTCAGCGTAATAAGCGTGTACCATCGTCGACGGATACGTCGCTGCTCGTCGCATATTTTCGCGCGCGCGTTGGATAACAGCCTCGTAACACGGCGCGTCGCGGTGACACAACTCGGTTCGAGTTAAGCTCGGAGCTCGTCGGCCAACAAAGCGGCGAACGGAATGAGGAGAGACAGTCGCGGAAAAGAAAGAGACAGCAGATTCAGCCGACGTTTCAAGTCGAGCCAGTCTCGCATGTGCGTGTGATTCTCCGAGTGTCCCCACTATGGGCTCACTCACTCACACTCACACACACACACACACACACACACACACACACACACACACACACACATACTCTCTCTCTCTAACTCTTGGCGTACTTTTTCCGTCGGTGCGTCTCCGATCTGATCGCCCTGTCTCTGTCGGCGGGGCGTCGCATATCTCTCTCGCTTCGTTCTGAACATGTGACGTCAGTGCAGATACCTGTTGCATGCCGCACTGAGAGAGAAGCGTTGGTGCGTGCAAGAATGATCGAGACGGCGGCGCCAAAGAAGCGAGAGAGAAAATAAAAATTGATTTTACTTCGGGATAAAATCTCTTTAGATTCTCTTTAGATTAAAACTTCAACTTCGCACAAGGTTAATTACAAAATTTAATTAATTTAAATTGTTACAGAGTTATTAATTACAATAACGAAATAACAATTATAAAAGCAGTTTGTTTTTCTATGACATAAGCACACAATTTATTTTATTTCTGAAAAAAGTTACTCATCGCGAGAATGCTAGGAGAGACGTATCGGAATATATCGTGATATTCTTAAAAATGTCAGATTCGATGAGATAAATATGTATTGTACAACATCGTTTCTTTATCACTCGTGACTTTCGTTCAGCGCGACACCGATTTGTCATGATTACTATCATCTTTATAGCGATATTAATCGCGTTCATAGAGTATGCCGACGAGGCGGCGGCAGTCATTAAATACCATTGGCGGAAGGAGTATCGAGGGTGAGCACGACTAGTTCGCTGGGCTGGCTTTTCAGAAAGATCGGAATCAACGAAAATAGACGAGGCACGGGGCTGCCGTCTCGTTTGGACGTTCGCCAATAATGTGGCGGAAAAATTTCTATGACGAGAGAGAAAGAAAGAAAGAGAGACAGACAGACCTTAGACTCGTTTCATGCGAGTTATTTTGCTCTATATGTGTATTATGCTTCTTTTTCTTATATAGATATTTGCCTCTCTCGGAAATAGTGTGTATAATTATTACTCTTTCCTTTCTATTCATATTCTTTCTTCTTTCGACAATCTTGCTTATTACTCTAGCTAACTTGCCTTGTGTGACATTTTTATTTAAGAATGTTTAAAATGTCTAATAATCATTTTTCTCGTCCAAATTATTCAAATTAAATTCGATATTAATAATAAATCATTATTTTTTACGTACACATTAGATTGGCAATCAATCCGCTGTGTCATGTTGGAAGTAAAAAAGAATAGCACGATTATTATATCTGTGCGTATGCGTAAGAAAACGTGTAGTCACTCAGCTGTGGTTCTCGCAATTTGGAGAAGAAATTATCGCGCGCAATGTTGATAAAAAGCAAACAGACCTATAGCAAGCAAGCAATGATAACCGCGACCATGCGTATTATTCCGTACCCTTCTCATTCAGTGACTCTCTAATCGGATACTCTTATCGAGCCACGTAAACGACCTGTGACTTTTACGTACGCACTACAAATCATACATTTGTTCGTCGAGGAATATTGACCGATTTAACATGAGCATTTTATATAGAAGATACCTACTCATATTTACTTATATCAAAGATAAAATGACGTACTTAATAATGTATAGAAATACAATTATCATATAAATGCATTAGATTATTATCTTGTTAATGTGTCTGAAAGTTTTCCTAGTAATTTCCTACACAAAAAAGTCTAATTTATTAACAATAATCGCGTATATATGTATATTAATTTTATGATTCGTAAATATTATATAACAATCACTAATGAACAACAATATTATTTACATATTGTATTATTACTCATAATATTATGTTTGTGATAATCGCAAACAATAAAAAAATTTATTTCAAATAATATTTATTTTGTAAATAAGCAAGTTTAGAATATTGAATATGTAAATTGAAATTAAAAGATTAGTGACTGTTAAATAAGAACTTCAAATCAGAATGAGATACAGCAACAAAATAACATTCTCGGTAGAGATATTCGCTAACATTACTATTAATACTTTAATCTCTTATAAATTTCGACTGATATCACGATATCCTATGTACCATCTTTTGGCATCACCTCGCGATCGACCAGTCGATATTCATCGAGTAGCAGTATCGGACTTCCACGTCCATCGAGGAAGTCGGGGAATGCGGTTGAGAGTCGCTGTCTTAAAACACGCTCCGGTCGCCGGCACGGAAATAGAACGATTGGACCTTAACGCGCACTTTTGCGCCTTTATGTAACCCGGCCAAATTTATGGCCGTTATCTATTTAATAATACGCGGATTTACTCGCGCCATTCGCAAAGATCAAACGATCCCACGCACGCACACTGTTGCAGGCGAGCGCGCACGTGCGTGCCGCAATACATACGCGCGCGCGCACCACACACACGCACGCACGCACGCGCGCGCGCACGCACACACACACACACGTGTGTGTGTGTGTGTGTATGTATAGATATATATACATGTATGTGCACGTCTGACGTAAATTTTGCGCTAGTACGTTCACCTCTTCGATCTTCATCGCTTCGTTCTTCACGGACGCTTGAATGTCGAGTTGTTAATTCTCCTCGCTCGAGGAACATCGAAAACTACTGTTCGATCGACGGCTGGCTGTCTAAATAAAGGCACGTCCGCCGCTCTGCGCGAATCCGTCGTGTTCTTTCTCACTGGACTTGTCCTGTTTTCGGCTACGCTTCCTTTTCACATATTAGGATAAGTCGAGATATATGTGAAAACCGGGACAAAGGTGTAAAAACGAAAATGTTCGATAAATTTTTTTTCTTGTAAGTTTGCCACAAAAATTCAAATAAGCCTCTTTAAATTGTTCGTTGAGAAATCTTGTGGAAAAAAAAATTGACTCAATGCTTTTATTCAGTTCATTGTTCCATTAATCTATATTCGAGTTTATTAAGAGTAGTTAAGTTAGCTATTTTTTTTATCTGAATGTATAAGAAATAAGAAAATGCTCCGTTTTTCACATTACCAATGTAATTCTCTGCAGTAGTGCTAGTTATTGGAAAAAACTAGTAAAAGGCATAGCAGAGCTTGTCTATATCTAATTACATCCGTAATCGGTAACACCATATAATTGGCACATTTAATCGCTAACTATATTTTTTAAGTCTACTATACTTGTACGTTTCTCTGTATTCTTTATATTCCGTTGTTTCGATCGTGTTTACATATATATTTATTAGTACTTACACGCGTATGATTTTATGAGCATGTAGAACGTACTTTGATATAGTTGCACGATAAGACTTATCTTACCTCTACATAGATTTTTGACCTACATAGGCCTTCATAAAATAAATTCAATCTCCGTCATCAGTATCCAATTTTAAACTTAAAAAATCCCCATACGCTATAATAAGCAAAAGATCTATTTCTGTAGTGATAGATAATTTTTCCTATTTTTTACCGTTAGATAAAAAATATTCTTTATGCTTGTGTGAAAATCATGCAAGCCAATCGTCGAGAACGATTCGCAGCATTACTTCACGAACTAATATGAAATATCATTTGTATCTATATATGTGTCTATATAAAAGTCTATTTAGACGAAACGATTTCTAGCTGCACATAATATATCGTAGAAGAGCAATATAATTTAGCTTTGTGACGTATTGCATATCGCTATTATTGATTAAATGATTCATATGATATAAATATATCTTTAAAATCTTCTTGCACTCTCTGACTGTACAATTTTTTAACTGCAACAATAGTCGCACAATAATTTTCATTATATTTTAATTTTCGAATAGATTACTGTAAGCAATATTCGAAATAAATTCACAAGAAATTGTGCATGGAATGATATTTTATTAAAATCTTGTTAAAAACCGTTTTTCTAAATAAACTTTTTAAGCCTGGAAATAAATTTGAAGTTCGAAAGAGAAATTTAAACTCATCAAAGTTATACTTAATAATTTCGATGAGCTTAAATTTCTCGATGTTACGTAAATGAGAAATGTGTAACATAAACATGAGAAATATGTAACGTAAATATAAGAAATGCTTATATTCGTTATAATATAACGCGTAATAACAATAATAGTTAGTATAGTTTGTTTACTTTACATCACATTTTTAATTATCATTAATTAAATTCATTTTAATTCGCGCGAGAGATTACGCACTATTACTCGCCCGCCTGTTTCATCGCCGGCGATTCGCCAATTTCCTGCGACGTCAAATTGACGTAACGGAAAGGGGGTAGTGACGGTATTCCGAGCAACAGCGCGAGAAACAACGAATCGCTCGCACATGACCACTTTCCGCAATGGACATTTTTCTGCTCGCTAATAACGCATTATCGACACATACCTTTACTCGTAGTGTCTTCAGTGACAGCTGCCTTCAGGATGGTTTCCTGCTTTCTCTTTCTCTGTCGGGTTTGCGTTTTCGTAACTGTCACGATGTCAGAAGATAGTGCGATATTTCGTCGTGGGAAATCCAAATAGTTCCGGAAAATAGAGATAGCGGCCATCGCGACAGCAACGCGATAGGACAAGCTCTCGCGCTATTACGCGAATCTTGCGAAACGCGGCGGCAAGGTCACGCGTGACACGGAACATTTTTTCGTTTACGTGGACTTTGAAAATCGACGGATCATTCGTACGCATTACCGCGATAATACCTTCTCGGAATCGTAACGCGAAGAAAAAGGAAGAACGCGAAGTGCGTGAGCACAGTCGATCTTACAATTAGCCAAGGAAGCGTCGCAAAAGGCGTGAACTGTCAACCGTTTTCGCCGTAGATAACCGGCTGGCAGACGGACGAGGACTGAGTAGAGTAACCGATCGCTCGCAGATCCCCTCTCTCGCTCACACGTTCCGTACTTCCCCTTCCACCTTCCCTCCCGCGCCGCGCGACGCTCACCATCGTTCTACGTCTCGCGCTGCTCCCCTCCCTAACTCCTTCGCCGTTCCGTTCCCCTGCTACGCCGCGGCAGTCGGCAGTCGGCAGTCGGCAGGCGGCAGTCTCTGCGACACATTGCTGTGAAGCATGCGTGAACATGATGGAAGGGGGATACACGAGGTCGGAAAACACGGAAATCGTACACACATACATGCAACGTAAACATACGCGAGCCGAAGAGACACGCAGCATTGTGGTATACAAGTTTGCTCGCACGAAAATCTTTGTAGCTTATATCCGGCAAATTATGCTTACAATTAGACGAAGAGAGAAATAGAAATAGAAATAGAATAGTAGAGAATATTTGTATAGTATACATGTATCTCCCACGTTATAATAAACAGCTTAGAATAATGATAAAAATATATTTAGAATATAATATACAAAGTTCTTATATTAAGCTGGATTCAAACCAAGCAAACGAACGAAAGTAAATTAGTGTTAACTATTAATTTAAAAAATTATTTTTAAACAATTTTTTATCAATTTATATATAAAATAATTTATATAAAATTATGAATTAAATAATACTTTTTTTATTTATATTCGATCGTTATGGTTTGTGTTTTTTTTTTATTTCTAGTTCCAGCTTTAATACAAGAAATATCGTTTTATTAAAACGCAATACTTTGAAATATGTGTAAAGTTGCACGTCTGATGGTACGCAACGTTTATAAACATTTGCTATTTCGTCTCGAAACGACATGTATTTCTCAACGAGAATACTAACAACTACGGTGTACAATTTAAATGTCCATTTTACACACTAATATATCAGAGTAAATGAGCTATGTAATGATGCAGAACTTTATATCGATCCGTAATAAATTCCTTTCATAACAACTTTATGAATTATATAAAACGAAAAATTCTGAGATACATTATTTATTATCATGATTATTTAAATAAGCAAGCCACAAATAAAACAGTATTACGTTGTCAGAATTTTTTAACAAACGTTAAATTTTAATTATGAAATAATAGAAATTAATCATCAAAGATTACATAAAAATACTAAAAATTATAAGTATATATAATTGAGTTCACATTATAATAACGTAATAAAAATATATAGCTTTTCAAGGGAATTTTTTAAGTGTATGTTGCAAATGCCAGTGTTTTTAACATGCTGATTTAATGCATGAAAGAGCAAAGCAAAAATGGTACTCTTTCTTCAACTATGTATTAACTAACACTAACATGCGCGAGCTATTAAATTTTTGTCGTCAAAATTCATATGGCGCCTTCTCCTGGCACGCAGTGTGGCAAGCTTTCGAAATGGTTTCGCGAAATGGCCGTCGCTCTTATTTCTTCTCCAAGAACTTTCTCGAGCGCTAGAAATAGCTAAGTAACGACAAAAGCGTCCGCAATTGCGTCCTAGATTTAATTTTAAATATGATTAATTCTCTAAATGTGACTTTTCTCTCATTTAATGATGACGTCCAAACACGAGATATATGTATTTGAGAAATTAGTAAAAAATATATAATAATGTTCTTACAATTGTCTTTTTGTAATTGACTCGTATATATATTGAATTCTTATGCAATTAATTATTATCGTATCGTATCTCAATTTAAAAAACAATACGTAATATTAAGTTTATTGAAACCAGTCCGAATCGGTCGAATTTTACCTTGGAGTATCTTTAGAAGTACACAAATAGTATGCCGTATTACAAATGACAAAACAATTGAAATGCTGGGTCAATGAAATACGATTTGCGTTAATGTCGAGGTGAGTTTCGGCCCGAGTGAGCATCAGCCATGGCGAGTTCATGAATTATGAAAAAGCTAAATTTAAAAAAAAAAATGCGGCCATTGCTGCGTTTAATGCGCAGAAACGATAAGCAATGATATATGTATACAAATTTATCATCGATGCGAAAGAAAAACATGAAAAATAGAACGTGTGTTAAAAAGGCAAAATTTACGGGATTTTCTTGTTTAGAAAAATATAAAAATTTAATCTATGTAAAAGAGTATTCATATTCATGCGTTTCGTACGGTTTTTTTTATGTTTCTTCGCATATCGAAGATCATCTTTTTGTGCGTGTTCACGGAAACGCGAACACGTAAAATTTTACAGAAACCCGCGTGCTGATGTTCGACGCCCATCGTTTCATACTGCGTATTTAGACGCAGTCGCACGCAATAACACGCGATTATGTCTATCACGGTTGTATTGGCATCCTTACAACGGATTCACAGAGCCGCGTGATGTTCACGTGGAAAGCGCCGATGTTTAATGGCCACGCCAGATCGCGTTGCTAATTGTTCGATCGAATGCGATTACATTCTCGAGGAAATGTTTCACGCGGATGTTCGCAACGTTAACGATATATCGTTGTCAGATTAAAATCCACGAAAAGCCGAAATAATCCATGTTCGTGCAAGTCTGATATATTCGTGGGTCGTTGTTTGCAACCACTTTTGCAATCACTCGCTAATCTAAACTGCGCTTATTCATGTAGTAAAATCTATAAAAATATGCAGTGAAATAATGAATAAAAAAAGAGGGAGTTTTTAATGTTTTGTGGTATAATTTTTGTTTTAAAATACAGCGGTTTTATGGTTAATAAAAACATGATCAATTAGATGAGAGTTAATATTGGACAAAGCCTTGTATCGATCGTTGCTGACCTAGTAGAATAATGTATATCGAAGAAAGTATATCTAGTTACAGTCCGATCGTAAATTAATGTTTGGCAAGAAAGTAGGAAACAGAAGCAGGAAATGTTTAATAAGATATAATATGAGATTCATATTGATCCAATACTATGTGCTCTAGATAGATAATTGTCTAACCAACGCTAATCCAATTGGCCTCTTAATATAATTGGTTTGTATAGAAAGTAAAAATAAAAATAAAAGAAAAATGAAATTGCCGCGTAATTAAAAAGCCAGGTTGTAAATTAAATTTTAATTACGTGTTATTTTATCAATTACTTTCTCGAAAAGAATTTATCGATGTAAAAAAATTGTTCCGTACAACGCACATTGAAATATTATAACTTAAAAATAATGTAAAATAGCTCATCAAAATTATTTATTTAAAACTATTGATGCAACATTGGAAGTTGCAAGATTTAAAAAATCTATAATTTTCTAAAAATGGGTTAAAAATAAAACAAATTAATTCAAGATGGAGTAATAAAGTTAAGAAATATCAAATATGTAAGAGAAAGAGATTCGATTGTACAAAGAATTTCTGCCGAGAAGCGTAGAATATTATTTCGTCCGTACTCGACGATTCCTCATAACAGCCTATTAAACGATATCAAGTGTATTAGCGCAAACGAGCAATTTAGTCTTCCTCGCGCGATGGAATCGCGTCGCAACGAGAAAATTCAGGATGTGCGATAGAAAAAGCAGAATCATATATAAAGTGACGGAAGTCTATAGAGAATGTCCGAATTTCAATTTTGAGTAAAAAATTATTCACAAATATTAGGACAAAATCTTTTATAAAATATATCCTGACGAAATGTTTGTATTGCAATTTTTCTTTCTTTTGTTATATATATCCGACATGAAACATTTTGGCGATTAAGCCTTAGGAATTCCGAAGAGTTTAAAGTGTTTCATTTGCATCGCGGGTCATCCTGCAAATGTGGTGAGCATCTTGTGACCGTTTCCTCGAAATATCGCAGACGTATAAACTCGTCGCGGCGACGCCGTCATGTGGAAATAGAGAATAGAAGTAGATTTAGAAATAGAGCCGCCAGTCGTCGGTCTAGAATGTGATCGGACGTGGCTAACTTACGCCGGATGGCATTGTCGGACGAGTTGGAACGTGCCTGTTTCGATACGATGCACTGGGCAAGCTCGTGATGAATAATAAACAGGAGATGTGAGACGGATCTAAGCTTCGATGGTATTGAGAAGCGTTTTCGCGAGAGTATCGTAGTAGTCTTAAAATAATGGACGGGCGTACGCCGAGTTTCGCCGGGAGCAGAAATGCCGCGCCGATGAATAAGTCGTAACCGAAAATAGTCGCGTCGAAGGGTTCGATATTAAAGACTACGAGGTGTCAATTTTAATTCCGTGACGAAAATATATTTCGCTTTATATTAACTTAATAATTTCAAGACTTCCGGATTGTAATGTACGTTCGGGATTTTTTAAATGAAACATATGTAATAATGTAAATTGAAAAAAAAAAAAGATTGAGAATTTTTAATATATATTACTCGTTTGAAATTTCGTTGATAATTTCGAGAAGGAAGAACACACGTACTTGCATTTCTAAGACTGAAGTCTATCTCTTCATCGAAACAAAAAATTAATCTAAATAACGATAACAAAAAGAGAGGTCTCCCTTCTCGTTCCTCCTCGAGCCATCCACCCAACTGACCTCGATGGCCTCATTAAGAATCGCCAAGAATTTGAAGGTATTTAATTAAACGATGAATAATGTACGATACATCGCGATTAAAGGTACCTCTGGTGCGGACGGCGGTGCTCGTGCGGACCGAGTTACACTTCCTTGAATGCGGCATCCTGTCGGGCAAGTACTGTCCAACGCGGCCGTTCCGCGTTGACGTATCAAAAAGGACAGTATTTACGCTGCCGCGACTTCCTTCCTACGTAGAGCGAGCGAGTAAATGCGTGCGCGTATTATCGTCTCGTCGCGTAGAAATCGCGCGCGCACGCACGCACGCACGCTATCTGTGCGCGTAGTAGTTTCATTCATAAAGTCACGCGTTTCGCGAGGAAACGCCTGCGCGCGCGCGTTAACGACAGGACAGACAGCTTCGCCCGCTTTTTCTTACATACACACCCTCGCGAGAAGACGTTAATACGCGCCTTCGAAACGAACGCTCCGTATCGGCTTCCGGTTGGCTCGGATGTGCAGCGTCGGAGGATGCGCTGCCGGTAGCAATAAAAGCAGAGAGTTAACGCGCCTCTGTCTCTCTCTCTCTCTGTCTTTCTCTCTACCGCGCTCTATAAACCGTGGGATGGATTGCGCGATTTCCCATTCTCTTGTCATAGCATCGCACTCGGTTCACGACATCAAAATTTTATTTCTCTTCATAATTATTTAATACAAAATTAAAATGTCATCGCAACGGTTTTCTCAATAAAAAATGATAAAATACAACTTTTGTTTTTTGTTTATAAAAAGTATATATGTAAATATTTTTCAGCATTTTTTTGCTCAATTAAACACCAAGGGAGTTTCTCATTTTTTCAAATGTCAAGTTTTTCATTAAGAAATTGAAGTTAAATTTTTCATAAAATTCTTTGAAAAATGATTTAATTATAGAATAAAATATAATAAGAAACCAAAAAAGTCTTTAAACTTCAAAATTATGAATTTTTGGTACATTTGTAAACTCTTTTTTTTATTTGATCACTTTTTATCAACATGCTTAATATGTCGTATGTAGATCTTATTGAAATAACATTTATATAAAAAAAATATTATTCTTCAAATTTTAAATTCAATAGTCCTTGTGATCTTTAAGAAAGAACTACACGAATCAATTACGTCAAAAGTTAATAAATATAATATTAAATATATAATATATAAAATTTCGCAAGATTCATGACATTGCACAAAGCCTTTTCAAATTAATAATTAATTTGCAAGTCAAAGTATAGATGCGCTCTGTAGAATTTTAGCTCGAAATCGTAATTATTAGCTTATACGAAAATTTTATAGTGACTCCGAGTACACAAAAATTCATGAAAATAAAAATTTTAATTCTACAAAATAAATCCTTAATTCACAAATTAATTATTAATTTTATATTTTAAAAGGCTAACGTGCCTTGTACAATATCATGCGCAAATTCATGAATCTCGAAATGTGTTAGATTTATTAACTTTTGTCCTAGTTAAGCCCTGCAGTTCTTCCCTAATGTCCAAAAAAACATTAAAATTTCGTCAAGTATACGCGCGGTCTTGAATTATGCCTCTCAAAGTGCGGTGACCCTACAGGCTTGGGCGGAACTCCTTCGCTTCCGGTGCTGTTCCGCTGCTGCTATTTCTATATATAAACCCACACGCGCTTGTCGGCATAAAACGCATACACGTATATGGAAGCTTCGTATATGTACCGAATACCATCGCAAAACGAGGGAACGACTCGTTATATGAGAAGTTAATTTATAGGCCGCGCACTTTTGCTGAATGATTTTCCATAGAAATTACTTTATAGTTTTACGCAAAGCAATTTCATTGTAGACAATAAAATATACATATATATATTTATTAAAGAAAAGAATATATAATTATCATCTCGTAAAATGCTTACGTTAACATTATATTGATAATAAATTAATTTATATTTTGAAAGATTAAGAAGCCTTTCTTCATTCTTTAGCATGTCGTATTTATACATATGTAATTCGAAGTATCATTAATAAAATCTATTCTGTCGAGTAGAACAAAATGCGATATTTATAGAAGTTGCGAAGGAATGCAATAAAACCGCCAAAGTATGCTTGGCTATGCTATAAGATCTATGACAAGCCAAGAACAATAACGGGATTGATTCCCGAAGAATCTGAAAATAATTTTGATTATGTGAATTTTTTATTTTACAACAATATAATATGAGATATATTAACAAAATAATATTAGTTTATAATATACAATACAATCTCGATCAGGCTTGTAGAAATCATCTGCGAGATATTTTTGCTTTAGAGAATAAAGGTATATACATATATATATATATATATATATATATATATATATATATATATATATATATATATATATATTTAAATATTTTTATAATACATTGTGAAAGATATTCCCGAAGTGTGTCCCTAAAATTTATTCACAGTGCAATTTTTCTAAAACGTATTTTTAAAAAACCTTAATTAAATAAAAATGTGAGCAAGTATGTTTTATCTATTTTTTAATATAATTACAGAGAAAATTCGTGACAAATATATTTTTAAAAATGATTACAATATATAAATATAACTTAATAATAATAACAATATGTGTAAAATAATTATAATTAATAGTATTATAGTATTATTTAATTTAGATTAAATAGATTGATATTATTTGCTTTTTAATGAACTAATTATTCTCATAGATCAAATAAATGAGATTGATAATTATGAGTATAAATTATATTTATGCTCCTTTGAAAATTAATTTTTGAAATTTATATTTAAATTTAAATGAAATAATTTAATAATAGTCTAATAATATAATAATAATTTTAAGAATTTTATTTCGTTGATGAAGTATAAAAATAGTTATGTCGATATAAATAAGAGGCATTTAAAAATACGTTTTATTATTTCATTATATATCTCTGTCAATCATTTTTTATGATAAACACAGATAACGCTGACCATCCTGTGTTCTCAATTTATTAGTACAATGTATTTAAAACAGAGAGAAAGTGGTCATAAGTCAATCTTTTATAACACTTTTTAAACGGAAAAATTCATGAAAAAAAATGTCTGAAGGAATTTATAACAAGTTGCTGCACAACAGGCAGAACATATGTCACAATAAATATAGATCAAAAAAAGCATAGCACGTTTCAGTATAGATGCTGTAACCGTAAATATTATTAACGATTATTAAAACTTAGATTAAACATTTAAAACTAAATATAAGGAATTAAAAAAATATTTAAAAAATCAAATTTGAAATGTATCAAGAACATGCTTTAGATGCATATTTTGGAGATTTAGTATTTAATAAACAAAATTATTTGTTTGTTTGCAGAAATTGTTTTACATTGTCATCATAATTACATCAATTTAAACTTTGCATATAATCTAGAACAGGTAATAATAATAATTTTAGTTTTAATGAAACGCGCGCGCAAATTATTATATTATAATAAAACAATGTTGTATACTTACGTTATATTGTCCAATTTCTCCGAGTCTTGTGAACAAAAATTCATTTATCCCGTATTGTCGATTTCATTATTTTTGGTGCTAACATAAGATTAATAGCAATTTAACGTCGGATATCATTATACAATTAGTACCTTCTTACAACTTCCGGTAATGGATATCAGCAATTCCTTTATGTGAGAAGTTTGTTAGAGTAAGTGGGAATGATGGAAATGATTATTAGAATCAAAAGATCCTGCTACACGTTGTCACATCAAGTTAATCGCGTTTTAAAGGCAATTTATTATCCCAGAATTCAACTCAAGTCCTTGGTAATTTTTATTTTCATTATTGGACAAGACTTATGATTTTTCTTATACCAATTATTTTATTGAAAAATTATTGGTAGTTTTTTTGTTGAATAAAATATACATTTAGCGAAAACATGAAGAAAGACTCTTTAACCTCTGATAAATTTTGCAAGTTTTTCAACAAATTAATTCTTCCATTGTAGTATATTTACATTTTGAAAATCAGATTTATATATAAATATAAAAAATGATATTTTATTGAAAAAATATATTTATAAATATTGTCTAAATTTTTTTATAATAGAAGAATGTGATGTTTTTTGTAGAATGATGTAAATACGTGTCATTAAGAAGGATAAAAAATGCAATAATAAGCATCGTACAGATTAGTATGAAATGTTAATACGAATATAGCGAAAAATTATATAATAATCAAGTAAATCTACATTAGCTGGACGAAGCATGAGCGATGTTGGACAAAACGTGAATTAAGGGAAAGGACAATGTTCTAGGGTAGATGTTTGCGAGAACCGAGTTTCGTTTTAGAACGCACCCTTGCGTATCGACGCGCAGCGAACCACGATTCTGCTAGTTATTTCCTAAATCGACGTATCCGTATAGGCAGTAAAGTTCTCGTACGACTTGAAGTAAATTGTCAGGGAAATCCGGAGATATCGAATTAACTCAAGAGTATTCGCGACTTGTTTTTCGACGGTAATTTAACGTTATAGATTACAATTGTAGCGAGTTAAAATTTGCATTCACTGCGTTAGGCGTTTAGTCCAAATTGACTTTCTTGATTCCTCGCGTGATTCAACGTGACATTTATCACCGGCGTAAAGCAAATGACGAAAATTGGATCACATTTAGCACTAAATAACAGTGCATTGAATATAAAGATTTCACCAAAATGTTGCGGTCATAATAAAAACACGAAAGTCAATCGCGTTAATAAAATCGATAAGTGCAGTAAGATATATGCTGTGCAACACAGGATAACAACAACAATAATAACAACACACTGTCATCACCAAACGTCATTATAGCGACGGAGAGAGAGAGAGAGAGAGAGAAAGAGAGAGAGAGAGAGAGAGAGAGAGAGAGAGAGAGAGAGAGAGAGAGAGAGAGAGAAAGAGAGAAAGAGAGACAGATATAAATGGACAGAAAGAAAAAGAGAGATTTGTCATCGAACCGCGTTACACGTGCGCCGTGCACCGAATATATCAGCTGCGGCGCGCAGGGCAAAGCGTATTGTGAGACTGCTGTCGGGTGCAGCGCCGGTGTCCCGGCTTTCCTATGCAACGCACTGCACCCTGCCTCCCACCCTCCTACCGTTGCCGTTTTTCGCCCCTCTCTCTCGCCTCTCTACTTCATCCCGTTTCTAGATCGTACGCGCATCGCCGCCGTACCAACCACGTGATCACCCTCTTTAGCTAGGCCGATTACTGCACCACTGACGACCATCCTTTTTCCGTCTCCTTCCTGTTTTCTTAATCTATTTTCTCTTACCTATATTTTTTCATCGTATTATTTCTGTCCCGCCAACGTGATCACGTACTGTATAATATTCACGATTAAGTTTTTTTTAATTAACATATTATTTGATTTTTATTGATGTATAGATCTCTTGTGCAATCAAGTACTATTAATTTAATCTCTAAATTAACTTTAATCTTTGCTTTTCCATTTTAATCGATATTATATCGGTATATATATATATATATATATATATATATTCCTGTACTCGTATCTTTTTAACAAGTTATATTCCATTGCATATTACTTCAAGGTTAATTTTTTAAAATAAGGAGTAGACAGATAGATAGAGAGACAAAGAGAGAGAAAGAGAGAGTTTATTTCTCTTTCTCGCGCACACCCCTCGCATTCCAAGCGCTCGCCGCGCGCGGACGCATTCGCATCTTCGCGTCCGTACTTTGCTCGCTGGAATTTTTCGTCCCCCTTCCTCTCTACGTGGAGAGGAACACGGTTCGTGTTCCTCTACTACGACCGGCCGCTTCCATCTTTATCCGCTCCCTTCGTGAGCGAGCGGGATGGCAGATGCGCGCCGCTTCTCCGCTGTTGCACGCGCGAATGTACTTCTCTATACATATATCCCTCTCGTGAAAACGGACGTCGTCGTTCCACCGGGAATGCCTTCTCTTTGTTTCTCTCACTCTCACCACTTCTGTCGGACTCTACCGACTACTGCGTCATTTCTGTTCGCTCTGTGCCGCTTGTTTCCTCTCTCCTTTCCTCCTTATCTCTTTCTCTTTCGTTCTCATGTCAGCCTCGCACTGAACAGTGGCGGATTCACACATACTGCTCTAAGTACGTTAATTCGAGACCATCCCTCGTTGAGACTCCCCATATTTTTTTTACATCTATTCCCTGTGCTTTTTATTTTTATATTTGATGTGGGAAAAACCGGTGGAACAAATAGAAAAGAAACTATATATAGTTAAAAAAAACAAAATATTAAACCAGTCTAACAATTGTTGACCTTTGCGAATTTTTTGCTCTACAGAATTTTATTATTAAATTTTCAATCAGTGTCATCAACAACAATTATACAGTTTTATCAAGTCCACATATACGTGCAATTACTATGTCTTATCGAAAACATATTCTTGCTTCTGAGAACTAATCTGCTTTTTCCTGCCAATTTATTCCTAAATCCGCCACTGTTCTCGAACTGGCATACCTCTCGCGATCAGTGCGCCCTACCACTTATACTACCTACCTACCTACCGCGCGCTCGCACTCGTTGCACCGGGAAATCGAGCTGGCGATGCAGCCGTCCTTGTCGCGCACTGCTCGGCTCCATTCATGTCTCGATTCTCCTCGGGTTATGCAACTCCGATGAGAGACACGAAGCGAGAAGATGCGCTGTGCCGAGTCGAACCGAGCCGAGCTGAGCCGAGCCGCACCGACACTTTACCGCGTCTGAAAGTCAAGGAGAGAACTCGGGTAACTTACCATCGATGCATCTGCTCGTACGACAAGTGTTCTTTTCTAGTGTAATACCATCTATTATATTCGAATCACAGTTCTTCTCTTTTCTTACAA
Organism: Anoplolepis gracilipes; assembly: GCF_047496725.1. NCBI lineage: Eukaryota > Metazoa > Arthropoda > Insecta > Hymenoptera > Formicidae > Anoplolepis > Anoplolepis gracilipes. The sequence goes on from NC_132974.1 coordinate 4,632,196, forward strand.
AGATGTTATTACTCCAAAATCTTTCTCTCTAGAAACACAAAAGAACATTTGCATTAATACTAGCGTTAATATAATTAAATAAAATAGAATAGAATAATGATATTAAAAAATTCTATTCTACTGTTCTCAGGTAAAGCAAAGAGGAGATTATTACACGATACGTTTCTAATATTATTGGTACAAATAATTCACAGGCTAATTTTAAAGAAAAAGAAATGGAGTGGATGTGTGTATCTTATATTACATACGTATATTTTAATGTACTATTTTTATTGTACATCGTTGTAAACCATTACACCGCAACAAATTTGAATTCGCGATGAACATGTCTTGAATACGTAAGATGTAAAGATTTCGGGACGAACTGTCAATTTAATCTTTACGAGATAACAAGTAAACAATAATTACATCGTCGCCTCGTTAATTTTTCAAATACTTAATATATTCCTATTTAAATGAATAATACTAATTAAGTTACGAAGGCACGTAATTTAATCGAAAAAAATATTCATAACATTCACAATAGTTTCAGTTTTCCAATTATAAAAATGAAAAGAAAATTAGTCACGCGATCGTGTCTGTCGGGAGCCCATAATACTATTCATGATATCTTTTAATTAATGTTATCATTTTCACTGATATATAAATTCCTTGTGCAATCAAGGTAATAAACGCCAAATTAATAAAGCAGTCATAAATTTTAGCAATTTACACGAATATGTCTGCAAAAATTTTACAATTGACTGTAGGTACTATATCTAAAAGTACAATATGATATAATCACATGATCCGCGTAATTACATGATTTATTACGAAAGATATATTTCGCTAAAGCACCGCTCGCGCATATGTCGTAATCAACGCAATGTTGTACCATCAACGTTGATCGAAACGATTCTCGCTTCTATCATCGAAGCTTTGGCTGATGCTTGTTCGCACTGGTTTAATATAAACCAGTGTCGGTGGTATACTCTTTGAATAGTAGTAATTGTACTGATTGTCCGGATCGAGGATCATCGAGAAGATCTATCGGTGATCATTCACAACGATAAGAAAAATTCTTTAGAAAAAAGTCTAATTGACTTCGAAATTGACAATCTTATTTGGTCTTATAAATTACTATCATCAATAAGCATCAATATTATAAAAACAATGCTAGGATTAATTTCAATAAATACATAAAGCGGCAGTGGGTATCAAATCATTGCGACATTAATTAAAATTATCTGTAAAAGATGCTTCTCGACATCCATAAAACCAGACGGTCAATCTAACGAAACTAAAGTAAGAGAAATTCTAAGCACAATGTAAACAAGATGTAACATTGCGCATGTAATAGCGATAGCATGGAAAAAAGTGTCAATCAAAAATTGATCCCCAAGTAATTAAGAAAAATAAAATTGTCTTATCGGAGCACCGATATTAATATTGGCAAGTATATTACTTCTTATGGTTTGGGACTAATTCTTGATTGCGCCAAAAAGTTTCGCTATTACTTTGGATCCATGACAAAGATTTGCCTTTTTACGTCATGGCTTTTTTTTTATACATACTAAGTGTCGGCACATTCGCATATTTATTCCTAATATTTTACTTTATTAGTCTATCGACAGTGTATCAAAATATAGTCTTTATATTTTAAATGTACAGCGTTAAGAACCAGACATCAATGATTGATCTATTTTTTAATTATTGCGAAAATACGCGTGTCACAAAATATTAATCGAATGCCGACTTGCGACGATTGCTTTAATAAAAAAGGAATATTATACTCGTGTATAATATTCCTAATATTGAGAACAAATTATATATAAAGTATAACATAAACAATATACTTATATATAATTTCTGATGGAATGAGAAAAATCAACATCCTGCAAGAAAAAGATAAAATGATAAACTTAATATATCTTGATGTAATTTATATATATTTACATCATTTCTTCCTTTTACTTTCAAATCATGGAATAACAACTGGAACATATATGTTTCATGCTATAATATGTGATACATGCCTTGTATCAATAGTAAATACAAGCGTTATATCGTTACTAAAATTGAAATATAAAAAAGTTAAACTTTTTAAAAGTTAAAAAAAATTTTTCTTTTAAGGAAAAGGACAATATCACGTGGATTTTGCGAAGTGGCCTGTTCTTATGTTAACGGATATGGCAGTAACCTCGTTACGTGTTGCAGGGTAAATGCTATATCATTATAAGAATGAAGTTGCATTGTACGCGCACTCTGTGATTAAAAAGGTCACGTTATAACAATAAATGTGTACAAGTTTATACCTTTCAGGTATGAGAAATCTAAATAATGATTGCATATACATGTATCATGCGCACGAAAAACATTACGAAATTTATTCTTTTTTAGAAACTTTTGTTTCAGAAAAAGACAAATTTGCGACAATAGTCTTTCATTAAAAAATTCATTAAAGAATTACGACAATCAGTCGGATATGTAAACGAATGATTTAAAAACAAATTAATTCTCTAATGAGAGAAAAATCTGCAATAAAAATTTCGTATATTAACATTACTCAGTAACTTGGCCGAGTAATAATACAAGTACATGTTTGTATTATTGGAGCACTAAATAACACCGATGGATAATAGTCTTTAAAAATATTGCATAACAAATATTGCGGTTCCATTTAATAGCACAATATAACATGAAAAAAATTAAAAATTGCAATTATATAATGAGATATATAAAAAAAACACACAAAAATAATAGATTGTATTTTATAGGAAATCAATAAATAATCCACATTAATGCATCAATTAATTCCATTAATTGGAAATTGTCATAAGATATTTAGATATACAAAAAATATGTTTAAATATGTGATAAAAAATTAATGTTCTCATTTATATCTTTGTAAAATATCTATTATTGATATTATATTGTCGATAAAAAAAGGAATAATAATTTGAGAAAGTTAGTTCCTTTCGATAGTTCTTGACGCTGCACATTGTTTCAATTGCTTTATCTACTCGATAACTAGACAATTTTTTGCGATTGCATTGATTTTACAATCGTCTTGGTAATCCTGAAAGACAAAATTCGATGTTCGATTTTAAGTTCAATCCGTTAGACTGTTGTATGTTTTCGAGTCTACTCGATTTTTGGAATCGCAGAAGACTAGATACAGGGGAAGACGTTTTTAAAATGAAATAAATTCTAAGAAAATAGAAAATATTTCAGTTTAAGAAAATATCTTTATTTTGAGCAATTAAACAACTTAACTTTTGCTAGCACATTAATCGAACATCGAATCATAACAAACTCAAGATTAAAATGCAATCTCCAATATCTTCGGCTTAATCAATATTTTACCGAAATTTAAACTAGTATATGATAATGATAGCTTCGGTAAATTTGGTTTTTAATATTGTATAAATATAATGTTACAATAAAGTGATTTCGTCTCTCTCACACATGTATTTGTGTAGTAACGATAATGGAAATTTGGTAATTACTGTAATAAAAAGAGTGTTTAGTAACATTATAATAATTTCTTACGTTAGGTTAAATTCTGTCTCGCGGTTAATACGTCAGGAATAATGGAAATACGTCTTGAATGGAAATACGTATGAATCACGAACCTGATTGGAAATATAGCGTCTTTCATTCTTATTCGATTCTCCTGAGTCTTAAGGATAAAAGAGTGCGTTTCGACGAATCAAAAGAGATGGATCAGGATAGGAAACATTCGCTCTAGCACTTAATTTTCGACTCTTTCGACAAAAGGCACTATTGTCCAATGGAAAACGCGAGTCGAGGAGACATGCCTTCGCGATTGCAAACACTCGTTACCGCTACCACATAATTTTTACACGTTCACAAAAGCGTGGACGCGCTATGACTACTTTGTGGACGACGTCTTTAACCTAGGCCAACGTCTAGAGACATCATCACCAGGAAACCGACGATAGCTGCCCAGCTAGCGAGTTTGCCATTTCCACTGTAAACAAAAAAAAATACACGCGATTCGATCGCATTAAGATTGCGGAGAATCACAGGTTTGCCTGAATAGAGATCCTTACGATAGTGTTGATTACAGTTATATGTCATTTTCTATTCTCTACAATCTTATTCGAACGTGTATAATTTTGTATTAAAAAAGTTTTTTTTTTATATATATGCACTAATGACCACACGTGTTAGGTTCTTTCTGTGCAGTGTTATTATTGCGTTTTGAGAAATTGCGAGTCCTCTTAAAATTATGCAAAGATACAAAAGAATCCTTTAAACTTTCTTTAGATGTCTTTTGACTTTTCATCTCATTTGATCTGTCTTGTGCAACATCGCGGTTTGGTTTAGGTGAGATTCATGCTTGGCAAAAAGCGGGAGGGGAATTTTAATTAGTGCAACCGGCAACGCGCAGATCGAACGTAAAAATCGAAGGACGCGATGGACGAAGGGGGGACAAGGGACGAGGGTACGGGGAATTAAAAAGGCGGCACTGGCGCCGTCGCCCACCACTATCTTCGTCGTCTCGCTGCCTACGGCCCCGTGGCAACGACCTGGGAGAAAGAGAGGCCCAGGATGGCGAGAAATAAAAGGGTTTTCGCGGCAAGTAAGTAGGGATTAAGCACATACAAAGCACACACTCGTGCCGCGCGTATATACCCCGGTATTGCACGCGTCACGGCTTGTTGATTTCGTAAATTATATACGGCCATCAATTTTAACGGCCGGCGAAACGCGTCGTTGTATTTCGGTGGGCGTTCTACTACATCAATCATATCCGCGCGGTAAGTACCTCCTTTCGGTGTGCCTCAGAAAATTTGTATTTTTATTGGTTCATTATCGTGTCTCACACATCGCAATAGTAGCCGAGATAACAATGTCGCCTTCCGATGTCGTCGATGTTCCCCTTGTCATCATCGTCGTTTGCTATAAAACTGAACCCTCGCATAAAATCGCGTTTGGCATCCGCTAAATAAAAATTGATCCTTGATTCAATCTTTTCGTGTATTTAACGTAATTTTAACGTTATTGAGTTTGAAATGTTAATTTCTTGCGAACAATAATTATTCTTATTATATTATTCTGTATATTTCTTGCTTTTCTAAAATCTTTCGACATCTCAAAATATGTAGTTACAATTAAAATATTACTCATGTCCAAACATTTTTATTGTATTAATGTGAATATTCTACATATTAAATCGCATCAATGTTTCATTAATATGGATATTTTTATTACAATCGAAATTGCATAATGTGTTGCAGAAGGAAATGTTAGCTAATTATTCGATTATCTTCGAATAAGTGAAAGTTTCGATAAGGCAATAAATTTAAATATCCCTATCGTAGAGATCGGCCGCGTCGAACATGGAGTGCGAGTATCATCGGTGAAGCAGGCGTTCCTTTTCGCCGAGCAGAGGAAAATGCAAATTGCACGAGGGGCGACCGTTCCACGAAACGCGCCGAGTCGAGCCAAGCCGAGCCACGTTGATTTTTGCCGGCACTTTTTATTCCGCGAAAGTACCAAAGTCTCGAAAAGATTCGAAAATATATTTACTTGTTCTTTCAATCATTCTGCTTTTTCGACTTACAATTAGATTGACATTACATTGCGTGCAAGACCCAGTTTTGATTGAGTAAACGCGAATGATTTTGCAATACAGCAACTTTTTCCCTTCTCGTAATCTTGGTTACGATATATTATATGGATATGAAGAAAGTTCTTTTTTATCAACAACTAACATAAGTGCAGGTTATGGTTATTTAACCCATAATTTTTAATACTTTCTTTAAATAAAACAAGATTTGACAAGTATGGTTCTGGTAGCTCGATAGGAATACAAATATTACAAATTGCGAGTTGGGCACTTATGGCACTTTAGAATATTCATCGTCATTCTCAAGGAATGAGGATTTGTTAATAATGTACACATATTTGTACGCGCGTTCACGTATAAATAGAGAATTTTTATTTCTAAAAAACTTGATCACATAAATATACTCCTCGAATGTAATCAGCATTAGAATTTTGAAGATATTGACGTGCGGACTGCATTAGCGTTAAGCGAAAAGCAAAGTTAGATTACGTGCAACCTATGCAAATGCAATTCGAGATCGAGCGAGAACTTTCTTTCGTGAAGAAGAATCGCGCTCACGCGGAGAACTCTTCTTTCGCGGAGGTCGAGCAACGGTTTCCGCGAAGAAGAGGAAAGACGAGGCGAACGCAACGAGCGAGCGATCTGTTTTCACTTTTGTGTTTTCCGGCCACCCGGAGAATTCCCGAGGGAGCGAGTCGAGAACGACTATCTCAGAGGATCCGTGCGCCACGAGAGAGGAAAAGTAAAAGAGAGAAGGAGAGCGCGCGCTTGGGTATCCGGGCGGTTAGATCGCACGCGAAATACAAAAGGAGCCAATTATAATGACAATGCGCCTTCTTCAGCTAGGCCGCCACCGGGCCTGGGAAAGAAATTCGCCACGTCCGTTTCACCGACGGCGTGCTAACTACGGCACTGCCGTCACGCGCCATTGTACCGTAATCGCTCTCAAATACGGAGACATCGTAGATACGTATGCTTGTGTCCGCAATGCGCCTGTTAATATCTGTGTATGAATATACATATATGTATATATTATATGTGCGCGTCCACTTGACACAAGTAGAAATTCATAGGACATATAGAACACGAATCTTTCCTTCTCATTATTTATGCGTTGTGTTGTGCTCCGCACAGTCATCAGAGTTCTAGTAGCTTCGATTGTACGAAATGTTTCCGAGTTACAGAGGGTTTCGTAATAACGTTACAAATTCAAGTGGTAATATTATAATTATTTCAGCACCATAACGCTAATGATTATTATGAGAATTGCAGAAAATATTATGTTAAATTAAACAGAAAAGAGAAAGAGAGGGGACTAACTTTTAATTAATTTGATAAATTTATGCAAATTTTTTAGAATACAAACTATATAGAAAATATATAAAAAAATGTAGATTGTGAAATGTTCGCCCGGATTCCACAATGCAAATTATTTACATTACAATTTATCACCGAGTCGCAATCTTTAAATCAATTATTAGTAGATTGTACTTTTGTCTTAATATATTACAAGTGTATATATATATATATATAAATGATGCTGATTGCTCTATATATATATATATATATATATATATATATATAGAGCAATCAGCATCATTTTTTCGATACAAATAATATTGCTGACAAAAAAGGATAATAAAGACCAAAAGATACCGGAACGATAACGAAAAAGAAGATCAGATTACTCGTAAAGCGAGAAGTCTGCGGAACGATTGGGTTGGAGAATCGCGCATGGAGAAATCGCCATCGAACGACCATCCACGTCCTCATCTCCAATGGCGAGAGAATAAATCCCAAAATAAAGGGTCATTGTGTCGGTGGGAAAAGCGCCTTCCGCCCTTCTGACTCCATGCCTAGGCCTGGATTCTAATTCGTCTTGAATGGGCCGAGGATGAAACGTGAGACGGAAACGGGTGCAAGTGCACCGTAGACTGGTGCCTCCGATACAAACGGTATTTTAAAAAAACCGAAAGAGAGAATGAGAGAGACAGATAGAGAGATAGAGAGGAAAAGGAAGAAGGGAAGAGAAAAAAATGATGAGAAGCCGGAACCAGTTAAAGGAACGAGTTGCGTCCAAGACCGTTTGTGCGAACTAGTTTCACCCTTCTGTATTCAACACCATTTTCTACGTTTTTATTTTCAATAAAACGTGTATTTTCCAAATAATATGACAATTAGTTTATCTCCTTTTGAAAATATAGTCAATATTGAAAACATTTAATACAGATTTATTACTTGTGATTTTTTACTTAATTATTCTATTGATTTTATATTTATAGCGCAAATTAAAATATAATAAAGTGTGTCATCCACTAAATGAGATCGCGTTACTTTTATACATTTTTGAGAGATTTCTATCGAGCATTACAGCGATCTTGAGAACGAGTTAAGTGACCGTTAGTTGTAATTTTGAGTATTGTAAAAAAGAGCGCGCAATAAAAGTCGTTTAGCAATTTCAAGTTTTCCCGGACAGGTGATTATACGGTACATACCTTTGATGCGCTTCCGGGATGATGTCGTCGATCACGACATAGATCATCGCGCCGGCCGCGAAGGCAAGTGCATAAGGTAGCGCAGGTGCAGCGAGCGTCACTCCGGCTGCGCCAAGCACACCAGCGATGGGTTCCACCATCCCCGAAAGCTGACCGTACCAGAAGCTCTTCAACGTACTAATCCCGGCAGCCTGGAGGGGCAGAGACACTGCCAATCCTTCCGGAAAGTTTTGTATTCCGATCCCGATCGCGAGGTTTCTGCAACAAATTTCAAATGTCATTTTTAAACTTTTCGTATACGCGTCATTAATTATATATAAATCAAAAATATATAATAATGATTTCATCGTAAATATTAATAAAAAGTCTGTATTCCGTAAAATCTTTCGAATCAAGGAAGAGAGAATCAATCTTTTTAATAGCATTAATGAAAATAATTGTAATAAATTTTATATCCTTTATCTATAGTTGATTTTTTCATCAAAAGTTTTCAAAAATGTTTCAAGTGTGTCTCATCGTGACATATCCGTGTCAACTGCAGCGAGACTCACCGATTACTTCGAGTATAAGAAATATCCATTTGTGAATTCTATAAGATGGAAGCGCAAGGCTGCGCTGGCGGATTGCAACGGCGGTATGCAAAAATAGCAGCCGTTTCGTCGTGGAATGGGAAAAAGAGAGAGAGAGAGAGAGAGAGAGAAGCGCTTAGTGCGATCGCACGATAAGAACGAAACCAAAGGAGACAAGGTGGCTCCGCGCGAGAATCAACTTGCGCGCACATACACACACACACACACACACACACACACACACACACACACACACACACACACACACATTTACACCCTGCACCGACACAGCGGTGAGTTCTTGAAACTGGTCGACGACTTCGACATTCCCTGGATTTTTCCATCTTCGCGAGCGGAGCAGAGCGCTCGGAGAGCCGCGAGGCTTCCTAGATCCAGCCGGTGTGTACCGCTCGCTCTTTCATGCTTACCAGAGAGCGGCAAAGCTTACTCGACTAGGATCGCCGCTCATAAATAAGATGTCAATGAACGACAAAGTCTCGAGTTTCGCTTCCAGTTACGCAGACTGTAACGTCTGGCAGCGAGGTAAAATTATCGGAGAAATAGCCGCGAATAATTGATGTAATGTAACGTGTTCACATTATTAACATTAATAATTAATTATTATATTAATTGTATGTACGTGTACGGGAATGAGCGTATCTATCCACTAGTCATTTACATATAAATGATATAAATTAACATGCGACTATACATTTGATTGTCAAATATAATTAGGATATGATTTTAATATGAGCAAGGATAAATCTCTTTTTACACACATTAAAAAAAAAGCATTCTGGACATTATTTGCCAACATAATGAAACGGTGTGTTAGTGACACGATCGATACAAAAGGGATACATAGCGTTAGCTTCGTTGTAAGCTCGCGGGACCTTTTTCCTCGACCTCGGTTCATCTCTGTCTCTCTTTTCCGCGACCTCGCGGACCGCCAAGCGTGATCTATGGTCCAAGTAATAGCATGGTAGAATCACGTCGAAGTATGAGGGAGAAAGGCAGGCAGAGCGAGAGCGAGCGAGAAAGAGGGAAAGGAAGGAACAGCGGGAGAGAGAGAGATGTAACAGGTGAATGAACGACGAGATCGCGTACACAGTCTAACACTCATGCCGGCACACAAGCCAGCGGGATATCTCGCATATTGCACGCCGTCGTCGCGGAATTCTCCTCATCTTCGGAATATCATCGCGCCGAGCGCTCTCGACCCCGCGGTTAGCCAATCCCGCGACGACGAATCCTTCCATTCACTACTCTGAGCAGGTCGAGAAACGCAGGTTGAACTTTTCGAATCGAAACGTTGCGAATGAATCAATCGCAACGTTAATAGATTCAACTCCGCGAGATGCGCAAGAAATGAGCTATTTATTTGTCGAATTATGCATGTGAGAATATTTTCAGCAGAAAATAGGTTGCAGTTTTTTTGACGATAATTTCGAAAGTAATTATAATTCCAATAGTTTTTATATATCTTTATAGTATATTGGAAAATTATTAAAATACATGGAACAATTTCTTCGACTGTCGGCGAGATAGAATTTCTTGCTTCTCGAGCGATGGTTAGATTTTCTTCGAAGGTAATTGTAAAATCAATTATAATCCGGCTCTGGAGTTATCACAATGAATACATCAGTGCTGTTTCTCTCTATCGGTAGAACTTCAATGAGAGATTCTCAGAATCGGCGTAATAGTACTCCTATAAAACTAGAACCTGAGGCCTCGCAAGAATCCCATGGTCGGAGTTGAATTGAAGAACGGGAAACGGTCGAGAGACCCGTTGAGTTAGGGTGACGATCCAATTCTAAGACTCATAAGAAGCGAGAAAACGGTACCGGGCTTCATGCAGGAGACTAACTATCCCAATGAATGGCTCGACCGGATCGGACAGAATCGCGCGCGCGCGCGCGCGCGAAGCGACTGAAACGAAGAAAAACCCTTCGGTTCTGGTACGTGGAACGCGGTAACGAAGATCTTCCGCGATCTAGCTCCCGTAATTCGATATTCATGAGCACCAGACGATGCGCACGCTATAGCGAGAATAATTCGTAGGGCTTCAGAATCATCGTTGTTAGTAATCATACATTGCAGCTAGAGTATAAATTTTTTTTCTTTGTGCTGAGAAATATAAATTAATCTCAAATAATTAAATTAACAATCACAAGTATTTACATAACTACAATTATTATTTTAAATATATAATTAATATTTTCTATTGCGTACCCTATAATAATTTTTATTTTTAACATAGTATATGCATTATATCTCTAAATAAGATACAGTTTTAAGAATATTTTGTTCTCCAGCTCTCTCTCTCTCTCTCTCTCTCTCTCTCTCTCTCTCTCTCTCTCTTTAAAAGATATTTTTTTACAATGTTAAAATTTATTGATAAAAATCTATTCCAATTACATTACTACGTTTTTGAATATATTTTTTGAATAGATTTTTTTAACGAAATAGAAGATCAATCAACGAAATATTTCGCGAATTTAGCGAATATTAATACATATTGTTCCGAAAGCAAAATTATCTTGTCAAGAAAATAAAATTCTTGTCCTCTTAATAGAATGCTCACCTCCAACACGATCGTGCAAAAACGTCAGTATCGCAAAGAATCATTACCCTTATTCGCAAAAATGTCTAACTACTTGAATGCAAGCGAATCGATATGAAGTAGGAAAAACTTAGAATCGAGCGATTCAGATGCAATACAGTAGATTCTTTTTGCGAATCGTCTATCCGCAAAACGATCGAGATTTACAAGAAACAATAGATCAATGCGAATGACAAGAGAGGAATGACAGCGAGGTCGGTAGACGGCGGTGAGAGAGCGTGGTAGAGGCAGCACAGGTGAATGAATGACGTGATTCGTGCTCTTGCACAGGGCGATCATCCAGTATAAGGTGATTCTTTCCTCCGTGGGCGTACACGATGGGAGCGAGCCCTCTCGCGCGAGCCCACAGGGTTCTCGGCGAGAGGTATGTCATGCCGCGACATGTCGCGCGTTATTTCATGCGACGACGGCATCATCGTCGCCGCATTCCTGCGGCGTCGAAGTACATAAGTGGTTGTACAGTTAACCCGTCGAGTCCGGCTGTTCGCCAGTTGCATCGGGGGAGGTCATCCGAGTTCCGAGAACGATCGTCCTCGTCCGCCCGTCTCCTCTCGCCATCGCTTGCAATGTTATGTGTGTGTGTGTGTGTGTGTGTGTGTGTGTGTGTGTCTGTGGATGTTTGTGTCTGATCGTGTATCGTTGCTCCTTCTCCTCACCGTTGTAACGAGTACGGTTATCTTTTTCCCTGAGTACCCCACTACCTTATCGCGGGCCCTTTGACGCACACTACCATCGCCGGTGGTTCGGGACTCCTTTTCCTTCCTGAGTTCTTTCTGCTTTCCACGGTCAGAGCCCTGCTAGTCCCGATTCCATCTATCGCGTACACCAAGCGACTAGAGCGATTGATAGTTTTTTTGGAATCGAGAGAACGAAATTCGCGCGTGACCATTGTTTTATACAGCGATGCAATTATTTGACATTTTATTATTGTCATTGTTAAATTGTTCATATACGGCTAAGAAAGACTAAAGTGTCATTTATAATATTATTGAACTGTTCTTCGAAATGAGTAAACGAGTAGTTATTTAGAAAGGTGAGATTCTTATTTTCTTTTTAACGTTTTTAATTAATCTTATTACTATTTTTAATTAATCTTTTAATTTATCATCAAGATAAGCTTCATGTTTCTCGACGAGATGTGCAACGTATCAATTAGCATCGACCTTTCTCTAATGCTGATCATATTGCCATAACATTTATGCGTTGCTAATCTACTTATTAGCAAAGTTATCATTCTTTCGTGCCGACGTGAACGATGTAGAGGTGACCGCATGTTAACTTGAGGCTGCGAAAGATTCGAACGCAAAGCAACAGCCGGACCGAGCAAAGGACGGTGAACGAAGGAAAGTACACGATGAGAGAAGTCGGGTAGATAACCTTAGAAACGGGGAGGCTGAGAGCTCTCTCACAGGGAGAAGAGGATGCCAAGTCGAGGAATGCTTCGCGCGGGGAGTTCTCAGGATCCGGGAGAAAGTATTGGCGCGAGTAAGTCGATATGCGCGTAGATCCATGACGAGTTTTCAGGAGGAAATTTTTCTAGTGAAATCCGTCAGCTCTCTTTCGCATGACCGTCTTAATTAAAGTTTCGTGCAGTGTGGGTAAAAAATCGATGATGTAATGGATATTCCAACCATTAGAAATAGAATGGAATAAAAAGAAGATAAAATTGATAAAAAATCTAGTTTAAAAAGAAACATGAAAAAATTTAGACTTGTAATTTTTTCGTACAAAATGCAAATAATTTTCTAATCTAGTACATCTTTTAACTTTTCTTATCTGTCAAAAATTTTGCAATTTAGTAAAAATAATAATAATATCCTGTCGAGTAAAATATCGAGAAATAATATCGCACAGAAAAACAAACGTTGCGTGGTAAATTAAAAATCAATAAATCTATAAACTCCAATAGCTTATAAAAATTCACAAATTTGTCAAGTAAAATATAAAATTCCTGAATTTATTCTATATAGAATTAATGCAGAAAAATGTTTCATTTTAAGCTCACGATATATAAAGTCACGAAAGCCTTTTTGTCTCGACTTGATAAAGAAATTAACAACAAACGAATGGTTATCTTAGTTCTCGTATATGTGCGGAGAGATGTTTAAAAAAGCCATTAGAGACCGGTATCTCTTTTTCTTCGAATGTCGCTTGTGCGTAGATTAGAAAGTGTTTATCATGTTGGTGGTCCGCCGGATCTTGTTATGCGAGATACGTGACGGTGAGAAAGAGGCTAACAGGCGGCTATTCATTCATAAAATTTCTCTACAACAGTTCAAGTAAATTTGTTAGCTTTAATGTAAATTCGAAATTTTTTTTCATAATTTTCATAAAATTACCAAATGATAAAAAAATTAACTTTTCCTTTTACTTTCATTATTTATTGGTTTTTATACTGTAAAACGATAATTAAGAGATGTTTCATATGTGAAGTATACGATACTGGCGTCGAGCCGTCTCGCGTCGCAGACCGCGGATTTCTCCTAGTAGAAAAAAAGAGATCTGACCAAGGGGGTCGGTCATCTCGGAGCGAAAAAAAGTTGTGTGCGTGTGAGTTTCGGCACACAAATGCACGACTCGACACGTGCCAGGTTTTCGTACCGTTATCTACGCATATTCAAGATCCGAGCTGACCACAAGTCGACGATTTAGATGATCTTTTCGCGAGAAAAAACACGATATTGTCCGAATTTTCGTCGCTCTTTTCTCCACGAAACAAAAAAAGATAAGGTAAAAATAAGGATGTAAAATAAATAATAATATTGTAGAATTAAAGTGCACCTTGATAAATTTGTAAAAGCATTTGTTAAATTGCGAAGCCAAAGTCCGATCGTGATACTAAACTAACATTAATTTTCTATTAATGGAATAAAAAATTAGAAATCAAATCTCAATATCAAGAGTGTGGCGTAATTTAATAGACCATCCATGTCGACTATAAAGTTTGTTAGTACTAACATGGTGGTCGCTATAACTCTGTTGGACGCACCGTGGACGCCATCTTGAATTCCATAAAGCCACGGTTGTCCTTACGTGGCAACACCTATCCGTTCCTCGCTGCAGGACGAAGAAGGTAAGCAGTTATTACTGCGCGAAAATATACACTTGTACAATATATATTAGACACTTTGTAATCTGTTGCTATTTATACAATCTGCTATTAAAATTTCTTCAATACTTGCTATAACAATGACACCATTATTTTCATCACATGAAAAGTTTAGAATCTCGTATTAAATACAGATTATATATTAAAAATTTACAAATTTATATATAATAATATATACATATATAAAAGTTATAAAAAATAGAGAAACAATTAGCAGCAGCATTAAAAGTACAATATTATCTCTTAGAATTATCCTAATAAAAATTAGTGTATAATAATAGTATATTCGAATATGTACAAAAGAAATTTAATGCCAGCAAATCAGATTAATCTACAAAGATTATTGGACGACGTATCATTATTGAGACATAATTATATTTCGAATAAAATGAAGATCAAAATAATAATATAACAAAGCGAAATGCATAACGCAGCTCAATACTGCTTCATCTCAATGTATTTCCTCGGCCTGATTCGCGCAACAATGTTGCCCGTTGGGCACGAGTCGATCGGTTAAGATGCCATGACGAGGCTTTCCTCGCCGCGACGGAGTTCGGCTCGGTTAAAGAAGCGTGTTCAACGAGAAGCAGAAGAAAGTCGAAGAACAGGACGAGGTAGAACGGTTGGGTTCCGAGGGAGATGTAAGGGTGTTAGCGCAGGGATTCGGTCGTGCGCGCGAATATGGATCCGCGAAAAAGCAAGAAAGAAAGAGAGAGAGAGAGAAAGAAAGAGAGAAAGATAGGAAGAGGCAGATAGAGAATGACGTCTATCGCGTACGCGAGCCTATGTACGTATACATATATCACGGGTGTAAACGTCGAGACGGAGAATCAGGGAACGGAGGGAAAAGGTGAGGGGGATAAAGAAGAGAGGAAAGCCTCACGAATTCGCGTGTGTGCCCGCGCGGGAGACAGAGAGGAATCTGAAAATGAAAAAAAAGGGCAAGCGGGAAAGGAAGAGGAAAAGGAGACGAAATCTTCGTTTGTAGTGTATATGTGTCATATGTATACGTATATATACTAAAGGAAGACAGAATAAGAGGAATGAGATGGAGCGTCGAGAGCGCGTACAGAGGTGCAGAGTGAGCGCGGCGTATCCGTGTGAGAGAACGAAGGAGCGAGAAAAAGAGAATAAGAGAGACAAATCGAGAGAGCGAGGAGAAGTGGAAGAGAGAAAGAAAGAGAGGGATGCCCGGGACGAGAGAGAGCGAGGAGAGGCGAGAGGGGCAGTAAGGAATGCATGGGAACGAGGCGCAAGCGGGCCGACCGCGATTTGCCCGTCCCGCATTCCACCAACGCCAAGGCGAGCTCTCGGGCTCTTCTCGGCTCCAAGAGTTCCGGGGGAAGAGGAAGGGGGCGAGGGGGCCACCGGCCACGGTCTAACGCCATAAAACCATAAGACCGTAAGATCAACCCCGATGCTGCCGCCGCTGCTGTTAACGTTCGTCTTGTGGCGCGAATCGCGCATTCGATCGCTATTCGATTTCGTACCTTCAACGTAGAAATGATTCTTCCGCTTTCCTACACTAACATGTTAATCCTTTATCGTTTAATGCGACTTTCATCTAACGCTCAAAAAAATTTTGCATTATTTCTTTTTTCTATTTTCGTTTCTCGATTTATTATTATTGTTATTTCTAGCCTTTGCGTCTTCACATTTACACACAAATTTAGTAGATACATTTAAAAGCTGTAGAGATAACGATACTGAGTATCATACTAATTGATCGTGACATTGTTCGATTATTCATCTGTATGAAATACGTTCCGCGTTATTATCTCGTTCTTCTCTACTATTTTCGATCAAGTAACACACACCGTCAGCCTGGCAACCGGAATCAATTAACTCGCATTAGCCGATCGTGCCTAATCGGAGAGAGGGGGATTGGTGCTCCGAGTTCTTCGCGTATCGTGGTATGTGGCGAACAAGATTAATCGCTCGCGAGTAGCAATAAAGGCCAGGTAAGGTAAGGTAAAACAGGTGTCTCCCGCGTTGCAACAGCGACGACGTCGTCGTTGGTGCATTTGCGCGCATTAGGAATTTAGGTGTCTTCGCGGCAGGAAAAGATAAGAGAGAAAGAGAGAGAGAGAGAGAGAGAAGAGAGAGAGAGAGAGAGAGAGAAGAGAGAGAGAGAGAAGAGAGAGAGAGAAAGGCAGGCCGCAGGTCTCGGTTAAGTCCCCGCAGACGATCGTGAGGTCGTCGTCGAGGGACATAACGGATCCGGCTGTTCGTCTGTTCTGAGTAAGGGATGCGGTGCGCATGCGTAATGCCGTCGCATTCCAGACATTGCGAAGACGTTGCACCGCGTCGCGCCGGTGCATCGGCCCGCGTGCGCGCGAAAGGAAGAGAGCGAGCGAGCGAAGAAGCTGGAGCGGTGGCGAGTCCAGGCGATCGACGTGAGCGCGTCGTCAAAGCGGCTGTCAAACGCTCTCCTAGAAGACGCGTTTACTGATGGACGGTTCAAGCGCGGTCGATGATTCTTCTCGCCGAAGAGAAGGAAATTGTTGAAACATAACTCGGTGTAGTATTAGGAATCCCGGTAATCAAACGTTTAACGTACCGGCAAACTCCTCTGCGAGCTATTCCGTTAAACGCTCGTTAAAATTTAATCGAGATTCGAACTAGTTTTTCTATTTTATTTTGAGGAGAGAATTAGTTAAACTTTGATTAACTGTATAATCCTTTAATGTTGCGATTGTTAATTCAATCACAGTATGTAAACGATCTAGCAAAAATATCTAATTAAAATAATAATGGAAAATTTGACAGTTCTATAAAATGATATATAAACGATTTTTATCGAACGAAATAAATAAAACAAAAGTTTGAAAAATAGGAACAGATTACATACTTATAAAAATTTATGGATAATTCTCATTTTTCAATTTTATTAAAAAGTGAAATATATATTGTATTGTACTTCGCTTTTTAATAGATGTATCTACATGTATTCAGAACATAATTATATTGACGCTACTTATTAAATTCAACGTCTATAATCTAAAATGTTAAATAACTTATCGTATTTTATCCTCTATTAGATTTAAAACAGTAATTGGAAGTACGTAACATATCAATGCGTACAGTATAAGTATCACATTTATCTCTAGAATGCCTTCATATAATTATGTCAAACTTTTCCATGATTATTACATTATACATTATATATGAGCTAACATATATTCTACATATATTGAATATACTGTCTTCATTTTTTAAAGCATTATGATGTATACTTAAATCAAGAAATGTGAAAGGCTAAGAAATTACAGAAATATTTCATGAATTGACGATTGGTAAATTAACATTAATCGCGATTCTCGTGCCGGCGTGTGTATCATGCATTAAGTATGACATAATTATTAAGAAATTTGTGACGCGGTAAAGTGCAACAGGTGCCGCGAGGCCGATATAAATTCTAAAGTCAGGTTTTAGTATTTTGTGCTGCTGGAACAGCGATTGGAAGAGGAAGTAGGGAGAAGAACGAAGCGAAAGAAGGAGTGAAGAAAAAGTTATCAGCAAGGTGAAGGGAAGGGAGGCGAAAGGACGCGTGAGCGCGAAATACGAGACGAGAAAAGTATCAGTGTGGAATGTCACTAGCTTAGAGAACGTCTCGCGAGTCCACTTCTCAGAATCGCTCGACTCGTGAACAGCCCCGTCTGAATGATTATAAAGTGCACCGGCAAAACGGGAAGAGATGCTTATCGACGTAATCGCGTTTCATGGAATAATGAGGCAATCGGGGGAATCCTTGAAAAAGGCGAAACCATGGCGTATTGGGCCCTTAAGGCTCAGAGAGTCCACTACTTGATCTGCGATCATTCGATTTTCGTTCAAAAATTTCTTAGGAGATTCAACACGGAAACGTTTTTAAATTGTAAAAGCGATGTGTCAAGATATTTTATTAAATTTTCATATCTAGTAAATTTTTTTCATTTTAAAGGAAAAGGCTATTACGACAGATTATTTATATAAAGGACAAATCGAGATTGTTGTACACAAATCAAATAAAATATCTTTATAATTAATAAAATTTCTTTATAATTAAGAGTCGTAGTGCAATTTTGAAAAATAATTAGCATTTTAATAAGATTTAAAAAAAACTTTAATATATACGCATTTTTTATTTACTGCTTATGTCTTGTTCACGAAGTGGCAATTTGTCTGTAATATGTCGCTGCAATATAATTAAATGCGAATGTTATGTAAATACGCGTGTATAACTTTGGCATCTCTGATTTAATATTCCCATTCTTGCCTCGAATTTGCGATTATAACGCGCATAAATTTATATTTTCGCAAATGTTGTAAAACGCAGCGAATGAGCGCTTCGTGCTAATAAATGTTCATCTAACACACAACAATTCTCATAAACGTCCAAATCCGTCGTCCAATTGTTTCTCTCTTGTTGTTTTATTTCATATTGTATTGTATTGAAATATCAAGAGAATGAGAGAAATTAAAAATAATTTTGTTCTTTGCTTTGTATCGCGAGATAAATAATATTATTTTTAATAACAATCGCCACGTGCATCGCGTGAAAGAAAAAAAATTACATGCGATAATCTGACATATAGCCGCGAAAGACGATGAATTCGGAAGCGCGATGCGTGACATTTTGGCGGCGTATCGGTAAAGGAAGAAACGTCCTCCGTAATTTACATGCCGACGGGCACGAGATCGAGAACGATGTTCGAGGAACTGGTTGGTCTCTCGCCGACAACAGAAATTACTTCGACACGCACGAGCCTCTCCGAGTTAGTGCTGGAGCTCTCGGTTAACATGACATGCTTGTATTTGTGTCTAACTGCACACGCGCGCACGTGCATCCCACTGTGCAGAGAGCCTAAGCGGGAAGTAGTATATCGTAGTAGACTTCCGTCGCTATTAGCGCACGTCAGAATTGGTTTTCCGCGTGAGATAAGCTGCAAAGTACCCACGACGGAGATTAGAGGTACGAATACGAGCTTTACGAGAATCGTAACAGGCCACGTCGCAGTAGAACGCTGGAAAATGTTCAACGATAGCCGAGATTCACACTAATTTGATACCGTTATATTTAGTTGAGCCTGGAAATTAATGTCAATTTTGTAGATATTATCGGCCAAACGCTCGCGACAAAATATTATTGTATGTAGGTAAGAAACGAACATCCTAATATCCTCTCTAGATTAAATATCTTTATAATAACGTCTCGAATTAAAATCATGAAAAGTTAAAGCTATTTAAGATTAAACGAACATTTGGTTACTCGAAGACATTTTTAGCAGTTTAATCTCTTTCTCTCATCTCTTATCGTTACAACTTACGCCTCAATATTCTTGTTAAAAAAAGTCGATCAAAAAATGTTTAACGCGATGAAGGGAAAGGAAGTCTATTTATATCCAAAGTTTACGCCAAAAAGCGTTTACTTTCGCGTCGGCGACAAACCCAGTGATATAAATTTAAAAACCCAGGGCATCGTTGAAGATAAATATAGTGATATTGAAAAAATCAAAAGCTTGCTATCTTGATCTTTATAGCGTATCTCACATTGGACGTGCATGGGATATCGAGAAGAAACGAGAACAGAATGAAGATAAAGGAAAGAGGAAGAACGATGTTGGAAGAAGGTAGATTTTGGTGAGTGAGGGAGAGAGGTCGGGGGAGAGAGAGGGAGAGGGGAAGGGCAGGAAGAAGTAAAAGAAAAGTCCAATATAAGCGGAGAGGTAAAAAGAAGAGAGGACTAAAGGGACGAGAAGATATCAAGGGAGGAAGGAAGAAAGAAGGAACGCGCCGAGCGCCGGTCGGCCGGTATATAATAAGGCAGCTGAGAGAGGATAGCACCGAAATGAGATGGTTTCGTCGGCAGCTTTGTCCGGCGCCATGTTTAACATAGCACCACCTCATCTACGTGGCGCAGCGACTCGGAGAAGCCCGCGGTTCCTCCGCGTTTTTACACACGCTCTCTCTTTCCTGGTCGTTCTCTCTCACTTCCTCCTTGTTCAGAAGTAAAAAAGGATCCGTAAAAAAGGACGAGTAAGACTAACGGAGGAGAAGGAAGAGGAGAAAGAATAAGGGCCAATGTGTATACAAATCAGATCCTCGCGCCCTTTGTGCGATCGTACCCCGCCTACGGTGATCCGAAACGCCGTATGTCCGCATTTACGTCGCGCTGCAAATAAATTTCGGAGAGAACGGATTCTTAAAAAAATATATTTCCGCGGTTAGGATAAAAGAAGCTACTTTTTACGTTATCGTATAGTAATGAGAATCAAACACATTAACGTTGATGTTAATTTTAACATGCGTAATGGTCTCACATAAAACGTATTTTAAAAACCGATATCTTCCTTTTTTTAGTACACATCCTACGAGTAATTTCTGTATTAACTAATCTAATTAATAATTGATTTTAAAAGAAGGAAAATTTAAAAAAATTATATATGCTATATAGTATTCAGCAGTTGTTCTTTTATGTGACAAAATTCGAAAAGTATAAGTTGTAATAGATTAATGATAGAGAAATGTGAAAATTTCTGGAAAAAGTGTGAATAAAGAGGAAAGAAATAAATATCTCAGACACACATTCCATGAAAAATTCGTATAGCACTGCTCGTAAATAGTGAGTCAGTACCGGATCTCCTTGAGCAGTTTACAACGAGCACAAATTTGCTTCGGCTGCCTTTCCATCTATCTACTAACGCCTCTCTCTTTCTCTCTTTTTTCCCTCTGTTTCTTGTCGCATCTCCGTCAGTTGTTCTGCAATATTGCCGAGACTGCGAAACATTTCATTCATGATTCTTTCAGCGCTGTAGCGCACCGGAATATATTCCCACCTCTACCGTTACAAGAAATTATGTTTCCTTGAAAAGGACGCGACATGAACGTAGATCAGTTTATTGCTAACCAAGTCGAACCTGTCGCTCGAGTTGCGCAAAAATATCATTTCCATAACGACGCGTTTTAACGACGTTCTCCTTGACCAGCACGCGGTGTGTAACAACGGTCTCCTTCGAGCCTTTTTTATCCTATCCGTTGCGGATATTGCAAATCGATAACGTGATTTATGAACGGGAAACTCGTTTAGTCATAGAATGCTTATGTAATGTCCATAAGAGTATTATTATATCGAGGTAATTTCTCTTTTTTTAGAGTAAAAGAACCAGCTGCATTTCATTTTCGTTTTTTCTTTCTCTCTTTGAAGAGAGTAGTCTCTCTGATCTATCGTATTTCGTATTAACTGTATTATAAAATAAAAAATTGCAAATAATTAAAACAGATTTGAATAAGGATTATCAAATTAATTATTAATTATTAATTTTTAATAAGAGTATTTTTTCTGAACACAATATATTTCTTTAAACCGAGAATTAAAGTCTATAGTTAATAAATTAATAGAATAATTAATTTAACAACAAACATATTAATAAAAAAAATTAACAATAAACTTATTAATACTTCTAGCTCCAAAATTAAAAGAAACTCACTTCTTTTCAAGTGCTCTTCTTAGTTATTCATATACAATACAGTTAAAAGCAAGCATGGGTAGCGAGGGATATTTTATATATACAAGCAAATTCTACTGCGCGAGTTTATAATGCAGCTGAAAATATATGCAGGACCAAGAGGGTTAATCGCAATCGTCGTGAGAATGGTATGTCGTTCGTTATGAACTGGTCGAGACAGAAAAGGGCATGGGCTAGGGTCGTCCAAGGTTGAACGATTTTTCCAAACGAGCATTAAGACTATGTCTCTCTCTCTCTCTCTCTCTCTCTCTCTCTCTCTCTCTCTCTCTTTCTCATATACACACGTACATACATATATACAACGTATTCGAAACAGGATCAACTACTACTCGCTCTCTACCCCGGTAGCATCGAAAGCGTTACAAAGCACGATGTTGCATGCCATCGTCAGAATTTCTCTCTTATTAGAACTTACCAATAACGGGCGTACAACACCGTGAGAAGTTTCACTTCCGAATTGGATGTCGGCTATCACGCGACTTATTACTGCCGCTTATTTGATCGCTTTTAAGGCGATGGTGTTAATTATCTCGCGAGAGCGACGCAAAAGACGCCAGTATTCCCAGGTTAGACCGTAGTCGTGATGAAAATTCTTGCTTTCGTTGCAGTATTAATTGCTCGGTTTCTCATTGACGTTTTTAACCGTTGCCGAGAACGTTTTTATCTTCATTATCGCCGGAAACAGCGGTTCGCGTTATTCAATTTTACATTAGATCGCGGATGCGTAATTAAGCGGCGCGCTTGCGACTTCTGATCACGATTGTTGAATATTAACAGAATATCTGCTAAATAATGTTGCTATGATGATAATAAGATTAACTTTTTATTTGTTAAAAAAGGAAAGCGAGAAAAGAAAAGCGCGTAAAAGACATGATCCATTCATCTACAGATTCTTAATGGGACCCTTCGCCACCGACGCCGCGGGATTCCGGGACCCGGGGCCACGTCGTTCTCGTGGTCATCGTTATTTGAATGCACTGGAATGCCGCTCTGCATCGTCGGTGCATGTTAAGTTTTATATATACCTATATATATATATATATATATATATATATATATATATATATATATATATGTATAAAGACTTTGAGTATTTGATACATGTCGAATAATTCGATATTGTAAATTTCAAGTGAATATATGATGGAAGAGCTTGGAAATCAAATGACGTTGCAACAATGACAAACAAATTATTTAAGATTCGTTTCAGATGTCTGCATTCCAATTTCTTGCGAAAAATTGAACTTATTGGCGGCATATGTTACAAAAATAGTATACACATAAATCAACGACAATCATTAAAATATATAATAATTATTTTAAAAAATGTCAAGCAATATAATAATTTAACAATCCTTAATGTCATTACTTTATTGTGGTGAAAAAATCGGAGAGAGAGAGAGAGAGAGAGAGAGAGAGAGAGAGAGAATTTGTTGTATTATATTGTATTATATTGAAAATAAGGGGCTTGTGATTAATTGAAAAATTCGATATAACAATACTCTAACACGCTTTTTAAAGAAATTGAAAAAGATCAAATATATTTTCAAGCTTAATAAAATAAAATTTTAAAAAATTAAACAAATAGATTATTATAAAAAAAATGATTATCATGAAATAAATGATTATCACTTTTAGTTAATCACGCTGCTTTTGATCGGACAATAGTTTACATAAGATCAGTCATTATTTCTACTATTCATTTCCTTCTATTGCCTATTTATCACTGTAATTTTAAAATATAAAGCTCAATATTATGATTTTTCCATTTATATCTTGGATATTGCTCAAGTTTTAAATCTTTTTTCTTAACATCCTATACATGAAGAAAAACTTGCTTGTACAAGTTAGCATTTAATTCTCAACGCAACTAGAGATACGAAGAAAGGTTGCTTAGTCAACGTCGACCGTTGTAAAAGCGATATATAAACGCGATGTCACGTATCCGCTCGCGAATCACGTAACGATAGTAAATAAGTCGTCAGAAACAGCGAACGCGCCCATCCTCTTTTCCGTGTAGGTATAGGAAGTGCTATGCGAATTGCATGTTGATTCATACGTCAAATAACAATGATACGGTCAGATGAAAAGTTAAGTAAATCAATGAGAAATAACGTTTTTTTTTCATTTCAAGTGCACAACCACGTGCATGTATTCACTCGATATCTGATAAGCGCATACTTGATCTTTTTTTTCTCGCAATGCTTACTCAATATTCCATTAAGATCTTCCGCTAGATTAATATTACGTGCTTGTAGTTTCATTAAAAGAACACAAATTCATATTGGCAACAAAAATATCTACTTCTATAAAAATTTTAGAAAATACTATTAAAAATATATGCTGTTTGCGCATATGTATTATGTATTATTTTATTATTTTTATTTACTTGTATATATTTTTATTTATTTTTCTGAGAAACCAATTATATTTTCTCCTAAAATCAATGTTTACAAATTTAGTTTTAATTATAAAAAAATTGTTATGCACATAAAAAGCAATTGTCAAGAACATTTTTGACTTCTCGTTCATATGTTATTTCTAAGTTTTAATCCACGAAATATATATTTAGTCAGAATGCCCGCAAAAATAAATTTCAATTGCAATTGAAAATTAATCAAGATTATGTTAATGAAAATATAATGGAAATAATTGAAAATTCAATATTCCATATTCTATACTAAAGTATATCAATTCTAAGTATCTTATCAATTAGCATATTATTCTAAGATACTGTGGCTGAAAGAAATCTCACGAGGCATCTCCTGAATTTCAATAGCCTTTTTCACGAAGAATCTGACGGTTATGACAGGCCGGCGTAAAGTTGCGTACGATGAGACATCGAGAAGAATACGACAAAATTCTCGAAAAGTAAACGCGAGTCGAAGAAAGCGAGTTCGAAGACATCTCAAAGGAGTTAAAGCGAGACGAGAGGTAGCAGCGCAAAAGAAGAAGCGGGACATGTAGGCGCGTGATAGGTAGGTAGGTAGGTAGGTTGGTAGGTAGGTTGGTAGGTAGGTTGGTAGGTAGGTAGGTAGGTAGGTAGGTAGGTAAGTGACAGGAGGAAGGAGAGAGGGATCCTGGAATGGAATGCGCGGCGCCTAGGGCTCGTCGGATTCCAGGGCCACACGTGCCCTTCCCTCCCTGCGCGCCCGCGCGCCTCAGGCACCGACCGAAGCCAATAAACTTCGCCTCCAACTGGCGGTCGCGGTCGACCACCATAGAGCTCATTCATGGAGACCTCCTACCATGCCGCGGCCGGCTCGCCAATCGCTCGTGACCTCGCGAATCATCGACATATAAGAATATATACAAGCCATATAGCAGACACTGCCAAATCAGGGCAAGAAAAGTATTGATATTAGGAGTAAAGATACTTATCAAATCGTTTCGATTTGATATATCATTTGGCTCATACTTATTTGCTTTTCTCTTTTTCGTTTTTATTGAATTTCCTTCCATTTGAGAACGTAATATCAAACTGTTCTTCCTTACTTCACTTGTGATAATAAATTCGATAAGGAGTAGCAACAGGAAAAATGGCGAAAAAGTCACGTGAAAGATATGTAGAGTTACCTGAGAATCCTGATCAATTAGGCGCGAGGTGTGAGCCGAATAATGCCGAGTCAAATTGAAATGGTCTATAATCTACTACCATTAATCTTAGCTTTCTTTCGCCGAACGAATTTATATTCTTATTTAATGTTGCGAATACTTTACACAGCTGCCATCTAGCACGGAATGTGAGTTTCACGAGGAGTAGTAAAAGTAATCCACATCGGATAACATAAATTTTAATATTTAAAAGAGAGAAATATAGAAGTCTCTTTTTCATAGAATTATAAAAAAAAATTAATGTATTCGAATTGTGTTTCATAAATATAAGATTCTTTTAGCTACTATATTCAATAATTTCTCTATTATATTTATGTTGTTATTTCGTTAATGCACATATAAGTTGCTCACATTGATAAAAATTTATTTCTTCCTTAAAAAATTAAAAGATTTGAGAGAATCATTTTTTATTATAGTAAAACTACTTGTTTTCAGCTGATGAAATATAAATATCTTATCATATTACTCTAATATAATTTACACATTTTATTATACAAAATTATTTATTGAAAACGCATTTTGTTTGAAACGTGATACAAATATCAAATATCATATATTGTGATGCAACTATTCAACTGCTGATAAAAATATTTAAAAATTGGATGTCAGATATTTTTATAAAATTCGAAAATTCGTTTTCTTTTTATGGATTAGAATGTAAATAATATAATACTATTTTTTCATTGCTCAACAAGTATGTTTTCTTTTTTTCCAATTCTGCGTAACGATAAAATGTCTATGATAATACTTAAAATTCGCTTTGCTAACTTCGCATTTAATGATTGTGTCATGAAGATTAAATAAATTTAACCTTCATGACATAATCAATTGAATAGGCAAGATTGATCTAAACCACTAATACTAGACTGCCATTATTAAACTCTGCTTGTCGCGACATCATATATTCAGGGGGAATATATTATTTTTGTTTTAAAAGTTTCTTCTTTTATCACACCATTAGGTTTTCAATCATTATTCTTACTTTCATGCGGACGATTTTACTGTCTTATTTGACTTATATCATTGTGCATCACAATTGTTTATGACAATAATTTTATTATAATGTTTAATTAATGAGTCGCAAATATATGAGTGCAAAACTTTGTATCGCGAAGCATACGTTTACGTCATCAATAAAATATTCTATTTATTACGAAGTCACCTAATCCAAGATGTGACACTAAAAGACAAGTTTTACAACAAATTTTTTCAACTATTCTTTTTGAAAAAAAAAATTATACCATTATTTTATCAACACGAAAATGCGAAGATTTGTCAAATGTATATTTCGTAAAAGATTTGGCAAATAAGGCCGTTACTTATATTAAATAAAATTTTTAAATATTTTGTGATAAAAATCTCATCTCGCTTGAAGCGCGTCCGTAGTATATTTTTTTATGTTCTTTGTTTGTTACAAATTATAAGTTATGCTATCTATATATGCATTAGAATGCGTATAGCGTACCTTGCATTTTCAAAAGTCGCTGATGCGCTACTGCCTATTGCTCCGAAGCCTACACCAACTGCAAGGCCCTCAGGAATATTATGTACCTGATATAAAAAAATGTATATATTATTTAATTGGTAAATAAAGTATAACATGTAATGTATAACTAATGTATAACATTATGATCTACATAGTTTGCATAATTATTTATTATCTTGCGAAAATATACCGTAATAGCAACAACGAGTAGTAGTATCCTCCGCCATTGATTGTTCTTCGCTTCGTTATTAGGATCCTCGTAAACTGTTCCAATTTCTGCTGATTCCGATGATCTGTTTATATTCGCTATTTGTCGACGTCTACTATTCTGTTCGTAGAAGCCTGAAAAATTAAATATTCACAACAAAATGTATCACACATTCTGCACCAGCACAAACTTTGAAAAACTAAATGATGGGCACAGGGTCACTTCATGCAAATGCAATTTGTACAAGATGAAGGATTATAAGAGAACTCTTTTTTTTCACACTGACAGACGTACTTTCGATGAAATTTATTGTTGTTAGATTTATTTAGGCAGGATTAATAAGATCAGTTTTTTAAGCTCAATGGAACTTTTCACACAGTTTCAAAATTATTATTTATTTTATTGGTTTTTATTTTATTATATATTTATATATTTAGATATATTAGGTAAAATTTTACGCGGACGTGCACTTTGTATTAATGATAAGTTTAAGTTTAGTATTTTTTTATTCTGTCTTTATTGTTTTGGTTCGCTGTCTTTATTATTTGGATTTATTATTTTTGTCTTTATTATTTCCGTTTTTATTATTCACACTTTTAATCACATCACTCGTTCGAAATTTAAGATTTCAGGATTTAAACGATGTATTTATTAAGCGAGTCGGATATTTCTATTTATTTAAAAGTTTATATTGAACCTGTGTGCTTAAGTCCCATGTATTTTTCTACGAATAATATATCATGCATATGCTAATACAAAAGCTTGGGATATTTTTGGATTAAATGCATATATCAATCAACTATTATATTTCTATCGAACATCACTTTTCATGAGGGAAAACATGTACTATACCAATTTATATGGAACAAGACATTTGTTTGGAATAAGCAATGATCTCTGATAAATTAATTTAAATATTAATTATATAGGCATATTTCAATTTAATTAAACATACTTTTATTTTCAATGAAGACAACAGAGAAAGAGATATGGTCATTTCGATAAAAGTAATAAAAAGATAAGATAAAGTTTCAATGTCGATAATTTCGACATATATTATATGCGTTAATACTAATTGATCATAATTATGTTTTGATAAATGATAATAATATATTAACGCGTACAATATATATATATATATGTATGTATGTATGTACATTATATGCGTTAATGATATTACATTTATTATATATAACATCATGGTTATATATAAATGTAATATCATTAACGTGTATAATATATATTTTATGTCTTTAAATTTCTATTAAAGAAAAAAAGAAGAATATTATATCTCGAATCAAAAAATTATAAGGTGAACTTGTCTACATTATGATGTTTTCATCAAGCAGTTTTACTATACTATTACTTTCTGCATAAGCAGCTTTCATCATGCTACATGCAAGATTCCAACTATTGTATCTTAAGACAAGTTACAGAATGCATTATTTCTCATGAAAATAGCACACAAAAAATTTGAGAGAATGCTTATTCCTGAATAAAAACCATGTTATGTCTGCGATAAAGCAAAGAGGGGCGAGTGTATACGGACGTTTGTATAGATATATAGAGATATATGTATACACATATTTAGTATACATGTCATGAACTGATCCCATTTTCCAAGCCTATAGAAAGAGAGAAAAAAAAAACTGCAATTTTACGAGAAGAAAATGAGATACCATCGATCGTAGTCGATTCGACGCGAGTGTACATCTTTCCACTGGAAATTTGTACGTCGTTAACATCGTTAAACAACGGATCATAATCATTGTCCTCGTCACTCTTTAGTTTCGCAATGATCTTGCGTCTTTGTTTCGTACCGACTGATTGCATAGCTAAAAGCACATTGGGGGACTGAATTCCGAGGGTAGATATCAACACGTCCGTCCCGTATACGAATGCCGCGCCGATGAGAAATCCAACTGCGACTGGCACGAATGCGTACTCGCCCTTAGCTCCATATATCTTGCTCTCGGTTGCCATTTCGATTGCTGGTTCTAGCAACGACCAGTAACTTGCAGCTACCATCACGCCAGCGGCGAATCCCAGGCTGATATCGAGCAGCTTACGCTATAGAAAAAAATTATCAATATATAAGTAGTTTTTTCACTTTTACGAAAATTCGTACAATCTTTTCATGCTATTAACAATGTATATTTATATATGTCTCTTTATAATTTTACACTCTGATTAGTTTTATGTAATTTTATCATAGAATCTTTGTATTTCAAATATTTATTCATTTAGTATTTAAAAATTTAATTTATCCTATTTTGAGAAAAATTAGAGATTAATTTTATACAGGTTTTGAAATTTATTAACAGAGAAGTTATTAGCATTAACAATAATTTAAATTTCTCTTAGAATTGTAATATAATATATATGTATGTACATGTATATTCACTTCTCCTTGCCTTTGCCAAGTTCAAGATGATTTACAACTCCGATTTAGCTTTCGTTAAAACGTCAGAGGTGTGGTATACATGTGTTTACTTAAAACGTTCATGCGTTAAGTTTACAAATAAATATCAAAAAAATATCGAAAAACTGTGTCAATATTGTGCAAGTAGCATGCGTTTTATCTCATATATCAGTTGAAATGTGATCTACTATATCTCATGTTAATCAAGTTCATAATATCAATTAAACAAGTCATAAAGCAAATGTCAAAATTTTCTCAAATATTGACAAGAAATATCTAAAGTCTAAAGTACTCTTTTTCCGGTTTTCAGTAAACAGCTCAAAAAATAGAGATTGATTTTCATACAAAGCATTAAAATAATGTAAAAGAGAATATTAATTTTTAAAAGAATATAAGAACATAAAAAAGAAAAATAATGGAAGTGTGATTAATGTTATAGAATATCTTTATCAAATTATAATTTAATTATGTTCCCTAATATATATGTGTGCATATATATAATACTATAGGGTAAATTCCATTAATGATGGTCATATAAGAGAGATGGCCAACGAAAAAATTGTAAAGAATTATTCATCAGATAACGACACTTTTTTATGTTTTTATTATTAGAAGTCTAATTTGTTTTGTTAATTATAAAGAGAAAAAATTAAAGTTTATGTTCAAATCAATTTTGTGATTTTAATCATAAAGGTTTTTAGTTGAAAGTGTTAGGAAAATATTATGGCCATCACTCTCTGACTTACCTTATATGTGTTTAATTATTTATATACGTTCCCATATACATCACGTTCTTTATTCGTTATAAATAATAGAAAAACAATAAGCTCTAATATAAAACAAATTAAAAAAGATAATGGGCCAAGGGCAAGACAAGCGCAAGTTAATTATTTTTCTTTAATAACCAAACATTACGATCTTTATTTTGAACTGTCTTCAGTGATAACTACAAAAAAATGTTTAAAAAAGAGAAACTGAAGTTATTATGCTAGATTATAAATAACATCGAACGATATCTATGTCAACATATTCGTAATGTTAAGTATTTTCAATATCAGCCATATACTAAGAAATAATAAGAAAAAAAATATACTATCTTACTATCATATCTAGATTAAAGAACAATGAAAAGATAGCATCAATCATAAAAATATCAGAAAAATGATTTTAAAAATAAATAAAATTTATCACATAACTCATCGTTCTAATAATAATAAAGTAAAAATTAACTCTATACGCTAGAATTTAACTTAAACTTCAGACAAATTTTCTTTTTGTATACTATATCTTTGTAATTGAATTTCTTTAGCAATTTATACTAAAAAAATTTATTTTACAAACACACATAACTTAATCTAGCATAATGTGTTAATCTAGAATACATTGTTATAATTTTGAAATTTAATACAATCAAGAAATCGAAATATCTTGCAGATGATAAAATACTTAATATAATAGAACTTTGTCTTTAAGATTATTATCAAATAATCAATATATAAGATGACATAATGTATAAATGGAAGAAGCATTCTTGAGATTATTTTAAAAAATATTCTATAAATATTTTATATATACATATATAATATTCATGACGGTTATTTACAGATTTAATAGATACATATTACTGCGGAAGAATATCATTTTCAACAATTTAACTTAAATTTTACTTCTTGTTTATATAGAGTAAGTCACTGAAATCTGACAATTTTCAAAATGAAGTAAATAAATCAAATATAATACAAAAGTACATAATTATAGTGTTATAGTTAATTTAATTTTTTGGAAAATGTTTTATTATTTATTTTTTTAATGAGTAAGATGAAATAATGCAATGTCAAATGGTATTTATATCTTATTGTTATTTAACACGAAATAAATATTTAAGTTTTTTTTATTTATTTCATTTTAAAAATTGTCAGATTTTCGTGACTCAGCCTATATTTGATTTACAGCTAAAATTTTCGATTTTCAATAATAAAATGTCTTCCAAAAAATTAAATTAACTATAGCACTATAATTATGAACTTTTGTATTTGTATTTGGATAAATACAATTAAACCCACGTTTATAAGAAATTTACAACGACTTCGGAAATGTTGTATATTACGTCAAAAATATATTACAATAGTATAGTACAATATATACATATTATTATACTTGTTTAGAAGACTTTATTCTATGTAATATTCTATGTATACATGTCAGATTTTAGTGATCAATGCAACTTTGTGATATTCCAGATTGCCGAACAAAAATTTATGCATGTTATGTTCGGATCAAATATTAGCCATCAATGCAATTTTGTGATATTGCAAACGTACATGAAACACGAGTTTCCGTTTAGAATTATAAAGAAAACTATTTACTACTAAGCAAAATTACCGAAAGTCTGCAATTATATTTAAGACAGCAATTAGCTAAATAAAATGCAAATAGAATTTGAACATCGACAAATTGCTCATTCATGAATTTATTAAAAAGGATACGTATAAAGCATGTGTACAGAGAAATTTTAATTGGTAATATTTATTAATATACAAGATGCAGCTAGAGATACTGTCTCCTTTATATTATCGTTTAGCTTTTCTGTGCATGCGTATTATGGCATAGCAGCATCTCATGCAAATAGAATCTAAACAAGCTTTAACAATGTGAAAGCGTCTGATACGAGCCGCTCTCATAATACGCGCGCGAATTAAATCGCACGGAGGAAGCGGCGGATTACGCGAGCCCGCCAATCGTCGTTGCAGCAATTTCATTGAACCAGCTCTAAATTTAAATGCAACGAAAAATCAGGCCAAAATAGTCCCGCTTACGTAAATACTGGCGTTTTTGCATAATAATTCATCGATAATTAAATGTGATTTTTGTATACGGCAGGAGCGTTAAATCTTTTCTTTTTTATAATTATTCTTTACACATAAGTTATAAATATCAAATATTTTTTCAAATACAATTCATTATTGATATTAAATTTTTAGAATTGAAAAAATAAAATTTACGGAAAGCAAGGAGAAAAGAAATGTAATTAACATGTAGTTACGTTATGTAACAATATAAAATGCTATATATATATTATATATATTTCATTAAAAATTAAATTAATTGATATTAATTTATTTCAATTTTCCAACAATGTTCTCTTTTACTAGCAATTTCTACATTTTGATTGATAAATTAAACGATGGAAATATTTTTTATACAAGAAAATAATTGAGAGAAAGAATAAATTAAATGTTTTTTTTTACATTTGCCATAATTTTTTTATACTCTTGTATTCAAAATAAAACAAATATATATAGAAAACGCAGAGATAATAAAAATGTACAAAGCGCAATTGAAAGAATTCGCATTTAAATCACAAAGAGTGTGAAATAAGTGCAGTTAAGAAGAAACGGAGCAAATCCTTGGTTTCGAAGAGTACGTCGCGCATCACGGACGGATGCGCCGATAAGGTTAAGTTTCGCATATTTAAATTTTAACGAACAATGTCATAAAGACGAGTGGCTTTACAGCGTGTTGAACGTCAAAATGTCAATGACATATCGTTGGAATCCACCATGCACATAGAATGCGGATGTTTACGCACCTGTTTGCCTCGGATGACGACGACAAGCGCGGCGCCGGCCGCGGTGAGGGCCCACGTGAACAGGGTTCCGAGGAGCGCCTGAACGATCGGCGAGTGATCCTTGAGCATCGCGTGCGAACTTCCGTCACATCAGGCAAGGAACTACTACGATCGACGCGCGAGTCTTGCGACCACAACTGTGCGGACGTGAGAGCCGAACGAAGCGAGATCTCGCGAGACCAGTCTACGTACACTCAGTCCCCCTGCTTATCTCAACCACCAACGCACAGAGCATCGAGCCACTACTACACACTAACTATACACTACTACTTGGCCGATTGGTGCCACGCACGTGTTGCCAGTTACCACTCCACTGTCCGTCTTCCCGTCGGCCGACCGTCAATCGAGATTTCCGAATATCCGCACAGGCGCGACGTACATACACACGACGTACACACACACACACACACACACGAAATAATGCGTCTCTTCTATACGTACGCGAACCGGAGACGAGCATGCGTGCGCGAACGCGGGCGGGAGCACCTTCGATTTCTCCCTCGCGCCGATAAGCAGGGTTGGTCACGTCCGTGACGTCACATGGGACATTGCATTCGCGACCAACTTCCGCCAATGGGCGGATCGCGCGCGATACGTGTATGCGGATATATGACGAGGGCGAATAGCGCGTTTTTCGTCCGTGTCGGCGCCGTGCCTCGGGACTCTGTCCGTACCGGTTATCAACGATGTCAAGGTATTATTTCCTTTGACATTTGCCCGATGGTGAAACGCCGGAACGCGAGCACGTTTTGAGTGAAACGGAGCATTTTTTTGTCGGCGCGCGCGCGACGTGACCTACAACGTTTAACCGAGAGCCGAGAGCCGAGAGGCGCCACTGTCAACCTATAATAATAATATATACATAGAGCAGACGACGCACTCGAATTGTCAACGTGCAAACATGGCGTCTGCAACGGTAGGTGTTGTACGGCGATCTTTCACATAATTGACCGCATATTGACGCCACATGTTTTTTCATTTTTTTAGTCGTAGCGAGTCCCGAAGTATATTCGATTGTCTCGCATGCGAAATATAAGAATCGTGTTTTATTACGGAGGAGATCTTGAGAATAATATTCTAGTTGGCGAAAAGTCGGCGGAAAGTCGGTTGTTCTGACATTCGCTTGCGCACACATTTCCGTATGTATATATATTAGCGAAAGAAGGGTTCGTATACATGATAGTTATATTCCGGTTCTGGTTGCCTTGCGGAAGAATTAACGTGGACAAACGTTGTGTCTCCGGGGTTTTTGATTTTCACCTGTATTCTTTTCGTTTTCGAGAAACATTTTACGTTTTAAGTTTTTTCATCCATATCATAGAAATATATAAACATAAATATATGCATGAGGCTTGGGGTAAAACGATAATTGTAGCAGAAATGTAACGGGATAAGTATATCGATGTTTATTTAGAATGTACACTCTCATTTGTAGGTACCTTTACTGATGGATGATGATGCAATTGCTTTCGGAGAGGAAGAAGCTGCTCAAAATGCCAATAAGCTTAAGTACGTATAACAAGGATATATCTTTTAACGCGCAAGTGAATGTATCTCTCTTTGTAAGATTAAATATTATTTCTTATAATTCTAGACACCCATATATTACACTGTTTCACTTGGCCTTCAGGATAGCAGCTATAGTAGTTTATATGCTTTGTGGTTGGTTTTCAAATAGCTTTATAGCGAGTTTTGTAACAGTGGTACTACTTTTATCGATGGATTTTTGGACCGTTAAGAATATAACTGGAAGATTAATGGTCGGTCTTAGATGGTGGAATTACGTAGATGACGATGGCAAAAGTCATTGGGTTTTTGAGTCTAAAAAGGTTTGCTTGATTATATATGTTTTAAGATGTATTTTGATTGACTATCATTGAGTCACTATCATATCAAGAAATAATTTGAGTTTTATTAAATGTTGAATAATTAATAATATATTTATAGAAAAATAATTGGCTTCTTCTGGCGGTGACGTAACTAGAATTAATTTTATATTTAAAAGAAGATGTAAACTGATATATTATTTCATGTTACATTACATGTTACATCACATAAGTTTCAGTTAAATGAAAATATTTAAGTATAGCTCTTTGAATTATCAGTAATACTTTCATTTGTCATGTTCCAACACACAATTGCTAATTTAAATAGATTGAGTAGTTCAAGGTTTATCAGTTGCCGTATGTTTAAGTCCTTGACATTTTTTGAAATCACCGTTATTGCTTAGATTATAAATAGATAATAAGAGAAATAGAATTACATAACAGATTTATGCTCCGTTGCACAACTGCTGATTATTGTAGATATTTATTAAAATGTAGCTTATATAAATTAGATAAGTTAAATATAATTCTAATATCTAAGTTCAATACCTGTTATGTGCCCTGTGTTTCAGGGTGCACAACAGAATCGCATTAATGCAACAGAAGCGCGAATCTTTTGGTTGGCGCTAATCTTGTGTCCACTTTTTTGGTCAATATTATTTATTGTTGCACTGTTTGGTTTTAAATTCAAGTGGCTTTTACTCGTTTGCATTGCCATTGTTTTGAATGGTGCAAATCTATATGGCTATGTTAAATGTAAAATGGGAAATGATCAAAATATTTCAGCAGCCACCAGTGATTTCATCAGAAAACAAGTGATACAAAATGTATATTTATATATTTAAAATTTATCAAATAATTTGTCTATATACTTGACATATATAATTCTTATTTAATTCATTTTGCTACAGGTTGCTTCAATAATGACCAGGAGTCCTCCAACAAATAATTCCAATCAACCAACTAATGTAGTATAAATTTGTAAATTTGTAAGCACACATTAATGTGTCATCTCAGATTCATATATGCCTGATAATTTAATAAATATTTGCAAATGTTTGTAATGTATATAATAATGTTAGATAGTATCTTTTAAGTATTCTATAAAATAAATCATTATCATTCTCCATTATATTGCAACATTTTGATAGGATTTATTTATGATGGCGTTTCTTGAGATGCTGCCGAATCAAGGAGATTGAAATTAATATTTATATAAAAACAACCAAATTTACGTTAGTACTAGTTTATTAATGCCGCGAGGCAATACATAATGTACACGGTATTTTTCCTTGTCAACAGACTCTCTTCCTATTACACAATATTTAATTTGTATAGTTGTTAATTAGTAACATTGCATTTTTTTTATCATCGGTTTACCTCAGCCTGTTGTATTCTTTCTGGCAAGAAAGTATCACAAAATAATTTCCCATTCTTTCAACGATATTTAGTATTTGACTTATTCTTTGCTTTTAAATTCATATTCTTCTTCGGATCTGCGATAGTCGCTTTACTGATTCATCTACAGATGAAATTGAGGCGATCTTATACACAGTAATAAACTCGCTATATATTGCACGGAGCTATATAAAGCAGCCGATCGTATTTTTATTATCAAAAATGCTCCGAAGACACACGCGAGTTGTGTATGTATCAAGAAGAATACAACAAACCACATATTGCTATACATTTTAGGTCATAAAAAAATTATAAACACTAACAATCAATCATGCTACAAAAGTACAATATATACGAAATAGTTTTGGAATGATATAAAAAAAACTTAGCAGTATTACAATTATTATAAATGCATGAATATTGTGGACTTCTTTGTAGCAATAAATTTTAGTGATTATAGATTAACGATAGCAACTTATAACTAGGTAGTAATATATTTATACAATAATTTAATTTCGTTTTTTTTGTAACATATTTTAGTCTGAAATTTTAAATTTGAAGCCATTAAGAAAATTAGCCAATATACATATGTTGACAATAATTACATTGAAATCTCTCTTAATCAGTTTTCCACAAAAAGTTTTTCACAAAAGTTCTGTCAAGTTACTGCTGTTAAAAAACAATGTTTTACATTTTAGTATTATTAGAAAAGTGTTTAACAAGAATGAACGTTTAATGATTTATTACAGATGAGTACCTATAATAATGAAATATTTGAAAGTTTTTTTTTTAGGAAAAGTCTTTAATATATATCTCTTTTTTTCCAGAATAATAATTAATAATAAAACTTAAACCACAGATGTGTACAGGGCGTTTGACTTTTAAAGTTTAAGAGCTATCAGTTTCTTTATCAAGAAATGCATCCATAGTAAATACTACTTCTCTCATCAATTTAAACAATTAAGTCATTTAATTCTAAGTTGTAAACTTTTGAATTATTCTACATTGTGTTAAAGATGAAAGTATTTCAGTGGAAATAAGTTAATATTATTATTTACAGGTGAAATCTTCTGATACATATAATTGTTAAAATGTCATCCAAGTATTTTTTATTTTAACATATTGTTTTGAGTTTTGTATCTAGTTTTCAGTCATATATTAAAGCTAATAAACATTATTCAGTCATACACCATGTATAACATTTCGTTAGCAATATCTTGAAGAATCAAGTGAATCAGTTTGAGTCTTTAAATACCAATTGTTTAAATATCAAAAGTTTTTGAAATTATGCATAGTATTTGAAAAAATAAAAGATATTGCAAATTATTTTTTGCG
Organism: Anoplolepis gracilipes; assembly: GCF_047496725.1. Classification (NCBI taxonomy): domain Eukaryota; kingdom Metazoa; phylum Arthropoda; class Insecta; order Hymenoptera; family Formicidae; genus Anoplolepis; species Anoplolepis gracilipes. Next base: position 4,669,996 of record NC_132974.1, read on the forward strand.
TTTAAAAATATTTATGATTTTTTGCATAAGAATAGTAAATATATATTGAATTTAATTTTGTTTAAAGTAACAAATGTCAATAATGTTTGAGAGAAGGAACAAAAAAATTATATGAAAAATACTGTATAAATATATAATATAATATAATTCTTTCCTAAAAAAAAATAAAAACTCGAAGCTGCATATTGACGTAAATAGGTTATGATTACATTCTGAAGGCCAAAATTATCGAATTGCAATAAAGGGTGCCAACATTATAAAAATTAATTCGATAATTCAAAAGTGTCGTTAATACAAAAATTTAAAGTGTTAATATTACGTAGTGAAATTTGAGACGTAAGGCAAATTGTAGAATTATTTTTATATCTATTATTATTATTATTATTGTTACAAGTAGTAGTATAATTATCATTACACTATAATTTAGTGAAAAATGTCAAGGTTTATCAGGCAGTGAAAAATTTGATGCAATTATGTAATTATATACGTACATTTTAATGGTAATGAAGTAAATTAAGTACCTTTTTTTTAAAAAGTATTAAATATTAAATGCAAATATGAGATGGCCCTCAGTTTGTTAACAAAAGAAAAAGATTCTAATAATAAAGCAATGTCGTTTTAGCATTATATGCATCTCATCACAATTGATAAAATAATATTTTATACGATATTTGTATAGAAATATGTCGATACACTATAAACATAATATAATAAACATAATTAAAAAACAGCATTTTAAAAAGTATTAAAAAAATGTAAAATCTTGAATAAAAGGTGTTAAAGATAATTAAATATTACGAGTACAACATATACTGAGTAGATTACATATTCTTGTTTTTAATTAAAACTTAATATATAGTCTGGAAAATACCCACATGTTTTTAAATATCTCCATCTTTTTTTATGCACACTCGCATCTTTTTTTATGATATATTTATAATATATCTATGTATATATATTATTCATCATTTATATATCATTTTGTATATATTTATATAATGTTGCTAATGACAGACGGTGCATTTATGTACAGATAGTCACAGTTCCTGACCCTCGAACCACAATAATTAATGGAAAAGAAAAATACTTGTATGATATATGGAAATCATGAAAATCATGATGAAGCTGCTATCAAAATATGACGTCGGATTCAAACATGTCAAGTATGTATCATAAACATAAATAGTTATAGTCAAAAAAATGCCAAGAAACAAAAATTTATGATCAATAAAGATTTTGAGCATTGCAGATAACATCTCATTTGTTATTGCGTGTATACTTTTTTGAATCTGTAATTTCTAAAGTACGTTATAGGTACAAGACGTTATATATCGAACAATATCATATAAATTTAGAAGTACAGAATATATAAACGAGTGTACAATTATTGTCCTCATAGATTTAAGAGTTTGCAATTTTAAATTGCAATATGTGTAGTCAAAGTTATCGCTATAATATGAAAATGTTATGGTAAAAGTAATTAATTAGTAAAATTATTATCATCAATGATAGAATCAATTATTGATTAACTATTATAGTGCATTAATATATGATATTAATATAAAAAGTAGAATTAAGTATATTTCAGATAATTTTATAAAATCAAAAGCAGTTAATGCATCTCTCTTCATTAAATCATAGGTGATTGTAAGAAAAAAAAATGTGTTAATTTCTTCAAATTCATTAACATAGTCATACTATAGAATCAAACATTTTATAAACTTACCAAATTAAATATTTTCACCATAACAGACGTATTGTATGTATATATATGTATAGCAGTGATCTATCCAATGTGCGTTTTTGGCATTGATCTGGCATTTAAGAAAAGAAACAATTTAACAAATTTTATAAATATCAATAAATTTAATGTACCATTAATAGATGTGAATATCCTGTATATGAATTTTGATAAATATGAACTTTGATAAAAATATCCATATAGTTATATACGAATAAAAAAACAAACTGATATAAAGACAACTTATGGCATTACTATCTATTTGAAAATAACAGTAGAAATATTCGAGGTAGAAGCTACATTGGAACTTTGTACATAAAGGTATCGAGGGCTCGGAAGAACAATACACGACTTCAACATACAGTGCTTCTATGTAAATTATTTTTTTTTTTTTTTATAGAAATGTGCACGCAAATTTATTTGTGCACCTTTCATTGAATATAGGCACCGTTTCCTTTCATTCTTCTTTCATTCAAATCATTTTTCCATCATTTCCCTAATGGCATCGCTTAATCTAGCCTTAAAACAATTTTTTTCTTATAATCTATCTAACATTACTATAATAGGTAAAATGAGAAGATCCCTACTGTTCATAACGAGTACAGCATTAGTAATTGTCAATTTGGCAGTATGGCAATTTTCTTGTCTCTTGTGAGCGGAAATTTTCATCTCTTTCTCTCTCTTTTATAAAGCTAAAGAAAGTTATTTAATTGATTTTTCAACCTGTTATTTTTTTCTACATCAGTAAGTACTTAAATATGTGAAACGTGTCATACACGATAAATTGTAGATTTTTATCTTTACATATGTGTAAGTTTCACACATATATGCAGTGCATTACTGTGTTTTTCTTACAGCATCAACATCAACACCTTTTCATTCCTCTATGCAATCGCTACTGAAGGAAGCACTCTTATCTTCAATAAACGAGAAAAGTTTGATGTTTCAGTTTGTAAGAGGTATCCAAGCATGTAATGCACTATATTTTGAGTAGGAGAGATATGGTCGTAATATTTCAGTCTATCTTAGAATTAGATTATCTAAATCTTAAAAAATGGTTTTGCGAATGATCGATTCGACAATGGGATATGTTCCAATTTACTAATTCACGAATGTGAATCCTACACGATGACGGCTTGTAATTTTGATTGCATTATCGTACTTAACTGATCTTTCAATGTGAGAGAATATCTGGAAATTAAAAAGTCCGTTTTATTCACACAAAGGAAAAAACGTATATATGACAACGTACGACACGATCGTTTATTCAATCACGTGTATTTCTAAACGGCAGTTTTGACTCGCGTTTTAACCGCAACTTTCGAATCTAATTTTTAAAAAGAGACTACCCTAAGCTGATGAATGCTTCTCAGCACAATTTGGGCATTTGTTATATCGTTAAGAATGAAAATTTCCGGCGTATTTGCATTTATTGTAATATCATTAACTAAACATTTCATCTCTCTGTTAACTGCCCACGACATTAGTAATCGCTATTGTATTTGTTCTTGGAAGGTACGAGTACGTCACACGATTTTATTGTACTAGACACGTCGTACTTTTGCCCTCTCGATATCTCTTTCGCCTCTCTGTCGGTCTCGCTTGTCCCTTGACAGATCTCTCTGCTCGCGAGAGTCGGCTTGTCAGTTGGCATAATGATCAAAAGAACCTAAATACTCCAAACTGGCTCGATAGCAGAATTGGTATTGATCCTGAAAAAAAAAAAAACAGAAAATATCACTAAAAACATTACTTTTTTATGTGTGTATATATAATATATATTACTGAATTTTGTGGAATATTAAAGTCAACAAGCCCACAAACCTCGGTTTGAACCATAGCCGGACGTTGCGTGCGTAATATTCTCACAGTTTGGAAAATATCGACCACGCCCTCATACTGCATTCGCTCCAGTACGATGCTAAGCGTTATGAAGACACCCGTTCTTCCTACACCGGCGCTGCAATGCACAGTTATCGGTCCGTCTTGACCAAACTGTTCCTTCGTTTTGTGCACCTGACCGATAAAGTCGATAAAACCATCACCAGATTTAGGAACCCCTTGTTCTGGCCAATCGATGAATTGGAATTGTCTGACCGTACGGCTTGCACCATCACGCGCATCCGTCACCTTGAATTCTCGCAAAATGTATTGCGGCATATTATATTCCGCGATAGGATCCACGACGAAACACTGGTAACGAATAGATCGATCGGACGGCCAGTACTGGTGACATTTTTCTCTGCCCATCTCTTTCAGTTTCGTCAGCATGACGACGATCGTGGAATTGTGCTCCCACAGCATACGCCAGAAATCGTCGGTCGTATCGCATAGAGGCCCTTGTGTCGCTATGTAAGCTGCTCGATAGCGATATCCGTCAATTAAGCTCGCATTTATATAATCGGATCCTTCGATGTTACGTTGTGGCTGCAGACACACTCTAGTACATTCGTAAGGCAGAATATGGACCAATCGATTTTTGTGCTTATTGCACGGTAAATTCGCGGATATAAATCTGGTCGAATCGGCTTTGATGTTGGAAAGTTTCTTAAATTCCAATTCCATTCCAGTTATATTGTCGATCTCAGGCTGCATGAGCTTCTGAATATGGGAATGCAAATTTCTGGCCGGTACCTCCGTATTACCGCAGATCACCGCTTCGAGCAGAGCGTCATGAATGAAAATGTATTGATCCTCAGTTTGGACCATGTAATTCCTCTGAGCTCGTAGACATGTGACGTGGCCATAAATGTCGATCATTTTTTCATGCTTAATCCTTTCCAACATCGAGTCTATCACGATAAAGCACCCAGTTCTTCCTACGCCGGCGCTACAATGCACTACTAACGGTCCGCTATCGGGTACGTTAAGTGACCTGACTCTGCGTAAGAATTGTAAAAATGGTGCTGGGTGTTCTGGCACGCCGTGATCAGGCCAAGCTGTGAATTGCAGCTGCTTTATCTCCCGTCGCTCGGAATAGCCCGCTCGGCAAACCTGAAATGTGCGGATACAATAGGTTGCTAGCTCTTGAATATCGCTGATGGTCACGGTCATTTGCCCATAAGTTTCGGAGCCTCTAGTAGGCCAGTATTGATCGCATTTAATCCTTGTTCTCTCTTCCAACTTTGTCATCATCACGATCGTGCTGGTTCGTAATTCCCAGCACATACGCCAAAAGTCTCCAAATGTCTCTTGCAGAGGTCCTTGTGTGGCCACATATGCATTTTGCTTTCTATAACCGTCACAATAATTGGCATTGATATAATCCGAACCCGGCATACCGTCAACAGTTTGGAGAATGACCCGTGAATGATCGTATGCGATTACATTGGCGTAACGATTCTTCGACGCGTTGACTTCCATATTAGAATGGTCCCACGTGAATTGTTGACCAGGCTCTATCGACTCGTACTCTTGACTGAACTTGAGATTGTCGTTCGCTTTTAGGCGTTCGATGTGATTGCCCAGTTCGCTAATTGGAATCGGCGGGTGTGAGATCATGCCTGGAGTTTGGAAATTCAATCGTCGCATTTCTACCGGATCTGACGGTGCGTGATTAGAACTTATATCCGCCGCCATGAGTGGTCGCGTAACGGCTGCTTGATCTGGCGCTTTGCATGGTTGCCTTCGTCTGAAATAATTACGAGGTGAACATGATGAATATACAACTCTTACTTGTACAGACCTTGAATTATTCTTTTCCTAAGACACGCAACTTACTTTTTAATGACAAATAGAAGAACAAGGCAAACGCTGACCATCAATGCTGCGATTATCGGGCCAACGACCCACACCATACCTGGTTCTTGACCACTAGTTTTTACCGAAACTTCTGGGTTTCCATCCGGAGGAGTGTTAGGATTTGGTCGACGTGGTGGTTCGCCAGGAGGAACTTCTCTCATGTCCAAGGATAAATATTCAGAAAATGGTGACGACGTGTACAGATGCTAAAAAGGATTATTTTTCCATAAATAATTATCAAATTATACATATATACTCGTGCATGCAAATTTCGCTAAACATTTAATTTTTTTTTTCATATATCATACCTTTCGTGGAGTATCAACTACGGCCCGTACGAATATTCTATAGCGTTTATTTTTTGTGAGTTTTCGATTTTCATATCCCTCGTAGATGTCTCCGCTGCCTAGATGGAACGTGTACGGGATGTCTCTGTGTGGAAACTTAGCTGCGATATAGGGCGCGTTTTCCCTCTCCTGCTTGGCACCTTTTCCAGTAATCATATCCTCGGTCAACTCATCTGGCTGTCTATCAGCGGTACTTTTGTCTTCGGGCACAACGATCAGATAATAGTGCGAAATTGGGCCGTATTCCTCGGAAGCTTGCGGCAGAATAACTTGAATCTCTTCACCATTAACCACGCCATAGAAGTCTGGCTTTACCATCGGTTTGGGTGCGGCCATCTGCGTGGTGACTGTAATTTTAGCTGGTGGTCTATACTGACCATCACGTGGTACAGCGCTTACGTTAACATTATAAGTCGTAAACGGCTGTAACTCGTTTATCATTGTGTTCGTTGTTTGAGGATCCAATAACATCTGTCTGCGAGGGACGATTTGTGTCTGTGTTATACCCTGAGAATCTACGAACTCTTTAACAGCGTCGAACGAGACTTTGTACTTCATCGGGGTCAGTCTTATGGGCGGAGTCCAGGACAGAGTCATCGAGTGTGTGGACGAGTCCGGTGCTCTAAGGTTTAGCGGTACATCTTCCGGTTTTACTTTCACTGTCACTTTCTCGCTGAGTCTTCCCAGACCAGTCTTGTAGCGCGCAGCTACCGTTATAGCGTATTGAGTGAATTTCTCCAGATTGATTAGATCTGCCGATTCCGTCAGGCCGACAGTTTTCTGCTTCCACTCGTCCAAATCTTCTACGGCGGTCGTCGTATAGAAGATCTGATAACCGACGATCTTCCCTCTATTGGGTACTGGTTCCCACCATACCTCCACACTGGAATCCGACGTGGCTACTGCTCTTACGGACATTGGTGCCCGACCAATGTCCTTCTCTGTCATTATTGTGATTTTTTCGGAATAAGGACCGCTACCTTGCGAAGTATGCGCCCGCACATGAAAGACATATTCCGTATTTTCCTCTAGATTGGTGAATACCACCCTAGTCTTGGTTGTGTTTCTATCTGTAGTACTAGAGTGATCGTTCTTCTTGTTGAACTGCACGTCGTAGCCAATTATCTGACCGTTTCTATGCTGTCGAAGTGGTTTATCCCAGGTAACGCACACGGTGTCGGGAGTTTGAAAGAAATATGACAAGTTCGTCGGTGGCCCCGTGGGTTCGGCCTCCGGGCTGAACCAGTATCGCACAGTCTCCTGGCCAAAGCCGATGTCATTTTTACCCGCTACTCTGAACTCGTAATCAACGCCTTGTTCTCCTACACATTTATTATTATTTGAATAGGTTTTTCTATACAATATAGCAATAAAGATAAGAATAATTCGTAAAAATAGATAAAAATTTTAACTTTGTACTTTCAAGATTTATATCATACTATTGCAAAACAGTATATTAGGACTAATTAAGTATTAATTTTTCTCACCGAGATCTGTGATTTTATATGTATGTTGACGCGTGCCTTCGATAAATTCCTCCTTTAGCGTTTGATTCTTTATACCATATCGAATACGATATCCTAGCAGAGTGCCATAGGTTTGAGTGGGTTGGGCCCAATCAAGTTCCAAGAAGTCCGGGTTTCTATTTAGTACCCTGAAAAAGTAACATGTATAGAAGAATCCATTCACATTAGTCGCAGTAAAGTTTTTTTTTTTACAAAAGAACAATATATTTAAATCGGCGTTTCTTACTTCACGTTGACTTGTGGTCTGTTTGGTACTCCGCCCGGTGTTCTAACGTGAATCGGTACCGAACGATCTCCATCTCCTTTTCTCGTTAGCGCCGCCACTTGCACCGAATATCTCGTGTCCGGTTGCAGTCCAGTAATATTCACCTCTAACACACCGTCCTCGTGCACATCTCGACGTATCGGTTCGTTCAGTAGATCTTTCCCCTGAAAAATTACCACAATTTCATCGCCAGCTCGTTTCACTATCTATTTCTGTGTACTTTTTTAACGTTTGTTTACCATTGTTTTATTTAATATATAAGGTAGACATTATTACGTAATACCCGTGATTATTCATGTTATATAATTTAAAGAAATAATTGCATCTTATAGAAAATTAAATGTTCTATTAGGATGTTCTATTAATACAAGAGAATAGAGATAGAGAGGGTAAAAGGCTAGAGAGGAGAAGATGAAGGGGTTCACTATATAGTACATAAATAGGAAAACAATAGAACAGATATAAGATTCCATTAGTAAGTTTCATGTTAAGAGTTTGAAACGTCCAATGTTACGCTATTGATCGTGCAACCGCAAACTGACCTCTTCCCTCACTTCTTGCACATGTATGTGGTACCCTCGTATAACGCCGTTCTGATCTTTCGCTTTTGGCGGCTTCCACTCGACGTGTATTGCCGTCGAGTTGATCGGCGTGACTTTGACGTCCTGAGGATCCCCCGGCACTGTAACGCAATCCATAATTAATTCGCGCACTTTATGCTCATCCGACGTCACACTCACAAACACACGCCCATGTATACCCACAGACGTACGCGGACAGGAGATAATAAATAACGGTTTTACAAAATCTGAAATAATAAATATTTGTATAAAATTCAAAGAGAAACTGATCAAAAAAGAAAAGAAATAAAAGAATATGTAAGTCATTCGCAGTCTGTCTTGTCTGCCAAAAGATTATTACTGTATAATCATTATTATTTTTATTATTTACATTTCGAAAGCAAAAAGAATATTAGAAGCAATAAGCGTTAATATATCGGTAGCCAAAATACCCTTTGTCGTAAGAGAAAATACTTAAAGAAGTACTTAAAGAAAAAAAGCGAGAAATAGAATTAGTTTTTTTATACAATGTTTCTTTTATATTCTACTACCGTCCATCCGTCCAATTTGTCGCTGTAACGGAAATTAAAAGAAAAATAGACGATAGAGCGAGAATAAGGTAGCGATAAGATACAATCGAAAAGGAAACGCGAAAATATCAACGGTTGTAGCGCGCTTGCGGAAATAAAAATCATAAGTAAAATAAGTTGTCGTGAAAGAAAGAAAGATGAAATGAGAAAAATGGGAGAAATGAAGAAGTAGTGGGAAAGGTAATTACATGCCGCCAATCACACACGGACAAAACGACGTACAAACAATATTACGAGGCACGTTGTACCCCATGCTCTACGCCCCTGATTACGATCATGATCTTCCATTTGAATACCAATAATGCTTTTTTTTTCTTTTTCCTTTTTTTATTTATTTATTTTTTTTCTTTAGCCCACGTGTTCGTTTCGCGCTTTCGCGTAGATACGTCACCGAGTATACGGTCAAGTACGCGGTAACGTTGGACACGATACATAGCGGCAATATTGGAGAGTCCATGATTTGAGAAAGACCAAGTAGATGTTTAAATGCGAGTTTTCGAGGAGGGAACTGTGTAACGAATGCACTCTCAGGGGAGCAAAAGTTAACCGGGACAAAACGGGAGATACTTGCTCTTGGGCCGGATGCAGTGGCAATGGCAGTAAATATGCACGTCGCCTATTTACAACGTTTATTTACAACCACGACCGACATCCGGTGAAGTTGGAGACTCGCGACTTCTACGTTTAACGACGTGTTTTCGCATCGACGTCGCAACTTCTAACGTTACGATTTTATAAAGACGACATAACTCGATTGTTCCATGGACGGTCCAGTATTCATCGTCGCTAAACGGCTAGTTATAAGAGAGAAATGGGAAACATAATGTGATGGGAAAAACAAAAATCCAGATAAAAACCAGCACTGCCTAATACCTACTTCCGCACGATATATATATGTATAACAATAATAGCAATTTTCTACAATGGAAGGATTCGCAAAAAATGAAACTTGCGCCGCAACGAAAGTACATACAGAAAATTTCGACGCAGAACTGAATCGTCGTAGCGCGAATTTGATGAGAAGCGATTGGTAAATCGCGTGCTCGCTCTGCTTTTCTAACTCTCGTACGTATATATACAGTTAAATAAGATCAAGATCACACTTACAATTTCGCTATGTAGCGCAAAAAACAAGGACGGCGAGCGCGCGCAAGTCGCAGCGTAATGTATGTAATAACATGTTTTTTGATATTATGTCGTAATATTATATATTCGCTGGCTGCAGCAAAACAAAAAAAAAACTATAGAACAACACTCTGAGCTTTAACTCTTTCGACAGACAACAAAAGAAGAATATATACAAATGTATATGCAAAAAAATGAGACAAAGACAAAAAGAAAAAGTGAAACAAAACTTGACGGTATAGAAAGATATTATGGCACAACTCGAGCTAAGGGATACTCACTTTTTTCAGCTGCGCCCCAAAAGTCGCCAAAAAAGTGGGAAAAAAAACTCGTAAAAATTCGTGTCAATTTCGCACGTACATTGAATAGAATATTATAAATGTAATTTAATTACTTTTTAAAGGCATATCACAATGGGTAGCACACTACTGATTATCATAAAAATTGGCCCTCTCTATATATATATATAATGGCTATTCTCGACTTTACAATAAAAAAAAAAAGTATAGATAAGAGATCTCTTTATCCTTTTCTTCTCGAAACAGGCACGCGCTCGCATTCGCTCGATTTGGTCCTTTCGCTCCGGCCTCATGCGCTCGATGGCAATCGCACCGCTTATTTAATCTCGCAACTGCTAACGAATGTCGGTGGCAACAAGATTCATGATCCAATCGATCGTTAAATAGACCAAAAAAAATGATCGCTTGGCCCTCGGTTGCAGTTGGTCGCAGAGAGGCGGGAGACGTGAGAATATCTTTTTTGGCATGCGCAATCACTACTCCAAATATGAAATAACTAAAGGCTCATGTTCACATGCCTCGTGTCGGGGAGCGAAAGCCAAATGTATCTCACGTTTCTCGATATATATTCCACGTATATTCGCAGCTGCCGATGGCAATAATCTCAGAACGAATCGAGATTTCGAATCTTCCTTATCCCTCCTCCCTCGACACGAGACATTAAAAAGGGAAAGACCTATGATAAAATGCCTACGAAAAGAAAGCTATAGGAAGGAGAAACCATAAGAAAGAATAAGGTGGACGGTTTCTAGGATGTATTAAACGAGAGAAGGGTTTTGTCGCATTGCTACGGTATTCTAGAGAACTTGGGCAGTCGTGAGAAAAACTCGCGATTCCTCTCGTGACATTATCGTCAAAAAACTCACGGTACAAGATTGGGATATATGTCGGTAGGGCGGAGTGTCTTCTGAGGAAAATTGTTTTTCTTTTTTTTTTTTTTCTTTTTTTTGCAACTCCAAAAAGTCACCCGCAAAAAACAGCAGCTCGATCAAAAACTTTTGTCGTTTCAGCAAAGGGGAGACAACAGAGTAAATTAAAGAGAGAAAGAGGGAAGACAGGAGAAAGACAGTGGGAGAAAAGGAAGACAAACGGAGCGAGAGAGGTCTCTTTCTCTTTCTCGATTTAGATACCATAAAAAGGTATCCCGCTATTTGTCTCTCCTTCATCCCTCTTTTTTTCTCTACCTCTCTCTTTCTCTCTCTCCCTCTCAATATCAACATCCACCCGCGCATTCATCCACGCAAAAATCACAAAATTCCGCGTAAAATGCGCGCGCAAATACGTTTCGACAGCCGTTGTCGAGACGCGGTGGTAGAGGTGCCGTTTATTTGATTAACGAATCGTGCGCGCGTACCTGTCGATGATCGAGTGTGGTCGAAACTGTCGATGGCATCTAAAATATCTAATTTAAATTGGCGGAACTAGTTGGATCGAGCTAAAAGGAATACCAACTGTGTTCATAAATCATGCGCTTTGTTGGGATATAACAGTAATATAGTTTCATGTGTATCAAGTAAAAAATTAGAGAAAACAATCAGGAACATCAATGGACAGCCGAAGCTTTTGAGACTTTAACATTACGCCTACTAAAGAGTGTTGCTTCAACTGCTGCTTAATACAAAAAAAAAAAAAAAAAAAAAAAAAAAAAAACAAACCACACACACATTTACATATACAGTAGACTGTTAATCATACCTTTTCTAGATATTTATGTAAAAAACATGTGTGCGTATTTCTCGAGATAAAAGATAAAATATATATATACATATATATATATATATATTATATATTTAAAAAGAGAAAAATGTGGCATTTAAACAGAATATTTTGTACATATCGAAGTCTGAGAGAATAATAAAATACTATATTTGACTTACAGAGACAGAAGTTGGAAACGGATCGAAGTCTCGCATGCAGAGAGCGAAGGTATTATACGTAATATAGAAAATGGTCGTGGAGCGGTTATGTCATTCCAACGAATTTGATTACGTATGAAAATTAATGGAATCCGATGCCCGCAGTCCACATATGTCCGGATTTTTCGTTTCGTCTCCATATGCAGGATACGGTAAGTCTTCTAGATAAAGTGTTGCTTCACCCGCGCTGGACATTTCGCGTACGAGCAGAAATCGAGAATTCAATTTGGAATGTGCATTTCGCATTTCCATTTTTTATGCGTGCTACTTTAAAAAGAGATGGATATTTCGCTTGCGAATATTAAGGACATTGGTCGTTTCCGGCGGGGGTGAAGTCTGTCATTGAATGCGATTCATTCATCGAAATCCACGAAATTGTGGCCGATGTTGAGCATATAAATAAAAATATAATCAGAAAATATCTGATAAATATTGGTATTCAAATGTTTCCAAGAAAACGCCTCGCGCGAATTTCTTTTTTCTCTTTTTCAGTATAAATTATGTGATTCTTTTCCTCGTTGAGAACGTGTGGGCGCAGAGAAAATTTCGTGCGAGAACTTTCGATTTGACTTTTATTGTATACCGTTCTCCTTTGACTGATCACTTTCCTGATGCTTTCGATTACTTTTCGTATATGATTTCTTACGCGCGTCGTCCTTCTTCCATCCGGTATCCTTTTACACAATCACTCACGCATTCACGCGCACACTTTCCTGTCACGATCTCGAAAAAAAAAAAAAAAAAAAAACATATCATGAACCGTAATCGTTGTAATCGTTAACTGCGATTTTTTTTTCATGATATACATAATATCGGTTATAATAAATTCGCATTAATATGCAAATGCATTTATAAGAACAAAAACGATCTGCATGAGACAATCCTTTATATATAAAATAATTTTTATATTCACTTTGAAACGAAAAAAATTTTAATGCGTGCGTAATTTTTTTTTATCTCGGAAAATTCGCTAATTTTCCACAAGCATTCATGAATTAAATGGTCGATGTAATAATATTTCACAAAGATCAGATCGTTTTTACTGCGGCTAAAAATCCTGAAAGCAAAAATCTACAATATTTCGCGACCACAAAACACCCATCGTTAATGTTTCCATTTCGATTATTATCGAAGCTTTTGCATCGCGCTATTTCGAGATCGCCTCAGGAAGGAGCTTCAGGTTGCACGACAGTCGACAGTGGGGGTGCTTTTCGAGGGTGCTTTCAGTGCTGGTGCGGCACGATATTGCATCGTCTATAACAATATTTATTCGGATGTGTATAGCCGCTGCTGTGTGCACGGTGCTTTCTCACGCAACAACGTGAGTATCTCTACGTATATGCATATCCAGTCGCACACGCCCGCACGCGTGTCCTACGTGAATGCTACGTGCACGCGTATGCGTTGTTGAATTAATCGTAAAAGCGGGGTGCTTGCACTTGAGAATCCGGTGCATAAAGGGGCAAAAGACTACGATGACGACCGGCACCACGCGACGCACGCACGCACGCACGCACGTGCACGTGCGTGCGTGCACGTTCGCCGCGTGGCATTCTGACTCCACGAAGTGCGTGTATGCGTGCGTGGTGGGTGCGAGAAATATGTGTAACACACGGTGCCGGCGCGCGTTTACGTGACTTTTGCACAAGTGCCCGTGCACATACGTGAGACATTATATATATGTGTAATACCATAGTAACGGTGAGATATATTTCGGTAAATAGTGAACGATGACAGTCAGTAATAATAGTAAACGTATGCGTTAAAAGATATATATATATATATGCTATACACGTGACGGTGAATCTTTGTGCTTGACAATGTGCGAGCTTACACGGCAGGGTGCTTTCAGCAGTGCTTTTTATCGTTTCGCTTCGCTCTGCCGAGTCTGCTTCAGGGGGGGTGAAACGGGCGTCGGATCAGTTGCTCCATAAACAGGATAATGCTGGGAACAGGGAATCGAGGGAACGGAGAAGAGAGAGAGAAAGAGAGAGAGAGAGAGAGAGAGAGAGAGAGAGAGAGAGAGAGAGAGAGAGAGAACAGAGAGAGAGAGAGAAAGAGACGCTGGTAGGACGGAAAAACGAAAGAGGATCCAAAGGAGGGAAAGAAAGGAGTAGGAGAGATTCCATAGCGGTGAGCAGTGAAAGGCGTAAGAAAAGGTACTGTTATGGACGCGCGTCGGTACGACTTTTCAACAACCATGGTGTGACATAACACCTTCGCGACAAATAATACTTCTCCGCGTGTCCAACGTGGAGAATATCTTCATAGCCGGTTAGAGATGAACAGAGTCGCATCACAATCATCTATCGTTTTCCCTCGTTTTGCTTCTCTCCTCGCTTTTGAATTCATCGGACAACTTTTTTTTTACAATTCCGCTTTTCTCGCTCGATATTATTATTATTATTATTATTATTATTATTATTATTTTCAATCTCGCGATCTGTTGTTTCTACTTATTCGCATTGTAAAACTTTTAACAATCACGGTCGTACCGTATCACTTCGCTTCCGCACCGAGAGAAGTTATCGTTACGATTAAATGATTTCCCGGAGAAATATCGTAGCTAACAACCGCGCGGAGATTTATTTTTTCAACGACTACTGTATAAATATCGTGCAAATAATTTTTTTTCTCTCGGTGCTGAATTCGTTTGTTATGTGGGGAGAGGGGAGGGGGGGGAGATCGTGCTGGACGTTATTCAGGTCGGTAAAGGGAGAAGGGAGAGAGGAGGGCGAAAAACGTTCAACATGCGGGATCGATTGGCACCTTTGGGTGCTACTCGTCTGGGACAGGAACGGGAGTAACAAAACTGTCTTCATGCATCGGCATGCCATTCATAGGATATAGATATGGTATTATATAATGTGAATGTGATATAATTTACTTGGGAAATGATCTCGCAGACTCGACACAGTTCGGCGGGTTTTGATGATGGTGATGGAGAAGGTGGAGGAATAGGCGGAACACCGGAAGAACAAGGGGTTCTTTCTTTTTTTTCATGACGGGAAGAGTTCGAGGGGTTGCGTTTCTGGGGTTGAGGGAGTCGAGGAGTCTTTAAACAAACGAAGGCATGCTCTAAACATGTGCAAACGATAGGTAGAACTAAATCTCAACTAAAGACAGAAGAGCCTTATATATCAGAGATATATATAGAAATATATATATGTGTAATATATATATATAATGAAAAAGTGCGTCATATATATATTCTTGTGTGTGAGATAACATTCGCTAGAGTTTTTATATATATACGTAAGCGCTTCACTCGCAAGCTGTCCCTCGCTTTGCCATTATTTTCGTCTGATTGTTTTGTGCATGTAACAAGTTATTATTTAATTTCGTTCGTTAGTTTTATTTACTTATTTCATGTAGCTTGTGCAGCTAATAGTGATATAAAAAAAGAGGAAATAAAAAAAAAACGGAAATAATAGCACGCGGGGCAGCCAGCCTGACTTCTATCTTCATAACACGTGGCAAGAGTGAGTTAATAAACTAAAGGAGAGAAACGAAACATCTTTACTGACGTAATCACGGTAACCACCAGAAAGAACACTGAGTGTAATGAATACATATTATTAGGTTGATATATTACGATAATGTGAATAGATCTTAAAAACTAGCTGTTCAAAACCTGGATCATCCTCCTGCAAATGCTTTAAGGAAAGACAAAAACACTTGAGTGAGTATAATTAGGTATTAATTAGCGTGTCAAAATAGATATCCAAGTTTTAAAAATGGGGCTAGGGAGATGAAAAAAACCAACGGCAACGAACAAAGAGAGAGAGTTGCGATTAGGCCCTGTAAAAAAACGGTAAGAAAATTCGTTTTTTTTTTCTTTTTCTCTTTCATAGTTAATAGCTGAGCTCAAAAATTGGTTATCAGCTTCTGAAAAATCCGTGGCTGCGTGCACCTGGAAAAAATTATCGTGGGCACACTAAAATCTGGGGGCGAGGAAGGGTGCAGGTTTTTCGGGAGAGATTTTGGGACAGCTAGAATAAGTCGTTGGAAATTTTATTGCCGCAAAAAATCCAAAAATATAAAATCTTGCCAGCCAAAAACGTAGGGCCATCATCGTTTCGTGTTTTCGCGTCGCGTGGGTGCCGTTTTATAAAAATCGGAAGAGTGAAAAGGAGGTTGCGAAAAGAACAACAGGAAAGCGTGATTGGAGAGGCACGAAAAATCTAAAAAGTCGTGCGCGTTCAAAATTTTTGTTCGCGCAAAAAAAAGGTAACTCGACCGGAAAAAAGGGCCGTGTCCGTCCTCTTTTCCTCTCTCGTCACGATGAGCGATTCGATAGTTCGTTTCTCGAAACTATGACTGTAACACAAGAATGGCGTGAGAGAAGAGAGGAAAGCTCATATATATATAATATGATACAGTATTACGATATATTTTGTATATATAATGTAAGTTAATAGAATTATAGAAACGTAAAAGTATACAGTAAAAATATAATATATGAGTGTAGAGTCACTGGAGAGAAAAGATAGACGATAGAGAAAATACAGAACAAAAGTCGTGATAAAGGAAGAGAGAGTATTGGTTGTTTGAGAGTCTGGGGAAAGAGATAGGTGAGACGAAGTGACGTTAGCGGAATCTGAAATCGAAAGTATATATATGTATATAGTAATGTACATTATATACGTAAAATGCATTCACCCAGATCAACACGGCGTGTCGTCGCAACCCGCACTGGAACCGCGCGAAAGTATAACCGGATTGACTTTTGGCGGGCTTTTATATTTTTGGCTCTCTCGGATGAGGCGCGTTATTACTTCATCCCAATATGGTATTTCTTCTTCGCGAAGCTTAGCGTGTGAAATTCGTAGCGACCGCGACCGATTGATAGGATTGGTATCGTAATTACGATTAAATTTTCATTTAATATCGCAGACATTATATTGTGACATTTTTCTTATAGCTTTGTGAGAAGAACATTGCTGCGAAATATTCAAAAATAAATGTTCATAATTTATCGCTCTCTCGCGGTATGCGTCACCACGGATTTTACACGTTACTCCTCGCATGCCTGAGGTAAACAGAAAGACTTTTAGTCAGTGTCTGTGATACATACCGTCCTCGTGAGTTCTGACCGAGATAGGATAACTCGGAGGCCCGTCACCTACTCTGGTCCCGGCCAATACCCAGATCCGATACTCGGTCCACTTTTTGAGCTCGTCCAACACGAAACTCGTGTCATTCAGTTTGATATTCCTCGCCTCGGAGTCAGAGCGACCGCTCTCGACGACTTGCAGTTTGTAGTAGGCGATCCTTCCGTTGGAACGTTCAGCGACCGGTGGTTCCCACGTTACCAATATAGAGGTTGGGCTGATCGCTTTGCCGGTTACATTGCGAGGCGGAGCCCCGGGGACTGTATAACACTCAGTTATAGGAGGGAAAGAAACAAAATCGGGGTCAAGGGGGTGGACAAAATCGACAGTTATCAGCTGATTGTACCAGACTCTGGCTTGAGGCTCGAAGAATACGAGAATACAAAAAGTTGTCGCGTTAAAATTATATTATACATTATAATTATCGCATATCTTGATTATTTATTTTGTCATCCAATAATTATCATCAATTGATAAAACAAAGTAACATTTAATTTTGTACTCTTAGCGATCTATTCAGATCTCATTAATTTTTCTCGGGTTTTATCATTTTTAAATAATGTAAATAACAATTGTAACATTCTTGTATAAAGTAAGCGATAAGTGATCGATCGGCACGCAATGTAGCGAGTTCTCGTACTCTTCAATTTGACATCCTCAACCCTGAGAACGCACAGTCCACGGTGACTGTCGAGGGATATTAACAAAACAGTACGTGACGATTGGTCAAGGTTCAAAGTGGCATAAAATATTCAAGGTTAAAAGTCATGAATCGATCCTTGAACAGTCGAAAAAATACGTGATTAGAGACAGTTCTCCCGGGACAGCTCGGTGTTAACTCGGGCGTAAAAAATGCGCAGAGTTAACGAATTACACGTTAATATAATTGCAAGGGAACGAGACAACGAAAAACTGAAGAACGGACGATAAATTAATATATTATCGAGAATGAAAAGAGGTGCCCAAAATGCACACATATATCAATGCAGTGCTTAGTGCAATTTATATGTATGATATGTACGTATATATATATAGATATATATATAAAGTGGCATCCAAAAACGGCTTTCTTATTTGCAACGCATGCAGTCATTCTCACTCTCCCACACTTCACTTTTGTTTCGACGTTACTCTCTATGTATATATATTATTTTCTTTTTACGTTCTCTTTTTTTTTTGTTTCTGTCTCTATTAAACGCGTCTTCGAAGATAAGAGATTTTTAATTTTTTTTCTTTAAAAATGGTTTTTTCCAAGGTGTTGTGCGTCCAATAGCTTACGCTACTTGCAGGAGCGTCTAGCGCTACAGCACCTCCTACCTGCTGTGCCATCGCGATACGTGATTGCGCGAGGAGTCCGGAGGACTCTGATACGTCCTATCCGATCTGATCATCATGATCTGAGATTCGAGTAGTCCATTATCTCGCGACAATCCCGTATCAGCATGCATCTGGCACTCCTCGCTGCATGAACTCACTCGATTTCATTTACGTTTGTGCGCGTTCTGCTTACCGTACTGTTTTGTGCGAACTGGATATGGTATCGTCGTGGCACCCTCCCCCCTTTGACTCCTTGCGGCCAGCCACACGTAGTATAAAGTATTCGGATACAGTCCAGTCAGAGTGTAGTTCTCGGTAACCGGTATTCTGCGATGATGCTTCTCCTGATTCGATAGAAATGTCAGATATGTTAACGCGACACGTAATATCACGCGCGTAAATTAATCGTTTTTTCCACAGAATCGCTCGTAATAAATTTTTATTAAAATCTTTTTATTTTTCAAGTTTTACTTAATTATCAAACGACTAGAAATAAATTATTATCCTTAATATCATTACCAATTTTAAAATGTGTGGCGCATAAACACGAAATGAAATTAGCTATCATTTGAAAAAGAAGGGAAGCTTTTACATTATCGTTACAGAAATTTATAGCGTTGCTTACCTTCGCGTAAGTGTCATTCCAGTACAGCTCATAGCTGAGAATATTCTCAGCACTATGAGCGGGCTTGCTCCATTGGAGCATTACTTTGGTCTCCCCGATTTCGACCGCCGTTAGCATTTCGGGCTGACTCGGTACCCCTTGCTGTGTTTTAATTTGCACCGGCAGACTGAGCGGTCCAGGACCGACACTGGTGAGCGCCTGGACTCTTATGGTATAGATCGTATGTGGCGTCAGCTCCGAAATGGTTGTCAGCTGGCTGTTATCCACCATTTGATATTGCCACGACGCCATCGGCTGATTCGAATCCGTTGTGAAGTACACTTTGTATCCCTGTAGACCGTGTGTGCTCGTTAGCGAGAATTCGTTGCAATTTGAAAAAAAAAAAAAAATAATTTCGGAGAAAAAGACACCGACCGTCACTTGACCGTTCGGAGTTTCCGGCTCGTCCCACTGTATGACCATCGTGCTGGAGCTCAATGGTCGAACTTGAACCTTTCGTGGCGCTGTACCGGGTTCTAAAAAAAAGATTGGCCGGTTTTTAGCGTTATTAAGAAACCTATAGACAAAGTACGAAATACACACGAAGACAGTAGAGAACAGTGATGATGTATATCACAGTTAGTTGCACGATAAAAAGCTCTTCAAAAAGAAAAACAATTCCAAAAAGAACCTTTCCAAAAAAAAACAAAACCCTTTAGAAAAGTTTTGTAAAAACTAAGAGCTAGTAAGAATAGAGAAGAGGAAAACGAAATATAATTTAATATTTTGTGTAATAATACTACTAATTGATACACTTTTAAGAAACCACACTTGCAATTAATTGCAACAATACTCATACGATGTGTGCATTTTAAAAACAGTAAATATATACGTGTGTATGTGTATGTATGTGTGTGTGTGTGTGTGTGTGTGTGTGTGTGTGTGTGTGTGTGTGTGTGTGTGAGTGTGTAAGAGTAAAAATGATAATTATGTGCGTGAAAAGTAACAAAATTGAAATGAATTAAACAAGACAGGCAAAGAAATCGATATGGGTGTATCACTACGGCACTCTTATTGTTAGTATATGTTTTGACTTACTGGCACCTCCATTTGTTGATTCCGCTATTCGAAAAAAAAAAAAATGTCAAACGATTATTATCAATTCTCGGTATACAAGTGAATAATAATTTTGGAGTGAAAATATGAATTGCGAGAACAGTCTACGTCTCTTTCGTATTTTCACGAGGTAAGAAGTGTGCTACTATTTTGTAGGAAAAGTGCAATTTCGCGTGCTGTCCCGCGTTTCTCGCTCCCTCTTTCGTAGTAAAAAAAAAAGGAGACAAAGAGACGTATTCGAGACGGAAAAAGATACAGATAGAGAAAGAGAGAGAGAGAAAGCAAGAGAAAGTGAAAGAGGCAGTTAAGGCTGGGGATATAGAGGCGAAAAAATACACAATGACACGAGACGTTGAAGCGCGACGAAATACTGTAGAACGGCCCGAAAAAAACACTAACATATTTGGTGCAACAAAGAACAGAGGGGGAGTTTGGTGATAGGTGAAAAAAATTTTCTTGTCACTTACATGGATCAAATCGTGCGTCCACGGCGGACAGCATGGAAAAAAGTACAGAATTTCCCTCAAAAAATGTGCGTAAAAATTCGCTCCTTTTTCGATAGTGTACAAAAATTCTATCTACGTGCAAAAAATTCACGCTTACATCGGAGTAATGCCGTTTCACCTTTTTATATTATCGTTCTCCGATCGTTCTTCGCGAATGCGCGAATAAAAAATTATTAAGTCCGAGATGGATTTGCGTTTCAAATTGACAAGTAAGTTCACCGCACGTATGTTTATTAAGAGGCGCAGAAATGAAACATAAATTGATTCATGAGTGGGTTTATACTTTGTTGTGTTGGATATAGATACGATCTTTATGTATGTAAAGATATCGTAAAAATGACTGATTTAGCTAAACATTATGGTTTTACGTTAAGTTTAAATTCATACGATGAGTTTGAGATGACGAGATTAATGAGAGAAGAATGTCGATAAAATGACAGATATTTAAATATTGTAGAAACGATTTTTTCCGTTGTTTTTTATTTTGATATAAAAGCGACAGTGAATTTTATTTAATGAAAAATCCATTAAAATATAATAATATATTCGTCAATGTTAGTATGTATACAATGTATTGCAATATCGAATAAAGAGCTTTGTTTTATAAGTTATTGAATTTTTTTTTTCTAATATACACTACGATATTTAAATTACAATCTATGAATCTTAAGGAAAATAATCGTTTCTAGCCACGGTAGAAACGTAAACGTGATTAGAGATTAGTACGATAATAAATGCTATGGTACTGACTTGTTTCACCAGTAGTGACTATCACCGGGGCACTTGGGGGACCACGCCCGATGCTGTTCACGGCTATCACATAGAGCTCATACTCCGTATATGGACTGAGACTCCTAACATGGTAGTACATCGTCGTGATACCGGATATCTCGGCAAATGCCTGGTTCACATGCTTCGGTTTATGCTGAATTACATAGTACTGCAGATCATCCGGTCTTTTGTAGGACCAACTCAGCTTCACCGACGTCGCAGTGATATCCGACGCTTGAACATTCTCTGGCGAGCCGGGAAGAGCTGTGGGGATATTATTATGGCTTTACCTCCGCGATCAAAGCATTAAATATCGGTAGTAATGAAAATCCGTGCAGAATAATCATAATCTTTATAATCTATTAAATATCTATTCTGCTATAAAATTATTCAAAGTCCGAAGCAATGAATGATTTTGTAAAATTGTTGCGATACTTTACAGCTTTCCGAAAAAAATGTTACAGCCGATAAATTCATTAGGTGTGATAGCATCTGATAATGGCAAGATTTCTTTCAAACTACTTATTTTTCGATAACAAATTGTTTTACAGTGATTATTGCAATTGTAATGCAAAGTTTAAGCGGATCGATTAGCTGCCTCGATGAAAATATAACAGTGCGAAATGCAATACGCGATTAATCGGTTCGTAATATAATCTGCGATAATACACATAACGTGTTGGAGAGCACGATTTAAAAAATATTTGAAGACATCTATAATTAGAGACGAGATATCAAATCTCAGAACTCGATACGAACATTGAACCTTCACCATCGTAGTTGCGTCAATCACACCAAGATCGCTGGCAGCTGTGCATGTATAATTGGTAGATTCCTTGATGTCGGTCAATTTTAAAACATTTTTGCCAACAGGCAGGTTGTCTTCCGGTGTCAGATCAGTCGCAGGATCCTTTCTCCATTTCACGAAAGGCATCGGTGCGCCTACCGCGACGCAAGTGATATTGAGCGATCCGCCCAGCATCACCTCAACCACCGGCGGAGGAGGAATCGAAAAGCTCGGTGAAACGCGACGTACTAAGAAAAAAATGCATTTGACAATTGAGAATAAATATTTTTCTTTTTTGGTGATATTTCGATTCAATTTCAAAGCTCAAAGTTCCAGTTAATTTTCAACATTTTACTCGACATTAAAATTATACTAAAGTATATGCATATTCAAAATTAAATAGACAGAGAAAGAGAGAGACATACTATTCAGAACTAAAAAAAAATTCTATTATTTGCCATCTTCCTGAAATTTAATTCATAAAAACTCTTAAATTATTAATCGTTCAACTTAAACTTTATCGTATAATTCAAAATTTATCGATATTTACAAATCTTTGTTGAATAAATCAACTTTAAATTGATGAAAACATTTTTGCATATAAAAAGTACTATATATGAGAAACTTCTGTATATATCATATGTATATATAATATATACGTAATTTTTTGCGATAACTTATGTCACGTTACGATTAAACTGAACATGCGACGTGTTTGTTTACGAGCAACATTAAATCGAAATGCAAACGCATGTAACGGTGTATCTAATTAAGAGAATAATTAAGCATGCATGATTTCACGATAGAAAATTAACTGTGTGATCAGCGAAAACTCAGCGAAGCGCAGCAAAATCCTGGACGATTATTTGAAACCGCCACGCAGATTTTACAAATCGCAGTTACGGCAATTAAACTGAAATGTTGTCGAGATTCGAGATCGCGGCGAAAACGCAAGAAATGAGAAGTCTCGGCGCATAACACGCGCGACGTGAGTCGCGCGAACCCTTTGTGCTGTTCGTTTAGTTTAATTACGTCCTAATTGCGTTACATTAATTTTAATTACGAACAGGAAAACGTCTACGTTTATGACATTGGCGTTATTGTGCGCTCGCGCTGTGTTCGTTATTTGTTTGACGAAAACATTGTTATTTTTGCGGTTTCAAACTCTTCTCTGGCTTTCATTAAAATATTCCATTTTTTGTATCTTATAAAATCCGCTTTAGACAATCTATAATTTACGACAAAACTCGCGAGACAGAATCTCATTTTCTAATTGCATTTGTAATATAGAAAACATTTGAAGAAAAATATAAAATATACATATATAAATAACAGGATACACACACATACATTAAGATTTGTAATCGATAATAAAATTTTATACATTGAATTCATAATACATAATTATACATCATAATTATAATATTATAATTATGATAGTATTTTATAGCAGATATTCTGTCTAGAATAATAAATTATAGATCGTCTACAGAGTGGACTTATAAAGAGTTTACAACATACAATCTTCCTATAAAGGTACAATGAAAGCATTTTAATTCGAAATTAGAAAATATAATGTGTCCGAGAGTGAATGGTGAAGTTTCGATCGATTTTTATAACTTTTTTTTAAATCGATTTTTAATCGATTTTTATTTAATAACACAGATTGAATATTGATATGAATTTTTTAGGAATAATCAGCAACTCAACCAATTTTATTGCTTATTCAGTTTGTTTATAAAAATCTATCGAAATTCTCAGACACCCTGTATATATACATAATTAATATTATTTGTAATTAACTAATCTATTACATTGCAATTTGCATGTATATATTTTTAAATGACATACCTTTCACATATAACGTGGTTGATTTAGAGTATTCTGTGCCTACGGAATTGTTAGCAACACATTCGTATTTGCCTTGATCGCTTACATCGGACTCAGTAATCTGCAAAGCACCTGAAACACAAACGAAAAGAATATTTTATATTGTTTCCCAACATTATCAATTATAATAGTATCTTTACACGATCAATTATATACTGGAAATCTTGTATTTCTCATTGTTATATTTGGATATTTTACTTATTGCCAGATGTTAAATTTTATTACATCAATCATAATCTTTTTAACTATCGTATTAATCTTAATAATAATTAACATAATGCGGTCAGATTTGATTTGATAATACAGAGATTTATTATTAAATTATTTGAAACAATATGAGAGAGAGAGAGAGAGTGTGTAAATGGAAATGTTCTTTAACGAACTACATTCTGAGCAATCTTCATCTTGTGCAATTATTCAGGACAAAGTATGGAAATACATATGTAGTGAGCTCGACGAAGCCGCGTTTGAGTGGACGTTTGTATTCTCTGCTATTCGTCGCGCCTTTTATTTCATTTTTCCACCGTTAATAGAGTTCCTACTATATGCTCTACGGAGACGTTGAGCCCGGCAGAACGTAGAAAGAACGGCCGCCCGTGTCACCCTTTTCTCACTCACCCTCTTTCGCTTTTTCCACCCTCACTCGTACATTTCGTTTTCCGACTCTGGGATTCGTGCGGGGTTTTCTACGATGCATCAACTCCCTTAGAACGCGATACCGCGATGATGAACTGGCCGTTGCGAGGCGTGTGATTATCTTCGCCGACGCTACCGGTTCGGTATAATTCAAGCCTTCCTCTCCCTTTCAGAACCTTCACCCACGCCTTACTTATTTGTAAAGTAAACACTGGCGAACACTAGCGGAATCAAAAATAGATGGGACGGTGGAAACGTAGGACAAGAAACTGCTGTGTAAAGATCGATCATTCGTTTCTGAACTTTTCTGACGTTTTATCGATGGTTATAATTAGGGGATGATCGTGAGCAAGATAGGTGGCGCCGAATGTAAATAACGTGGAAGGAAATAACACGTCACGACGAAGCGTTTTTTACGGTAAGGTGTCTTTGAAAACATTATACGGAGTATATTACGTTTCTGGCAGAGAGATTGCGTGAGTTTCGCCGTGAGTAGGATGCATCAAAACGAAAATATGACAACACGAATGAGGAGATTGGTTTCTCTCGAAATTCGCGATGTACTCCGAATATTTTTTTCGTCGAAAGATAAATATCGTGCGCGGACCGACGTGTTGTTTCCCTCGCGAGCGAACGAATGAAACATGCGTCCCGCGGTCGCTGATAAAGGGCTCCTTCGTTTGGATATTATGATCCGGGATAAAACGGAGATCACAATTATCAGCGTGACCTGGCGCGGCTGTTAATTTCGCGGACCAACGAATTTTCGCCGGCTCCCGATTTCAGAATTCGTTATCCGCTCGAATAGATTCACGTGCCATACGTGGCGGTTTTCAATGGCCGCATTGCGATCATGACTCCGATCCGATGGAGGAAAAAGACGATGAAGTGGCGATAATTGGAATTTTTGGAATCTCGCTTTTATTATAAAAATTTGATTTATATAATGACTTAATTAATATACAATTATTTTTTCAACAATCTCATTTGTACATCATTTTAATTAATTAATGTCTTTCTCTTTGTCTCTCTATCTTTTAGATTTTATCTTTAGAATCATTTTTATATTTCATTGCCTACTTGGTGTCGTAATTTTTCGCTTCATCGCGTGTAGTAGGTATACGTGTAAGCTAAAGACTGACCTCACCTCGATCATTGATTTTGATAATTTTTAATTTTATTAATTTATATTAAATATTTGATGAAAAAAAAATTTAAAGCATGGCATCTAAAATTATTTGTTGCACGAGATTAGATTTAAATCTTATAACATAAAACTAAATGTATAAATGTAATAAGAAAAGATTGAACGCCTAGAATTTTTCGAGCTTCCTGGGAAGAAAGGAATTTACCTAGGATAGAGTTTAGTAAGATAGAAAAGAAGCTGAAGAGAGAGAGAGAGAGAGAGAGAGAGAGAGAGAGAGAGAGAGAGAGAGAGAGAGAGAGAGAGAGAGAGAGAGAGAGAGAGAGAGAGAGAGAGAGAGAGAGAGAGAGAGAGAGAAAGAGAGAGAGAGAGCAAGGGTCGAGAGTAGAAAACACTCCATCATGAGTGAGAAGCGAGGCGAACTGATATCGCGTACGATCGGAATACGTAATCGTGCCTCATCTACAATTTCCCGTAAGCCGACCAGGAAGGAACAAGCCTGATCATATTGTTATCCCGATGGAGTCACGTACGCATTGTTAGCATATCACCAGAAAATGTTATGACTGGCGAAAAATATGACGTAACACGCTTGTTAAACGCTCGTTCATCTATCATTCTGTTAAATAATATATAATAAAAATGTATCTTTCTAAAGTTTTCGAAATGTAGAGCTGTCATTTTGATTAGCTGTTACTTAGATTAAAAAATATAGATATAATTAAAATTTGTCGCGATGTTGCTGTATTAATTGATACAGATATTCTCTTCCATTAATTTTCTTCTTAACCTGTTAGCGTTAAATGTTCATTAATTTCTTAAATGAAAACGGATGTGTTTTGAATATTTTGACAAATATTTGTCCGTTGAAATTTGTTTCCTAACTCATACTTTAACTAAAAATAGTTGCATTCTATTAATACCTGATTAAACTTTGATATGTATATTTCGTGGTTTCAAGTTGAAATTGAGTTACCTTAAAAATAAATTTTTCATTCTTTTAAAAAGTTCGTTAATAATTTAATATTTGTTAATACATGTTTCGACTATTATTACCATTTCTGATAATTCATGGCACTGTCGTGTTGGACTGAATATAAGAGAAACTTCTTCCGGCAGTGTACATCATTTTAATTAATTAATGTCTTTCTTTTTCTCTCTCTCTCCATCTCATTGGTTTATCTTTTGGTTTTATCTTTAGGATCATTTTGATATTCCATTACTTAGTTGAAGTCGTAACTTTTTGCTTTATCGTGTACGTGCAAGATAAAGAATGATAGAGAATTTACCAGGAGAATGCGCGAATTATTATTGGTTTAACGATAATATTTTTACGGCGTAATAGCTGTTTAAAATATTCATAAAGGCAAAAAGGGACGATTGCAATGAACAATTATATCTTGAACGCGTGAAACACAATACAAGACGACGATAATCGCACTTCGTGGACAGTTTATAAATTTTAAATAATCAACGCACGCAAGCGCCACTATAAGCACGATCGGCACACATTATGCAACAAAGTACCAAGAGATAATCGTTCAAAGTTACTGACATAATATCCTGTGTTCAACTCTTTTCATATAATCCCAGTTTACCGTATCGATCGAAAAATCGAAGTCAGAAATATTTTAAATGAGTAAAAAATTTTATATATACAGTGCGATATCTCTTTACCTTTCTTTGCCGCTATAAAATTTTTCCGTGAAAAATGATTACTCTCCGGAACTATATATTTATGCATATATTAGACTTCTTGCGCTTTGAAAGTGAGGTAATTTAAGACTCAAAACCATGGTAAACATATCGCTTCAATTTGTAATCATATCTTATCCAAACATTGTTTTTTTTTTTTTAATTTGCCTTGCCTCGTGTTTTTAAAAATAACAGCTCATATATCTCGTTATAAAGCACAAGTATCATATATTTCTGGAAATTTCGCGCTGCTGTTTTACTTTGAAGATCGACGCAGTATACATGCGTAAATATCAAAACTTAGCCTTTCGCTTATTTCACGAATGCTTATTTTAAGGGACAGAATACAAGAGGCGACATTCGCATCGGTTCGAGCACAATTTTTAATATCATACATTCCGTATAAAATTACGAAAACTGCTTCTATTTCCATGTTTTATTTGGGCGTGCAGTATAATGTCTTGTTTTTGTTAAATAGTTGTTGGCCGTACATTTTGTTTTTATATCAACGAGGATATGCAACGCGAGATACGTTGAATAAAAATAATAGGTGAATACCATGGTTCTCTCGCGCCGGGTCGATCAATATTACCAGTACATGACAATTAACAACGTTTACGAACTTTGTACTGCGTAACAACAAATTTTTACCCAGGAAAAATGGGCTATAAATTCATCAGGGAATCTGTCATTGATGATTAAAAGGTTAAGATTTACACAAGTTAGTTATATAACAGCAGTATTAAATCGTTTAACAGAACAGCGTATTCGTCGCTTTCAGTTTTTTAACTAAAATCAGGCACTGAAATCAGACACTATATATATATATATGAAAATTTTATTAAAGTAAACCACCTGAAATTAATGGAAGAATTTAATTTTGTTAAATTTTGTTAATTAAATCTTTTAACTCTCTAAAATTTAATTAAAAAAATCTTTTTTCAAACGCTTATAACTCGAAAATTATTGATGCCTCAAAACATTTTTACTAAAGAAAAATCGTCTCCAAATTGGCCAGAGAATTTGCCATTAATATGTCATATATTTTTTTCGAGTTACACTCTGTATACATAGAAACATTATACATGCTAATTATAATAAAGAAGTAGTATGTTGCAGTTAAAACAAGAAAGACAAATAGAGTATAATGTAGATATTTTCTAGTCGACTGATTCAATCCAGATGGGAACTTCGTGATCGGGTGAATAAGAAGCATTGAATTTATCTACGGTTTTGGAAAATCGTGTTTGTTCTTCCTGTTAGTAGGCACAGTGACAACATTTTTCTCGGGCCTTTTCGTAAGATTCAGGACATTGCATACGAATATGCACAACGGGACACGAATGTATACATAGACGAAAGAACATGTACGGCCGTGTTCTGTTATTCGTATGTGTTTGTCGACCAATATTGAAATATTTTCCTTTATATTTAATATTACGGAGGCAAACGCGACACGCACGATACAAATACTCGAGATGCGTCGTTTCACTCTTGCTGCTTCGCCTCATCCTTCCGGGGATAGCATGCGTCGCGGGATAGAATCGAAAGATGAAGCGCGGGATGAATTCGCTGCGCATGGCTCGGCGAATACAGAATTCCATCAGGATAGAATACAAATAGGAAATATGTTTACACTGAAAACATTCCAAAGTGTACGCTGTATATATCATCGCGCACATCGGCGTTGGCACGGCAAACGTTGTCGCGACACTTTTTAATTCTGACGTGTGATATCGAACGTGAAGTTTCGCTTCAATTACGCTGGAGTTAGACACTTGCTTTATTGCGACTTATAGTTTTTGATCATTAGAGGTGATTTAGAAACTTATTGCAAGTATTTTTACGTTTTTTCTTCTGAGTCCGATTGAAAACTTTTTAAAAGAAGATTGCAAAAGTTATTATTTTTCAAACTTATTTTTATTTTAAAAAATCATATTGAATATTTATGAAAATAGAAAATAGAATTGTTATTAGAAAAATAAATTATAGAATTATTATAAAAATTAGAAAATTAAATTAGAGTTATATAATTGTTTATAAAAATTAAAAAAAGATAAACTAAAGAAAATCTTTTACACTTTTCCTAAATAAGATGGAATTGTTCTATTGTATATACTCTTTCTGAAGAAGAAAAAAAAAAACAAATATTAGGCACTGAAATCAGGCAGAAAAAAAGAGGCAAGAAAAAAAGGATCTTTTATTTCCCCCTATCTCTATGCTCGATTTAATAAATTTCATTAAATAGTACTTGTGTCGTACGTTGATACTGGTTTGCTGAGATCTTGATTGCATCAAGAGACAGTTTCCAGCGACATAGCTAGATTGTAAACGCGACCTGTATTCGATGCCAAATCAAAGGCACAGATGGGAAATTACCGTTGAAAGCGACGCGTTGTGCTAATATAAGGACAATCGATGGCATTATGCGGGCACGAATAGATCGTAGCGAGGATCGCTTTGGACGATTGTCAAGAGAGGTGGAGGCGATATATACACACATCGGAGGCCTTGCGAAATAACAGCGACGAAATGAGTTTGCGCCAGTTATTTAGAGGTTCGCGCCGAGTTCTGCCTATTCGGATTAATTAAAGTAGAAAGGCGGCGGTACTCGCTCGCGCGAGCTTCCTATCGCATGCAATTGCGATTTCTTGGCTCCGTGCCAGGCTTGTTCGAAATGTTATTATTCCCGCGATCAGAACCCCGTCGAATATCGTTGTCGTTGCACGACGAGGGTTCGTACCCGGTCTTTTGACAAAGTATCGTTTAAAATAACGAACGCTCTCGTTTTCTTTTTCATTTTTTTATCTCTCTCTCTCTCTCTCTCTCTCTCTCTCTCTTTTCCCTGGTGTCCCTCGAGTCTTTCAAAACGGAAAACAGCAAAGAAGATCCGATTCTCTCTATATTGGGTAACACACCGCTCTTTTTCCTCCATCTTTTTCGCCTATCTTTCCCTTAACCATCGCATTCTTTCCACCATGAGAGGAGAGTAACTCACTCAAGCTCCCTCCGCGTAGCGGGCGTCATAAGTCAACCCCCTGGGTAAAGGGTGGTCTAATGGCCCCGGAGGAGCTTTCCTCAGGAGCCACGACGGCGGTGGAAAGGATGCCGTCGGTGGAAAGGGAGGAGAAGACGCGCCGCTCGCTATGGGCGAACACGAAGGAGAAAAGGGATGAATGGCGGGGTTAAAAGACCGACCGAGGAGAGGAGTGTGCATCGGAAATTTCAGCAGTGTTGAGCCGAGTTGTTCGTTCTACCCCGGAGCTTGTTTCGAGCTTCGTACCTCGCAACTGTGCAAAATTTTGCAAATGTCAACACGAAACACGTCCCATGTGTTTCTGCGAGAATCACGTCGAGCCATTTACGATACGAATCTCGATGACGAGTCGCATGGGGAAAACCCAGTTTAACAACATGCTGATCATTGGCACAACACGTCGAACTATGTTGTAACGCTGTTAATCAGTGCTAGGATATTAAAGGTAATCAACTGTAACACGGAGAAGTTTGCAAGCGATTGTAGAATGAGATGAGTGTCATATTCGTGATCCAAACCCTTGCAATTCTTGCAAACACACACACGGATAGAAAGAGCAAATTCTTATTTATCGACACTGTGAAAAAAAATATTAATAACGTGGAGAAAGTCAACATACAAACAGATGCAGAGGCGACGAACAAGAGAGCAAAAAAGCGCTATAAAAATATTGCACGCTCGTTTCATATTATTTATATGTACATCCACTTTGGTTTTTTTCACTATTAACTCATTCAAACCAAATAAATTAGAGATAATTTTGTCGTAAAGATCGTAGTTTTCACATCAAAAGCAAAAGTAAATATTTCTGTCGTATTGTTTTCTCGATGAATTGCAAGATTCGCGTTAATTCAACATAGCTGACATTACTTTTGACACGGTGATTACAATCGCCACCAATATAATTACGCATGTTATAGCATGTTAAGAAAACATTGGATAGAGGATTAAAGATGAAGTGCATGTAATAAGAATATATCGCTCATTAAGCGAACTTTTTTATACATATTAATCAATGACATAATCATCAAGTTTTAAAAGACTAGCTGCAGAGAAACTCGAAAGATCTTTTATCTCGTAATTATGATTAGATTATGATTTAAAAAAATCACTTTTTAAGTTCCTATTTTCTTCAAAACTTGTAGAAGATAAAAGACTATAGACTTATAAAAGTTCTTATTTCTTCCCCTTTTTTTTCTTTTCTTACATATTCATAAAAGAGAGATAATTTACATAATAATTTATTTATACAGGTACTTATATATCATTATTTATTCTCATCTTATTGTTGTGATTTTAAGTAAAGATGATCTTAAAGAAACAAAAAAAAAAAATTCAAAACGTTGATTAGAATTTATTAAGCTTTTTCTTCTTTCATATTTTTTATTTCGAAGACGATCTAGCAGACCATACTCATCACGACGCGGTGTCTTTAGTTAGAGCACACTAGTTAGCCACACTATTGTATTACGTCGCTTGTTCCATAGTTCAGTGTTCGCTCGGGGAAGCTTTAAACGGGGGAGCATTTTACGAGTGTTGACGAAGCGCTAAGCGACGCCTCCGCTTTTACCTCGTCTACGTCGCGCACCACCGCCTTGTTCGCGGCTTTACGAGCGGAGGACTGCAAAATATAATTTAACGATTCGCCATGTTAAGTTTTGCCCGCGTCGTTGCGCTCCTGCGACGCGATGTTGCGCGAACGACCGAGAGAAAGAGAGATTTCCTCAAAGGCCGCGCGCCAAGCCAAGCCACCGAGACGCCGCTGAGGGTTAAATGAAACGTTAAACTACTTTAACTTATATATGCGCGCGTATCTAATTAAATTTGCCCTTATGTAATCGCGTGTTTTCCGAGAGAATAAGCGCGACTTATCGACAGGAGACGCTTATTGCGTGTGCTACTTGCGTGTCACCCCACCGATGCTGTTCGTATAAATCACCTCTTTTTGGAGAGAGATTTTTTATTTCTCTCATCAAAACGTGATTCAACATTACTATACCGTATACTATGCTGTTGATTGATGTAATAAACTGATATTGATTGTTCTTTTAATTGCGCTACATATTTTTCAATATAAAACTAAAAAATTTGAAAAAATGTATCTAAAGTTTATTTGGCAACCGAAAAAGGCACACGGTTATAATCTTTATAATTTCTTATAATAAAGCTAAAATGTAATATAACCGGAGTTAATTATTGAGAAAAAAAGGTTTTTATGACGATAAAATTATGTATAATTTGCCATTGCATTCTGCGGAAGTTTGGTTGCGTTCATACAGTTCCATGTACCGATGGTGGAGGTGTTAATACGCGAAGTGCGAAGATCTCGCGGAATTTAATCGTGCGCGGTGAAAATGCAAGAGAATAGTTTCGTAGTCTCAAGCGCTATTCTATAACAAGCAAGGACGCTTTGATATCGTTAATGTACATCGCGGATGTAGCTATTCCCGTAAATTAACGCAAACAATGGTATATGCCGGCGAGTATCTGGAGCGTGCGCGCGCGTACAGCAAACCCCAAGCAGAGCGCGCAGTGAGTTAAAATTTTAACACTGGCTTAATTCTCGCCGACAACGCGGGGCGAAACGCCTGGCAAATTTAATCTGCGAGATTTGAATAATACGTATGCACGCGCGCAATTTTCGTATAATTCTATATTTAATTGTTGCGAGAAAACGGATGAACCTAGCGAGAAAAACGCCTATCATTTTCATCCTTCCCTTCCATTATTTCTATAAAACGCTTGCCATCTTCTATAATTCTTTTTTGCTGAATATATAACCTTCTCTAACAGACATTCGTCACATTCGCAAACTGCTCAAAATTAAAAAGTATGTCGAGAGGTACATGAAAAAAATTCTGACAGTTCGTTATGTGTTATGTATATAAAATTATTCAAATCTATTATTGATTTATTCGATTGTTATGGTTAAATAAAAATTCTTACATAATGATAATTAGTAGACATATGAGTGATTGGACATGTATCACAGTTGAAGAGTAAATAAATATTTTTATATAATAAAAAGTTTTTAATTTTGTGTTTAAAAATATCAATGAAAAAAGTATGATATTGAATAATATTAAATTTCGACAATTCGAAAATAAAAATATTTAGATAAATTTTTTAATAAATATTTTCATACATATGTATATGTTTTATAAGTGTTCAGGCATCACGGTACAAAATGTTCAATGCGTAAAACGTAATTGTTTGTAATATTTGTTTTTAAAATAATAAAATTTTGAAAATAGATTGCGTGTATATGGAGAAGTTTGTATTTTATTTTGGGAAAAACATGATGTATCGAGTGCACAGACGGATAGCGTATGTTATTTTTGCCGTCGTGCTGTTATTTGGTGACGTTCACTTCTTGTTTCGTGATAAAACATGGCGGAACGATGAAAAACGCTGTCAAGAATGCATCATCAGGGATCCCTGAAAACGTACGGGCAATCTATCGCATAGCGTCCCGCAATGCGTTAACGGTATCGGGGCGATAGATACGACGACGACACGTGCGCGCGTGATTTTCGAGCGAGCTCTCGGTTAACGAGTTCGAAGACAGGTAAGATTTACGAGAAAAATGCTTGTCAGCGCGGGTACGATGAAATTTATGAAAACTCTCGTTTTTCGTTCCGGCCAGCTCCGTCAGTCCCCTTCGCGCCCAGTCGGCTCTCGCCACGTCTTTTCTTTCCGGCATGCTTCTTCCTCCTTATTTCTCGTCCATCCATTTTCCTCGCGCGAAACTTGGCGCGCTGCTGTATGCAGAAAGTACATCGACTTGTGATGTACTTTTTGCGATACATTAAGCCGTATATTTTATGAGACGTGCGTATAACGGCAGTGGCGGCGGTGGCGGCGGCGGCGGCGGTGGTAACATGCTCTGCGAATACGCGCTATCGACTGAGGGGTGGCAAAGGGGGAGAGGGAGGACGCGTGTGGGGTACAAAGGGGCGTTGCGAAGACACGCGAATAACGTTCAGGGGGCGCGAGCGAGTGACTGATGTGACTCCGGGGGTCACCCCTCACGCAGACTGAGGTTATCAACCCCTTTCCGTTAAATTACGCTTAACTCGATCTTATGGCCGACAATGGCACCGTTATTTCCACTCGATAAAAAGATGCACAATGACAAATAGCATAGCTCCCACATTGACAAATTTAATTTACGGATGCTGGGGATCTCTCTCTGTTGAAAACATACGAGGACAAAGTTCGAGGTACTATTTTAAATGGTAACCATTTTAAATAATTTATTTGTTATTTACACATTAATATACAAGATGTATATTTAAAAAATTATTTTCTCTTTTTTCTGATTTTTTTCTCTTTAATTAGTCTTAATAATTTTTGCTACATCGAATATTACTAATATAAATAGTATAAATTGTAATAGTATAACTTTAAATAAATATCGGAAACTTGGATATAAATTTACTGTTACTACTATGTTAGCATTATTACGAACGGTAGATGTGTTCGAATAGTAACCGCGATAATAGGCAAACCTTCAGGAAGGGGGGAAAAGAGAAGAGGTAGCAAAAACACTAAAAGTACACGCCATTATTCCTCCCATCTAATTACAATAATAATAGCCGCGTAACGGCCCGTCCCTCTCGCTGCCGAACGAATTTACATAAACGCTCGACATACTTCATTATCGCGGCTATCGATCGTGAAAACGAGCGTTGGTCGGAGTCGGAGGACCCTCATTCCCGATCATCCCGCCCGATTATTCGCTTTTCAAATCGACGAATTTCACGAATTTGCGGACCAACACGCGTATTGCGTGGGATCGAGTTTCTCGATCGGATACCCGTCTCGCCCAACGAACGGAATTTCTTCCTCCGTGACGTTTCTTCACGGCAATTTCTAGCAAGATTGCCACGCCGCGCACACACGTTGGTATCGACGCCTCGTTCCTACACGCATACGACCTCGATGCATACGGATGCGCCGGGTAGAGTATGCAAACGTATCCATAATACATAACGCGCACACGCACACGACGATGCACGTGCAAGCCTCCGTATACGCGTATGTGTACCGCGTTGCATACACATAGCGGTGGCTTTCGTTGCATCTAATGTACACTTTTCACGTCGCGGCAAACTGCGGCGAGCACCGTAAAGATAGTCTGGGGAAGTGCATCGCCGGTATTACGTGACGTGCCGCTCGATAATGATACCGCCGCCGTGCGATAAAAACAAAGTGAGCGTTATACATACATGCATTCGTACGTACGTACGTATGTATGGACGTGGCGCGAAGGTGCAGCTCATGTAAGCGGCGAAGGTAATGATAATGGGATGCATCGCGCTTTAACGAAACTCCGTATAACGCTCGTTGGAAATTATTCGTTCTCGCCCTCCCTTATCGTGCCGTCGACTTCCTCGGGGAATATTATTAATATATTTCGCAAGGAGTTTCCGCTCACAGCGATGCGCCTTATATAGTTTCGTCGAGAATATTTTTCCTCTTAATTAAACTTATTGTTAGACATTAAGAAAAACATGCGAAAGAAAGAAAGAAAGAAATTGCGTTATAATAAGGATTTTTTTGGAATATACAATTTATTTATATTGAATTTATCGTAATCACACACAAGACATCTTGTGGAGTTAAGCCAGACTTAATGGCAGAATGTAATTACTGTGCAGGAGAAGGGTTATGTAAATCCTCACATTTTACGTATGTAAATTATGAATTTTGAAAGTAGTACATTCATGTTTGAAAAATATCAGTAGTCGCATTTATCTGTAATCAGACACGAACTGTGCTACTACAATTTCTGGATTAACAAATAATTGGATGAATTGTAACCAAGATTTCTTATCGAGACTCTAATGGACATTCATAGTAGATGTTGTCATGAGGTTATGCTTATAAAAAGATCCTTAACATTTTGTTTAAACTAGCGAGATCGTAGATTAATGTACATGTACGGATCTTTAGAGTAGCACGCGCACATGTGTCAAACGGGACAGTCACAACGACGTGTGGTCAGACACGCGACATATTTTCAACCACCATGTTCCTTTTGAATTTTAAATAACAAAGAAACGTAACATCGATAATATTTAAATGAACCTTCTCATTCTGTATGTTTGATTATTGATCACACTATCATAGTCACATATCATGCGAGATTCAAGATTCAAGAAGTTATAAACTCGTGTTTTTGGCAAATAGTGCGTTTCGCTGAAACTTTGACGGATCGATGTCGTCAAGATGAAAAGACGATCTGCTATTTAAATAACGAATTGCTATTTAAACCGGATCGTTAAGCGCGCCGCTCGAAATAGCGCGAATACACTTTAAAAGGCGCTTATGAGGCGAGTATGATCGGGCTCAAAGTGTGCTTCGGTGAGTACGTGTGAAAGAGGGGGACGAAGGGGCCAGGTGCGCTCTCGGCAAACGAGATGGATGTGCTGGATGTTCGCGTATCGCGTGACCACTCGATCAACGCCGCCGCGAGTTGACAGTGACTTACGCACCCGGGCACTCAACGAGATATGACATGCGCCAGCGGTCGCGCGCCGTCGACGGGGCGCCCCATTGTTACCTACCTGTGTACCCGCCAAACACTCTTAATCTTTCTATCTTTCATAGCCTTTGTCATCGTTCGATCGCTCACTGTACCTACCATATATTTTTCCCCTCGTCCTTGCACGTTCCTTTTCTCCCTTATCGGCCTACTTTCTCGTCTCGCGAATAAAGTGTGACGTTCGTCGCTCGCCGCGATAACGTCGCGTTTATTTCGTCGCATCGTATCTGTATCGTATCCTTTTACATCCTTTTACAAAGCTACATAAACTAGTTCGAGCTTTCGAGCACACGCGTTGCACGATCTCTCAAGAAAACGAACGATAATATAATGCTCTGGTCGTATTTTGATTGACAGGTGCTCGTTACTTACCGGAATCCAGAACCGTGTATCGTGGATTTGACGTGTCGATAGGTAGCATGTCTCGCACCCAGGAGATGATGGGCGTCGGGGATCCGACCGCCGTGCAAAGAAGAACCGCGTTGTGGCCCATCTCAACTACCTTTGTCGTCGGTGCTTGAGTGATCATCGGAAAACCCATCGGTAGATTCTCCGCTGTAATCACAAAGGAAAAGAGGTATCTTTAGTTATTAGACGTTTTAATGGTGTTTAAAACTCTATAGAAGAATAACCGATGCATTATGCAGCACGGAAGAGGTGCTGATAATATTATATAGGTAGAAAGAGAAGGAGCTTATCTTTTAAGCAAATTCTCCTCTAAGAGGAGCGAATGTATAATGGTTGTAATAAGACAACGAACCGTAATTTTCAGCTTATAATAAATGCAGTATCAAGTAAGAAAATGATTTGGTTATCTCGCTTCTTAATATGTATAATACGTAATAGTAATTTTGAAAATGTCATATTACTGTTATAAGCTATCTTGTTCGCAAAATTACGTTAATTAATTTTTCATTGAAAGCGAGATTTTAAATATCTCATCAATAAGATGGATTTACCTGAATAACATGATATACCTGCGTTTTCGCGTTTGCGCACGAGTATAATCAATCAAAAGACATTATTTTTGACTGCTTCATTTCTTATCTATAAAAGAGGTATGTATTTCTTTAAATATCGAAATAATCAATGATCATGATTTATATAACAGATCAAGTTTATATATACATATATACGATTAGTTAAATATCGTATTTTGTCCGAAAATATTACACTTGTAGAAAATGTCAAAATATTTGACGTGTACACGTCTTTTACATTGATGCGAAACAAACTTTTGCGGCTCGTCAATTATACATTGGACGTGCCGTTGGGTAAAACCAGGATAGCTCTCCGTGGATCGTAGACATTGGGCATTCAGCGACCGGTCTCGGGGGATCGAAAGTTAGGAAAAGCCACTGGACCGCCCCGTTCCCATTTCCCACCCTGGGAAAACAGATCTTTCGTCTCTCGGAAGGTAGTCCGCTGATATGGATAGATGCGCGGGAACGCTGATGCGATCAGCGGAATGAAATCGTGAAATTCAATATACCGTGGAAGTCTTTTCAAAAGATTTACTAAAAGGGTCATACACGAATCGCGTTTGCGCACGATATTTTCGCTTCATATTTTTACGGTTTTGAATGTTGTATAATTGAAAATGTGTTTTGCAAAAGGTTTTTAATTTCATTTTTATATAAAGGTATTTAATATCATTAATTCATCATGTTTTGAATATGTTTATTTCTGCTTTTTTAACTTGAGCGTCTAAAAAAAAAAAATCATATCAAAATAATTAAAATGGGTAGTCTATCAAAACTTTTTAATCGTAGCAGAAAACAATATTTTATTTTGAGAAAGAGAGACTGATATATTCTCTCTTTCTCTTAATACAAAATGTAACATTTTCAATAACATGGACCTTAACAAATCATGTAAAATATCCTCACATCTAATCGATATCCAATTAAAAGATATATTTAATAAAGACTGAAGTGCATCAAAGGAAGTCGTGCGCGAATCGTGTGTAAAGTTCAGCCTTGGGGCGAGCAAGAAGATTAATTCGACCTGTTTCGAGGTACACGTGATTCGACCCACATCGCTCCCGTTCTTCATGTAATTACGACGGCGCTACATTAATCCTTGGGGTGAACTCGTAGTTAAATCTAAGTTGAGGACGCGGCATACGAACTTCCAAACAACTCCCGCGATTGTCCTGCTTCCGTTTCGACGGCACTCATACGACAAAGATAAAGACAATCTTCTCGAGTTGATTTAATAGCAGCCTCCCGACGCCCGGTTGTTCATTCGAAGCAGTCGCGTGTGTGATTATTCATGGAGTTTATTTTGCGTAAATGTAAAATCAAGTATTCAATGAAAAAGATATACAATACATTGTGGAGAATTAATTACATTTTGTAGCACACACATTTTATTTAAAATTTTATATTTCTTAAATTATTTATCTTTGTTTTGGTCATGTCTTGATCATCTAAATTTTTATTTCACGTTCAAAATATTATAGTTTCTATAAATCGCAGGATATTACTTGGGATATTCTCATTAATAAATTAGAAATTATAGTTCAAATTGCACATTTTGTGGAAGCGTTTCTATTTTCCAATTGGACATTCGATTTACAATTTAACCCGGCGTTAGGCGCAATATTTTTCCTTCATTTTTCTTTGGTTCTTAAAACAACTTTGTCTTAACATTATGTTAATATATCAGGCATTAAAATATGTCAAAAACAGTAAAGTACAAATTCGTAAATATTACAATAGATAAAAAAATCGTAGTGTGTAGTAATATGGCTTAAAATAATATCTATTTGTATCTATTAGATATTGCGCCTAACGAAGGGTTAAGAAAAGGGCACTTTTGTAATTTTTACAAGTTCTCGCTGCGTCTGAGGTTAAAGTTACTGGAAAGCGAACTTGAGACTTATTACAAGGCCCACAAACTGGGTGAAAGTTTGCAGTAAGGGCGCGATCAAACTGCAATTACCACCAACGCCTCGGGGCGGCTCTTAGAAAGTCCATCTTTCACAGTCTCGTCAATTACAAGAGCAATCGGAACTCGCGGGTGAAGTTAGTGCGGTTAGTAGTACTTTCGCGTATTCTGATCTACTCGCCTTCATTCACAAATACATTTTAAACCAATGAACTTGTTGGATATAGATGGACTAGTCAAGCTTACTAAAGATATATTCAAAAGTTGGCACATATTTATACCTCCCCATTTGCCTTTCTTTTTTTCTCTCTATAACTTTGAAATATCTTCTTTAAACCACTAATACTATTCGAACAATTAGTATTCCGACTGATTGCAGATAAAGGAAAAATTATTGGATTTCTCTTATCCACTTCACCATTACCCTTCCATTTATCCTTTTAACTCTCCTTATCAGAGTTTCGTCCAATAATTATTCGATAAAAACAGTGCGAATTGATATCTTACTCTTTTGTGGTTAATTCTTGATTTTCAAATTAATGGCATTGTCAATGTTTAATGTATTAAGTTAATTTTCGCAAACTATATTTATTTACAATTAGAAAAATAATATATGTATACAGGGTCGCGCCAAACATTACAACCAGACTTTGTGTTTTATTTTAATAATTTAACAATTTATTTTAATTTAAATAAAAAATCACATGATTTGGTTTGACAATTTTAATTATCTTAAAAAAAATCAATGTTAATGACACTGTCATAAATCAATTGTATTTTTAGCATGAACAGAAAAGGAAATTTATCTATAAATGTTTATTCACTAGTATTTCTTTTGACAGCATGCAACAAGACTTTAAACTATTATCTTCTTGACGTAAGTCACAATATCAACATATGTTTAAAAAAATATCCGAAATAATAGAAGATGCGCCAGCCAATCGGAAGAAATCGCCAGGTTCTTATATATATTGCGGAGAAATAAAACCATCGCAAATAGCAGTTGCTATTGTAGTCAGCTATATATTAAGAAACTTTAAGAACTATTATACAAGTTGTGTCCTTTTTCTCGGTGGAGTCTGTCAAACTTAACACGGGATTCGCGTGCTATTATCGCTAGAAAGACCGAAGAGAACGGCGACCCCGATACTCGACAACCCCGGGACTTTCTCGGGTTTTTCCTCTCCCCCCCCCCCCCCCTCTCATTGTCTTCTTCCGCGGTGTCGTTTCTTTGTCCTCGTTATCGTCCGAGTTATCCGGCGCGCGGCTGCGCCAATTATATCGGCGGCCGAGAGAGCGTTTCGCGGTCGACAATAGAAATCGCCTGCAGACTTTCCGCATGGTCCCCGCAATCATTTCCACCTTCTCCACCTTCTGCATTTCTGCTATATCCTCTTTCCGCGCGCTTTTCCACCGGCGACGACAAACAATACAAACGCCCGACGTCGACCGCGTCGCGACGACAAACGACAACAAAGTCGTCGGCAAAGCTATTGTCCGCCTGGCGAACCGGCCACCGCGACTTCCTCGTGTCCGAGGTCGCGCGACGACTATTGTACGACCGGAGAACGATAGCGAAGACAACAAAGATGACGAAGATGACGAAGATGCCGTTTTTCTCCTTGGAAGACATCGTGATTTTGTAGGAATTTGTCTTCCTTTCGTACCGTCGCTCGTTTTACCTACGACATTCTTTCATTTCTCTCTTTTATTTGCGATTTCTCAGCCTCTCTACCACTTGACTATGTATGTAAAT
This sequence comes from Anoplolepis gracilipes, assembly GCF_047496725.1. Classification (NCBI taxonomy): domain Eukaryota; kingdom Metazoa; phylum Arthropoda; class Insecta; order Hymenoptera; family Formicidae; genus Anoplolepis; species Anoplolepis gracilipes. Next base: position 4,711,921 of record NC_132974.1, read on the forward strand.
GCGTGCGCGTAAAAGTGCGAATATGATGGACCGACTGCGTGTGGACGAGTTATCGTCGGGGATGAACGTCTTTCTTTTTACCATTTTCTTTTACGATGTTCTGCGTTCTATTTTTCTCATTCTCTCTTTCTCCCTCCCTCTCTCTCTCTCTCTCTCTCTCTCTCTCTCTTTGGTTCTTTTCTTCTTTTCGCCAATGTATTCAACATATTTCATTCGATGCACATCGAGTTTTTTTTATTCAAGTTACATTTGGATTTATATCTGCCGCAATGCGATCGTAAGACCTCGGCATTTTTCTCGTGAGAAAGAATTTTTCTTTCTAGAAATTTTCACCTTGACATAAGACAAAATTAAGTCATAGCCCCTATTTTCTTAACTTGATTAATTTTGCAAAAAAGCGAGGAAAATATATTGAGAACTCTATATATATGTTTGCTCCTTCCGATCAATCACAGATGTGCTTTCTTATACATTGAACTGAAGAATAATTAACCTTTATTCCGTAATGGTGGATTATTTTTGTCTGTGATTTTTCTAACAATGTCAATTTCTCGAAAACAAATAATCATAAAATAATATACTTAAGTAAATTATTTTTCAAATTTATGATTTTAGTCTTTATTTAGAATGTTCAAAGAAGGTATGTACATTTTTTCAGATTTTTAAAAACACTTTTACATATTAATAAACTTACCGAAAATACGCTGACCCACCTGTACATTTAGAAGGTGTCAAAAATAACAATACGGAGTAAGAGTTAAAATTGATATCTTGTCTATTACGCCTTATTGCGTTTCTAACTAATTTTGTATCCTTTTGATGTATATAAATATGATATATATGGTTTTGGTATTTATAATTTGGTATATACTATAAAATCAGTTAGAAACACAATAGTCGTCATATAAAATATCAATCCAAATTATTTTGCACAGTTCAATACATATGTGATCAATCTGATATGTATATACATACACGTGTATGTGTGTATGTGTGTGTTTATACATTTGTCGTTTAATTGTTTTCATATTTTTATGTTTGATTATTGAGTCTGATGATGATGATGATAATAATTTGAAGTGATTTCATGAACGTGATGTAGGATTACGTCAAGTTGACGTTATCGTAACAAACACAGGCACAATTTTTCGATAATTAAAATATTAACATTCCAGTAATAAAAAATACTAATTATTAATATCACGTCGTACCATAATATTGATTACTTTATCCTCTTTCATCTTTTGTATTTTCGGACGAAGTAGTAAGTCGACGTTCGAGTGAAACACAATGAAGTCAACGTGGAATGATCGATTTCAAACGGCACACCATTTTATTTCCGTCCCTTTAGATTCACCGCGCGCCCATTCGAAGAAGATCCTTTTATCGTTATTTTCAACTTTATGTCTCTCCTGTGTCGCCATCGTAAGATTTCAGAATGCGCTCCCGAAAAGGGAAAGAGAGATGCTACATTTTTTTCCTTTCGAGGATTTGTCCGCATAGGGATGGCCTGTGCGGTGGAAGAAGTTCTGACCGATCTCTTGGCACCCTCGTTTTACGAGGAGACGCTTACGTACGGACGATAAAGAAATTGTTTTCCGAGAGGGTCGAAGTGTGAAAGGCCTCAACAGTGCCGTTTTAGTGGAAACGAATGATGCAACAAGCGCTTCTTCAGGATTTTGTTGACTTTTCCCGCCCCGACAATTCCACGAGCAATGTTGGCCTTACAACGAGCGAGGCGTTTCGTAACGTGTATATTTCCGCAAAATTTACGCGCTACCGAGCCGCAATTGCATTTGCTATCGGTGGCAAATATTTGCCCTACCTCAGCCGGCGGCGAAAACGAATATAATAGGAATAAATCGTAATTTTAACAGCGCTGTTTCGTATATTTGATTGAGCAACAGGTGATCAATTCATGTGGCCTCAAAACGCTCTCTTTCACGTTATCATTTGGTTAATATATATATATAAGTGATAACCGAGATTAAAGCAAACGAGAACCGATCTATTCGAAAAGAAGGCGAGCGAAGAGAAGAAAATGAATTTCCTGGTGTCGTTACGACGAAATCGCTATAGGATAACCAGATGTACGACAGTCTAAAATCGGCGATTTCTCACAGGATCTAGAGAATCCACGAATCGTGGAGGTCCACGAGAGTGACACGCACTGATCTCTAAAAATTGACGGCTTACGCGGGAATTGCGCCCATGAACGAGGGTGCGTGCCGAATCATTGTACGTCGAACATAAATTCCTCTCGAGTCTAAACGTGCGATGTTATACAAAGGTAAGAGCGCGCGACGTGTAACAAAAAAAAGACTTTAAAGATTTTAGGAATCAAACCACCGGACGCATAAATATAAAAGAGGAGAAATAATAAATTTCTGTTTGCCGTTTTCTTTTCGGTACGAGATAGCGTATTGTGATATCCGATGTAATACAAAAACGTGACTGGCGCCGAATAATCAGTATATTGCGAGGGAAAAAGCAGCTCAGGGGTAGATACGTGCCCGAGAAAATCGATAGCAGAATCGTTCCCGTCTCGTACCGTCCTTTCCGATGGTTGAATCGAATCGTCTTCGACTTTCGTAATCGCAGTCGCAAATACTCGTCGCAAGGTATCTCGCGAGACGAGAGACGCACGTGCAGCATCTGGAGACGTCATCTCCAAGAACGTGCAACTCAGACTTTGCGACGGACGGAGGCCGTTACGTCGCGATCCTCGAGTAACGTTCCAGTCGATTCGGAACGATCGAAAGCCGGATTGCTCTCGAGGGAATTTACCTCGAATATTACAAAAAGCGAAGAAAGTAATCTAGACAATATTACATTTTATCAATTTCATTTTATCATTTTTTGTAAAAACATATATGAAGATAATGCATCTTATTTGTATTTATAATTTTAAGTACATTGTTACAACAACAAGACGTATATATCATACTTTTGAAGTTTTCCTGTTCTTAGGATTACTTGTTATATGCAGATTTCTTATCTCGATGTTTCCGAAATGACGTTTTGACGAGGACTTCTCTTCGTCTCGCTGGAAAGCGAGACAAGAAACTGCGAGAGTGCAATCGGACTCCGACAGTTCTGGTATTCAGCTACGAAATATTCCGCCAATTCACTCGCAACTTTCGCCGTGGTCGACTTTCTTCTCGCGATCTTTGTATGTTGACTGGTTGTAAAGTTTCCATCTCCAAGGAGATACGAGAAAGTAACTCGACGCTCTTCGATATGTCTCAAGACACTTGAAAAGTTGCAGGATGAAAGAGTGACAGAGTGATGGGGTTCGATGGGGTTGTATGGGTTAGGAAGAGAACTTGTCACGAAGATTTGCGTGCAAGATGTCGAATGGTGGAATTTTCATCCGCCATTCGCTGGCTTTCTCGAGTGATTCAATTTTGACAGTTTATAGGTATGGAAAGGATCTCGTTGCGGTCTATAGGAGATATTTTCCGCGTATCGCAAATAGCCGCAGGTTGATGTTATGGCAATTACGTGAAATATGAATAGAGAAGAGATGGGGATATTCCAATTGTATAACATTTTGTTACAGCATTGGAACAATACTTGTACGAGCATTTTGCTTTTATTTTTTTTTTTTACCCAGTGTATAGAAGAATTTGATATCACAATGATAAATATTGTGGAAGTCTTAATATTTAATATTAAATATTTAATATAAAATATTTAATATTAAAGTTTAATATTTAATATTAATATTAAAAATAATAGATAAATAAATAACGTAACAATAAGATTAATATGATTGATATTATATATTGGATAAACTGAAACTTTAGAATTTACAGATTACGTGGTCAATCTGAAATTAACTTTTTTCTCGTTGGTCGGAAAACACGTTAGTCGATTAACAGTTTTTAAATTATATATAATTTAAAGAAATTGATTTTTACGTGAATTAAAAGACGTGTGCAAGACAAATAAATATAAATTTATAAATAGACTAGAGTACAAATAGATAATAAATTATTTTATTCTTTATTTAAAAAAAACTTTAATATATTTTTAGTAAATTGGAAACTTGCGACTAATATGCAGAATTTTTTAAAAATTTTCGCCAAAATATCGATTCCAAAACTTTAAAAATTCTCATAGATAAAAGCTTTGTTTGAGAAAAAAAGAAATTTATAATAGATATAAAAGTTATTAAATAATAGAAAAATAATATATTAATAAATAAATAAATAAGCTTTTTATAGAAATAATCTAATGGTAGCATATATTCGTAGATTGTAGTAAGACGCAGTTTATTCCCGTAATTGTTGAACGTTTAACGCATATCCAATTCGCCAAGTCATCAAATGCTATTAACTTTCACGATTTCGTAATTGCGCCCACATTTCTCGATGCCTCGTAATGCTAAATTATGTTGGCGCCAGGTCGTAGCACGAATAACGGATGACTCAGCGGATTTTCCATCGCGAATGCAGTCAGTACGTATGCATCCGTAATGATTGCGTCTAAAATAAAATTCATATCCGGCTGTGGAGGGGAAAAGGAATTAATCGCTGTCGGTTCCAAGTGAGAGGGCCGGCCAATAAGGGATGTGCCAATAAACTACGTAGGATAAAATCCGCCGTAAAAGTCTTATGCAAACGCGCCTTCATAATTCAAGCATATATGGCGATGCAGATGTACTATCTGTATATGGAGGTTGGTTTATATATGTGGTGTTCTAGAAATCATACTTTATGTTTTTTTGACTGACAACAATTTGACTGACTTGCGGTTATTTTCGCAATATTTGCTAATTCTCGATCATAAATATTTTAGCAATTATTAGGTGTCTCAAATTAAATTTTTTTTTTTTAAATAAGTACTAATAAAAAATTTATTAAAAAGCAGAGTTGTATATTTGTCGAAATTCTTTGCGTTGTTTGTAATGTAATGTAATTTTTGGAGCGTGCTAATATTTTTAGGAAAAAATTGATTTTCAAATAATGAAAAAAATCATCGATAAAAGGAATTTTCTGCGGTGAACTTTCAGGACGCCTTGTATATATCCTCATATATCGGCTTCACGTCATTTCAAGAGAAATCGATCTATGCGAAATTGCCCTGAGTCGCAGAAAAAGAGCTCCTCGAGTTCGGAGGGTCGGTGCAAAACGTTCCAAAACGAAGCGAAGGAAACGTCGTGAAATCGACGAAATAATGAAATTTGGAAATAGTGACCGACATGATTAAAAGAAAACGTTTACTTGCTGATGGAAATTTGTTTTTATACAAAAAAATCATTAATATAATTTACATCTCTATAGAGGACATTACGAAAAGTAAAGATACAAGTAAAGATATGAATTTTCCATTTTCTATCGTCGTCAATATCAACAATTATCCGTAGTAGACATTCACTTTCGGATTACCTTTCCAGAGAAAGTTTCTATTCTTCATTTTGAAGTATCTTTGTTTGACTTTGTAAAGAAAGAGCGAGAGTCGGTGGAGCAAAAAGCAGGAAACTCGGGGGATTAAGACCCATACAAGCGCCTCTCGATGGCAACGTTATGTAGAAAGCATCAAATGTACGTCGCATTTAACGAGATTCCACGAATGACGTCTCCTTCCTTTTTTTCTTGATGCGTTCATTTTTCTCGAGCACGGTTAGAGGAAATTCAAGTTCCTTCACGCCCGCGCGCGTAGTGTAATCGTTTTGCCAACAAGTACGTCGAGCGTCACGCTAGTTAACTTCATTAAACGAATAACCCAACCGGCGCCGGCTACATTACTGGAATATAAAAGCTTGTCTCCTGAAATTGCACTAATGTCCCGATGCTGGCGGCAGGTGGCGTAAAAGGATACAGAGGATGAACGGGGAAGAAGGGGTAAGTTCGTAATATCCGAGCCACCCTCTCAACGAGTCGGCCCGCCTTAACAGGACCTAGCATCGAGTAGGTTGGTTTCGAGCAGCGGCTCTTAAGGGATTAAGCTTTAAAGCCAAACTCACCTTGAACGGCGGAGTGAGAGGAATTTGGAGAAGCACCGAAGAAAGTCCTTCTAAATCGTCGTTTGATCTCGTGATTAATACCATCGGCTTTGCAACTTTGCGAGATGGATGAAGCGAAATCTGAGAATATCGAGAGATGATTGGAAAAATGAACGAGATCGTTCTATCATGTAAAGAAGAAGGACGAAAACGGACAAAGACGGACGAAAATAAATTTGATCGCAAGTACGAAGTTTATATGATTATTGCCGAGAGAGCAAACGTCTCTGATTCGTATTCTTTATAATTACGTTGTATGACGACTATTTTATATTTATCTCTATACTGTCGTATTATATTTTGAGATATCGCAAGCGTTATATAATCTCTTTAATTTGACAGTCAAAATAGATTTTAGACAGATTTTTCAAGATAGATTTCCTTGTGATAGATTTTAAGAAATAAGTTTTGTAACTTTTTTTGCAATTTTGCGAAAAATATTATAAATTTAAAATCTTTGAACAAACAGCTTTTCATTTCAATACAAAGATAACAAAATATGTACATATACTCTGAATACTTGTATTTATCTGACAGAAAATAGAAATGGTATTTTAGGATTAAATAAACAATACTTCCGTATAATGTCTGCTCGTCGATTAATTAAGAGATTTACCGTCAGTATTTTATAGAACTATAATCATAGATACTACTACGATCTTCTGATGGAATTATGAGATCCGACTGAGGGTCACAAGAGAGGATTATGAGGGATGCAAGTCCTTTTCAAAGGAATAATTACTGTTTACGCCATCTTGGATTACAGCGATTATGTCTCGCGACATGAAATGGACTCTTAGGGATAAGCCCGCGTCACAAGTGTTCCCCTTCTTTTTTCAGGGTAAGCTTAATGAGCAACCAACGTATATCCCAAATATTTCATTTTAATCCCACTCAACTTTCCGAGGGTGAACATGCCCTTCATCCTTCAGTATTTTAAACAATAAATTGCATGAAACGCTACGTTTACTTTCACATTTAATATGCATATCTAATATCATTAACGGGGTAAGAATCTTTGTTATTTTAAAAAGACATCCAAGTTTCAACGATTTTACCACTATTATTTTACTACTAGAATAAAAATACTAAAAAAAAGAAAGATTTTTTTAAACATTTTCTGTGCAATCATCTTGTTTGCTTAATTTTTTTATTTATTTTAGAATATCTATTTTCTTTGCTGTTCCCTTGAAAATGGAATAGACTATACTATGTGTGTTCTATAATTCTCCACTAAATATATAGTAGAAATAAAATCACGTTCTACATTGTTTCGTCTATCCACGAGTCCTTATGTAAGTAAATCTTTATTTTACTTCTGTTTTCTTTGATTATAGAACAGAAGTAATCGTACTTAAGCTTATTAAAAAAAAAAGTTCTAGAAGAAAGTGTATTTTGACTATAAAAATAATTGACAAAAAATAAAGCTGAATGACGTCTCTCATTTAATTGCGGACAGTTATTACGACTCATTTAAAACTGCTGCATCGAATTTTGCGTATTAAATCGTTTGTCATAACTATTCGAAAGGTAGCAAAAGCTGTCACAATAATACGATTTCGATGTAAAAGTAGCAAATGGTGGCGAATCGACGTTATCGATGGTAAAATAAATGGAGCGGCAGCGTTACTACATTGGTAGTTAAAGTGCAAAACCTCGTACGCCGATATTCCATAATTTCACGGAAAAAGTGAGGTGCGGAAACTTTCGTTGTATGATTTCCCAACGGTCGGCTTCTAAATAGGTATCGAAAACGGCGGATGCGTTTATTTTTTAATACCTACGGGATTTTTCTTATTCAACCTACACAGTGGGATGATCGTGATAAAAATTGCAAGTTTGAGAAGCGAAAGGCAAGTAAACTGACTGTTCTCGTAAATATATATAAAATGGTATTTACTCCAACTATGTTTTCAATTTCTTTGAATAACAAATTGTTGAATGCAAAACAATGACTTTTAAATCTCTTTCTCTCTGTCTCTCTCCTTTTTTCTTTTCTAATTCATAATAATAATAAATTGCTAAATGTAATGCAATAATGTTTAAATCTCTATTCTGATTCATGTTTCCATAATTAATGGTTTCGTAAATCGTAACATCAATATTTCAAAATAAATAAGCTTGTTGCCGAATTAACGTATCAAAATAATATATACAGGCAATTTTTAATTCACACACACAGTGACAAAATATCTGTATACAAAAAAAGATTTCTAAAAATAATGTCTGATATCGATTCGATTTTTAACATTGTGCTAATTATTGTAACCGAGAAGTATACAAATAATTATAAATTGAGGTTTTTCCAACCGTTTTACGGATTCGGTTGTCGTCTCGTTCCGTAATTTCATGAAAATGAATTTGAGCGCTCAAAAACAATTTCAACAAGGGAGGAGAGAGACAGAAGGAGAAAGGGAGGAGGTACGCTTACAAGCCGATAATTTCATCATGGGTCGACTTCCCTCGGCTACGACGGTAATTAGGGAACGCAACATGGGGCTGCTCCGTGTATTACGTTGAGACCGGTGTATTCAGGTCGAGATGCGCGGACCGCTGAATGCACCACCAACAGACGACAGCCGGCAGATCGAAGATGCATCGCCGACATAATGTCAGAGTCATCCGATGCGCAGCTCCGTTGTAATGCGCTTACCGTATCACAACAGCAAGCAATTAGCCAGCTAATTGCAAGGAGGAAACGTTCCGCTGTCTCGAATGCCCCCTACCTTGCAGAGTTCAATAGGCTTTTGTGTTGTTTATACGTGGCAAACTTTGTTGCCGGCCGTTTGATCATCAAGCCGAGAAGGCGCATCAAATAGGGACCTTGCTTCCCGCATTATTGCCTAATTTTCATTGTCGACAATGGCACTTTCGTCTTATTACGTTGGAATTTTATGAGCGAGTTGTGCACCGTACTTACAATTAGTATTGCAACGTAATTTCTTTATTAAAAACAGACAAAGTACAAAGTACAGTTTACAAGTATTGCAAGAGTCGCGATAGAATTTTTATTCCGAGGACAATTGTTTTTTACAGAAAATGTCGAGCACATAATTATTGTAATTTATTACGCTTGATATGTTAAATATCTTGATACAATAAATCTTGAATTAAAATTTTAAAGAGATAATATTCATTTGAAAATATAAGAAGACGATGTGAGAGAAAGAAGCTTACAACTATTTTGTTTTTAGTTGTTTATAACTATTAAAATTTAGAAATTATTAACGCTTCCACAAATAGATTATTTTTAACATACATAAATAGCAGTTATATTAATTCAAAACGTCAGAATATTCTAATACGTTAATGATAATTTTAGAAACTCATTATAAATAGATTCATGCTTCGTACGCACATTATCGTTGACTCGATAAGCCCACCCCCTCAATGAGAATAAAGGCTCTAGATGAAAATTTCTGAACATCAAACATACATTAGTCCATTAGCGAATTAATTCGTAACGGCGCGTTATAGAAAACGCTCGGGATCGTTAGTCAATGCCGCGAATTTGTAGGTTAGCGTGATAAACGTACATGAGCACGTATACATACAAAAAACATATACACATAACCGTATGATAGGCATGCCGCGTGTGCGTGAACGCGGTGCGCGGTGCGCGCGGTGCACGTGAGTAGAGTTTTGGCGGACTCGGTTAAAGCAGACTCGCCGGCTAATGGACGTCCGGTATTTCGCGGTGAATTAAGCTTCGAACGGGCCGAAAGGTCGACGTGGCGTATACGTCGAATTTTCCCCGCATCCCCGGGTATGTACTATGTACCGATTACTTAAATCTACGGGAACGGCGTATGTCGCTCACAGACTGCGTTATGGCTGCATCATGAAAATGAAGAGTCATTGACGGTCTGGTCGCTTGGTTTAGGTAGGTCCAAAATCATAAACATCAAGAGTTAATTGCTATCTCGGTACGAGATCGACCGTTGACACCACATATGTGCATAATACATATGCCACACCCAATACATTTCTGCAAATTATTTTAGAAAATGTTTGATTTTGCGTGGAAAAAAATGAGATACAAAAATAGAAAATTATATTTCCTTTTTTCTGCTCTTTCATTAAACTTATTTACAAAATCGTAACATGCGTAACATCTATGCAATCGTCACCGATGTTTAATCACCGATGTTCAATCACGCTTTTTATAAACATAACGTTTTTCCCCTGATTTCATGGAATTAATTTATCACTGTGATTCCACACGCGGAATTCGGCCGGAAATCAATGATAAAATTCGTTCACTAATTGTAAGAGAGAGTTAAAAAGTATAGTATAAAAGGGTATATACTATAAAAAGAAAGTAAACGGATTGGAATCTATTGAACATATGAATTATCTGATCAAGATATGAAATATATCTAGTATAAATGAAAAACATCATTGATAATTTTGTTGCTGATTTTCGTGATTGTTTCAAATGTTTGCGTAATGTCCTGGCATGACGCGACAGCGTGTGCATTTAGCGTGGATTTTGCAATTCGGCCACAGAATTATAGACAACGTTATCTCGGATGGTAGGTGTTAATGAAATTTGCAGATCATAGCTTTTTCAGCCCCAGGAGGCATCTGGACAACAGACAGCCTTTGTCAGACCCGACGTGGTACGTTGATAGTATAATCAGTTATTTCATTCGGTATTATGTAGATAAAGTTGCATTGTATCTCCTCTCCTACATCGATTATATTATTGTGCTGTTCTTTTTATATCGTGGTATCCTTAATTATTTCTTTTGATAATTATTTTTTTAAACTTTCTCCTGAGATCGAATAAATTGATGATAATAAAAAAGAATGACATAGTTTTTCGTGTAATCGTGACTAATACAAAATAAATATAAAATTAAATTAAATCAATTAAATGTCTAATTAAAAAATCATTATATATATACATTTATGTAGTATGTATAGCTTTGTTATGTATGTTAAAATTGTTAATTTTATAACATATTTATTATAAAAAATGTAAATGTCATTTATAAGGATATCGATGATTTATACAATTATTTTTTTGCGTTACATTTGATATAACATTTTTACGGTAATGAGTTAAAATTATGTGAAAAAAAAAAAAAAGAAGACATACTTTCCTATATTTGTAATTAAAATAATTGAAATATATTGAAACGTATAACAAAGATAAAAAATATATTAAATAATGTTTATAAAATCGCATAAACTTTTCGCGAGACATCATTTAGTGTTGCACTGCATTGTATTTTCCACGCGCATTTTCCTCTCGATTTAAGAACAATTCTTTGCCGGCGTCCGAGCCACACGAGGAGCTTAACCTTTTTACGAGACGCAAACAGCGTTACAAGAAATAAAATATGTTTACCAGCTTTATTAAAACAATTCAACTGGCGAGCATACGGTACGAATAACGTTGCGCGGCCACTTGTGCAAGAGCCGCGGTTATAAATTTGCGGATCCAACAGTGAACTCGTATTCTTAAGTAATTCATGACCCGGGCGCCCTGTTTACGCGAATGTTTTTATTTTTCACCCTCGTCGCATTCTCTCGTTGTCGGGCTTCGAATTCCCGTATGACAGTTGTTTCTTTCCCTGCAATGTCCAGATTCGTTCTGGATCTATATGTGAAACATTTACCAAAAATTTAATAATAAATACACAAATTGTAAAAGCTACTTTAATAAAAAATAATTGTTATAAAATTGTAAATTGTTATTTTATTTTTGCTTCATTTAAAATATTAATTTGCTTTTTCTTTTCGTTAAATAATTTAACAATAACTTGTGTTGTCTTAAATAAACAAGTTTTTTGTGTTTATTTTAATAATTAGTATTTTTGGCACATTTTAACGAGCCTTAATAAAAAAAAAAAATGATAGTCACTGAAAAAAATGAAGCATTATTGGAAGGAAAATAAGCGAAATGAGTTCTATGATAGAATTGGTTTTGGTCAAGAAAAAAATCCGTTGCACGGTAAGTGCTTGAAAGTGCGCCAAAATGTAAGTCGAGTGCTTCGTTGTTGTGGCGAAAGCGTCATTGGCGAAGGAAACTTTGGTCAATAGATATTAATGCAAAATAATGTAGGTATTTTTGCCATTGATTGTGTAATCGGTAAATCACGAATTTGCACATAAAGAGAAAATCTCGGGAACTTGTCTAAAAATTGGCATTCTCACTTCCATACAGTGAAGTAAATGACGCGACTATTTTTTCTGCATGAAAAAGCAAGACAAAAGCGACTATTTCTTGGTTTATAACTCAAAACTTGTATTTCTTCTCTCGTTTAATATTACACTGAAGAAAAGTACTTTTGTATATAATACAACGAAACGGGTGCGCTTCGTTTCATATCGCATTCAACCGATGCAATCCGTATGATTTTTCTTTTATAAAAAAAATGAATTAAATAAGAGGATATTATACAGATCGTACAGAAATACGCGAATAGAGACGCGGTGGCTCATGTAACAAGGCATATACTCTTTTCAAACTTCGAGATATTCCATCTTAGAATAATTCCATATATAAATGATGTATATTTTCTTTTAATCATTTTATAAATACATGCTGCATGTGCGGTGACACTTAAAATTTACAAAGATAACTGCTTTCACATATTAATAAAAAAGTACGTATGTATATTGTATGAGTCTACAATTCATTTATGCACATTTGCGGTTTTTAAGTTATTATACAATTTTAATCACGCTTGCAATAAATATCGAAAATGGATAACTATAATTTGATTCGAGTTTAATAACTCATTTATTGATACATATATCGATAAAAAAGGGAGTGAAACTAGTTGCCAAATAATGCAAGAAAGAAAATCTCAGAAACGGCGATATTATCCTCAAATCGTTTCCACGCGTCTCCACTTTGGCGTTATTATCGAAATCATTCTTGCTAGATATTTTCTCCACTGAATGTGCTGAGTAGCTCGTGGGAATCTTTCGATCGTGAGAAATTGGGACCAGGACGTCGCTATCGGAAGCTCCAAGCAACAGGGAAAAATAAAGGACAAAGAAGAAGCTTCAGACAAGCATGGCAAAGCGCGGAATCTCTCCATCAAAAGCTCAACAAAAGCTCGCTCGAAGCTTGGGTACGATGGAAGGCTGGCGTGAGGGAAAGAGCGAACCGAGAAAGTAGGAGTATGGCGGAGAATGTCGGCTAATGTCTGAGACGCGTCAACGAATGAGAAAAGAACCTGGTTGTGAGTACAAAAAAGTCGAAAAGAAGGCGGCCTGGTAAAACATATATAAAAGACGACGAACCAGCGCACAACAATTACGATTAAGAGGGGAATTTTTAAGAGTAAGAACGCTATTTTTCGATATTTATTCATTAAACACAGAGTTTATAATATTTCTTAAATTCACAAAGATACTTAAAAATGCAGCATCGAAATATCATAATGTGTATATGAAAAACGTACATCTCGTTTTGTCTAAATAAATATTTTGCACTGACAATCAGAGAAGCTAGTTTTGCCGAACTAGAGTTCGTTAAATTATCGACTTATTAATAAAAACTTGTTCGTTGATAATTTCCCCTTATCGGTCATAAGATGATTTCACGACCATAGAAGCTTTCAGGAAGAATTTGCAACGAACGCGGTGCAAAAGCTGCGAGCTTGGGAAAATAGTTTGGAAGCTCTTTAATGACCCCTTCATTTTCGGACCGACGAGATCGATCGGAAAACTATTAGCGAGTTGAAGTCGGAGGAAGTAAATACCCTCTGGTGGCTTTCGCTGAGGTTCGCGTTATTACAGATCTCAATAGAGGATGATTTTGTGCATGCGAATCATTTTTCGTACTAGGATCGAAGAGATTGAAGAGAATAAAGATGGACATGATCGCAATATGTGTATTTTATAAGTTTACTTACTCTCTCAAGAAAATAAGTCGATAAAGTTTTGACGAGTTCAATTTTTGATATAAAATAATAAATATGCGAGGAAAGACGTACTTTATTGTGTATATATCGAAGGTACGCGTTTTCATTAACGCGGATAAATATATCGCATTTCGAAATTTACACTTAGCAGAATTATATTACAGAGAGAGATAATGATATCTATCTCTTCTTATGTTAATCTAATCCCATGTGATCAATCTCGCAAAGGAAATAAGCTGCCAAAAAGCCGCTTTTGCGACGAGGAAGAAACAAGAGCGTTCTCCAACCTAGAAGATGAAGATTCCAGGCCAACATATTTTTCAGAAGAATGAAAAAACATTGTCCTCTCTCCGGAAAGCAATAGGTGGATCAACTTAGGGAGACAGACTCTGCTCTCTCGAGCACTTCGTGCTTTTTATTATTCATGAAAATCGCGTTGCCATTGTTTTCTCACCGCAGTTTATATTGCGTCCAGTATAGAAAAAGGAGCTTTCTTGTCCAGCTATATCGGAAAAACGCTTTCAAGAAGCATCACGCGTCAGTTGCGGCACGTATGAAGTGATCGCAATATATTCCATGGGGTATCACAGTTATAACAACGCCAATGATAGGATTCGCTCGGCTATGGATATTTCACAACTGCATTCAAGCAAATATTTCGCTAAGAATAGTTCAAATCTTGTCTCACAGAGATCGATCTTCTAGACGGCTGGCGGTTAAAATATCGCTCTCAATATAAGATATATAAAATATCGATAGAAAATGTCAAACATAGAAAATCCAAGCTTATGTAATAAAATGTTATAAAAAGATTCAGTGCATTCAAATATTCATGTGTTCTATATTTCTGTAAGAGGTGCAGAAGTTAATATATGTAACATTATTAATTATAAAGTCATAAAGTCGTTGTAAAGTCGTTTATTACAACTTTATATTGCGAGAAAGATTTGGTGAAAGATGATGGCGACGATTGTTGCTGCGTTTGTTGTTAGTACATCTATATTCTCGAGAATTGGCAATTTCGTCGTCCCACGATTCGATATAATCTCGATTATTTCATAAAGGCGCGTATCTTTAACGAGTCGGTAAAAAAAAAAAAAAAACAGAGATAATGAGACTCCCTGTGAAAGGAAAGAATAAAGGAAAACATAAAAGAGTGAGAAAGCGAAAGATAAAAAAAGAAAAAATGAGAGGAGTAAAAAAGAGACGGTTGATATAAGTCGTTAGCTGACGATGATAACTACTGATCGTGAGTAGGCGGACGATATTTAAGCACAATAAGAAGGGAGCTAACGAGTGACAGCTAGTCAAGAAATCTTTTGTCCGTGGCAGTGTTGATATTCTATATTACGAAGGAAAACGACTGTTTATTTATACTTTCTATGCTCGGACTTCCATTCTTTGACTACAAGAATTTCACGCCCTCATACCTCTCTTATCTCCTTATTTTTTGCCCTCTTCTTCAAGAGTGTCCCGTCTATAAACTTCTCTCATCTTTTCCCATGTTCAACTGCTCTTTCCCGCGCGTCGTCAAACCGGATTTCGTTCAAACTGACATATTTTTCGGAAGCTTTTGTGTGGACCGCAAAAACGGTGACAGCGAGCATCGAGAGGCAGAAAATAGGGAAAAAAGGGAGAAAAATTGACAGGGCGACCGGAGAGACCGTGAAAAGAGCGATGCGCGTCCTCAATGACTTACGCGAACCACAGTTGGTCGAATTATTTGTTCTTCCGGTAAGAAGGATGGCAACGAGCGATACGAGGGAGAGGAGCGGTTAATTTTTCAACGAAACTGCCGTTTTCTTCCATTTTTTTTCTCTCCTTGCTTGCTCTCCCTTGCCGGCCATGTCCCTCGAACGAATAATTCCGCGCGGTACGAGTTGGGAATTTATAATTATACTGCCGCTGTAATTGGATTTCCTCTTTTTTGCCTTCTTCTTTCTCTCCTTTTTTTTCGGGAAACATCGTGCAGTTCCGCGTTTCTCTTTATATCGGAAAGCCGATTAATAAGAGCCCGGCTCGGCCGACGGAAAAGTTCCCAATTATTCATCGCGATCGTCTGAGCGAGCTCGACCGATGTCCGACGAAAGGTAAAAGCGAATCGCCCTCTCGATATTGCTTTAACAGGCGTAACGATCGTTACGTCGCGGCCGCGTGCGAAATGGCCGATCCTTTTAAAGTGATTGGCGGAACCCGACGACAGTGGCGATGGTGTGGCGATGGTGCGGCGGTCGCGCGGGCACACACCGTCGCCCTTTTAATTCGCTTTTTGCAGTCCTTTTCGCCGCGCCGCGCCGCGCCGTCCCGCTCATACCTGGAGATTACCACTTAATGCCACCGCTCGGCCGACAGTTCCGTAAAACAGTCCGCTGCTGTTCGCTCGTGGTCAGACGTCGAGATTGGAAAACGTTAGCGCGGCACGAAGCGGATTTAACAGAATTTCCAAATTTATTACGGCCGCCGGGAGTATAATGGATTCAAAGAGCCGCCCGCAAACGAGGTGAGTTATAACCCGCGACGACCTCGTAAAAATCTATCGCAGCACGCCGCCGGCGGAATTATCGCGGGTCCTTTCACTTCTTTCTCTCTCCCTCTCTGTCTCTCTTTCTTTCTTTCTTTCTCTTTCAATTTGCCTCTTCTTCCTTCTTGCTCGAATCGTTCCGACAGAGTATCTGGCAAGCGTTAACGCGACGTTTCCACCAACATTGGCGAAAACGTGCAATCGTGAATCGCTTTAACTGCTTCATTCTTCCCTCGTTACCGAAATTAAATAACCGTTACCGTTTATGTGCGAATTCAAGAACAGACAAAAAAAGATAATATATCAAACGCTTCAACATATTTTCAGAGAGTGTGGTTTTGACGGAGCGCGCGGCATTTCCGATCTCTTTAGCGGCAGATTTTTTCTACTCGCTTTCATCGTACGGTCCGATCGTGCCTGCAGATTACTACTTAATACCCGGCGCAGTAGGTCAACCTAGCATAGGTCAGACGCGCGGCGGTGGTTGGGAACCGTTAGCGCGCAGGTTACCAGTTTAATGGACTTTAATATCGATCGCGGTTCAATGTGGAAATTGTGCCACGAACGAATTTTAGATTACGCGTTCTGAGAGAAGAAGGACGGAGGGATGATCTCCGGTATTATATTAGTACCAATAGCTCGTAAACGATGTGGACTACTCGATGTAACAGATAACGTGTCGTGTGTTAAAATTAAACTTTTTAAGCGTGATTTTATTACATAAACGTGCGCGTTAGCGAGTTAGAATCGAGACAGTCGAAAAGTAATTTACCTAATAAATCAAACCTTGTTTCAAGCCGTGTTTATTAGCAATATATATTATTACATCGCGAAGAGCAACGAGAGTAACGAATTGTAATATAATAACTCTATTATTATTGCGTTATTAATATTAGTATTATCATTATTGTTTCAATCAACCGTATAGATTGGACGAACGAATTTTAATAGTTTACGTTATTAGATAGGACGTGAAATAAATTATTGAAAAAGTTTTTTCTATCCTAAAAGATTAATATTTTTTTACTTTTTTTCTAACGATGCTATAATGTAAACACAGTTTATTTAGATATTAATAATATAAATACAAAAATAAAATGAAAGTTACAATAAACATAATAATAGAGAAGTTTTTATTTCATTTTGTTTAGTAAAATTGCTTGTTTCAAATTGAATTCGAGATACCCATTTGCATGATAAACATAATCTCGTCACGATTCCCGTATGTATTTTCATTGGAACATCACATGATGGTTAATTCCAGTAAATATCTTTTTTTTAATGAAAAGCACGATTCTCATATCAAGTTAACTGCATTTGATTGAAATTGGATTTACACACGGATTATCACCAATTGCGCTGTTATAACGTTGTTAATTGTTTGTCGCTTTTTCGACGAACGGCAAGTTAAACTGAAGGAAAGCATCCGTATTCAAGTGACCAAAACAGCACAACACTCATTTGTCGAATACTATATAAAATATGCGTCATCGATTCTTGCACCGGTACTTGCATAATTATAAATTGCATAAGTACGATAAATTATACTCATTAAAATGAGTAAAAAAAGTCGTAATATTCGGTCGAAAATATTAATTTCTTCTTAGCAGGGAGGGCTGATTTAGTACATTCAGTTTGTAACAGTGCCATCGTCGTTGTCGGAGAAAACGCCGAACGGTAAATCGACCGTCGTAAATTCGCCGAGCATCCGGGAAACAGACGCGGCTGACTGGCTCCATGCCGCGAATCGGCAATTTTGTGGATCGCGTTCTGTCTGTGTTTGCGTGTTTGTGTCATTAGTCTAAAAGCGTCGCCGGAATCCGGGACTTGCCGCGCCGACGTAGTAAGACATTACAACCAGTCAGCCATCCAGCATCCCTATTCGGTATAATTTCCACTCTCTCTCTCTCTCTCTCTCTCTCTCCTTCCCCTCGGTGGTACGCGTAGTACCCCTCGTTCTACGGGAACGGCTCCTCATCGCGAGGGGCTGCGCCTATCCCTTGCTATTCCACCGCTATGCTTCGTCGTCGTCATCGTCGTCGTCGTCGTCGTTGTCGTCGTCTCTCTGAATCCCTCTCTCCCTCTTCCATCTCTACGTACCTCCCGCCCTTCCTCCTGATAATTAATTTTACGTATCCAGTTTACAAGCGGGCGAAGTGGCGCGTAATCAGATTTCGTACCCAAGATTGGTAGAGATTGCTCGTGCAAGTCTGTCGACGTCACCGGCTCTCTGCTTCGTTGAGGAATGACGCGCACGCCTCAACGACTCACCGCAAAGGCACGGGGAGCACATCCGGAGCGCGATGGTCTCGGAGGTGATAATATCCAGCGGAATAGGAATTTCGGCCTCGTGCGCCGTGAAAATCAGTGTTTGTTCATGCCGTGTTTCTCGACTATCTCATCTTGCTATTTTTAAGATTTACGTCGTTGGATGAAACATTATAAGAGAGTTACCTAACATAAAATTCAATCTAAACTTGGCAGTGCAGAGTAAATAAAAAAAAAATTATAAAAGTTTTATTTTGTACAAATTTTAGTATTAATAGAGGCAATATTATTATTAACACAAAAATAATGAACATTAATAATAGAAAATTTGTGCTTTCCATCGTAATTCATATAAATATATGTTGGTACTGACATTTTAAACATAAATTTTCTCCTAACAACGAGCAGAAATGTAATTTTAAGAATGCGAGTTCTGTTTCTAAAAACGGATAGTCTCTCGATAAATTTCTTTTTAATTATCATCATTTAGTTGTAAATCAGTTCATAAATGGCCTTTTAGTTATTATTGATTAACAAGAAAATTAAACGTTTTTATCGAGAAGTAATAAAAATTGTTATTAATTAAGGATTATTGAGAATAATTATCATAAAAAATCGTTACAAATATTAGGAATCTGTAGTTCTGGCATATTAGGTGCAAGATATGTCGACGTAAATTTTACGAATAGTAATTAAAAGTGACAGCTCTCACCGGAGGTATGTGCGAACCGGTAACCGCGGCTGATCTTGATAACAGTTGAAAGTTCTTAAGTGACAAAGTTTCAGGTACTTAAGCGCAGAAATAACGTCCGTTCTGGAGACTTCATCCACCTATCCTCGCGCCACGTTTAATTACGAAATTTCGTAATCTTGACCCATTCGTCGTCGAGTGTTCCAGGCGTTTATCTCGCCAAAAATAACAGCGATTTATTATATTCGCACAGATTCGTAATTCCTCGTCACGCGGTACCTTTAACGTTAAAACATCGTCCTCCGCGGATACATTCGCGAAATCATAAACGTCTTAATGAATTCCAAACATTTAGAAATGCGGTGCGCGCAGCGAATCGAGATTCTTATCTCTTGTCTACACCGCGTTTCCGCAAGAAGAACGTCATATTTCCCTCCTTATTTGCGTTTCATTTCTACGGTGGATAGATAACGCGTCCGGAGAAAGCGTTCCGGTGCGGATAAGAATCCTTCTTCTCTTTGTGCCGAGATGCGAAATCGTAACCGGAGTGTGTGCAAATGTTTTCACGTGCAGGAGCGTTATTCGGAAACAATGAAGAAAACGGTCGCGCAATTGTGGGACGCGTCCAATCAATCGTCGACCGCACTTTCCGGTGGCCGCGAGAACAATCCCATTCGCGGTTATCGTTCCCTCACGGTATCTCGGTAAGTGGGTTGTGTCTCCGAGAACGGTAGACAGTAGGATGAAGTGTAGCGCGCGGGACGCTTTGTGAACGGTAACGCAGTTACCGTGCACTTTGCCGCGATAACTTCGTTCCGGTGCTCGTCGGTTCCCACAGGGTTGCCCGGCATCCAATGGTTTCTCCTCCTTCCGTGGTCACTCCGCCGAAGATATTGCTCGGCAAAACTAACCAATGTGTGCCGTCATCCGAGCAAGTCGCAGTGTCTTGTCCACCGGAGGCAAGCTATAACGCACACGCTACGGCTGTTTCAGATACCGTGGCCATTCCAACAACTTCGACTTGTTGCCGTAAACGAACCTCACATTATGTCACACGCGATTCAATATTGTCGTTAATATAGTGAAATTCGATAACGTTGAAATTCCAAAATTCCTGGCCTTTCTAATCTTTCATCATCGTCAGTTTTGATTAAAATCTAATATGATCATCATGATTAACCTATTTCCTTTATATATAAATTTTATTATTAACTTTACATATAAACGCGTTTAGTGATTTATAATTATTTATTTTTAATCAAACATATGTTGACTTATAATTATGTGATGCATAGCATTAAAATTTCTGTAATTATTAAGTATATGTTCAACGATTATAATATCGTTATAACATTTCATCATTATCGATCATAGGAATATGTTTAACGATTGTTAATATTATAGTGTTCTTCAATTTATAAATATCTCTTTATCAGAAAATTTCCACTAAAATTTCTCCAAGCTGATTCGTCAATTAAAGATATTTCGCCTCGTTGTCAACGCATTTCCCCCTGATTTTCTCTCGAATATCTCTGAATTGCGTACTAACTATGTTTCGGCTACACTCAAGGTCGCGCAAACTCTCTCGCGCATCTCGGCTATCCATCAAATCCATCATAAGCCGTAACAGGAAACGTTGATTAACTGATAGCCGTCTGTTTCGGTTTCGGGCACAACACGCCCGAACGAAGGTACCTACTCATGCACTCGTATCGTCCGATTTATCCATTATGCGTTTAAATCATCGCTAGCGCCAGGCCTAACGCTATAGATCATATCATTCGGTTTCCTGACTCCACGTCGGCATTCCTGTCAGCGGCAGCGGACGAGGCGTGGATATTGTCGAAGCATGATGATGCTTTTCCCTCTCTATCTCTCTCTCTCTCTCCTCTCGCTGCTTCCTTTTGGCATGGGAGATCCGGGAATGCCTCCCTTTCCTCTTCGACATGGCACCGACATTGGTTGGCCGATGGGGTCTTCGGCTCCGGCAAGCAGTTCGGTCCGGTAGTCGCTTACATTACCATACGAATGGTCGATCGATCCAAGACCCCCGTACCATCTAGCCAGCCGTTGCCGTTGCTGCTGGTGCACTCGCCGACACGTAGTTCGACGTAGCGGCACGTATACGCTACGTACACGCCAACGAGCGTGCATACTCGACGACGCACGTAGGTACTTTCGCGTGTATGTGTGTGTGTCTGTGTACATGTACACAAAGTGAGGCGCGTACATGCACACAGAAACGCACGCTATCGGTTTAGAGCAGAGGAAGCCTATGGTGCGTCGTGACGCAGTTAGACGGATGTGGCCGCGATCCGTGGACACTAAGAGATGCAGTCGCATAATATAATACTAGAGAGTCGGTCAAGTCATCGACAGCGACCGTACTTAGAAATCCTTAACTACCGTCATTCATGTACTGTACACCGATCGTTAATCACTGTTATTGTGTTGCTCTCTCTTGCCCCGACCCTCGTCTCGACTCTTCTCTAGAAAGGACTATATTCTGGAGACCCGCGGGATATTATCCCGAATCCCTGAGATAGCGCCGATGATCCTGCCGCGGATCTTGATCCGACCAACAGGCCAGATAACAATAACAATGAAGGGCCCCGGAGGTGCGGCTTATCGTATCGCGAAGATGTTGCACCGAGTAGCCGCTTTAGCTCGGTAATATATTAATAATCTAATAAGTCTGCAAATGCGTCATATATATATATATATATATATATATATATATATTATATGCTCAGAAAATTTCGCAAATCTGAAATTCATGAATTAATAAAAAAAAAATGTAAATATTTTCTCTAAATTTACATAAAAAAGCTAATATATATCCTTTTTTAATTAATATAATTTAATTATAAAATACACGTTTGTATTTTTTTAATAATTAAATATTAAAACAGAAAAGATATTATTTAACCATTATATTAATCTATTTAAAAAAAAAAGAACATTAATCGAAAGCATGGTAAAAACTGATGATATCAATTCACAGGGGTAATAATAATAATAATAAATAAATACATACGTTATGCAAGAAAAATCGCTGCACTCGTTGCTAAAATATTTTCGCAAAGCGCAGGTTAATCTTAAGGCACGCGCCATTACTTCGAACGAATCTTTTTGACGCAGCGAAGGTCCCGCATCAAGATTCCATTCAAAGAAGCGCTTCGCGTTTTATCCATCCATCAGCCGCTCGAAAGTCGTGGAGAAAAGAGAACGGGGAAAGATGCGGGGGATGAAGAAGAGGATGTGAAGAAGCATCGACAAGAAACTGTAGATTTTCGTATACTCCAACGAAACGGCTTCGGATTTCCGTCCGGTAATTTCGCTCGCAAATTTGCCTCAAAGGTTGCCTCTCCTCTCGTGGCCCTCTCTTGCAGGAGAGGACTCAAGTATTGGCCGTTCACGATATTATTCGCCCATGTTTTTGTACCGCGCGGAAAAGGGACGCCGATCGATCGGCGAGCGGCTCGTCTCGGGAGGTAAAAGGAGAACGGCAGACGAGTAAAAAGAGAATACGAGTGGTCGAACTCTTTCTCGCTCGCTCTTTCGAGGAAATGCGAGGGAGATTTCTCGGTGAGCAAATATAAAGGGAAACTTCACTGCAGCCGAGGTGGAAGAGGGTGATACGTATTCGAGACCGACCGATGGAGCGAACGAAGAGGGGATGCAGTCGATATTAGGGAAACCGAAACTCCGGCGAGAGAAGTCGACCTAAAATCTTCTGTCCACCCTTATAACGTGAAACTTTGCCCGAAAACGAATAGTCTTGCTCTCGAGACATGAGAATAGAACATCAGAAGCTTTCTCGAAATACAACAAAGAGGACATCATATTTCGCGTGTCAAATTTTGCTTATATCTCTTAAACCATTTTCGAAATTCTTAAAATATGCATAGCGTAAAATATTAATAGTTTGTTTAATATTATGATTTTTCTCTTTGAAAAAGAAGAAATATTCTCCTTGATATATTTAATTTTTGTCTGACGTAGATTTTGATTTTTCCAAATATTAACCATCAAAATATTAATCGTCAATTTCACTTGCAATATTTGTTCAACGTTTTCGAAATTATTTTCGTTATTTCTAGAGTGTGCATAGTTAATAGTTTATTCAGTATTTGTATCTCTAAGAAAGGGGAAATATCTGTCTCGATATACGTAACCTTTGCTTGACAAATCTATTTCGAATTGAGCTGAATGTCAAAGCATCAATCGCTATTTGCTTTATTCTTTTGTGTTCTCTTTTCGGCTTTGTAGACAAGATAAAATAGTAGTACTTGTAGGTGTATATTACTAAAAAAAAAGTAAGTATATCAATACTTGCTCGTACTTTATAAATATATTTTTTCCTCCAATCATTATACATTAGCAATATTTTTTTAAGAGTGAAAATAATTTGTGGAGTATAACATCTTAAAAGGGGATTTAAAAGTTTTAACGTGCAAGAACAAAATTTTACTCTAGTCGAAACAAGACCGGTGTCAGCAAATTGCGATATTGTTTTCTACACAATATAAAGATTCATTAGCGATGTATTCATTGCCCACTAAAACCTTTGTAACAATTTACGTGGCATTTTTTAAAATAAAAGATAAAGAAATTGATGCCTGCTGTTTAAAGAAAAAAAAGAGAGAGAAAAAAAAAAAGAAATAAACACGGTTTTAAGACAAACATAAATCTTTAGCTGTCTTGGCTCTGTCAATTCTGACAATTTTAAAGCCTCTGTACGCATTGAACGTGTTGTCTGAACAGACATCCCGTCAAAGGCACTCGACCTTATTGCCCCTCGTAGAGTATGAGCTCCTCAGGGTTTTGAATCTTGTAACTCGCGGTAGAGCGCGATGATGCAGGAAGTGCATTAGGCAAGGTTCCATCTAAGAGATCCCACTTGAAGAGTTTGGTACATCCCGCCAGGACGCGGCGTCGACGTTTATGGTGCGGAGCAAGTGGAAAGAGGGACGGGGAAGGAAGGGTGGAGAAGAGGAAGGGGGGAGGAGGGTAGTGCATAGTCTTTCGCCTCGATACAACGCGCGCACGGGTACCGTCGGCGGGTGCTGGGGTGCTCTCGAGGGCGTGTCTGCGGGTTGCCGTGTTGGAAGATGTTGCCGCGTAAAGGATGTAAATGCACGGGATACCTCCCGGGCTTTGGGAAGCGCATTCGCGATGCATTCGATGCGAGCGTTAAAGCGTCGTAGAGTGGCGCGAGGGCGTTTTATTTGCGTATACTTGCTGCGAAACGTTGGCAAAAAGCCGGAAGCTCGCCGCGGCCATTACGCTCATCTACTCGAATAGGTCTTTAAGCATACGCGCGTCTGCCAGTTAGGTAACATTCGCGACGCTTAAAATGATATCACATATGTGGTCAAGTATTTTTTTATTCACTCCGTCACTTAAGCGTAACATTTAAATAATTTTTTTTCCTTTAAACATACAACGTAGTTATTTAAATACAAATATATATTGAAAAATACACATTGTAGCTAAAAATATACGTTAAAATGATTGAAAAGCTTGTATATAAATGTTACGAAAATATTACAAATTCGGAGTGCGTAAAGCACAATGAGTATTAAATCACGTTTTATTTGAATATATATTTCAAATGTAAGTATTTTCGTAACATTTATATGCGAGTTGTCCAATTATTCCCACGGGTTTTATATTTTGAATCCATTTATGTATATATCAATATTTAGACTCTCGCTATATGAGAAAATATTTCATCGCAGACTATTGAATTGGTAATGTTTTGTAATTAAAAGAGAGATTTAAATGTTCGTTGTTCTACAAGAATTTTCGTAATATCATGCTTATGCGCGTATTCCAATTATTCCACCGCAGGTGCTATTTGTGCCATTTTCAACGGTGAGAATCTTCAAGACAGTTACATCCCAAAAGGGATTTTCGGTCGAGTTACTGGATGGCGTTACAATCTCCATTAGCGATTTCTCAGAACGCGCATAGTCATTTCCCGTGTATGGCCCTACGCTTTATTCGTTCGTTTCGCGCGCGCATACGTTCGACCTCAACGAGTTGGAAAAGGTTGCCTCCTCATTGCGATCGTTATCCAAAGGATCTTCGATTACCTCGCCAGCGTCGTGTTAGGTGTTTCGCGGTCGTTAACGTAATTCGGGTCGTTACACGTCCTGAAACGATTCACCCAGATTTCACCTTCTCCTCGCCGAATGTCTGTCACTTCCGATTAACTATCGAACAATCATTTTCGTTCAATTAGTTAATGTGGTAGGTAAAAATATATTTAGAAAGCAAATACAAGTCCAGAGATAAACGGACGCGGCTTAATTGTATCGAGCTGTCATTTATATTACTTTATTCCGATGCCATTCATAAACAATCTAAGTGGTTTCCGTTATTTATCATATTATACACACATGTCGTACTTATAATATAAATATTTATATTTTTGATATTAGTATAGTATTATAAAAATATTTGTTTTTTAATATAACATGCTTTATTTCTTCCTCTCTCTCTCTCTCTCTCTCTCTCTCTACCATGAATAAAATAAATTATTTCAATTACAATTTCTACATGCTCTACAGATTTCTAAGACTTTAAATCTGTCATTCATGAATATAAAAAACGATATTTACAAGATTTTTTGAAGTCTACTTCATGTATAATATCTGTTTACAATCTGTTTGTCGTGCTAGAAAATTTGTACGTAAAGAAAACTGAAAGAGAATTTTTACGAACAGTTATCGCGTATCTATATTATCGAAGAGAAGGGTCGTACAGAAGGGCGAAGTCGTGGCCTATCGCGGAATCTACAGTTAAGTACAAGTTTCGCAATAAACTTCGCGAACCTTTACCTCACCGGATAATGTACCTACCTAGTACTTCGAGGTACGCGTACTTCGAAACATGCGAACGGAGGAAGAGGAAGAGGATATCAAGGATGTGGCGGCTAGCAAATGCGTAGGATATGAGAAAAGTTAAGGAAAAATGTGAATTTACGATTTCGTCCACATGCGCGCTAGTATATACATGTAACATGGAATGTGCGAGAAAGGAGAGAGAAAAAAAAAAAGAGAGAGAGAGAGAGAGAGAGAGAGAAAGGATAGATTTTAGATTTCGTATATTGTTCGCGCGCAAAATTTGTTTTATAAGCTTAATATTCATCTTTAGGCTTATTATTACGATTTCACTATCTTTCTCTCTCTGATCGTTGCGAATAAAGGATGACTCGAGTCTCAAGGACTTGCCTTTTCTTCTTTGTCGCTTTCATTCTCCCTTTATCTTGTTTCGCGAAGTCTTCCGTGCTTTCCTTCTCTTACTTTTCCTCGTTTTAACCCGAGTATTTGTTCGGTGAACGTTCTGCGAACGATTTAATTAATCCATGAAAAGCGCAGTCCTCCGTCGCCCTTAGCCTGTGGGCTGAGCAGTTACGGTCGAGAAAGGAAAATAATTACCGTTACCGAACGTTTTGCCTCTCTTCTACACTCCATCCTACATTCAACGTTAATGTAAGTACGCACGAAGAGACTTTTTTTTCTCTCTCTCTCTCTCTTCTTGAGTTAGTAGTCTCTGTTCTCTCCCTCTTTTTGTGCTGATGGAAAATATCAACCAATATTGCTACTTGCGCAAATTACTTCGGATAAGCATCTCGGAATGGCGGGAATTCGGGACACTCTCGTACTATTTTGTCGTGAAACTGCATATGATACTTATACGAAGCTTTCATTGTTCGACGAGATTACTATCTAGTGAAATTCCACGCGCCTCGAGAGCAGCTTCATTAAAGAGTCCCCGGCCTCTTTGTTCCGCTTTCGATTAAATTTTTATTGTTTTCGTTCCCCTTTGCTTTCTGTTATACTTTCTTATACTTATCTGCATAAAGTTGTTGCCATATAACGAGGTAACGTATTATATGTTCTATTTGCGCCGTTCGGGATGACGTTCGTGTCATTTCTCCGTGTTTTACGTGTCAAACGGATAGAGTTACTCAAGGAAGCATTATGTTCTCCGATGACACACCGGATATCTAAAGTTGTTTGTGCAAGCAGCTTCCGGAATACATAAGCGCGACGTCGGAGTTATTCTAAGTGTACCCTTGCGTCTAATCTCGTTTATCAGCCCGTGAAATAATTCATACGTTACAGTTCTCCGATCTGTTAGTAATGAGATTGTCTGAGAGTTCGAGATTTTAATCATTATCAACTAATCTATTATCTACTCGATTATATGATCACATCTTCGTTCTAGATTGTCAAAACGTCTTTATCGAGAGAACTAAAAATCGTTATCACAGCTAGAAACGATTTATTGAATAAAATATATATACTGTGCGCGGAATATCTATTATTTTATTTTTTAATTAAGAAAAATGAGAGAGACAATTATTTTTTATTGATAGTACGTTCTTCTTAGAACACATGAATTTTTAAAGAGCTTTTCGTGCTATATTTGAAAAAGCTTTTAGGTTAAATTGCTTTTTTATAAGCAACATTATTATCAATAAAAAATGATATTACATTCATATCAATATTATAGATACGTTACTCTTTCCCTATTATCCTATATAGTTACTTTAAAATAAAACATATAAATATTGTTATAGAGATATGTATAAAAGAGTATTTGACACATGTGTTTCCACACACAAGTTATTCAGAGATATAACGATATGTGCAATATGTGCAATAATCTTTCGCATATGAAAATAATTCAATAGCCAGATATAAAAGAATTAAAAATACATTTTTCATTATTATAAATGTTTACGAGAAAGGTGCGGACGCGTCGGAAATTTAATTATATTCAACGAAATCGCATTTACATGAACACCATTATTACGCTGTGTAATTTCGTGGGAGGATGAAACATATAGTGAATGCGCAGACACGCAGACATGCGTTTTCTTCATAAGCGAACAAGGGGTTTATCTCTACGAGGGTGTCAAACGATACGCCAGTAATGGATTACTTTTAATTAAGTAAACATCCGGATTACATATCGTCTCGTGTCGCTCCATTAATGAGGATTTTCCAAGATGTTTTGCTCGGCAAGATTGTAACCCTTCTTCTATAACACACATGCATCAAGGCCTGTCTGTCGTATTCTACGATTTCATCGCGTTATATTCACCCACACAGTTCGCATTTTCGCAAAGCTAGTCCTAGTTTTTATCTGAAAAAAAGATTTCTCGCGTCTACTTATTCTTTTACTTTTATTTCTATATCTCCATCACAAGAAATCAAATTCGAAGCTGAAGCATGATTAAGTGCTAGTTATTGTTCTAATCCCGAGATATTATAAAAGACTTATAAAAGAAATTACTTGCATTAACGTAATTTATTGTTGTAGCAATGGGCATTGGAACATTTTTTAAATTTAATATAATAATTATAATTGATAAGTTATTTTTTTAATTTATTTCGTAAATAATAATAAATTCAAAATTAGGAAATGTAAGTAACATTTAATTATATTCGAATATAATTGAAGAGTATCAAAGTTAACGGAGATCTTGAGGTGTATAATTATTCTAAAAATACAGAATAGTACAGACTCACAAAAAACGACAGTCAAAATGTATGTAGATTTAATTTAAACTCTCATCTCAAAAGTTATTGTTATTTAAAATAATAAAATCCTAAATATGCTTTTTTCTACTGAATTTTGTACTTTATGTATCTATCTTTTGATATAATGTATACGTTATTGTAAATTTAAATGTTTAAGCATTTATATGTAGCTGTAATATATTATCTCGAAATATATCCGTTATACATTAACATACATAATGCTGTAAAATGAGTCAACATTGTGATAAGATAAATAAACAATTAATTTTATAAAATTTTACAAATAATAAATAATAATTTATATAATTATAAAATGCTCCCTTCATGATTGCATTACAGTCGATTGGATGCTTTGCTGGATCTTCTCCTTCTCTCTTGTTTGTCTTTTACTGCTCCTTCACAGCATCCATTTAATAACGTTTACTTGTGAAAATACTGTTAATTACTATCGCGCCCGCACTAATTATTAGAATACGACAATCATGCAACGTAGCATTCGTGACATTAATAGCAAGAAAAGTGACATTATTCCGATAAGAGAATCATAAAAATCACGATTAAACAAAATTATGATATGTTCTGCATAATAAAAAAGCATAATCAATTTTGTGTACAGTGCATTTTTTATACTTGGTCATCTTCTATTGTTTTACAACGAGCCTCAAGTAAAAAGATAATGATGTAAGATGTCGTATATGTCTGTATGTTGTATTATTTTCCCAAAATACGATCGCGATAAAGAAATATCAATCGTAATTTTCTATAATTATTATAATTATAATTCACGTAGCATTCCAGATATTAATCTCACGCACACGACACTTTATTATGATAAAAGAATGTAAAAAAATCACGATTACGTAAAGCTACGACGTGCTCTGCATTAGAAAATCACAATCAAATTACCCAATACTATCTTTTTTAACGAATAATATACGTACTTTTTATATGACAATTTTATTCTTATAACTAATTGTAATAATTGTATTGGGAATAATAATTTGGTATTTTTTGTCGCGATTATATTTCAACAGATAATAATAATGACGTATAACAATATAATAGAACTGAATTTTGCAACGCGTTTTCTTGTCACCTTCCATATAACTAGTCTTGCGAGAAACCTCAAGTAGGAAGATAATGATGCAAGATGTTTCGTAATGTCTCAAAATACGATCGCGACAAGGAAATAATATCAAATTTTCTAAGATATTACAATTACAATTATAAAATTATAATGAGAGACAGTAAAACTATGCATACAAAATATGTACGTGTATTACATGCAAACTATGCATATAATATACGTATGTATTTTTAACAGAGATAACATTTTGGCGGAATTCCGTTGCACAATTTTCCAGCAATTCATCGAGCAAATCATAACTGTATAATTCGTGATTTTCGTTCTCCTGTCGCCATATAAAATAAAATGTGCATCACGTGGATTAATATAATACATTGCAGAATCGTTGCATTCTGATGATTAGTGCGCGTGTGATCGTAATTGTATTTTCGCGAGTATCGTGTGTCATAAAAAAGTTACAAAAGACAAAAAAAAAAAAAAAAGAGAAAAAAGTGGAAAAGATTTAAGAAAGCATTGGATGACGGCGAAGCAATCGTAAAGACATCGATTTTTAATTTTATAATTTATTTTTTATTATTTGTAAAATTAATAGTTCTTAATATCATGAAAATGACTCACTTTGCAGCATTGTATAATATATGTAATGCATATAAATTTTAAGTATCTTGTAAAATTATTTGAGATTTATTTCAAGTATATATATTAGAGTAACTTTTGAGATATAAAAGTTTAGGTTTAACCGATCACAGGTTTCGTTTAAATGATCGTTTATTTGTGAATTGATGATCGCACGTCTCGAGACCTCACGTTAATTTGGCATTAATATAATGTCAGAGATATTGAAATATAGAAATTATAAAAATGTCTGTAACAAACTCCATGAATAAATTCATACAATATAATTTGACTTTTAATAAAATATCAAAAAACAATATATTGTTATATTAATAATTTATATATCATATTTAAAACTAGTTTTTTACGAAGTTTCCAAAAATAAGATATATAAAAATTGAAATAAAACTCGCGAAGAAATAATAGAATATCTTTCGAAAAATAAGTTGCTGTTACGTCTGTCAATGTTTGATAAGGATTAAAATAGATATAGATATTTTTCTAGATATATTTTTGCCCATTTTAATACTAACATTCTTCTCTCGTTTTTTGTATCTCATATTATATGGATAATTGCGAAAAAAGATAACCACGAGAGTATAAAAGCTTATAAAAAGTGCTTATATTTATCTATGTTACTATCTATGGCCCTGTGTAAAGTTAATACTTCTATCGGGTCGATGTCGATATCATCATCGTCAAAATGACGTCAAATGTAAAAAATTTCGCATGAGTTTTACTCCATTAGTTATTGGTTACAAAACTACTCGGTACTCGGTACGTTCGCGACGATATGCTGCTTTGATACTTATAGCATATATATGCCTTAATTTCTAACAATATTAGATATTATTTCTATAGAAGAAAAGTTTCCTCGTTAAATTAAAAGTAATCTCTTAAAACTGTTTCTCGTTTTAAAATATAATTAATAAGCTTCTTATAGATGAGTGTGTGTATGTATATATACACAGATACATTAATTGTTCCTAGAAACTCTTTCGTCGCGACACAAAGTTACTTTACTTGATGATACAAAAAAAGACTGGAGCATGAAGAAGCGACGTTAAATGTACGACAATTTGATTCAGAGTAGTAGAGCAAAATTTTACTCGGAATAATTATGTTCGCTGCGGCACTAATCTATCCCGAGACAGTCGCGAAAGCAAGTGCGCGTTTAAAGAACGACGGAAGAAGGACGAGCACGGTAACGGAAACTAGATTTGCACGATTTACATCTATTTGTCGAGTTTTTACGCATCCATCTTCGTTCGGAACGTCCGTCGCCGGCGAATCGAGCATTCCGTCTGTCGGCGACGAAGAGAGAATGCAATATTTGCGAAGGCAGCCGCAACGAAGTCGAAGGCTTTCACGTTTCCCATTCTTTTCGAAATGCGATTTGATATTTCGAATATTTCTCACGCGTAGAAATAACGCTTCTAACTGAAGTTGCGTTTGCAACTTCCGTGCGAAGCGAGATTTAAAACTTTCACCCCTACGTTTTTCGCCACGTCCGCGAAATCTCGCACGCGCGATTTGTTCCTCGTGAAAATTTGTTGTTCACGGGAGAAAGAAAGAGGCCGGTGATTGTACTCTTCCGCGTGAATCTCCCTACAGTACTTTGTTGTCGATCTTCGGTGCGATATTAGCTTACGGAAAAGCTTCTCTACTATCTACGGAACGTAATAACGCGAGATCAAAGTTTTAGCTCTCGTTTCCTGTACTCTTCTCCAGTCGGTTTCAAACCTCGACGATTCGTCCTTCTCTCCCCTTGCCGCTTCCACCTATTCCGAAGCAACGAGAGACGAGCGGCTAAGTTTCCATGAAACTCATTTGAATTTTTATTTAATCCGTAAAACAAATAATTATCGTGGCAGTAAGCGCGATGGAACGCGCTTCGCAAAAGTTGAAAGTGCGCGCGAGAGCACTTTTACAGATGCCATTCGCGTCCTCGTACGAAGCTATCCGAGCACTCCTCTTGGGACGATCTTTTCTTATCTTTTAAAACGACTTCGCGTTCTTCTTTTTTATTTATATCTTTCTGAAATACTAAATCGATTACTTTACCATTATTTGAGCTTCTCGGTCAGTGTTCTGAGAGAAAATAAAAAGATTAAGTCAACTAATCTATTGAATGGATGGATGCCATTATAAACACTTTTAAAATAATGTGTATTATTAATTTCTTCTCCACAAAACTCACTCTCTTCTTAATTAATTTTTCTATATTTGTGGCATTTAGCCAGTATTAATTTAACTACAGGACTCGCGTGTACAAATTTAGATTGACCAGGAGTTCTCTATATATAATTTTATATTTACCGATTAAATGCACATCAAAAAATTGAAAGCAAATATAGGAAGCAAATGAAACGTACTTTTAAATTAAATATTAATTTACTCCTTTTTTTCTTTGTATTTTTTGAGCATATTGGAATTCTCTCGATTTATAATATTAATACGTTATTAATCAAAGACTGTCATCGGCAATAAATCATAAGATATGTCCATTTCCGATTTCCTTTGGAAAAAGTAAATTTCAAATAAAGAAAAGAGTCGAGCACGCTCGACAAAAGTTTTTGGCCTTTAATAATGAATAATTATGAACATACATTGCATGTAATCGGCCATAATAATATATCTAATAGATTTTCGGATTGAAGCAAAATGTGTAGATATGCTCTTCACAAAATTGCGCTGTAGCTTCTATCGCTAATCAAAATAAATCTGATTATAGTTAATTGGAGGCGGAAAACCGAACGTGTTTTAAAAAAAAATTTTTTTAACGCCAAATTAATGCTCGGCGCGCGGGGTAAACGACGCGTGTGTCCGCGTTAATTTTAGGACGCAATCGTTATACCGCTACCGATAACTCGTTGGAAGTACTGGACACGCGCCGCGCGATAGTTTTCAATTAATTGCGCGATTTAGTGACCGACGCGTTCGATGAATACCTGATTCGTTGTTAACATGATATGATCTTTCCGAAGCACGCGTTGAGAATGCGCGTCTCATATCAGTTATCATTATCTATCTATATTAGATCTCCAAAATTTCTAAACAAAATTAGCATACATTCAAATTAGCGATAATAAATCCATCATCTTAGTAAATCTACCTGTCATCCACCTTTCATTCGTTAGAATAATGAAGTACGGTAATATTATTTGTGAGAATTCACGAAATGTTAAACGGGAGTTGGAAAATTGAATTCTCAATATTTTGAGTTCTGCTCATTAAAGAATAACAGTTATAAAAACCGATCCATCAAGGTTTGTTAAAGTTCTGTAGAAATTCTCATGTGTTACTTAAATTAAGAGAGCTAGTTAAAATGGCATTTTTATCGCGCGAATGATTCCGAAGAGAACAAGAAATGTTACTTCTTAAGGAAAAAAAATTTATCAAGTATCGTAAAGCCTTTGCATCGTAATTATTAATACTGCAAGAATTAATACTGTAAAATACATTTAAAATGCTGTACTGGAGAGCAAAACTCTTGATTATCATCGCGATTGATAGTAGAGAACGCAGTAGCTAAAGAAAGATATCGATGGCAACCGTCGAGAAAGGAGAAAAAAAGGTAGACATGCCATCGTTCTACGTGCAACTGCATTGCACCATATGTCATACTGGGACGCGCGTGACAGTGCCCATGATAAAAACGACTAGATAACGACGATTGACTCAGATCCAGCTCGTCTTTTTTTAATGCAGTCTGTCATGGCGCAAAACATCCGCTGCATGGTCTCATCTCTCCGCAACCTGATTTTCAAATGTTGTCAAAATTCCATCAATAGAGAGAAATATATATATATATATATATATATATTTTGTTAGTAATCTCCTATTCGAGTATTTTTATTACAA
The DNA here is from genome assembly GCF_047496725.1 of Anoplolepis gracilipes. Taxonomy (NCBI): domain Eukaryota; kingdom Metazoa; phylum Arthropoda; class Insecta; order Hymenoptera; family Formicidae; genus Anoplolepis; species Anoplolepis gracilipes. The sequence goes on from NC_132974.1 coordinate 4,746,426, forward strand.
TCCAGTATACAAACTTATATTTTCAATCCACGAATGTCGTTCGGTACGAATCGTAATAATCTGGATTAAAGGAATCTCATATATCTTGTTAGCTAAGATTATTTTAGATTAATATGGAATATATAACTCAGCTTGAGTATGCGAATGATAAATTTCCTCCCTTTCTCGCGAACTGTTTCTGTTTTTATATGCTTGTAGCCGAGAGATAATATCAGTTTTCTAAGGCGATAACCGTAGTAATTTCGAGCAACGGCACTTTGTTATAATACATTACAAAACGCTCCCCGAGCGTATGCAAAAGTTGACGGTGATGGTGTCGCGCAAAACTCCTGATTATAATGGTTATTGCCGTAGTTGACGATGCCAGGCACGATGCGAAACAGAGATTGGATGTCGAGAGACAAGAGCGTGTCACAAGAAAATACTCGTGATGGCAACTATAATTATTTCTCGTGCTTAAGCTTCTTACATTTTCCTCATAAGCATGTGCGATTCTTAAGTGAACTTACGATTTCTTTTTTTTTTACGTAACCGAAAATTTCATGATCAAGTAGAATTAAACTATAATCAATCTCGGTCCAATATTGTCCATTTCAGTATACGATAAAATCCGTATTTATATGAAATTGCAACTAGCCAACAACAATGAGAATTGTTTAAATGCAAAATTTCACGTCAACGATGTTATATTATGAACGATAATATTATAAAAGTTGTAATATTTTATATATCGATATGTAAACGGGAAATCAATTATGTTTTGTTAATTTTGCGTGTGAAATATTTTCGATCACGTCGATGTTTTTGTAAACAATAGGTGGAAGGTGACAGAGGGACGGAGAAAGAGTGAATTTCGCGAACGTCATATCGTATCGGGGATGATTTTTCCATTACAGTGATGCGGTTGAGCCACCGGGATTATACAGACGACGCGAGAGATGCAATTTTTAATCGCAAGCGGGTCCGTGAAAATAACTCGCGTGGATCTGCGCGACGCAGTGTTTGTTTAAGGAAATTACCGAGAGGATTAAATAGGAAATGCATATCGATGTGTCGCGAGATTGATAGGCGTTCTTTCCGTTCCGAGTGACGTTTGCAGTAGCGTCATGAACGAACGGTTGCGACATTTTTTTTTTCTCGTTCGTTGATTCGACATTATAACACGATGTCGGCAAATATTGACGACGACGCAAGCAGAGATGTCGGGACTCGGGACTCGATCGAGCTCGCGCGCGATCAATACTTTAGGAATAAGCATCCGCCTATTATGATACCCCGTCGACATGTAGTCGTAGACTTTTTCACCCCGTTTAGTCACGACGTGACGTAAACATTAACCCTCGCGAAGTATATCCAGGCCACCCTTTACTCCATTACTCGTCGATCTCGTACGATGGCGAGACATTTAAGCCCCTTGCAACCCTTCGGCGGAAGAAAAGCTGGCTCGGCACAAGGAAAATGATAAAGGACGCCCGAGCTTAGAGGGGGAGAATTCTCGGTCTACCCTTTCGTTAGGGGTTTTCGACACTTCGCACGGGCGGATCTTTCTGGATTTTCCGTCAGCTTAACCTTGTCCCTTTAAGAAATGCCTTTGATAATTTCTCGATTCTTGATCTTATTGTTGATCATCGACGCCTAACGATCTCTGATTTAAATCAATGTTGCATAAAGTAAATGTTAATTTATTTCTTCCTTCAAGTAGAAATACAAAAAAAATTATTTGCTCGTCTTTGATTCGTAATACACGAGAATCGTAGAATTACGAATGAATCACTCAATCGTGAAATTAATTTCGATGAATCTCTCGTCCCGCATTCACGTTTTCCGAACGAGATCGATGAAATTTCCAAATAATAACGTAGCAGCGTGTTTGAAACAATACAAATTAATAATGAGCTGTAATATCGCGGAATAATTGATTAAAGATATATATGGGCGCGGACGAAATTGGTATGCCCAGAACTCTTCACCCTTTGATTGCATTATAATGCGCCGCTGCCCGCGGGGTAATTGAATTACACCGTATTTTGTATAATTTAAATCGCCGAAAATCGACGGCCAGAGGAAAATTTCATCGGACTTCATTTCGCATTCTGCATGCGACGTACCCACCCTATTTTAATAATTCATCCGTCATTCAATATTGGCGATGTTATTGAATGGCGTATCGCCACGCGAAGCGAGAAAGATCGAGCCGATGAAAAAAGGCACGTCGATATTTACCGTCGCACCTTTCGTCCATCGTTTCGTCTTTGAGTCTCTTTCTCTTGGCAAAGCCGCGCCTCGATATACTCTCCACCACTGTGATTATCCGTTTTGGCTTATACTTTCGCGATACATCTTAGTTCGTAACGGCAATAAATCATACCCCCCTCCTTCCTGCTCTCACCCTCGCCGGCCTCATGCTCTTGTGAATCACCCTACGGACAACCGAATCTCTAAAAAGACAAGAAAAAGAGAGACCGAGAACTTTCTCTATCTGCTTCTCGATTTGACCAGTGGATGTTAAAAGTTCTCTAAAGAAAGTCGCGGGTAAGAGAAGAGATTGAGGAAAAAATCCGCGGGAACTGTGGACCGAAAGATATGGCATGGATGGATTGATGGTAAACGGCAGGATATGGGGGAAGAATCTGACAAAGTTAGGAAAGCTCCGGTCGAAAGATCGACTTCATCCTCGATCGACTCGGTGATGTCCAGCCTCGTTTCTATTTACGAGCCGTCTCCGTCTTCGTCGCCGCCGCCACCGCTGCCGTCTGAGTTCACATACCCCGCGTGAGCCAAGATATCGAAAATAATACCAAGAATTTCTCTCTCAGCGGGAAACTGAATTACGATATAACCCCGATTTCTCCGAACAGAGATGCGATTTAGTCACGTAGCGATATCGCGGGTGGTATCGGCTCCTTCCGTAGGAAGGAATGTCACTGTGTACGAGTATGGGTATATTGTCTTGGCGGTGAAACGTATAAGCCAATAATACCGCTATTTCTGCGCTCGTTGGCCGAAAATAAAGAAAAGAAGGAGAAAAAACGAGAACGAGAGAAGAAAACTTGAAGGGAGGAAATCGGGATGGGCAGGAGGAGCCGGGGGAAAAAATCAGTTTTTCATGATCCTCTGCTTTCGGATGTCGCGAATCGTCGTGTCGTTCCGCGTCCACAATCGCTACGAACAATTGAATTTCCGTTTTCTCTTCAAATACTATATAACCCTATAGTCTCGATTCCGTTAGTCTCGACCGATATTCCGCCAGAACAGGAAAGGAAATCGCAATGTCTGCCGAGAAGAGGAGAAAAAGGAGTTTCCTTCCGGCGTGCCTTTGTCGTTTTTTGATCGAGTCACGAAGCCGGAGTTTCCTTTTAAAGAGCATACCGGGAAACAATATTTTCCCTGTCGCGAGATCTTGCAGCTGATCGACTTTATCGCTTGAGAGAGAAAGGGAGAGAGAGAGAGAGAGAGAGAGAGAGAGAGAGAAAGAGCGCGTGCGGAGTGCGGAGATGTAAAATAAAGTTCCGCGCGAATAAATAATCGAGTTACCGGGCAAAGGCAGTAAATGTACAACCGGTTCGACAATTACGCCGCACCTGCTCGTACAATTCTGGGACGCGAAGGTAATTGGATTTTCGTGAGAGCATTACAAACTCGTGTGCACGGCTAATCTTTTTACGTTACCGCCGGCTCCGTTGCGGAAGCTTCCGTACATACAAAATAGTCGGTCATGGACCGCCAGTGTCGGCGGCGGCAGCGAATCTCAGTGTCGAGATTATGCATCGAGATCTGCTGCAGAATCGGCCACTGCGAATACTACGAATACAAACGGGCGGTGGAGTGATCGTTTCTCTCTCTGCTGTTTTTTTTTCTCGTGATATTAATACGGTAAAAAGTTAAACAGAGCATTGGTGTCATTAAAGCGCGTTTCCACGCAACGTCGTACATTTTTATGAGTAACCGCGGATGGAATTTTTTACGAACAATCTCAAAAATTTAAAACGAGTTTTCGGAATATATGAGTTCATATAGCCGCGAACTAATTTCGGTCGGGGAAACAATAAAATTTGCATGCACCGGCGCACCGTAATATTATACCTCTCAGCCGCGAAAGACCGACTCACCGTCACTGACATTTTTCGGGGTCACGACGCATTTAATCTGTGATTATCAATGATATATATAAATCAATCTAATTAATGTTTGACCGTCATGTTCAATCATGCATCGTAAAAAAAAGCATACCAAGTTATTCAATATGATTTTACAGATTTTATAAATATTTTTCGAAAAAATAAAACGTAACAATGAATAAAATATGATCAATGCAAAATCAAATACAATATATCAGCAATTACGCATGCAATAAAAAAAAATAAATAAAAATTGCATTTTTAATGTTGCTTTTTTATACTGCAAAAACTCTAACATATAATTTAAGTTTTGAAAGAAAAATATACTGACAAATTCGATACTATAATATTATCTGCCCCAGAATCCGCTTCGTGGACGAAGAATATACGGAAAACTATTTACGGTTTTATATCTTGCCAGACTTTTCTATCGACACGGTATTAGTGCGAAATATAGGGAGATGGGGATATTCTGCGAACTTTTCCATTGCCGCGGTATTAGCGGGGACGTAGCGGCCAAGGCGATGATCGGACATCTAGGCGAGGAAAATATTCAGTGGAGTTTTCTCGGAGAATTTCTTTACTAGAGAGAGGAAAAAAAAGTGAGTTTGCGCGCGTTTGAGAAGACCTGGACGAGAAGACGACGGTGGTGACGACCGCGGTGACGGTGGCGAGCCACAATGTTCTTCGAGAACGGAGGAATGGAAAGTTTGTAAGGAGGCGACGGAGCTATTCTTCCACGGCGAGTCTACGACGAGTCGGCATACTTCGGCGACGAAATGCCATACATAAAATTCTAAAGTTCCGGCACGTAGTTTCCCGTCGCAACGCGCGGACGCGCGCGCGCGCACCCCGCGCCGCGACGACGTCGTGTATTTCCGGAATCGTGTGCGCGAATTGTTAAGTCGTTTCCTCCTGCTCGAGCCTCGGCTACGTGGCGCATATATTTCTATCTTCGCGGTTGTTTCTTCATCTCCGTTCCTAGCGAACGACGCTGACTTAGGGATACGAACGGCGAGATGTTTTCGAGAATATAAAGCGATATATTGTACATCGCGTCACGTCACTCTCTCTCTCTCTCTCTCTCTCTCTCTCTCTCTCTCTCTCTCTCTCTCTCTCTCTCTCTCTCTTTCTCTCTAATAATATTATTTCACCTACATTTAAAACGTAGGAAAAATGAAAAAAACTGCGATGTCAATCTCATGATGGTGACGTTGCTTTGCTCCGTGACACAAGAGGAAAAAATTAGGACAAGATATATTTTACATTTAAAAATATATATCTTCATATTAATAATTTTGTGTGTTACATTTCTTCTTTCTAAAAAGAAAAAAAAAAACTCTGCCAACTCAATATGAATTAATACAAATCTAAACTCGAGTATTGAAAAATAGTAGAATAATAATATTGTAATTAATTATATGCATTATGTAAAAATTAATTGTAATCGCAATTATTAATTATATATATTACATTTATTTATTTTTTAATGAGATCACGAAAAAATAATAAAGTAGCATAAAAGTTTAGGTAAAATATTTTTGTCGGTATAAAAATGAACCATTTTAATGTCTCTCAGTGATTTTTCAATTTTAATTTACAATTAAAAGCAAAAATTGTTAAACAATTATTTAAAGAGATATTCAGAGAGATATTTTAAAAGATATAAATCAAGTTATTACCTCACATTTTAAAACTTCTTTGCACGCAAGTATCATTTCATTGTGAGACAATTTAAATTTAGAGAGATAAATGCATTTTCTTGTATAGTTTGATACGTTTTTTTTCTTCCCGAGTATTTTCTAGAAAGAAGGAATTGAAAGATGTTAATGAAAACAAGATTAAAATAGCCAGTTTTTTCTCTAACGACTTGATCCATCCCTCGTTATTCACGAAAGACTCGGGATGTGACTAGCAATTTAAGAGCAAATGCTGCTAATCGAGATATCGCTCGTACGACGCGCAGAGACCAAGGGTCGCTTTATCGGTGGTTTCACGCCCCATCGATCAGTTCGCACACGACACCATCTCGGTCACGCTTTTTCCGCCTCCCTTCTCTCTCCCGCTTTCTGTTTCCCCTTGCGAGAAACTGATGTCGACGTATCGAATTCGAGGCGATGGGATAACAACGGCAACGATACACCGCAGTCTTCGTCGTCGTCGTCGTCGTCGTCGTCGTCGAAAAAGGAACCATGTCGGGGCATTGTCCGGATGTGAAGCGTGTTCAGATAACGGCAGGAAGAAATAACAGGCGGCGTGGACAAATGGCGAAACGGGAAACGCGATGGCGGAAGGTCGAGAGGTCGAGGTTCCGTATCGGAGGGTGGAACAGCTTGGAATCGACTCGCCCCATTGCACCGACGGTGTAACAATGGCATTGACGATTTCTCGTCCTCGAGCTTGACTTCGCTGTTGCAAAAAGTCGCCCGAGTCGCTCGCGGTATTGTGTCCGTGAAGGAACTAACTGCCAACCATTCGCGAGACATTCCTCAAAAAAACCGTAGGGGGTGGCGCGCAGTTAAGTCGATGGGAAATCCAGAAAAATCCCGCACACGCTGCGTCGAGAGACCCTAACGAAAGCGGAGCTGGAATTTTTCCCCGGCAAGCTCGGTATCCTTTATCATTTTCCTCGCCTGCTTTTCCGTTCCTAGGGTGACAAGGATTTTTCACGCGGAAGCGCGAAAGAGATCTCTTTGCGAAAGAGATGAAAAATGAAAGAAAATTTTCATTTGAATCGTCGAGATGTCACGTTACAGTCAAAATGAATTGTTATTAATAAACTCGCGATAAATAAGAAAAAAATGTGATCTCTTCTTTTACAATTTTTAACATTTTCAAACGTTTAATTAGAGAAAAGAAAACTTACAGATTAAAATGATGTTAGCTTTTCGTTACTTTTTCTGCACTCTCGAACCTTTAGCAAAGATTATGCAAAGGGAAGAATATCGCTTACGAGATTTTTCGTAAGGAGCTCGGCGTTCCTTACCATTTTCCTCGATGTCGGGAGCTCTTTCGCCCGAAGGGTGGACAACGACTTTTCGTTATGGAGCTCGACCTTTCGCAAAAAGCTACTCAGTGCAGGATGACGCGCGGAAGACAGTCAAGTAGAGAAACGGGGTTCTCGTTTCGTGAAATTTCGAAAGCGTCCCGACGCCCTCCAGGGACGCGTACCGGGGAGTTTATCAAAATTGAAACGCGACACCTTTGTCGGGAATTTCGTATCCGTCGGAAGTCGCTACCAAGCACACGACACATACCTACTCGAGTTCGTCTCGTTACTCTCCGGCAAAATTGGGACATCGAGAAAGGCGGTTCGTTGTGGAACAAGCCCTCAAGGTTAATACCAGACAACCGCGCACGACAGTACAAATTTTTCGCACGATGGCATTTCAAGATCTTCAAACGCGCTTTAGCTTAACCGGAGGAACTAGCTGCCATAATGTCTAATAAACTCTAATTAGAGTTTAAGTTATCTAGTTGATTATTACTTTTCTACAATTAAAAATAACAAAATTGTTAATTGGTTGTACATGTTGGTTTGTGATTGTAATTCAAAATTTAGGATATAATTCTCTAAAAATATTTAAAATTTATTTTATATTTATATACAAAAATGTACATATAAAATATTTAAATTTCATTCTATTAATGTTTTTTATGTTATGCTTTCTATTTTGCTAGTTTCCTTATATTTTTGAGCCAGTAAAAATTTTTCAGTTTCCAGATATTTTTATAACTCCTGAATTTTAAATTATCGTGATATTTGCAGTGTGTAACGTTCCGATAAAAATCGCAAGCTCCTTCGTGTTCAAGCTCGACTCGCTGAATGCGACATGCGGAAATGCGCTCGGGGAAGTTATTTTATGAAATCGTGGGCTCTCGTCAGCGCGTTTGGATACTGGCTGCTGTATCGTTAAATCAAGTTAAGGCGCACCGTGTGGATAGACAGACAGGGACGTGCGCGAGGCCGCTAATCAGACGGACTAATGCGCAACTCCGGAGCTATCTGTAATTTTCATCCAGTACTGGCTAACCAGATTAGTGAATTATTCGAGGCTAAATTGGTTAACCTCTGTGCTTTGCAGGGCGCGGTTAAATCTGACGATATGGACCGTGCTTATGGTCCATTTCACGCCACATCGAGGTGCATCTGCGTATCTTTATTCCCATCCTAATCTCTTATCTCGTAATAGCAACGATCTACTTCGGTACGGCAATTATTTGCGCGCTGAGTTTTTAAAAAAATTTACAATGTATTTTATTATTTTGCAACGTATAACGCGCAACAATGACGAACGTCCCCAGCGAAAAATCCGTACGACCAACGAAAAAGGCAATAATAAATTTATAAAAATTCCACGTGCGCGCAAAACGGAAATATGAACGATAAAGCAAATATAATTTGCCATTTCTTGCCGCTTTTATTTTAATTTACTCTGCAGTGGGATTTGCATTGGAAAGCGGTGAACGCGGTGAATAAAAGCTCATTTAACCATTCGTAAATATTTCGTATCGATTTTCCCCGATATACCGAATCGTCGAAAATCACGGAGGTTGGCTCTGCTCTCGCTCGCGCGATCCTACGCCGCGTCGAAAGTTTGCTCGACAATAATTAGTTTACTTCGGAATCTGGGGAATCAACGACGAAGTCGATATCCGGCAGCATAGCTAACCGGAGTCGATAAAATCGAATCATCGCGCTCTATGCGCGGCGCTGAACCGCGGGGTTGACGACGCCCGTCTAATTATTAATCGCGACGGTGCAATTATGCCGCAGCGGATGTACGCGTACAAACATACGTACGCATATGCATGCATACACGGACTTACGTACGTACGCATGTACTTGCCTCTGTTTGATTTTACAGGCCATGTTGTTTAGCAGAGTCGGCGGCATGTCGCCCTGACCGTTTCTCCCTCTCTCTCTCTCTCTCTCTCTCTTTTTCCTTCGTTTTCTCTCTCCGCATTCCCTCGTGTTTCTCTTTTCGCGTATTCGCGTATGTAAATGTATACGCCTGTCCGGCTATATTCCCACGTTGCACGTGCGTCTCTACACGTGTACATGTGTGCACACCCATACTCTCGTACGCATGCTCGCGTTCCATGTCCGCCATCGGACATAACTACGCTTCCGCGTTATGTCGAAAAAACTACACGCGAACGCGACATCGAGATAGCATGCGAGTTCTGTTGGCCCGTACGGTCACCGGGGAATAAATGGAATTCTATGATATATATCGATGACGAAAACGTACGCGGCAAGAACACTGTATCATGAAATACCTCGTCTCATTAAACTTCTTCAAGATATAGTTTTAGATGAATTTACTTTGCTGCAAAAACAAAGGAAAAGAAATTGCATAAAGAGGTGTATTTTTATAAAGAGGAATTTCTATTAATATATCTTTCAATGTATTATTTTTATATTATGACATAATATTGTAATAAGTAATAATCTCTCTATTAATTATTTTTTCAAGTTCTTATCATGGGCGCTGCTATATACTATATATATAATTTTATTGAACAATGGAGTAGCTACATTTAGAGCAACAATAAATTTAAAACAACATATACGCTTATTGAAGTACCGTACCTACTTCAGCTTCTTCAGCAGCGAGTAAAACTGAGTATATCTCTGGTGTTTCTTTTGAAAGTATTAACATCGTCATCTGTTTAACTACCATTGTTTTTTCTAATAACATACTTCTGAAAGGAATGAAAATGCTGAAAGAACCTTTAAAATGTAATTCTATAAAATGGTGAAATTATCGGTCGACAAACGATGACTCAATATGGCATAATAGCTCACACATATTTCAAGTGTGCAATAACTTAAAAAAAAAATTAAAAAAATAAAATTCTGTTAAAATATATTTTACCGCAAGTACGAAAGTTGGAAACTTATTCTACAAATCGTCCGCTTCCGAGCATTCTAGCCGTAATGATAAGAAGAATTTGTCGATATTCATATTTGTAAGATCAACAGTTTGCATAGCGCCATAGGATACACGAGATATTTCTCAATTTTATGTGTCTTAGCTTGAATATCACGTGTAGGCAGGATTTGCGACACATCCACGTATGCATTTTCGCGCGAGCAAACTTTTGCGGAAGCATAGAGATCGACGTTAACGAATAATGGAAGAAGTTCGTTATTAAATAAAAAGATATGTTCACAAAAGCATCGCGAACTTTAAAATGCTGTAAACATTTTCACGAGCGCTGCTTTCAAGCTTCTCGCGGAAACGTCAAAATGCCATTACGTTGCCGTTGCATAATTTTGCGATTCTTCCGACAGGATGTATATCTATAGTTATTTCTCGTCTGTCCTCGTGATAAAAAAAATTTGGAAAAAAGTAAGACAATTAATCACAAATTAGTTCAAAAGTTCTAATTAATTTAATAAATTCAAAAAGATTAATTTTTTATATGCGAGATTTTAAATTTATTCTCTTCCAAATATAAATTAAGAGAAACAAATAGTACGTAGCAATAGATACATACATATAATTCTCGGAATATTGATTTAACTATTTATCGAAAGTGGCAAAGCGTATCGTATCTTGGAAACCGTCAGGATTTTTGGTTTAAGACTGGATTAGTGCGCCATCACTTGGCATTCGTGTATCGAAAAATCGATAAGACTCCGGAGACGAGAATTACCGATGGACGTGACGCGCCAGGCCGAGAATAGGTAGACACCTGTATCCGTATAGTCACGTGAGTACGTTCGAAAGCATATGTAAAATAGATGTAGGAAAATAGACGAAAAGACACCAGGGAGAATGCGAGGGTCGGTGGGAGTTAAAAGAAGAGTGAGTGAGAGACGAGAGAGGGAGGGGGAAAGAGAGAAGGGAATGCGTCCCAACTGGCAGTCTAGGAAGCTGCAATTGGAAATGCAATTTTGATGCAGAATACACGACGAAGAGTCCTCGTAAGCTAAAGGAGCGTGGCTATAGCCACGGGAGTTACTACGAGTGGCCTTTACTTTAGATGCCGGGAAACTGCAACTGCTAGGAAAGCCAAGGGACAGGCGGGGAGAGGAAGAACGAGAGGGTAACGGGATGGCGGGGAGGTCGCCAGGAGGCCATTAGGTAAAGTAGGTTTTGACTTATGCCGTCGCGCTAGACGCCCGATATATCTCTATAAACTGCTGCATAAAATATAAGAGCTCGCTTCGCCGTCTATACGCGGATGCGCGTTGCGCCGGTTTCCGGGCGGCGGAGGGCTCAGGCACCTGTAAGCGGCGGCTTATTGGCTTACTTACACCTCGGAAGAAGCTGCGCCTCCCTCCATCAGGCTGGCGGTAAACTCTCGCTATACAACGATTATTTTCGAGTAACCTATAGAGGTCATTTTATTTTCCTTTTGCTACGATAAACGATTTAGTTCTCTTTATTTCGAAAAAAAAAAAAAAAAAAAAAATTAAACGACTTTGATATCGGAAATAATGATAAATTGAATGAGCAAGCAGAATATTAAAAGTTGCATATCTCTTCTCGAAACAATAAATATTTCGCTTCAACTAAAATAGCATAACCATAGAGAACAATTTATCGTGAATATTCATTGTTCGCCGCAGATATTTAAAAATTAAAGCTTATTTTAAAACCGTGCTAAATCCACATTTTAAAATAGAGATTATGTACTGCAAAAGAAAAATATAAAAAGTTCACAAAAGTACATCGTTTACCAATATAAACCTTTCAAATGGTTTAAATGTCATATCGAATCGAAAAATACAATAGTTAAGTTTAGTTTTATTTATTGATATTAATAACAGATGGACATATTTTTAACACTAACAATAAGTGGAAAATGTGATTTCATCCAAGTAATTCGTTGAGATGCATTTAAAGAATGCCTTTCATTGTTCATCAACAGTGCCATCGATTACAACGGCGGGATGTAAATTAACACAGCTCTCGGAAATTCCCGCAGTATTCTCGTGCAGTTGCCATGCTTAATATCAGCCAGATTGGGGCAGTTGCTGCCGCAGCGAATTACTTTCGGCTTCGTACCATGTTTACCGAGTACAGAGAGAATTATTAATGAGCTGTGCTTTTGGATTGCTCAGGCTTGATGCACAGCCAGATAATACTTCTGACGTCTACCAGAAGATTTGCACTGGCTGCGATTATTGATATTCCTCGTTACTTGTTAACACAGTATTCCTCGTTACTTGTTAATACAATAAAACATATCAAATTTTATTACGTTAAAATGAGCAACGATTGTCGCGAGAGATTGGATAATTGTATAAAAATTGTATAGAAATTTTAAACGTAGTGTTTTGTCGTATTTTACGATTGTGCAAAATGTATTATTCGAGCCATTCATCGACCGAAGATTCAGCAATGAGACCATTAAAAGCTCAGATATTTCGATAATTCATTAGTGCTGTTAATATTGAAAAGATAAAAGCTATCTGGATTTACTGCATAAATCATTTTGTAATTCTACAGTGTAATAGAGATTGAAAAATCTTTGTTACAAATTTATGAATTTTTATTAGTTCGATTTTATTTATAAATGTATTGTGAAATGTTTCATTAGTTTGCTTTTATCAAATAATGGCAACATTTCGGTTATATCAAATATAAATAAAAACCTGGTTATGTGATTATGTTCATGGTGTATCATCGAAACGCTATCAAATAGATTATTTGAAGCGATAGAAAAATGAAACATAAAAAAAATGAGAATTTAATTCATTGTGTCATAATATTTATGAACGGCAATTATTTTTTTAACAATACTTGATGGTTGATTCAAATATATTTCTCATTTCGTTTCAAATGCTTTTCACCGATATATGATTTGTTATCATTATCATTTCCGAGTTTAAGAGAACGAAGTAACACATGAATCGCATGTTCGAATAATCCAAGTAATGGAAAACAGTTGATGCATAAAACATGGAATAGTGTACAAACCGAATCAAATAATTTAGGTAACAGAAAGCGTTATGATAATTAACGATTCTTTTGTTAATTATCAATCAGAAACGCAAGAATAAAATATTTGACATAAAATTATTATTTCATAAAGCATTAAGTATTTAGCATAAAATAATATTTTATGCTAAATAAATGCAACAACAATTAGTAATTATTAGCCAATCCAATTAATTAAATCTACAATTAAAAATGCGTGTATTTCAAGGCGGCAGTTAATTATCGAAACATGTAATTTATTCGTTCAAAATAGAAATTCAAGTGATAAAGGACGTAAGAATTATAGATTATTGTTCCATTGAGATATATTTACAAGCAATAATAATGTTTGTAATAATTCGTATATACATTTCTCGTAAGCAAATATAATCTTGCATTTGCGAGTAACAATCGAGCTAGTAATTAATAATTAATTTCTGACCATTTAAACATTTCCAAATCATATTCGATATTTACATTATAATTTACAATATTAATGTTTCAATTACAAACAACAATAAAATATACTTCCGAAGTAATTTTTTACATAAAAGTTTATAATATATAATACATAAAATAATATTGATTAATAGGTTAATTATAAATGTCGCATACTTTGATACAAATGGTACTGCAATTTGAACATTATGTATTTATTCATTATATTCAACAAACAAATATTTATCAATATTAATGAAATAAACTTGCGTAAGAACCTCAGCTAATACTATTCACTATACTTGCAAACCAGTTTATACATTCTTCAAATTTCTTTAAATTCATCATAAGTCTCTTGCTCTTAGATAAGTGTATCATATTTTTTTCTATTATTTCCAGCGTAAAAAAACTTGATTGTTTTATATGTCGCGTAAATAACTATCGTCGGACAAGAAAAAAACGCAATGGCAGTTACGTTGGTAGAAGACGAATAAAGAAAGTGACTGCGATCTTTTAATTAACAATCCCGGTGAATCCGGGCAATCGCGAGGTTATTTCCGCGGTGGTGACGGGGAACGTGCATTCCGGCGGAAATCAAACTCCGCTACTAAGATGGAGACCGGCATATCTACTCTTCCATCCCCCTCTTACCTCTCTCCAGACGCTTAACCAATTAACGGTTAATCTACCCGTAGAAGGAGCGAGAGGGGTGCGAGTTCTACGGAAGTACGGAACGATGTTCTATCGGTAACGGTGCCGTCTTCAGAGTTCTACCCCTTCACCCGTAGACGCTCCGTCGTATTCCTACAGCTTCCCTGACGGCGACGGCGGCGGCGGCGGCGGCGGCGGCGGTGACGGTGGCGGTGGCGCTGGCGGTGGCGGTGGCGGTGGCGGTGGTGGCAGTAACCCCAGCCAGTGGCCGCTGCCAGTTCACCCGGAAGCTTCTAATTAATCGCGGATACCGCGCGAAACGGTGCCGTTAATTGACGCTCGGTAATGTGATTCTTCCGCTCGAGCGCTTTCGCCACCACCATCGTGCCACGCGCTCCTTCGTTAAAACCGGGGCAAAGGAAGCCGGACGGTTTGATTGGCTCCTTTGGCCAACTTTTTCACGATTCTTGCCGGATAATTAATGCCCCTGGCTTCCAATGCGAGTCTTCCTATGACCCGAGGTTTTATTCATCCGCTCCTTCGAGAAGCTTCGTAAGGATTTTTATTCTACCAACAAAACGCAATCAAGAGATTTTTGTTTCTTTATATCGCGCGCAGGGAGAGAATATATATAGAGAAAGTGATGATGCAAGTATGAATTGTTAACATTACGTAATATTATTGGAATATTATATAGCAATTTTCGAAATTAAATTTTTGAAATAAATAAAGCAATTATTAAAACAATAGCAAAAAAAAAAAAAATAACATCACTCGAATGTTTAAACAAATTTTAAAAATATTAATAACAATTAACATTTTTTTAATCATATTCTCTGTTATGTTGTTATATGTTTTTTCTAAATTTGCTTTCAATTGCAATTCTACAGCATACGACAAAAATCTATGTTTTAGACTCAAATTTTTTCTCTCCGCTAATAATAATAACGATCTTGAGAAAATTTGTTTTCCTGCAGCACACTAACAAAGTAGAATAAAATATAAATACATTTCCTGCATTATATGTTCTTTATTTAACGGTTTTCAAAAACTATAAGAATATATGTATACATAACTTCCCGATTAAAGAAGAAACTACTTGTAATGTTCATTGGTGTAATGAAAAATTCATTCTAAATTCATGAAACAAACTTTTTCTACAAATTATTTAGCATTCTGCATACATGTATATTTCACGATTCTACTTGTTTATTCTACTTGGTATCCGAGCTTAAAGGTCTGCACACGAGTGTGGGCCATTCAGTCAGTATTGCACACGGTTTGCATGCTCGATCGAGGTTTACAGGCAGGTCCCGATAGCGCGGGATCCCTGTGGACCAGAACTAACATACAAACACACGGGGACCAAGCTGCATTGGTCAGGTGTTCCGACTCATTAACGCGTATGCATACGCGCGTGAAAGATTTACTTGGGACCGGTGTACGTTACTAGTATCGAGGAGTTGATCTGAGCGTGCCGGAACCGTGTTCCATTTCCATTTAGGCTAGACGACAAACATTGTTGGTAGAGACGTCACGACATCCGAGCGTGAAGGAAAACATTCGCATATCTCGTCGATCGATACACGTCTAACGTGTGCGCATTATTAGGCGGATCTTATTTATTCCATATTTAATAATTTATATTCTCTTTTAGAAATATAATTTCTTTTTTCAAAATATAAAAGTAACGTGATTATATATATAGTATGCTCGTAAATTTAAATGGCAATAATTATACGAACCGGTCTCTCTGGTAAAATTATAACGACGGTTCGCTATAGCAGATACTGAATTAATGAATTTATCGTAACACGATATTATAGGATGGAAATCTAAATATCGATCGACATAAATATTGATCGACATTAGTATCGATCGCATTAAGATAAGATGATATTTGAGACAAAATATAGCGTGTCCTCCTGGTGACTTATTCACGAGTGTCATTAGCGAACATCGAACGTCTAGCTACTATGTATCATCGTGGATCGACCAAATCGAAATACGTAAATATTTAACGAAGCTATCTCGTCGCGCGCAAGAACTGATGTTGCGAGCGGCGCTGCCAATATAATAATAATTAATCAAGGAGAAAGAGCGACATTACGGGCACCAGCTCGTTTATATAATTTATCGCATAAATATTTTGCCAAACGATGCAAGTGGCAGGAAAGCGCAATACGGCTCTGTGCGGTAACGACATTTCCATTATGATTTACCGCAATCGAGTGTAACTGTTTAGTAGGGAAACTACGGGTACATGCGGTTCGAATAGTTCAATTAGTGTTCAAATATTTACTCCAATTGCGGCCGGTATCGGAACATTATGATCGCAACAACGTGGAGGAGAGAGGAAGCCTCGAGTATTATACAAAGCGCACCGTAATCATTTGCGCCGATTACAGAAATTTGGCACGGATACAGGCGATCAAATTCACAGACGTCTCGTGTTATACGATCGATCGTCGCTTCGTCTAATGGTTTAACCTGTCGTTAAACATCATACTTGATTCACTCTATCTGAATATCTCTCACTACGCTTTGAGCTATGCCATTTCTAGCGTATACAGCTTTGATCTAGAATAGCTAGTATCACTTTTCCCGACAACAATGCTCTGGAAATTCGCTTCGGAAATTAAATGCTGTAGTCTATATATATATATATATATATATATATATATATATATATATACATATATAAACTACACTAGTATATATATATATATATATATATATATATCAATTCGCAAAATTAATTTCTCTTTTCGAAACATTTTTTTTATAATACTTGTTAATGTTCAGTTTTAATCTATTTTTCGTGACTAAATTTGATATGATTATATTGTATTAATTAAAAGTCTTAAATTAAATAAAAAAACAGATGTATATTTTTCTAAATTTAAAGTACAAAATATGGATAAAATATTGAAATAAAATAGTGAAGAAGATAACGATTATTCTATTTTTTAGTGACCCAAATTGAAAAAGAAATCTATAAATAAGCAACAAAATAATGAAATGTAGAATTCTTCTCCTGCATGTTCAAAAACTTTATAACGCTGTTCGTGTTACACGATTTTGACGTGATATAAAGGCCAAATTTCTACGTAAATGTCAAGACCAAATTTTAAAACAATATTTTTCGTTGCTCAACGTTCAGTCTGAATGCGTTCGCCTTGTTATTATTTGACAGAGATTGAAGAGACGGGGAGTATTATTTTTCGCTCGGAAAGAGCGTTTCGGGGTTATTTTTTTCGGTAACTTCCCGTCAGACCACTTAGCGTTTCTTTAAAAACTCCGTTTCCCTTATCTTGTACTTTCCTTTCTCTCATATATACGAACCCTTCGACCTTCGTCCTTACCCATGTTTCAGTCGGGCTCATTCATTAATGCCTCTCTTATTTTGGCAGTGAACCGACTGGCGCGGTCAGGTATGCCCGAGCGAACTACAACCCTTCCGAGCTCTTCCACTCTCATTCACTCCTTACCCTCATCGCTCGCTTTTCGGTATCCAGCAAGTTTCTTCCTCAAATGTTGCTCACTTTTTATCCCAAAACATACACACACACCAGCCAGACTCGCTTCCCCAATTCTTCTGCCTTCTTCGTTAACGTATTTCTTCCTAGCCTTCTTCTATTCCCGTTTCGGTCAACCCTTCGGTCGAAGAATACTTCCTTCCTTTTCAGTTTTCCTCCAGTCGCTTACATTCCGATTTCCATTAGTATAATTGCCGGAGAACTACCCGCATCTTCGGGAGCAAGTCACGGATGTAGGCTACAAATGGTTTTCCGGAGATACTTCCGCTTTCCGCGTTACTTCCAGCTCGTGGCGTTTATTCGGATGTCAAGCCGTCTCGAGCGACCTTCCGCTATTTATCGGCCGACGTCTTTTTCTCTCTTTGCCTCATCCTTGATCTCCATCGCCACTTTGTCTACTTCCTCTCGTTCTGTCTTATTCCGGCGGCTTTTTCGTGTTGAGTCTTGTCTGCACACACTCTTTACCATCCACAGAAACCTCTTGATTGCAAGTTTCCTCGACGGAGGGAAGGGATGCGCGGTAAGTTTCCTCGCGCCGAGGAAATAAGTGGACTTGATCACGCAATTGATTTTCATGCCTCGTCGGTATTGGTTTTTTTCTCTCTTTTCCTTTTCCCAACCATCTCATCGTTTGTCGCGTCTACCGGAATCGCAAACAATCTGAACTGGATGTTTCGCGTATCAATTGGAACGCTTCAATTTAATAGGATACCGATACCTTTACTGATTCGACATTGAAGATCATTAAATCATACTACTATTAAAAATAAAAAAAAATGACAGAAGGCTTTTGAGAACATTTTAAAATGATTATATAAATTAAATATCTATATTATATAATAAATTAAACTTTTAACAATTAAAAATCGAATAATTCCATTGCCTAATCTTTTCTTTCATACAAGGAAAAGAAAAATTTATCTGAATAGAATTATCTCGCGATGAGAATTGTCAAAATCATAATTTGAGTGATCACCGTGGTGTGTATTTTAGAAGAAAATTGGATATCACAGGTTACATGTTGTACATCGAATGAATGAATGAATGAATGAAACTATGAGTGCATATGGGACACAAGAGAAACGGAGACAGGGGGTAGTTTCACAGACGGCAAAGGTTGCGTCGGGGATGAGGTGGAGAGCATGAATTCCAAAGGCCAGTCAGCCGCAACCACGGAACGGAACTTTCACAATATTCCTCCGGTCTGTTAGCCCTCCTCCTATTCGATAAAAGTTGTAGGAATTTATCGCGTGGCCATTTCCAACGGTATTGTAGGAAGCCGCGGCTTCCATCCGCCATTGTACTAGCGGTCGTGTAGCATTCAACGCGGCACGCTGCAGGAGTCGACCACCACTCGCTTGAATGCCCATTCAACTTGCTTCTGTGTTTCTCCTCATATGCTATAAGCACGAGTGTGCTTACTCTTTTTTGCGTATATTTATCCTTCTTTCTTTCTTGCGCGCGCGTTCGTAGAATCTATTCATCTCCTGTCCTTTATGATTTTTATGAATTTTAATCTTATGGAGCAAGGAAAAAACTCTTGAATTTTCATACGTCATGGTTCGTAGTAGATTCGAATAGAATAACAGTAATAGAAAAAATTGTGTTTATGAAGTTAAAAATTATGCGACATAAAATGTTATTTTACATAATTATTTCCGTGAAAAAATTTCTCACACAAAAATGAGAAATAATCGACAATTAGCTACCTTTTATTTTATTTCTCATCATCAACAAGCCAAGACTAAAATGTTGGTTTTTTCGTCAAAGGACACTGCCGAGATTGGTGCGCAGATGCGCAAAAATTAAATGTCATAGATTTCGCCAATTAACGTTACGATACGCAAAGCAATCTAGTAGTAGTATCTAGCTTTTTCGGGTTTCCAATTGCTTCGCTACGCGCGCTCTTACTACGTGCTGCACAGATTCTTTTGAATTATAGTTAGGTAATTTATAGTGACTGCACGACCACGCGGTCGCAGAACTCGACTCTGCACGGTGGGAGTAACGAACACCGCGGCAGCGGTGGAGTCGTAATTTAGATTAAGGATCGAGTTAGGGAAACCCTCGAGAATGGAGAGCGTATGGATATATATGCGACGAGAAAGCGACGGCGCGGGTATGGATATGCGAAGAGAAGAGAGCGAGATGAAAGGAATTGAAGTGCCCGAGATGAAGGATACTCGAACGATGAGCCGCCCATCCTCCAGCACCTGCGATCCCTTCTACTTCATCCCTGCGGCCTTCCCTCCCACTCGTTCGTTTCAGGCCGAAGACTCGCTTGGGACAAAGGATCCGGCCACGGGGATGATTCTAATCGAATATGATTATCTGCCATCTTCATCAGGCCATCGCGTCCTCCTCCTCGCGAGAGAGAGACCCTCGGGCACCGAGTTCGTCGTGCGGCGAATCGTGCTCGTGGGAATTTTCTCCCGCACTAGACGGACGGATGAGAACGAGATCCGAGCGAGAGCGAGTAACCCGATTTAATCTACATACCCGAGGAGTAGTCCTCCGTAGAATTTCGAATGCGAGTCGAGACCGACAATATTAGTCGCTCACGCATCGAAGTATCTGGCGCTTTCTGCGAAGAGTTATTGTTCTTGGGTTGCCTCGTCATAATAAATATAATATAACCAAGTATTCATAACATTTAGTAATATAAGCAGAGGATTGCGCATCTTTTGTTGAGCACTTTTCAAGAAAATTCGTGGATTAGGATAGAAAAGGGAGCGGTAAAGAGAAAAAAAAGGTAAAAGAGAATAAAAAGAGCAAGTAAAAAGGCTGATGGAATTTTAGCTAAAGTGAGAGGATCTTCCGAGTTATTTTTTTCATTATTCGAATTCGATTTCTTTATCTTTCTTTATCTGTGGCAGCGGTCTTTCCTTGTCTTTTACGATTTCAATGATAAACTTTTGCGAGCTTTTCTATGTCGGGTGCACATTTGCCTGGAACGAGTTGCATTTCGGCGCGGCAATACCTTTATATCGATTTTACGGCAGGTCTCGTTGCATGCGCAACGGTCGCTAACGAATGCATCCGAATGCGTTTTACTTCGGAAAACGGCTCGCGCAAAAAAACTGCCTTTAAAAACGTATAAAGTTCCCCTTCAACGCGGTTTCCACTTTCGCTAAAATTCTGCTAAATTTCTAAATCCGACTTAACGTTGGAACGGTCGAAATATTTGATGTTAAATTCACATTGTGGCAAACTTTTATAATTAATATTAGCTATAATATTCTAAAATAATTTAATTTTTAGATTAAAACGCAACGTGAAAAAGAGGACAAGTGAAAGAGAAAATAAACAAGACTCTATTTACTTTTTATTTCCTAATCAGAATAAAGAATAATTTTTCTAAACAATTATCAAGAGCCGGTTTTTTTCAATATTGCTAAAAATGGAAGAGAAAAAGAGGAGTGGTTGAAACGTAACAGCAAAGCAAGTGCGACCAATTATTAGTAGAATGTTTCAAAATGTTGAGAATAATAAGACGAACCGAGGAGAACCGACGAAAGTTTCTCGAGAAAGCGCAAAGTCGCCTGGCATGCGGGTACGTATTTGCTGCCGTACTTCATCCTCGTAAACAGCGGTGTAAATAAAACTGGTAGCAGCCGCGCGGGACGCGGTACAAATTCAAGAACGTATTCAACGGCTATTCGGACGTGGATTTTCGTCGGTGGCCGGGAACACCGTCGCCGAGCAACGGGCTATTTATTACCGTTCTCGGCGCGAACGGTCCACCCCATCTCGATGCATATAAACATGAAGAACGCTGGTGGCGGTCGTGCATAAGCGCCTTAAGAATTTCAGGGATTTTCTTCGGTGCACCGGTCAACCGCTGCCATCTTTTCGTGAAATTTATATACGATGAATAAAACTTTAGCATGTACGATTTCGACCAATATATTCAATCTCTCTTTCTCTCTCTCTCTCTCTCTCTCTCTCTCTCTCTCTCTCTCTCTTTCTTCTTTCTTATCTATTACCTCGTGTTATTCTAATTCATTGCTTCAAATTTTGCTTCAGACTCGATAATTTGAAGATATAAAAGCGTCGACATTATTAATCGACGTTGCACGATTCGGACGGTGAAAACACGGAGCTGGTGATAGAAATGGGTGAGCGGAGGTGTCGGTCGGTTTCTGACGATAACTAATATGGCTGACCCAGCATCCCTCGGATGCGGAGGATAGCTCCAGTGCGGACGGTACAGTTTGATGGGTTACCGAGACTCCTATCGGTCATATTAAGCAGCCGGGCATCGGACCCCCCGTCGATTCTACCGGCGAGGAGAGATGGAGCCCATCCTTCAGCCAACAACTTATTCGTGCGGCCACTCGGTGCCGGGGACCCACCCTTAAATCTTCGACCCCCGCCACGCAGCGCCAACCAGGCTGTATATATCGACGGGGATAGAAATTCGAGAAGAGCGCTCGTCCTCCATGTTTATGAGAGTACGTGGGATCCAGTTTAGGCCGGCATCAAGCTCATCGTGCTGCCTGCGGCTAAAAGAAGATACTAGGCAAACTAGCTTCGATATAGAGTATCTCAGATTCATTCGAGTCAAAATGAAAGACGAGTGGAGTGCATTTGTTGCGTATCGCAAAAAAGGATTGCATCTGAATACATTCAATATTTATATATCTGCTTGATTATAAATGAATTCGTGCACCACTATTCGCGTGCAACAGCATATATATATATATATATATTGATATATATGAACTGATATTGAACATGAGTTGATTCATCGTAACTGATTGGCAAATTTTATAGAAATATCCTGAAATTATATTCTCTCAACTTCAATGTATTGTATATGTATACTAGAAATTGTGTTTATATCATTTCACGTTTATTGAATGTATTTAATATAGAACATAATCTTTATATATTAAAGAAAGGAAATTCTAAATTAAAGGATATTAAATCTGTGGTACAAATATATATACACAAATTACGACTAACAAGACTAACGATACAAAATATAACAATACTATATAAATATTCTCTAAATACAGAAAGTAGATCTATTAAAATGAGCTGTGTTCTAAATAGTAATTTGAAATCTTAATTAACAAAAAAATTACAAGTTGGAATCAAATGTGAATATTGCAAGAATTCAACAGGGATAATAGTGGAACGACATAAAAAAATTCAGTTATGAAACGTTTAAGAATAAGGCTCATATGCTAAATGAATTCTCGTACGGTCAGTAGCAGCGAAAAACTATTCCGCGGAAAATATTATGCCGAAGGAAAAACTCGGAATGATTTTCTGTCTTCGTTCTCATACTACTCAGCAAAGTCATCCGATTATCGAGTTTCACGAAGTTGGACGTCGTTACAGCGTGAAATTAAAGCCGGTGTTCCTCTTCTCGGGATATTCCGCGAGGACTGAACATCGGTAACGAGGCACTCGAGTCTCGCGCCGACAGCTCGAGCTAACTTAGCAAAATTCACAAATAAAGGCAGTCTGAATATTTTCATTGCGAATACCAGGCCAGATGCGGTAAAGAGAGTTTCCGCAATGGATTTTTTACTATTTTTTTTCTTCCACCGTTGATCGCTTGCGCTCGACTATCGCTTCTCTTTCGTTCGAGAACTTTCTCTCTCTCTCTCTCTCTCTCATTCGTTTAATCATTATTCTAATAAAAATATCATTCCACTGACTAATAGTTCTTATTACCGAACAATGCCTATCAAACTTCGCCGGCCTTTCCGGTGACATGTACTACTTTTGATTTAAATAGAGAATATTTTCTTCGGTAGATCGTTTTGTTCGCAAAAGATTCTTTTCTTTGCGGGATGGTGTGCCCGTTCGCTTTTCGTTTCTCAGTCGATGGTCCATGGCAATCCACATCTACGTGCGCGCAATTAAGATTCTAGCTATCAATTTCACGAAGGGTCAGTGAATCGGTTTTCCCGTTAAGATCTTCGAGAAAGAACCTAAGGGAAACTCAGGAATAAGATGGAAAGTCCGGGGGTTCGATGAACACGCTTCCGAGTTTTCCGGCCCGGGTTCCCTTTTGCCTTAGTTTTCGTGACTAGAAGAGTGGTCAGACAGACAATTCCATACATTTCCATGAGTCTCAGGGGGAAGAAAAAAGGTTCGTCTGCCTTCACCGTAAGAGAATAAGAACAATGTGATGACGGTTTCCATTTGTACAAACTTCCTGTTTGTCTAATGCGACGTATCTCGTAAGCGAGACAAATATTGACAGTTAAGTTGAATTTACTATTAAACGATTATGTGCGTGTATACCATATATTTCGAGAATTCGAAGACATTGCTTCAATAAATTAAAGAAAAAACCTACAGTTATATTCAGAAGATAATTTCACCTGTTTATAAAATAGCATACCAGCTTTTATAATGTCACATTATCACATAGAAAAAAGTGTTAAGTGATTTATGCATTGCTGAGATAGTTAACGTCATCATGTATAATTACATATACACGGACATGATTATTAAAAAAAATTAAGCCACAATTGCAGTCTTAAAACAAAAAAATATTTTTTGCTGTTTATCGACAAACTGATAATTTTTACGCGAAATTTATGAGCACTGCACGAGAACCATGCGTTTGCGTAAAAGGGTATCGTTATTTTCACTAAATTATACCGCGTGTTGTTATTTCGACATACAATATATTGCAGGTTGTCGTTTCTTTTTTTTCACACATTTAACGCTCTTTTAATGGTTACATCTACGAGCGACTGTTTTGTGCGTAGTACTTATTGGTTCGCGTATACAGCAGGCTTTATTTCTTCATAAAGACGACGGTGCCTTAACGACGCTATATAAACGCTTCCGTGTAATAGTTTTTATTGCGGTGAAAAAAAAGTCAAGTGCTGACCCTCGTAATTGTACGGCAGAAGAAACAATTTCGATCTTAGACTTAGTCGGAAGAAGGGTGAGACGCGAATGCGAGCAAAGCAAGGAAGAAAGAAATTGTCTGATAGGTACTTCCGTAGGGTCGATACGATGTGAAAGGGACGCGAAAGGAAGAAAAGCACGGGAAGTCGTTTCAAGGGCGGAGATTTCATCGTGCCGACGAAGAAAGTGTCTCCTTGTGACGAATCTCCCGACTTCTCTCGAAAGAAATTAGAATTCGTTTTTTTTCGCGGCCGGCGTGATTCAATCTACAAACTAAATCGAGTTGGTGCTCACGCCACGAGACTAACGCCCACTGGATTAATGCCGGTTACTCGAATTTCGGTATATACCTTCTTTTTTGCCTCGTCTCCGGGCGATTCTTCGTCACTCTACCTCATTCTCTCTTTCGTTTTTGTTCAAACTCTGGCATCCTTTTATTCACGTGTCCTCGTTCTAATGGAGTCGCTTTGTTCGCGCCGTGAATTTTCCGTAGCTCGATGTTCGTCTTTTTAAAACACTTGATACACATGTTTAAAACCCCTATTATTTACACATTATTCGACTTAGAATATTCACGACAGAGAATCACGCAATTTCTGAGGCACTTTGTATAAAATCAAAATTTAATACGCGTATAACATATGATTGATTTCCATTACGCGGCAAATGATGTCAGCAGTCGAGTAAATAACTCGTTCAAAATATTAATTATCGATTACACGGAACAATATATTCAGCGCATTTTGTTTTGCGTCGAAACAATGCGGGATGAAATTTTGATATGACTTTTATAACCGATTCAATAATTCAATGTATTATTCGCAATTGTTCGTCTGTTTTGTCGACTTTTATTCCGCATGTAAAATAGCAGCATACCAAGCTAATGCAGAATAATGATGATACTAACAATGATAATAATAATAATGCAATCGTAATAATAATAACCAAACATAAATGATGGTCCAAAGAGTTACGAACGTACTTTGTTCATCGAAATATATAATCTATTATTTTTTAAGTTGACGTTATCGTATATCACGATACATATTTAATGTGATTTTGTAAATTATTCCGCATAATCACAGACACGCAATCATCGTCCCATCGTATTATCGCAAGTTGTGTCAATGCGATTAGTATAACATTATAAAAGTCGAGCAATATAAAGAGTAGATAAGAATATATGCTATTTTAATTTTTAATTTTGGACATTTTTAATTATTTTATTGTTTTTATTCAAAATTTTATATATTTTATATACTTTTCTGATATGAGAAAAAAAGAATTGTGCGGAATTCTACATAAATATATAATATAAAATATATTTAAAATTTTTATATTATTTCGAGAGAGATCTTAAAAAAATTCCACTGTGGTATTTTAAACTTTTTTATTGCGTTTTTTATTTTTTTACCTTCTCATTTCTCTTCTCAAAAAAAAAAAAAAAAAAAAAAAAAAAAAATAAATAAATAAACTGTTGATCATTCTTTCCAATAAAATCTTTCGAATTATCCAGAGTATCGTTTATGTCGATACATATTGCGCGGTTCCGGTTTCCGGAAGTGACCTGCTGCCTAAATTTCCGTTTGTAGTTCGTTCTTCTTTCTTGCCCATCCTTACGGGCTTAATTCCCGGGAAAACCGGATTTTCCGGTCGATTGGAAGCATCTTCTGCGTACATAGAATGCAAGAAGGCGGATTCTACTGCCCTTGTGCTCTCTCCCTCCACGCTTGAATCGGTTCGATTCACTCTACGGTTCGCTGTCTCAAGAGTTTTTGTCACGTAAAATTCATATTTATTTTATTTTCTCCTTCAAAGTTTAATGTGCATATACGTATAACTGTAACGTATAAAAGAAAATAGAAAGAACAGAGAAAGAAAAAGAACAAAAATGATCGCATTCTCTATAAGACAAGTGACTCCCGTTAGTCTCCTTTCTAGGAGAGATTAGAACAGCAGGAAGAGAGATACGTGCACGTCTCTCGATGAAAGTAAAGGAGACAAATAGCCGTTCTACGAGACAAACTTCCTGTTGCGGCGATCTTTCCTGCCTAGCTTCGTATGATATAGCAGCGTCCGTGAAAAACGAGAGTTATCGAGTACATTATTCTTAACGTGGTTTATAATATGCATAATATCCTTTTTAAATACGTTTGAAATATGTTTACAAGAGATATGAAAATATTGCTGATATTTCTGCAAACCTGTTTACGTTTTCTTCCATTTGATCCATTTAGTTCGTTATTCAATTCAAAGTTAATTTTGTCGAAATAAAGTTTATTTTTGTGTAATTATCAAATTAAAATTTAATTAAATTTCAGCACTTAATAACGTTAAGATTAATAATAATTCACGTAAACGAGCATTCATACTATTATATTCTATTTTTTTTTTTTTTTTTTTTTTTTTTATTATAATTCCGTGTTTTTTTTCTCCGAAATTCTTCAGATGCTCTCGCTTTCATAAATCCTTTGCAGAGAAATTTGTACTCATTATTTTCGCATTTCATGATTTGCACGATCGCAAACGATGATTACTTTCTCGGTTACTTCACGTCGAGGCCTCTTTGCGCGCGTTTCGTAGGTTTCATAGAAAATAAAGAGAAAAAACATCGTGAGAGAAAAAGTATTCTGCAAGCAAGTAAAGTCGGTCATTAAAATTGCCCCAGGGACGGCTTCGTGCTGGACTCGCAAGCACTTTAATCTTCGACTCTCGGCGACTTAAGTTTACGTTAAAGGACTTTCCGAGCAAAGAATAAACGGAACAACGACCGTTTAAAATTTTTAAGACTAGCTATTTTTATGTATGCATTATCTGTTTTAGCGTAATTTACATTGGAAAGCAAATATATAAACCACTTGTTTGTGTTTGCAAAACTTACAGTATTTTGTTATGACGATTGTGAAAAACAAATATATTTCGTCGCCAACTCAAATGCAAACTTTTAACTATCGATCGAGCCGATAGGAAAAATTGAGTAAGCGAAAGCAACAATTGCGAGCGAAAAGAAAACATTGTCGGTCCGTGAAAGTAACAAATGTATTAACTAAAGAGAGATAAATAAGATACTAGA
Source organism: Anoplolepis gracilipes (assembly GCF_047496725.1). Lineage (NCBI taxonomy): Eukaryota > Metazoa > Arthropoda > Insecta > Hymenoptera > Formicidae > Anoplolepis > Anoplolepis gracilipes. The sequence goes on from NC_132974.1 coordinate 4,774,066, forward strand.
AGTGCAAGCAACTTCAAACAACTTGCCTGCGCTGGAACGCAATCCACTCAATAATTCATTATAAGACGAGGAGATGCAATTACGAGAATCTCCAATTAAGACACTTCTTGAATCGTGCATCCCACGGATCATAGAAGATGTTTTTGCGATGTGAAAAATTCTATGTGCTTCGATAAATAGGACAAATAAAAAAAAAACATCCATAATTCATGCTGCATCTGATTTGCTTCTGTAGTATCTCAAACCTTAAAGATTTGTTATCATATATTATATCGATTATCTTGATATAATTTTCGTAACTAGTTTCCTCTGAGCTTACAAATAATCACGATATATTCTCTGGAAAAAAATTTCTTCAATTTCATTTTCTATCTTCGCGAATAAAATGTTCGGATAAAAAAAAGTAAAAAAAACCTTGTAAAAAAATCGATTCGTTACAGTATTATTAAAAATATATTTTTAAACTATTTTTAATTAAATGCACAAAGATTATGTAATAGATAAATAACAACACCTTGTTTCGATTAACTTTAACTAGATGATATCTTAAAGAGAACTCAATTTAACACATAATCGGATAGATATTTAAAAAAATTAGAAATTAAAAATGGAGATATATTTATATAATCAAATCTATCTGTTCCAGATTTTTCATAAAATTGTGATGTTTGAGGTATTCCGTATATATACAAAGAAACGATCACGCAAGACCACGAAAATTGGTACGATTGACGAATCGATCGCAATGGAGTACGAAATCATGAAACCACTTTGTGGTTACGAATAATGGTTTTTCGTTTCCAAGCATTGAAGAAAGAGAGAGAAGAAGTGGAAAGAGTAGTTCGTACATTCAGCGGAGAAAATTGTGAGGTGCACGAACTGAATATGATCGATTTCAATAAAGGACGTGCATGTGGTGCACGACGACGGCTCTTGAAAGGCTGGACCGTTTGAAACCGGTTTCGGATTTCTTGGATCGCGACGAGGTGGATGAATAGAACGAGAGATCGCGTTTTCCTATCGTTCTTTCCACTTCACGTTCCAGGATCCTCTCTATCTTCCTTTCTTTCTCTCTCTCTCTCTCTCTCTCTCTCTCTTTCTATTCTGATGCCATTTACTATCTTCACGCCTATCCGAAAAGGACCAAACATCTATTATTAAATGCCGCATTACTTCCGATAAAGCTTGGAAAGGTTCAATTTGCCTGGCCTCCTTATGTTTGATAGTCGACTTCTTTTTTTCTTCCTATTCCTTTTCGTTCTCTATTGTCGACCACTTTGGAATCTTCCGCGATATTTTCCGTAAAATTATGTTTTCCTCCTCGTTTCCGGAATTCTCTTTTTTGATTTTGAATTAAAGAAAACGATCGGAAAATAGCGCATTATGAATCGCGAGATATCGACAAGATTTACGTTTTCACTTCTTTATAAAAGTATTTTAACAGAGTTATTTTTTCATAAAGTTGTTTCTTTTCGTAAAGACTTGTACTAAATGCTTTTCGTAAAACTGTTTTTATTTGTTTCAATGAATGCTATTCTGAACAATTGACCTGACAAAACATCAAAGCACGATTACGCTATGCAATACACAAACAGTTTTGTGAATTTTCGTTGGCACGAAGCTACAGGTTGTTCCGCGCGGCACGACAAAAGATGCCGAAAATCTAATTCTATGAGGTTTTGCTCATCGATTTAACTCGTCGCGCGCGCTTTATCACCGCGACAGAGGATCACTTCTTTTCGAGATCGACGTTGTTGGAGAGGTTTTATTGGCGAGAGGCTTAAGAGTGCAATTCGTGACTGAAGGGGGATATAGTGGGTGGGGAGTGAGAAAGGAGTAGCGAATGCCTTTGGGCAGGAAATTCTACGGAAACCCGCGAGAAAGTTAGATTGCTGAAATAGTTGCTGGCGTTCTTATCTCTGTCGCGGTTGGTGGCCCGGCACTAGCGAAGAAAAAACCGAATAGAAGAGGATGTACGAAAGGGGTTAGCGGGTGTGAGACAGATGGAAGGGGGTGACAGAAGGAGAGAGAAAGAGAGAGGGAGAGAGATACGTACGTTCCTTCGCGGGTGAAAATTTGCAGCTAATTTATGTGCCAATTAATTGCTAATTAAGGTGCGGCTTTTTCGGGCGAATTAAATTCTCCGGGCGAACCACCACGACAGTTTAAATAGAGGTACAAGAGGGAGAGAGTATAAAGTCACGCTCTTTCCAACCAAGAGAGATGACTGTTCCCTTCTTAACTTAAACTTCTCTCTTTCTCTTTATCATTTTCCTTCTCTATCTTTTTCTCTCCTTCTCTCGATTTCTCGTTCATGAAACTTTTTTGAAAGATGTTCACTCTAGCGACGCTTCGCTCTTCTTCTGCTCGAAACTTCTATCCTCCGCTTTTTCATTACGGATCAGGCTTTAATCGGTAGATTCTGATCACGCGGATATACTGAATTTGAGAGAAATCTGAATCTTAGAAATCTAGCCACGCGATTAGCTACAGATTTTCGGAAAAATTCTTAGTCGATTATTTTTCGATAAACATTTGATATATAAAATGCACTATTACTTTTTACGATTCTTCTAAATACGTACAATCTCGTATCTCATGTCGATTGTCATGACAATTAAATAATATTAATTATATTTTTGTTAAAATAAAATTCACTTTAAATTGTGAAAAAGATTAAGTATTGCAAAGCCCCTAAATATTTGTAATTTCCAATTCTTATCTTAAAGATCACGTGATCGAAACTGAAAAGCTTGATTTGCGAAGATTTTTAATTAATTTTCGATATCAAATAATAAATTTCTTAATTTAGAACCGCCAGCGAATTTTATTCGTTCTTTTCGATGAAAGATTTTCAGAAAAGTAGATTTCGATTTCTATCTTCGCGCAAACGCAAGACCGTTTGCTACAATTTCAGGGAATTTCAAGGCGTTTTCCAAAGAAGATAAGGTTGATTTTCTATCGGTAATAGCTTGGGATCTTGCCTTGGAGGAGCGTACGGCTTGTAATTTTACTCCAATGGAAGAGGCAGCCAATTGCAGACGCGCTTCTACTATGGGATGTTTATGCGTTTCCTCTAATTCCTCGTTCCCTGTGAATCGTCCTCTCGCTCTTGACTCTCACGGAACAGGCCAAGTTCGATTGTAAGGGTCGCGAGCTTACCCGACCGTTGATTTCGCCAAGAGAAAAGCGCCACGAAGGTGGAAGAGGAGTCAGGAGGGAGGAAAAGGGAAGAATGAGTTGGCCTGGGGAGCAAAAGCAAGGGACAAACAAGCGAAATGGAGTACAGCGAAAGGAAACAACTTCTCCGCGTACGAAACAAAAGAATCCCATGTCCCGAAACAGAAATCCCGCCACCCTTTTTCTCCAGAGCAGGAGTAAATATTGTCCGCTGCTCCCACCTCTCGTACGAGTTTACATCAGCTGTTGTAATACCCGGGGGGATTGACAGTGCGCCGAGTCTCTTCAAGCTTTTCACGCTTCACCGCTGCCGGTATCAATATTTCCGTCCGAGCTCTCTTGCGCGATGCTCATCACGCTTAATCGATTACTTCGTGATAGTTAACGTAGTAACCGCATTTTTTATAAAGTAATTGTAATGCAAAATTCATAAGTCACGGCGGAGATGTCTACCACGGAAATTTCGTACTCCAAGAATTGAAATTATATATATTTATATAATTGGCATATCGATTTGATTTATTGTGTATTCTTGTTTGTATCATTTTTCAGTGGCTTTATATATCGATACTACATTGTTTGAAAAAATATTTTTCGTATATTTATATGGTTTCGATGTACAGTGCAAATTAAATATATTCAGATTCAGTTTGTATTACCGTGCCGCAATGGAATTAATCAATAGTGATCGCTGATTGCAATAAACATATGGCTTACGGTTTTAAAATGTTTAATTTGCCCAATATGCAATATATAGACTGACTTTTGAATTCCAGAAAATGATACAATTGAATGGATTATCTGTGGCGCACTTTTATTTTGTAAAATATTGAGTATTGTAAATATTTCATTCTTTCGCATTTTTTAAAAATGTAATAGATTTTATTTTATAATATAACCTAATATTTAAATTTATCTGCGCGTGTCAGAAAATGCACTATATTAAAAAATTAAAATAAAAATAAACCAAATACAGTAAAATTTCTTATCGCCGATATCTCAAAGAGCCCAGATTATATAGCATAACAAAAAAATTCTCTTTGTTTTATAAAAAAATATTTCTATATTATCAACGATTTCATATTAATTATTTAATGTTTGTGTTAGTTTTATTCTTAAGTACAAAAAAATTTCAATTTAATTCATATGTTCTTACTATACATTTTAAAGCTATTTCATTATAAAATAAAATTTTTTTAGTAATCCTATGATGAGAAATCAGAATATCAAAATGTTCATTTTTTTCACATTTAGAACTTTCTATACAATCGCAATCTAAATCGTTTAAGAAAAATTTTCAACAACCTACAATTTGAATATTTAAGAACTATACAAATAATGCTGTTATTATAATTAATTGAACTTCAATTAATTAAAGTATTAACAATTTCATGTTGAAACTACAGAACAATAATTAAATGGTCCGCAAGATCGTAAAATCTCTGTTTCTTTAATTACTTCGTATTACAGGTACTGGTATGCGCACACTCAAATCGACATTTGCACGTATCAAATGCGAATACGAGCAAAGCCCTGTACTTATTTACGACGTTTATCGAGACAGTTTTAGCTATTTCGTAAATTTGTTTTTTTCCAATGTTCAATTGCTTCTTAAATTAAAACATTCGACTTGACAAAAGTTTCATTCGAATTATTTCGCGCAAAAAAAAGTGTTCACGGAGGATTGAAAGACAAAACAGACGAGATCCAGTTGTTTTCCTCGCAATTGTTCTTACATACCAAAGGCATACCAGCAAAAAGTCACTGATGGTGAATTGCATAGACGACGTAAAGATAAATAGCAGGGAAATCGCGAGCAAAGAAAAAGAAATCTTAACGTAGCTTGCTAATTAAGTATCGGATTTAATGAATATTCTGACCATTTGAGTCCTTCGTTTCGTAGCAAACCGTTGGAGTTCAGAAACATTTAAGAAATGGCAAAACAATGAGCGTAACTTTATTTTACATTCGTCCAAGTACTTGCTTATTTAAATAAAATAAAAATTAAAAATCATGAATTTCTATCTTCAACTATTAATGTGTGAACTTTAACTGTAAGGTTAAAGTCGCAAAATCTATCACAGTGAGATTAATTTTTGATTTGATAAATAAGTTAACGTCATTGACAGTCCCAAACTAAACATACATAAACCATATTTACCGTTTTTAAAAATTTGTAACTAATTTTTCTTTAATAAAAACATTAAAAGATTAATAGTCTTTATAATAATTTATAATAATAATAATAAAATAAGACTTTTAATTATAAAGTTTCAGAAAGAAAAAGAGAGAGAGAGAGAGAGATATACAAAACACATCAGATAATATAAAAATTAATTTATTAAAAATAGACTTTAAAAAAAGGAAAATTTTGATGAATCATGAAAATTAAAAATTTACGATAAATGATAATTTTATACGAAAAATTTTCAATAAAACAAGAGAGTAAATTTTAGATTAAACCAAAAAAAAATTTATATATATAAAAGGTAGCTGGTTATCTCGTTTAAGCAATTTGTATAAATTTCTTAATCTGTAAGATTGCCAGGTCTAAAGAAATATTTCACAAAAGAATAAGAAATGAATATTACGTCTCATTAAAATAATGTCGCTGTTATCGCAACGCATCGATCCTCGCAGTGTAACGCTCTCTTAATTACCGCTCTGCGAGCTGCGGCAAAGCGGAAGAAATAAGGTAACAGTGCGCGTTTCGCCATAGAGCCATTGTTCATTCGTTATTCGCGTCTGTGCAGGATTTAACGCAATTTCCATTCTGAATATCGTGGAGCGTTCATCGCGTTCTTACATTGGGTGCCGATTGTACAATAGCAATTAAAACGGAACCGTTTTCCGCTTCTGCTGATTCAGTGGCCGAAGGCATTCTAAAAGAATTATTTTGTGACAGAGTTTCGGAAAGGAGAAACGCGAAAGGGTGCAAATGAAACGAGAGCATTTTCCCATCGAACTTTCGACGTTTCGATGCGGAGAATGCAGAACGAAGTGGATAGTTCGCTCAACACGACTACGAGAACCAAAGACGCCACTTAGTCCTCGTGCAAATTTAATTCTAACTCCCTGCAGGGGACGCGAAATTGGGGCAGCATCATCAGGAGGGTTAATATACTTTGTGCATTTAGCGATAGAGCGCGATGAATCGCCCCGGGAATGAAAACGTGACACGACACACAATCCCGCCTTTAACATTGCATGACTTTCCGTGCAGTGGAAACGCGAGAAACGAGAGCATTGTCGGATCTTCCATTTGCCATCGAAACTTACGGAGCTTTCGGACGTGCGTTGTTTTGTTCGCACAAGGGAAACATCGATCCAAGAACATGTCACCGGAAAACGACATTATCCCGTCGAGAGAAACGCAACCAATAATTCAACAATCTGTTTTTGTCGGGCACGCGCAAGAACTGTAGCCGCGCTTCGGGGAATCCTGAATTGCCGTGTCGCCATCACGACAAATTCTCACGTAAATCGTGCAAATTTTTATTCTATTACTTGTTGGCGCGCAATTACTGTTGTATTAAACTCAGATATTGTTCAATGTTCTTGCTCAAACAACGAATTTAGATGCCGTCCTTTGACAAAATCAATAATGAGAGCTGTATCGATAAAAACGAATATTATTTAAATAATAATCTAATTTTATATCCTAATAAAATATTTTGTTTGTTGCCTTGTTAAAAAAATTTAAACTACTTTGAGAAAAATATGAAGTCAAAAAATATATTTGTTATATATTAACATATAATTAACTATATTAATAATGTAAAATATTAAAAATTAAGAGAGAAAGAAATAATTAATTTATTATTTTCTGTTTATATGTGTTATGTGTTATGTTATGTGTTGTTATAATTTTACTTTTTGAAATCTAACATTTTTTCATCAAGATATTTGCAAGATATTATTTTGTCATTAAAGGTGTATTTTTATGATTTCGATAAGATTGACAAATAATTTGTAATGCTGGTACGATCTCTCGGATTACGATAGATAGCAGATACTCGGAATAAAACCGCAATAATAATAATAACAAGCCAGTACGATGTTCCTGGCCACGTATCTCGAAATGGTTTTCAGATTTTTGCCGTAAGAAAGAATGGTAGTATTATAAGATGGAGGAAAAGAGAAACGAAATTCTCATGAAAGTTCTACTACGGCAATGCGGGTGTTTCCCGTAATGTCTGTTGATCCTTACATTATATCCGATATTCCTCGCGCATCACATCGTATTTGCACTCCCTCCCCTAGTTTTACAAGAGTTCGATTTGTTCGATACAGGCACGAGATGCAATGCAATTATCCAATATATGTTATTATTATACGGAATTTTATCAAAAAATATTCTTGAGATAGAAATGTTTTGAAATAAATTTGTAAATTTTACTTTAATAAAAATAATATGTCATACGATAGCGCGTAATTATCATTTTCGAGTAGTATTGCAATCAAATATATAATAAGCATCATAAAGAGTGTGTATTTTTGAAGTATGAAAAATTAAACAAATAAAGTAGCAGATGCTCGGTCAATATTTCCATTTATCTGACTAATCGTTTGCGCGTTTTTGTTTTCTGTATGCGCGTATCATATAACCGCGATCGTTACGTCATTATATCATTACATGCCTCGGCTAACAATTAATCGCATTATCCGAATGAGGCTTTACCGCGAGCTTGCAGGTATTTATCGTATCAATGGATTGGATAACGAAGTTTGCATGGTATACGTACAGCAGAAGGGTCGATATAGCTAACATGAGCTTACGTGTGGCGATAAATAGAAGCACATGGACTTTGCAAAAATATCGCTTATCAAGAATATTGTGTTTCTTTCAAACAATTTTCGTAATTATAAAACTTTGCTTAAAATATTGGATAATCGTTTTTAAAAGTTTTTATACGAGACGTAAAAATAGTTTCCACGAAAAAAAAGAAAACCATGCTTCAGCAATTTTGCGACATAAGCGAGGACACATTAGAAAAATGTACAGATATAAAAGCACACGCGTACGTTGCCGAGAGTCAGCGATTAGTCGGGTGAATTTTCCACGAGAAAATACGTGTTTAACTCTCGCGATTTAGCGTGCAATTAGCAAACATGCTTGGCGATCACCGTTTTTCATTGCGCACAACTTCAATTTGGCTTTAAATTCAAGAACATAGACGGAATTAATTATGTGTTTTGTCAAAAGTTGTTTTTTTTGCCCTTTAAAAAAATGTTTTCGTCCAGCAGACTAGAGTAAAAGCGCGCGTTGAATTATTCTTAGAGTAAGCAGAAACGCGGACCAAATAATGCTGCACAACCGACGTGGAATGCATTTTGCTTTGCGAGATGCCTCGCTAAAATTATTTTCATTCATCAGAAAGCTCGCTCTCGGTCGGTTCGCATTAATGATCCGCAAATAAAATAGGGACGCGAATAAAACGGCGCGGCGAAAACTGACGATCAATTTGACGAATACTGATTTCACGGTGGTTCGCGCACGCGCGTGTATATTATTGCGCCCATGGGAACACGCTCATCTGGCCGGAATCAACTTTATAACAAATGAATTGAAATCGTGGCGGAGGTTTCAGAGAATCAAGTGAATATCCGTGATTTACGAGGAACCGTCGGACCGAGTCGCCGGATGAGAGCAGCATTGACAGGAAATGCCCGACAATCGAGGTTAACAAAAAAAGCTCGATGTGCATATTGAATCACCCAGCTTGGCATCATAAACGAAAACAAGACTAAATAAAGAAAACTCAGAAACGCTACAACAGAAAGGTTAAAAGTAGTCGAATGCTTCTCTTTTTTCTTCCATAATGGAAAGCACGAGTAAAGATATTCGTCGGTTGACAAATTAGAATTAGAATCATATTATAAAACTAGCTACAAGTCAGTTAAAACGTTTTGCAAAAGTTTAAGATATTCTCTTCTAAAAAAAAAATAAACGATTTATCGGTGTCGGGTTTTTTCTTTTTTTATTACTTCTGTTTCCCTGTCACCGAAGTGGACACTATATTAAGGCTTTCGTATAAATATTGCACAACTAAAGAAGGAGAAAAAGAAAGTTTCTGTTTAATTTAAAAAAACATTTGCCTCGTTATCTATTGATGTAACGCAGAATCAAAGTTTGGAAAATGTTGTAACATGCATTATATATATTTTAATTTTCAATTATACATTAACGTGGCCGAAAAATTTCAAGCTTTTAGTTTAAGAAGCAGCGATTAAGGAACGATGTAGTCGTGCGTTGTCGTCGCAACTACAGAATTGCCGATTTAAAAATATAAATCACAAATAAATAATATATATCCATCCACGTCAACAGACTCAAGGAACACATTTAAGCGAGGTTTAAATCACTAACCAGTTTCGAAGCCGTTATTCGCGCGACGCAGTCAAACTACACGGTGCGGGATAGAAAGCTTAAAGCTTCAAACATTACTAAACGGTGGCAGCTGTCCCGGAAGCTTCCTTTAAATATTAAACAACGCAGCGCGACGTCCCCGATAGCGCTAATAGTTATTGCGCGGTATCGCTCGGGAAAACTGTTCCCAAGGCAAGTGACTTTGTTATAAAACACAAAAACATGTGTTCTCTTTCGGCTTTATTACTACTATCCTCCTCGCTCTACCAGAAGGATAAAACTAAAACTTTTCGCCGTACCATATAACGTAGTCCTTTTGAACACGAGCTTGCCGACGAAAATTATGCTGAGGCATGTAGTTTCGAAATAAGGGTGCTCTCTTCCTTCTTTCATCATAAAAGCAAAATTTTACACGACAAGGTTGAGTGATACATTTCTCCGCGGCTTCCGTGGCATGAAAATTGTTACGTTTATCTATTTCCGAGAAATCCTTGCTGCATGTTTTCATGCTTGCTTTGCTTACATACGTAATCATAATTAATAACAGCATTTCATATTATAAATATATTCCTCCATGTAATATATGTATATGTATATATACTTTGCAAACTTTTGCGACTCGCATATTGCAAAACTTTTTGTAACTTTCGGATAGACCAATATACATTCGTAGATTTTTAAGGAAACAAGACAGATTTGTGCGTGAAGTAGGGAAAATGGTGGAGAGATTGAATTTATGATTGATTTTATAAGTAAAATACTTATGAAAAAAAAAAAAAAAAAGTTTGAATTTCATAACATTTTCACTATTTAATCGAAAAACCCAAGAAAAATAGTAATAATAAAAAAAAAAAAAAAAAATGAATTTTGAAGACGTGCAAATTAACAATTTATCATTTTTTCGTTCTTATTCCGAAATATAGTAATATAATTAAAAACGTTGATATTGTATGAAAGACAATTTTCGTTTGGGAAATACACAATTTTCCTCGCTGACGGATGAAATATTCGCTTATCAATTGGAATGCGGATAAACGATAATGGCAATCTCACTTACCTTCGTAACCGGTGAGTGTCGCCTCGGCCGAAACAGCGTCACCAACCCCGTTCTCAGCTAGACACTCGTAGACGGTATTATCGCGCGCTGGTTTGACAGGTTCGATCCGCAGTAAAGCACCATTTTCATACTGGTGCACCACGTAGCGAGACTGGGATTCTGTCGACATAAGACGGAAGATTGAGGCGGACGTATGCGGCTCGTGAAAAGGAATATTCTCGTCACAAAAGGCGAGAAAATACCAGGCGCGATCGAGAGCGCGCGAAAATGATCGGCGGTGGCAACCGGCGGACGATTCACACGGCCGCGGTATATAAGATCGAAAATTGCGCCGTTGCGGAATCTAATAAAAGGGGGTATGTGTGTCCTCTCTCGTATCCAATTCCGCGGCCCGAGAAATATTGAATGGGAATTGGATCGCGCGCTGTATAAATTTCGTGAGTGGGTGGCCCGCCCCCCTGTTACCGTCTCTCCCGCTTCTGCTCTTTCCATCTGCTCGCGCACACCGCGCGAATTGTCCGTCCGGAATGTTACAAGCGGTCGCTAACCATTATCTCGTCGAATGTTCCTCGTCGAATTAGTGAGTCGTCCACGAACGTGAATAACCGATCTGTGATCGCTTGAGTACATATATTCCGCGGATTAGCTCGAACCTTTTGAGTGCAATCATTTTTGACGTATTATTATCTTATAAGTACTCGAGTTGGAAAATGTTTTAACGTGCTCGAGTTGTTGCGAATTATTTGGTCGACCAAAATTCGTTAAGAAAATTTGATATCAAGTGATACTTGCATTTTACGGTGGTCGCTAACCATTATCTCGTCAAATATTCCTCGTCGGATTAGTGAGTCGTCCACGAATGTGAATAACCGATCTGTGATCGCTCGGATACATATATTCCGCGGATAAGTCGAACGTTTTGAAATCATTTTTGAGGTATTATTATCTTATATTCGAGTTAGAAAATATTCTAACGTGCTTGCACTGTTGCGAATGATTTGGTCGACTGAGATTTGTTATGAAAATTTAATGTCAAGTTATATCTGCATTTTACGAAATATTCAAGAGAATCTCGGTTGGCTTTTGTTACTGACTAGCGTAAAAATCTCTTGAACGAAAAGAACCGTAACGAGACCGAGAGTAAGCCGAGATGCGCAATAAACGAAAAATGCACTTTGCAGCAGAATGAACGAACGAAACGGTAAAACGGGATGGACGAGAAAGCGGGAGAATCTGGATTAGAGAAGTTTTTAATTTCGATAGAATTTTTATCCCGTCCATTTTCATCGCGGTGACCCATGTTTCGCATCCCGAAGACGCGTAGGTTGGTTATAATACGAGCGCCAAAAAGCGCACTCTTGGGCATTTTCAACGGATGGGCGGCGACGCAGACAATGCAAACCGAAATGGAGGAAGAAAAAGAGAATCTGCCGAAAACACGGACTTACGTGAAATTCTTTTGCCGTTCTTTCGCCAGTGTATCTGTGGGGGCGGTGCTCCTTCCGCAGTGCAGTAGAAACTCGCTATTCCGCCTGCCTTCACCTGCTGTGACTGCGGCTTCACCAGGATAGTCGGCGGACCTGTGAACAAAAGATTATACGAGATCCTTTGATTAGACTCGGCACACAATAGAATTATCATTTATTTCTATATCGTATAATGGTCGCTCGATAACACTGCTTTTTAAGACGTATTTTGAGGTTTTGTCGTTTTATTGCGTCTATTTCGTGGCAAAATAATTTCCTTTTTTTTCTGTAAATTGGATGATTCGAAATGAAAAGGACTGCAAGTGTCTTTTTAGATAATATTTATTAATTCGAAATTTAATTCTTTTTAAACATGAATGTTATGTAAATGTATGTAAAATGTCAAATAGTAGTAATTATTTTCAATTTCTCACAATTATATGTTTTAGATATTACATACAATTTATTTTCGAAAAAAAATATTTTTTTAAATATAGCACTTTTCTTTCTTCTCTTTTTTATCTTTTGCAGTTTTTTTTTTCTTTTATATTATTAACCCTTTAATTTCACTTCACATGTATGGAGTTATTAAATTTATATGTAATAAAGATATTGACACAGAGAGCAGTATTAACAGCAAAGTATATATAAAAATAATATGAAATATTAATATTAATATTTGAAAAATTAACAAACACAAGGTAAAATTGCGTTTAACTAAAAATTATATCATTTATTTGCACCAAAAATCATGTAATTTTTTAATAAAGAATCGCAAAGCAGCAGAAAATCATATAAACCTTTCATTCATAAAAATTATGCGTTTTAACGTTTCTCATATTAAAATTTAAGTAAAAAGTTCACAGTTACGCTCGCTAGGTCTGTCGGAATGGAAAACGTTAATTTGCAAAGGAAAATTGCAGTCCTCGGTTACGCAGGTATTTTCTTTCTAGGTCGGTTTCTGCTAAGGTAATTAGTCTACTTCTCGCAATTCGGGTCATTAGTCTACTTTCCATCATTTAAAACGGTTTTAGGTCGTAGATTTTAGGTAAAACGTAAAGAGATGACGTATTGCGCACGTCGAGTGTCGAGCTTTATGCGGTAGCCAGAAAAAATCTTGATGTGCAAAATGGTCAGAGCTTGATTATCGCATCGAGAAAAGCAGAATATTATCCGGATTTTAGAGCGTGGAATTCGCGCATTTCTCGTAAAAGAATTGAAAGGCCGAGAATAATGTTGCCGATAATTGTATCGGGTTCCTGAGTGGAAGTTTGCAGCCTTCTACGAATTAACGTTAAAAATCCGATCTGATTACATTCGCGAAATTTATACTCGTCGGGCAAAAGCGACGTATCTCTCCCGTCATCGATCGCACGACGGCTGCACGAATGCACCGGGCCAGAAGTCGGTGACCGAAATTAGTGGATTTAGTGCAGTCGGAAGTCCAAACTGCCTCCGCTGCTACGCTTTTAACCCCGGGAATAAAGAGACGGCCGGTGCAAGATGGATGGATGTGACGCGCTCCTTTGTCAGACTGCGCCGCGTTTCGCTTCGATGTGCGTCCTCCGATGAGAAAGAGAAAGAGAAAGAGAGAAAAAGAGAGAGAGAGAGAGAGAGAGAAACGTATGTAAAAGAGAATCACCCTGGGAAAGGAAAGGGAGTTACGCTATCTGAAACGGGACTGGAAAGGGACGTCGCCATACTAAATTGGTCTCGGAACTTCGCGATCGTGCCGACTCTACAGTGAGGAAAAATCAATGTGTCATTTATGAGCATTCTTTTCGCAAGTTTGAACGAAAATAAACGAAACACACTTCTCGCGAGAAAATGGACAAGCGGCAGCGTCGATAGCGAAATGAGAGTTTTCAGTCTTATCTTTTTATAGCTAAACATTTTTTTTTTTTTTTTTGCCAAATGTTGGTTCCTGATTGTTTCGATGCCACGAAATGATTTTATCGTCTATCTAATGACGAGACTAATGGATAATAATAAAATGTGATTTTCCAGTTGAGAGATGCTAAAGAATGTTTATCTCGGCGCTGTCAGGCTAATGCTAGCGTTTATACGATCGTTTCACGACCGAAAAATGTCTGTCCAACGAACGTTTACGGGTGTTCCTGGTACGCGATAAACTCGACTTCTACTACTTGTTACGACGCGGCATCTCCCTTTTTCTAGATCATTAGACATACTTTTACGATGTCGAAGCGCATCGCACGCAGTAAAAAAACTTTTTAATCTGAAGCGCAACTACTCCAGGAGACTTTGTGGAATTTCGCGGCTCGCGCGGCATTTTATTGCAGCGTTTTTAAAACGGTGACTAACCCCTATCATAAAATGTCGCATCGTCATCAAATACTCTTTATCGGTCATTAAAAGAAGAATGTATTGGAAAATAACAGCGGTTTATTGCGGTAAACATTGATGCGATATCCCGCAACATATATAGCAAGTATTTTTAAAATGTCTTTGATCCATGTGATGATAGAACTTTTTACTTTCAAAGAAAATAATCAACTAACTGCATTATGTGGATATTAAGATAAAATTTTTTAAGTTGTAAGACTATAGTTTTCCTGATTTTTTCTCTCTATACAATATTAGTGACTTAAAGATCTTAAAACTCTTGTACAATTATAAAAATAAATTTTAAATAATATAAATAAAAAAAGTAAAATCGTATATTATTTTAATCAACAACAAAGTAATTTCCTAAAGTATGTAAGCTGATTTTATAAAAGCAGATAAAAGCAATTTTTTTGCTAAAGAAACGAAGACAAGATGTCACTGAAAAATGATAGATAGTTTTGTCGTTTTCGTTACAAAATTAAATTTGCAGAAAAGACAGTCGACGATGCTACAATTGGCAAAAACGACTACTCTAATCCTGCAAATGTAGTTTGGATGCCGCTTCACGCACGTACGCGTGCCCGTGCTTCGGTCGAGCGCAATTTACGCTAAATATTATTCCGCCAACGCGCACGAGCGCGAAACGCAGGTAATTTTTGATCGAATTGCTCATTCGGAATTACTCTTATACGAACGTATTGTACCACCGTGCGCAATTGTCGTTCTACCGGAATTGCTCGTAACAGGTCCATTAGTTGACCATAGTCGTTGCGTACACGTAGAATAACGTATATATACGCATAACAAGACCATGACTTACTGCTTTCGTTATATATCCATGTTTTTTATATAATTTGCAGCAATTTTATTTGAACTACAATATAATTTTCATGCATCACACAACTGTTTATTTGTGTACATATATAATGATAGATAACGCAATTATTGCATCATAATCCCGATAAATATAAACAGAATTATAACTCGTGATAAAACAAAAAGTTGAAAAGCCATGTTAATTTAATTTTTCTTATCTTTATAAAATATATATAATTACATTTAAGCATTTGTCGTAGAATATTGGATTGGACACTATTATGAAAACTTTAATTATGTATAGTTAAATCAGGAAAAATAATACGCATTACGGAATATCGTTTTCCAACTGTCAGAACCTCGAAAACTTCTGTTGCGCACGAAAAAGCAATGCCAGATAGATTTCGGCGTGGTATCGAATCTATCTTCCAACTATAGTAGTTTTCGATCGTCCGTCGCTAAAATTGACCATTTGCTCGATTCCATTAAAAGTCGATGAACAAGGAAATAGAAAGACAGAGAGTAGAAATAGGAAAGGGATTCGCAAAGAAAGACCATCTCTACTGCGAGTACACCATCCTCTCGATACTAATCAACAATACAAAACGCGATACAAATAAAGCCTATGGGAGACATAACAATGCCAATTGAGCAATTTGTTCAATTTAATTGTTCGCGTTATTTACCGCTACATACATTTTGCTTTGTTTTTCAGGATCGCAATTATAATTTACAATTTATTAGCTCTTGCGCAATAATTCTGAAATCTGATAATAATAAAATATTTGAATCATCTTCTCACACTCTGCATACACTCTAAGTAAAAATAAATTATATGCATACGATTTTATAAAGTGTCGCTACGTGTATAATAACTGTAATTATTAATGCTGAACTAATTTCTGTTTAATTTGAATAGATCGAAATTAAACTGGTGGACGCACGTACATTCATTGACCGCAGTTATATCTAACACAGGGAAGCTATTAACCTATTATATTCCAATAATTGTGATTTATCATACGTGATTTGTTAGTTGAAAATATGTGTCGGAAATATAATGAGACATAATCTTTATGAATTTTGGAACAATTGTGGCGAAGCATTAACTCCGCAATATATTTTTGATATAACCAATTGGAGCGCATGCTGAGCATGAAAACGTGACAAATATTTGGAGACTAATTTGCTTTATCCGCTAACATTTATCTATTCAAAATTGTTTAATTCTCATTCTATTTACTTTCAGGGAATAAATCATTTCAGTGAGACGATAAAAAAACAAACGATAAAAGCCGATGAATGTGATTTCCACGGAAACGATAAAGAAAAAGCGTGCGAGAAATGTAGGGGCGCGTTGTCAAGGCGGGAGTAATAGCACGGCTCGAAAAATATTGAAAAAGCTTACACGTGCCCGCCACTCTCTCTATCCTTTCCTGAGAGACTCGCGCGGCTGGGTTGCACGAGAGCCGGAGAGTGTACACAAAGATTAAACGCCGGTGAAAATTAGATTGCGAAAAGCGAGACATGCCGCCGTTGCATCTCGTGAAATGAATGTCGGACCACTTTTAGAGAGAGAGAGAGAGAGAGAGAGAGAGAGAGAGAGAGAGAGAGATAGGAAATGAGGGAGCATTCCGCGGGTAAGGGGAGATACTTTAGTAGGAATGAAAATAGTACAGGACGTAGACTCTTTCAGAGCGATTCTTGCGTATTCTCAAAAATTTATTCACGTGAAATTCTGTATGATATACGCGGAGAAATGTTTCTCGTCCCGCGCAATAAAGTTTTATTGCAAACTAAAATTTAGCGTAATCGAGGATATAGATGATCGAGCTGTGAAATATGTTTTGTAGTATCTATATATATTGAATACATGTTGAATACGTAGGTTGTATTGTACGCTCTCGGTTATTCGTCAATCGACACGAATCTTATTGGATACATCATCGCGTCTCATAATCGCGAATTGATCGCGATCGGTATAAAAATGCACAAGAGCAATATCTCATACTTAAAGTTTATAGCTATTCGGCACGGGCTCAGATAACTTGAAAAAAAAGTTTCGCTCCCGGTGTCGGCATTACATTTTATAGCCCGCCACGTCGTAATTGAAAAAGTAGCCGATAACGGAGCAATCTGCATGTGATTTGAATAACATTACGCGTTACTGACTACCGAACGTATTATAAAATCGATTCGAAGCCGGCGTGCTCGAGAACGATGCTTCGCGACATCACAAAAAAAATAAATAAAAAAAAAAAAAAAAAAAAAAAAAGAGGGTGAGAGAGAATTGCGTGAAAACCATCGATGGTAATTAATTTTATTCGTAAAATTTTTGGTTGTCAAAGAGGTGATAGAGAGTGCCGATTGCTCGATCGATGAGACACTGTGTTGATAATACTTCAATGAATTTAGCCACGTGATAAATCCCCGAATGGCGCACCTGAGCGAACTGTACGTACTCTATCGCTAATTAATATCAAAATACGGCGTATTAAAGCCGTGATTTTCAGAGCAAAGACCCGCGTGCATCGGAAAACTTGCGCACGCTGTAGGAATATTACTGGAAATACGCGGCAATTACATTAACGCGTTTCCCGCGGGCGTCGAGGGCGAGTTTTGGTGGCGGTGAATCGCGAAACGAATACGGGATGTATTTAAACGCATTCTGATATATACGCCCGGCCTCTAAATAACACGTAAACGCGGCGCGGCGTGGCGTACGCAGAGCTCATTTATGGAAACGAAGCGAAACGGTAATTACGGATCGGGAGTCATTTCGGGCTCGTCGGTACTACGACCGAATTCGAAAAAGGACGCGGGGATTCCACGGTGATTCGCTTGAAATTTCGTCCGTCCGTGTCCGTCCGTGTCCGTCCGTGTCTGTCGGGTCGATATGCCGTGTGTGCAATTTCCGATGCAGGGTCGCGCTGCGCCGCGCCGCGCCGATGTCATCTCACTCTGGCTCGTTCGGTGTTGATTGTAAACGCGACCATTTATATATATATATATATATATATATATAAATACATATAGCCCCATACGTGCGATGAGCTCGCATCAGCCAACGATAATGTTCGCGGGGGCGAAGAGTACATATAAAGGCGAGACGGCCGTAGAGAGGGGAGAAGGCACAGGATGCGCTCGATAGGCAAATGCATATACGCAAATGCGTATAGATTTATCATAAATAATTGCACCAGCCTTATGCGCATTTTGGTATCGAAATTCCAGATTCGCGCTCTTTGTCCGACTATGCGTACGATCGCGTTACCTCCCTTCGCGTTTGGCCGCACGGCAAATATTAATTTAATTTAAATGGGTTTCCATCCACATACGCGGTGCTCTTCTGCGTGCTGACGTATACACATTTCAAACCTGGCAGAGATAGGTCGTGTGCGGCGTAAGGTCGAGTTTGTGTCTCGTTGCTCGAATATAATGTGTTAACAACGTTGAGTGGAATCTGGTCGGCTTAAAATATTGAAAATTTTCCGCCGTTTTCGTATAATATGAGAAAATATGTGCGCTCATTTGAAAAAACATTGAACAAGTAAATGTAATTAAACAGAAATTTATATAAAGCAAAGTGAAAATATAACGTCGATATTTTTCTTACAATCGGCACACTTATTCTTCTTAATTTGTATTTTTAAATAAAGGTATTATTAATGTCTCTCGAAATTTGAACGAGACATAAATAGTTCATGTTACAAGAAACATTGAATAGATAAATATATATTTGAATAGAAAGAATCAACGAATCAAAGTTCCATAATTAAACAATTCCCAACTGGCACTGAATTAAATTCAATGATAGAAAATAAGATGTCATTAAAAAGAAATACGGACGACATTTACGGAATGAATTGTCCATAAGTACGAAATCGATATGCGAATAACATAAAACATTTAAAATTGGATCAAACTAATAAAAGTCTGACCTCGTCTTTTCTTATTAAAAGCTCAATTTAGCTTACAATTAAAAGCTCGATTGAAATATTTTCGTGGCGTAAACATTCTAGAAATATTTTAGCGAATTTAATAAAAAATGCTTGAGGTTTTATGAATGTTTGCTTTTTATCACTTTTCGTAATTAAATTAATGTTAGATCAGATACGAGATATATAATTATATACATTCATATTTCTTTCTTATTAAAGATACGATAGCTTCTTTTTTTTCCAGTTACTAAATATCATTCCATCAACTGATCGTTTCAAGATTTAATATGGGACGGCGTATACTCTTCAAATTGAATCACGGTATTTTTTTTTGACACGGCTGGTACAGCTAACGAGGGGTCGGCCGTTCTCGCGGTTCCACGGCCGACGTCGCACGGTCGGAAAAATTGCAATTTATTCTCCTATGGAATTAAAGCGTCCATTACGGAGCTTCCTATCCGCCAGGAGCGCCAGGGCCCGGTTACTCTCCTATCCATCGCCCAGCGTCGTCAGCACTCTAAAACCCCTTTCCGCTCGACACTTCCGTCCGTTCTTTCCACCAGCGATAAAGTTACGCTCCTGAAAGAAGCGAACATAGAACCGACTCCGTCGACGCCAGGCGCGATTTGTCAACCGGGGATTATCCGTTTTCCACGTTCCTTTAATGAGATAAACAACGATGGCGGAAAGGCGCGCCGAGCAACGGTAAAAGGAAGAAGGGAAGAATAATTTTCACGGCGACACGAGAAGACACGACAGAAGATTCGTTACTTTTCCCGCGCCAGGCGTCTTCTTAATTTATTCACTCGCTTCTTTCACCAGGAAGAAATGAACGCAGTCACGCGAGCATTGACATATGACCCTACGAAACGTTCTCCTCTTACACTTGCGATATTAACACTGACAATACGAATTTTTACCGTTTTACCACCATATTTTATTTAGTTTTTTTTTTTCAACGCGACGTGTTATTTTCAGTATCGTGTCTTTTTGTGTTATGAAACGGAGATTAAAATTCGAAAGGTTTCGATTCCTGTGATTCGAATATCGCATAATTACATTTCGTCATCGCTGACCAAACAACATTTCGGTACACCGAATCGCGACTTTCAAATTGGACAAAAACGATGTTTGCATCGAAGCATCGTTTGCGCAAGTTGTATGAGATGATACAGCAATAGGCGTTTCGATACGTATGCAAAGCGAATGCGTTTAACCAACTTCTCGTCGAGAATTTCCATTAGTCAGGATGGAGGGGACGACAGCCCTGTAGAGTAGAAACTCACACGGGGTAGCTGACGGGCGGCTGACGGGCGCGGAGGGGTGCGATACTAGCTTGTTTTGGAGATGCCAAGCCGTCGAATGATTTCGAATCAACGCGTCTGGTAGCGCGTATAATTCAATTTGAATATGTATACGAAGCCTGCGGCGCGAACGGGCCGCGCGCGTACATTCGCGTTCCCATCGGCGCTCGCGTAATTCCCGCATACATACATAGCGGGCAATATGTATATATATATATATATATATATATATATATATATATATATACACACACACACACACATATATATCCTGCGCTTCTCGCTCACGTAATATAGATATTACAGTCGAGTCTCTCGCGTCGCTTCTCTCGTCGCGCCACGTCTCACGACGTTTCTTTTTCATTTATACACCTCGCCACATTCCCTGTCTCTCGCCTGTGCCCGCCTTTCGTGACGTGTCGGGGGATGGCGAGAGATGCGCGCGTTCGCATCGCATCCATCGAGGATGGATCATCGGTTACCGAGCACGTTCACTGGGATACTTTAATCTTTTTCTCTAGTGCGCGCGATAATATACGCCCGCGCGTCGAAGATACGTCTATAACGCGCGACGCGCCTTGAATTTTTATTTTTTTTCCTTTCGCGCCGGCCCGAAGAAGAAGGCTTTCAGGTAACATCACAAGGGATTTCTTTACGAGCGGCGAAATGCTGATGGCGGCTACGAGGACGCCGGTGTCGGAGACGAGAAAGAAAGAGTACTACCCCCATGTGTCGACTATTCACCCTCGTAAGAGCGTCTCTCCGCGAGATATGTAAGTTCGGGGTTGGTGGTACGACGCGAATGTCGACGAGCCTGCGCTGAATTTATGCAGATGTATGCCGGCAATATTCTAAATAAGTAGGTAGGTACACTCCCCCATCGCAGTCGTGTCCCGCCGCACCGGAGCCGACGTCAGCAAATCCGACCAACCAAACGCGACTCACCGCCACCTTTGGTCCATTGTAAAATCGCGGTGCTGGCGACGGCGTCACCATGGTTGTTCTCGTGATAGTGTCTTCGGCGCAATTAACGTTTCTTAGCCACGCTCGCATTTCTCCGAGTGTCCCGACGACGACGATGCTTCTTGCGGCGCCCGGGGAGAACAATTCAAGTTCCAGCGGGAGAGTCCTCTCGATTCGGCGGACTTCTGAATATTCACGAAATCCTGTCGCGTTCTTGAATTATCTAATCACGAAATATATTCACTTTTTTACAACAAGCTTTTTAGCTGTCTGAATAAGATTTCTTTCTTTCTTCGTCACTTATTTACATCATCTCGAAACGCGAAAATTGAATATCAACAATAATTATTATTTAATCAGTTTCTTTTAAGAAATATTTATGAGTGACCTGATCTACGAATACAATTTTATCATTATACATTTTAAAACGTCCAATAACCAAATTAATATGTGAGTTTTTTGACAATAATAAATGTCAGCATATTAGCTTCTGAAAATATTTCACTCCATATATTCACATTCACTTGATATAAAATAGCTATGCAATAAATAAGTCAACAGTAGAATAACTCAGTTAAAGAAAAAAAGTATTATATAACGTATTTCTAAATTTTTTCTTCATTAATTCTTCCTTTTATATTACTTGACATGTTATTTTTTAATCATTTTATTGTATATATATGTATTACATTTACTTAGACATCAAGACATCAAAAAATAACATATTTTTAACCTTTAAATTATCAATATTTATGCACACTGTACTATTATATTTACAGGGAAGAGTTTGATTTAATTCTACATCAAATAATTTGCTTTCATCGTGAAATCTTTCCTGTTTCTTCAACTTGCTGTCATTTAGAAACTCATAAACGATGCACTTAACGGCGTCAAGGGTCGAATAAGATGAGGGGTAATGCTTCGATGAATTTCGGCGGTCGAGTGCACTCTTGTCGAGCGATGAGAGGGCAAGGACGACTTTCAATTTACGCAAGAACCACCGCGTCACGTATGCGCATAGATTAGTAGGTCGCTCTGCGACGAGCACGGGGCGACGTAGATGGTAGACGTAGCGCCCTAATCAGCACTTGGCGTTTTAACGCGGTTAATTGCGCTTCAATTAGCCGGGGGTCGTGCTCCCCTCGTCCCTTTTCCCCGGCGGGAGGACTTTCTTGCTCCCGTAGTTGCTCGTGCGAGCTACGCGAAGGAACTTTCGCGATCGTCGAGCCGTAGCGTGCAATTAGGTGCAAAGTCTCGTGCATTAAGAAGATCGGCAAGAACCGTTAAAAGACATTGCCGGCAGAAGATTAGTCGACGATAACGTCGGAGTTACATTGCCGTTAAAGCGGCGCATTACCGTAATGCTCGAGTGTGTTATTTTTCTCCGGAAAAAAAGACGCTATCTCTCTCGCTTCTCGTTATGCGTGCGCGTTATTTCACTCGGCGACCATTTATGCGAGGGTAAACGAGAGAGAACGTGCGAATAGAGTAGACTCGCTCCGTAAAGTAGACGCGAGAAATTATAACACGTAATCGTTTCGTCGCACGCAACATCGAAGCGAAAGGTGATCGAAACGGGGTCTACGAAATTCGCCTTCTCACGCCGTATATAGCGGACCCGCGCTATCGACTGTGGAATAAATCACAGAATCAATTCTGATACATACCGGGTGGCGCCATAAATAAAAGTGCGGGACGCCAGAGATACCGTGCCGTAGATCGCTGTACGCTGTACGTATACTAGGTCGGAGGGCGACGGAAACAAATGACAACGCATAAGCGGGTGGAAACACTCTAAAGTCGGTTGTTGCCGTAGCGGCCAACATAGCGGTCGCACAGAATTTGAAATTCAAAGCGTCCGGGAAAAGCTGGCCGATAACGGAAAGAAAAAGACAGATAGAAAGGTAGAGGAAAAAGATAAGGAGGGAAAGAGAGAGAGAGAGAGAGAGAGAGAGAGAGAGAGCGAGAACGCGAAACGGCCGCGGGACCAGGGCAAAAATACACATTAGCGGATTTGAAATTTAGATACTGGCATACGACGGCTCTCACCGAAATTGAGTAGTTCGTGCTCGAAAACAGGCCGATTTACGAGCCCGTACGAGCGCGTGTCTCGAAACGCGATTCTGAGCCTGATCGATGTTACGTGCGCGCGCGAGGTCCACTTCTTCTGACCTCGTTTCCCTCATCGTGCACGGAGAGTGTATTTTTGCCAACGAGCCGCGTACGGGTCCACGTTTGTTACTTGTTGGTTTATGTGCGCGCAAACGCGAGCGGCGTCCTAGATGTTAGCCACGCGGATAACATCGAGCGCTCCCTCGCGCTCGCGCTCGCGCTCGCGCTCCCCCTCGCGTTTGCTACCCCATGCTAGCATTGTTTGTACTTACTTGTCATGTACGTGATGTATTGCGAGTCGCTGATGTTTCCTGAAAGAAGCTCGTTGAGTCAAGTCATACGTAAATGTCCTGGCAATGTCTCGCGAGCCCAGACACATGATACGTGTCTTATAATTCATTTCGGGAATATAAACACCATGACATCGTTTCTTGTCGATATATAAGGCGTTCGACCAACGATTTTATTCCTCTAATTATTCTCATTCGTCTTATTTGAATTTACGGTGAGACATATACGATGCAATCTTATCGTCTACGTTAAAAGCATTGATTAATTTCTTTGCGCAGAATTCTAAATCTTTTATATTAGGTAAGTGATATTGAAAGTGGGGTGCTACATATTTCTCACATTCACCGTCGCAAATATCTATATCCGACCAAGTTCACAATAGAGCTGGAGTATATGGGAAGCTTCCGATATCGCTCTCGAATTTCATCGCCATACTACGTCGTCTTCGGAGCCACGAAGGCATGCCATCGACACGCGACTCGCATCTCTCGATAATACAGTCGCGCTCTCGAGAGAGCCGTGTCGATCTTCACCGACTGCAATATTCGCGTGTGTAAAAGCATCGGGGCATGGCACGAACCCTTAGGAGCACGAAAGGGAGAGGAGGCGGGGTTAGGGGGCATTTGGTGGTTTGCGAGCGACTTGGTAGGCAGCTGTCGTGAAAGCTCTCTGTCGGAAAAGCGTGAAAGCGCGAGATACGTCTCGCATGCATTCCCGTTTGTGGAATATAACGAGTCACCGTCGATGGCGATCACGATATTTTTATGCTCGATATTTAGTATTCATCCTTGTATGGTCTCGTTGAACGTTCTCTTCTGTTCGTGCGAATAAATGAATCATTAATGGCGCGCTTTAAAATTCAAAGTATCCGCGTTACGAGAAATTGCGGAAAATTATAACGTCTGGCCAAAATTATACGAAGAGAATCGCGCGATCTTCTATTTTTTGACTAATGTTATTAGTCAAAAAGTGTTATCTACTACAAGATTTTCGTTACTATTATTTATTACTCTAAACATGGTATAGGTTCAGAGAACAAACACTGTGACAAAAAATGGATTTAGGTATGTAATTATATAAGATCATGTATAATTAAATCCGAAATTTGGCGCAATATGATCTTATCTTATACAATCATATTTGGCTAGATCTGATTATATATGAAAATAGATCTACCTAAATATATGTAGGTTATGTAAAGGTAAGATGAATATAATTATATAACGCCAAATTTTGAATATTAGCTATTATATATAATTATATAAAATTACATAGATTATCAGATTTCTTCATAATTAGGTATATTTACATCATATTATATTATCTTATCTTTTCTCGGCCTTATTTTTATAATAGAGATATTATAGAAATCATTTCTTATATATTATTAAAACCTAGCGTACAAGATATATATTTATAAAATGTTATTTTTACATTGATTTGTACTCTACAGATTTTATTCGAAAATTTAACAACATTACTAATTAAGATAACATTAGATAGGATAACTAATATTTATAAACTCAACATTATTTTAATTCATCTACTAAATAATTTTATTCATCACTCATTATTAATAAAGATAATCGTTTTTAATTGAAAAATTTATTCTATTAAAAAACTTATTTGCTTCTCTTCTCGATTAAACTTGTCATAAAATATAATAATATTCAAAGATATGTAATCTGTAGCATCACGCGATAAAGCGAATAGGTTCCTTCATGTGTGAAGCTTCTCATGGCAAACAAGCGGATGCATTCTGAGATACGTTGCCATTTTGGTTCGCGTTAACCTAACCACTGTTATTCTATCTTGTTTGCGGAGCTTTGCGACGATGTGTCGCATGGTCTCATCATCGAAGATACCTCGAATAGAACGAAATATTAATTTGGCGAGATTGTGCGCGCGCGTGAAAGAGAGAGAGAGAGAGAGGGGGGGGGAGCGGGGGAAGGGGAGAGAGAGAGAGAGAGAGAGAGAGAGAGGGAAAGAGGAGACATCGGCACGTTGCCTCATCTCTTAGGCGGGCCCGGTAGATGTAAATTAACTTTGAGAAACAATCTTGTCGTTAACTCGGCGTATAATAACGCGAGCGTGATATCGCTTTGCTCCTACTATATCGCACCCTCGCTCTGCTACCGAGATACCTTCTACTCCCCGTTATGTACAACACGGTATACATACGCAACCCCCGATCACTCTCCCCACTGACATCCAAGTACTTAAAGCGACACGTTTTATCATGTCTTTCATTCGCTCGCGATACAACGCCATCCTCGCGTAATAATCCTCGGCCATCCTTCTTCCGTTCCCCCGGCTTGACCCTGAAGTTTATATCTTGCAATTATTCATCTGCCGCGACAAGCCTGATCCCGTGTATTTTCCTCGATTTTTACGAAGTTGCTCTCTTTAATGATGCTCATTAAACTTGTCGCTCTTAATAAAATCGAAACAACACAACAACAACTCGTTCTCGATAATCGATCATTATTTTCCTTTTATATTCGAGAAATGTAAATAAGTTTAGAGCAAAAGGAGAATGAAGAGGAAAAGACGACGAGTAGAATTATGCGCCTGAATAATGCCGATGTATCGGCGACGAGCCGGCTCTCATAGCTATATTGCGCGAGATTATTTCTCTCATCATAAAAAGTTACGTGTCACGGCCTTACACGTTCGTATGACAGGCCCGGATGTGAGACGCGAAAATTACTACCGCCGCCATAGCTGCTTTTTTATGATGGGTATCAGAAGCGCTGAATCGAGCCAACACACAAGTGAGAAGTTATGCATTCTCATTTCATCTCTCACGATTATCTCTGTGTCCGCCTTTTAATATATAACAAGAGAGAAATTGCATGTTTGAATAATTATAGTTATTACGTTAATCCGACAAAAATTAAATCTGAATTGAATAATTTGAGAGAGACTTTATGTCCAGAATTTTGTGAAATTCGAATGTGCATTCTTTCCAACATTGTAAAGAGTACAGTCGGTGTCGAATAAACTCTGAGTAAACAGTAGAATTTACTAGTGGGAACTTGAAAACCACCTCACATAACATGCATTTTATAATTAGTTCCCCTACCGCTGGCTAACATTAAATTAATGCCAGCCCTCGACGTCATGACGAAGTTACCGTGCACGGTAACTTGCAAGCGCGATACGTCACACCGTTGGCAGAGGAAATCCATGCGGGCTAGTGTAATGTGAATCTATTACTCAACCTGTGTGTCTCGTTATCATGAATTACTGTGCGTCGTCATCGAACCTCGATGACAAAGATATCTTTATGAGATCTCTCGGCTATCTAAAAGATATTTATTTAAAAAAAAAAAAAACTGTTTCAAATAAACATTAAATTTTTTTTTCAGAACAAATCGTATTTTAATTCGTTTTATACATTTATAGTTACTTTATTTATAACACAGGTGAGATAAGTCTATTCCTAACAGACGTCTTCGATTGTAAGTAAAGATTGTCGATAATTATGTCGTAAATATAGGTATTGCAAAGTTTACGGGTCATTGCAAAAAATGTGTCGATATTTCGAGGAAGAAAGCAGACGAAAGAAATGTTCGCGAATAGCAAAGTTTTTATGTAAATGTGAGTTCTTGTGTCGTATACATATTTAAATAGGTCTAACCCCCTCCCATATGTCTGCACCATTACCGTGGATGCATGTTGGCATCGCGTACTCGACGATCTGTATATAACTGACCTATATACATGCTGTCGCGATCTGTATCGCGATCACGTGTACGAGTATATGCACATTCGATCGTATTTTCATGCGAGTCCAAAAGATCATGCGAGTCGATCGCGCCTCGTATATAAAAGCGAATTATCACCTACGAGAAAAGAGAGACAGAAAAACAGGTTTCCTTTCGAGATATATTATTCCCGAAGGAAATAATTTTCAACACATAGAATTTAACAAACTCGAAAATTAATTATTAAAATCCGTATACGTTTTATCCGTCTTTTATCTTTTACATTCTTGGCAATCGAATTGTGCAATCAAATTCATATTGCTTCGGTGTGTGAGTAGAACTTGTATCTTAATAGAAGACATTGTCGTCCGCGCTGGAGAAACTTAATGTAGACGACGACGGGAGAAAAATTTTATGGCGCATTAGACTCGTGACACTCGCTAAATCGCGGTTAAATTGTGATATTATATCATTGCGGAATGTCCAAGTACTTTGTATCGTTCATATAAAATAACTCATTGTTTACTATTTACCATTATGAGACTTCATTCAGTTAGCTTCAAACACTTAATACGTTTATTAAGATTTAATTATTCAATAATTAAAAGAAATAAAGTATATAAAACGTACAAAGTGAAAACGGCTTAAATGTCTATAATCTCAGAAACGCAATAAGTATCCTGAATTAATTTAGTAGTACCATCGACCGCTATGCCATCGAGTTTAATGGCCGGCATTCTGATTTCGTGCGCGCAGTTTATAGGATCAGTTTCTCATGGGGCCAGTGATGTACAACGTTGGCAAGCGCGGTGAGACCACGATCCAGGCCGCGTGAATTTGCCTATTGCGTTCAATACTTCTTAAACTACGCGGCAGTTCTGGCAGTTTAGTTATTCGGTAGTCTCAGGATACCCAGAGGAGACTAAAGTATCACAATGCACAAATGACACTTCGTATTCGTGCTTACGTAAATTGCCAAACCATCGTAAAGATAAAAAGGAGAGAGAGAGAGAGAGAGAGAGAGAGGGAGAGAGAGATTTAATATTTAAAACTATAATATTCTTTTAAAGTATCAATATTTTATCTCATCTCGATGTATAATTTTTCGCGGATTTTATCCATAACAAGAAGAACATACGATTCTCAGTCTTTACTAATAAAACTAATATGATTAATTAAAACATCAATATAATCGGATTTTCTTTTTCATTTACATCTTACATTAATATTTAATTAATTGTAGTTTAGCGACGCGTGTAATCATTAATAAGAGGAAAATTAATTCAACTGAAATATAATATTATCAGCGAAACTGGGTAATGCGGCATACGACGTGATATGTATTTCCTTCACTCTCCTTAATTTCATTGGCAATATTCAGATCTTCACGAGTTCATGAAATCCTATCTATCCCATCTCTCTATTCCTCTTTCTCGTTCTCTCGCAATTGCTGTGCCAAAGTTTCAAATTAATTGACGTTAAATCTGCTTCGTGGTGCTTCGAATACGGTGATACGCGATCAATATAGACCGATACTACAAATGTATCATACAAGATGGCTTATTTGTTCAGTTCATTCATAATATTCATTAATCCGTGCATTTGTATTTATTCTGTGACAAATTAAAAACTTACGTAGCTCTAAACGAAATAGAATTTAAAAACACTGCAATGCAGAATTATAAAATGTTTTACTTAAAAATTTTCTTTAAGAAATATTTTATTACCAAATAAACATTTTACTCTTAGTTGTAACATAATATATTTAACATTTATGCGCAAACATTTATATTTTTAAAAGAGAAGTAGTTATAGGTTCATAAGATTCGAAAAATATTGCAGCCATTTGAATTAAAGAAGTAAGCGAGCTTAGCTTGTGCTTATTGGAAAATCTGTCACTATATTTAGGATCCTAAAATATAAAAGTTAATAGTGAAATAGCGTTTAATCTATCCGAGAGTGTTAACTTAGTTTAATATTTCAAGATATTGTAATCTTCGTCGCAAGAATGGATTTTGTACGAGATTCTATACATGATATCCTTGGCTCGTGTCCGAATGTTGGTCGGTGAGACAGTTGGGTCTGAATTTCGTGAGTGAGACAAGGATATACTGATTTCAATTGTCGTCGCCGACCATCGTAGACGTCGACGTCGTTGTCGGCAGTTCTACGCTTCGAATGGGCCATCTCTGCTATCCCGGACCGCTAAGAGGGTGGAATTGATTAAATAATTGGCCCCTTAGATCGGGCGGCTAGTTTCTGGAATGAATACGCTGGCGCCGGGCCAAATCCCGGCTTGAGCTCTTGAGGAACGCAAGGAAGAAGGGGATGAAACCACCAATCCGGACAAAGTGCCGCGAGGACAGTAGATGGCTTAATAATGGTTTCGATTGGAAATGGGAAATCTGCTTGTCACATCGGTTATTAGTTTCAAGAAGTTAGCACCTTTCCGGCCGCGCCTAAGCCATCATATGTGTCAAGTTTCTAGTCTACAGAATAGTTTGATAAAATTAGCTACAGGATATCGATTTATAGAACTATGCTTCTAGAACTGAAAGAGAAAGAAGGAGAGAGAAAGAGAGAAATACATATAATAAATATTGATTTTTCTTCATCACTTAATGTAATTTCTCAATAAATTTGCAATTCTAGAAATGCAGAGATTCATATATGCCACATAATTTCTTTTTACAATTGGGAACAAATCTAAAAGAAATTTAACCTACTTTTGCCAATTTTTCTTCACATTGTAGTATGTGTGTGTTCGAGAAAGAAAATATTTTTCTTAAAAATAAAATATATTTCATCAAGAGAGAAAGAGAAAGGAACAGAGAGAGAGAAAGAGAGAGGGGGGAGAGAGAGAGAGAGAGAGAGAGAGAGAGAGAGAGAGAGAGAGAGAGAGAGAGAGAGAGAGAGAGAGAGAGAGAGAGAGAGAGAGAGAGAGAGAAACGAAATATATACGAATCGAGTTTGAAAGTAAGTAATCGATAAGTTGCAGCTTGCGAGCACATTGCACATTTCCGCGGTTTAATAATACAATATCCATTTTGCCTCTTTCTTTTCCTTTTTTATGAAACTGAAACACAATTTTCCAATCAGATAATGCTAATGCGACTTCATACCAGTGCATAAGTCTGTAATTTTATTTAGCCAACAACTTTGTCAAATAAACCGTTTAGCTATGTGTATGTGTGTATGTGTGTGTGAAGAGGGAAGGGACAATCGGTACGTCGATGCTCCTAAAAGACCTCAAGACTTTGCGTGATATTCCTTTCAGAAACGCGTTCCAGATGATAATAAACATACAATTAAAACGACTATCGGCAAGTCATTCTATTAATTAGAGTTTCAGTTTTACGACTAGTTATAATTGTAATGCCATGTTATTTGGCAAAAATGTCAGTCAAACTTTCTTCAAACCTGGATAATATCTATTCATATTTCTTTGATTAATTTACATTACATAATTATGCACATATATAATTATATATGTTATATTAAATAGTTCAAATTATATTCAATTGTTGTATTTCCGGGATTTCTAAGATTTAAACAGAATATGTTTTATATATTTAGAGAGACTTTTATTTTAATTTTATATTTTATTTCATATATTTAGATAGATTTTATTATCTTTTAAATAAAGTTGCATCTAATACAAAATAACAATTCTTTCTAAAAAGAGATTTGATTCTTGAATTACAATTTTATAAATTTTGTTTATCAGGAAGGGGAACGCTAGAGTATCTAAATATATAATACTCGGTTTAAATCTCATCAGAAATACAACAATTAAATATTAATCTGAACTATTTAATCCAATCAGACAGATAATAGATCTTGCTATTCTCTCGATTATTATGAGATTAATATCCATCTGAAAAATCTTATTACTATTTTCGAGCGCAACTTCCGGACGCGGTATTTCAATCCCAATATCTCCTGACAGTAGGTTAATCGATTTTGTAAGTGGTTTTCCTGTAATATCTCCGAAAATGGTGGCGTAATCTGACTCGACCGTATTTCTGGCGCAACCTCCGCGCGTGTAGAAGCGAGTGCGGCGCGGATCGGACCAAACGGGGCGATTTCGGCGGTGGTCCTCAGATAATAGACATAAATATTCCCCGGGTTTTTCGGATTTATATTTCGCGCGTATCAGGGATCTCATTTGCATCGAGAATTTACCGTGCGCGACGCATTCCTACCACGTCGCAAAACAACGCCTAGCCGCGACCACACGGATGCTAACACGGGACCGCTCGATTGTGCACACCGTGGCTAAGATCGGTAGCAAAAAAAAAAAAAAAAAAAAAAAAAAAAAAAAAAAAAGGTAGAATATGGACGATGTGAGAAATAGGGAAAAACTGGGAGTCACCATTCGAACGATATAGTCGACCGGTATATTTCGCCGCCTAGCTAAACTATTGAAAAATAATATTACGTGGCTGCGAATGAAATATTTCTGGACCTGCTTCGTTCAGCTTTATGCTTTCGCTTTTTTTCCGAGGTCTGCGACTTCGTTAATTCTCGCATTAATGTGGAAAATCTAACAATAAGCTTAAAAATACGCTTTGTTTTTTAAATTAGAACTTGCATTATTACAAACGTACAAAAGTGTGAATATAAATCCACACAGAAAAAAAGAATATTCTTATTTTGACAATATCTTTAGTTTCAAAATATAAATCTTGAAATGAGATTATATTGCGTTAAACAAAGAAAATTCGCTTAGATGAAGACAGTTTATATAGTTCAACCAAGAAAAATATATTCTTGTTATTTGAGAATAATTTTCTTGAATAAAGAGGAAAAAATGTTGGATAGAAAATAAACATGTTCAAATCGAAGATTATAATTTTCTTAGAGTTAAAATAATTATTTTATTCTTGAAATGACAATCGTAGTATTGAAATAAGATTATAATATTGTTAAAATTTAAGATTTTTAAATTCTTCCAAAAAGATTATAAATTGTTGCGTATATATGAAACAATGAATGCGTTCATATGAATATGTAAATTTTGATTTGACACTTACTTTTTTTCTGTGCAGTTTATTTTGTAATCTATTAACGTATTATTTTGTATAGATATTTAAATATTATATTTTAGTATTTTAATACGCTGAAGCTGCTTGCGCTTATTTTATAATTACTAAAATATTTAAATATCTATACGAAATAATTCGTTGATAGATTATAAAATAAAAAAGAATAATTAAATGTACAAATAATCTTTAAAAAAGAAAGAGAATTGTTTATATAATTCATTTTTACATGGTTTATTTAGATAAAGAGATCGATAAACTTGGATTATATAAATTCATATAATGGTATGTTTTCACGAAGGCGCAAACAGCTTCAGCGTGATGAAATCGCACATGTATAAGTTCTTTTTTACGAGTCTGTTCCCATTTTCCACGATTTAGACATCGTTTCTAAAGCATGGCGAAACAGAATCATAAGCAGTGAACAAACAGCGTGAAACAGATGAATCGAAAAAGAAGAAAGAAAAGAGATCGCAAACGACAGACACGCGAAACCGAAATTCGTGTTTTCATTCTGAAACCGCTCTACTCTTTCGTTCTCCCTTACATGCCTACCATTGGTGATGCTGCATCTGCAGCTGCAAAAACAGTCTAGGATTTTTATTCGAGTTTTATGATTTAAATCGCATACTCCGCAATATTTTCCCGCCGTTGCCAAGGAGTAGGAGGCGCAATCGAGTCAGCAGTTGATTTTATGCTTTATTTTTATGGCTCTACGTGTGTGGCAGCCTCTGCTCTACCTCTCCGGAATCTTCGCCCTGGCGGCCACAATATGCAGCGGATAAATTCTATATCTTTCCTTCTTCTTAACCTTTTAAATCTTTCCTTAAGTTTGCGGCTCGATCTTATTGGATCTTATTTCGTCGAAACTTTTATCGCAGCATGCTTAAACAATACTCTGTTACACACATTATATACTTGTATACATACATGAATTAAAAATATGTATTATATGTGTAATAATATAATCATATGTATTTTGTAATAAGTATCACAAAAGGTAAACAATGGCTTGTGTACTTCGTATATTGAAAATTTTACTCGAGCTTTCGTTGTTTATCTATGCAGATTATGCGTCAGGTAATTTGCTTTAACCATTCTACATACAAAGCTGTCCCCAACACTGTTTCATTGTGGTCGTTCGTCGCGATAAGTTCACAAAAGGACCCGCTATTCATGCGCGATCAGAGCGCTTCACCGTAATGGAGCCTGACGAGGCACGAAGAGCCGGGATTGAAACGTGCGCGAATTCCGCCTATGGATGCGGGATGCATCCATATCTGCGGTTGCACAACGTACACGCCGCGGTCGTTCCTTCTCATACATTGCACAGTGCATTCGGCGACGATGCGTGTGCATCGAGAGTTCGCGGAGCGCCAGCGCACACCGCGCGCGCGCGCTATGATCAGGCCGGCGTAATAACGAGAAAGCATAAATTGACAATTTGTCCCGGCGTATTGGTTTCCCTGGCCACGAGCCGCGTCCGATGCAATAATTGGTATACGCTGTCAAGTGCTACTCCGCCAACGAGCGACCCCCGTGCGACCAATCTGCGCTCGCACATCACCCGTTATCTCCCCTTGACGATGTTGCCTCATCCACCGCACCTCTGTCGAAATTTGACGTAAGTGCTTATAGCGCAATGGAGAAATCCATCCAATCTGAAAATTCGATGAAGTAAGCAATATCAGAATACGAGATTCGCGCGCGTTTTCCAAGTAGAAATAGAGAAAAGTTTTATCGGAAAGAAAATTTACAAAAGTTTGCGGAGATTTTTTTTTTCTGCCAGTTTGGATAAATGTCATATATACTCTTACATTTCTCGAGCTTTTCGTAGATTGCTCCATATATGCCAAAGTCTGAAGCGACATACGAGTGAGCAATCGTCGCGATAGAAAAAGAAGAATATGCCCCAAATCGATTAGATACTCGATTAAACGCCTGCCGTGAGAACTCTGTTTATATATTATCCTCTAAGAAAGGACGTGCGATACGCTCGATTCGCTAGCAACGACCCCCAACGGAGAAATAGTCATAAACCTTCCGGCGGAAATTCAAACGCGACCTGGCTTTCCGAACAATTTACCTTGCGATGCGATCTCTGCATTTGATTCACGAGCTGACGATGGTGTGCCGCGGGTACATCGGATGCATGCAGCTGCAGACGATACGGAAGACTGGAGCGGATGCCGCCACGTTTTTGCAGCCCGGAGCTACAAGAACAGGATTACAAAGATTCTTTGTGCGTGGCGGTGGATGGGATGGATACAGGACGGTAAAAGCGCAAGTGGGAGGTAGGATGACTGAAAGCGCGAAGCGGGGCTGGTAGGGGTAGGTAGGTAGGGATAGAGAATATAAAGTAAACGGTAGCTACACCACGCAAACGACAAGACAACAAAGAGCAACGATGCTTGTTCTACACCGGTTTCCTGACTCGAAATGAATCCTATTCCGCGGGCACAATTTCAAAATGTACTTTATGCAAAACTATTAAGACCGATCGTACGTATAAAAGCGAAATATTTTGCAAACGTCAGAGAGTAATAGTGTGCGGACAAGCGTGTAAAATGAGCTACCTTTGTGAGTGAGAATCAATGTTGGCAAATAAGCATGTATACAATATATTTGTAAATGTTATTCCGGTTAACTACATCGCGTTACCTATATTTTAATACTTCCTACGACAAAGGATAACTCCTGACCAAAGTGCATGTTTCGTCAATTATATTTTAAATGAATCTTTACGCTGGTGCGTACTAGGTATGTTAATTTGTACGAGAAATTATTTAATGCGCGATTGAACGTTTAAATAATGCTTAGGTCACGATATGTCGATCAATATATTGTGAATCTCCATTAATTAATTCGATCAGTCTCCACGGGACCATCTACAAAATTATTTGCAGCGCGCTAATTAGATGCTAATTACCTCATGTAACTAATTAGAGTCGGTACCGTGTTTACTTGACGAGCACGACGAGAAAAATTGTTGCATAGTAAGAGAAAAAAAGATCCCGATAAGAGCCGTTTCGTGTCATTTCTCAAAAAATTTACGTCGATAAAGAAGCCGTGTACGCTCGGCTTTATCATTATTAGCTTAACAATTTGCGTGCCACAATTACGACTTGCCTCGGCCTCGAACTTCTGCGATGTTTTGCCGTCGTCTGACGATAGATTCGCATCAAGTCGCGGCAATCTAAACGAAAGAAGAGGAGAGGGAGAGAAAGAAAGAGCCGACAGAATAGCAGTAAGTTCTCGGTTCTCTTATGGCAGTTCTACGGTTTGGGTGCGAGGCAGGCGACTCGAGGCAGAAAAACACGCAGGCCACGCGAGGCTCGCATTTTTCAAAGGAAACCCTTTGGCGTCGACAAAAAAAAAGAAACGTGCTACTTTGAATTAAAATCGGATAAAATCGCAACAAAGTGATGCGCGTTTGCGTTAGAAATGACATTTCTCAAAGAAAATAAAAAAACTGAAATTTATTTCTTCTCAATTCTTTCGTTTCTTGTTAAATTTTACATGGTATTATTTTACCTATCACCATTCTTTTGAGCTAATGAATTCATCGACCAATTTAACATCGATTTTCTTTCTTTTTGCAATGAAAACAGGAAATTTTGTCAGTTTTTATAAAGCAGAAAGGATCATTTTTAGATGCAGCGTGATTGTTTTCCATTATTCAATTTAACGTAATTCTTTTGTAAAATGGAAATGATTCAAATTTATGTGATCGTATATCCGGCTAATGCACGACTTGTATCACTGAAACTTTTAATTACGTACGGTATGATGTATTCCGTTTCACGTTTTATATAAATTTAAAAAAATATTGGATATGTAGAAAATAAAAAAAAATCATTAACAGATATGCATTTAAATAAAGGTAATAATTTCGGTTCTTTTTTAAATCCACATTTTTTCCCAGATGTTTCAAGACTGTGATAACCGCTTGTCACACGGCAGAAGAGTCCATAAATTATAAATGCAAAATGTCCTTTGCGGTTGCAACTGCGAGTCGTTCGTATAATGCGCCGCACAATGCAGGCGGAATGGTGTTCCATGTATTAAAATAACGTCATTTCATGCGCGCCACCATCAGGCGTGCGAAAGAAAGCGCATGGTTGACGCTAGACGATGCTAAAAAGCTTTTGTCCAACGCACCACGAAACCATCGCAAGACGGCTTCTAGAAACTATGATGCACAAAATGCATTTTTCCACAAAATTCTAGTAAGAGAATACCTTACGCATTTTCTTCTAAAATTACAGTTGCTTTCATTACAAGTGCAATATATATACATATATAGTCGGCGAATATTATTGCACTTTCCTTAAAAATAAATTTTTCAATTATTTTGTAGAGTTGATTTTCCAAAAAATATCATACATAAATTTATAAATAAAAAAAATTAGGCTCTATGTCTCTTTCTCTCTCTCTCTCTCTAAGATTAAATAGAAATAAAAAAGTATAAAAACGAGTGATATTAGTCTAAATGCAGAAAACAGCGCGCACAATAGAATAACAAATTTATCAATGTTAAATGTTTTAGCAATTAAAACATAAATAAAATGAGATCCACATTTAAAATTCGCCGAAACAAAATTTCGCTTATCTAATTTCTCCGTCATTTGCTTGTCTAATTGCGAGATTAAATTCGTTAAAGTCCTTTTATATTTAAGTATTTTTAATATTAAATGTTATTATAAATTTTGACTAAAAGCAATTTAACATCTCATTCTACATTCTGCGAGATTTTATAAAACAACATCTTTTTATATTATATATACAATTTTCGGTTGTTATTTCGCGAAAATGCTGTAAAGTTTTTGTCACTTTTCTTGAGATCGTTAAACAAAATACGTTCTTTTGGGCGATTCGCGTGGCGGCCACGAAGTTGCTAAAGTAAACAAAGAACGATTAGAACAGAGCAGCCATTCATTCCTGATACTACGGTGAAACGAATCGGCGACCCAGCGAGGCTGACGAGAGAGGCCCTTGAGCGTCATCGTAGCTTTTAATTAAGCTTTACTCGCCGGTGCAAACTTTGTTGTCGGACGGCGGGCTGTAGACTCCTCGGGGACGAGACCGGGGTAATTCAGTCTGAACGAACGGACAAGCAACGAGAAGTTTATATTGGTAGAGATGGCCGAGAGATGGGCTTCGAGTCTATTATTAGGTGCTGTCTCTGATGTGGACAACGGCGAGCTGCGAGAGCACGACACGCGGGTCCGATTATCATCCGGCAAGCTCGAACGCTTCCCGTAGGATCACGATCTCGTCATATCACCGGACTGGGAGTATTAAAATCCGAGCGGTACCGCAACTCGATCGCTTCGACGCGCGAAGGTAATTTAGTTGTATGATTGACAACAATGCGATCAGCTGCGCGTTTTCACAAGTAATATTGTATTTATTTGAGAAATAAAGAATATTCTTTCTCATCTCTATTTCTTTAATCCATAGATATTCTCGTACAAGTATTTTTAATATTTTTTAACAGCTGGAAACTTTGTAATTTACACTGTTCTCAAGAGACAATGACTCTTAAAATCCCGATGTCTTGCATGTTGTTTTTATAGCAAATAAGCTACCGCAGCAGTTGAGAAAATCACAGCTGATGTTTTCTTTGCACGAACTCAACGGAATTTATCTCGTTACAAAGTATTTTAGCGATTTCTTCGCGTAATCTTGTGAAAATAATTACGCGGTTCAACTGAATGCACATTATAATTAATTGCCATTAAAGATTTCTGTACAATTTTATTTAACATTAAATATTTTAAATAACTTTTTCTAGCAGAAACTTTTCGCTAAATAAAAACGAAAAATCAACTATATCGAACATTCAACAAAACGACGTTACCGTTTAAATGAGTGTAAATGACCATTATTAGTTAGTTAAATCGAGCAGTAAATACCGATTAAAGAGAGATTAAAGAGAGAGAGAGAGAGAGAGAGAGTGAGAGAACAAGAGAAGCGATACCGCGGCAGTTTACGTGCCAAACCATGCGTTCTAATAAATGATTATCCCAGTTCCATGTATTGCGCACTCTGTGCCAAAACGATCTTCTTTTCAAACATGATCAGTAGTGATATGGTCATTCATTAACAGTTTACCATATCGCTTTCTGTCTCGAATACGCTTTATAATGTGCAGTCATCGGAAACATTCCGTATGTATTTCAATTAGGCGTATTAATGCACAGTGTGATAAACCGATAACTCCGATATGCCTCTGTATTGAGCGTATTGATCCTAAAATGACGAACTGCACTATTGATAGTTAAGTAGCCTAACAGAAGGAGATTGAAATTTTGACTATGTTATCCTGACGTGCAGGCGTAACAGATTAACTTTAGCGAAATCACGAAGAACGTCGGGAGAGAAAAGAGAAGAAAAGAAGTTGATAGAAGAAGATGGGAGGGGGAGAGACACGCAAACGTGAGACTTATGCGCGAGATAACGAATACGCTTAAGCGCATTCACTATACATACATAATACCGTTTTCGTGTTAAGAAACAAACCACGAATCGAGATATATGGAGAAAATTTAAGCGAAGAACGTAAGAAGTGAGATAAATGATAAAATGGACTCGCGTTAAATAAAATTTAATCGCACTGATATATAAGTACATGTAATTAGTTTTAAATTCTTCCATGTGATTTAATCATATTTATTAAATATAAATACAAATGATTTTTTTATAAAAAAATGTGTCTAGTCGAATCTTTATTTTCTCGCGTCAATACGACAGCACGATTAATTCTATGTGAAAATTTCCCTTCATATCGTCGAATAAAATATCCAAGGTCGTAGATTTCAAAGCGGTGAACAGACTCGGGAGAGTCGAGAGAGCTGTAGTAACGGCCGGACGTCTGGCAAGTTTTTGCCATAAATACTGATTATTAAATAGCCACGACACCGAGGACCGAGTCAGTGTTCGTAGTAGTTTCCTGGAACGGTCGGTTGAGGCCGATGTCCCTCGGATCGCGACGCGTACACGGAACACGGGGTACGCGTGGCGTAGAGGAAAGGACAGAGAAAGCTAGCCAGAGCAACACAGAGAAGGGCGAGAAGGGCTGTGTATTCGAGGTTGGGTTTAATACAGGTACAACGCCAGTGCCGTAGGCTTTATGATGACGAAGAGCACCTGGGGGACCGGCGAGCCTGCAATTTCCTCGTTGCGCCGACGTCGCACCTGTACACCGATCTGTATTCAAGTCCACGTGTGCAACACACATACACGTGCGCGCCCGCGCCCGCGCCCGCGCACAAACACATAAACACACACATACACATGCACACGTCCGCCTGCATACAAATCTACGTACATGGACATGTAGTAGAGAGGGTCGTGTGCACCGTACGCTCCGACACCACCAGTCACGGTTGCATGGGACCAATTTGTATCTGAACGCGGGCCCGTGGTGATGCGTCTTCGATAATCTCTTTGGGAATTACCCCCCAAACACTCGTGGAACACCATCGTGTGTTTCGGCGAGTTTTCCGCGCGTAGCTTAATAGCTCGTTTTGCGAATGGAAAAGAAATATCGCGAAACGAGATAATTGAAGAGCCAAGACGACGCATAACGTTCACTTTGTTTTAGAAATCAGGACTTTAAAACTATTAACCAGTTAAAATTAAAAGAAAATAAATCCTTTATATTTTTTTATATACATATATATTTCTATTACTTAAATGCACCTCGAGATCAAAGATCAAAACCTCATTAATGCAAGAGTTTCTGACATTTCGTAATTTCGTTATGAATTAAATACAAATTTACAACAAATTGATAAAAAGGTTGGTAAATAAAAGAAAGTATTTTCTAGAATATTCTACACCTGAATTTGTAAATCAGATATAGCAGGTATCAAATTAAATTTCGCCGACAATTTCTCGAACTTGTCAACTTTTCTCTACTGCGCGAGCAAATCATCCGGATATCTTCCATTGGATCAATTTCATTTTCATCGTTGCTATATTGCGGCGCGCTGCAAATTTCGCTAAAAACATCACGGTAAGGTAACGAGCGTCAAGAAGCGCGGTGAGTCAAGGCACAACACGAGCGATAACATCACCCGTTGGATCAGCGAGCGATAACGATAGCTAGTATTCCTCGTGAAAGCAGCCCTGTCGAGAGTTAAAGAGGCCGTCGGAAACGGCGAGTCTAGTTGGGAATCGCGAAGGCCTCCCTCAGCATTCCTTACGTACCCATTACTATCAACCGCAAATAAGGATGCACGTTGGCAAACGAGTCCGAAAGAGTAGAGGTAGAGGAAGAGCGCAGAGGAAACAGCGAAAAGAAAAGAGGAAAGAGCACGAGAGAGAAAGAGAGAGAGAGAGAGAGAGAGAGAGAGAGAGAGAGAGAGAGAGAAGTGGAGAAACGGCAGGGAGAAGGCCTCAACTTCCGGGTTCAAACGAGCAAATCGTTAAACCGAAGAAAACTTTTAACCATCCCACTCGCCTATCCAGTCAGCTGCTTTTCTCTATATTTATGTTCCATCGAACATACGATTGCGGTTCTCTCAGAATGTTCCATAGCTCTCGAAGCTCGCTTTCTTACTTTTTCAGAAGCAAACTTAACAAAATTATTACGCATATTTTGATAGAAAGTTTCGCCATTCCGATAATAATCACCCTTCCAGAACCTCCGAATGTCCGAATGAGTTTATGTGTAATCCGTATGGAAGGTTACTACAATACGATAAAACTGTACTTGTGATATAAGACGATGCGCAGGTAACGTACGAGAGATTTTCTCGAACAATCAGGCTGTTATCTCTCGTGAAACGAGATTAACGTTGGTGAATTTTGTGACCGGAAGGTCTCGATTTTGACTATGAAACTCGTCGCAGGACTACATGCGTCGAGCGTTTCTATCCCTCGTGTATTTGCACGGATACATCGTATCGCGCAGATGTTGGCAAATCACATTTCGTAGTCTGTCGGAGGCGGGAGGGGAATTGAAGAGACGAATAAACAAGCAGAAGAGCGGCGGGAGACGACGGATGGAAAACGGAGCATTACAAGATTTCCCGATCCTCCGCTCAGTGCGCGACTGTGTATATTTGCGTTTCACGGAGATGCTTCGCAGACGGAAACTGTATGTATCCGAAAACGGAGTGTTGGATGTATCGTCGGAGCGAGAGGAAGCAAACTTGGACAAAAAAAAAAGACAAATAAGAGTCTGTTGAGTCGATCGCGAGTCAGAAAAAAAGAAGATATAGAAAGCAAAAGAAAGATACATATATATACATATAGTATATAGTACATGAGCACAGAGGCAGAAGAGAAAGCACTATCGGCGCGAAAAAACTGTTCGCTTGAGCGCGAATTTCTGGAAAACAAGGAAAAGTTGGTAATTAAAGCGCGAGAAAGAAGAACGAAAAAGCACAGAAAAGAGAGACAGATAAAGAGAGCGAGACAAAGAGTGGATTGGCGGGAACGACGAAAGTTGTAGAGTAGGGTAGAAAACAGACGGTGGAAGCACAGGGTCGCACGGCTGAAGAGAAGCGAGAGAGGAGGATGAAAGGGCTGCGCGAGGCAAGTGGCCCAGGAAAATGCATGGAAATGTATTCCCAGGAGCGAGGGTACACCCCGGTAGCGAAACCGAAAGATAGAGAGAAACGCGCGAGCGCGGAGAAAGAGAAGCCCGAGGACGCGATAGGGGTCGTGACTGGGACGTTGAAGATATTATAAGGGTTGAAAAGCCGAGGCCGCGCACCATCACCGAGAAATTATGCTTGATTCTTCCGACCGACCCCGCCCCCGCGATTGTCATTCTTCATTTTGCGCCGCTACGATTCTCTACCGCTTTTCGTCGGATAGTCCCCGTCATTCGAGGGGTTTTGCTTAGCTCGACATAGTGCTCTGTATAAAGTCTACGATAAACCGTTGAAAATGAAGATCATCGGTGTTGCCAAAATCATGTGTCTGTCTTCGCTCAAACAAAATTCTGCATACTCGTAGTAACCTAGAGTGATATGATTTATTTATTTATATAACGAAGCTTAATATATACAATCAATTTCATGGCAAATTTAACCATGAAATAACCAATAAAGTACTCAATTCTTTATATATTCTACTGCTGCAGTGTGCCTATGACATTATATTACACGAGACTATTTTTATAAAATTCAATAAATAAAATAAATAAAAATAAATAAAATAAAATAAAATAATAAATCTAATCATCTCTTTTCTATTTTTAATATAAAGATATGTTCTCTCTCGTTTTCTTTTTCATGTGCGCGTGAGAATATAGTGTGATAATAAGTTAAATATATGTGACGATTGAACAATAATTGAATTGACCGCTATCTTCATTTATTACGTTATATGGTTTGGTTCCGCTAAACCGCGTTACAGGATTAAATATTATATCGATCGTGGTATGAAAAAAACCAGAAAATATAAATCAGAAAATATGAATAAAAAAAAGATTGGTTTTCGTGTCAGTAGCTTTAGGGAAGGAATGAGCGGTTTGATGCGAACGTTTTCGAATACAGCTAACAAAGTGTAGGGTTGTTTGCGGCAGCCAATTTTCCATGGCTGTATAGCGTCGATGTGTCGCGTGGTCAGAAAGGAGGGGATAGAGAGCGGGTGAGGAGGCGGCAGACGCGGGATGCGCGAGGGTCGAAAATAGAGGCGCGGGATTCCAGGTTGAGAATGAAATGGAATTAAACGATTCATAACGCGTTTCCATGCTCGCACGCGTGCCGTTAACAACCCGGTAGTTAGACCACTATTCATTGGTTGATTCGTTTTGGCGTTCGGCGTAACTTTTTTTCTAAATTGAATCATGATTAAGCAACGATAGGGAATAAAAGAAGAATGACGAAAAAGAAAAGAAAAGAAAAGGAGACGCAGTAAAAACGCTATACAGACTAGCAATATTTGAGACGGTAACGCGCAGCGTCAACCTACATATTTTAAGCCTGAAGCGAGAAAGTTCAAACATCATTCCAAGTTTCGAAAATTTAGGCGAAAAGAAAGCTATGCTGTTTAAAATTAATTTCAAATTTAACTTTTATTATTAGCAGAACTTTGATAGAATCTGTATATAAAAGTGCCCATTATTATTTCTTCGTCTTAAATAGTTTTTACAATTTTCTATCTTACCTTTAGTTAAAAGAATTAACAGACTTCGGATAAAAAAATAGAGTAAATCAATAATTGTTTTTTAAAAGGGAAAAGTAATTACTTCACTTACTTCGCAATGAAGTGAGGAAGCGATTCCGAAAACACATTCGAACAACAGATACAATTTCCTGCGTGAGACTTTTTTCTATTTTCTATAATTATGTCATTGTCACTAAATACTACAACCAAATAAGAGAATGTAGACAAAAAAAAATTAAAGAAAAAATATTTACAAATTCATTAATCAAGTTTTGAAAATACAAACGAGAACACACGAATCGACAGATGGAAGCTCGCACGTGCTTTTCCGGAAACATTCTGGGAATCGCATTAAAGCTACTAGCGAGAGACATATGTGAAATCTGACGAAGAGAAAAGGTTCAGTTTTATCTTCCGCGCCAAAGTATAAATTTGTTATTCGTCGATTTTTTTTTCTCGCGTTCAACCCCCAATGATGATAAGAGATACTCGTCGTCGTATTTTGGTAGTAAAATGTGTCTAGATAAACGCGCCTTATTTCCGCTCGGGTCAGAGTATTTGCGATTTCGGACCACATGCCGCCACGGCGTAAATATATATTTAATCGCGAAAACACACGAGAGTCTCACAAGCCGCGAAAGATTCCCTCCTGCACGAGATACCCTCTCGTTTCCGTGCGCGCGCGCACGTGCGTCGCTCGTCTTTCCGCGCGCTCTGACCTCGACATCGACATCGACATCGACATCGAGGTTACATGGACCACGCGGGGTTACCACATGACGCGGCGGTCTCTTTGTGTGCTATCTACAACGGCGTATAGCCCGGGACTGGCCCTATACACGGCGAACTTAATTTCCCCAATTTCGACCGCGCTTCGTCGACCGCACGATGCAATTTATACCGGCCGGCCTTCTCCTCCTCTTCCTCTTCCCCTTCCTCGTCCCGGCCACACATATACACACAATCCTGGCGATCTCGCTTCGTCCCCCTTGTTGCCACCGCCACCACACCACGGTAATATCTCGAGAGGTCGTGCACGACGATTTAGAGGGGTTGAATATATCGTACGGGCGGGCGGCGCACCTGCGGCAAAGTCGTGCGCGAAGTAACGATGTTCCCCTGTAATTCGTC
This sequence comes from Anoplolepis gracilipes, assembly GCF_047496725.1. Taxonomy (NCBI): domain Eukaryota; kingdom Metazoa; phylum Arthropoda; class Insecta; order Hymenoptera; family Formicidae; genus Anoplolepis; species Anoplolepis gracilipes. The sequence goes on from NC_132974.1 coordinate 4,818,931, forward strand.
GCTACTGTTTCTCGTAAATTCGGAACCAACATCATAATGTCTACGCTCGTCTATTCCTCGATGCGAAAAATACTTGTAAATCTAGCAACAATGATTTTTTACTGGTAAACAAAAGCACTATAATGAAGAGCGAGCTTGTACAAACTCACAAAACATATATATATATATATATATATATATATATATATATGTATGTATGTACATGTATTCCCATCTCCATCTAAATTTTATAAAATTTAATCGGAAAACTCATATAGTGCAATAAAGAACAATTTGCCATTTATTTTTGTTCATTCTTTCATTGTTAGCAATATGGTGTTCCAATGTCATAAACTGCCGCTTATACTGCGTAGAAATCTGCAAATATATATATATATATATCTTTCCTGTTTAAATTAAAAAAGAAAAACAAATATTTTAAAATATATTTTCTTATATATAATTATTTTTTTGTATAATCATAAAACTTTAATAAAAAATTTTTTCCTTTTCAAAATTTAATGCATGTGAACGATATTTATAAGGATATTTTTGATTGTTTATAACAACAATCTTTGTCGGCCCGCGAAATTCACCGGAAACTTGTCGGTAAACAGCGATGTTCATTCAAACACGATTAAGGGTTTACAAGTAATATTCTTAACGAGGTAAAGTACATAATTACGCAATGGCGTGTTCGCGAAGTACACCCTTCCCTGAGGTAATTTGACCGCGCGAGTACGTGCGCCACCGTGTCGTCCGGTGGCAATTTAGCCGGTTTTATTTTAATGCTCGTCACTATGAAATCGATTCCGGTTAATGACGAGGCGCGACAGTACGTTACAGCGTAAACACATTGGACATTTGCGAATTATGCGAAACGCATATCACGCATTGCACGACGCACTACCGATTTCGATAGATTTGCCGTTTCGCTACTTAATTGAAACTAAGTACATACGATTTAATTAAATATTATAATTTTATTCTATTTTTAACAACACAATGAGCCTCTTCATGATTATAAGTTATTATTAGCAGCGGTTATTAATCGCGATCCTTTTGTTATAGGCGCAGTAACGCTAAATCTATTAATTTTAAGTTCAACGATGCTCAAAGTCGCAAAGACAGCTCCTTCGATGGATTATATTATACAAACAATCGCGCCGTTTAGTCGCTCTTTCTCGTAAATCTCGAGGCAGTCAACAAAAGACAATGATATTGAGAGCGAGGCGGAAGGTAGACAAAACGTAGCGGACGAGAGGGTTTGCTAAGCCTCTTAGCATATTTCGCTCAAGTTCGCTATTGTTATTGGCACGTATATTTTTATTGCATTCATTATCTGCTGATCCTCTTACCGAGTTTGGATTAATTGGTTGTTTTATCATAAAGGTGATAGAGTATAGGCCCGAGAGAAAAAGAGAGAGAGAGAGAGAGAGAGAGACGTTATAAAGAAGAAGAGAGATAGAAAACAATCTGAGGGTTGCGATAGTGTTTGGCTTACCAACTTCTATAATTCTTGACTGAAGAAACTTTCGAGTTTACTCTTTGAGTAATCACGCCTCGTTTAATGAAGGTAATTTCGAGCAAAAGATTTGGATATTCTTAAATTTTCGTTATCGCCTGGATATATCTTCGCGGTTAAAAAGGAAAAAAAAAAAAGCAACTGCAAAAAGTAAAATCCTTCCACAAGTCGAATCGTTGAACGAAATGTTCTTTATTGTATCAAATTATACGCGGCATTGTAATTAGATTGAAAAGATTGCATAACACTTGGCGTGATACTCGCACGTGTGTATATGTAATCGAAACAGCGCGCAACGATCGATATCTTTTTACATCGAGGAGGGTAACGATCCTATTCCAAGAAACGCACACGTTACCGTTCGCGAAAAAAAAAATATCGCCGTCATATCGCAACGTCATAAAAATGATTTGTCGACTACTACTTTTAAGTATCACGAATATTTAAGTCAAAATATTTAAATAGATGATAAAGCAATTAGTAGTCTCATAATTATATCTGATGTTTTATGAAATGTGTATATTTTTATTAATACGTTAATTAAAATAGAAAATGTGTAAAGGTATAAATAATCTTTACAGAGCTATAATCTTCGCGTGTCGTTGCTCGATAATTAATTTTATTTTTCAAACTCGATGACGCACTCGCGCGCCGACGTATATTTTTGTTCCATCGTTATCGATAATTCCAAGGCGATTTCTCGAGGGCCAAATTTCTGCCGACCTCCTGGCTCGCGCGAGAGCCTGGGCCGCGCTACAGTTGCTATCAGATGGTAAGATAATGTAAACTTATGCGAGGCACGCCCGACGCGCCCTCGCGTTACAGCCAAGCACCAAACTTTGCCGGGTTTAAATATATCACCCTTACCCATTACGGTTTAACCATATGCTCGTGCGTCCTTCTTCCACCCATCGTCTACCATCCCTGGTAACGCCAACGAATGTACGTCGCCCCTGGGCCATCCACCCAATGTGCATCCCTTACGCTCGTGTCCGGATTTAGATACGATGTTCCTGGCCACGGTTTTCCGGTCCCAAAAAGCCCCCGACAAATTGAACGTTGGTACGAGCACAAGCGATTTTCTCGCTCTCAACCCTTCTTTTGCCGACCCCTTCGACAAATAATTTGTCTCTCCCCTTTGTTTAGTTTCTAGTCATCGGGACCACGGAGAACAAAACGTCTTGCGGTAACAATACAAAATTAACACATCATTTCTTTGAATAAGCGTCCATGCATTATACTTTCAATAAAACGCAATTTGAATGATCGACAGAGTTAAGAACAATCTGATTAGACGTGACGCATTGCAGTAAAAAAAAGATGCCGCATTTAAACGGCTATATTTTATGCTACTTAAATATAGTTTATGACGTAATTATATATTGTGAGAAACATATTACGTAATCACTTCGTTGAATAAGTGATATTAAACGAAACGTCAATCGATCGGATGATTGATCGAACGCAACCCAGGTTGCTGGGTCTTAAAATTAATTCGCGCACGGGATAAACGCTCGAGAAGAGCTTCGGCGAACTTCTCGTTAACATGTACGATACTAAGCGAGACAGTGCGGGCAGATGTACCATTAGCACGCCTCACACCGGGAATTGAGTTATTAACGGTTATCTTTGTATTACGATCAATTCGGGGCGAACGATAATCACCGTAGGAAATGCCTTAGCAGTAAGCAGCGCGTATGTGTATGTGTGCGAGTGGAACGGAAGTCACGTAAATGCAACCGGCTGTAATTTTGTGTCCCCGCACCGTGTAGACCGCTCGTCGCGGTAATGTCCACCGTTCACCGAGTTATCGCACACATGTATTGCTGGCACGTAGATATTTCCGCGGTCCCGCGAACGTGAGCATCGAACATCGACAAAAAGAAGGAATAGACAGTATTGATCGGATAACGCTTTGTACAAGTAAAATAAAGAACGAGTTTGCCGATAAGACGTGTGTATGTCACTTGTTAATGAAAAATGTTGATCCTACATCATTTAATTTTAAATCTGCCAATAAATGACTATCAAGAAATTAAAGAATAAATATGTATATATTGAAATTTGATTATTAAAAAAAAGATATAGATTACACAGGATGTTTACTCAAACTTGTAAAAAAATTCCCTGATTTTCCAGGTATTTTTATTTAAAATTTCAAGTAAAGAGAACATATTCAAAAATATTGTCAAAGATTTGTTGTTATACAATACAGTTTTATTTTTAATAGTTCTAGAGTTCATTACAAAATATAAAAATTTTAAAAATATTTATTAAATAAATTAGATCACTCGAAACGCTAAATGTATAAATACCGAGATGAGACACTGATTGTATTTTAATAGTTCTATCGACTTTAATGAGATTACGTATCAATCTGTATCAATCACTTTTAATTTTCAGAGAGAGTTTTATGCGTAAAAATTATTGTTGAATGTTATATATAAATTAGATTGACCAAGCGTACAAGTACCGAAATGAGACGCTGATTATATTCCGATTGTTATATCTATCGAAACTTTAAATTAGATTTCGTATTTTTTTTTTTCGTGTCGTTCTGCAATCACTTATACTTTCTGAACAGAGCGATATGCGTAAAAAGTTAAAATATTTATTAAACAAATTAAATCGGGACGCTAATATAACACGAAATTTCATTTATGTCCAGTGTCTCTAATACCAGGCGATCTAATATATAATTTATTCTAATAATTTTAGCACTTTAAAATCTAGCAAGAATGCTAAAAAAATTATCAAAGTGAAACGCAACATGAACCTAGAATCTCTGGAAGTTTGTCCCAATTTTATCCCGGGCCGATACTATTTGTTTAATCTATCAAGAATTCTCAATTAAATATGTATATATATATTTATGACAATCAATATATCAACAATATTATATGTATATATGAATATTGTACGAGTATTATGTTTTATAAAGAAATATTGCAATTATTCAAATATTTTGATGCACAAACAAATATATAATCATTAATAATAGAACAAATACATAATTTATCATCTTTATAGTATGTACGTACAGAAAGGTTCATTAATGCTTTTGTACATGAATTTATGCACATATTGTAATACATACATTTTCGTATATGTATATACAAATATATAAATGTATTGATAATGCAAATTCTTTTGTAAAGGCATTAATGACGCTTTCTGTACATATGCACAATTAATTTATTATAGACGAGCGGAGATACGAGCGCCTCGGTATTTATATGTTCGACCTCCCGGATAATTTAATTTATAATTAATATTCTAATACTTTTTATATATAGAACTTTTTGCGCAACTATTAAAGTAAAATTTTCAACCGCTTAATATCTGATAAAAATATTTAAAAAATCGTTCGCGGACAAAGCCGCATCGTAAACTTGGCGAACTTACACACACAACTGACTGTTTATATAAATGAGAGCAAAATTATCAAAAAGAGAATTTTCGCAAAAAATCGAGATTTCTTCTTTTCAGGTATGATTACCCAATGCCTGACTACTACTGCTATATTCTAATTATTGATTTATTATTATAATTAGTGATTTTTCTCATGTTATGAAATCAAGAAAATAATTTCACTCTGCATCTCAATAATATTCCATAAGATTCTCTGATTTTTCGAGATACAAAAAAATTCTTAGGAATTCTAGGTTTTCCACGTTTTTCTAGAGAGTAGACACCTTGATTTGAAAATAGAATAATACATTTACATTTCTTTATATTGATTATTAACCGGATTTAAAATTTATACATTATTAGGCAAATATGTTAGAAAAAACTGTAAATTTTCAATAAAATCTAATTGTGAAATTATTCTCTTGATTTCATAACATGAGAGAAAAATCAATAACTATAATAATAAATTAATAAGTAGAATATAGCAGTAATAGTCAGGCATGGGTAATCAAACCTGAAAAGAAGAAATCTCGATTTGTAAAAGATCTCGACAAAAGATTAACTCGAGATTAATTAGAAACGATCGTATTCTACGCTCGATGCAAATAGATGAAAGTCCGGAAAATTAAGTTACATGTTCGTGTCTGCGGCCGGAATTCACATTCCCACTTATATGCTGTGACACGAATTAATCCTAACGCTTTCATCACCGAACTCGATAGGAAACGGATTGTGCGCGCGCGTAGACGTCTAACCGTACCGTATATTTGACGATGGAAAGAGTTGAGAGAACTCGTATCTCGATTCGCAGATTCGAGACGTGCTATCGTTTTTCCGGATCATTAATCGACCGCGCCGCGCTTCCGCCTTCTGGAGAGCGTAGTCGTGATCGAATTTAATTGCAAATACGTCTGTGTGTATCCTTGCGATGTTTACACCGCGGTAATAGATTAACCACGCTCGAATACCGTCGATTTCGAATCGAATCGGCGTGGAAAGTAAGGGATGAGAACGAGTTCGTGGAATGTATTACGGTATCTTTCCTTCTACCAAGGTGTGTAAAACTAATAAAATCAGTCACTTTGAAAGTAATACAAGTCTAAAATTAAGTCTGAAATTGTTCAATCCGTGAAAATGACGTTATACGCGGAGGTTTCGATGAAGGTAAACTCACCCTTCTTTGAAGCGGAAGGGGAAGTCACGCCTCTCTCTAGTAGGCGAGGGAAGTTATTGCATAGTGACAAAGACAGATTGCACGTGACGAAACGAGTGGTTGTTTTACCTTTAACGTCCAGTAATATGCGCAAGAAGATTTCGTCTAAGCTCATTACGAGGAAGTAGTTCGTCATTGTTGGACAAGACTTACGCCGTGTGGTCGACTCCGATGGAATGGAGCGTTGAATAAATGATATTGCAGCATATAGGATAATAATAATCGATGTGGAATGTCGGCCGAAACGATTATGTGTTAATGAGATTGATAACGCGTTTATTTATGTAATATATTTCAGAAAGCAATTTTGGCAATTTATTCGAAAAGTGCTATTTGAAAACATATTGATGAAGCGAAACGTGTGATAAATTTATCCAATAATTTTCAGCTAATAAAGAGAGTTGTTTTAATGTAATATTAGAATAAACAGTCGAATATAGTTATTTGACAAATGTATTCTTCGTCATCATTAATCGACATTATCATAAAATTATTCAAGTATTCGAGTTTAAAAAATATCTTGGACATTTTATTCAAAGATATAAAATTTTAATATAGCGGAAAAAAATTATATTTTGTAAATTAAATAATAAAGAAAAGTGATAAAAAATTTCGTCACTTAATCATTAACAAAAATATATTATAGTACGCACGTTCAGTTTTCGAACCCGCCGCTGATGAATGATGGCCCGCACGATTTAATACAAAAAATGCCCTTTTCGCACCTTGTTGTCGCAGTTTAATTCCCAATTTGAACGACCTGCCACTACCACGAGCGATCGTTTTCGCCTCCATCCCACCGCGCGAACGAGCTTCCCCTTGACGAACTTTGTGAGCGCAGATTGACGTAATCCCAGTTCAATGACGGCGCAGCAGCGTATATAACGACGAAACCGCCGATCGCTCTGTTGCGGGCTGCGGTCGATCGTTAAAATAAAACCGCGATTTGTCGGGCCGGCATGATTGTACGGGCCGAAACGAGCCCCTCGAGCGCACTCCAATGAGATTTCGAACGGGAACGGGAACGGGAAACGAGCTACGCGCCGTTAATAAAGATGTTAATCTTCGCAGCTTCCTATATTTGGTGCGGCGATAACTATGAATCAGTTAGTGAGATGAAACCATTGTATATACGATATAGCGATGAGGCAATAACCGTCTCGTGGAAAGTGGCGGGTTAGCTTCATCTAATGTTTCAAACGGCATCGCGGAGGGAACTTGCACTTCTTCCATCAGCGGGACCCGTATACTATATGTGCTCGCTCAGTAAAGTCGTAGGACTAAATTTAAACAGAGCTCGGACGGAATGTTAAAATACCGGCGAACGATAATCGTTAAAGGGGAGAAAAAAATGATGATTTATCGAGGTAGACGGTGATTACCGGTCTCGTCGCGTTTCTGAATGTGTTACGAGGCTCGTCGGGGCGTGGGTTGCTTAGGGTACTATCACAATGGGCGCACGAAAGGGGGCTGAACCGCGAGTGCAAAACAACGACCGAGATTCTTTACGGCGATTACAGTTGCCGCCTTATTGCCGCGAAGCTTTTGCGCGGCGCTGTTAAATCCGACGTCCATTAAAAGGTCATAAAGCTTCGCAATGTCGACGGAACGGTACCTGGCGCGGGGGCGGAAGGAGAACATGAAGCTCCGGAAGCAAAATAAAAGACTTTTGTGAAACGACAGGATGCCGATGAGAAAGGGAGAAAGGGAGAGAGAGAGAGAGAGGGGGAGAGAGAGAGAGAGAGAGAGAGAGAGGGAGAGAGAGAGAGAGAGGGAGAGAGAGAGAGTGCATTTCTCGCGCGAGATTGCGCGAGTTTACGTTTGTTTGTCGTGTGCGAAGAAATATGCGCGTCTCTCCAGGGAAAGGTAAGTCTCAAAGAGTCTGAAAGAATAGGAGTCTCCGAGAAAGTCGTGCAATCGCGCGATTACTTGGCGAGTGAAATTCCTGTGAATCGCGAGAGAATATACACTGATAACCGTTTAACGAGTATTCAATAATACATATTTCGTTTTGCAGCCAGATTGCAAGTAGACCGACGCTCGTTTACGTGAGTAATGTCTCCGAAACAAAGAAAGCCTTTGCTGGGGGAAAAGGAGAACGGCATCGATGAAGGCGGAACGCCGAATATATATGAGCCATAACTGTGGGAAGTTTCTCAAGAATCGCGCCGGCAAGCTCGGCCGCGTCTCGCTGGTAATTAGAATCCGCCGAGCCGAATTCGCCCCCGTACGATTATCAAGTTCGGCGAAGTTTATTCCGCGAGTTTATTCGCGGGCGATAACAAAACCGCGCCTAATATATGCGAGGTTTGTTCCTATTTAAGCTACAAAGTTATATTTCCCATGGAAGCCAAACTATGGAAGTTCGGTGCATGACAGAAGCACGTACGAAGTTAAGCAGCGCGTCTGCCGCCCTCGCTTGGAAACGCTTGCGCGATCTGCGCAAAACCCTTCGATCTCAACTTCGAAATTAGTCAGCTCAGCTGGCTTAACGCGAATTTATTTATAATTATATACTACAACATTCTAGTATTTTTGTACAAAAAATTTATCACAAATATAATTTAAAAAATTTTTTTTCATAACAAATACTCTGAAAATTATGAGCGAAAATATTAGCAATTTTTTAATTAAAAAAAAACAACTTTTTTTTAAATTTCTGGAAACAAATAAAAAAGACTATTAGATTTATATTTGTTCGTTATGAATCAACGTTAGCAGCTCAATATAAATATTTTTAAATCTCGCTAGTATTTTCATTGCGCAATATTAATAAAATATGAAGATGGTCCAGTTTTAATATCGTTAATGTCCGAATTATAGGTGCTGCTATATCCTCGATGAACAGAATGTTAAAAAAAAAATGAAAAAAAGCTCGAGAGGATGATCCCGGACGATTAACGATCGATCGTAAGATCGGTCGTATAACCGCCCTATATAACGGCTGACTTTAGCTCATGAAGAAGAGCGCTAACGGGCAGAGAAAAGGCGACCGGTGGGAGCAGCACAAAGATATAGAGAATACAGCTCCGCGTGATCCCACGCTTTATTACATACTGCCGAAGCTTATCCCGCTAACGCTCTCGCGTGCAACCAGTATTAATAATACTAAAGACACTTTATTGCAGTAAATATAGAATATATAACTATACAGCCGGAGGGATTATATTGCATCGCTGTGAGAGTCAATGCCGAGGAAAGGCAGTATGTTTCAACGTCAAACGCCTCTCCAGTTACTTAAGTGTGCATCTAGTGTCACCGCTCATTAACTAAATTCGCAATTAAACTTAATGCGCGTATCGTAGATAGGTGGTAGGTGAAACGAGCTGTTGCTGCTTCTCGTTGACTCCATAAGTTGACGATGTTTGCGCTCTCCATTGCACTGACAGCAATACTATACGATAACTATACGATATTATTGCACAACATTGCGTAAAACAGACTATATACGACACAAAGATATAAAATCCATGATAGAATATACTAGCGCAAACGGTAAAGTAACTCGTGTGAGTTAAAACGCCGGAGACTCGACGAAGGACGACCGTGCGATGTCGTAAAGTAAAATGCAATCAAGCTTAGACACGGCAAATAGCTGGGCAAAACATTGCGTGTGAACCTTGCTATGTCGAACGGCTAGGTATACAGAATTCCGCATCACCGTTTGTAAAATGTCATTTCCCGCTTTATATGCGGTTTTTACATCACGTTCTCTCTCTTTCTTTGCAACATTCTCCTCTCCTTCCGTCGTGCGAAAAATTATGCACCCGAGTTAATACCTCGTTCACGGAAACGAATCCTTTTTATCTCTCTTCGGTTGACATGTAGAAAACACTCGTGATCTCACGAAATATATGTCAAAGAAGAAAAAAAAACAGAATCAAATATCATGCGAAATTATTAATTGCAAATGTCGTTTCTCAATTTTGCGAAAGTTGTACTGCTTTTACAACATATCGCATACATATAAATACTATATTATTATATTATTTGATATTTATATTGTATACTATTATATATTATTTATAAAATCTAAAATTACCATATAATGCATGTATTTATAAATTAATATTGCAATTTAATGTTTACAAAAATATAGAATTTCAAAAGTCTATAAACTTCAAATTTTAGTGTTTCAAAAATTCAAATTTGTCATCTATTTTTCTGTAGAACTGATATCACATCTGTATCTGTAAGATGGATCGATGAAAACACAGGAGGATCATACAGAAACGTTTTAAATGAGCAGTAAAGTCGGATTCCAGTCTATAGAGATTCTCGAACACGTAAGGGCGGAGCACGAAAACGGCGAAAAGCTAGGACGAAGAGAGAAAAGATCGAAAAGAATACATATTTCTCTTCCGCATGTGACCGGCGGACTGTGGAACGTTGAGATACGCCCAGTGAATGGGAATTGCGCGAAATCAAGAGCATCCGGCTGTTAAAATCGGCGAATGTGCTTAAGTGCCATAACCGTGCTTATATACGGAACAACCAGGCGACATATTGTTCCTATTGTCCATAAGTTCGATTATAAAATTCAACCTATAAACCAAGAGTGTCGCCGATATCCTCAGTTTGAGACATTCGAATATTTTTTTGCATGCGTTCAAATTCTATTCTACGAAAATCTATTCTAAAATAATATTCAGTTTAATATAAATTTAATATGCGTGCTAGCAATAATAATATATAACAAGTTAGTATTTAATTGTTTTCATTTTATTTAAAAAAGATAAGTTAATATTTAATTGTTCTCATTTTATCTAAAAAAAAGAGAACTCGCTTCTCTGTTTCTCTTTAAAATGTTTTTAGAGATTTTAATATAGTTAAAATTTAATTATTAATTTTTAATCATTATTCTTTATAAAAATAAGTATTAAAATATTAAGTATTATAATATTACATCCCTCTAATTTAAGAAAAGTTAAGGAGATATATCTAGTTTTAAACATTAGAACAAAACTCTACTCGTTATCAATTTGTTAATTTTTTTGTATCTTTTTTTCTCTTTCTTGCAATGAAAGATCTATTTCTATAGAAAGTTTAATATTATCTGATAAATTATTGATAACCTTCCACTGATCGTTATTACGCGATCGCGACCGTTTGTATTGTCTAATTGATGCTACTTCTATTCGAAAGTATCTTTCTAGTTTCGAGCTTGTAACGACGATCGCGCTAGTTCAGAAATTGCGACAGTTCGGCATTTCGCGACTCGAGTAAAGCGAATTAATTTGCAAACAGGGCACGGTGTCGAAAGTGATCGAGGTTGGAACTGTTGTGAGGATAAGCTACCCTACAAAGGAAACTCCGCTCGAATGCGACCGATTAAGTGAACCGCGTTAGTCGCACGTTGCCACGTGTCTCCCCTTCTCTCGGTGTGTCATCCGGTATTCCAATGTATCCAAGACAGTTGCCTAAATTCTCTATCACGTATTCCGGAATCCAGAATGTTCCATGTGTCGCCTTGACAGAAACGGCTTGAGAGATTCAATGTAATCGAATTCGCTTTGGATAATTCGTCGGTCATTCCCGAGAGACGTCTCACCTCGTGAAATAGACTCTAACACGAAAAACATTACAGAATTATTTTTCGTCGATAATTGTATTTACTGTATAATTGCTCATTTATTGTATAATGTATTATTTATTTATTATACCATATGAAACAAATCCTCTCAACGCTTTACGCATATAATGTAACAAACCTACAAATCATGAATTATTTGTAGTAAAATTGTTTATTAATAGAGAAATGAATAAACCATTATTTACAATATAAATAATTGCGCCGTTATGCGCGAGAATTTACCTTGAAATTGCACAATTCTGTTAAATATTAGCATTTGTAGCACAATTATTATCTGATGTAATCATGTAATAAATCGTCAATGTCTCATTTAAATCCATAGCTGTATATCAAGTTTCTATTAAAAAATTGAATGCATAAAAAATTCATTGAAAAAATCATTTTTTCTTTTCCTTCTCTTTAATTTAATAATATAAGTTCAACTTTGACTTCAATATTTACGTGCAACATTAACTAATGTATGTTGAGTGATTTTAAAGAACATCTGTCAATTGATGTGCGTTGAAAAAATGGCTCGCACTCAATCTAGCGTACAACACGCGCAGATGCGAGGGCGAGTACAGGCTGACCAGGCATTTCACATTTTTACTCCCCCGCAGTATATTTTACAGCTTCCGCTGGCTGGAGAAGCAGGCTCACACAAATCTTGCATGCCCATAATCTCGAACAATTATTCATATTTTATGACGGTGTATAATTGACGCCGTAAAACGTCCATTAGTTACCCTTCCAATTCTGCTGCGTCCCTTTGCCCCTCGACAACCAACCACGGTCTTCCGGACGATTCGCTGTCCCACCCATCTTTGGTCGCCCATCATGGATCGATTCGGGTCGATTTGGCTTTTCCGTCGTCTAAGAGGATCGCCCGCGGAACGAGCCAAAACGAGCGAGACATTGCCAAAGTCACGAAGCGAAATTAGCGCGAGTGCTGGCAAGTTGGTGTAATGAGCGAAAAGAGTATATTGCCAACGATATCGACGTGCAAATGTATACACCTTCTAGAGAGGTAAAGTTTCGGTTCCTGAGAATATAAAGGTAAATTAAACATCGTTTAAATTTTTATATTAAGATTGCGTCGATTGAATCAACAGAACATTAGCGTAATCATGATCAACAAAATGTCGATTAATACTGTAGCGTAAGAGGAGCCCTGCGGCGTTTGTATTTACCGATCTCTTTACTCTGACAGTTTCGTGATGGAGGAAAGCTATTAATCATGCTGTAGCGTAAGTTGCAGCATCTAGCGATAAGGTTTTTCCCATTCAAGTATTACCTTAGCCTTCGGCTCGCTCTCGAGGCACATTATTTCATACATTATTTCATCGAAAATGGCAAAGTTTGTTAGTAATTTGCCGTGGCACGCTTGTATCTCGATCTTCCCGCGAAATATCGATAATCGAAGCTATTTGACGTGCAGTCAAGAGAATTAATTAGTTAATTTCAAAGTCCTTGCATTCGAGAGGAAGGATCGTATCGTAGCTGAATCTTCGAAATTCGAAACCAACTGCGACAATTTGCACTTGCGTCTCTATCAAAGACGATTCTCGTGAATGACGATTGCATGGTTGTATCTATGATCGTATCCATATATAATGTCTTCTTGATTAACTCTTTGATATATAATTTTGCACTATTTAAATATTACGTGTGATATTTAAATAGAATAAAATAAAATTTTATAAATATTAACAAGAATATACATAATAAAAATAATATAAATATATATATATAGAATATCAATCAAATTTTACGCGTAAATTATTTATTTCGATTAGCAAGAGTTACATAACTACGAGGACTTATCGTACTTTTACGATGCCGGCGATAGACAGGAGAGGAGACGAGGAGGAGATACGCGCAGCTTAAAAGCCATTTCTGCGTCTGACATCGGTATCATTAGCTCTCATTAATCACGCGCTACAAAGAAGAGGCAGCGAAGATCTCGCTCCGTCATTAGTCAAGGACTTGATTGGTAATCGGCGAAACTTCTGATCCGTAACCAACAACGGACCATTAATTAACTTGTAAATTGTCGGATCCATTATTATCTCATCGTTGATCGGCAAAAGACGCCCACCTTCGTTTGCGACAAGAAGCAATTCGCGTTCCACGCGAGGAAAAATTCATCCGTGAGCGAATACGAACGCGATGCATTTTTACGCAAATCTCGCTGTTTCAGATGCACCCTCATGCTGGTTATTAATGCCAGGCTAGCCCGTGATTCTATGCGATGAACAGAGTATTCATATTTAATATCTCTTCGTGTTCGTACGTGTTTTGAGCGGCGATTACCCTGGGCGCGCGTTGCTATCGTATATCTCGTTATCGTGTTTGTTCAGCGACCTGTTTGTATCGCGGATTGCAGGCAGACTTGCGTCCATAGGGCTATATCGTAACTCTGCGCCTGGACTTTAAATTGCGTACGTCATACAGAACACTGGCGATATACGTGCGGATAATCCAGAAACAAAGTCGACGGCTTCGACATTGTCGTGTTCGATCACGTTATCGGAGCGATATTCGATTGTATGATTTAAAATATCAACTTGCGACGACGATTAGACGACGCTATAAAATTATTTGCGCAGCTGATTTATTTTTTAAGGCGCAGACGCAGTTTTCTACACAGAGAATGTATGTACGAAATGTATAAAAAAGAGAAAGGAGCTTGCGCGCGCCATCCGTGAATATCGGAATTATTAAAATCTGCCTATCCTCTCTCTCTCTCTCTCTCTCTCTCTCTCTCTCTCTCTCTTTCTCTTCGCTTTAATTTACGAGCGGCAGCAAAGCGTCCGGTATTAACGTTACTCATTCCGAATTCTCAACATCGACGTCATAACTCAGGATGATAAATTTGCGTTAGCAACGAACGAGGGCTTCAGCTCTGAACGTCCCCATTTTTCCGTACAATGAGGAGAAACCTGAGAACGACGCGGTCGGTTCTCGAAGAAAATTCCAAAAACGTATTTTCTTACAAATGGAAAACTCTTCGCGTCTCTAATCCTGCGTGATGCAGGATGAATGGCTCAGCTCGGTTTAGAGGATCGTTTTGCGATCGTTGCCCGACTCATCGGATCTTCCCCTCATGCGGTGAAAAAAAGTATAAAAGAACGATGAAAAGACTAGAGCCGTAGAAATACGCAGAATAAAATGCTCGGTTAAAGCAACGAGACGTAAGAACGTAACGTTGGTCGGGAAAATCTTTAGAGGTTGCGCGCGGGACGGTCTGGAAATCCGATCGATCGACTCGACAGCGCGAAATTGTTTCCGACGTAGAAAAAAAGGACTCGCAGCGGTGAGTTTCAGCGGAGAGAAAATACATGGATCGAACTAAAGGAAAACAGTTGAGGGATCGAAGAGGAATTGCGCGAAATAGTGAGCGAGTGAACGAACGAGCGGACGGGCGGGCGGGCGGGCGGGCGGGCGGTATCGCGGCTTAGATCGAAATAACGTGATTATCCTTGAGACGGGCGACGTGTGTTCCGATCGTTCGCCAGGATTGTCTCGATTAAGACGATCCGATCGTACAGAACGTTGGATTTGGAGAATCGGGTTCCGACTTTCTCGAAATTCCTGGTTCGCTGCAGCACAATTTCGAACGCGCGTGGCTCCGAGCGTCGAAATTGGACAGATTCATTTACCGGCGCCTCTGTCTCCCTGAGGAAAGAATTCGCATTCCAAGAATGAGAGAGGAATCGGAACGTATAAATTCTTCCGATAAATCTACGCGCTCGATTGCGTGGTCGATTCGCGAGGATAGGCGAGACTTCGAAGAAATCTGAATTTCCATTTATACTTGCCGGACGGAGAATCCCCGGCGTTGCACGAAAGTGCGCGAATAGACACGGTAACAGGATCACCTGAAGTCGCGATATAAATGTAAATGGTAAGGAGAAACGTCAAGGAGAGAGGCTCGTCGGAGGGAATACGATGTTCGCCAGAGGGTTTCTACGAAGAAGGCGAGTAGAGTAGAATAGGTAGACAAGGAGAAGGACGCGGTGGCGACGACAGTGGCGGCGGCAGGATGAGATATCTGGTTTCTCCCTCTGCTGCTCCCTCTTATTAAAATATCTAACATGATTACTGCAGACTTGGCAACTATAATAGAGCGGACTTGCAGTCGAGTTTGCCGAGCTCGCTCTCGCTTCTTAGCGCTCTCGGAAACTACCGTGCGCGGCATCGTTGTTCCTCCTTCTTTTGTCGTTGTCCTTCTACCTGGACAGCCTGGTAATTTCTTACCAACAACTGGACGGGCAAAAGACAGCACGCTTTACTGCGGTAGTTATCAGCGAAAAGTTTATCGTTCGTGAGAATCTGTCGTTCGAGCGAACAAGGCTCGCCTTTGTCACTGTCAAAGATTACATCTGCCGAGATAATTGCATTATATGCAGCCCCATGTATCGCGCGTGTATATAATATTGATCGCGTTTTGTCGAAGAAATTATCCAAACAATTCTCTTCGAGATTTTCACGAAAATGGTAGATACTTTCTTTTTACGCGTACCAGAGGATCACTATTGCAACGCACTACTGAAGATTAAATTGCAATGTTTTCTGTTCACGGATACCTCAGGGAGCCAGCTAATGAAACATCGACTTTAGCCATATCCAGTTCAAAGGCGCAAAGTACTCGACACAAGCGAAATCGTCCAGAAGTTTTGCAGTCGCGGGGGACATTGCCGGCCATTGAATATTTATGAAAGCGGTGCCAATAAGAGAAAAAGAATACGAAGATGCGCCGTGGAGAGAAAAGAGACAAAGGCAAACAGAAATAAAGACAAAGGAAGGTTTAAGGGAGGGGAAAAAAAAAAAAAAAAAAAAAAGAGACAAGCACGAGGAACAGAATAACCGTTGCTCGGGTTTCCGATTCCGCGATTAGCGGAAACGACAGGAAAAAAGGGCGTTCGTTTGTCTGTACGGAACGAATGGCACGGCGAAAGAGCGGCGCGCGAAAAAGAATGAAACCGAGAAGAGAGGAGGGAGGGAATCAATGGCTGTATCGCGGGTAAAATTAGCCCCGTATTCAATTTCTCCCGAGGGTGTGAGGAAGCGTCCTCCACCCTTCCTGTTTTTCCCCTTTCGCAACGCGGGGCGAGACTTCAGCGAGTACCATCCTCCGGTTACATCGCTCGCTTGCTCGCCTTTCCAAGGCGTTTCATAATTAAATTCGGCCGAATTTACCCCACTCCGGCCATTGTCCCGTAACAAGCTATTGTGTGTCGAGCGACGGCGACCCGACGTCAGAGTCGCGCCAAACTTTCTGCTTGGATTTTCGCGAGAGCGAGATTGGCGCCCAACTTTTATCGCACCAGCGTGGCAGTATCCTGAACACTCGAATATTTCTCAAGGAGAGTCTTCCCTCGCTGGTCAAACGCGCGATACCCTCGTTTCCGTCCCGAATTTAAGGAAGTCATCTCGCCGTCCTTGGCCAATTAAACGACTCCCGAGTGAGAAAACAACATAGTCGTGTCTCATGAACGACGGGCGACCCTCGAGGCGAACAAAGAAATTAGAGACTGACGGTGCGACGGTCGCGGAGAGAAATAGAAGAAAATACAAGTCCACACAAAATGGCGACGGCGAGGTGGACGAACAGAAATAAAGGGCTTCTCCTCCTCTCGGCGCCCGTTGCAGTTTGAGAATTTAAGAGTCCGTATTGTATTTGTGTGTGTATAAATGTACAGGTTACATAGTATACAGGTCTACATAGAGACGTAGGTGGTCCAGATTTATGCCTGATAGGCAATTGTTTTCTCGGAACGCGGCTTCTGCCGCACACTTTCGTAGCGCGCGTGTAAATTATGTTCGTCTAATCGAATCGGCCAACCGACGATTTATGTCCGATCGTATTGCCGGTATTTTCTTCCGGCCTATCCCGCCGGCGAACCTTTCTGCCCGTGTCGCCATTAGCCTTCCCGCTGTCGCCTGTCAACCTTCGTTTTGCTCGGCGATCGAAACTTCTCCCGAAACACCATTCCGTCGAAAAGTTTTTGAAAAATCGCACCAGTGCTCGCGATGCTCGATATTGGATATCGCCGGCGATCGCATTCACTACACACAAACGCGAACTCGAATCTCATATTGTCTCTCTGTCTCATGTACGCGACTTTTGTTTAAAACTCCATAGTCATAAAAACTTTCATTCTTTTGGTCTCTTTATCTTTCTCTATGCTCGGTGAAAAGTATATACGCGTCATTGGTTTTTGGTACGACGATTGTACTTGTCGGCAAAGTATTATGAAGGTTTGATGTCAGATAAATTCGAATAATTGATGATGTGAATAATAAAAAAAATCGATATTGTATACATAATAAAGAAACTAGCAGCAATGAATGATCGTTTCACCCCGTATCTTGTTAATAATTAATGAGCGACAGCAACGACGAAAGTACTAAAGTAGGCCATTGCGTTTGAGAGAATTTTGTTTAAAAGTACCTTCGCAAGTTAAATCCAAGATTCGTAGAAATCTTTTATTCAACGTTATCGGAAAGCAATCCGATTTCTTATTCGTAATTAAAACACCGATGTGTTTTTCGATGTTTTAATTACGCTTTTCTCGTAATCGACATCATCGTAACCATTTTATATAATATTCGTTGTTGCTCCATTAATGTTCTCGTTTAATTCTTCAAGTGCACTTTATTTGCATTTACGTTCCATGAATCGTTAAAGTGATCTATCGATAAAAATATTTTCGTTCCCATCGAGTCGTTAACGTCATTTCAAGTCGCGATCATTTTTCATAATAAGCTTATGATTCTTATAATTCAAAAGTTTCTACAGAAAAGTGCATAGACGAATTAAATACGTGAAAGAAGTTGCGTCCTTCAATATAACTGCTTAATAAATGCTTCATTACGATATTTTGAAGTCTTAATGGAATAGCACGTTATTCGAAGGTGCATCGTGCGGTGAACGACGTAAGAAGCATCATAAAGGCATTTCAAAGTTACGTATTATACAAGCTTGGCAAAATTTGCGCCATTTACGGGGAAGACTCAAGTATTGAAAACTCCGAATTATGCAACAAAGAATCCAGCCAAGAGGAGAGCGTGACGTTCTCTTTGCCTCTCATTGTTCATCCGGTTGGCAGCGAGATATACCGGTGCGAGATGCGGAAGAAGCAAAAAGGAGAGAGAAGAAGAGAGAGAGAGAGAGAGAGAGAGAGAGAGAGAGAGAGAGAGAGAGAGAGAGAGAGAGAGAGAGAGCAGAGAGTAGTCTAGCAAGTCGAGATATGTGCGAGAGGGTGCCCGCCATTGTCCTGCGAAACTCCGGATTGCGACGCTTACAATACGACGATTGTTTCAAGGGTTGCAGGCACCGAACGGTCTCGCACCTCCTCCATCTTTCACCACCGCGTGCGCGTTACCTCTTTGCCCCCGCGCACATATATACCAATTCCGCGTTCCAGCCGTCATCCCGAAAACTATTAAATTCGTTATTAATGTTACCAATGCTCGTGTGCGCGCGCGCAACGTTCCGCGCCTCGTAATAACGTCGTAATTGGAGGGGAAAATATTATTCCCCGAAGGTTTTATTCGCTGCAACATGCTGCTACATCGAACAAAAAAAAAAAAAGATTAAAAAAACCAATGAGAATGTAGAACGAAGCGTCCTACGACTGAACGTCGTCGCATTAAAATTGGTGCCGCGTGAGAAAAATAATCAGGTTATCGATCTTCTGGAGTAGAATCTACGGAGAAAATTGTATGATGGAGAGAAATCAACACTTTTCTTCCGTCGAGTTTGCAGAAAATTAAATTTGCAGCAAAATCACGTGTTTATCTAATTTGATTCCAGCTCCTAGTCATTTAATTCAACGATGTCACGGTCGATAAGCGCATGCGACACTGAGAAATCCCGATCGCGCGGTGTAATTTAGCGACGTAAATTGATATACTGTTAATCAACGCGAGCGCAGCGTATCGGAAACTTCTGTGCGACGATGATAAGCGCATAGGTGAATCAAAATCTGCAAAGTGCAGGTCACCAGAATCCGGTTGTTCGTCCAACGGACGGATTATTTTGACAGTTTTCTTTGTGAAGGATTACTCCGTGCGAGTAGAACATGGTTGGTCGGATATACGTCGGGTGACAATCCCATGTTCATTCGTTCGTTCATTCATTCGTTCGTTCGTTCCCCCTCGCGCAATTCGTGGGTTATTCTTGCAACTCTGTGTACGTACCAACTGATATAGGTGTCTATGTGTACGTGCGTGCTGGGCGTAGCCATTAGTAAGATTGCTCCCCTTGCCAATGAAGTCACATTATATAATAGAGATGCCCCCTCGATGGTGCTTAATGAAATTGGTTAGAAAACAGGACTGCCCCAGGGCAAATTAGTCGAAAAAGTAAAAGATGGGGACATGGTATGATAAATTATTTGCATCACGTAACTTCTTTTACCTTTGTGAAACTGCTCTACGCAATGACGATAATTAAGATTCTAAGAAGAGAAATATCGCGTGAAAAGTAAAAAAGAGATATTACATTTTGTGGCGACGCGACAGAAATTTTGTGAATAAACAATTACGCGTATTAAAGTAAATTTACACGCAAGCATAATATAATACCGTAGGAGCATCAAACTTAGATGAATACGTAACATTTCCTTGTCGGAAGGCAAAAGCCTTGGTCGATCCGAGAAAACAGAATGTACAGAGAGTCCCTGCAAAAGATGTCGTAAACCCTCGTCCAACGAGCGACAAACTCCCACACGGAATCCCTACTTCTGTTGCTGTTTTTGTCTTGTGATTCTCTTTTCTCTATCTTCTTCCTCTCCTTCTTCTTCTTCTTCTCGACGAGCTTTCGTGGATATTTCGCTCGGTCTCAAGCAAAGAGAAAGATCTTTAAACATCTGTTTTTAGTGGGTCATCTGCCGAGAAAACGCTTCATTTTGCGGGTTATGAGTCTGTATAAAGCGGCTTTGTACGTAACAAGAAAAAGAGTATTCTTCGTTCGTGGCGCAGATTACTTGACCGTAATTTGAGCGATCGAGGGGATTATCTTCAACTAGTATACGATCGAAATAAATTTACATCCTAATTGAAAATCTCTCGAAAATAGACGAACGATGATGCGGTGCAGATAAGATGTGAAAAAAAAAAAAATTTACAACGGCGCGCGCGCAACATGTAAAAAGTCATCTCTGAAGCTATGTTTTTGCAATGCGGCAAACATTTTCGGCGAGCAGCAGTTGCATTTGGGCAAAGTAGAAGCGATGGAGATAGTCGGCGGTTTTTCAGGCTATTGTTGCGTCTCTCCTCGTGGCGAATATCCGCCTGGCGCAAGAAACCGTAGGCATTTACCGTCCGTTTTACGGCCGTCGCCATGCGAAATCGCCATGTGCGACCTGGCTAGTTTCCGCGTTTTCGAGAAACCGGCCTGGGAAACGTTTGGGTATCGCCGTCACGTACACGCGAGTTCCCACTTTCCTGGTATATAGTCACGAGGGCAGAGTTAGAAGGGTCTCGGTATCGGCCAGGCTATCCTACCTATCTACCGGTAGTGCGCAACCTCATGTAACCCATCTTGTAACCAGCCCTGTCTGAGAGTATGGAGCTCTTAAAACACCGGTAGACCACGGCAATTATATGGCGGGACAGAGTTGGCCGTAAAAATGACCGTAAATACCAGAGCCAGTGTTACGGTTCTCTCCACCATCCCTTACGGCTACGAAGATCTAGAACAGTCCCCGAAGACGCAGCCACGCTGGCCATGGGCCAAGCTCGCCCTCGAGATAGTTATGAGAGAAAGGAAGAAAGAGAAAGAGAGAAAAAGCGACAAAGAAAGAAAGAGAGAAAAGTGGATGACCGGTCGCTCGTTGATGTTAAGATCCGTGTAAGTGTACTTTACGGGAGAGAAAGAGATTGTACGAAACCTCTCATTCATTTAGATTTTTACGCGATCGTTCTCGATTTTTCTGTCCCATCTGTTATCGTTAAGCAACACGTTTTAATTGCGACGACGTCGGTCAAAGTTAACGGAAATTTGATTATCTTATAATCTTGCAGCGTTTCGATTGATTTTAATATTTTGAAACTTTAACATTTTGAAACTTGCCTTATAACTTTAAAATACTTAGAAAGTTAAAAAAATAACACATGTTCCTGTGAAAAAACATTCGAAAAAATAAAGTTTTATAGTTCACAGATTATAGATTGACAATTTTATTTACTCATTATACTCCTCATTTTGGGCTGTTGATCTATGATAGAATAATCATTAATACTTTCACACTCTTTGTCATATTAATATCTTATTTGTAATTATATGAAATAAAATCTCCATTGCCATTTCAAAACTCAATTATATTAATTTGTTTTTGGGTCGAACAATCTTGACGACAGAGATAAATAGAAATTAAATTTTTAACAAGAAATTCGAATGAAAAAATCGAGTTGAAATTGTTCTCTCTAGAAGAGAAATTTTAAAGAGGCAATAGAAAGACCAGTCATTTTCTCCAAAATATACTTGGAAGGCCTGTGAGAAGCTTAAGCATTAAGTGATACGAATGTTTTCGAGGGTTCTAAGCCAGCTCTTAAACTATATTTAATGTCAGTACATCGACTTTAGCGATCAAGAATTATATCACGTATCTTTCAGGTAAAATCGGAACAAATGTTCGAGAAATTTGACGTTCGTAAAAAAAAAAAAAAAAAAAAAAAAAAATGCAAGATTGATCGTATTTGTAAATTCTCGTAAACCATGCGCGCAGATATTATAAATTCCAAAAGTTTTAATAATTTTAGCGTCCCTAAAATATTTTTCATTTACGATATTTCTACCGTATATTGCGATAAAGATAAACTGACTAAATTTTATTCACATTTATAAATTATCAAGTCATTTTCCTTTTCTAGGGAAGCAAAATCAAATAGTGAAACGTCTTATAATCCGCAGACAAATAACAAGCCACTTGGAGAACTCGATCGATATTACCATGCCGGCGCAGCAGAGAGCATGAAGTAATTGGGCTCGGTCGTTACGCGCGACATTCTCATTTACATTTACGGGATCGTCGTTACGCCACTTCTTCTATTTCTGTGAGAAGCGGCGAGAGGTGTAAGAGAAATACTTTGTCCTTTTTCACATTTTAAAACTAGCACTCTCTCTCTCTCTCTCTCTCTTCTCCCTTACGAGCTTGTTCGTCCTGTGTTAGCTGCGCGTACGCAGCTTAGAACGGATCAAATCGGCCGTTTATTGCTCGCAGCCGGTATCTCTGTGTGCGAAAAGCCGACTATATACATATAGGATTTCCAATGGCACTACTCGGCCGAGGCTGTACATCACCATCGCCACGAAGTGGTACAAAGCGGCATTACGCCGACCGATGCCAGTAGAACGCGCTGCGTTAACACAGCTAACGCAAACCAAACTCCGTATCCGCATGGCGCTCGGTAATGCACTGTGATGTGGTCTTTTGGGACAGCGAATGCCGATCCCCAAAGCCCTATTTTGACTGGATATCTTACACATATTCACATACACATGGGTGAGTGTGTGTGTGTGTGTAGACATATTTTAGGTACAACGTTTCTCCTTCCATTGGTATAACATATATAAAAAAATTGGCCGAAAGATTATGCACCGATGCGTTATTTTTTTATCATTGCCAAGTTTGCACAAGTTTAATATTGTTTCATGTTGTTTAAATTTATATAAACATTTCCCACATAAATAAGCCATAACTTGTCCGCAATGTTTAATATTGTACATATCGTTATGTTTAATTTGTAGTCCTTCAGTTAATGTAAACTATATTTCACGTATAAAATTATTACGCTGTTCGAAATATTAGCTATTAATATTAATAAATTTGATACCTTATTTCATGATTAAATTACTTTCAAACAAAGTAGAATAGTAATAAAAGAGATCGGTTAGTCAATCTATTTTCAAACAAAAGAATTAAGCGGCTTAAGCGGATTGCGCATGGGACATTTCTGTTGAAACGAGTCTTTGATGAGACAGTAAATGCAGCAAGGTTGCATAAAGAGCCAGTTAATTCCGTATATTAGCAGCCATTAATTATTCAAACGCGAAGCATCGTTATTAAACCGTGCTTGTATGTTCAATACGATGCGAATGTTTGTCCATCGCTTATAGAAAATGTTATGTCGAGTACGCGATAAGCGGAAGGAGACAAACAAAGGGGTTTGAACTTGTATGCGACCGAGAGGGTTGCGGGACATCGCGACCGACGTCGAGAGACAAGCGATGTGACACATTTGTGGTTCCCCGGCGACTCACCGTATAATGGCGACACTTAGCCCCCGCTGGACATTTATTAGGATCGCACGCCATCTCGACGTTACAAGATTTAAGTCTGTCGCATCTTCTACGCGATATAACGTACACCCCTATGAATACTTTAAAATTATATTTTTGCATAACCAACTTTACTTTAATCACGTAAAATTCTACTTTAAATTGCATGATATAATATTTAATAAGGAAAATCTGCGGAATAAGTATTTTTTACGTTAATATAACATTAATGTAAATTATCAAATATAATATATATATATATATATATATATATATATATATATATATATATATATACACGTCAGATTTTATTCGCGTGCAACTTTATTTTTTTCGTTCGTTGTTTAATATTGACACTTTAAATTTAATACTAAAAATATTTGTTATAAAAAATTATGAAATTACATTATGAAAATATATTCAAGTTATTTCCCATCATACCATGTTTATTTTTTAGAATTCGCTTAAAAAATAAATAAGCATTTTCTGAAAATTTTAAACTCGATAAATATAAATTTTAATTAATATTTCGCACAAATTCGATGCTTTTTCTCTTGTAAATTTTATTTATAATATATAATAGATTACGAGAGACGGAAATGCATGGTTTCGGAAAAAGTCACTCTCGCTCACCGACAAATCCCGATCGAGTTTCATCGCCGAGTGATCGAGTCACCAAGGAATTCGTTGTCATAAACTCCGGCTCCCGCAGCAGCTCTTCTACGTCGAGGTGTCGCATCCCCAACATACCCGATCGACATTTTTGAAAACCTGCAGTGACGTAAGATGAGCGAGTAGCGTTCGCGTGACGAGCACTCCAGACGGTTCCTGTTACACGAGCGCGCGTGATATTCCGCAGGATATTTTCTTGCCTCCGGGTGTCAGGGAAAAAGGTAAAGAGAATCAAAAAAGATGCACCGGAGCACCGCGACCGCACGAATAGAATTCTTGCCAATGTACAATATCGCGCGTTTGCCACGTACACATTCTACAGGATATATACGTATTTACGGCGGAAGCTTGATGCATGGCATAGGTTCCGTGTTGCATAATAAAAAGGTCCGGGACCGATTCCGTTGGCAGCGCGGAGGAGATACGCGAAAGGCCCGCGAATGGACTTTTTCACAAGGATCAATCACCGCATCGCGGATATATTTCTCGCATGCGGCAAGATTTAAGGCTTCTGAGTGAGAGCGCAGCTCACGGATCGGTGCGAATATATATTTTCCGCTTCTATCCATGCTTCATGAAGCTATTGTGCCGTCGAGGAGAAGCACCGCCTGACTTGGTTACGTACATAGCGCGTTAGGTCATAGCGGCAATATTCCATTCTAACGTTCCGCTATAATGCTCGTCTATTGCAACTTGGCCATTTAATATACTGTATCTCTCTGCATCGTCGGCTCGTAACCGGAAGAGCCACGATGCGCAACACTCAGAGTTCCCATTCACAATATTAGCTCTCACTTGAGCCACATTTTCGACATACGATCCATAAACTAATAATGAAGTACCGCTCTTCGCAAGACGGCGCAAAGTGGATCGAGAAGAGTCATCCACTGCAGAACTTATGACTATAGCCGACAATATATATTAGATAAAGCCGATAATATATCAGAAACAAGGATGAAATAAAAAAAAAAAAAAAAAAAAAAAATAGGTTAGACTCTAAATTAGAAAATCTATTTCAACTCATTTTATTCAAATCAAATTCTCAATGAAAAATGTTTTTTATTTTAAATTTTAGTGTGGTAAATTTACAATTAATTTTTTTATGCTTTAGTAAAAAAGATTTTTTATGCTGACATGTTATATACAACAGGGGATACAATTTATTGATAATAATTTTGTGTTTTATAAAAAATATTTAAGCATTAATATTTCAAGGTATGTAAAAATTTGTGTTTAAATTTTCCTTTAACGTGCCTTTGTGTTTATACAATCAACTATTATGCTTCAAGCTATTTCATTGCTTGTAAAAAAAAAAAAAAAAAAAAAAAAACATTGTCGAGTCGTATATCAAAAGCTCCTTGCATCTCATTGGTAGCTTCTATAACTAAATTTCGTGGTTCGGAACCGAAATCATTTATGCACTTTCCTATTTTCTCTAGCAATTTTCCAAACACGCGCGAAAGTAATAACAAAGTATTACGTTGCGAGAAATACTTGCTTGGTTAACTCTATCACGTCGGAGAGCTTCCAACATACTATCTCGACATATTCGGAATCAATTCTGGTCGACGTATACGGAGGTTGAAAGTTATTCCGATCTCATCCACCTCTCACACGGATACCGATGATATATTCTGAGGATGGTACAGCAAAATCGGCAGACTATCGGTCGAAGGAAGTGTATCATTCCGCCGGTGCGGAGTCCGGCACCGTAGCGGAAAATCAGATACGTTTCTCATAATTCACCGCGCTAGTAGCTCGGGGAGATACTTGGGTACTAGCGCGCAACCCTTTCCAGTCTGGACGATGGCGGAGGACGGGCACGAGGGCGGGTCGAGGGCTTCCGCATTAAATTATAAAGTCAAAACCGTCGGGCAGAGATGATATAAATGCGACTATTATACCGGATAAAGGTGGGAAGGTGGTGGCACAACCGCCAAGCTCGAATCCGCGAACCAACCATGAAGACAGGACCTACCACTCGTTACCCGCCATCCTACCTCTCGAGCCGCACACAGCCGCGAACGATAAGTGTTTGAAATATTGAAAGCTGAAGCGCAACTCACCATCCCTTCTTGACGACTATCAATAGCGATAGTAAGAGTGCTGTGGACGGGAATAATGTTGCCATTTATGTGGCAGGTATTCGCGATTATGGCGGGGAAGTAAAATCGACGCAGGATAAGAGAGTAACAGCGCGGAAGATGTTTCGAAGCCGTTTGATATGCGTGTGACTGATACCATTTATTTGTCTTCAAATATATCTTTTAAATTGACACGGCCATATATTTATAAATAAATGCATCGTTCGAGAAGAAAGAAGATGCAAAATCTTTTAAAATCATAGAAAAAAAATCAACTCGTATTACTTACCACATTCTGTTATGATTAATCGATAATAATTAGAGAAATGAAAATAGTGTACTCTAAAAATAATGAGAAGCTGCGCGGCAAGCATTGTGTAATATGTACATCTCAAATAGATTCCGTAACATAATTATTCATAATTTAATCGTAGACTGAATTATTAGCCAACGCGACTATCATTGACCGTAGAAAATGTGACAGTTCACATGATTCTATAAATTAATCATCACGGTAATATGATTGGATCTATTGTTAGTAATCATTCAAAATCAGATAAACGCCAATCTGCAATATTAATTGGCAACGGATTAAGTTTTTAGTCGTCATAAAACGTGCAAGATATTCCGGACAAAGATGTCGGTTCTGACGTTTCGCGACGGTATGCGATCCGCGTAATTCGCATAAATCCCAATGTATAAATATCGGAATGCACTTTTCATCATGGTGAGTTTGTCGACGGGCGGTATATGGAAGGATGGGTGAATGCGACTACGAGATATCCATGTCCCTTGGGTAGCGCAGCAGGATTCGGAAAAATATGGGGTTTGAAAATGTGAGAAAGCGCGACGCGTCACTAGAACGCCCACGAAGTATGCGCCGGCGAAGAACAGAAGAGGAGAATATACTAGAAAAGAGCAGAGAAATATAGGAGTCAGTCACTCTCAGCGGACGCAACGTATCGGAAACAAGGTGAAGGATATTAAAAGTTCCGCGACAATACGCCAATCACTTTCACGATTCTTCCTTCCCTTGTTTCATGCCTGTCTTTTGTGCTCGTTCGCGTAAATACTTACGCATCACAGGCATTGTTTGCCGTCATAGTAATCGAAACCTCGCGGAAATCAAGAAGCCGTTTCTGACAATCAGATATAATTTTAAACACAATGTATATCGCGCTACGATATTCATACGTATTCTGATATATTTCCTACGGTAGTAAACCATAATGCGTTTATGATATCGATATATGTCAAAACGTATTAAAAATGCAGACACGGCGGAATAAAAATAAATTATCAAATTGCTGAAACGCGTCAAATAAAACTGATTTCAAAAATAGCGTTTCATTATATATAATAATATCTAATAAAATTTTAATAATCACATAAAGGAATTTCTTTCTTTCTCTCTCTCTCTCTCTTTATCGATTATTATATGCTAAATACGTAAGTTGCTCGCTAATATTCTAAATCGTTTTATCATGCGCTCAACTAGCTCTATATTCGATAAATAGAGACAATAATATCCAATTTCCGTTTATTCGATAAATATATCGTATATCGCAACATATCGCTTTTCATCGATTATGGCAGCTATTATTATTATAATGGATGATAGCGGCATCATAATTCCGAACCGACAAATGCATCGGACCGATCGTTTTAAAACATCACGACCGAGAGGCAGCAACGCGCGTTGATTAAATCCTCGCGAGCTATTCATTCTCTCGCTCTCTTTCTCTCTTGTCGGTAAACAAACGCGTTCGTGCGCCGGTAAACAACTCTTTTAATCATACAAAGCCGCCATCGGACCGCACACTCGTTCTTTAAACTCTCGCCATATCGGCCATAAATCGTCGGCGCGCGCACAAACGAGCGCGTGCGATGTCGCGGAGCGATTTTTCGAAATCGTAATCCAAAGCGTGTGTTTATTACGCGCACCACGTAGCGATTCTGTTGTACTGAACAAAACGGAGCAAAGCTGGTGTGTGTGTGTGTTGCCGTTGTATGTGCGCGCCCGAGGACTTATAATTCTTCTATGACAACGAGGAATAAACGGTGCATCCGGCTCGTCTCCCTGGACGGCCACAAAACACTCACACCGCTGATTGCCAGTAAATTGCGGGTGTCTCGCGTTTACAGCTCGGCTTCCAGACTCGAGCAAGTCCGAAGCTTTTTGTCCTCTTCTCTCTCCTCCCCTAGACATGTTACACATCGGGACCGTCGCCGAGACAATCACCACGATATCGCGCCGTTCAGGTTGAATGGCCGAAGAACCTGAGAAGGAGCGAGACGCTCCTTCTTATTTTCATCCAGTTTCCACCCCGCTACTCGACTCTCGACCGGACGACCTCGTCCCGAGACAATTTCCACGAGGTAGTTTCGGCGTTGCCCGAACTCTCCCTCTTGTCGCTCCCGTTCTTTTCCACGGCGACTGCCTCCATTTTTCAATCGCTATTCGAGTTCCATGCTCCGTCTTGTAGATCGAATCCCGAGATCTCAGTCTAGTACCGTCTTGCCGACTGGACATTCCTACGACTTCCGAGAACTGGAAGACTGCCCGACGTCTTTTTTATTTGTTCTTAGTATTTCACTGAGTCAATCGACCGAAAACTAGGTGGAGTCACGGATCTTTTTTCGAATCGAACAATATAATTAAACATAAAAAATATTCAAGTGTTTATACGCGCGTCAAATGTAACATTAATATTTCGTATTAAAGAAAAGAAATAGAGATGTTTTGACGTTTACATATCGCTTAAACATAATATTTGCATGAGAATATATAAGTTCTTTATTTTTACAATTATACTGACGTTAATCATGACAGTAACAGAGTAACAGAGTTACTCTCTAAAAATCTGTGATAAAAATCACGAATCTTAATAATACATATCATAAAAAATAATTTATGGACATTACATGGTCAGCTCTGCTGGTCTTTCTAAACGTTGGTTGCATCTTACCGACATTTTTTCTTGTCGCTCCGCGTCCCACTTTTGCGAAAGAAACATACGATCGTAAGGCATTCAAGGATTGGCCTTGAGCTCACAAACACGGACGAGAGGCTCTCTCCTTCTCAAGAAAGAGAGACAGAGAGAGAGAGAGAGAGAGAAAGAGAGAGAGGGAGGAAGAGGGAGAAAGCGAACGCCGCCGTTATATTATTGCCCCATTATACTTCCACCTTTTTAAGCTCTCAGTCCGACGAGCGGCCGAGGCCCGACCTCATCAAGATATTAATTTCTTAGTCACTTAACTGCACGCGACGAACGAAACGTTTCTATATTGATTTTCCAACGGCAGCCCCCCTCTCGCGCCTGTGTCCGCTTTCGAACCTCGACGCAAACGGCGACGCAACCACCCCTTTCGGGTTCTCGTGACGCAGAGACCCACCCCTCTTTCTCCGGAAGCCATCTCGTTCCCCGCGAGAGAAGCTTTCTAGCTATTTTCTTGCGTTCTTTGAAGGCGGGAAGACCCGCGTGTCCTATGCAATTCAATTATTGTAATGCGACTCCACCGGGCGACACCGTCTCTCGGCATTCCGGTGACTGTCTCGTGGTTACGGAAGCTTTCCCTTTTCCTTCTTTCTTCCCTCGATCTCCCTTCTTTTTAGCTATCTATATATATCCACCTCTCTCGCTCTTTCTTTCTTAGCGTTCTCCATTTCCGTTCATCGTCTTTCGTATTCTTTCGGTGCGCCAGCCGTGAAAGGGCAGCCAACCGGAGGTAAGCTATCGGAATTCAAGTCTAACTAGCGCTACGGCGCACTGAATTAAAAAGCGAAGATCGATGAAACCTCGACTTCACCTTATTATACCGCTATAGAATCACTGTAGCAGGCCAGTCAGCAAGCTATGATAAGGCTTTCCTATAAATTATCGCTCTATCTCGACTGACGAAAACTTGTTTTTCTGCTAAACGTGCAATTTCGCTTTTTCGCATGATTGTACATGACTTTTAAAATTTCTTTAATGAATAGCTAGTATATTAAATAATATGTTGTTCAAATAACAATGTTCAATGTTCACATAAAGTGAAAAGTTGGCAACTATATAACTATATTTAATGTTAAAAGTGCAAAAGTATAGATTTTGCTTGTCTAACTAGTAAAACTTTCCGTTCGCTAAAGTATGTAGATTTTCGGTATACATGTAAGGCGGATATAAAAACCAACGTCACGCGACAACGTGAATAGCAAAGTTTTATGAGAAAAATATTTTCTCGCACAGAAAAGGGCGGACCTATACTTGACAGAATACAAAGAAATTAGCCGGCGTGACGAAGTAATTCCGCGGGAGTGCAGGAGGTACGTATATATATCGCTGTTAAATGATAGCCGTCATGGTATAAGAAATAGCGTGCGGCTTAAAGTCACGTCGTTTCTACGAAAGGTTCACGTGATTGCAGAAAGCGACGCCTCTTAGATTTGATTGTGTAATACAAGCACTTGTACGAGCGAGCGACGAGGAGGAGGGGTCTGACGCAAGGTGGTTGTACGAGAACGATTCGCGAAAGAGGGTGCACGGAGGAAAGGGCCGCGGCAGGAGACGGATTTCGCGCACGAAAGAGAGAATGAGGGAAGCGCGAGTGTAATGGCATAGAATCTCGCAGGTGTCGGCACGATTCTTCTTCCCTTTTTACCACGGCGTCGATTTGAGAAGTTTTAATACTTGATGGAGCGAGCTGCTGCCGCGTCGCCGCCACCGTCGCCGCAACCGTACTTTTCGCATTTAGGATTCCGTGCCCGAGTCGAAGGTACTAAGGGTGCCTGCACACTGAAAACTTGCGCCTAACTAGGCTGCACAAAGCCCTTCCTGTCGTTGCCTTTTAACCGCATCATCTCTTTCGCCCACGGATGCTCGTCAATGAATCAGACTGCAACGAAAGACGACAAACGCACGTGACAAAAATGTCAAAGAGACGAATGTCGCGTCAATGAAATGGAGATCGATAGAATTATTTGCAGCCGCAATGTCAACTTCAAAAAAACCGTTTTTTTCACGAATAGTTTGTACTGCTTCGGCTTTTATGATGTGCAGACGTTTTTCTTGGATGAGTCGTTATCGCTAGTTTACCAATTTTACGAACCAATTTATTTCATTTCTTTTCTCTCCGGCGAGAGCAGATGACCGTCCGATTCGTTTAAAAAGCTCATCATCCCTCATGGGGAGTTACAGCGAACGGGCTCCCTTTTTTTACTTTCCTACGAGTTCAGCACTTTTTTTTCCTACGCGTTAAACGATTGTTGTTTTCATGGCGAAAGTTTTCGCGAGCTCAGCCAAAAGCCGTTTGTTTAGCTCGAGTTTTTCGCGCTGCTTTTGTTCATTCGGTTTAGACTTTTCAACGTTGGTCCAAATATTTTGTTTTTCGGATAATCCACATGCACGAATGAGCACGTTTCTTTGGATCGTATTTTAAATCGTAGCATTATTCGGACGAAATTTTCTCACACTATTCTCAGTAACTTGATTACGATCGTAAACGGCCGGCGACGATAATAATTTCGCAAGAAAACTATATCGGCCGTTTAATCGCCCACGCAAGAAGATTACGGCTATTACGCCAAGTATGACGTAACGTTGAGAGCGACGAAATTACACCGTGAAATGGAGCTAAATATGTGTGCGAACGCGCGCTTGCGCCACTCGATTGACGATGAGCCAGTTAATTATAGCGGTATCGCGTGGTCGTCATGAAAACAATAGCTTTGTGCTGCTGTCAAGCGTTACGCGACAATGCCCTCGAATATCCGCGAAGCGCCGGGACACAAAATAATTGAGACATAATCGCGCGGCGAATGTTAAAAGGAAGTCATTAAGCTTATCGGTCCTGGAAAATGGATTTTAGGAGGAGGGAAGAGTTCATGTCCTTAATTTATGTCAATAGACAAAGATACAATTTTCGTTTAATTAATATTATATATATATATATATATATATATATGTGAGAATATACAATAGAATTTTCATATAATGTAATATTGTCTAAAGTTTCAAGAAATTGAATTTTGTTTCCCTAACTGAAATCTTTGAGATCTAAAACGATGATACGGCCATATAAAAGTCATTTATCTTTGAGTAGATCCTATACTCGCAGTGAAACGTCCGCAGTCGAAATGAGAGCAAGAAAAATAACAGTAGAATGGGCTGCGTTTCGTGGTCGGAAAGTGATTTTGGCAGAGAACGCAGAGAGAACCTTCCGTTCTCGCCCTGACGTCTAAATTGTGTGTAGTAGAGTTTCTCGCGGGAGTGCTTTCTACATTTAACAAATCTCAGGACTCGCTAATGCCGCCAACTACACGGTCTTCCTTTTGGCAATTTCGAATACCACGCGAAAACGAACTCTGAGAACGAACGAATGAATGAATGCGAGAAAGAAACGTCTTAAATTGTTTCCGTCGTCGCGTTAAACAATGTATAAACTCTGTAAATCGCGTAATGTTGCAAATACACAAGGTTTTCATCGGTATTAGCTAGTGCAAAGAGTAAAGAGAGAAATATGCTAAGCTTAATCTCAATGTAAACACAAATTAATTGTTTAGGCAAAGTTGACGCCAAATATTCGCAAGTAAATTTTATCCTTACTCATAAACAGACTATGGTGTTTGCAGTTGATTCGAGTTAGACAAATAACGCGCAATAAAGAGCATGATAGACAGAACGCAATATCTATTAGCACTGAAGCCAGTGAAGCTGAAAGACAATCGTACCACTTGCGAAACGTCGACGGAAAAAAAAAGAGAAGGGTTTGAGATAGATGGAGAACTAGAAAGAGAGAGAGAGAGAGAGAGAGAATAATGAGACGAAGACAAAATCGAAGCGAAATAAAGCCGCGCGGAGTAGAATAAGAGACGTAATGACGAAATGAAGCTGCGAGAGAACGAGAGCAAATCGAAAGAGTAAAGAACGGTTGGAGGAAAAAGCGAATAGCGTGAAAATTACGCGGAGAGGCGAGCGGCGAAAGCGAAGCGGCGCGGTGGCAGGCCGGCCGAATCGGATATGGGATCTCTATTAAACAGACCGAAATTCCCTGGGAAAAATCACACTTTGCGCCATTGGACTGATACGACGTGACGGCCCATGAAATGAACATCGCTCCCCGCGCTCGCTACGTTCTCATGGCCAGCAGCCCTCGATCCGTTGGTCGCAGTATTCGCTGCTGCTGCTACATTACGAGCGAATGCAAGGTATAGGTATAGGTATAGGTATAGGTATAGGTATAGAGGTATAGTTTCTCAAGTCTAGTGAAATAGCCGCTTGCACTTTGGAACAGATACCCGAAAACGATTTCCGAGACCGAGAGACGCCAGAAGACGGTCGCGCCGTGTTCATCGCTTTCCGGACGACATTCTCGAAGAATGCGGCTGCGGTGGGGACTATGGCTCGTGGGATGGGACGGAATTAGTTTCCACCGTGTTACAGTTAGCTACGCGAGCGAATCTACGATCTTAATTAACCGTAAATTGCGCAACCAATCCAACGGTATCGAATATCCGCTAACGATCGGGAAAAGACGGCAATAGTATCCGTTAACTATCACGTCATCGATTTCTCGCATCTTTCGATGGTTCTGTTTTCACGATTGTATAACGTTTCCCGACAAGTAATTTTATCTTACGATGCGAGAAACTCTCTGTGGATTGTAAAGAATGCACGATAAAAAGAGCGGAAAAGAGAAGAATAGAATTCCCTTTTTTTAAATGAACAACGCGGACAGCTTTTCGAAAAGTCGAGGAAAAAAGAAACTAGAGCGCAAAAGACTGCGCTTTAGTCTCTGGCAATTTTCTGTTTAAACAGTACATTTAATGTTTATTTGCTTGAGCTTCTCCGTGCTTTATTGACGCACAAACCGGAAAAGAGCAGCTGAGAAACAATACAACTGGTAGATTTCTCTGCTTGATTCTATCTTTAGGATAAATAAAAACAAATGCTCGCACAATATTATTGTAATCAATATGCAACTTCATTCTCGATTAATATTATAATGAAATTTACATTTGCAGAGGATATGGACAATATATATATATATATATATATATATATATATATATATATATATATATATATATATATATATTGTCCATATGTACATATCGTAATTTTGATATCTGAGGCTCAAATCTTAATCTAATTTTTGCAAGAAGATTATCTCACAACTCTTGAAGTTATTTTGCATCGTGCATACAACGTTGTGTATGTACTTAAAGTTTTGTTGCGGTAGATTGTTGTCTTGCGTCAACATCACTATATTACTTGAAATCGGGGAAGTTATCCAGCGAATGGTATATCTCGAGGCATAGATAAGATCTCGGATGTTATAGTAATAGAAGAGAAAGAAAATTAATCCTGCGTGAAAGAATAGAATAGTGTCATATTTCATAAAAACTTGCTTGTCCATAAATCGAAAATACGAGCTGTTGAACATTTCGATTATCCGTATCTATTAAATTATACTGTATCGGTTGGTACACGTATTGTGCTATCATACCACGATATACCTTAGATCTTACTTACTGTCTCATCTCAGTTGATGCTGATATTTAAAGCTGTAGCAGGATACTTACTTAAAATAATTAAATAAAATTAAAATAATTAAATATAATTAAAAAAGTGAACATTTAAAATGTTATTAAGCATTTAGCTAACCTGAAAAATATGTAATTAAAATTGTGGATATTTTTAAAAAGCTATTGCACATAAAAAGTAACTAATTAAATATAATTTAATAGAATTAAAATAATTAAATATAATTAAACGTAATTAAAAAAGTGAATATTTTTAGGAAGCTGTTGTTGAAAACAAAAACAGATTGATAAAAAAAATTAAGTTTGTTAAGAAAGAATAAAAGTTTCTTCTAAAATATTCATCTTCTGTCACAATTACTAAAATACTAAAATTTTTTTAAAGTATTTCTTCTCGAATTTTTGTTTTCTATACTTAATATTAGATTTTACATGTTACATAATACTCGTAAAAACGTTCTTTTTCTCTTTCTCACAATTTTAATATAAATAATTTAAAAAATTTGATTTTATATTCTTTAATAAATATCTATTTCTACACATACACCGCGACAAAATAACTATAACGTTACTGGGTTAGTGCAATGCTTTCCCGATAACATCTCCGTTGTAGGAAACGTTACGGACGTTGCTTGCTCTCGCATGCGCCACTCTACAGGGACTTTCGCCGCCGATTGCCGGAGTTGCGGCTGCGGAAGGGTGTACACGGACGAACGTAGAGGTAATCGAGAGCGTGGTAACCGAGGTTGTGCGAGCCAGTAGTAAACCGACACGTAGGTAGATCGGAGTTGAGCTCGGTTAGGGGTGACGGTCGGATCGTGCTTACGGATCTCGTGGAATCGAGGTCTTTTTTACTGCGCTGTGATGCATAGCGAATTTAACTCACGTAGCCACAATATCAATTGCAAGCCGATTTCTTAACATGTTTTTGCTGCGTCGGCTATGTTCGCTATAGCTTCACGCTATGAGTTTATTCGTCAAATCGATGTAAATGCCATATTATATCAATAAATCTATGCATATGTCAATCAATGACAGCAATGTTCTAATGTGTAATGTGCATTAATAGCAATTATAATAAAATTTCTTATACAAAAATGTAGCTGCTGTTAGGTGTGACACGTTAGGTTAGTTGTTTCTTTCTTTTTTTTTCATAGAACGTTACAATACTATGACTAGAATGAACGATAGAGGATGTCATCAATTGTGATAAATCGAATTCTTAATAATTTCTTGAACGAATAAGTCTTCTTTTATTCCTGTGGGAGTTGCCAGAGCTTCTCACAATAAAATATTTGAAGACCTTTTTAACAAGAAAGAGGCGAAGTTACAGCGCCTGCGACATCGGCACGCCGTAATCAATGGAAGAAAAGTTCCACGGGAAAAAAGATCGCCACGGCGTTCCCTTTTCCGCTACCATGAACACGCTCGATCTCTATTTTCGCGAAGTTTTACCGGAAGTTATTCGAGGTGGTGCGACTTTTCTGATTCTTCCTGAAGACCGGATCGTGCTTGTCGCTGCTCCGCCCCGCAAAATTGAGAACCGTTGATAGTAGTGGGCAGACAGAAAATCCTGTCGCGATAAAGTTCAAATGCTATTTTTTTCTTTTTCTCTTTCTTTTTTATAATGTTATATAATTTTTATTAACTTAAACATGCTGAGGATTCATTATTTCTTATAATTCGTTATGTTGAAAACTTATTGAATATTCTATTTTTAATCAGTTATACCTGTAGAAGTAAAAACTTTTGATATGTAAAAACATATAATTTATTATATTAGTTTGGAAATATTTCTACATGCACATCTACATTTTGCACGAGCAAAATTTACCTCTAATTTTGATTGATATATAAGTACAAGATATTTGATTATATTATATAAATTTAAATCTCGAATATTGTGCATAGCTTTTATGTATTATTTCGTATTATTTTTTATTTATAATTTTCTCACATTGTATCTCTTTTAATTTTCTAATTATATTTATGTAAATCTAATTTTGTTTACATTTAACTTGTTGAGAAAATTTGAGAATGTTCTGGAAGAACTAATAAAACATGAGTCTAAAGAACTTTACTCTTTTTATCCTTGGATTGGCTGACGTATAGAAGGGGTACGCAATTTCAAGGATAATTTTCTCCAGAAAACTACGCGTTCCGCGAGGAAAGGCAAAATAACCATGAAATATCTTCCGACCTCTGGGTGCGCTGCAAGACGATTAGATTGAATTCGGCGATTGAAAATTCCAAGCTCGTGGAATGGACAGTAATTCGCCCTAGCGCCAGGAAATTCGCGCGAGCAGCTCGCAATGGGGGGAGGCAAGATGCCGTGGTATGCATACGGTGAGTATTTACTGTGACAGACGATGGTTTTGTCGACCGCCAGTAATGCGACCACCTTGCTGGCGAAGGCGCAGCAAGAAGGATCCGGGCTTTAGTTTCTACTGTGGCGTCCTCGTCGCCGTCGTCTGTTTCGCGTTTTGTCGATCTTCGTCCCAAGAAATGGGCTGTCGTTTTTTGCGTCATCACATACGTGGATTCCACACCGGGATTCTAGTCGGCTTTCCGAGCTGCCTGCGGTTGCTCGTTTATGCCGGAAACCGAATGCATCGACCGTTCTCGAAATACGTTCAGCTTCAGCAGTATAAGCGATATCCAAGATAAAGCACGGTCCATAAAAAATACTCCGTGTAAATTTCCCACGTGGATAGATACCAAAGAGATGTCGCGCGACACGCGATATATGAACGCGAAATTCCTTAAGATATTGCGAAATATTCTTTTAGCCGGTAACTTTCCGGCCGGCATTTTATGTTCGCAAAGTTGCCCTTCCCAACTTTCGGAAGGTTTAGAAGTTCGCCAAGTTGTGTAAATTTAAAACTTTCGCGGAGTAAGTTACTAGGGTGCTGCGCCTACATATTCCACAAATGGTACATTTTTTTTTTTCAATATAATAAACGGAATCAGGCCAATTAGCGCACCCTCGTCCATTAATTTGAAATGAAGAAGAGCAACTCGTTTTTATACATTGATCATAAGTTATATATATTGTAATATATAACGTCAAAAATATCATTAATAAATTAATGCTTTACACATATTATGCAATAAGAATCGCTGAATAGTTTCGCGAATTACCGATTCAAATGTCAATTTCATCATTTGTTCTCATAGTCTCTGAAATGCTCGAAATATCATTTTCCTATTTAACATTAAAATCCAGCCATATGAAATACACCAGTAATCTCGCTATTAATTGATAATTATATTGCATTATATTAAACAATTACTAGGATTAACAGACATATTATTATATTATTGGTTAATCTGGTTATATAATACCGAATATATCTAATATTGTTTTTAACGTTATAAATATTCACGAAGATAGATGTATATATTGATGACTAAACAATTTTTGAAAACTTATAATGCTCATTATATATAGATTATATAATAATATCGAAACAACAAGATGAAATCTATTTCTAAAAAATAAAGCTTTGTAAATATATATATATATAGACAGAGAGATACTAGAAAAAAACGTCAGAAGACTAATATGTTTATTAAAGTTCAACGTGTTCTCATGCAATCATATGTAACGTTGAAATTAACTTTGTTACAGCTTCTTTCACGGTAACCGAAACATTTGATAATCTTGTATTTGTTAATTTGATTTTAACTTTATCACAAGTTGATTAGAATGCTGTCGCAAATCGGAAATGTATCCATCAATTATGATTCACAGATAGGCATCTCTAAACAAAGTGGTATAAAGAACTCGTGTTTTCAGTTGTCCGCGAGAAAAGAGACGATAATGGCGAGGATGTAACGCGAGATCGCGGTGAGTAGAAACATTGCGCACGTAATGGAAATGGAATCCTAAACGAGCGTTTCCAGTTACAAAAGTTTTGTAGTATTCTTCTACGATATCAAACAACCTTTCTGAGAGGCGCGTCTTTATGTCACAGCGAAATATTTCTTCTTCGAGGAAGGAGCACGGAAGAAGTGTGTTGGTTGGGTCGATGGAAAATCTCATTTGGACGCAGTGACCAGACAGAAGTGGAGCGAACGAGGTCGGATTTCCGGACGGACATAGTGATCGCGACGGTGGAAAGATGTGAGCTCGCGCGCGATACTATCAGACGTTCAGTAAACGAAATACGCATATACGAGATAGTAAAGAAAGGATAAAAAGAATATCGAAAATAAAATACAAAGTTATTCGAACTGGAACTATAAATTTTGTTCATATATTTATAGGCAAAGATAAATTGAGTTAAAATAAAACTGAATCAATGTCACACAAAATTTCAAATAGATTTTTTAAAAAAATTACGTGAAAGATAAAAAATGTTAAAATATATAAATTTATGTCATGCAAGTTATGCGAAATTGACAATATAGCTTACTAAGATGATTCATTATATGTATATTATATTGTACATGTATGTATATAGCAATGTACGTTGTTATTGAAGTTGGCAATGTACTTTACTAACATAAATAAGATAATTATAGCAAGTAATATATATGTTACCGTTGAAAAACATTTATATATAGTAATTAGCTTTATGAAAATATAAACTCATGACTGTATATGTAAATATAAAATACATCCGCAGACGAAGATTCGCGTACCGCATAGATTTTGTTTAAACTCAGTGTAGCGCGATGCAACGTTTCCTACGATATATCTCGTCAAAGAGAATTTTTATTCGCGGTCCGTTTCCTAGAAAAGAACGTAGGAATCGAATCAGGATGACAAGTACAAAGGCAACGGGAGGAAAGCGAACCCTCTAGAAGCGCCCAAGGCTTCTCTCCTTCGTTTCTCCCCTTTTTTTTTTATAAGGGCTACTTCGATTTTCTCCGGTGCACTCAACTTTGACGAAACCAAGGCGATTTCCTGGTTGGATACACGGTCTCGTTCTACGATATATACTTGGCAAAGGAAGTAACATTGTCAATGAAGAAAAGAGAACAGTATAAAAGAATAAATCGGAAGGGAGAAGAAGAAAATAGGTGAAAGTCCGTCAATGTTAAAGAGTGTGAGTAGGGGAAAAAAAGAGGTACATTCACGACGATGAGATGGAGAAAAAGGCTAAAGAAGAGACGGAGAAAAGGTTTGGGCACGCCTGGGAAGAACCGCGACAGGTAAAAGAATGGCCCTCGTGTCCGCTAGTCCGCAAATAATCCTCGAACATTTTTATCAATTCTCCTCGCGTACGACTGTGGTATTGGCCGCGACATATAAACGCGGATTTTTGATGAAAGAACAGGTAGAATCGTAAATCTCACGTCCGTTCGAGCGGTCGGAAGTGCGCGACACATGCGTAGATTAAAAATACGTCAAGATTAGATTGGTGAAAAGAATTCTCGATTCAACGTCATCGTAAGGCATGACGCTACCGCAGACGAGAACCTAAGTGAAACCGGAACGCTCTATGTTGGTACTTAATACACCCTGGAGGTTTAAGCGGGGCGCGGTTGCCCGGGTGGAGCTACCCCTATCAGATACCGCGCTTCGCGCGTATATTTCGGGGCCCGTTATTATCGAGGGGTAGATTTCATCGTGAATATTTATGAGGGTGGTTCTCCTGGTTGCTCGCGCACCCTGTCTTTCTCTCCTCTCCATCGTCGCCGCCGCTACCATCGACCTTCTTGCTATCGACTCCTACTTGGCGCAGTTGCCTCCTCTTTCTCTTCCTTCTTCTTCTCTTCGCCTTGTCTCCGGGAGAATTCCCCCGCACACGATTACGACTCGTGGAAAATCGCGGATCGAGCGCACGAGAAAAATAAATACGATAAGCAAATTAATTCGGGGTTTGAAATATTAAGAAGAGAGATAAGACGAAGAAGCCGGGCGATAGTAGATAACAGTACGTTGAAAAAGGGAAGCAAAGAGCCGGCCGTCAGCCAGCGGCTTATATTAAGTTAGACTTTCGTTAAGAGCGAGCTTTTCACACCTTCTGCAGAATTTAATCGTTCCGAGCGCTCCACGTTCTCGACGACGCGTATAACTCGCTAATTATATACCTCGGAGATATTTGTGTAGCTTGGATAATCCAGGCAGATGCTCTAATGATAAGTAATATGCACGCACAGCATATAGGAAGCAAGTGCAATATCAGCAGGAGAAGTTGGATGATAAAATTCTTCGTCTTATATTGTGCATAAATGTTAATTACTTATCTATTTTTTAAAATAATTGATAATAAAGAAGTAATTAATTTTTACAATATGACGAAGAATATTTTCTTAGAGTTGCGTGTTAAATGTTTTGATTATAATCCCGTATTAAGAATTTTCCAGAGTTCTAAAAAAGAGAATTAAAACCTCTCGAGGATTATTATGAGGTGAGATTCCATTTATCCATAAACTCGCACGAAGTCTCGAAACTCGCGAGCATGAACGTCTTAGCAACAAATACATGCTTCCGGATAAATTATTTCGCGAGGGCACGCGATCGGCTGAACAAAAGTTACCTCACGTTGCCTCGCTTTACTCACAGTGAAATTATTTTAAACTATTCGCCTGGTGGATAAAGTGGAATTACGCGATTGAATGAGGAATTTTCGCGACTTAAACACGTAGCGAAGATTTGCGCGGGATCGTTATTGTAGATCCGTATGCGCTCGGGCGCCTTTCAGTGCTTTCTCGACCACTGTTCCTCTGCCCCTGTCTTTCTGCCCCTTTCCCGCGATCACTGCGCCATGAAATCGTCCGCACTTAAAAGCAGGATGATACCTTAATTGGATGAGGGTAGATCTCATGAGTTTTAAGTCTCAGCACGAAAGGTCTCTCCTTATCCTATCACCACACCATGAATCGTCTCGGCTATACACACCGGATACGCTTCATTATATTGCCACATAATTACGCGCAGTCTTTGCTGTAAATCCCGGTCAAGGAAGGAAAACTCAAAAAGGATTTATTTACGGTGCATTTTGCAACGTCGTAAAGTAGCGTTTATACAAAGAAAGAAGATGTAATATCGGTGTAAAGTTCGGCGAATGCTTGAAATATCCGACACGTGCACATGTGCCTCTGGCACATAATATAATTCCGTTTCCGTCTTCACTTTAATCGGGCAATTTCTTTTATTAGAAAAGAAATAACATTTTACAAAGACGCGTAACAAGTAATATACAAAGCTTAACGTTCAAAAATTGATATTTTGGGTAGAGAAATATCGTCGAATAAATTCTTTTTCTTTCATCCGCTGATAAGTTGAGCTTAACAATGCGAGAAGACAAGCGTGCTTTTTACACTACGCTGACAGTATGTCATGAAGCTTTCATATGCGGTACGTACATAGCGAAAATGAGCGAACAGGGAGCGTAACAAAGGACAGGAGAGAAACGACAGGGATAGAGAGGACGCAGGCGATGTGGCCGCGGATCCCAAAGGCGCTTTGACGTCGAGCCAAGCAAACATTTTCGATGGCTTAATGAAAACAGCTGTGCGCACGCGTGTAACCGGCAGGACGAAAAGGCGACGTTGGCTACTAACTCGTTTTACTGCTCACAAATCGTTCGTAAAGCAATCATTTGTAAAGCAATTTATTTGATGTACACAAAAACTCAGTCAACTGTTAAGAGAAAGTGAGACACAAATTGAATATCATTTGTGGCAAAAATAGTTTTTTACACTAGTGGCGACAAATCTGAACCAATTTTTTTACCAGTCTTTTGTAAAAGAAATGTCGAGCTTAATCGTTGTAAGCTTCGTAGACGAAATTTAGTATCTGTTATATCTAAACTATCAGCTGTGAAACGATCACATCTGTGCAAAGAAAAAGCTGTCAGAATTCAAGTAATGGATTCTTCACTCGTCCTACTACGATTTAGTGAAGTTTTGATTCAGCTCTCTCTCTTTCTCTCTTTCTCTCTTTCTTACTCGCTCTCCACGATCTCTCCATTGAGACGTGTTCAGCTCCTGTTCCTTC
This sequence comes from Anoplolepis gracilipes, assembly GCF_047496725.1. Classification (NCBI taxonomy): domain Eukaryota; kingdom Metazoa; phylum Arthropoda; class Insecta; order Hymenoptera; family Formicidae; genus Anoplolepis; species Anoplolepis gracilipes. Next base: position 4,862,157 of record NC_132974.1, read on the forward strand.
CCCAGAATGTACCGGTCTCAAAATGGTGCTCGGCGGACCACGAATGGCCGTTTGGTTGGCGAATGCAAACTAGACGGCAGAGATATTGTCCGTTGTGCATAATCGGACTTTAACTTCGCTCAAGAAAACGGACAAGACATTCCCGAACGTGTGCGAGCTGTACGAAAGACGAGAACACCGAAAGACGATAAGTGAGGAACAGAGAAGGCATATATCATGCATGGTCATGCAAGTTCGAATGAATTCTCGACTGATCAGAGTACATGGAATATGCGCGTACGTCTAAACATACCTGCGTGAATGCAAATGTGTGAGGACGAATAGAATCCCTCCTCCGCTCATATGTATGCGTTTGAACGTTCTACGATATTCGAGAGCAAAGACGAAGAGAAGGAGGAAGCTCGATTATTGCCGTATTGTGGCGAAGTCAAACCGTTGACGTATTGTCGGCTGACTCGACCGGCGAGCACAATGGCCGACATTAATGGACTAATATTCCGCATCACAAAAGCAGTCGGCTTACTCACTACGACGGACCACGATGCGCTCACGCGCGCACATGCTTTACCATTTAACAACGCTTTAGCGCTTACGAGCATATAGATTTTCGTTTAAAACATTTTGTACGAAATATACTTTGGCTTAAAACTTTTCAATAAACATTGAAATAAATTAGTCTAATTATTATTACATTTTATTCAATACGTAAGACAAACTCTATAACGAATAGAAATTTATTCTTTCTCTGTATGTGTGTAATCATTCAAGTATTTTATAATTGTTTTTCCTCGTAAGTAGAAACAAGAGTAGATATAATTTGCACGAAATGAAATTAAAGAATATTACAATCAAATAGAAATGTGTATAATATTTTGATAAAAATATAATGTCCGATATATATTGCTTGAATTTCATTAAATTATCCGATAAATAATATTTACGTGTCCAAGCTGTAAATCAGCAATTTAATAAATATTTAACTTGCAAGGAATATTCCATTTCTTAAGAATCTGAAGATTACGTTGCGCGTTATACCGCAATACGCATAGTTGAGTAACCACGCGTACATATTTTCGGGATTACGACCGCACCGCTAAATCATGGTCAGAGTTAACGGGCACACGCTCGTTACAGTTGCGGGACGCATTAGGTTACGCGATTTGCGTAAAGGACGCAATATGGTTTGAGCCAATGTTGCTCTCTACGCCGGAGAAACAGGCCATAGCCTACCAATACCGCACGAACTCAACCCCCGTGTCAGTTCGTTAGATGTGGATATCTGTCGTCGCACTGATGCACATCTACGCACACGAATATGTATTTATCGTTTCATGAATACAAATATACTCCGAAGTAAAACGATGAATGCCGTGAGCACGATGGAAAAATATCGTCGGTTGTCTTTGACGGACGGATTTTAATTATCAAAATAAGAATAAATACGTTTAAAAGTATTCGTAAAGGAGTTTCTTCTGAAAAACCTTTTTATAATAATTCCTCGAGTTTGCACGCTAACATGAAATTCTAATAAAAGCAGAGATAACAGAATTGATGAATTTTATGTAATTCCACTTGGCGCTTGCATGCAATATTTCACTCTATACATTTAGATGGACAAAAATTATTTTTAAAAAGTAAAAAGATTAAATGTTAGTGACATAGATAAAGTAGGTACTATATTATATATAGAAAAAAATACTCAAAAATTTGTTTATTTATATTTATACCAACGTTACCTACCTATGCAAAACATGTTTACAACGTGATAGCTGAGTTATATAATTCATACGACACGAACTAAATGTACGTATATGTACCTATATGTAAGATACTGTATGGCACAAATCAACCAATTATCACAATTTTAGTCGCAATAACGTCATATTGCACATTCTGAATAAAAATTCAGAAATACATTCGCCTGATCGGAATTTATCACGGTGTACTTTGGACAAATAAAAAATGAAATGAAAATTGATTGTACCAAATTCCCTGCAAATTGAACTGGATCAACACACGTTCTTCAAATTTTCACATTTTTAATTCCATAAAAAAATTTCACACGTTATGGAGTTTACATTGTTCAGTTTCAATTTTAATTTAACAATTAAGTTGCATAACGAAGATGAATTCAAACATAATATAATAACGGTTATAACGTTGAAAAAAAGGGTAAAAGCTTACGTTTGATTACGGAAATCGCAGCAAATGAAATAAGATGCGAAAAACACGTATATAAGCGGAAAATACACAAGGTAGCGGAATCAATTTGAAAATAAACGCAAAACGGTCCTGCAATGATATTAATTAACGGAAGTAATCGGGATCCTCTATCACTGGCGAGTCGCTTGTTTCCGCGGTTGATAATTGCATTCGTGAGATTTCACCGCACCGACTAACACGCGGATGGCTGGACGAACCGACAAACGGACGGACGGACGAGCGGATGGACGGATAAATGGATGGCTGGATGGATAGATGGATGGTGCAGGGAGGAATCGTGGGAGGAAGAGAGTAGGTAGGTAGGTAAACCTGGTTCGTGGTAGATGGGAGACGAACTTAGTTCGCAGAAGCCGGATATGTGACGCCGCTTCCGTTCGCAAGCTGAACTTGATCATGTGATAGTGGAGACCCGTTGGTGCGCGCAGATATACTCGCTCCAGTCGGTCTCGGGATTAATTCGAGTTTCCGTTTTTCCGTAATTATAGGGGTTTGCAAGAACGAGCCGCGGTTGCAAAATTATTCGGTTAGGATGGCTTCGAGAGGGTGAGAGGACACTCGACAAACTGGCGGTTCGCGTGAACCAGCAGGCCCAGAATCAAAATGGAATATTGCTTGTTCGTCGGCATTAATCTTTGTTTGGATCGACGCACGCGGCGCACGCAAGCCACAATCGATACGATATGATACTACCAGAGAAGGACTATCTCAGCGGTTATGTTCGAAAACGTAATTTTCTCGTCTGGTTTCTTCCTGCCTTCTATCTTCTTTTTGTATGCGTCCTTCTCTCGCGTTGCCACTATCATTTTCCTCGGCGGAGAATCGCCATTATGCTTATACTTACGACGAGGTTTATAGCCCCGTTTCGATCGAGCGCATCGATGAGGCGGACGAAGTTAAGGAAGAACGATGGAAAGTCATTTCGGCTTCGTATCACCCTCTCCCCTTCGATCACGCTCTCTCTCTCTCTCTCTCTCTCTCTCTCTCTTATCCTCTATCTCCGTTCTACTAGTCTACTCTCATTCTTCGGCGGGCATACGTAGCCATTTCAATGCATGTACGTTCGAAATACGTATCTTGGAACGAAAGCGTGGGATCTCATTATACACATGGCGAACGAGTTTCTTCGACTCAATCTCGCGTTTTTGTGCTTACGAAATGACACTGGTATCAAGAATTAAAAGCGCCGGATATTAGCATACCAACGTATTTCCTTCTGTTCACTTCCGCGAATGCGAACCATTTTGTCGGCGAATAAGTTTTTATACCCCGTTATCGTCCAAGGATTTCGCGGTGTCATCCACCGAGCGATCGACGTTCGAACGAATATAAATTTTATGACGCGCCACAGCCATGATCAAATTTAATAGCACACCCGACTGGATTGCCGAGGATAGACCGAACGTCGAGATACGATCGAGAATAATGTCGACCGACCAATCTCTCGAGAATGTCGCTTTTTCGTTATCGTGACAATTTCCAGAACGCGGAGACTTATTTAAAAGCGATTTGTAATATTAAATTTTCCGACTGCAATATATTCCTTTTTTTTTATCCTATAAATTTTAAATCACAAAAACATAGAAGCTACAACAAATATAAAAAGTAAAATATTGAAAAAAATCTAATTTCTGTATTATTAGAAAACAGTGTCAAGAATAAAGATTAAGAAGCAGAAATATCAGATTTTACAATAGGGACAATACCGAGTAAAAAAGAACGTATTATAATTATTGCGACCATATATAAAACAATTATCTTGTGAAATTTACAAGTCATCCAAAGTCATCCAAAGTCATCCACTAAATTGCTGTATATGATGAACGGGCGAATAATATCTCGAGGCATTCCCGAGTGTCGGACGTGGTTGGCAAGTAGCAACGTCCTCATACCGTGAAACCTCCAGTAAATTCCGACGTCATCCATACTGCGAACTTTGCCTCGGCAAACAGCAAACGCGAGTGCCCATTTTACGGCCAAAGTCCGGCAAAGTGCATCGCGACTTCGACAGTGTGACGAGTAGCGTGGAATTCGGTAAACAAGTTCTGCTCCCGAAACCAAAAGACGCTTGCTTCTTCAACGAGAGATTCGCATTACGGTGCCAGTAGTAAGCGAGTTCGTAAGGAAACGCGGACATACCCTCGCAAGAGATTCCACCAGATGACGCCATTCATATCGATCAAGGTGAGATTTTATTTTCGATCGCGTTCTTATTCGTCTCGCAGATCTGCCTGTCCGTTATCCGTCGATAAATCAATTTGCTCGACTAAAATCACAGATTTTCTCCAGTAGGAAGAAGGGAACGAAATGGAAAGAGTTAAACTCTGCGCGATCTAAATTTTTGCCGGAGAGGAGAGCCCATTCTACTGATGCATATGGTGAGAAAACAATTTCGGCTAACTCTCTACGATTTTTACGAGTTTTATATATTTTTTATTATTTATTACCTTTATATAATTATATATATATATATATATATATATATATATATATATATATATAGAGAGAGAGAGAGAGAGAGAAATTTAAACTAAAATATAGATATTTTTTGCGCAGCTTGCTTTGCAGTAAATATTAAATCGCTGAGTGAAACGCGTAATCTAAGAAATGACGCGTTAGTAAAAAAAAAATATATGTATTAACACATCGTGTCACACCGCATGCTGATGATTAAATGCTTTCAAACGCATTCATAACTATCAAATCAATGTTTGATTGAACGATCGCCGAATAGTGTGAAGCACTCTTTTGCCTCGTGCCATTCACCGTACAGAGAATCAGCTTCGACGGCGAGAAACGGGTCTGTTTGTATGCGGGTGGACGCAACCAACGAATGAACGGAAATCGAGATAGAAGCGGCGATGTGTGTGTGCATATATGTATGTGTGTATGCGGAGGATGGTGCGCCACGAATCCAGTCGAGATAGGTATAGGGCACACACATCCGTCTCCCGGCATGAATTTACATACGGGGAAGGGTTGCCAGATTCCAGAACGTTTTTCATTCCCCGCCACCAAATGGCGAGCTCATGCCTGCCCCGACGTTTACAGTCGGGTTAGCTCGTATCGTCTCTCATTCCTCACGGCGCGAGAAAACGCCAGGATAATCGGAATAGCTTACGAGAAGAAGGAAAAGAAGCGAAATTCCAGCCCGATAATTGTCTCGGTACAAAAAAGGTAGATGCTTAGAGCGCGAGCACAGATGCGATTTACGATAACCGGCAGGGAGAGTTATATTCAATTATTGTGGCTGGCTTTGTATGCGCGTGTAATGAGCGCGCAACGACTTCGGAGGTTGAGAGAGAGAGAGAGAGAGAGAGAGAGAGAGAGAGAGAGAGAGAGAGAGAGAGAAAAAAAAGGTAACAGCGGCAACCGTGACTGAGGCAAGTTTTCAGACTACCGGCAAAGAGCGAAATAGAAGCGGCGCATTAGCGAAAAAGAACGAGGTGATTGCTTTGAAGAAGCTCGAGCTAAAAAGAAGCGGGAACAAGCTATTCGGTGAGGAGTAGAGAGAATGCAGCGGCGGCGGCGGCGGCGGCGGCGGCGGTAACGGATATTCCGGAAGAGACTTACGGAGCGTCAGTTATTTCCTCGTTGGTCGGATTCAGGGGCGGATTCCGTTGGATTCGTGGGAGGAGTAGAAGGCAAGGTAGCGGCGGGCCGAAAGTGTAATAGCAACTGAGAAAGAGATCGGTAGAAGAGAATGAAAAAGAGAGACAGAGAGAGAGAGAGAGAGAGAGAGAGAAAGAGAGAGAGAGAGAAAGAGAGAGAGAGAGAAAGAGAGAGAGAGAGAGCGTTGTGTTAAAGAAAAAGGAGAGAAAGCGAGAAAGTAAGAAAGAAAAGAAAGAGAAAGACGGGACGAAACTTGCAGCAGTCCCGCCACGCCATTTCGTAGCGCTATCAAAAGCTAGTTTACAAATGCTACCGGCAACAACGGCGATATACTCCTACATTCTCGTTTCGAGTCTCTGCAGCTGCGAGGGGCAGAACCGCGCGCGCGCACGCGCGCGCTACATGCAACCTGCACTTAGTGAGCGCCGTGACCATTTACCTCTACGAGTTCTCACGAGTAGACAACTCTCTCTCTTGGCTCTCCTCCCATTGGCTAAGAAAACGCTCGGAAATGACTCGAACGAATGAAGGGAGTACCTTGTTTTTAAATACTCAGTAATTAGAGTTCTCTCTAATTACTAATAGCCAAGAATCACCGACTCGCATTCACTATAATTCTCTTTCTCTAAAGAAACTATATGTGTTTTTATTCTGTTTAGTCCTTATTATAGTATCGAACATAATTATCGTTGCTGTCAAGTTTTTTTAAGCATGTTAATTTAATTATTATAATTTCATTGTTGATAAAAAAAATTATTTTGTTCTCTAAGGAAAAAAATTAAGAAATTAGATGGAAAGATATAAAAAAAGATGTGGAAAATGTGTGTTAAATTAATTTGACAAAAGCTTTTAATTCTCTGTCCCGTATTTACACAATATCTATTTAATTATCAAAATCAAGTCTTAAGCATGACTCACGAATGACGACGTGGTACTTTGGAAAGAGGGATTCTCGAATGTACGAATTATCTAAATGAACCGCATTGTACGTATGCACTGGCTCACAATGACTCGACGTAGAAAGCGAGAGAATGTAAAGCTGCAAACTGTCTGTTCTAATGTTTATCAGATGCCGAAGGGAAATGCGAGGCTAGTCCCAATTCACCGAAGCAGACAATAATTAATAATAGTGCCCCCTAGCGACAAGAAATTGTTCGGCTTTTACGTCGAGCCATTGTTATTTCAAGTTAGTATGCACGTGGCGCAGTTTCTCATCGAATGATATCCACGATGCAACGTTTAATTCTCCTAAGATATGAAGTATCCATTGACTTAACAGACTGAAAGTAGTAAAAAATATAAAGGAGAAAATATAGTAAAATTTTATAAAGGAAATTCCGAAGCAAATGATTATGAATTATAATAATGATTGTAATTGAAAACGGAAAATGTTCTTGATAATGGAAAGACTTTTTTGACTTTTAATAAGTCTCAGAAGGTAAAAGCTGAGCTCTTAATTAGCATTAAGTCGACTAAAAAGTAGACATTTAAAAGAATAATTTTCCAGAGTGAAAAAGTGCTTTAATGGCCATTTTAATGATCTCATATTATATAATCTCATATTATATGAGTCTGTAGATATCTATCATAACCAATTTCCTAAGTTATCGTCGTTGAATTCCAAATAGCAAGCGAGGGTACGCCTTAATAAGGCGAACACCGAAATCCGCTTAAAAGTGACAGAAATTGAAACGGCCATGAAAACCGAGCACGTGATAGTTTCATTCCAGCGGGTTACCGCCATGCAGTACACATCGCGACAGGCTGTATATGTACGACCGCGTATAATCCTCTTAGGTTAATTGCTAGGAAGAATGACTCGCGGCGCTTTTCGAATTGGATTCGAGAACGTGTGCGGTTAGTCTCGGACTTGGAACCGAAAAGTTTCCAATTCCACGCCGGAAAGCACATGTCGCGGTGGCGCCCCTTACATGCTATGGCTATTCGAACACATACACACACACACATGAAACTAGTAATATATTTTACAGACGCGAAAGCTTACGCTTTTCTTGGTACATTTGCTATTGGACGTGACGTTCTCACAGTATCGTGAAAATCAGTCATATCGATTATGCAGAAAGGAAAGTTTAAAAAGGACGGGAGATATATAAAGGATGCTTTTGAAAGATTATCGAAGGAAGAGGAAATGTTCGCAAGAAATAGAAAGAGAACGAATGACAATGAGAGAACGAATCGTGCACAACAGAAGAACAAAAACAAGATCGTCTCCATTTACCTCGGGGTTGTACGAGCGCATAAATTGGTGTAATTTTCTCCTGCCGGTTCCGACCGGTCTTCCATCCTTTCTAATCGTGCCGGGTGCCATAGAAGCCGTGATTTCTGTTGTAATAACAGTCGGGAGGTACGCCAACGAAGAAGCTCTTCAGCGTTTTCTCATAAAGCGCCGGTTAGATTGCCGCTCGTGCGCGGGGGTGCTCGCGCACCCAGGAGCGAGACAGGTAGCACCGACAAGAGTATTCGTGTTGATCCTCGAGAAAAACAGAAAGAAAGGGAGAAAGAAGAAGGAGAGAATGGTGGGTCATAGTAACGCGAAGAGAGCCGAGAGAGAGTTTTGCGGTGGTTGTCGGTCGATGTAACCTTTGGCACGCGATCCCCCGTACGTCGAGTAACGTACCAAGGGAGAACTACTTTGCCGCCTTCCCCACGCAGTTAGCTTAGTACACCGCTGGTTACACACTAACTGGCCGATGCACGCGCGCCTGTGTGTTTGAATGCACGACCGAGATGCCAAAGGCACACGGATCAAACCATAAAGCTGAGACGCTTCGTTTGAGAATCAGGTGTAATGAATAAAAACGTAAATTCTTTTTTTTTTTTTTTCTTCATATCGTGATATTCGGATATTATCGTATAACGGAAGAAATTAACCTCGGAATCGACCTTGATATTCTTGTTGGCTGTTAATTCTGCTTTATCGGATATGAGTCATCTCATAGCGAATCTATTAAAGATTAAGGATATGCCGACGAATACGCTAAGTCAAAGCGAGTTAGATTAGATGCTCGACGAAAGATCGAGAATAGGTTCAAATTGATACCGAGTAACCTACTTCTCGCGATACTTGTTAATTAGACTTTGCCTACCTGGTAGAACGTAAACGTCAAATGCTTTTGATGCCGCCGTTACGATACCGAAACGCGCTCGCATCTATCGATCGCCGCGCACCAGGACGCAACCGTGTCTACAATCTAAATGGAGTCGATTAATTGAATTGGCTACCGATTCGGTTACACGTACCGTATCTTGTCAATCTTTTATACTGCAAGTTTGTTTGTCGAGACGACGCTAAAAACAAACAAACTGATCAATAATGGTATCGATAAAAAGCGATATTAAAAAGGAGACGGAAAATAAAAGAAAAATCAACTTGAAAATAAAATAATGATGTATGGTATAACTCAGATAATTCCAAAAATCGAAAAACAATTAAATATGCAATAATTTGATTTATTAATAATGTCTATTAACGATGTCGATGATACATTCATTATAATTTTAACCTTTAAATTTAAGTTTAAGCTTCTACTTACTCTAACGCCAAGAAATAGTAAAATTAAATAGTTTTCAAATATTTATAATTTTATTTATAACAAACATAACATAAAATGATATTAAATGATGCATTTATTATAATAAAAATGGTAAAATAAAATAACTTCAATGTTCAAGGATAATATTCTTTAAAAATCTCACGCAAAAGCTTATTTTCAAACGAATTTATGGCACTGCTGCTGCCTGTCATCATTATCGTTCGAATTTCACGTTCCGATTTGACGTCGCATAGACGAATCGACGGTCCGACCGTCGAATTTGTTACCGGTTCCCAAACGTGGCGCATCTAATAGAAGATCTCATAAAACGCGCATCGCGGATGAATTATTATACATATGCGATTCAAAGAGGGGGACGAGTCCGATGTGAGTAACGGCCATATAAATCGTAGGCGAGCGCGCGCGACATGCTCGGAAAACAATAAAATCTATATTTTAATCTGCGCCAGAACGTCCTCGCGACCCACGTCAAAAGAATCCTGCCGCGAGATTGGTAGTGGAGGAGAAAGAAGAGAGACGAGGAAAGAGAGATGGGAAGAGAGGGATGAGAAGAGTGAGAGGACTGGAAGTGGTCGTTTGTCACACTACGAAGGTACAAGCAACACGGAGAGTAGCAAAATGTAAAAACAAAAACAAAAAAAAAAACTAATGCATGCCTACTGTATATGAACTATACAACGAGTCTATGAATAAAAATTGAACGAATCTTCAAGTTTTTAAAGATGATGGATTAGTTATAAATGACACTAATTGTGTTTCCATGCAATTTTTTTATCTCAAAATCGCGCGGGATTCGTTTCTCTCTGTAAAATGAATCGATCGTGATATAATTTTAATAATTGGCTTTTAGAGGCCGCGCCAGAAACGTTGGAAATTTCATCGCACGCTCGATTATTCTATATTTTTTAGTAGAAAAATTAATTGTCGATGGAAACAGAGCTGCAGCTATTCGATGTAATTGGCAAAAGATATCTCGATAATGTCCTGGGAAAGAGTAGAACGCTACTCTCACGCTTCGTCTCTGTCATTGATCGAATCGCCGTCATTATCCGTCGTCACGTTTCGCCAATTAAACGAGATAGGATTACATCATCCTTTAGCAAAACGACACAAGTTCTTGGTGACCGTTCCGTACTCTTCTGTTTCACCGTAAAGACAATAGACCCCCAAGATCGTTATTTAGATTTAACAATGAATCGTTGAGAACGGAATTTATGGAAAAAAAGAAACGAGAGCGAGAACACAATTGCAAAGACGCGATGTAGGATTTAATTGGACCAATGGACTTGGCTCGAGTCATATAACGAATACAAATTGCACTCACAGGATACTCCAGCTTTTGCCGAATAAACTCGATCGATATATTATGTATATTACACTACAGCTGCCATTCGAGCGTTCCGTTGCCGCTTCTTTTTTTCTTTCATTGAATAAAATAGCACCATAGAATGCCACAGAGGATAACGAAACCAATAGATAAGTGTCGAGAGTAGTTGATATCTTTAGTTTATACATATAAAAACTTTTTATTTAACACAAGAAAAACGATAGTTTTTATACTCACATTTTTATTCTTCTACAAATATGTATTATATTCTACGTTAAAAGAAGAAACTAGTACAGAGTATATAAAAAAATGTAGCCCCAGTTGTTTTAAAAGTTAATATAAAAAAAAAAAAAAAAAAAAAAATAGATGACAAATAATAAACAAAAAAGGAAGAGAAAATAAAGCGAATCGTTTAAAACAAAAAAAAAAAAAAAAAAGTTCTTAGACACTTTTAATCGCGTCGCGTTTAATTTTATTCTCGCCGTAGGTTTAATTCCGCGATCAGGCGGCAATTTAATACAACTGGAGAGATTAGTTTATAAACGTCGTTACGAGCAGTATGAGTAATGTGCAACTATACGTGACGACAGTATAAGCAGTTTACATTATAACTGTCCGTACTAGTCCGCGGAGTGCCTTATCCCCTGTTTCATTTCTCCTTCTCTTGCTCGTCGGTAGTTTCGCGGTAGCTCAAAGACCCCTCCGGTAACGGGCCTTTGCGCGTTACGCCCGGGTCAACCGCACGCTCCACACACGTCCTTGTGCTTGCGGTAACGCCGCGCCGGTTTACATACACACATAAGGAAATAGGAACCGCAATTTACTGCCTTAAACGGAACCCAACATTATCAACGGTAGCATTATGATTATGTACTTTCGGTAAAAGGACCGTACCGTGCGAAAGCGATGATGCTTACATTTTCGCAGTATCACTGCGTTTGTGCGCATTCATCGGAACGGAAGGGATATGTTCTCATAAGACGTCTCGCAAAGCAAAATCTGAGAATAGACGCGTCTCGCTTGAATACATGAGAAACGCACGAGCGTCGGGGATTGGTTTCGCGGCAATTTAGTTACGAAAATGAAGCAAGGGGCTCTTAACCGTTTAATTTGGTTTCAGGTAACGCTCGAAAAGTCGAGTGCTGGAAGACGAGGATCGACCGTCGAGTGTATCTCGTTCGAGTGTCCCTCTAGAACTCTAGACCGTAGTCTGTGTTTAACCTTCTCGCCGCCGGCGCCGGAGACGATTTTAGCGCGCGAAAATACAAGCGCGCACCTTGCCTCCCTTTCCGATGTAGTCGCGAAGATAACATCTCATTTTCCATGTTGTTATCGGAACCGATGCGAAAACTGTCGAGGCACGCATTACGCGAGACAACGATCAGCGGAGTCGCGGGCTCGTTTATCTTGCGCACACGAAAGCATCGCGCGTCTGTTTACTTCTGTGATCCTCCCGGAGAATTAATTTCCAGCTTTATTCCGCGAGGTGCGACGAAATCTCACGGCTCCCTACAAAACTGCAATTAGTTCCAGTACGTGACTCGTCGTCGTCGGCGTGTCCGTAGTATTCGCTCGCACACGGAAACGCTGAACCAAGTTTCGCGCGAGCGAGTTAAGTTAGCACTTAATTCGCCGAGTTTCGAGCCTGCGAAACTTCCAGCAGCTGAGACTAGGGGCGAAGAAAATTCGAGAAAGAGGAAAAGACACGTACAAGATGAGCCAGCCGGAGCCAGCGACGACAAAGTGCCATGAAAGAATCTTGTGATTCTTGAAATGGAAGATTCTCAAAAGATGGTCGTTTCATTTTAATATGTAAGCTGTGTGTAAAATAGACGAATAAAATTTACGCAAGTATATATATATATATATATATATATATATATATTTCTTTTGACCAATCTTCACCTTAAGAATATTAATTTAATTTTTATTTACTAATTTTTAATAAAATCATTAAAATGACTGAGAAACATTGTAATAAATGTACGTTCGGTTTTCATCAACTTGCGACTGCGGTTAAACAAAATCGAGTAACTGGATGTAGACTTAATTAATGATAGCAATAGATATCGAAGAGATAATCGCGGAACTGAGTTCTTTTATCGTTTAGGGAAGTGGAAATAGCGTGCTTCCTACCTCGGACTCGTCCAAGAAAAAGAAAAAAAAATAACACGCTGTTAAAACTCGCGATAAACCTCCTCGGCAGGGAATGGGCGAAAAAGAACTTGAGACAATGTAGATCGGCTGTTAAGATAAGAACGAGGGAGGATTGGTCCATTGGACCGACGGTGTGAGAAAAAAGTACCGAAACGCGGAGGTGAAAGTCACGGCAGCGGAAACGAACCGTAAGGGTCAGCGCCGCGCGCAAAGGTCGGGGCGAAAATCGGGATGTAACTTTCGCCGAGGTGAATTCCTTTTGGGTTAGGTCGAAAACTCCATACGCGGATAAGCCAGAGTTTTACAGACGAGTTATCGAAGAATTTCAGAATACAATAAGTCCCGCGTACAACTCACGTGAACTCGGATTCGTCGGCATTTTGTCGGAATATTCCGTTTCAGTTATCTTTTTGAATACGGTCGCGAGAGAAAATCGCTGAAAGAAAATATGACAAAGCTGCGGCTTAGAATAACTCGGTCGAGCTTTTATCGACGCATTCCCGATTAAATATAACGGCCAGTAAGAGAGGAGAAGAGCATTTCTATTCTCGCGGCGCGATCCACATGCAGGTCAGCATAGAAGAAATGTCACCGTCGGATGCAGAATGCGCATCCCACAAATGCAAATGCGCGTGCAACGATAACGATGGGCCGACAACGGACCACGCTTTCTCAGAAAAAGGTCAGAGGAAATGCGATCGCGAGATTCTTTAAAGGGCGTTGACGTAAAAATAGTATCTGGCGCGCGAGCGGCAGTCCGTAAAGCGCGGATAACCAAAGCTCTCTTTGAATGATCATTCTCAGCGGATGCGCTTTTAAGCGGCGACTATGCATCTCTGGCTTTCCTGCGGAACGAGTAACATGGAGTAAACTTTTATTTATTCGATAGAATTTCAATTTCTTCGAAATATCTCGCGTCGCGTCGTACAAAACATTCGGAAACGACAAGACATAAGTCAAAATAACTTTTTTTATATACGAACCTTACAAATTATATCAATTCAATCGTATTTTTAAATAAATATTGATTAAACTATACTTGCGCACATCCGCACGCACTCAGATTGCATCTATACATATACCATACATGTATCCTCTACTCTTGTTAATTCTTTATTTTTTTCCTTTGTAAAATGCGCTATATCACGTTGCTCATTACAGTATAATTTTTTTGCGTGTTCATACGAGACTTAACAGAGTACACAGAATTCATTAAAAAATATATGTTCTTCACAATAATAAGATGGTGTACTATTCTTAGAGTTTTATATTTAAGAAGATGCTCTCAAACTAGACATTCTTACTGTTTCTATATCTTACTTATAAAACGTGAGTTTATTAAAGATCTGCACACAATGCAGATCTCTTTCGTCGACATTTTTTTCGCTTTTCAATTGAAAATCTTATCTTGTGCCTTTCTCATTTTTTTTCTTTTTTAATAATATACAATAGAAAGCTTAACATATTTACTATGTGTTATACGATCAAAGAAACAGAAGCAAAACACGTTCATAGAGTTCTTCCTCCGCGTTGCCTTTAAATAACGGTTCGCCCATTCTTCCGAGGCGTAACTATAATTTTAATATAGGTGTACTGTTCTATAGTATTCACAGAGTATAAAACTTCTTACTACACGCAATTGCTCTTTGGCAGTTTGTACGTAGAAATCTAATAAAATGGGATAAGATGATGATCAAAGACGAGATAAGCCATTATGAAACTTTGAGAGACTCAAAAATCTCTCGAAATTACGGAGAAGAACGCAAGGAGATTCTCCAACAAATTCAACTCTATTCAATGTTATTTTAATATAAACACAACATATCCATAAAGTACGCAGAATATCTTTCCGAGACTTATTAACGTATAAATATAATATAATCACGCAGATGAAATTGTTATGTATATCTCTTTTTCTATACTTATTTCTTTACTTTCCTTATTTTTCTCAATATAAGTATGCATAATAATATATATAATAAATAAATAAAATATAATAATAAATAAAAGATTGAAGAAAATATCGATTAATAGATCACTCATATTATGAAACATAAAAACCTATTCTGGTGTTATACTGCAACGATACCGCGCGTGGATAAAGTTTCGATATAATATAACACTATTTCATGCGCCATTGCAACGGAGTCGTCGATTCTATTCCATCCGTATATTGCTTGTCATATAAGTTGGCAAGGAGAACAGCGTTTCGTGATGAGGAAAAAAATAGTTGACAAGAACTCTGTATCGCAATGGAAAAAAAAAAAAAAAAAAATATTTGCCGGCTATCACGCAGAGTATACACGTTCTAGACGTTTCGAAGTCAGTTCCGGAAAAGTAGCCGAGGATCAAGAAGAGGCAAGAAAGTGACGTGAAAAGTTGATAAAATTGAAAGTGCGAGGCGCGCACATTTATGGTGCACACGCGACGCCGCGTTGCGGCAACAGGCCGTTATTGGCGAGAAAGGTGTCGCGAGTGAAAAAACCAAAGTTGAGAAAAAAAGAAAAAAAAAGGATAAGTCGAGTGTGGTGATTGCAGGTTGGCGATTGAAATTTTCGTTTTATGCAAACACGAGCGAAATCCCTACTTGTAGCCGTCGATTTTTCAAAGACCATCAAAGAATTCCGCGCACGCGTTGCATCGCCCGCATATCCGCGCGCGCGCATGTAAATCGATGCAGGTGGATCGCAAAGCTCCGGAAAGCTCACGTCTTTCTTCCGAATATCGATCGCGCTTTGGATTTTGCTGGTTAGCTATACTTATATCGTAAAACTTTTATTCCATATTTTCGTGGAAGAAAAATATTGATATCCTGATTAAAATAAGCCAAAGCACAAAATTGCTTTCGATAAAAATAATCAGTCCGCTTCGTAAGTATATTTATGCTCGAACGAAAGATCTCGCCATTTTACTATTACGGAAGCAAATAGCTATTAGCTCTTCGTATTTCGCACGCTAGAAGAGGGATTCCGATTGTAACATTGCAACAATTGGAATTTGTACTATTGACACGCAGCGAGGCGCGTGTAACTCTTTCGGTTAATTACCCGAATTTCAAGAGGTGGTGAGCATGGTCGCAGTAAATAGAGTAGTTGCTGTTACATTTCGACGCAATCAATAACTGGCTTTTTTGTTTTATTTTATCTTTTTTAATGACGCGTCATTCTCACCTCTCTTTTTTCCTCGTAACAATTTGAAAATCACAAGCATATCAGAAAAGTCAGATAGTACGCGAGTGAATGTATTTCGACGGCGAAAGAGAACTGGCAAGAGCGAGTGGTGGCATTTTTATCGAAGGAATTATCGCGATATTATTCCGGTCGGTAAGGAGGTACGGTTATTACGGCAGTTATTGCAAATTATGGTGCCACTATGTGGAACACGTTGACACTCCCGCACCGATAGGCGATACATGTGCGGTGGCGCACATGCCGCTTGCTGCGCGAGACCCTTCATAATGGTAATCGATAAGTAATCTGCCGTAATCGTACGTGCAGTTAATGGTCACAGGTTTAAAACATATTATATGATATCGCGACCGTGAATTCGCGTTGTGATTTCAAGAGCGTTAATGGAGAACCTTAACAATCGCTTTTCGCCTCCCCCTAGACACGGTGATCAGTTTCCACAGGTCAGTTTCGTTTTTCAAACATGGACTACATCGGCTTCGCATTAGCGAGATATCGGACGTGTACTCGTTGCAAGCTCGGTCAGTTGCATGGCACGTGAATAGCTCCACACAAGAGCTTTGCTAAAAATGTTTCACGCCCGCGCGATATCCATCGTTTGATATTGTTTATGAATGACCCTTTTTCATCTCTCGCTTGAAGCACCGATCCAATCAAGCAATCGTTTGACGCGCTTGTCAAAGATGATTCCCTGTGGATTTTTAGAGAATTGTTCGCGCCTATTTATCGATGATTGCATAATGGCACAAAGCTATTTTAACGGAAAAAAGAAAAAAAAATGTTGAAACAAAAAATCTATCAAATATATAAGCACGTTTGCTTATTACATAACAAAATAATTCCGAGTCAAATAATTGTCATAAATTTATCATTATAAGGAAATGAAATATTAAGCGATTTTTGCATTAGAAATATGTTTGAGAAATCACGCTATTAATAAAGGCATCCTAAAACGATGATTTTTACATGCTCTCATTTTTCGAGACGCAAAGTGTGCAGCGTTGATGTGATTTTTCGTCTTTTATTTCCTCCCTTT
This sequence comes from Anoplolepis gracilipes, assembly GCF_047496725.1. Classification (NCBI taxonomy): domain Eukaryota; kingdom Metazoa; phylum Arthropoda; class Insecta; order Hymenoptera; family Formicidae; genus Anoplolepis; species Anoplolepis gracilipes. Next base: position 4,879,272 of record NC_132974.1, read on the forward strand.
CATCGCTTCCTTTCATGGCGATAACATTTCCCCGGCCTTATTCTCGAAAAATGGGGGAACCTCGCGGAAGGCAGCGATCCATCATAAATTTAATATTCGAAATTTCACGAATGTTCCGCGCGCTTTGGGGGCCATTCGTTTCCGCCGGCGATATAAATCTGTCCGATAATGTACTAGGAAATGCAGTTAGTGAAGCCCAAAAGTCGCATAGCTTTCACGGATACACAGTTAATAGTAAAAACGCAGAGAGAAACGCGAAAATAATAGGCCGCGTCCGCGTCCACGTACAAAAATGGCGAGATTACATAGCTCATATTTTGTATTTTACGCAAGCATATAAATATATTGTATCTTTGATATTTCAGTCGCTTTTGTCTCTCCTCCTGCGTAAAGCGCGAAAACGGCGTTACAGCAGCGCAAAGCGTTGCGAACGAAATGAATAATCGCATAAAGCATTTAATAAATCAAAACGTCAAGACAGAAACTGTTCGGAGATTCGTGCGCACAGATTAGCCGTAATTTTGGGAGCGAGACTACACGTGTCTTCCGTTCAATGCGCGCGCGCAAGTCCCTCACATAAGTAGATTATAAATTCGTTCCGCGAATGTTATTATCCTTTGATTAGGCGCCTCGCTGCAATCCAATCTCGTACAATTCGTAGAAATACGAAACGTAGTTCGTAAAGCAACCGCAGTGCGATGCTCGCGTCCGTAAATGTTTTCGCGATCGTTACCGCGGTGATGCCCGTATTTTGTAACGTTTCGGTGATCCGACGTGAAACGCACGGATGGAGACGCGGGCGTTTACCCGCGTTCAACTGCCAACGAATTCGCGTCTGTCTGTAAATTCGGCCAACATCCACGTTAACCGTGTGTAACGGCGCCTTATACAAAACCGGATAAAAGGACATCACAAATTTTATAAAAAGAAAATATTTATCTATTTTTTTTATCAAGAATATTCTTTAATTTTCAAGAAATTTTATAAAGATAATTGTATGCACGTATATTCTGATCTGCAACTTTTCTCGTAAATCAAATTTTCTCAAATTAATAAAAATGAGATGCTTGATTTATCGATTAAATCGCGTATTATGGAAATATTATTTATATCATCTAGAATGCGACAATGACAGTAATCTTCGATACTAAAATACATTCTGATACTTTTAAGACGTACACGACATATTTGGTTATTGGCTGCGGTCGAGACCGCGCTATGAACGCTTCGAAACATCATTCTATCTTTATTTTCATAAAATATAGAACAAAAATAGAATAATGTTTCGAAGCATTCGTGATGCAGTCTCGATTACAGTCTATGTAATCGTTATCATATTTTCGTTACTAATTCTGTTTCAATTTTGCGAAAATAACAGAGCATGATAATGCATTGCAACACCTTTTAAATGTAGAGTTTACTATATTTACTACAATATCATTCTTGTTTTTTTTTTTTTATTTTAATGTGAATATTTAAAGATGACGCAAAAATGGTGATTTAAAAAGCTAGATTTGCGCGAGCGACTAAAGTCTTGGAGCAAAAGGCTCGCGGCTTGATTCGCATAGAATGGTTAATTACATTAACAAACTTTTGCAGTAGTGCTCTCTCCAACGGCATACCTAATCCGAGACAGAGCGGTCTGTCTCTGCTTTCTGCAACGAAATGAGAAACTCGTCGCCGCAGTCGCGCGACATGGCAACTCTCGGTCTGGCAATTAACACAAGCGATTTTTTCGCATTACGCGCAGGTAATTATCATCTGCATTTCAATGCGCGGCGTTAAATGCGATTGCAGTCGATGTATCAACGCGAGCGAAAAGTTTGCTCGATTAATTAACGCTGAATGCACGCCAGCGAACGTTGTTGTCTACTATATTATTCAACGACGGCGGTATTTTCCTACCCTGTAATGTATATATAAATACAGACTTTATCAGAATAGAGAGAGAATAAATATATCAAGGATCCTTTGAAGTGTCAGAGTTTCGCCGGTAAAGTTCCTCTCTGCGCGATATATTTAATATTAATATTCTTTGCTTAAGTATTCGCATTAATTATGTACTCGTCATTTGAATTTCTGTTAAATTCTTTATTTAATCTGCTGAGAGGATTAACGGAAAAGTCAATCATCGAGTCTACGTTGCTTATCTTTGAGGCTTAAAAATAAACAATCGCGAACGCGTTATTTTCACACGTGTTTCAAGTTCATTTTAGAGGCGGAGACCTAGCAACTCCAGGTTGAACACCGTAAAAGTTGGCTCGATCGCGCGAGTTTGCCGCCGCGACATGAGGGGAATCAGTTTAGCCCGCAAACGAAGCTCCGTCGGCCACGGCTCGGCTAATCCTAGATCCGCAAGTAAGTTCACGCCGGGGGTGTAAACCCGAGAATGTTGCGGCTAAGCTACATCCTCCTCGCGTGATATCTTGCAGCCTGAGAGAAGTCGGTCCGGAAAGGTTTATCTCGATGACATTTGTTCGATACCGTAAAAAATCGCTGCAAACAGCAGGGGAGAGAATGCTGTTGCAAGGTACGATATATCGAACGTGATAAGAAAAAGCGGATGGCGCGAAAGAAGAGAGTCAGATGCAATGTCCGTTCCCGAACTAGGTGGTCGCCCGAAACCTCTGGCTCCGGGAGTTCTCATAAAATAACTGGAGTAACTTTTTTACTTTATCATCCGGCCATTCTACGAGCTACTTGAGCGTGCTTGCATACGCGACCGTAGGTACATAGGTAGATAGGTAGGTAGGTGTAACCGGTATTACATACATACGTAGGTAAGGCACAGCACGCGAACACGCGAGTACGAAAGCGCGATCGAAGTAACCTCCCCGTTTCCAGGCCGACATCGTGCGACTCTCTTTGAGGTTTCTCAGTCGTATACATATGTAAGTCGTAAGTACGTCTATGCTTCTTTTCACATTTGCCGCGCGACTCTGTGGCTAATTAAATATATTTTGTCAGTACGTACATCTCCCTAAAAGCGAGTATTTTTTCGTAAAGAATTTCATGAATCGCGTCGAATGATAGTCGAAAAAGAGCGTCGAAAATTGTTTCGATTTCCCAAATTGTCCGACGTTGCGTGCTCAGTGATGTGGAAAGCACCGAATGTGGGCGGTGATAGCCGATAGGATGCAGAGGGAAGGAAGGGAGGAAGGGTTGCTCTCCCCTAGGAGCGCGTTCATTCCATACAAAGGCGTGAAACGCTTCAACGACGAATACAGAAACGGCAAACCGGCAGAATAAAATGTACCGATGCACGTGCAAGCGACTGTCAACCATCATTACACGTCGTGCTCGATTTTTGGCCGCATTTTTTTTCGACTGTTCGTTCTTTGCCCGTCTCAGCGCCAGGTTTTCTTTGAAAAGTACCGACGTCTACTCTGTCAATTACTGATAAAAACGACGACAGGTTGCGCGGCGCGAACGACAGGCTAGAACCGAAACCGGGGACGCGGATGGCGGGCATATAAATTATCACGTCTGGCCGGACGATAAATAACGCGCGACCTCGCTGAGCCCAAAAATGCGGCGGCCGTTTTGCCCGACTTAAAACGACGAAAAAAAGGCCGATGATTCCGCGAGAGAACAACCTGCGTGTCATCCGTCTAAACTGCAGAAATCCGTTGAACGTCCCTCTACATCCTGCTTGTGTAAAGTGATACAATTTTTTTTCCTGCGCGCGATCCGAATCCTTTCTCTACTCCGACATTTTATTGAATAAAGTGACATTTGAGAAATTTCTTCCTTTACATCGAAATACTTTTGAAAGTCGCCCCCGATATCTCGCGTGGCCTACCTGACGCACGATTTCTCCGGTTATCTCAATCGTAATGGCGGTGTATTATGGCGGCGAGTCTAACCAGATTCGTAGAGAGATATGATTACGGTAGAAACGAGTTTTTCTTCGCTTGACATGCCGATGAAATATGATCACGGCAACCAACGTCCGTGAGACGTGGGGGATGTGGGTGTATGCGGCATCGTTCAACGTGCATAATGTCTCATAAAACGCGCGGCGGGATTATTTTTCGGGAAACAACGACGGTAGTCGACCGTTTCTATCGCGTCCGGCTGAGAGAACGAGATATTTCATCGTACATTTTTCCCTACGCGCGTTTGTACACCAAACACCAAGATTTCTGCAATAAACACGATAGATGCTTACTCGCGTGATATAAATTTTTCTTTATTACATGATATTAAAAATACGGTTGTTTTTAATCTGTACACGAAAAGATGTGATTGTTTTTAATATTTATTCATATTCAAGTTTCTTGTATCACTCGTTAGCTACGATTCTTTTAATCTGTTCGAAATCAATATTTTATCTATGTCAAAAAATAGCGAAACTGCAGCATTTTTTAAATTAAAAGTACCCGATAAAAAAATCTATATTAGAATCTACTCTTTGTGATGAGTAAGTTGAAAAATTGAAATTTTGTGTTGCTGTTCTTTGAAACACGATTGCTGCAAGTGATTTCATTTGAAAATTCGCAAAACTATTTTCTGGATGCTGCCAGAGCCAGCCACCGAGCTCGATGTTCTCTTTATGGCGTCGAAAAATCTATTTATCGTTCGCTTCGCTTGCTTTCGGTTGTCGTGCTGAGGTCGAGCCGTAGAGAATCCATTTTACAACGTGATGTAGAAAAGCAGGACGTTGACATACCGCGCGACCGAAAGAACGATAGTGGAAAAGAGAACGAAAACAAAGATGAATAGGGACAACTAAAAGAGGAGTACGAAAGAGTAGTCTACGCACCATGTATCTATATACATGTGTACATATATATATATTATAAAAGGTACTGGTGCACACATCATATGAAGCCCGCTACGCCGAAACAGAAATGACGTGTGATTTGGAAATATTCGCCGCCTACGTCATCGCGAATTACCGACCAGATCTCGCCTGTTACCGGAACACCACCGGCGGCATTTTTCACAATATACGCAGTAAAGTCAGTACACGCCTGTGTAACGCGTAACTCATACACGAAGCCGGCCAGAAACGCGGGAAAACGCGGGAAAACGCGGGAAAACGCGAGAGCGATTCGTCGAGAGCAAAAGAGAGAGAAGGAAAGAAATAAATGAAAAAAGACACGATCTCGATAGCTACGTTCCCTCAGCCCGAGAGGGAGGTGCTTCTTTCTACCCTACGAAGACATCGCCACACGGACGAGCGAGCCTCCGAGGAAATCTTCGTAGTCGACCCGGACTGTTTCCTTTTCCTCGAGTTAGACAGGACAGACGAGACGGATCTGCATTAACTATGAATTTCACCCATCCCCTCTGCTATCACGTGGTCCGTCCGCCGCTTCGACCGCGTCTTTCTCTCTCCCTTTTTCCCTCGCGACGTCTTTGCCCCTTTCTTGTCGCTCTGCTTTCGATGTCGTTGACACGGAGTGCCAATTTTCCGACCGACCGATGGATAGAAGCCGAGCGCGTTACGCGAATTAGAAAAAAAAAAAAAAAAAAAAAAAAAGGAGAAAGACAAAAAGCGTCCGTGGATTTCCCCTGCGTGTTAGCCGAATGCACACCCGTCTATCGACTGTCGAGGAGAATTGCGGAAAACGGAGCTATTGAATTCAGATCGGCATCTCCATTGGGGAAAATAATTCGTTTCGCATTGATCGCGGCTAACTCTCGTCATTCGTTACTACTAACAGTATGCTAGTTCCGCTAGGTTCCCACAAGTTGGACGAAGTTACGCTTTTCTGAGAATGAACCGATATTTCGAGTGGATACTTGTGATCAGTAACTCGATGATGGATATTGGCAGGAAACGTGTAACTCGCTCTAATTTTCCATTACCTACTTACTGCTTTGTTACATTGATCCGGCAACAACGCGCACGTTTTATACATCGTGTCGATACGACATTATCATTTCCCATCGCTGAAACTCGCGTTCAAATCCGGTGAGAGCTTTCCGACAGTCGAATTAGGATTATGTCGCGACATAATTAATTGGCTGAAATGCCGGGGATGTATCATCGTCATTACGGAGTCAGCGTAAAGCTCGCCGGATTACCGACTGTGGCGACAGATTACCGCGTAATGATCGCCCAGTTAGCATTGAACCCGGTCATCCGATTCTAAATTCACATTTATTAACATAACGCAACGACAAGAAACGCCATGGTGGTTTCGTGTACAACTACAAGAAACTTTTCTAATCTGCAAACGGGCTCGCGAGGCATCGCCTCGTCCGGTCAAGTTTAACGTAAGCGGTCTTAAAGTCCGTAAAGTACACTCCGTTGCCGTCTCCAAGATTGAGCTTGGCGCCGAAGACTCGTGATCACTTCCATGAAAGTCCAAGCAAACCGCACGAACGCGCCAACGATTTGTATTTTTGACGCAAGACATGCGAAACCTCTATAACGCGAAATTGGACTTTCGACGAGTCGAGTTTTAATTGCGAACAAGGTGTCGTGCTGAGGTAACGCTGACACGTGTTTGCGATACGACGTACACGCAATTTAACGCGATGCGTCATTTAGCCGCCGAGCCGCTCCCTGCTCGAAACACGCGTCCTGCTCGTCTCTTTAGGAGACCAGTTAAACGAGCTTTTTTGAGCCTGGCCCTAGGGAACGGCAGTCACGTTGATATCGTTTTCTTTCGTCCTTTTTCGTGTATTCGACACTCGCGACGCATTAGTAGTCCGTTCTCCTTTTTCCGCTTCCGCGAACATCCTTGAGTATTATATTTTGAATAGAGAATCTTACGTATACTTTCACAATAGTTCTTCTCCTTTTCGCGTATTTTTTCGCGCACGTGACGAGAGTCTCTTGTGCGCGCTTACGACAAGATTATTACGATTATAGCTAATTTCGCGAAACGATTACGCGTATATCGAGAAATCGAGTCGTACGTTTGTCGAAATATTGCAACGTGTCACGAGAATAATAACATACAATTATATATATTTTTTTAAACGGTATCGGTGGTGAACGAGAAACTTTCTACATTGCTATCGATCGAAAGCGTGCGACCGACAGCAGCGTCATAGCTAATAAGTAAACCGTAATAAATTACGTAGATCCAGAACATTCGTTCGTGCAAAAGGATTATCTCGTCGCGTTTAAATAACGCTCGAGCGGACGAGCGTATCGGAGCTTTCGATCTGGTTGCGCGACGCGACGCATGCGACTCGATTCTCTTTTATACGCGCGATCGAACGCGAGATACGCGCGTGGAAAAGTGGCGCGTCGTTCGGGCTCTCGTAGATTTCAAGAGTCCTAGGAAGAGAGCACACCCGCGTTGTCCGCGGTCATTGTCCTCGCGCACGAAACGTCCACAACGGAGAATTGTCCATATCACGATCGGACGAAAGAGTTACTTTAACACTAGAGCATTTTCCGTTGATTTTTACTCACCAGTATTCTGCGCGATAATCGGGTCAATCGCCAGCAACACGACGAGGAAGATAGGAGTCATATTGACCACCTTCTTTCCCGCCTTTCCTCGGTCACCCGTGATCACTGCACACTTAACACCACAGCAGCGTGCCACCTATGAAAAGATAAATCACCTTCGTCATAAACATACCACCTTCATCACTAAGAGGGAGGACGAAGAAAAGCAAGACGACGAGATGACACGTCTTCCTGATGAAGACCTTGCCGCAAATGTGACACTGGATAATGATTGGTAAGTTCAAAAAACTCCTCTCCTTCGTCGCACATACAGGCGCCGCGAGGAGAAGATTGTTCGGAGGAGAGAGGAGAACAAATCGGACACGTAAAATTCTCGAGCAGTACGACGTAAACGCGAACAATCCCACTGAGAAATTAGCGTTTTGCTTCTAATTCGAGCAGAAACAAGAAAGCGTAAGAAGAGTTTGAGCTACGCGTAAAAAAATACTTGTCGTTTCTGGTGCGTTTGCGATATAACTGTACAAAACGACGTAATAACGCGAAAGGGTCTATTCAGTGGCCGTCGAGGGAAAGTATCGACACACGCCATTTACCACTCTCTCTCTCTCTCTCTCTCTCTCTCTCCCTCTCTCTCTTTCACACACTCTCTCTCTCTCTCTCTCTCTCTCTCTCTCTCTCTCTTTCTATTTCTCTTTGTCTCTTCCTCGTACGCGCTAAAAATATTCCGCGTATATATCGAAAAACAGTCGGTGCGGGTAATCGTCGGCGTCAGGGAAGAAAGAAACGCGCGTGTTCCTCTGAGCCGGTCGCTGACATCGCGTAATAATGGCTGCGATCGTTGTTCCACTTTCTCACGATGATTCTCTGTACGTTCTCGCGAGTGAGACTATTTACATTCCTCCACCGTCGTCGTCTGCTCGTGCTCGTTCTTGCCGGTTTAATAGAAGGATCAATTTTGGAAAGATGTCACTTCTAGACTGGCCTCCGAAAGGTAGAACGTCGCGATGTATTTCCCAGGAGATAGAAGATATTTCTACTTTACTCTCCCTCCAACATTTTCCGCTCTCACGTCGTGACTCTTCCTCCTTGTTTCGTTTCGCCAAGTCACTAGTCGTCTTCCTCGCGTCGTTTTCTTCTCTCTCGATACCGACGGTAGGTGCTAATAAGCTACACACTGCAGCTTCTCGTAGTTGAGAATTCGTACTTGGAAGGTGTAAATGATTATCTGCCGCTTTTTATACCGACTCTCCTCTGCCGTTCCTCTGTTGACTCTCAAAAATCCCACATTCTTGACTGTGGGTTCTCCTTGCGATTATCTCGACTCTTTCTTCCTGTGATTCCACGACCATCCCATATTTTCGCGCGTCGCACGCTCTAAGCCGAGAGCCTTCACGACAAAGCTTTTACTGAGCTTTGTCGCGCGAGACGTTGACCCTAGACTCGGCGCTGACCACGGTTCCGACTCGCGTTACATCCTCCACGTAACTGGTTGTAATTGTTCCTCTCTGCTTTCCCGTAACTTCCACCAGACGGATAGACTTTTCATTTTCCACCCAATGCTCCTAGCGTTTACGTTATATCCTCTTTTCCTTTGATTTCTCACTAAGCAAATTATATATACATATGTATATATGATGTAATTCCGTTAACGGTGAGAAAGTCCGAAAGTGGAATAGCTGGTTTTTGACAACTATAGAGAGAGTACTGTATTGTAACGCGGCCCTTTTTCGCGAAACAATGGCGGAGCGTTGTAAAATGTAGGAATCTCTCTCGCACTTTCGCCAGGAAATGTGAACGATCCGTTCTGTTTAGCGATCAAGCCGAGTCCAGCAGAGTCGAGCAGAGAAATTGTTTCGCGAGAAAGAAAAACGAGACGGGTACGATTAATAGTAGTAGCTCGCGTGTTGATATTTGTAAGGTAGTATTACAGAGGTACATTGCACTCGCGACTACGGACTCCTTCGAATCTTGTTCCATGCTACCTCCCTCGTCGCACGCAACGTTACGTTCTTCTCACCATCCAAACTCTGCGAGTATATTTTCCACGGTGTTTTTCGCTGCATTTGTATATCTTCCAATATGTTGTTTCTCCTTGCACTTGCCGTTTCTTGTCTCCAAAGCCGTGCTCGACGTCGACGGAAAACTTAATCTAATTTCTCAAGTTCGTATTTCCAGCCGTCCTTCCCATTCGTGTTGTTTTTTATTTTCCGAAATGTTTTGCGGTTTTTTTTTTAACAGTAATAGATTTCAACAATCTCTCGTATCTTCTCTACGTCTGCCTCTGCTCGACGCGATACTCTGAATAATGCCGTGTGTTGCGTTTTTCGTACAAAACGCGCAAAAGAATTAGTCGCCTTCGACAGGCAGACTCGTCTTCGCAGAAGTTTTCACACGTTTTCAGGTTTCAAGGGAAGGAGCAATGACTCGGCGAACGCGAGCCTCGGATTCCTATCGCGTACTCCCGACTCAATTATAAATTACTCCGGCGAGCGTATGAGACCCCGCGTTAAGGGTAGTTTTCTGAACGCGCGCTGCGGCCTGACTGACTCACCCCCATGCCCCCCGACAGCACCCCCCACCCCGCTTGCCCGCCGCCGACATTCCTGACGCAGGCGCACCGCCCCTCTCGACCTCGGGATCGCCGTACACGTACGAATTCGCGCCAGACCAGATTTTACGACTATCGAGAGATACTCTTGGTTCTCCCTTCTCTTATACTTTTTTTTTTTTTTTTTTTTTGTCTTACTGGACTAAAGTCGCGAGTTACGAGGGAGTTTATGCATTCTTAGATATACGTCGGAATGTAAATCGTGGGAGAACTTATTGGCCTTGGAAATTTTTCAATATCCTTCGCGACGGTATTTCCATCTCCTCCTCCGTGTATCTCTTCTTCTATCCGTTAATATTCTTATTAAAGTGACGATATAAAAAATGATTTTTTTCTCGCAGAGAGAGAGAGAGAAATATGCGCGTTATAACTAACAGTTCTCTATCTCAGAGAGTGCGCTTCTCAAATTGATCGCAAATCATATCTCCTGCGAATTGTTAGCGGCACTGTTACACGAGCGAGATGAGAGCGAGAAACGGGAGCATTTGAGAGAGCCGAAGAAAGGGAAGAAGATAGCCGCGAGTTAGGTAGGGGGTTGGTTTCGGCGTTGGTTTAAAAGCGACGCATGCGTCTCCCGCATAAGGGGATGTCCGGGGTGAGCTGCCTGCCGTACTCCGGCCGACGTATCGCAGTTTCTGGCTTGATGTTTGTCCGCGTGGTACTCCCAGGGACGGCTGTGCTCGTGGCAACCCACGAGGGTACCTCTTGAAGAAATCTCTCGCGCAAAGAAAGTTAACAAAGAAGGGATAAAAGAAAAAAGCGAGAAGGAATGGGGAGAGATATGAAAAAAGGGAGGAAGAACAAAGAAAAACTCGGTAAAGGAGAAATTATCTACGGTGATCACGATCTGCCACGCTTGCGCCTTCTTGCTTCGAGAGATAGTCCGGAGTCTTTCCCTTCTTTCTTTCGCGCCAACACTTGGACTCTTCGTCGTCCAGTCGTGGAACTCAAGAGACTCCTGGGAATCTTACATGGAAGATGGACTCGGTGGGACCGATCGTTTTTTCAACAGGTAAGTGCCGTGACGCGTTTACATGTACATATGTCAGTGTGTATCCGTCCACGTGTGCGTTTGAAAGCTACAAACTGAATTTCTCATTGTACTAAAATATTACGCAACAATTGTCCTGACATAAAAGTGTAAACTAAACAAATTTACATTAAAGCAATTGGCGAAGATTCATATTTTTACAATGTCTAATAATATCTTTTGAAAAAATGATATACAGCTGTAATCTTAAATAAATAAAATAATACGATATCATTTAAAAAGTAGAATTAGTAATTAAATATTATAAATGACTAATCAACAAGAATCTTTATTTTAATAATCATAAAGTCAAAAATATAATTATACACCATCATTAACTTCATTATTATTATTATATATCGTTCCATTTACCTGAAGATTTCGATAAAAGTAAGCTTGAAAATTGGTCAAAATTTCTGTATTGAAATATGAAATGCCAGTTTACAAGCAATTAATTATTTGTTAATTGGTCAATGTTTACGGCATCGCTGCGGAAGTTAATTTATGCTCTTTTATGCTTTTATTTCGCGTTCTCTTGTTACGGCCAGCTGTACCTTTAGTGCTACCTCTCTCTCTCATCACTTCTGTCATTCCCCTTCGACCACTAGCCCCAGCATACTGACTCACTTCCGCAATGGATGCGCATTTGCAAATGCGTTGGGTCAGCACGCGACTGTTTTGCATATGCCAGTATATATCAAATTCTTTGAACATGATATATCAGCGTGAATAAAAACGTTATTTTGCTAAAATCTCGCGTTAACTTGATGAATATATCAGTGCTCAGATAAAAATAAAAGCAAATAATTATTAATAAATTTTGATATGCAGGTGTTCCATTATCTTTTTACACAATCTTCCAAATTATTCATTGTTCGATAAAATTTATTTTCACTGAACTACATCGAGGAATATGCAACCAACAATTACATATTTTCTTCTTAAAAACAACTGTGTTTTCTTTATACCAATTGATTCTCTCCTTATTATTTGTGCATAAAAATATTGAGTCAAGGTAAATAAAACAATGTATATTTTACGAGAAATATTTCATACCATTAGTTTATGGAAAATTATGTCAAATTAAAATATGAAATATCTCGTTCGTAAATTATTCAATTTTTAAACTATATAATTTTTCGCATATTACGAAGAATCGATTTCTATAAAAAAATTAGCACGATTCTATTAAAAAAAAAAAAAAACCAAAAAACTGGAACAGCCTTCAAATCTCCAAAGTGCTTCTCCCAGACAGAACTTGTATAGTATAATAATAAGATGTCCCTCTCGAAACAGAGTAAGTTTTATTTGAAAATTTTTCAAACAACGAATAGTTCGAGAAATAATTGCGTGGAAAGATTATAATGAGACACCTTGTAAAATAAGCATGTGTAACGCATGATAAATCGAGAATTTTATAATAATACATATAGACAAGGTTAGCCATGTAGATATCTATGTCTAATATCCATGACATGATTTATAACCATTCACGTTTTAAATATGTATATATCCACTGAATATTTTTAAATAATAACTTTCACAGTTTTCTATTAATTTTCCTTATCTAAATAAAATTTAAAAATTTTTGGCATTTCATAATAGAAGTGTCGAAATATTAATAAATTTAAACGCAACTACCTACACTTTCTACGATGTTCAATAATACAGATAATAATCGACGTATATGGTTTAATCGATCCGACCATTAATGTCAGTGTAGGCGGTTCATTAGAGCCATCATAAACGTGAAACAATTATACATTAGCAACATAATTCGAGTTTAGGGACATGAAATATTTGATAAATGCCCTATGGAAAATATTTATTAGGCAGCGTAGAGCATCAGATCCGCCTGTCTTCATCATCTATACGGGAACTTTACTCATAAATCGAACGCCGTTTAAAATTGCAAATAAAGTCGAACGACAGTAAAGTGAGTGTCGAGAGCTTAATGTAGAAATATGCGCGAAAGCGCGAGCTCGCTCACGCGCTGGCCAATGCAAAAATTAAGGAAAGAAGGAAAAGAAAAAAAATATAAAAATGTGTCTCTCTTGCGCCGCGCGTAGTCGAGAACCAGGGAAATGCGCTCGCCGTTCTCGGTGATAATAAAAAATTCTAAGATGGGCATAACTTAATTTAATACCGTGGCCGGTGCGCCGTTGCCCGATGATAAATCTCTCGGTATCCTTCCCGCCTCCTGTTCCGGCTCTTTTCGTCCATGCTGAAATCTTCCCCTTCGTTCTTCTCTCGCCCCGAACAAAAGATAACAACCGGAATAAGAGTAACCGGAAAGCACGGCGGTCGAGCACGGCGGTAGGTCTTAATTCAAGACAAGAAGACAAGGTACGAACGTGCACGGAAATGACGAAGAATAACTCGGGGCAAGGGGTTAACAGGATAAAAATCGACAATTGTCGCGCTAGTCCATAATTAAGTTCTTGGCAGATTCAAGTGATTGAGTTAATATTCAATATACTAATTAAGTTCAATGAAATAAATTATAATTATAAAATCATGTATATACAGTGCTGCCGTTCGTTCGGAATTTAAATAAAAGTCAAAATACGTCGTATTGTTGAATATGGTAAATTTCAGTTACAAAATGCATTGAAAGATATTATTTTTAATACTTAGCATTATTTATTAATATATCTTTTTAAAAAATAAAAATATTCGGGCAATAAGTACAAATAAATAATTTAACTTAACGCTATCTTTTCTATACATATATCTAAGAATGTATATAAGCTCTTGGCTGAGTTATATATAAATGAAATCATAAAAAAACAGCTATTGATTCATACTTTATATTGTACTTTTTTCATAGTTCCTATTTTCATCGAAAAATTAATAACAAATAAATTGGCATTTACGATATCCGAAATTCATAATCAAGCAAGCTCGAGCGATTTTCATTTGCAATCAGGTTAGTACTTATGAAATAAAATTTGTTGTTTATCCCTGAAACAGATGTAACATCCTGATCCGCTTAACAGCATTTATCGATTTAAAATTCGGGTTAACGTGTATTTCAAAATACAGAGAAACTGGATGGATTATGAAGAATACATGATTTCAAACGGTAATGGTGTTATGTAGTATAGCCGATAATAGCGCTTTCCCCAAGAGGAAACTTTAATATAATTTGTTAATATATTTTAATATATTACGATAAAACTCGTCGTAAAGAGTGATAAGTACATTTTTCATACATAGTTCGTTTATTGCTTTCTCTTTCTATCGCTGTTCGTGATGCTCTGATGTTATCTCATTACGGAAAATTCACAAAAGTTTTCTCCAAGTATGCACGTTTTTTTTTTAACAATAAGTTTGCCCGCGCTTGTCCGCAAAGCGGACATCAACGATGCTTCTTTCTCGAATCTTTTCCCCATTAACACCATATTAACGTCGGGACGTCTCGGCTTCTCGCAAAAGAAAACGGAAAAAAGATAGGAAAACGCCGACCGTTCCGGAAGGACGGCGGAGAAGCTTGCGGAACAATCGTACGCCGTACACATTCCGCTGACTTATGAATAAACATTTTTCGAAGGTACTCAGCGAAAAATTACTCTCGGAAATATCTCGATTTTCTTATATTTTCTCATGAGAGATTCTACCTTCTTAGTGTACGATTTGTAAAACCAGATAATCGAGCTTGAGATATTTTAGCATCTCTAGATAAAGCAATTGATAAGCATTATAACAAAAGTATCATAGTAAATGTTAAAGTAAACTTTTTTTTAAATAAATAAGTGAATATTAAAGTAATTTCTTTAAAATACAGTATGATGCAAAATTTATTATTTGCTAACGGAGTTTAAAGGACCTGCCATGATATAAAAATTACAAGTACACATTTCATAATACAGTCGGACCTCTTATCCTACGACCCTTTTATGCTACAAAACCTCTTATCCTACGACAAAAAATCCTCTCATGCTACGACCGCGAAAGGGGAATTATATCCCTACTCTCAAATTTTTGTCGTAGGATCAAAGATTTAAGGGGAAGATTCCGGACCAAAAATGTCGTACGATAAGAGGTCCGACTGTATTATGAAATGTGTAGGTACTTGTAATTTTTATATCATGGCAGATCCTTTAAACTCCGTTAACAAATGATAAATTTTGTATAGAAAAATATATCCTTTTAAATAAAAAATTGCAAACACTTTGATCAGGAACTTTAAAATCTCTTCAAGAAGAAACTGAACGAATCAGTTATGTAAAGTTAATAAATATAATATATTTGGAGATTCATGAAATTGACATTGTACACAGAACTTTTTAGTCTTTTAAAATATAAAATTAATAATTAATTTATAGGTTGAAATAAGAATTTGTGTCTTACTGAGTTAAAATATTTGTTTTTATGAAATTTTGTGTTGTACAATTATAATAAATAAAATCATATGATCACTATAAAAATGTTAGTTCGATATAAGATATTTATGATTATAAATTCTTTAACTAAAATTATTTATTTTTTATTTATTATTTTATATACATATATATATATATATATATATATATATATATATATATATATATATATATTATTAATTATTTTTTATTTATATAATATGTATTATTTATTAATTTTTATTAACGTAACTGTTTCGTTCACTGATTCCTCCTTCATGCAATAGTTTACAGAAAAATAACGTTTGTGTGTACATACATATGTATATATAATAGAAAAAAATTTAATTATAGCTGCGAGATAAAAAAGCTATGTATTTGCTAGTTTAATAAGTCATGGAAATTCTTTTTCGCGATTTAAATGCTCACGCATTTATGATCAATGTTTCATAATTAGTTCGCTATCACACTGATAATTATGGCAGAGATATGCCATTTTTTATGAGCGGTGCAAAATCGTTTCGAATAAAATCAATATGCTATGCACAAATTTATATTATTAAAATCGCAGACTCTCCAACTCTTTTTCGCTTTTAAAGTTAAACGAATATAAAGGCACTGTCGCAAACGTGAAATTATTCGATCTCTCTGTGTTTAAAACAACTACAAAACTAAATTACTTCCAGTTACACAATCATTAATAAAAATTATAAAAAAGTGAATATATTTATTTTAATATTTTATTTTAATTAAAAATATAGATAAAATGAACAATGACAAACTTTAATTTCTCGTATTCGACAATATTATACGATACACTGACAATTCCAAATAAAATATAATACAACGAACAGAATCAAAGGCCTTAACAAGAATCTCAATCGATAGTATTTTATATACAACCGATTTATATACCATTTGCTGTTTTTATTAAACAAATGAAAATTACCATAAATGACGTGGTTTCAGCATATTATTAGTTGCGTTTACTCAAACGTGCATCGATATCGCGGAAACTGCAACAATTTATAAATTTGTAGCTTAGATCTTTATATTACAGTACATTTACGTAGCATAATCGACTCGGATGACGTGAAAAATCACTAGGAAAGATTCGATCTTTTCCTCTCCTTTCTTAATCCCCTCTCTCCTAGACCTCTTTCCCTTTTTTACCTACCCTACCTCTTTAGCTGTTAATGGTCTCGATCACGAAAGCAGTTAAAAATCAAGACTCACTTTGGCACGGAACCACTTCGACTGTGAGGAAAAACGTAAAAAAAAAAAAGTTTTTTCGAGATGGCAGAACCATTACATCTTGAAAAGTTTGTTTAATCCTGCTCGAAGATCGAACCTTTTTCGAGACAAAACAGATCTCAAGGCTTAATATATAATAAATTCGCAAGATATAACAAATGTTTGTTTCGTAAAATTATATCGCGAGTCTTATTACACACAATGGCAGTACCACGTTTACGAAACGATTCAACAGAATGCTAGGTATCGATAACGACTAACTCACGCTTTCCGTATGAATTGTCATCAAGTGATCGATTTTATCGGTTAGCTCTTCTCTCGGTGAGTCAAAGAAAAGCTGATTTGAAAAAAAGTGCACCAGATCCGAGAAGGGAAAGGCCCGCCGTAACGATCCTTCTTTTCGCAGTATTTAGAAATGCTGCACAACGTCGAAGACGATGGAAACGGTGGGATATCTCTTTTAAAGGCGTCTGCAAGAAAATTCTCGCGGAAAGGAAAAATCTGTAACTCGCCGGGAGTAGTGCGAGAAATCCAATTGTCAGTGCCAAAGGAACGACGAGGTACTCTGGCTAAAGCAGAGCTTTCGAACACCGCCGAATAGTGCGAATCGGAACTCTGGCGTAGCGAGAAAGAAGGATTGAAAAGCAGGACCATTATACTTGCCGTCGACTACGAATTTCACTATCGACTAACTCTTACATTTTTAGTTTGCGATTTGTTTCGCATCAAGGCACAAAGTTATTTTTAAACAATGTTCGCCACGACTGTACGGACGATTTTATTGGCATACACATTACTCGTAAGCGAGCTTTTCCTTGGGCTTAAGTATAGCATCATAAGTAGTATATATATATATATATATATATATATAAACACACATATCTTTTTATAAGTGTAATGACACTCACATGCACACGCATGTTATCACGCTCATAGAAATGTATTTATATACTTGTACTACTTACTGCATATAAGTAATATATAATATATAAATGTAATAATATATAAAAATTTTGGGGTCAAGAAGCAGTTATTGTCTTATATAATTTGTGCGCGTACCAATAAAATTGAAGAACTAGCATCTCAACTTAGTTTTTAGTTTTGATAAATATTAATCAAAATTATATATACATATATTTAACAAACAACCCTTGAAGATTTTGTAGTTTGATTACGTCAGCTGTCTTATAATTGTCATTTTGTATTCTTGCGAGACTTGATAAAATTTCGAGTATGCAAAACGTGAACGATTGGCGTAACGCGCTAACGAATGCTTTTAATTTAGTTCGGATAGATAGTCCGCCCTATGCGATTCCAATCCCGTTCCCCACGTGACCCCGAGACATCCCGATCCCGCAATACACGCGATGGCGTCGAATGTACGAACATGCGTGTGCAAACGAATGCGTTCGCAATCGAACGCGGTCGGTGTCGTCCGCTTCGACTACAAATTCTCAATAGCATCATTTGAGTTTCCGTTTGTGAATCACTTGCGTGTGTAAACGTTCGACCAATGCGACAGTAACACAACGTTTGTTCCGCCTCAACTGCATATGTTGGTCTTTATCTCACAAAAATGTCTCGTTCATTAATCTCACAACGCATGTCTGTTACTTCAATATTCAAATAAATCTTCGTTAAATGTTTATTTTCAGGATTTTAAATTCAACTGTACATATATATTTGTCACGTTTGTTATACTATCTATGGATAAAGTACTATTTAAAAAAAAGTCATTTATATGAAAATTTTAATGAGATAAAATGTCATAAATCAAAAGTTGTCGCGTGATATACAAGTAAATTGTTCAAAATTAAAATATTTGAATTCATCAAAAATGAGTAAGATTAGTCTACAATAAAATTGAGAAAAGTCGAAGAATTTTTAGAAATGTGCAGTGTTTTTATAAATATAGGTAAAACATATTCAGCTTGTCAAATCATTTTACAGAAATATTGGTAGTTCATTTGAAAGTTCAATGAAAATACATCACATATGTCACGATATACAAACAATGTGATTTGTAATATCTACTTAGCGTATTCTCAATTTGCTTAATATTATTACTCTTGATTGAACCAAATATACTATAATTATGTTATCTATTTTCATTTCATACAATATTTTTTGACTGTTTTTATGAATACCTAAATTTGTCTCGACTCTGGTTTAAATCATTTTACGTGTGTGTTTATTTGATTATTAAATATTAAGTCGGTTATTTACCAACACTAATAGAAAGCGAGGCTATTGTTGGCGCATTATCGGATGGTAGCTACCGCTAATTAACTTGAGTAAAAAATGAGATAGATACTTCAAACACTATAAACACGAACAAAACACCGCATGGTAAAATTGCCTTACGCTACAAGTTTTGAGAGTAAGACGATGAACGATAATATCGTTTTATTAAATTTCCTTCTTTCATAATTAAGCATAATTATGTCGGCTATTAAAGTTCCCACGGGGGAAGAAAGTTAAATAGAGGAATGAAAATTTCAATGTTTCGTGACAGTTTCATATGATTGCGAAACAGACTAATTAAGATCTAATATCAGCCTCATATGTCCATTCTAAGAATCAATAATGTGATGGATGTAAAAATAATATAAAAATGTGACAATTCTCCTATTTGAAACATTTCCTTATTGAAAACTATGGGTGAAGTTGTCATGCCAAGAACTTTTTTGTTTATATTGCTTCTTATAATAATATATTCACTTCTATAAATTAGTAGCTTCTGCTTCTTATCGCATAATTTCAGATTAATTGAATTTTTCTACTACATATTTTGTTTCAAATATTCGTTGCCCTTCGTTTATAAAAACGGTTATCATAAATCGATAAAATATAACGCGTATTTTGTCTTTAAATTTTCACATTAGATTAATGTTTCTAGTTTTACGGAAATATCGCGGTTAAAACAAGATTATGAAATTGAAATTTCACAAACACAAATACATTTCGATTGTAATCCAACGCTACCGCACAAATTTGTAATAGCCACGTAATTATCAATATGTGTTTAATCCATTAGCAAAATTTTGAATTGCTAAATATATTCGACAAACAGTACGATTTATTGTGCATAATTAAGAGAAATAGTGCTATTGTAATTATACATATACATATACAGAAATGTATGTGAATTCTTTGACAAACGTATCCAAAGATTAAGATTATGAAATAGCTATTGTGTAAAAGTATTGAAGGGGACATCTAATAAAATTGCATTGCTAACACTTGGTATTATGATAAATTGATGTTACAATAAACTACTGGCACGAAAGTTTATATATTTCTCTCTTTATTGCGCGAGAGAAAATGAAAGAGAAAAGTAAAAAAGATACAAATAATACCATAACGGAAAGTCGATCTAGGCTTTTCTATGTGTTTTCTCTTCTTCCGAGTACGTTTCCACCCTTTTCTTTCTCTCCTGTTTCGCTCTTTTCCTCTTTCTCACCTGCTCTCTTGCTCTCGTTGCTGTCACTCCATCTTGTTTTCTCAATGCGGTTCTCGTAACAAGATCCGACAACAATGCTCTTCTTTCGCCTTTGTTCCAAAAATTCTTTGCTAGGTCTGAAGCTTTGTATACTCGTCTGTATTAATTAAAAGTTTTTAAAAGCTCTTCGTCGTATCCACCTTTTGAGTCCAGACAACAAGCCAACGATTGCGAACATTTGTGACATGAGTTCGACACCTCCTCAACCTCTACCTTAATTCTAGTTTCGTCCATACGAGGAATTACTTCCTTATCCATTTTTGCTAGCTTTTTTTCAATATGTCATAGCGATTCATATAATTCCTTTCAACTAAATTGAATCTCAAATAGAAAAAGGCTGTCTCTCATCTAAGATTATCTACTGTTGTTGTATATCTGTTGTTTCTCAATCCTCATGTTTTTCCAATTTAATCTCAATTATTGTAGACTTTTCAAAAATACTTCCAAATAATTTCAAATTTAAAAAAATCGTAAATTCTAAAATGATAAAAAGTAATTTCCTATTTCTTTGCAATATTAATATGATATTACATGCGAAAAGATTGCCAACTGACTTTTATCGTAAATGCAACCTTTTTCATAACATTACAGATAAAACATATGCAATTATTTCTTGATTTTATATTTCTCATAAATCATCAACTTTTTTCAACTATTTCTTCCTGTTTTAATAAATCTGTTTAAAATTCTTAACTTGGAAAAGATTCTTTTTGTGACTTTTATTCATTTTAAAAAAGTCAAAGTTAGGTTAATATTTTCATAATTCTTCGAAAACTAAGAAAATTCTTGTGCATAATATAAATTTCTCAATACATTAATTGTTTGTTTTTTTATTAGTACTAATTGCCAAATGGACATTCTCTGTATATTCATAAAAAAAAAAAAAAAAAATAAACTACCGTTTAAAGTTTAAATAGTCAAATTTTGCTACAAATTTTTAATAATAAATTTTTTTTTATAATAAACAAATCTTTTTTCGCCATTATAAAGAATGAAGCAAAATATACAATTTCTTCGTTATTTAAATATAATAAAAGAAATGTGATAAAGTAAGGGTGATAAAGGCGAAAACTAAAGGTGTCAGGGTAAATCCAAAGATGATATGCAATTATGATATCAAAATCGCGTATACTTTTATTTACTCTGTAATTTATGGAGAATATTTCATTTTCATCGTGAAATTTCGTGGCGAGAATATTTCCACAGTTTTTCTATTATTTCGATGCCAATAAAAAAATTCAAGTGCTGGTTTACGTTTTTACGGGATATCATTTATTTATTTTCTCCATTACAAATTCCTCGAAAAAGATGAAAATGGAAATTCGTTAAATTTGCAACGTCAACAAAGTGTGTTACACAAATGTAAATGAATTTTCCAACTACTAAATATTTTAATCTCAGGTGTTTTTTGAAGTGCTAAAATTCATGTTGCATCAATGTTACATTATTTTATATAAATACCCGGCAAAAAAAAGAAAGGAAAAAGTTCTCTAATATTCTCCAGAGAAATTCACAATCTTAATCTAAATATGTAAGTTCAAGACAACCATTGATTAGATACATGGAATATCTTCGAAACGAATATATTTAAATATCACAGTCGTATTATATGTATGTATTCAAGTCACCATAATATATATTTTATCTACTAACAATGCTTCGCCATTCAAAGCGTTATTTTTTAAGTTAAAACAAAGTTAAAACTCAAATGCATGTAAGACGGAAAGAAGGAAAGAAAGATCGTAGGCAAGATCGAGATTCCCCGGTTCCGCGTGTGGTAGCCAGCTCCCTTAACAGTGGCACGAAATGCCATTGTATGGAATTCAACTGGCCGCTTGGGTTTTCCAAGCTCTTTTTCGAAAAATGTCCTTGCTCGTTTTACTTCTCTTCTCGTCACCTACCTCCTACTCTCCGTCGTTCTATCTGTCTTCCTTGCTCTCTTCATCTTTTTTTTTTTTATTTTCGATCTCCGCGCTCTCGACCAACATCCCTTGTCAGTCGATCCCAGGCGAGATCTCTAATGGAATTGTTCCATTGGACGATATCACGCGCCGGTTCTGCATTTTTCATCGGACATTGACCATTCGAACTGCTATGAAACTCTCCTCGACGGATCGTTACACGCGAGTTGATACAGAGAAAAAAGCTCGTCGGAACTTGGCCTAGTAGCAGGTTACGTTTCGAATATTCGCTGAACGGTAACTTGTCTGCTACAGAATCCCGTACATTGTTTTTGGTCTGCTCGCTTTCACGATACGTTCGCATTCCGAGCTGTTACTTTCAAATGCACACGTAAATCGAATGCCACACGCTGATAAGAATAGAATAATAAAGACAAAATAGAATTGAGTCAGATTTTACGGTAGCAAAGCCTATAACATTAATTTCATTGAATTGTATCAAAAAGTTGCCAAAAAAAAACAGTTACGAAAATACATAAAATTCTGACAATATTTTATATTGTGTGATGAGAAATTTGTTAACTGTATAATACAAAAAATTCATGCAAGCGTAAATTTCAAATATATTTTCATCTTGAATAATATTGCAAATATAAAAACAAGATTCAAAAATATCAAAATATTTAATAAATTATACTGCACTTTTCTTACTAATGTTTTACTTAATTCGCTGTATGCGTATATTGTTCTCTTTTCGCTTCTTTATTTCATACTTCAGACTCGTAGTTCTCTTAAAATGTGAATTAACTTCGCACTATAGGAGGCTGGTAAATCGGACGGTATTACCGGGTACCTTTTTACGACTTAAGGGCTTTACTAGGTTTAAAAGTGGGTGAGATAGGTTACGAAAAGCGCGTTAGGTACGGTCGATGTACCATGAATTAAAGCGAATGCCTTTATTAAGCTTTTTTTCCGTTCTTGCGACGTGAAATGTACTGGTATGATATTTCGCACACATCGTACACATCAATTCTGTAGTTGGATTCTACGTTTTTACCACATTTTCCTTATTTCATCGCTACGCTCGCGTGTATTTCAACGAAATAAATTCTTTCAAAGCCAATTAACATTGCACTCAGCAAAGAAAGAAAACGCCATTGATGGCATTATTACTGCGCGCACAGAATTCTTAGATAATACACATTTTGCAAAACAAATAATTTATTCACAAAGAAACAAGCTGTAAAATCACAGCGAAAAGTATTCTCCTTTGTTTGTATGGAATTGCGTGTACAAGTATTCTTAAAAGACAAGAGGTTAATTAATTATTGATCTTGATGTTATTATAATATTTACGAATAAGCTTGCTTGAAAAGAAAAACATCTTATATAAACTCTCGTTCGATAAAAAAACTCCCTATCTTTAATATCTACATCATTCTGTAAATAAAATAAAAGTCTAAAATTTGAATAAAGTTGATTAAAAAGATAACACCGCTTTCCAATCAAAATCTCGTCTTAAATATCCTTGATAAAAAATATTATTAAAAGATATCAAAAGATATTCGCTTTGATATTAGTATCTAGTTAAAGGATTTAATATATTTTTTAAATATATTTTATAATATTTGTATAAATTTTTGGTAATAAATTTTTTCGTGGTTTCTTTCTGATATAATAATTGAAAGACAAAATCACACAATAGATAATTCTAGAGCCACGACGAACGGTTTTAAGAGCTTTCTTAATTGATCGACCAAACTGCGGAAGGAGTAAAAGGAAATCGTTAAGAAGTGCGAGCAACTAAAGGAAAATTAAGGGAATATCGGACTAGTGGATGGGACGACGACACGGAAAGTTCGGGCACTATGGAAAGAGATCGAAAGCGCGGTGGGTCGAAAGAAAGGAGAGAAGAGGGCACCGAGCGAAAGGAGACGAGTGGAAAAGAAAAAGAGGGCTCAAGTGGCTGCAACTTTGGGGGTTTTCTAGTCGTCCAGGTAGCCGTAAAGAATTCATGAAAGGTAAATCATTTCCTTCGACCGCTCGCTCGCCTTACGGCGGAGCGCCGGAGGTTTCCTTAATGTTGCGATATTTTACGAGAAAACTCTTTAAATCTAATATATTACCGGCAGTAATTAAATATAAGTTACACCGCGGTGTGGTACGCGCGTTAAAGTATAGTCCGTCAGCGAAAATGCGCGTTACCGACATTTCCCGAACAAAATTGGACAATAAATCGCCGTTCGCGGGGATGAAAAGTTTTGACAGCTTCGCGAACGAAGCGAAGGCGTCGCTATTGCGCCAATACTTTTATAGCGAACAGAATTTACAAAAAAAAAAAAAAAAAAAAAAAAATGTTTATCGACCCTATTCCTCCGCCACCTCTGCTGGCACGCGATCTCAGATAACAAGGACAACATTTTGCAAAGGCGGTAATATTTCGTTAGTAAATTGATCATTATCGACGAACGTTGATTGATCGTGAAATGGTTGGTTCCCGACGTTAAACTTTACGCTATTTCAACTCTGTCAGAATTTCGAACTTAAACGTGAGAAAACTTCTTTCATTCTCCACGAAACTGCACCGGCCCAGCCACTTGCTTCTCGACTATCTCGCTCCCTCCGGAAAAGCCGACACGTCGGCTACGAAGTCAGGTGTGCCACCCGTTACCTAGTTGGGATTTATGTATGTCACGACAGCCTGTTGCTCGGTAGCCAACTCATATGTATTAGGCTCGAGTCGACGACAGGTAATAGCTGGGAGCTGAGTCTAAAACATACCGCGCTTCTGAGCTTCAAATTTTCCACATTAAATTTTGCTACTCCTTTTCTAGGTGATAAATGTGCGGTTTGAGAACATCGCAAATTTGTATGTTAAATAATAGCTTTGCGCTTTTTTACATTCGCTTCAAAAATATAGATTATATGTAAATACAATTTCGCGTGTTTGATTTTGCACAATTCTGAAATTACCGTATAAGTTTTGACCTCTAACCATGTGTATTCACTGACCGATCGGAATATTCTCCTGTCAGATTGTCCACTCTCAGAGGTCCATTCCAAACTTTGATCAAGTATACCCATGCAACATATGCTAATTAAATTATAATTAAATGATAACGAGGTTAACAAGAGATTGCATAATGATCTGATATGTATAGATAATGAGTATCGCGCTTGCATATTATCTTCCTCGCATTTACCAAACCATAGGATTTGGAAATCACAAACAATACGCGAAATATTATTACTTAAAATATATTAAATAAGGAATTATATATAATTATCTTTATATCAAATAAATAAAAAATATTATTAAAGAATATTTTATAGTTATTTTTGAGAGTGCACATATGTATATATAAATATTATATTTTTTTCTATTTTTAATCAAACCATTTTTAAATAATATGGAAAAAATCATAAAATAATATTATCTATATTATTGTAACCAAAATATTTTTCTGTAAAAAATCATATATCTCGCATGTAGGTTTTTAAATTCATTAAAATTTTTGTCCTACAAACCAAGTCATTCGTGATAACGTGGCATAATCATTAAAAGATAACTTTATTTTGCATAATTCTGAAGAAATAACAAAGCATTATAAAAGTATCGAGAAAAATTGCTTTTGTCTTCGAGCGTATAGAATGCACAGTTTTTTAAATATCTGAATGAAATTTAACCCTGCGCGACAAATTAAATGGAATCGAATAAATCCATAAAAAATAAGTCTCTCTCGTGAAAACTTATATTACAATAATCTTTCGAAAAATTTAATTTCTTAATATGAAAATAATAATCAAAGCTAAAAGTTACAATAATCCTAAAATAAATTTTTTTTCAATTTTTTGTAAGTATTTATGGATACGCGGGTGCATTATGTATTATGTTATTACAAAATATTTTCTTGAATATACACACATAGTATACCAATGATAACCAAAAGAAGTGGCAGAAGGAGTGAGAAAGCGCATGAAACATAAAAAAGTTAAATCACAAACTCAATCTCGGGCGATCAATCTCGAGATATCTTCTCTAGAAAGCTTTCAAATATCTAAGCTATAACTTTAAGTCTAAAAAGGAGGATATGATGCACGAACGATTGTCGGTTTATCAAAGTTGTAACATCCTTTTCTGATTGTGAGTCACACACAGAACCATCGCTTTCGTTCTTTATACATCAGACGGAACGTTTCAACGATTCTCCTATAAAACAGTTTCCGCAAAATTTTCTTATCCTTCATTATTTTCCTTTCCTTTGTGTTCATCGTCGATACATGTGCCAATCGTAAATCATAGCGAATCACATTTTATCGTACTTTCAAAGAACACGTGTCAATAAGCAGAAATACAATAGTTTTTAAATTCAAAGTCAATCTTCAAATTTAATGAAGATATTTAGATATCTCGTGATTAATTATGTATACGCGCAGCACACACACACACATACACACAGAGAAAGAGAGAGTATTTTAGTAAGAAAAATGGATAACGTAATACTCGACAAGGATCCGAAACTTAGAAAAGAACTGTTCTTTTGCTTCTCCTT
The DNA here is from genome assembly GCF_047496725.1 of Anoplolepis gracilipes. Lineage (NCBI taxonomy): Eukaryota > Metazoa > Arthropoda > Insecta > Hymenoptera > Formicidae > Anoplolepis > Anoplolepis gracilipes. Next base: position 4,905,865 of record NC_132974.1, read on the forward strand.
CGGTCAGAAAACCGTCCCTCGATTTTCTCCGGAATATCAAGATGGATCAAGGTATGGTTCAAAGTTGTGCCGTCGTGGCATTAATTCGGCAGCTCGTGGAACTACTCCGTGAGTGCTATCTAAACATGCTAATCCCTACGTGGCCACTGGAAGCGCACCCGAGTAAGAGGAGCGTCCATCCTCGTTCTCTGCGGCTCGCCCTTAGTATCCGTTTCGGGAACCGCAAAGCCCGCCAGGCCGTCGAAACTTTCCCGCAGGACATATAAATGGCCGCCTTGGGGACAGTGCTCGACGTGAAAGGAGAGAAGGTACTGGCCGATCGTTTCGTAAGGAACTCTCCGCACGAATGTCGAAGGTGACCTCGGACCAAATTTACTGAGAGGATCGAAGATAGTGTGCCCCGTTGCTCGTGGTGAGATTATCGGTGATCCAGGCGCATCTTTTTTTTCTCTTTTTCCCTTTTTCTCTGCAAATCTTGGAAACTCTCACACACGCACGACACGTGACAAAAGCGATATCGTCGTGGTTCGCGGTAACGCCTTTCATAGCAGCATATTTCATCTTTACTGAATCGAGATGCTTTAAATCTGACAATGCGCGAGATAGCGAATGGATGAGGTGTAGTCGTAAAATGGTGCGCGCGCATCCATGTGTGTATTCCTTGTTGCGTAGAACTATAAACTTTATATTGTAACATTGCGTAGATATTTCATAAAGTGAACACTTAGTTTTCGAGAGCATCGCTTCTTATATGAAAAGACATTACATGAAAGATAACATCAGAAACAAATCTTGTAGATTTGCGATATATAATCTCAAAGTTTATTAAATCCTTAATATTATATTATATAGTCGCGCGTCTTTTTTTATCAGGACCTGATTTGATAAAGAAAAAGTTGCTATTTATTAAAATTATTGACAGTTCCTGCAATCTTTTGATAATCAACGGACCAAGAAACTAAATTTTTTTCTCCTGCCTTACGAAGAGAGCAAAGTTAAAATGTGCATATTTTGAGAGTTTGCGTAGAAAAATTTATGAACACGTCAGACAAACTATGTTTATAGTTTTTAGTTACTTCATTTTCGCATGAAAACGCGCCAAACACAAATCATTTAATATAATGTAAAGTTTCATGTGCATATAGTCTATCAAAAACTTGCATAATTATAGAGAAGTTAGAAAGTTTCATATATTTATTTATTTTATTATTTTTGTAGTTATCTAACTTGTGTGTTTTTTGCACCTCTTCGCCGTAAAGATAATACAAACTCAAATAACCATATTTAACATTATTAAAAGAGCAATGCGTTTACTTCATATCACATTTCTATTTATAAATCTTCCGTGTTTGTTATTTAATAATATTTAAATATTTAATTTCGTTATTATACAAATCTATATGTGAACAAATTAGACATTTGTTACTGAGTGAATAAATTTCACATTCGCGAATAAAATCACCATGATAGGTGCATATATGTCATGTATAACATGTATACCGTGCACAATATATTTTACAGTTTTCCGCATATACATTTTGCTCAATAATGTCGTCCATTGAAACAACCTGGTAACGCATTTGCTATTTCGTTGCCGGCGCGTTGCACGAGTAAAAAAAAAAAAAAGTGAGTTTCGCGACCGAATACAATCTACATCACTAGCGCAACGATGTACCAGCATGTTTGCATGTGGGTAGGTAGATATATATCGCATATATCCCGCGTGACCGACAGTCACGTTTCTGTGTTCGATTCCGAAAACAAAATACGTCGAGCTGTGTGTTCGAGAAACAGTCCCGCATTGTCATATGTTAAAAATAATATTTTTCGATAAATACTCGCAAGATATCTAGTTTTTACAGTTTCATATAAATAAAAAAAAACAAAGCCGATATAAGAAGATTATTATATGCTTGTGTGCTTATATGATTATTACTATGTGTGAAGCACACATCAAGAACTGAAGAGTTAATTTTTATTATTAGCAAGATTGTAAACGGAAAACGTTCAAAAGCGTACTTTACTGTGCGAGTGCACGACAGTAACGCCACATGCTAATCCAACTGGATGAAAGACGACGAAGAGACGAGCAACAGGAAGCGAGAGTCACACGCGCACACACATGACCGTATAATACGTCGTGTATGCACCGCAAGAGTCAGTCGGGAATCCGCCGGCCGGCTGTATAATTTTGTTTGTTTATGGTCGACGCGTTGCTCGATTTTTCACTCCTAATGGACGCGCTCCAACTGACAAACGACCGCCGGCCGATCCTTTTTTCCGGACTGCCGTCTAGAGTAAAAGCGTCCACGGCGTTGGCTTATGCCACTTATTTAATGTCCATTCTCGTAAATTTAGAGACACCAACTATCTACCGTGCGTCTATGATATACGTATAAAATATCTAAAGTAACTATGTCGGTTTTGAACAAGACTAATCTTTATATCGCAATTCTTTGATATCTAACACGGTTACAGTTTACAATGTACAACATTCACAGTGAGATTTCACCGAAAAAAACATTATCTTTTTTCTTTTTAAATACAAGATTTAGTTTTGTAAAGAGAAAAATAAAAAACCGCGTGTATAAAAGATGAAAGTAGAAAATACCGAGTAAAAAATTTTGTAATTAAAAGAAACATAATTTTAATATATTATAATTTATAAAATGTAATACGTAAAAGTTATGTGTATGTAAATCTTCATCAACTATAGAAAACTACAAAACTACAGAATTAATCTAGCCGTTGAAAATCACATTTTTGACAAATGAAAAATATTCTCGCTGAAGTGTCATACGTATATCTCGTGATATCACCGGCTGGTTAAAATTCTAAAAGAAGACATAGCGCGCGAAGTGTATTTATGAAGTAATTAAAAAGGCGTGGCTCTCGGAGAATGTCGTATCGAGAATAAAAAAAAAGAAACGAGGACGAGAGAGAGAGAGAGAAAGAGAGAGAGCAGAAGAGAGCGCGAGACAAAGTGAGACAGGGTGAAGAACCCGCGGAAGTTTAATTTTGAGGCAGTATCGGCCGACAGTGCCGTATACTAGAGGAGCGGTGTTTAAACTGCGTCGTTGCATCCAACACTAAATCATAAGATATTAGAGAGTGTTCCGCGCGCCCCGACCCCGCCCGCTCAAGAGAATCCTTTTGCACCTCCGTGGCCCGGGCGAGGGTAGAACCAATTTTTCTCTCGGCTGTCGCACCAAGTTATGAAGAAATGAAGCTACCCTGTATCCTGTCTGCCACCTGCTTCTTTCCTTCTTCTTTCTCTTACGTTTCGCCGTTACTTCACGGATACGTCGAGGATCTTCCGTTTTTGTCACGTTCGTGCGACCGACCGGATGTTTACCTTCCCTCAGCCGAGGACGCGTCCGTTTCCATCCCGTAACGCCCATGTTCCCTGTCGACATCCATCTCAGTGAAATCCAATAAAATCAGACGAAAGCTAATGCCCGACGTTATCGACCTTACCGCCTTCCTTGCGCGACGTCAGCGGGAAAGGGCCGGTGTCGCAGCGAAAATTATCCCCTAGAAAAGACGCGGAGTGTCATCGCAGACGGCGCAATAGCCGTTCGCGCCAAATCGATTTGAATTTGCCATTCGACTCCTATTTCTCCAAGGGCGGCTTTCCTTTTAACGGGATAGAGGGGAGGGAGGTTGTGACGCTTCTGGGGAAAGGTGCAATCTGCTTGGGACTGCTTGGAGAAAAACGTGTAAGGAACAGATGAATGTAGCGATTACACGTACACAAGATACTTAAATGGAAGGGAGATAAAAATAATGGAGCTCTTTCGATCACAGCGAACGCGAAGAAACCGTGTGCGATAAGCGAACCGAGGCGGAGGAATAATGAGAAAAGACTTGATCGTGCAGCCTCCCGAACATGACATATGTCTATTCTTTGCCGCAATTTTTATTATTGACATACGGTAATAATCGTCGCTGATAAAAACACGTCAGTATATAAATAAAGAGATATAAAAATATTACAGTAAAATTTAAATCTCTGCCAGAATATATAATGTATATTTAATCATTGAATGACACTTGTAAACAGCAGAAATAAACTATAATATTAAGATATTATTTAATAATTTTTTTAAATTGATATTATTAGACATTTTGTTATACAATAATACACAACATGCATAAGAACGATACTGAAACTTTAAGTAGAGAGATGTCTAAAGCACGGTAACGAAGGCGTTGAGGGCGTTTCGCTTCAGTCTCGCTCTCATTGTGCCGTGCTATTAAATTAAACGCGGAAGAAACTACTTAATGCGCGTTCCATATGCAGATTCACGTCTCTGTCCCAGCTTCCGCGCGCTCTGATACCCGCGAGATAATATAGTCTCTTTGTACCTACTTTATGGCGCCGTAAAGTCTTGGCACTTACCTAAACCTTAAGATCGAAAAGTTACACCGACTGTCTAACCGTTCTTCTCGCGCTATCGTCGATGTTCGAACAGATACATCTCCGGGCCTCATTTAATCGATCACTTACGGAGGATACTTTAATTCGAGAGACAGCGGCGCATTTCTGTTTGCCGAAGAGACACGATGTCGAAAATATTGTCAGATTAAGCCATGGAGTTTGCAAGATGACATACGCGAAGGGAAAGGGTTGCAGTAATCGAGGGTTTTGTTTGCACGGAAAAGTACACATCGACATCGTGATCCGATAAAATCCTAATTAAATCGATTAGGAGAGACCATAATGGAGTGTACAAAGAGGATGTTTTGCCCGCTACTGGTAAACGCTCGACCGGGGATAATGCTATTGGGAACTTGCGTAACTATGGCAGGATGGCAGCTATGAGGAAAAAGAAGCGACATGAGAGGAAGAAAGGGAAACTGGGAAGAAATCGTGCTCAATAATATCGTGGATTCCGGAATAAGGGTTGTAAAGGGGGAATAAAGGGTTCCATTACCAGACGATCGTGAGATCATTCGAATTAAATGGTAAGACCGTACGTGTGCTCCCAATGTTGTCCGTAAATTTCACCGAGTATCCGTTACTTCTGAAGTAACATGTAATAAACGGCGCGGAACGAATAACACGAATGTCCACTTTGCTCAATCACTATGATATAAATCACGCAACTTACGATCTATTCATTCTATTGTCTGCGATTTATATGTGCGTAAGTCATTGTGCATATTACAAATCTTTATTACGAATCTAATATGTGCATTTATTAATAGTAACTAATATTTTATTATCTACTTGCAATTCTCAATATTAAAAAATATATTCTTAATATAGTTAAATATTAATTGTCACATGTTGCAGATTCTATAGTTTTGATACAATAAAGCACATTCTCATAAATGTTACTTTTATATATATTTTGAAAATTTTGTTTGTCTCTCTATCTCTCTCTCTTTCTCTCTCTATTAAATTTATAAAACAAATTATACAAATTTTTCAGTAATGCTAATCGAAATAAACAAAGCATTCTGGATATCAAAGCAGAAAAAATTTCTGTTTATCCGGTTTAATTCTGAAAAATACGTTCAAAAATTACGTAGTATTTTTGAACAAAGAAAAGAAAGTGTAGAAATATCTCTTTCTACACTTTCTTTTCTTTGTTCAAAAATACTACGAAAAACTCAATATATAACGACAAGGAATAACGAAAGAGAGCGAAAAAGAATACCATACAAGAGGGAATGAACCAAAATTTATCGTACGATTGTCGGAGGCGGCTATTTTGGCGTTGCACTACGCCGGAAATAAAAGGAAAACGTACTTCCGTCACAGTTTTCCACCATCGCGGAAAAGGCAAAATGTCATGAAGCCATTATCTCTGTTGCCCACCGCCAGATTCCATTCACCACCTATAATACGCTTTATACCTATGAGTACATAATCCGAATACAGTATCGATCGTTTTACAAGTGATCTCTCCACAATGCACTTTGCCACGTTTCGAGTGATTTGCTATATGCTCGGTGTAATACTTTTCTTAATCAGTCTTGTAAGATACCTTGAGAATTATTTTACTAATTCAATTTCCCAGTCGCTATGTCCGAACTGTAGCAAGTTTTTAATTAACTCCACAGTTTTCTTTTCTTGCAAGTTTCTTTCTGCTTCATATAAAACCTAATTATTCTAGCTACATTATTTTATTTGAAAAAAATAAACTATGTCAATTGACGGTTTTAAATATTTAGTTATGTTTCATTTTCTATTTATACCAAAGAGAGCTGAAAGATATTTATTACTATTATAAATCATGTTAAAATATTTTTAATATATCTTATTTTTGTTTATTGATTATCTCTATATTGTTTTCAAATTCCATTATCTTTTATATTAAATTATATTATATTTCAGAAATATATTATTCTTTCCATGCGACTGAATAAAAAATTACAAAGAATATGTACTTTATATGCAATATTATGTTAAGATATTGAATATATTATATATATATATATATATATATATATCAGGTTTTTATATATATTAAATATAAGAAAACCACAAAAATTTAAATTAAACTTGACTCTCGGAGAAATGATAACAATCGCGTAAGGCTACTAATTGCATCGTGCATAAACCATATATACATATATATTGATACATATAACAATCTTGAAAAAGTCAGAAGTAGAATAATTAATTTACATTCAGAAGAAACACGACAAAAAAACAGATTCTCAAACACATACGTATTAAATTTTATGCACCTAATGCAACACTGTACCCAAACTTATCAATACGCAACATCACAAATTATGATTATTACGGCAATGCTGTATACAAACAGCTATTTTCTTACAACTTTTAACAAATGATAAAAATCAAGCCATACAAATTGTATGCGCCACTGTGTCATTAAAATACAAAGTGATTTTTTCGCGGCAATATCGAATACGCGATATATTCGAGAGAGATTGATGATGTTACCGCATAAATTCAAATCAGTACTCTCTTTCGGTGGCCGTAAATTGAATTAATACACGGTTATCAGTCTGTGCTCCGTTCTTACTTAGCATACGAGACGTAACCAACTTTAAATATGGCGCAACTTAATTATGCACTGCGTAATAAACTGCATACGCCGCGCTCGCGGCTATAACGAGTCACTCGTAAAAATGAACAGCAAGATACGCAGAAGAAACCTTGCTCCGTTAAGTGTTATTAGTGTCTCAAATTAGATGCAACATATAATCTTTTACTCATATTTTATTACTATCATTCTACAATTTATTCATGCGAGATATTAGAAGTAAAATTTATTGATAAATCGAAACGAAAATATGTCGAAAATATATCTAATATCCCGAAAGAATAATACAGTAAATATTCCATGTCGCAAAAAGCAAAGTATATCGTTTACAAAATGTTTATTTATTATTTAAAACTAATTTGAACAATGAATTTGATTAACATATTTAATATTTAATCCCAACTAAATAATGTAAATGATTTAAATAATTTAGATATTCTGTCGTGCTTATAATCGACATGAAAATATTATATTAGTAAAATCGTATATAATATCAGTTAAAAGACAAAGTTATTCAAAATTGCTTCATGGCACAAAAATCACCATGATGTCAGTATATAAAAGAATTGTGATGTCTGCCGGTCGCTTTGCTTGCCATGGCGGACTATGAGAGAACGAGAGTTAGAAACTCCGGTGTCGAGATCACTGCGTAAAATTACAGACTGGGCAATGTTGAGATTTCTATTCGCGAAGGAAATACATCTGAACTGGCAGACGAGACGCTTAAATTTTTTAAATACAGCTTTTCGCCTCGTTGCTCTGATATTTTCTTGTCTGGCACTCCCAGAAGTCACTTCCAGCCGGAAAATTTTCCATGTAAAAAGTTTATTATTTCGTCGAATATATAGATGTACAAACAAGGAGAGAGAATAAACAACGATTTAATTTGATAGTTTGATTATGACGAAGCATGGCATATTCGGCGTAAGAAGAATCGTTGCACTGAAATGCCATACAAAATAAGATATACTTAAAAAGAATGCTGATTATTAATTGAATATAACAAAAAGACAAGAATGTAAAATAATTAAAAAGTAGTGATAAATTGACAAATCCAATTATTAAAAATGCCACCGAGTAATACGATAATTAAAATTTGATGAATTTTACATTGTAGAATATACGTGAATATTTTTAGACTACTTTAAAATTCGATGTTATCGATTACGAGTATTAAGCGGTCTCGACCTGTAGTGACCTCCTTCGTAAAATCTTTTTTACACCCTTTTCTCAATCTTTAATCCGCTCTCCTCCTTTTCATCCCGTTTTGATCATTTTCCTCTCATCGCTTGCGAGAATGAATATAAATACACGAAGTGTACATGCAGTTTGTATACATGGATATATTGGTCACGATGAAAATGCGGTCGAAGAAACAGAAGCGAGAAGGAAAAAACGGTCTCGAAGGACTCGACAATGCGATAGCGTGAAGAGAGCAACCTTTCTCGTTACTCACCATCTTCTAGGTAGAACATACGGAAGTAGAAGGTAGAGGAGATGCGAGATTGGGAGTATTGCGGGAGTCGTCGTCGTCGTCGTCGTCGTCGTCGTCGTCGTCATGGAACCACGAGAAACGAGGGAGAGAAGAAGAGAGAGACGATCGCCTGCGAGACGTTAGGATGACGAAGAACACCGGATAAAAGCATCATGACTTAGTGATGAACTCACCTTTTGCCAATCCTCGCGCGCCCACAGCTCGATTTCCGAGAGAGTAGAGTGGAGAATCTTACCTTCCCTCTGTTCCATCTGTAGGAAATCTAATTCTTATCATCGCGTTGTAACTCTTCAAAGAAGTGTTCGTCAGCGAGATAAAGACGTTTCAGTAAGCGAACGCGATCGTCGCGCGATATATGAAAGTGTTATTCCGCATCTAATCTCACACTGTAGAAAGTAAATGGAATCTTATTGATAAAATATAAGACATAATTATGTTAACAAATATATATGCATGTAGATGGTTTCATCTAATGAAGAAAAATGTTGACATATTGATTACGTTAAACCGAAAGGAATAAGGGTAAAGCCAGACTCGTCGAGAAAATGCTTACCGAGGAAAGCCGGTCTTAGAGAAAAGAGATATAGCGACGTGAGGTTTTTGCAGAGTCAAAATTGACTTGGTATACGTTTACGGAATATTTGAGTTCATCTCGCTATTAACGTGTTACGCGCGAACGTGAGGACGGACGCGTTTACAAGAAATACCGCTTATAAGCGTCGCGCGTCACGATGTGTCGTCGCGTTTCGTACGAGTAATAAAACGTTTAATTAACCGTTCGATATGGATTTGATGAAATTTATTATGATATATAACTTTCGCGGTATAAAACAGAGGTTGGTCCCTCGAGCTGCATACGTGACGTTAATAACGAACCCATGGCGATTCTCGTCACGGACCCCGAACGGCCTCACCGTACGGAATAAACGTGTGAAGACACGCGTGAGTGCGTGTCATATTCTCGTCGCGTGTGTGTCTATGAACGTGAATGTATACGCCCGTAGCATGTAACTCCGTTTATGAAGGAGATAGAGGAGGCTAATAAAGGTCGCAGCGGGGTGCCTAATAAACTGTTGTGGCTTACAACATATCCAACCCCGCGGTGTCGTCCATATAACGACCGAACGTTACGCTGAACCTTCCAGACCTCTCTGGGCATGCTTGTACATTTTATCGCTTCCAATATCTGTCGATATTATTCAATAACAAAGTTCAAAGAGTGACATAATAATAACATAATAAATAATCAATCTTTGATTATATAGTATTCATGAAGTACCAAAGCTATGCTGTCAAAACCAATAACGAAATTTTTGAGCACAGTTGTAATAATGTATCATCGACGAGTAACATATCATTAATAAATTATTGCAACGCAATAATAAATCTGAGCATTATCGATGAATTATAAATAAATAATAAACATGAAAATATACATATGCAATAATGCCAATTGCAGTGCAAATTCGTATTTCTGGTAATAGAAATAGTGCGATCAAAGATTGCGCGAGCATGTAATATATATATCGAGGGCGAAAGTTCACGAAATCTCTCGAAATAGCGAGGATACAATTAATTGATCATATACACTGTCCTCTTTACCAAGTCGCTTAAATAAAAATAGGTCAAATAATTCGAACAGAGAAAAGAAAATACGATTAAAACTGTCGCGAATAAGCACGATCGAGTTTCAATAGAAAGAGCGTAAAATCTGGAAGACGGGGGAGTTCTGTAAGATGTAATAAATTGTAAATCGTGGTGGAGGTAACTCGATATTGGAAATATATAGAAATCTAGTCAATCTTAAATTATAGGATCGATTCGATGAAATTGCGGCGAAATGACGAAAAAGGTATTTTCGTGAAACATCCATCGCGATGAGAGAGACTGAAACACGGAGGACAGAACGGAAGACGACCTCTGACACGAAATACAAAACTCCCGATAGCGAAATGACTTCGTTTTCGAAACCCTACGTTCGAGAAACAGAAGATCCCATTGTCCGAGGAAATTGCACGGCATGCGCGCACTCACGCGGAAAAGCGAACGCTACGTTGATTCTATCAGATTATCGACCGACGATTCGTCCATAAATTACACGACGTCGAATTCAGAAGAAAGCGTCGAAGCGTCAGATAGAAAAGAGCTGTAACGCGGATAAAATGAGAAAAAAAAGATTGCATTGTTCGTAAAAGAAACTGTAAAATTCTCCTTTGTAATCCTGAAACACGGTATACAGGTACGTACCTAATTACATTGCCGCAGGAGTCTTGTCACTAACAGTGAGATATAATTAAGTACATAATTGAATGTTTATATGTATACACATACATATATTATACATCTACATCGTCATAGTATATTGTGGTATTCCAGTAGCTATATGCGCTAGGTGTTTATATCTAACTGACGAGGTAGCACGTGTTTACATTTAATCATATTTTACGACGAACGCGAGAATCCATTGAGTACCAGGATAAACGGTAGGAACGTGCCGACATCGAGGAAGCCTACTTCCACGGCGAGAGATCGCGAACAAATGTCTCCCTCCGAGCTATGAAAATTTCTCTTCCCTATCCGGAACGCGATCGCTCTTCTAGCGTGTATAAGCGACGTCGTCGAAATTTTCTGAAGCCGCAGCGCGCAAGCCCAATAATGAGGCACGTCATACGTAAATAACGCAGTAACGCCGCGCCTCAGTAGAGACTAACCAAATGTGCGCACACACACACACATATATATATATATATATATATATATATATATATATATATATATATATACGCACACACACGGGCACATAAGTATGGTACATATATAAGCGAACCAAGCGAGTATTTCCGAGAGTATTTCGTCGCTCTCGCTGTCCTTGGGTGCTACGTGCAACCCTCTTGTTCGTGTTATCTGACGGTGCATCGTGCGGGTTAGCAAATGTCTCCAGACGTGACAGCACGTAGGGAAGGTGGTCTCCTGAGCGAAGCATCAAATTCAATGGCAGGATGCTTCGCATTCGCCTGTTAGGAACGGTTAACGAGACTTAGCTCTCAGTGTTGATAACTACCTCGTGTTTACCTACCGTACCTAACAATGCAACGTCAAGTGCCCGTGAATATAGAGGAGGGACGGTGGCGATGAGGTCGCGCGGACTCGACAGATACCAATCGTATTTGCGCGAACCCTGACGAATTCCTTAACGAGAAATCCTTGGAGAACCTATCCGTATTGAATTAGCAGAATGATTAAAATGCGAGAACGTACTTTGTTATTTTGTATTTCATTTATACGTTGCGTTAATATACAAATTTATATAGTATATTATTATATTATAAACTAATTTATATATTTGTATAATAAATATACTAACTAAAATGAAAAATGTATGCGCTCTCTTCATTAAATCATTTATTGTTATCAGTTATTGTTTCTAACTTGACAAATGTTTACAGATATTGCAAAAATCGTGACCAACAAAAATAAATATACATCGAAATACCTTGAAAAAATCAAACGAAACATACTGATTTCCGCATTCTACGTTTCTTGTATTATTTACATTCCTATTTATATTACTTATGGATAGATCCTGAAATCACTTTCTGCAATGTAAATAATCGCTATTCATTTTTGCATATGCAGAAATATGCATAAAAGAGCATAGTCTCGTAAAATCTTAAGACAATTGTATTTTCTGCGCTACTGTTTATGTTTATGATAGTCGTCACGCGACGTTACGTTACATATAGTACACGGAGATCTAACTGAGCGTATACGAATATGTGTTTACGGTAACTCGGTTAATGTTACACCTCTATAAACTGCATCGGTCGTTGCCGTCTACAGGACAAATATCTAGCTTTGACTGAGTATCTCCTGTATTGTCATGGATTCTAATTTTATTCGCGTAGTTCAGTAAATTCAGAGAAGCTCTCTGTGCGGTTCCATACATGCTGCGCTAAAACCCGATAGTGTTATATGGAGTTTCTTTACCAGCTAGAACAGAATAATTAAACTATAACCAAAAACATGGTTTCCCGGATATACTCGTTATTATTTCTCGTCACAAACAAAACGCTGCTCGTTCTTCCGTGTATATCGGGTTAACTTCGCGGAGGATTTAATCCACGGTATACCTACATACGTGCACGTTGATTTGGTTGATCCTGGGGCGTCAGTCACGTTAAATCCTAGTAGACTTTGCAAGGCAGCAAAAGCGGAAAATGTAAGGCGGGGAACGCACGATAAAGGTAAAGGGGAAGCTGGCGGGGATACGGAAAAGGACGCGACGATGCGAAAGGTATGAAGAAAGAGAGATAGCGACGCGACTACGTCTCGGCCGTTTAATAAACTCGCCTGAAAATATAAATTTTAATTAAGACGAATATACTTCGCAGCAACGCGCGTGAGGTAGTCGGAAGGTATTCGAGACCATGATTTTGACATTTCAAAGTATGACGACATTCACAAGTCATGCGACATTCGGCCGGAATGTAGCGCGTAGATTATTTCGACGTAAAAAAGAAAAAAAATAAAAAAAAAAAAAAAAAGAATATCACAGCATGATGGTGATTATAAAAATAAGACAAACCATTTTTACGACAATTGAAATAATTGTGGCTGTCGCGTCGTCCATCGATTCGGCGATATCGAAAAATATTTTCTTCAATGTTATACGCATGAACGGCAACCACGAGCGGCAGGAGAGAAGAAAAGAACGAAGAGCCGAATTGTAAGATGAAGGAAGGAGCGTATAAGAAAGAGTAAAAAGAAGCACGGGCAAGCGGTAACCCTGGAGAGTCGGATACCTCTGAAATAGATATTCTTTCTCCGCTCACATCCTCGCCGGAACGGTCGAGAAGAGCGCGGGGGATCAAGTTAAATCTATTGTATAAAAACCTAAACTCCTTCGTGAGTTTTAGCGCGGGCACCGAAGAAGCAGCACCTCTTTTCTCTACCTTCCTCTTAGCTTCTTCTCCACGCGCTGCTCGCTCTCGCCTTTTATCGACCCTGTCAGTGCGAATATTAGTTTCATTTGCAAGACTCACGACCTTTACCGCTCGACTCGCGCTCCATTTTTCTTTTGCTACCCGTCTACCGCTCTTTTCCATACATAAGTAATGACTCGGATCTCGGATCTCGGGAAGTCCCAGGGTTACGCGCGCATCGGTAACTAGGTCAAATCTCTTATCCCGGGGAGTTTTAACTAACGGCGGAAATGACGCTAATGGCGCCCATACCCTTCCGACATATCGCGGAAACGTTCTCCTCCGGGAATTTTCCGCTCGCATCACCCATCGCCACCGGATAAATGAAATGCAAGCTGAAAGAATAGCTGCCGGTCATTTGGCCGAGTCGCTGTTTAAACGGTTACTGTTGGATAATCATTTAACCCCGCTAAATCCTATTGCGCTTAAATGCAGTTGGCGCGCTCGCGTTCACAAACTTGTACTACTCTCGCCTCTGTCGGCATCAAATGGGGAGAGAAAGAGAGATTGAGAGAGACGGAGAGGGCGGATTGAACTCGCGCACACGGCGTGGCTCGGGTTGGGAAGGTACGGGAGAGTTTATTGAAGTATCGCTAATCCCACGGGGATGATCCGCTAGGGTAGCTTGGCAGCTGGGCTCTGGCACATCCTAAAGCGCAAACTGATGGCACACCGTGTGACGCCATGATTTACTCGGTCGAGTCTCGAACCCACAATCTGTAAGGCTTAGCAAGTCCGCGTGCGCCGCCGGCGCCGCGCCGTTATAACTATCGCCGTCGAGCTCCGTCGAGCTTCGTCGAGCCCGCGATATTAAAACCCATCCGTTTCCCTCGGGCTTCGCTTCCATCGCTTCCTCCTATTACGATTTTCCTTTTTTTCCTTTTTTTTCTTCTTCTTTCTTTTTTCCATCGAATCACATTGAATTCTAGATGGGACAGGTGCCGAGCCAAACTCGATACCGCTTCTTTCCGTCTGGTTCTCGAAATTCCACGGATTTCTCTCTCTCAATAGAACCGACGATTTTTCGCGCTAGCATTTCGAAATCGATTCTTTCTGTGCTATTTTTTTCGTGTCTCTACATCGAAATGTATGGTATACTCTTGAATAGTGACACCGATAGTCGACACATTCGATTGAAGATCAAACGTTCGTGATCAAATTGCGTGTAAAAACTAAACATCGTTTTTTTCATGACCCAAGAAATTTATAAGAATAGCCATAGCCTTAAGGAAGAAGAGCGAGCGGTTCTTCTCGAAATGAGATTCCTTCGTGGGTTAAAGGTAGTTTTCTGGCCACGCTCGTTGAAACCGCGCTCTTCCATGGTTCTTTATACGTGTTGCCCCGCAATTTCTAACGCCACTCACGTATTTTGGTGATGACGTCACGCGTGAAGAGAGCAAAATATAAAGCCGCACGAGGACCCTACGGAACCGAGCCAGGTGTATTTGCGGGCGAGATCGGGTAGCGGGAGAACGGTCAGGTACAGTATGGAAATGTACAGTTACAGAATGCCACGCGAGTCTACTTACAATGCCGTAAAACAGTTCCCCCGTGTATTGTTATCCTATAGCCTGTACGGAACGAAAGGAATGTAAGTATTTACTCGCACCACTGATACTGTAACATGTCAAATAGCAGCATTTCACGTACGACTATATAACGCGCACGTGTTTTTGAAAGTATCGATATTTGTATACAAACTCTGTCAATTAAATATTGATATGTGAATTGATCGAACGCTTCCATCATAACTTGTGTGTCCCGCAACACATTCGGCGAAATTGTGCAAAAAAAAAAAAAAATAAAAAATAAAAAAAAAAAGAAAATTCAAGCGTCAGAATATTCATCGTCGACCGTAAAACGTTTACTAGATATTTTTTTTGTCTGTATACCTTTGGCGAAAATTCTGTGGAAAACCGCGATGTGACGAGTAAAACCGGAGATAATCGAATCAAGAACGAAGAAGAAGTACGTTTTGATAGAGCCAAAGACAAGTTAAAAAAAGTAAAGAAATGGGAGGATTAAAGATAGGTAGGGGAAGACAGAGGACAAATACAATGGAAGCGTGTTCACTACCCTATTCTCTGCTTCGACCTCTTAACTCCTCTGATGGAAATGGCCCGAGATGGAGTTCCATCACGAATACTCACATCATAATCGATGATCGATGAAGTCGGAGGAGACAGGAGTTCAACAATGAAGACGGGTACTTTTTAATATCTAAGCCACTCACGTAACTTTGGAAGGGAAAATTATCGGAAGATCGCTTTGCAGCACTTCACCAACATTACTTTCTAAAAATATCACGACATCGATCTATCGATAATCCCAAGCTCCTTATACTTCTTTTATATATGAATAATTCTCGGGATTCTTCGGAATAAGATTTTCTTTAACACAATAAGTCTTTTAAGCGACAACAGTTTTTCAATTACAAGCATAAAAATTCTAAAAATTTTTGTGATTTATATTTCTGAAGCATCCGATGAAAAAAGCTAAGAGCCTTATTTCTCATTTAACTTCAAATGAATTTTACTTCAAGAGGATTTCAACTTGAAAATTAGTTGCCAAGATTTTAAAGTTAAAATGTTAAAAAGTCGCGAACAAAAAGATCGTCCAATCAAATTTTCGCCGTGAATAGATCAACTTCAAATTGATCAAACGGTCCATAGAGATGAAAGGAAACGCAGAGAACTTGCTATGCTCTGTATGCTGTAAATGAAATCAAAGGACAAGCACGCCGCTACGTTTCCGGTCTGTGTCGTAAAGTTCGTCATTAACGCAATCGTTACTAGAATCGTAATCAATCCGGGATGAAATAGGCGGTTACGTACGGTTAAGTACGATCTATCAAGAAATGTGGCGCACGTATGGTTGAGTTAATGCAGTTGGAAAGTTTCGGTGTAGAGAAGGCAGTTGCCCTGTATCTTGAACATTAGTTGGAAAGCGCTCCATAACGGCACATATCGGCCTCGCGCCGTAATAACAACGAGCACGACGACAAATCCGCGAGGTGCTAAGCCGCAAGGGAGAAAAAGTTTCTCGACGCGCTTTACAAAGTACGACGAAACTTTGCTTTACCCGTTAACGCGCGTAGCACTACTAACGTCGTCGTGCCACTGTACGAGACAGTTATCAGACCCATAACGTTTATTGGTTCGTTAAGCATCTCGAGAATTGTTTAGGAAGCAATAAAACTTACTGATCCAATAATCGCGACTCCCGAGACGAGGCGACTGAATGAGATGGCTAATAGTATTGTATAGGGACGTTAAGCTGAGTAACTTCCAAGACGAATATTAGGCGCTTACTTGTAAATCTTCAACGAAGTTGATAGAAGGACTTTGCGCAAATATGTTTTTAAATAAATCACTTTACTTTAGAATAACTTTTATGAAAAACTTTGCAAAGAGAAGCATTGTCTCCATAATTTTTAAATTATATCCTATATAGATACGTTCTACCTAGAATAGCTTTTTCAGAGTGTCTAACTCGTGTTTAAATTGCAAACAATATTTTTTGCTAATAGTATTACATAATTATACTATTTGTATATCGAGTGAGAGTAAAATTCATATTGAGTAAAATTATTTATAAACATTTTCTTTCGTCACGGCAGTAATGTAACCTTTTCGCGATACTGTCTTTAAAAATTGTGCAAATCTTGAAAATGCAAAGAAATCGATAATTAAACAAACGTCAGGTGTAAGTTCTGATTGTAAAAAATTCACAATTATATTTCTGCGTGCGTGAGCTCGTTTCGAACCCGATGTCCAACCGATGTAACGCGTCCGTTGGTTTCATGCAAACGTACCAGCTTGTGTGATTAACAGCTCTAAAATGCGACGGTAACCCGTTATTAGTAAGCCATAACGTTACCATAAAATATCCCCTGGGGATCGGCGGGCGCGAGTCAACCCTTTGCAGTCTGCATACAACGACCCTCGCGCACTAGGACGTTATCATGGCCAAATCTAGACAGGCCAACAACACGTGGTTAAATTATTAGGGTTCCGTATAATTGGCCGACGGCTTGCGGTTTAGTTCAACACGGACCGCCACGTAGTTTGGTTTGGCGAGGAATACCTTCATGTTTCAGAAAAGCTACCAGGCGGTAGTGGTAGAGGATGGTTCCAGCCCTTCTGATCCAAGGATTTCGCTCGCCCCCTACTAGAACGTAAAAGGGTGGGGATTAAAGTTATCAAAAGTCGCGTCTGAGTTTGTCGAAGAAGGGTGCAGCTCTCATGTTGATCGATAAGCGGTTACGGTCGGCAGCATTTCTATCAAAGAGATGACAAGGAGGGCGAATGAATATGCGAACAAAAAAATCTTTGAACGTGATGAAAATGAGGAGAAAGTGCATGATCGAGGATATGCTTCGTCATCGTGCTCGTTTCGCAGATTATTCAAGGTAAATTCGAATGTGATGAATCCTCACGGTAGAAAAATTTATATCTCCCGATAACATCGTACATTTAATGTTAAATGCACGATCTATTTCTCTCATGTCGTATATTAAATATAATATTTACATTATAAGCGGATAAAATTCCGCATCATTGAGTGTATTTTTCGTGTCGAATAATAAACGTGTCAAATTAAAGTTATGAACAGTCAATTAAGCATACTCGCCACGGTCATCGAAATTAACAAAAACGTCATCATTGTAAATAAATTTGTTTACCAGTTAATCGTAAAAACAGCGCACGCGAGAAATAATTTCTTTTTTTACACATACATATATAAGAATAAAACATCTTTTCGACATTGGCAATTTCTTCGCTACGTTAATTAATTACCGAGTAAATTCTACCGAGCGAAATAAACTCTCGTTGCTACTCTCGATGAGGCAGGAAAGGCAAAACTCTCGCTTGTAAACTTTGAAAGTTAAAACTTAAAGGTAGTTACGCGCAAATCAATTTCGCTGTGTTTTAGATATTGAACTTTTGAATGTAATTACAATTAGCTTAATTAATTATTACCTGCCACAATCTACGACTGCGTAGAGTACCTTGTTCTCTCGGAACTTTGCCTATATATTCGAGTTAGAATTACTCAAATATCATATCAAACTCGCGCCAAAAATAAATAATACGATCAACGAATGTGCTTATAATAGAAACGTAACATCCGTTAATAACATATAACTATGCATGTACTTTCCGCGTCTTCATCAAACCGCGCGCGCAGTAATTTCGCCCTTTCCTACTAATTTCATCCTGTGTAGCAAAACAGGTTTTTCTCCCTTTTTTTTTGCAAGTTTGCTGGTCTCAGCATCTCATCCCTGTCGCACGTGCCAAACACGCGTAAAAGAGTATAATCCGTTTTCCGTATAAAAGCTTCTGGAAAGAAGGGACGCGCAAGGGTAGGAAACTGACGAGAGAGAAAGAGAGAAAGACGCGCATCACGTCAGATCGGTCGCCGTTTATTAAGCGTTATTAAGCGGGCAACTGGCTCGACAGACGTGGCGGATCTTTATTTTATATACGCGCCGCGAATACAGCACCCGGATTATCCCAGGCGCAAAGCTGACTGACGTGAAATTCGAAAGAAAAGCCTTTAATCCACGAACAGCCTCCAACAGCGTACCAACTGCGAGCTTCGAGGTTTTCCGCTGCGCTTTGCGATTGGCGGCCAATCAACACCCGCCTTCGACGCGGCTTCGCTCTCCTTCCGACAGGCGCTTTATCGCTGAATCGACCGCAAGAAATATCTCGAGAGAAACCGCACGATAGAACGTCAGATCGACCTCGAGGGTGCGCTTTTTGAAGAATTTTCAGTCGAGCTTTCTACCCTTCACAAAATTTCTTTCGAAACATAACTATAAAGTTATTCAATAACTAATAATAATTATAAAGTGAAAAAACGCATATAGAAAGTTTGGTAAAAATAAATGATAAAAATACTTATTTCAATTTAATTTTTATAAACGGCAAAAAATAAGTGAGAACTATATTCTCAACTGTATATATAAATTTTATATGAACTTTTATATTACTATTTATAAGGAGTCTTTTATCAATTTCAAGTTTCTTTTTTAACAGAGATATAAAAAAATCAATTATATTAAAGTTATAAATTTAACTGCAAATAAAAAGTTTAAAAAATAATATTAAGCTTAAAAAATGCAATATGCATTGATAGGTAACTTTACATGTCATGACATTTGTGACATTTTATCCTTAATCTATGTCAATTTTATTCAGACAAATCTGTAATTTAAAAGATCAATAATAAGATTTTCAAATTTTATTATTAAAAAGATTTAATAATAAAATGTGAAACTTTTTAATAAATTACTCTAATCTTGGTTCAGAAAAAAAAATCGATGGTTTAAAGAATTTAGTGAAGTAGTGAAATGTGATTTGCTATATCTGTGACCTGATTTAATGTAACTTATTCCAAAATACGATATGCTTCGTCCTTTTTAATGTAATAATAAAAAGTATATTTAAATAAAAATTTCGTCAATAATCTTCTAACTAGAAACATTTTAAAAGTAAATTATTACGTATATTTAATGTAATTAAAATTATCGTATAAGTCATATAAATTTATAATCACGAAACCGAATGGAATGAGACTTTATGAGAATCCGATACCGAAGTCTTTCTATTGAAGAGAAGCAGAATCAGGAGGATGCTATCGTATTTACACTATAATTTTCATGATTAAATTTCCCGACACTTTAGGATACGGTTTAAAGTGAAACCGATATCGGTGTAGACACGCGTGTGCTTAGATTGCGAACGTATGGGCGTAAGAAGCAGTCTCTTGCGCATATATCCGGCCACGGCGTAATTATATACATGTGCGCACAAATCCGCTTGGTTATCATCAGGTTTATCAAAGTACAACAAGTACCGACAAACTATCTCACGCTTGTATTTACGAGAACACAACGTAGCTCTCTCGCTATCCATGATAAATACTTTGTCATTACCTCGTTTATATTGAACACATCGATCATCGCTGCGCGAAATAAATGCGCCGAGCTATGTCCCATAAAACTTTATGCTGCAACGATTTTCTCATCCCCCGCTCTTTTTTAAAAAGAGTAAAAAGAACAATAAATAACGATCTAAATAACAAAGTTCTCGATTAATGCGCGCAACAGCATGCCCCACGCCGTGTAGTTAAAGCAATTTTTCGAGTTAAAATACTGAGGAGAAAAAAATGCAACGGTTAATCGCATTGAGAGAAAATATTTTCATTATCCGATAAAATACTGAACGAGCTGCGATAGATATTGGCATCCGTCGACGGCGCTATGAACAATCGCATTCTTCGTTTCGAGATATCTATGGAATCGTCGGTATGCGCGTAGCGGTTTTCACTATCTAATTCTGAGCTTCGTTTCGAACGCTTTTCTCTCGGCGAAGAAAATAAAAAAGCCGCTGCATTCCTCCACAGAAGATCTCGTTCGACTACTTTCGTTATTTAGAGAGATACCACACGAGGTATCGAGGCATCGAGGCATCGAGGCATCGATGCGAATGTAATTGCATGGATAAAGGGTCAAAAGCTTCGTCAGAACCTCGCTTTAACCGCCCCTCTTTTATCGCGCGAAGAAGTGATGAACAGAGAGCATCCTATCGACGATCTTGCAAGTTTCTGCTCGAAATCTAATTACGTTAAAAACTACTTTCATCTAGATATCTCTCACCAAAACCGAAAGATGACGCTCTTTTTCTCTAGCATGGAGGGTTTGCTTTAAAGAAAAATTGTACTATAATCATATCCGTGAAAGTTTCACTTTTTCTTTCTTCTCGCAGCTCTATCTCTCGAGGGATCTTAACGGGTAGATAATCTCAAAATGTGCGATACATCGTTTCGCGAAAAAAAAAAAAAAAAAGTACATCGATGAAATTGGACGGCGCTCTTACTCGCGACGATAAAAACGAGACGAAGCGGCTCCGCTGGGCTTTAAGACGGCACGATGCATCGTTACGTTTTATATGCAATCGTAAATAGCTGAATCTTGTAACGACAAGTATTGTACGCGTTTCGTAGGTATCTCGGTTTAAAATTTAATGAAAACCGTTACATATAGTTAAGCGCCCTCGTAAGTTTCATAGAATGGCTCTTTAAATCTTATCCGGATTCGAGTGTACGATTATCGGGAACTGGGAAGGGTACACGGAATGGGTGGAATTGGAGAAAACGTCGTTAATCGTAGAACAAAGCTGCCATTGTCGCGCTAATCAGCAATGGGCACCTTGATCGAAAATAAATTCCACGAGAACGAGTGCGCGTCGCGGCCTGCCGCATTTCAGCTTAGCACGAACGCCACTTTTCTTTATTGCACTTTCATACGTGTACTGGATACGTCTCAAGACGTACCTCGAAATTCAAGCTAGGGGAAGAAGCTTATCCATCTCTAGAATACATATGTAGCTGTAAATATAAATAAGTAATACAAACATACCTACATGCGCACACACATACGAGTTTCAGTAACAATCAGCGCTTAAAAATTCAACTAATCAAATATCGGCCAATTTTTATTGCCAAATTTTCGAATTAAAGTCGATATATTCTCATCACAAAATATCGGAAATTATTATTTCTTTCAAATCATTTCAGTATATTTGTACATGTATAAACTTATATTAGTAGATAAAATGTTGTTTGTATATTAAATTTTCTATATCAAAAATCATTGATAAATCATAATTATTTAATATCAATTTCTACATCTTTCTCTTGTTGTTAATAAAAATTTAAAGTTCTAAATTTCTGTGACAAAAGCGAGAAAGTGCGATCTTTCATCGTGATACAATCATTTTCTCGTACACTATTCTAATTCTATAATGGTCGAGGCCAATCGGGAATACAGTTACTTCCTGGAAGAGCGTACGAGAACTGGACTTTCGGACAATCGAATCAATTGATCGCGAGGTTTCCGTGGAAATGAAATCAGCCCTACTTTTACGTGTCCGAGAATCCCTCTCTACGTTCCATTACGCCCGAATGCTGGCAATTTTACGCAGTGAATTAAGGCCGTGCCAAACTAAATTCCATGTCGACGCAAGTAACCGGGTTTCGGAAATTTCCCGTGAGGGAAAGCGAATGTGGATCGACGACTCGAATAATCCCAACCGTAGTTGTTTTGTCGATTCGCGAATGGAAACTACCGAGTTGCCGACGTCGCGATTGTAGTCCTTATCGCCAAAGGTAACAGGGCGTATTCTCGCGTGCCGATGATTGCACGGTTTTCTGGTCGTCCTACCGTGAGCACTGACGCGATGTTAATACTATTACACGAGCGGACTTTTGGACTTAATCCTCCGTGTGTTACCTGAGCGACTGTGATAATTTCGTATAAACATTATGTCATTCGCTGTTGACATTCATTGTCCATCTATTGATCGTTAGGTTACAATTTCGCGTTCTACTTTCTGTTAAAGTTAACTTAAATTTCCACCTCTCTTATAACAAAATATATGAATAAAAAATTTGTGCACTATCGTAGTGTAATTTGGAAAATTTACATTAGGTAATTAACATTTTTTTATTCGTGTAATATACTGACGAAGAATGTAAAGTATGAAAATCTAAAATAATTTCAGTTTAATTTTTCGTTTGTGCAAACATTAATTATCTGTCAGCAGAGTGTAGATTGCGGAATATAATTCTCATTTTCGTAGTTATAATTTCGTAAACATAATCGTTCAACAGTTCATTTAAAAAAAATCGATCCTTTCATCATTTAGCAATTCTCCAGAGATTTAAGTTCATTTTGAAAAAAAAAAAAAAAAAAAAAAAAAAAATGTATTTTTTAAATAGATCCATTTTAATAATTTATAATAGATATTTTATCTCGAGAAAATTAAATTGTCCCTCTACTACTTTAGGATGATTTCAAATTTCTAATGATAAAAAGTAATACGTAAGGTGTTCCAGTTTTTCTTTTGTTAACGTGATGCAAATATGCAATGAATGACCGAGTATTATACTATATAAAATCGTCATTTATCTATTTCGTTCAATTCTTCCTTTTACTCCTCAACTGGTTTTAAAGCGATAGTAAATGACTATCTAGATAATATGCGACCGGGAAATATGGACCAAGAGAATCAACAAACGAAGAAGGATGATAAATCGATAATCGAGGCATCTCGCTAGCATACGCAGGAAAAAAGTTTGCTTTCGATGTCATTTTTTATCTTCACGAGCATCGTTTTTACACAGATTAAAATCGAGGATGAGAATTATATTCCGCAATCTACACTTTGCTGACAGATATAATTAATGTGTGCATAAACGAAAAATTAAACTGAGATTATTTTAGATTTTCATACTTTATATTCTTCACCAGTATTATATTACACGAATAAAAAAAATATGTTAAAAACATAATGTAAATTTTCCAAATTACACTATAATATTGTATAATTTTTTATTCGTTATAAGGCGAAAATTTAAGTTAATATTTAACAAAAAGCAGAACGCGAACCGCAAATAAAAAAACTCGATAACGTATTGTACAACGACAGCTACGATTCTCGTGCATAATTTATCATGCATCGAGTATATTCGAAACGCTAGCGAGCGAAACTCTACGTAAATTAGATTGTACTTTCACACGAGGGAATACGATCGAATACGCGTGTCTCGCATCCGCTTGCACATCCGCGAGAAATTCCTGCGTAAAAACATATCTATCCCATAGCCATTACACAAATGCCTATGGACGCCTATCGAATTTGCGGAACACCCGTAATGTTTCGTCAATATTTGCAATTTTGACCGGTCGATTCGCTACTCGTGGTTCCGTTAAAATATCAACAGCTGGTGAACCGCTAACTACGGCAATATAACGAAACTTTATCTCGCGATAAAACACCGCATCAAGAATAATAATATATTGAACCACGTAATTTCATACATTCAATTAGACCGAATTAAAATTGTTGACCTACTCTACTCGAAAAACTTTTGCTAACTAGATAACGGTGAAATATCGATAAAGCAAAACTCTGATTCGGCTTTACAAGTAGAAGTAGAGTCTTGCGCACTCTATAAATTTCAAATTAACGTTTGAAGTTAGTTATTCTGTTTAAAGGCTGAAGTATCGGTCGAATGTGGTAGAAAGTATTTTTTCTATCAGTGCAGTGCAAGCGTGGAACGTGTAAATAACAAAAATGAGTAAATTGGCAATAAGATGAATAAAAACATCCTTTTCTCCTAACATAGTAATTATCTAGATTCTTATTTAATTTTATTTGCTGATGTGTTATTTTTAACTGCTTTGAATCGTACAGATTAAAAGTGTTTCACTATACTGTGAAAATTCAAAGAGCTGATTACGGTTGAGCTAATTCGATAAATTTTATCAAATTTAATTATATATCTTTTAGTTGGATTCTTTTCCCTATGGACATCCAATTTTTTCCAAATATATAATATGAGATACAGACATTTCAATATTATCCGCGGGCGATAGAATAGTCTCTATTTTCGTGCAATATAATATAATCCTGCCATATGTGATACATATGCTGTATTTATATAAATGATACATGGTTCATGTCACATATATACATACATATGTATAAAGAATAAATTAATCATTAACACAGCCTAATAAATAATTATTACTTCTGCCGAGACTAATTTCGTGGACTGTATGCTTTAACATGCAAAGTCGATTAATCCGCTCTAAAAATTTGGCCGGACAAAGCTGCGGAAATATGATTCCGCATTTTTAGCAATTAAATTGTCTCTCACTCTCTGTCCTACACTAGTTCCATCGGACCGAATTTACGTGTAAACAATATTAAACGAACAACTTTTGCGAGAACTCTAAAGTGGATACATCGTGCGAATGACGGTCTGTTTTGTTGTATCCTTACCGTCACGGCGCTTCTTGGTGGCTTAGCTTTAACTCAGCAAATCCTACGATCGCCTGTAGCGGAGTTTAAGCTAGGCTTAAGTCTTAAGTGACAGTAATGAAACCGCGTGTCGGTCGGTTTTGCCGAAATGGCATTTTCTTTCTTTCTCATGCGTAATAATACTCGTTTACATCAGAACGAACAATTTCCAATCGTAATGCTAAATGAGAATAATACAATAAAAATAACAATGAAAATTATTTACATCACATTCAAGTACGGGTGAAAAGCCCGCTAAGCGGCAATTTCGTTAGCCCCTTGGTGATACAAGAGTTAAACATGTTATTAAGCCAGATGCTGCTTTTGAAATTTATATTTGTAATTCGTCCGACGTATCCACGTAATACAAGTAGACCATACATGGAAGATTATTTCCGCGGACGCTCGGATCAATATTAAAACAATCGGACGGCATAAAGCGGCATTACGGTATAAAGCGTCGTAATGCCGCTTGAAAAACGGGTCAACTTTGGCAAATATTTTTTTTTTCTCGCTACTCTACACTATGGCCGCGCAGTCTCTCGTCCTTTAATTAATTAGCACGGTAGCAGCAGGAAGAGGCAGCTGCCAAGTGGTAGGACACGACACAACTGATGGGTGGAATGGAGAGAATAGAAGGGAGTTGAGAAAAGAGAAACGCGTGTGCCAGTAGAGGATAAAGATCGTTGCTACCAAAACGTTAGTCTCGAATCGGACCACTCTACACTGACGGTGAGGATGCCTGCAGTTTCGTGTGTTTCCAAAGTATTCGCACTGAAAAAATTGCAAATATGGATGTTTACAGTGTGGAAATTAAACTACTACCATTGCCACTATCGTTCCTATGTTAAACTATTACTCTATGCATCTCCACATGCGATGGGCGCGTGTTTATTTAGCTACACCGTGTGTCTGACATTACATAATTAAATGCATACAGCCTCAGGCTTAAGTACGTACGCGCTGTGTTTTGCTGTATTAATCAATGAAAGAGCGCTCTCTCTCTCTCTCTCTCCTCCCCTCTCTCTCCCCCCCTCTCTCCCTCTCTCGCTCGCTCGCGAGAGAGGATATACGCCGGCATCAAAAATAGTTTGGACGGTTTAAGATCAAACGCGCATTTTCGAATTTACTTCCACTTCGTTTGCTTTCAATCTCACAGGCTATGAAAACCGAGCTGTTTTGTAGCGCAATCTACTCGCCAAAATGCGCTCTATATCTTAGACAAGATGTGTAAGAATTAATTATACAATAGAGAAAAAACGATGGATAAAATAATAATTATAAATTTTTAGATGTGGAAAAACATATATATTATTGGTGAACAGCTAAAAAAACGCAATATTTTGAATATTTATAAAGACATTGATAATAAAAGTAATGTAAAAAAATCGCTATAAATTTAACGTTCATATATCCCTTTCTACGTATGCACACACAAATTTGTTTGCTCCATTTTATCCATCAAGCCTAAAGATGTCTTATATACAATGCATATTAAATAAATTTAAGAATAAAATAATACACATCAAATATATAAAATTTAAATGCGACCATATTTTCAAATTATTTCAAATTATCAATAGACAGATAATTTGGAAGAAAGAAGGAATAAGGGAATTTCGAATCACCGAGAAGATAGGATGAGAAATGTACGCCATGCGATCCGAGAGAAAACTCCGCACCAGCTTCGATCTGCGCGAGCATGTTGGGTGGTCGGCTCTAATGAACGAATGGGGTCTCCGCGTAAAAGAAAACAGGAATAAATAAAAAAGCTCGTCGTCGCTTTTGCGGTCAGTTACTTGCCGCCCACGATTTCCTCTCGCCCGGTTTAGTTCACCAAGCAATGCGGTTGAAATCTGATGCTAGAATAAAGCTTACAATCCTATACTTGAAATTAATCATTTTTTCATTAATTATGTCATCAAAATGCATTTATAAAACTCGTGTCAGAAGAACTTGTCACATTCTAATATTTTCATTATAGTTTAACATTTTATTCGAATCCTATACAAAAAAATAGTAGCTAATAAAGGTAATAGCAGGAATTTTTCTTTTTCAGATATTTAACAATAGCAGTGTGACGTATAAGAATGCAAGAACATCACTAAACTAAAAAGATAAAGTGAAAATGCTTATTTAGTCCAACTTAACAAAAAAATATTCAATATTGAATTACTGATAAATTGGAGAATTATTAAAAAACGAGAAGAGAATAAAAACAAAGGTAATAAACCTAATTTAATTTACGATGTAAAAGGCAATCATGTTTTAATATAAAAAAACATATGTATATGCGTTTTGATAATGAATGTTCATGATGTTTATCTCTTCTTTTATATACTGTGAATGGGGTTACCGAGTCGCATGATCGATTATCGGCTGTTGGTTTACTACCCTCCTGAGATCTCCCGCCCTTTTGACACAATATACGCGGGGACTACCAGATGCTCCCCCGTACAATAGGGAATTCATGATTCATGGTCAATTTAAAAGGATAAGAGTATGTTATAGTACAAATCCACGATTCAAACTAATTTGAAAATTCTTCGTAAATTCCAAGATTTTTTGCTTGTTTTTTCCTTTTTTCCCTAAAAGTTAAAGAAATTATTTATAAATATAAAAATCTATTAAAGATATAATTTAAAAAGAAATTACAATTTATAAAATCTTTTAAAACATTACAATTCATAATCTCTCTGTCGGAAAATCCATTGTTAAATCATAATGCAAGTCATATAGAGAGCTGTTGAAAGTTAACACGCGCGAATTGCTGCATTAAAAAAGTAGAGGAAAAAAACAATATTGACACCTCTTCGCGCTATCGGCGATGTGAAAAGAAACGAACACGGCGTATCTGCATAAAAACAGATGGAAGTCAAACGTAAATCCAATTACGGGATAATCGCATTGCCTCGAGATTCGCACTCGGGCATTCGGTCGAACTATCGAGTGATTAAAAATAATACCCGACATCGCGCGCGCGGTTGGAAACTTGCTCGCGTGTACACGAACATAAACCCATCCACAAGCCACTCCACTCCATGTAAATTCATAATTTTTTTCTTTCTTTTGCTTTTCATTTATTGCTGTGCCTATCTATCTTACCAGTGCTTTACCTGTGTGTTATCATTCTAATCCGTCGCAAATAGTTAACTCTTTTATAAACAGGCCTACAAATATACATGCCAAATACTATAATTAATTAAAAATAAAATAAAAGTAAAAAAAAATTTCTAGAATTATATAAATTTTTTAAGTACTTTTGCTTATTTGTAAATTTCTTACTAATATATGTAATGGAATGACAAGCTTTAATGTATAATATAATACAAAAAAGTTAATTATATTAATTTTGGATAAACCTAAGTGTGTAACCTAAGTGAGTTAAATTTATTTTCAATTTTTTTTCAAAAATTGCAAAAATATCCATATCTGATATATGTAAATTATCAATATTTAAAACTTTTAGTCCTTTTAGTCCTCTAGATTACCATTCTATTTTAAGAATTATTATAGAATAATAAATTCCTTATCGATAAGATTTGTGAGATTTTCTATAATAGTAATAGTGAATAAATGTTTCGATTGTAGAAAACTTGGCTGACATTTCAACAAACGGAAACCGGAAGTCGATAACAACTAGGAAGGATTATTACCGACTACATACTAGTCGGTAACAGAGAAGCTACATACAGAAATTTCAGTCAGAAGTAAATTTCGCAACACCCGATATAACCGCACTGCTGTCGTCGGTACAAGACTTACCTTCGTTCGTAAGTTACCAGAAAAGAAATTACATGTCGGTAAAATGGTATTATACAGTTCCCTACTATTCTCTAATAAAGCTTTAAAGCACATATCTTTTAACATTTCTAGTTATAAGAAAGTGAAAGGGATAAAATGTATGTTAAATATTAAGCAAGATTTAGTTATTTCAAAAAACCTAATTATACCGCTACAACATAATAACTATTAATGGTAAATGTCAACAGTTAATTATAATAATAATATATAATAATAAATTATAATAATAAATTATAATAATTATAATATCTGAGCCGGAACTCAAATAGCAAAATAATTGATTAATAGACTGTATAGACTGTATAGAATAGACTGAAATAGACTGTATAGAAAGAGTAATATAATTTTGCCTATTCCATAATTATCGACAAAAAAAAATGTATTGTATATTTATTTTCCCAAATATGTAAGTTGTACCGTGACATATTTTTTAAATTTCGTAGCTTTATAAAAACATATTAATACAAAAATGAAAGACTAAAATATGTTACAAAAGCTAATTATGTTTTGTATTTTTCGTATTATTGGAAAATAACCGAAACATATTTATTAAATTATTTTTCTTCATTACACTAAAATATTAACATTTTTGTACCTATATATTTCGTACATATTACAAATTAATATGTTTGTTGATAAAATCGGAATACATCGCAAACAAAATTTATTGTATATAAATTTTAATGATATCGATGTAAGAGTAATAAAAATTTGTCTCATATATTTGCCAACAAATTAGTCGTACTGCTTGAGAATCAAAAATTATATTATAAAAATTTACCGCGTGACACATAAAGTAAAATAAAATTAGGATAATTACTATGATGGGGATAGATAATAAAATATAGTATACTTATTATTAATAATAATCAAGTAGCCATAAGATAAAAGTATATCTTAAGATAATAGAGTAATAAAAATTTGTCTCATTTATTCGTAACAAACGAGTCGTACTGCTCAAACATAAAAAATAATATTATAAAAATATACCGCATATAAATACATTTATAAATAAAATTAGAATAAATTACTATGATGGATAGATAATAAAATATAGTATACTTATTATTAACAGTATAGCAATCAAGAAGCCTTATAATAAAAATATAAAAATACTGAATTTCTTCTTTTGTTAAATATCATAAAAATTGAAAGTAAAAATAAAAGTTATATGAGAACTCTAATCTTTATGCAAAATTATATTATTGTATTTTCAAGTTTTTATTTTTATATAAAATTATAATTTATAGTTGTATAAAATTCATTAATTGTAAATTTAAAAAAATTACGAAAGTATTTCCCTGATAATAATGATGGAAATATTAGATCAGAAATCTAAAACTGAATAAAAATATTTATCTAAGCATTACGAAAAGTGAACAGAATAAAAAGCATCACAAAAAGTGCACAAAATAAAAAACAACAAAATAAGTATTAATTATTATTAATAAATGTATGTATATGGGCAAACTAATAATGTATACAACAAAGAAAAAAATTCAACTACAAAATGACCTCACATATAAACATTTTAGTGTTCTTTTTGATAAAAAAAATCGTATTATCCTTAGTTAATTAAAAATATGATTATTTTTAAAAATAAATTTAATTAAAAGAGCCTAACGTAAAACAAGTAAATTATAGTGCTTTCTCAGCAATGTTTCAAACAAAATCATAATATGTATGTACATTAAATTGTATATTAAACATAAGCTGGTGTACATTACTGTATATTATGTTTGCTGTATATTATGATGCTTATACTACACACATTTTGTTATAGATATAAGATTATACAAGATATAATTAAGATATAAGATATAATATTATAAGATATAATGTGTGTATGGTAAATAATAATTTTTAAATATATCTCTCAATTATATAACACGTGAGTACAATAATTTATAATCTAAGAAGAACAAGATAATGGAGATGTCAAAATTTATTTTCTATTGCGTATATGTGTGGTCATTCTGATCAGCGAGAAATGTAATGCAAAATAGAAATAAACAACATAATAAACATACGTGTGTCGGTCGTTACTGCTCGGATACTTCAAACATCCCTCCGCGGGATGCCTCTGTCGGTACGCACCTGTATGTCGCTTTTCAGACTCTCGGAATGTGGTTAGGTCCGCCCTGAAAGCAAACATTACAAAGACACACATTAATTTCAGCAGAAAAATCAATACATTCCTTCGTATTTCGAAGAACGCTGCGCGTCGTTATTATATTTAGCCATATTGCCACATTTAAAAGTACCGGCGCGGACAATCGTGTTTATGTCCGACTATAGCGTGACAATTGAGTTGACAGCTCGCGACACGATTTTTTCTGAATACCACGACGATGACACGCACGCGAAGAATCGTTCGTCTCGGCGTGATAACGATAAAATATCAAAGTAAACGAGTTCGAGCGACGTTCGATCTCGCGCCCACGACGTTTGACACATTCGGCATTCTGGCCAACTGTCATAATACGCGAAACGCTCGCAGACGAGCAGGTTACTATGGCGACGCTCGTTTATCTACCGGCGCGTCAATGACCGCACATGCGGACGTCGTCGACGTAGTGGAATCGGTAAACAATCCCGATTGTTTACTAGCGTTGCGTCCTCGTATCTGGAGACATTTACGCAACATTCGAAAATTACGAAATCGAGCGACAGAATTTTTCTACAACAGCGACTCCAGTAATGCGATCCAGAAAAGAGCCATGAATATCAAAAAATGGAAAGAGTGGAAAACTGACTTCGCGAAATATACAGAGGTTATATGCACACACTGACAAAACTCGAGAACACATGCGATACACTTCACTTTGTTATCCGAATGCCCTCAGGCGATTTCCACTTGTTATTTCGAATTTACATGCCGACTGGTAGAAACGATTCTCGCGGCCAATGCCCGAGGTAAACAAATCGACTGACTGACAGCTCGGAACGACGTAGCAAGTCGCTGAGAGTTACTGAGCGCAAAGAACGATGAGAAACACTCACCACGTTTACGGCGATCTTTCCGACACCTTACCGCGCCGCAGTTACATCATAATACACATACGCACGTACACTACCTACTTCCTAGGCACTGATATTAAAAAACTCGTGTAAAATGTATAAAAAAGGCAATAGTTAGGAAGATGCCAAGAGAATTGCCATAGCGATGCCAATACTAGGCGGCCATGTTATGCTACGCTGCATCTTCCGCCATCTGGTGAGCAGTTAAGAAACCTTCGATGAAAGGAGCGGATCAATTTTATTTGTTACCGACAAACTAACACTTTACCTCTCAATTTAATTTTTCTTTTATTTTGATGTTCCAGGTTTATTACATGGTTTCCTAACAGATAAGAAATCCAGAAATACCAACAAAATAAAAATTTAATTAAATCAGCGTTAATATATGTCGGTACAATAGATTGCTTCCCTTTCATCTCTCGAAAGGATAATTTCTCAAAACAAAAAGATACCTATATTTTTGAAATATAAAATAAAAATTTTATCGAGTCGTCATTCATCTAATTAACAAATATTTTTTACTTCGGATTAATTGACTCAGATTGATAGTACAAATCAAAATTTAACTGAAGTTATTTAAAAGTTATTCACAGAGATAGTCAGAGATGGCTCCACGAATATGACTCTCAAATATGATTTAATCCGCTTATAGCTAGTTCAACCCATCACTGGTGCATTTTTATTTTACGCAATTCACGCGCGTGATGCTTGTGTTAAAAGTCTACAGTCAAACAAAAAAACAATTTTTGCGTGACAAAAGTTTCTGCAAAAATAATCACTGCTTTTGACTTTAAACATAATGTATATATATATAAAATAATGTAGAGAGCAATAAGTACTATAAAATAAACGATTGTATTACATTTTCGATAATAATTTGCAACATTATTCTGTTAATTACTTTTTAGAATTAAAATTAACTAAGAATATAAGCTAGAGAAAATGTATTTTTAATTTTTAAAGCTGGATAATAATTTTCATGCTTTTTCATGCTTTGAAAGTCAGGAAATTATTAACAAAGATATTTACAAATGATGAAAATATTTGGTCAATTTTTACGCTATACAAAGAGAGCTTCCCAGAGAATAAAATACACATTTAAAGCTGATGCACTCGTAAAATGCATTTTGCAATTAGAGAGAAAGAGAGAGAGAGAGAGAGAGAGAAAGGGGGGGGGGAGAGAGAAAGAGAAAGAGAGAATAGTTGGGAAAATCTCGCGCGCGCAAAGATGTCTAGCTCTGCGACATGCGTGCAACAAATTGTCGCGTGCAACAAATTGTGAGCATCCACGAGGGTGTGTTCCACACTAAGAACTTTGCGTTCGTTACAAGACAGAGGAGACTGCAAGGAGCGAGGATACCATCGCGTTAAGAGTCGTTACGCGAGTTAGGATATCCGCCGCCATACGAACGCGAGTAACTCCTTTAACGAACTCCCAAACGAAGTTCGGCTTCTTACTTCTCCGATTTCAGAGTTACGAGCTCATCTAATTAATATCAAGGATTCCTCGCTCGGAAGATACTTGAAACACGTGCCTTCGCTTTCAACGGTGAATGTCTCATCCTTTTTTTTTCTTCTTCCTCTCCGTACGTTTTCCCTCATCGTACGTTTCTTCACAATTAGAGAGTGGCTCAAAAGTTCTTGCCCGTTAGAGAAACTGATTGAAAGGAATTACTAATTGCTTACTTTCTAACTTGAATTTAAAACAGTTTCAAGTTGGCTCGTTTTCGGTTATCCGGTTACACTCATCACTAACGGAGCGCGATTGCGCGAGAGAGCAATTAAAATTTAGCTTCGACGCGATATCACGTAATTGACGTGACTTTCCAACACAGGGGCAGATACAGGCAAAATATAATTTTATTGCGCAGGCGTGTCTAATAACTTATGCTCGCGCTGAACTCAGCCCCCGAAAACTTTGCACCGGAGATATATTTTCGTTCATCGTCGTAGACGTTATAATAGGAGGAGATTGAGGTTGCGAAGGTGGAGTTTCAAACTCGCATAAATGTGTGCGCGGCGCGGGTCTCCTTCCACGTTTCTGATTACTTCGCAAACTTTGTGCTAGTCGTAACGATGCAACGGAAGCTTTTAGACACTTGTTTCTGGTGCGTTACGCAATCTCTGTAAGCCAGCTTTTTTTAGGATATGCAATGGCAAATAAACCGACTGCCAGCAAAATAGATCCAGGATATAGCGCACTCATAAATGAGGGATATTCTCGTTTATTGTTGAGAGCGAGAGAGAGCGAGAGAGAGAGAGAGAGAGAGAGAGAGAGAGAGAGAGAGAGAGAGAGAGAGAGGGAGAGAAAGAGAAGTGAGAAAGAATTATCAAATAATAATAAGATTTTAACTTTATAACTCTATTATAGAGAAGTAAAATTAACACTAAGAGAAAGAGCAAGTCGTCGAATTCGTCTGTTTTTCCGT
Organism: Anoplolepis gracilipes; assembly: GCF_047496725.1. NCBI lineage: Eukaryota > Metazoa > Arthropoda > Insecta > Hymenoptera > Formicidae > Anoplolepis > Anoplolepis gracilipes. The sequence goes on from NC_132974.1 coordinate 4,940,497, forward strand.
ACATTATAGCTCGCGCAAAGACCACAATTGCAGTCAGCGACCGCATCGCTCGCGTGCATTCGGAATGCAGGTCGGTGCAATTGCGCGCGGCTCATGTTGCGTGTTCCGTCCCGTCCAATGTATCGCCCGAACAATATAGCACGTCAGCTTTTGTCCGCTCTGTCTGTTTCATTCGCCGTTAATAAAATACCTTTCGAAGGTATTGCATCCTAGGAAGAACGTCTCCTTTGCTATTCGTTGCTCGCGAAACGTTATTCGCAAAGAACACGAGGACATTTGTATTACGTTCAAGCAGCAAATATCCGATATTTGCATCGCATCGAATAGACGCAGAAATGTTTATGCGACGACTTGGATATGTTGGAGTTGATTATGACAGTTGACGTAAGAGAAAAACCATATACAACAGATAAAAGTGCGATTGGCCGAAAACCAATTTGGCATCTAATTTAGCATAAGTGCTAAAGAATCGAGTAATGAAATATAAATATCAAAGTGTATTATGTATTTTTGTATCATTTTCTTTCACGGTATTGTTTGTATTATGTGTGTATGTGTATATATATATATATATATATATATATATATATATATATGTGTGTGTGTACGACATAATACATGCGTCAGACAATAACAAGCGATCAAATGATTTTTCATCAGAAAGAGAAAAGGGCAGCGGTGACATTTTCATAGAAAAAGAGAAAAATGAAACACATGGAACAAGTATCACGTGCAATTTCCCACGCATTTTTTTTTTTCTTTTTCAATATATATTCACTCAATAATTTTTCAAACCTTTTATAATATAATAATAAAATGTAATAATAAAATAATATAATACTAAAATATTGATCTAATATAGTCTAATATATAGGTGTGTTATGTAAAATGATAATACACGGGTCTATTATTATTATACTAATAATAATTATAATTATTACAAAATAATTAATAATCATACATACACAAAACTAGTAAATAATAAATATGTTACATAATAATTATTATGAAATATTCAAATACACATACATTTTTTGGATAAATATTAACATTAATTATAAAAGTGAAAGAATCGTCAATTCCGACTATTTATAATTGACTATCGACTTTATGATGTGATGCTAGATTATTCGATCTTCTTCAAATTTGCCTTATACTGTAATAATTTTACAAATTTCACCGAACGGAACTGATTTCCCATGGGATAAATTCTAAGTAAAGCTGACATCATGTCTTACTGAAAATTCGGGTTAAATTTATCGTAAAGGTTTAGATTGCGATTTCACACGATACATCTCTGATTTTTTGCTTTAACTGATCTCAGATCTTAAGATATTTACTAAACCGGTTTCTTCTTTTTCTATAAGTTGTTCTTTCTCTTTTTTGTACATTCTCGGTTTATAAAAATCTTGTTTTGGCGTTCTCAGTTTTATTGTCAATAGAAAACAATACAAGGAAAGAAATAAAATTATAATAAAATTATTTCACACATAATATGCACACAAAATTATTGTAGTAATTTATCACATGACATAGAAATGCATACACTTTAATATTGGAAAATATAAAGTACGAATATTCAGAGACAAATAAATCGCGATATGCCATCAATGTTACCAATCCCACAAAACGTACAATACGATGTGCGTTACGTGTTCAAAATTTTGGACTAGAGTTCTCGACATTGATCGTAAATCGTCGCACTGGCGTGTTTCAATTCCCATTACCAAAAGGGAACAGAATGTGCGTATGTGACCTTTACGAATGTTACATCGCACCCCTAGCAAGATCGATTTCATTGAAGGGTTGACTGGAATTGGAGAAGATTGAGATCTTCTCCTAGGGATTAAGAAACGATGCCAGATTACTAAATATTTCGCATCTCTAGAGGAAACGATCTTTGCTACATCTCGGTGTAGCAAAGTAAAATAGAACATATGTATCTATAACGGTAGTGCTAAATTAATAAGCTTAATATCTCTTTTATGTGATTTTCGTAAAGATTCGAAAGAGATCATCATCAAAATGAATTAAATGTATATATATATATATATATAGGAATTTAAGATTCTTTATATATAGAAATTTATTAAAAAAATATATATCTTTGTCTCGCAAAACAGTTGTCTTTATATTTGAATATTATTTTCTATATTTCTATCTATATTTGTTTCTATATTTCTATCTATTTGCCACTTGCTCATTTAAAGATGCTTAAATTCGAGAGAATATTATGTTTTTTTTACAGTGATCTAAAGCTATACGCGATTGAGTCAAGATTTGCGGATACTATACTCGCGAGACATTTAGGATTCGACGGGAGCTTGGATATGTGAAGAATTGCGAAGCTCTCGCAACTGTTTGAGAATTCATGGCACTGTCTCGTACCTGTAAAGTATCCAGATCACTCGATCGCCAACGGCGAATTCCTAAGAATTCCTTATATCGTTGAAATAACTGGTGTACGTGCCCGAGAGGCGGAAGCGACTTCAATTTCTGTCCTCGAAGAGTGAAATCCGGCGCAGAGCCACGAGAGAAAAAATTTACACACCGCAGAAAACAGCAGTTTGACCAACGTCGCCGGCTTTGCTATGCCAGACAGATAGTCGATAGTTCCCGCAGAACATATTTAAGCATGGCATTTAATGGCAACTTTGAATACGTTACACGAGTGACCTTTCTCCAAGCCGTAAATGCCTATATGCGCATTTGATTTTCTGCATAGAATGCACGGCTGCGCGTATTATCGCGTCAGCTTTCACGCTATTTACGAAAGGTCAACCGAGGGATCGAGTCCTTGGTCCTCGGGGGTGAATACGTGAGGGTTCGGCGAGAGTATTGTCGAATTCTCAGGTATACTCTCTCTCTCCTCACCGTCACGTTTAGTTAGGATATACAGAGATATTAGTCGGCGCGGAAGCCACAAATAACAACGATATTTAACGGGTGGTTGATAAAATGGGCAGGAAAATACAGCCGGCTAACCACCTTTAATCGAGGTTGTACCGCCCGACCGCATAGTCGAAGCAGATATATCGGGGTGGCGTTCTCTTTGTTTTCACGCATCGGAGATACTCCCCACGTGCGATCACGCTCGAGGGCTCTCTCTTTCTCTCTTTCTCTTTTCTCGCACTGTTTACATAAGCTCGTTTCGCCAGTTTCATCCGGTTTCGCGAGCATATAGCGAAGGAATGAAGTCTCGTACAATAGCAAAAATCTTCTCCATATATATATATATATAGTAAGCTGCTTGCTATCTCATCGAGTTTTACTCTACTGAACAGTGATATCCTTTCATGGACGGATGGCATGTCTCGCATCTACTGGCTGTATTCTGCAAATTTTTTACCGTGCGTTAGTAATGAGAAAAAATGCGTGACCGAAGGCGTGGTTAGCGTGATACGTGTTCTTCCATTTATGTAAAAGCCACTAAACATCGCCCGGCATAATAACCATTTTGTAAGATATACCTGGCATAATTATAAACGTTTTATTTGAGGTAAAAAAAAAAGAAAAAAGAAAAAAGATGTTATTTTTCGCATTGGACAATTTCTCAGTACCTGTACCGATAACGGTTGACATTAAGAGTCATTAGAACGGACGATTAATAATCGGTAATATATTTCCATCGTTTGAAAGTAGACAGCGACAAATCGATGATCAACGCCGGTATTAAATACACGTGACGTCACACGACACGTATAACGCGAATAAATCGACGTTAGATGAGTCTGAGTACACACTTACTACATCAGTTTCCTGTGTATTGACTTTCTTCTTTCCTTCTCACTCTTTCTCCTACGAAGATATATTCGCTTTTGAGATGCTGACCGACATTCCTACGTTATAAAGACTACGTCTATTGTATATATATAATATAGAGTACATTCTTCTTCAAAATTAAAAAAGTATGCCAGATGTTCGAGATTTATTTCGATAACATTTCTTAAAAAAGTCTGCCCAACAATTCGCAAATTAAGAATAATACTATAGATTTGATATCGTAAAAAATATAAAAACATATGAATATATCAAAACAATTTTGTTCGCGAATATATGAATAATTGCACCGTGATTAATATGATAACCGTCATGTAGATATAGTTGTAATAAGATAATATGAATTGGAAATACGCGAAACGTACAACTTGTTTATTAAAGTATACGAAAGAATGATTAAACATATCTCATTTTTATAATATTAAAAACATGATAGTGATCTCTAAAAATTAGATTCACATAAGCACAATAAATTTCATTCTTTTTGAAATATATTTAGTTCTAAAATAAATTAAGTTCTGAAATAATCTTTTCACATGTAATTTTTTATCACCAAAGTCTTTTAAAAATAATTACTGAATTATAGAGAAATAGAGCAAAATTGCTCTATCGACATTATCTTAGAATTAAATATATTTCAAAAAGAATGAAATTTATTGTATAAATAAATTTAATATTTTTAGATTACTATGTTTTTAAAATTATAAAAATGAAGTATATTTAATCGATCTTTCGTATACTTTAATAAACAAATTTGACATTTTACATATTTCCAATATGTGTTATTCTATTACAAAGGTACTTATATGATAGTTATCATATTAATCACGATGCTGTTATTTACGCTCGTAAACAAAACTATTTCAATAATGCACGAAATATCTATCCAAATAATTTATCGTAAACTCATAGGAAGAATAAAGGAAACAGAAATACAGACATCTCGCTGTTCATGGCATAGTATACTCTGTGCAACATTCATTTACTATACCGATATTTGGATTGATTAGCCAATATGATAACATGCTCTACAATCAAAATTTTGCTGCTTTATGCATTTATAAATTAATATAAAAAAAACAAGAAAAATTCTTTAAAAACAATAATAAAATATAAAGAATATATATATAATTTTTTAATTTAAGTTACGATAAAACATTAAAAATGCTTAAAACCATATCTAATATGTTTTCGCGCCGTTTTCGATATCTTTAAATTCAAAGATGATTTAAATATTCGGTTTCTCAAACTCGCTTTATATACATGCAAGTGCATTCTCTTTGCGAAATGAATTATTGGCTAGCTGCTCTTCAAAATTGCTCGTTTCAATTTCGTCTTTATGCAAAAACGACCCGAATGATTATCGGCACGAAATCCCGATGCGCGGGAATCAACATAAAAGAATATCGGATATGCCGTTGCAGATTACATTTAGTCGTGATTTCTGCGTTTCATAACGGTGGATAATTACATCACCGACTGTCAATAATTGGGCGGTGACCCGTGCGCGAGATGTAAAGTAATGACTCCTGTATTGCCGCGCGATATCCATATGTCAAATTGTGATGTCCCTTTCTGTACGCGCGTACACGTACAGCATAAATCGTATGTTTATTGTAGATCTATTTGTCTGCGAGTTAGGTGCAATGAACTACTGATAACTGAGAGTTATTAACGCGCGCGATTCGACGAATATACGCTTCGGATAAATTTAATCGGTGTGGCTTATCGGTTAGCGAATATCGTCGAGTACCACGCATGTAATGTTAATGAATCATATGTTAAAAAGATAAAAAAATTAAAAAAAAATTAAAGGGAAACTATCGAGAATATATATATACATATATATATATATATATATATATTTAAAGCTTCAAATAATTTACATATTATCTTTATGCGAGGTTTGCTTAAACAATTGACATATTTTAAAGACGTAATAATGATCTAATAATGATCTAATAAATGTTTGATTTTATATATGTAATGATCGTTAAATACATATTATTCTTTTGCTAACAAACTAAATGAAACTGTTAATACTTTTTCGTATTTTGCTGTTATTATAAAGAGAGTTGTATATATCTTTGCACGATTGTGGATTAATCTCGGAAAAATTTCATTATCGCGTATTCCACACTTGGTCTAAAATTGTGAAATATATTACGCCGATTTACCGCGCTACACACCTCGTAATCGCGTTAATGATTCGCGGTGTATTCGCGCTAACGATCGCCGCCTCGTATCGATGCTCATAGCAAGAGGCGGAGAGAGGCATACAGAGAAGATGAGAGCGAAAGGAACAAAGCAATGGTCGTGTGTAGTCGCAATTAATGCCGAGTGTTCGCCCACGGGAAATACAGAACACGTGCGTGCTGGACTTTTCGAAAATTATCGCGATGGAACGGCGCGAAGCGGCTGGTTCGATTCGCGCCGTTTACAACCGCCGGTTAAAATTAGCCTTGCAACAAGTTATATTGGTACATGCCATTTATCCGTAAACCCGCTACCCATGAAATTTCAAATTCCGGTTGGAAGCGGCGCATCACGCGCCTGAAATTGTAATGTTCGTGATAGTCTGCGTATAACGTTACATACCATAATAATTCCATTTCTCGTATAGATTTCCCGACTCGGCTAATTATTATTTCCCCGTGGACCGAAATATTGTATCGATGAACTCGCCCTTTTGCAAATTTCAATTTCGTTATTTGCATTCAGCGGAAGAGAAATAAAAATATACATATCGACGAAAATGATATATGTATAATTTCAAAATAGATACTCTTGTATTTATTGGCTAATGTCATAAATATCTCATATTATATTAATTTGTTGGTATAACTAGTGTATAAAAAATATGATTTTATATATATATACACACACACACATGCACACATTGCGTATTGTTTTTCAGGAATTATCCTGAAAAACAAACGGTTTCTCTGTTCTTTTCTCTCACATTTTACAAGAGTAGATCCAGCTCTCTATACGGTCGATTACGCGCGGCGTATCGGCGTTACACGCCGCGTACTTCGATAATAAATAATAACGATCTGGGAAATTGTAGCGACCGGCTACACGGATGGGACGAAAAAATACGAGATACCAGGCTCTCGCTGGAAAGCACACCGGCCTTGCCTCCCATCCCATTTTTTTTGCAGTGTTTTTCCCACACCGGCTGCGCTATTTATTCGCGTTGCACGCGGCGCTACCGATTTGCATCAATTTGGAAAGTGATCGAATAATTATTTTAGCAACAGCAACAGCGGCGTTGCCAGCGACACTGGCCGCGTGCGCAATAGCAGCAGCGATGGGCTGGTTTAATCAGCCTTCCATTGTAATGTTGACAACTATAACGGAAATGCTGAATAGAAGATTAGACTCGAACTAATGGGTTCTATAGAGGAGATTTAGCCCGAAATAGGAAATGGGTGATTTTAGTCGAGCGAGCGATCTAAGGCTAAATAGATTTGAATTTCACATTTGACTACAACGATTCAGTGAACGACGCTATTTCATGCAATGTATCCGGTATCTATATTTGTATCGATGTTTGTATCAAAAAGTTCAAAAATATTCGCGTCTATAAATGTTCTTTTAAATACTTTATGTTAAATCTACAAGTTTTCACAGCAGTTATTAAGTAATTATATTTAGCATTTAATTGTTTGATTATTGGTGCTAAAAACGTTCGAAATTGACTTGTAACTTTTAATAAAATAGTTAGACACTAGACGAAATATTTTATGACTTTTAATAATAAATTTCAATTCACTTTTAACTTCTTATTTTTAGTTATAAGTTTATTGCAACACTTATATTTAGCTAACAATGTAAAATTTATTATATGTGAATATTTCAGTATTTACAAAAAACCAGCAGCTTTTTAATTGTAACATAGAAAGTGTCCTATGATTGTCTTTATTATTCACGAAAGATTGGCAAGGTGTCACACGATTAAGACAGTATGACATAACTTACGAACAAAATATGGCAACAGCAAATTTTCCGATAGACAAATATTTGTCGACGGTGTAAGTAATAATACCCGGCAGTGAAAAGTAAACGTTTGTTCGGGAGAAAAGAGGGCGTCGTTGATACGGTAAACAACGACGTACAATATATTATTACTTGCCATGGCAGTATTCGAGGTACAACGATAACACTTGATATTCATAAAACCAACCAGCGAGCTAGAGTACACTTGCTGCCGTGGTCCTAACATGGAAACGTTGAGAAAAAAAGGGCAAGCTTTTACTTCTGTATAACTCAATAACGCTTATGTAAGGTGTGTGAGACTTTTCATTTTATTTTATCTGCTTCCGAGTACGACGACCGTAGCAAAACGCCTAAGAAGCGAAAAATTAAAATGCAATGTATCGAATAAATTAATATAACAGTAATCAGACGTACTTCTTTAAAAAATAAGTAATTTATTTAGATATCGATAATTTAATAATATAATTTGTTTGAAATGTACTATAATTCTTTTTTACGATATAATCTATCGATTGCTACAGTTTTTTCTGCAATATTGTATTAATGATTTATATTTATAATTCATCTAAACTTTACTACAATATTTTTTTGTGGCTTTATCTTTGTTGTTTCTTTTTTCTGCATTTGTGCAAAATGTAACGCAAATGTTAACTTGAATAAATTTCATCTGAAACAATGTTTTACTTTAATCCAATGCTTATAACGCTCACGCTCCAATACGGCGTAACGATTTTACGCGACATTATGTGGCTTTATGTTAATTTTAATTAATAATTTGGCGTCACGGGTGTATTTACTGGTGCGTAAAATACGATTTGAGATAATAACATGGCAACGGCATAAGGAAATAAAATATAATAAATTTCAGTAGAATATTTCAGAATAATTACATCAGTATTTCTCTCTTACGTCAATCATAGATCGATCGTTTGTTCTCTGATAATCAACTTCACTGAATAAAAATGATTTTGTTAAAAATATATCGTGCTATTACATTAACTAGGATCATAGGAACCTTACTGGCCGTAAAAGTATTTTTACTGCGACAAGCTAGGTTAACAATCTTTTTCTGCCTTCGCTCGTTGCGTTTTTCAAATCGCTGTTTACGTAACCGTAAAAGGACAGTGGCGAATCGACAAAGGAGTGCAACGACATGGAACGAAGAAAGCGACCATCGCGGAAAGGTACGATTACAAAGGTGAAGAAACGATAGCGAGAATTAGCATAGATATTGAAGTTGGAAAATATTTTGAACTTTATAGCACTAAAATTGTTATCTCCAAGTACTAGCCTCGAGTAATTGGCTCCTTAATTGCGGATTCTTTAATAAATGTGATTTATTAAGTAAAAAAGAATGTTGTAGTTCTCCGATACATAAAGTTAAAGTTTAAAGACGGGTTGTCGGAATTTTAATTATTTCAAAACTAAAAAAAAATAAAAAAGTTCTTTGAATATTAGATAGATAGCGAAGTAGTGATCTTTCAACAACAATGACAATGGAAACGAATGTTTTTGTGAATGTTTGAATTTTAATAAATCTTTATCGTTTTAGTTTGTAAAGAAAATTGCATTTTCATAAAGAAACTGCGGGTAATATACGAGCGGGTCTTGTTAAAATGAGAATATTAATCGGATGGGCCGTTTATTTTCAAAGAGTTTAATCAGTTTAAAAAGTGTTGCTAAAATCAATGCACTTTATATTTGCATCAAGAGAGAAAGGGGGGGGGAGAGAGAGAGAAAGTTTACATTTTAAAATTATATCCATTCTATTGTAAAAGTAATCCTTTTTATAAAAACAAAATAGAACCATGTAAAAATTAAATATAGAGAATCTTTCTCTTTTTCTCTGTTCTTGAAGTTGTTTATTGTCTAAAAAAATTTTTCCTATTTTTCAAATATCTTTTAGCTTCAGCATGATATAAATTAAATTATTCATTCATATATGTATATAAAATTTTAATGTCACTATTTTTTGGCAATTGTCTTGCTGGAAAATCTTTTAATCGTACTATCCTCTTCTACATATTCTTGGATTAAGGAAAAATTATGTGAAAGAAACTATGTGAAAGAAGAACAATACCTACGAAAATATACGGAAAGAAAATTCAACTTTTACAGAAAATACTTATATAACTTTATGGCAAAATCATTGAAGTTTTATGATTGAGTCTCAACGATTCGTCTCTCTTCGTATAAATCGAATTTATAGAAAGATAATAGATCTTTGAGCAGAATACTTCTTAACGGACTTTTGCAAAAGATTCTTAACCGCGCGATTGAATTCCGTCGAGTATGCTCGAAGATTGACCGCCACTGACAGCAAATTAGCACAGTCTCCATTATTTAAATTCAGTAGACATAAAGAAGGGATCAGGACTAAGTCGCACTCCGAGATATTGGCTGCCAAAGCGAGATTTCCGAGTGTCTTTATAAGGATAGAAAAAAGAAAGATGAAGGGAAAGAAGAGCAAAGAAAGGGAGATAAACGGGGCACACGATAGGCAGGGAAAAAGAGAGCGACGCGCGAGACCAGCGAAAAATCTACCTAATAAAATTCCAGCAGTACCGGCGTAAAGGCCGGCAGCACATTCGGCTCTTATATACTGTGCTCGATACTATGCTCTTCGTCAGCAAAGCGAGTTGGCGAAAGAATATTCAGAACAGTAAAGTACGTATCATCACCTCGGCTTTCTGCGCATAGATAGTTTATGACATCATAAAAATTCTATAGCATGCACTTACAGCGTATATTGAGTATACAACACTTTATTCGCGCAAAAAAGACTAATTGTGTCAGTGTTCCTGAATTCCCTGTATCATGTGCAACGAGAGCGTATATCTATCGTTTAAATGTCAACCCCTTCGTGTATAGAATATCGCGAGCGATCGATTTCTTGGCTTATAATATATACAATAAACAATTTAAATTTATACAAAATATCGCAGTAAGTTGGTTTTACGGTTTTCCTTTCCGTGCCGTTCAATCTCGTATATCTGCGTGTGTACGACGTTTACAGCAATATACAGAAATCATCAGAGAGAAACGAATTTCGATCGCAACTCCACATACACTATGCGGCTTTATGCCTTGCAGCCGATAAATGTATAAACACGATCTCTCTCTCAATCTCTTTTTTCTCTTTTTCACTCTTATTTTTTATTATAAACGGTAATCGCATAAACCAGTTACCTGGATTTCAACAAGCAAATCGTTGCTACTTGATTTTATTTAAACGTCTTATTTACATGGCCCACCGTTGCGTCAGCTTGAATACTATTCCTCTACGACAAATCTTTGTTTCGTTTTAGACAACGCGATCATATCGAAAAATACAATCTTCTCCTGCGCATATACCAATTCCCCGTGCTTCGCATTCTCGCTTTATCTTTCGAGCTCCCTGTAAAAGTAGAACGCCAAAGGTCACTTGATTAGAGATTGTTTGTGCTTTTTTTCCGGCTTCGAAGATTCTTTCTGTTGACACGAGGAAACGAAGCTACGAATGAACGACTATGACATTAAAAAGACATAAGTCACATCAAAATTTGTTCCATCATTTGCTCGAGTAAAATTTAAACGAATTTGCCGATTCGCATAATTGAATAAATAGCAATTTATGTGATTATAAACTATGATTAAAAATCATTAATTCTTCTCCCTAGAAATTAAAGCGCTGATAATTAAAAGTTACGTATCGTAACTTTCTTTCAATGAAATTCAGATGGAGACATACAAAAAATATGTTAGAAAAGAATGTATAAGAGAGTTTTAAGAAGAAAAAGAATTCTCATATATTTTGTATGAAACGTATCATCCAAATGTTACATTTCGAGTTGTATTGTATAAATCCGAAGTGGAGCATATCTACCGTCTGAATAGCGAGGTAGCATTCGGGAAATCCGCGCGACGTTATAAACGTGTTCTGCGATTTCCTGAACGAATTCCGCGCTAGCGCAGAGGATAAACGCTTCGCTCGCGTGGACGTTCAGCACCGTCGCTGGATCGTTGCCAGGAAATAACAAAATTGATAAAATTTGCCAAGCGTGGAACCGGCGTTTATCTCTCACCTATGCTCTCTTTCTCATACCGCTCGTAAGACGGCAGTTCTGCCGGGTCAACAAACTTGCTCGAGCAATCGGCGAATTGTTACAGACAATTCGCAAATTATTATTATTTCTTCCTGCTCGTTTCTTCGCCTTGCCCATTCTCGCCAGCTCCTCGTCGTTCTCATTTTCTCGCCATATGACAACGCTCCTCTTATCTGCTTGACACTTGCACGGACACGACCAATTTTGTTAACAAGAAAGCGATGCATTTTCGGTATGCGGTATATTTGAAAACAATGTTTGCCAACACAAAAGGATAAAATATTGCAAAGAAGAAAAACAAACCGGAGCAATATATTTTTACTAACCGGTGGCGTTTACATTAATCTCGCGTCAAGTACGATCCACTTCATGAGAGCAAAATATAATAATGAACGAAAAAAAATATACGAACGAGAGATATACAGACAGTTCTCAAAACTCGCAAATCCGTTGGAGTGTGCAAAAAGTGTAGGGTGAAAAGCCGCCGAAAAAAGCTCGTTTCTCTGTTTATCTGCACTTTATTACAGAACGCATGAGATATTTCGCATATCTGAAGCGAATACACGTACATCACGTGTATGTATACGTGCATACACACGTACGGACGAATGTATTACGTACGGTCCACCGCTCAGTCCTGCTTGGCGGACCATCCTCATGGCTACTTCACTGCAGCGTCGGCTGTTTCACTGTGCCGTAAAGTACTTAATGGCGAGGCGGGACTTAAAAAAAAAAAAAAAAAAAAAAACAGGATCAGGGGTGCGAATAGGCGGGCGAAGGGACGAGTAGCGTAATAAGCCACTCTGAAGAAATTATATTTTATGATTGCAGCAGCGTTTAAGTCGCCGTACAATGCGACGCGTTCGCTCGCTTCTCGCTCGCTCGCGCACAATTATTCCATGCATTCTAAACCGCGATTACGACTGCCTCACTCGCTCTTTTATCGCTCACTCTAGCTTTATCGTTCGCATATTATTTCGCGTTTATCGATCTTGCATATGTCGATCCTTTATCTTTTCACAGTGTGTTACACTGTGATAATTTTAACTTTTTCTTTTAATATGAATCATTTTTAGATGCTTTAAGAAAGTTATACAATCTAATAATTTTTCGATAATTCTTCATAAAATTAATGGCCTTTATGATTGATGATTTATGAGAAATTAGGAAAGTTTCGAGACGGCATGTAGTTCTTAATCTTGAATTATGAATGATAATCTCGCTCTTTCTCCGGCGGGAATGCGAGACAGCGCGTCGTCTTAAATTCAGAAACCACCCGGCGCACTTACCAATTCTTCGTGCACTTGCCCAGACGAGTAAAACTGGAGGAATAGCCTTAGTTTTGTCAGGTGGATGGAACTCCACCGCGAAAGTAGAGTTGGCGTTGCGGCAGTGACGTATGCGCGTTTTATAATGCAGAGTACGCGAACTCTCCTTACCCACCGCGCCCGTGCGGGAAAGAACTCGAAAGCCGGAGAAGAGGAACTCGTGCGTAAATGTTATCGTACTTCGTAAATCTTTTTTTCATACATTTTCACGTGGTCTTTTCTTAAAGTGTACCAATATAGTGTACCTATATAGATACTCTTGATTTAAAGCACTTAAGTAGTAGCGTTCATTACTTTAGCCGCACGTGTATAAGAACAATAATGAACGAACACGGTCAGCAAACTCTCTTCCGCGTTACGTCGCCTAACGGCTGATAGGATTTAACGGGATCTAACGAAGTATCTAATACTTTCGTGGAATCGTCTAACGACCAACGATTTTGCCGGACGTTAAGCCGCGAGGGAAACCACCGTCGGAGTTGCGCGTCAAAGCGATCGATTCAATTAGGATGATTCCGATTGACTTAAAGGCATTAAAGCCCGGCTCTAATCCCATTCCAGTCGTCGACCGAGTTCCGCACGGTTCTCTCTCTTAAACTCTCCTCCACGTTACGTGCACTCGGTCTCCATTTCGTGGTGCTTAGAAAGTTTCCAGTGGCTATACTATAAGGATCTGGCCCTTTTCTCGCTAGGGGATGGTTTGTCAGAAACGTTATTGGGACAACGGTACGTTATCGGACCTGAAGAACGAACGTGTTTCAGACAAGTTTACGATCGCCGAACAGCATATCTTCTACACTGGAACTTTTCACATAAAATGATTTAATCGTGCGATAACTCGAGCGTTTTTAATTCTATCCCTCGTTACGAAAATTATTAGACAACGATTTTGATGACTATATCGATACTTTTAGATTGTTCATTAATGCTTTGAAAAATTTTTGCGTTTCTATTTACGTTTACATAAACATATGTACAAAGGCTATAGCCGGATAAGCATACAAAAAAGTGCCCCCGACGATTTTTCAAATAATACTTGATATGTCATTTCTTTATGTAGAAAGAAATTTTTTCAAAATTTCAGCTCCTTTATTATTTCTTGAGTTATCGAGAAAAATATCATTTTCAGTTTTTATCTTTCTTTTTTGTAAATATTTAAGATGATTCCTTATCAATTTTTTCTTAAATACTTATACAACGTATGACACAAAAAAACATTTTTTTATTAATCTTGAATAAAAATTCGAATTTTTTTTAAAAAAGACTGAAATTAAGAAATGACCTCTTTAACGTGTCCCTTTAGAGGTTCAATCATCAAACTTTTAGAGAATATTTTTTTTATATGTCTCAATACTCTTAAATTTTTTCAATTTTTTCGAGTTGGTGCAACATAGTAAAAAAAATAAAACTAATTTTTTTATTATTTTTTTGATAATAGGACGGAAAATTATTTATTTTTCTTGTAATAATTATAATAGTAATAATAATAGTAATAACAATAATTGTAATAGTTATACTTTCATTGCAAAATAAAAATATTTTATTTTATGCAAAAACAATTTTCACAAATACAATTTTTAAATAAACTTTTAAATTGTTTTTGCATAAAACATATTTCTATCGTGCAGTATAATTATAACTATTACAATTAATATAATTACTATTATAATTATTATAAGAAAATAAATCATTTTCCGTCCTAAGAAAGAAAAAAAGATTTTCCATTTTCTTCATCATGTTGCACCAATTTGAAAAAATTGAAAAAATTTGAGAGTATTGAAACATATAAAAAGAATATTTTCTAAAAGTTTGATGATTGAACTTCTAAAGGGATACGTTAAAAAGGTCATTTCTTAATTTTAGTCTTTTTTAAAAAATCGAGTTTTTGTTCAAGATTAATAAAAAAATGTTTTTTTGTGTCATATGTTGTATAAGTTTTCAAAAAAAATTGATAAGGAATCATCTTAAATATTTACAAAAAAAAGAAAGATAAAAACTGAAAATGATATTTTTCTCGATAAATCAGGAAATAATAGAGTTAGAACGTTAAAATTTTAAGAAAATTTTTATTTACAGTGAAGACATAACAGGCTAAATGTTATTTAAAAACTCGTCGGGGGCACTTTTAGTATGTTTATCCGGCTATAGCCTTTAAAAAATATATTCTAATTTTAATTTAACAAAAATTCTTGATTCACAGTTCATTCAAGAAAGACATCGATACTTTTATCAATGATTAATGGAACTGCGAGCTTCTCATTATAATGAGACACAAATTACAACGTCACTTTGCAAAGTCTATATCCTTCCAGGCGGTACTGCTAACATCCTTTGTTCTTGTTCTTTCAGAAACTCTTATCATTGTCTTTTATCTCTGCGAGCGCAATGCGAAAACCGCATCTCGTCTCTAGGGAGTCTAAGATGAATTTTTTTCCTTGTGACGTCCAAGAACCCACTCGCCCTATCTGCGTTTACCATCTCTTCAACGTTGTTACAAATCTACCCTTTACGACATGATATTTGATAATCAATGAAATATTTCTCCCATGAGGGAAATTTTCTGTGCGACTGTTTCTTTGCTCAATTGTTACTTTAGAAACTCTCGTACAAAAACTTTCGATTAAGATTAAAAGATTAAATTATAAATACAGTTTGTGTTAAATCAACTTAATAAAATATTAAGTTAATTTCAGAACAAATGTTTTAAACACAGAAATAATAGAGAAAAAAATTAGTATTAATACCATATCCGAGATACAATTAAGCTGATTTTTAATACGTTTAATTAATTTTATAAGATTGTTTTTTTTTTGGAAATAAACCAAACAGTATTTTCTATAAAAATTGATTTTATAAAAATAAAACATTATTAAGTCAAGACATTATATCAAGAGAATATTACAAGTCGTAAAAAATACATATCTTAGAGAAAGGAAAAAGTTTGAGAGGAGAGGAATCGAATAATCAGATTAGAGTTTCTTAAAAGTCGCGAGCTTAGCAAAATTTTCGTCTTACAGCAGATATATTTTTCTTTATTTCAGACGACGACAGATATTTAAGAAAGCTTGGTCATCTTTCTTTGCTGGCAAATTACAAAATTCGCACTTTCGCTACATGATACACTCCGGCATACGCGATAGAGCAAATAGTGCAATGTTTTCGAGAAAGATCCGCTTATACGAGAATGAGGATCAAGATTTGCGTTTACATTTCGTAAAAGCCGTGATACGCGCGTGCGCTTGTCATAGGAGAGTGCCACCGGGAAAATTGCTCTTTGCAACGCCGAATCAAAGCTCAGCGGTGCGTGAATCGACACTGTAAACGGTTTTAGCCATCGGCCGATTTATAGCGTACGCACGAGAGGACCACCATTAATGTAGACAAAGTCTCTGTTCAAATTGCAGGATGGCCCGAGTAAACGCTTCAGGATTGTGCGAGAGATACGTTTTGTAACGGGTTTTCATTCCAAACTATTCGCATCTCTGCGTTTCATTTTGGCGATTCCGCTTTTTGTAATTTTATTTAAAAGCTTTATAAATTTAATACTATTTAATATTTCGAACTGTATCGTACACTACTCTTGAATATCTTGCACAATTTTATATATAAGTACAAGATATAAATATATTTATATTTATATTATGCACATCGTTAATTATAGGAGACAATTATCATAATGCCAAAATTATAAAATTGATTCCGTGTTGCAAATTGATCAAAGTAATGTTTTTTTTTAAATTTATATTGTACAACATGTACGTCGTTTTTGTATAAAAAAAACTAATATACTATTATTAGAATATGGACTATAAAAATAATATTAGTGTTCCATTATATATACATATATATAATCGTAATATGAGAATCGTATATATGTATACAGAAAATGAAGATGCTAGTTTAAAAAGCTACTTTAAAAACATTTTGTGAGTGTAGTTTTTTTTCATATGTATTTATTTGTGTATAGTTTTACAAAAGCGAACGTTTTGTATCATGTTTACAATAGAAAAAGAGAGAGAGAGAGAGAGAGAGAGAGAGAGAAAGAGAGAGAAAGAAGAGGGCTAGTCTCGAACCGATTCAACTTACTATAGACGGCGCTTAAACCGATTCAATCGAACTCACTTTGTTATATTCAAGTTGACCCGGTTTCGCGATATATTTCGCGAGATATTTCTGTAAAAGAACGTACAAAAAACCGACGAGATGATGTTGCTCGTTCTATCGACAGGTAGTGATCCATAATATCGAGAGTCCGTATCATCGATCGTTATGCGATGACAAATATGCGCCCTATATTGCACGCATATCGATATGCGACGAACGGTATAAATTGAAGATATTTGGTTTCTAATCGCGACGAAGAATCGACGAAGGGGAAAGAACCGCGAAAAGGCGTCGAGATCGAATTTTGGTGCATTCGATGAGCCTCGCGTCGTCTCCAGCATAAACGCACAGATGAGAGGCACGAACGAGTGGGATGGAATTTAATTAAAAAAAAGAGGAAGTATATTACAATTTTAAAGGTCTCACAAATGGAGTGGAATGTCCAATAGT
This sequence comes from Anoplolepis gracilipes, assembly GCF_047496725.1. Lineage (NCBI taxonomy): Eukaryota > Metazoa > Arthropoda > Insecta > Hymenoptera > Formicidae > Anoplolepis > Anoplolepis gracilipes. The sequence continues at coordinate 4,958,246 of NC_132974.1, forward strand.
CGGTCGACCTACTCGAAACCACCGCACTCGGGTTAGAATGGTCGAATACCTAGTACGAGACGCTCGAATAAAAAAAAAAAAAAAAAAAAAAAGAAAACGAGTGAAAGAGAAGGAGTGGCAAACGAATAGCATGGTGCGGAGAAAAAGATAAAAGAAGAAGACTTTCGGAACGACAGTTATTTCAAGAGTGCACGGCACGCCGGTGATAGTTTCGGCCATCCTAAATGTTTCTTTTTTTTTCTTTTCTTCTTTTTATTTGGCTTTTAATTCAATAGGAAGAGCACCGTTAATCATCGACGAGCAAATCGAGAGTGGACATTTAAAATGAGATAGCTTTATTTATTATAAACGGATAGATATCAGTGTTATCTGCAACATAATTTATTCCGTCGCGGCAGGTAACGACAGATATGGGGCATAATTTGGAATAAGCAAGAATTTATGTCAGCCGTAAATTCATTCGCGTCGCATTTGTAGTAATATGAATTTTTTGCCGCTTGCACACCCGTTTACGCGTCGGATTTATTCTCGTGTATTTTCGCGATTCGTTTTTAAAAATTCCTAGCATATTCTCGGTGAGGCAAGCACGACCGTTGATGGGGCAGGATCGATAATCCTCGAAATCACTATTGAATTTCCGTCGGGTTTATCAGCAACGTAACTCCTAGTTAGCGCGAACTGTGGCGGTGCAATGAACTTTCGCGGCGGTGATTTAAGCGTTGATGTAGCAAATTTAATGAAAATATTTAATTAATGATTTGATATGTGTAAAATAGAAGTAAATCCATAGCGCAAATACGTTTATCTATTTATTGTAGATCAATATTCAGAGATTTATCCAGAGGGAAGGCAGAACTTTTTGCACCATTACTATTTAAATATGCACGATACATTTACGTAATTTTACGCAAATTTTTCCTATTTCTAAATATAAAAATAAAATCAAAGTTGATTAAATTTATCTAACTATATAATTTTTTTATCGCTTTATTTCGCTCTATCGATTTACAATTTGTTACGCGCTCTACATATTTCGTAAATAGGACTATTATATATAGGAAATCAAGATTAATTAAATAATGAATAATATATTAACAATATGCTCAGTTATCGGCTCAATTCTCTATCAACTGTTATATATCACTCGCGATTACAATTCTTATAAATATATCGTATATATACTGCAGCGAATATTTCCGTTACATTCAAATACGGCCAACGTGACTTATTTGTGTGCCTCTCCGCATAAATTCTCCAGCGCGGAAACCTGTTAATGTTAATTCGAAATAAAAGCTCAACGGTCGTGGCGGTTATACTGTGTCTGGAAAAGGTTGCGTCTCCGTTGCAGCGCGGAGGGATTTCGGCGAAGAGAGACGGGGATGCTGCTACAGTGGCTTGCAGAGGGCTGTTGCGGTGGTACACGTTCGTTGGCATTGCAACGCAACCGGGGGTTTTGTTCGAGGGTTGCCGGCGGAACCGTTGGATACATCCAGACGAAACAAGGTTAGATACAGAAGGAACAGGGGGAGGGGAAGGAAACGCAGGCAGAACTCGTTGCAAAACATAGAAAAAAATAATGTCGCGGAATCGGGACGGAAGCGGCAAAAGCGTAGCGAGTGAGCACGAACGGGAAAAAGAGAAGAGTTAAAATAGAACGTGACCGCGAATTCGGAAAAGTCCACGTTTTTTTGAATGCGGTATGTGCGAACGTAACTGCATTTAAGGTAGAATATATTGCTTGCATGTATTCTAGATATACGCGGTCCAGCCTAAGATTAACGCGTGTTACATATATTCGCAAATTATATTCAAACCGCGAGATGCTCTCTCTCTCTCTCTCTCTCTCTCTTTTTCTCTCTGTGTATATGTGTGTATGTTGCGCACAAAAATGCGGTTATAAATTTGGTTTATACAAAAGCATAAAATTACAAGACGTTAATGATTGCAAATTATATGAGAAGAAATGCATAAATTTTAAAATATATATATATGCATGTATTTATGTATGCGGAACAGCTTGTTAGGATTAATTAAATGTTCTTGAGTTATGCATATACATACATATTTATATATATATAAATTTTCGTTTAATAATTAAAATTATTTATGGTTAATATTTATAAACTTTTTAATTATTAATAATTTATTAGAAAAACACAAAGAAAGCACGCGGTTTTATTAATTTTATGTTAAGCGATATTGCAATAATCACACAGTTGTTGCGATTAATTTTACATGTAGCAATTATATATATCTCTATGTGTGTCATATACATATGCACCGTTTTTTACGGTACATATAATGAAAATTGTTAAATAAACAAATGTTTAATCTACTAATGCTCATATATGGATACTATTATGTATTTATAGAATTATGCATATGTATGACAACAGTGTGTGCAATAATTTTTGAAGAAAACAATTCTTATATTTTTTTATATAAAAAATTTATATAAAAATTCATTTTAATAATTGTATTGCGGTATTTCTAATAATGCATATAAGGCATAACCACATCGAAACAGCTTGTTACTACTATTAACTATTGTAGCTATATAATTCATTCGAATGCACGTTGAAAGATTAACGAGGATTGGGCCGTATAAAACGTGCTTTAAGCGACAAGCGACACGCAAATACATACATGCACACACACGCGCGCGCGGGCGCACATGGACAACATGTATGTGCGCAACATGCACCGGAGGATTATGCATCGTCGGAGAAACCTGAATCACATAGATAAGGTGCAAGAACTGACTGCGAATGTTCGCAACCGTGGAAATGACGGCAAGAGCGAAATCTCCAGGAACGGTGTCACGAGTGAAAAGTCTAAGAGGATATTCCCTGTTCGATCGATCCGAGGCGACAGAGCCGACGAGATATGCACCGAAGCGAAGAGGAAGAACGCGGAGAGATAGAGAGACAAACGACTTTCGTCAAAATGGCCGAGAAACGTTTCGTAACTATTGTTCTTTGGAGGGTACTATAACGGAGTGAGGTTAAAGAGACGTCGGCGAGGAAATATTTGGAGAACGATGTTTACCGCGGAAACTCTTGGCTGCTCCGAATGTAGGATAGTCTGGCAACGCTCTCTGGCTCGCAGCATTTTCCTGCGCTAAAAGTTCAATGGGTGATATCGAGAAGACAAATGTCGAATTAATTTTATTAGTCGCGAGCCCATTTTCACTTCAAAGAAGAATTTCTTCTTTAAACCGAGAATTATTTGTCGTTCCTGCGCACATTTTTTTTTTTTTCTAGTAAAATGCATATTTGAAATTCAATGTATAATATTGTAGTATAATTAAGTGTGCAATGCAAGAAATATTACTTGCACAAACAAAAACGCAATACACACACACACGCACAAATGCGTATAAGATTTCTTCGACAAAACGTCAACGACGTAAGCGAATAGTCATTTGAGCATGAACATCATAAATTTCGCCACATTCCAGGCGTTTAGTTATGTCTGTAAGATTTACCTCCAGATATTACTCCACTAAGCGTACTCGCTGTAATAGTCATGTACATCGACGCAATTACGCTGTTCATTATTTCGAGAATACCAGCTGCTCTTTAAACACTAATTTTAGTACATAGGTCCGGATTACTATACGCGAATACGCGATTCTCATATGGTTTTACGGTTAGTTAATAAGTATACGTAACGACGTTAATTATTATTGTATCCTGGATAACGATTCGTGCATGCTTATGAATCCCTGTATTAAATAATGTAAATTAACTCTGGCAAAGTACAGTATTAACTCTTTCTGACTTCATATAATACGCATTAATACCGTTGTATTCATTATATGTTATCGCATTATTTTTTTTTCTTGCTCGAAAAATAACAAAAAAGGTTCTGATTATTTTTCTATTACTCTAAAAAATATCCAAGAAAATTTAGAGATAATGTTTTAAATATTTTCGGATTGCGCAATTTCGCTCATGTATAAGTTATAATAAATGTAAACTCAATTGAAAGCGCTACGTGCGGAAAGAGTGTGCACGTACATATCCAAATCTCCATCTGCAAATAATTCTTAAATTATACAATAAACGTGCTACGAGGCCATTTTATGTCGAATAAGATGAATGTTCTCCATGAATAATCTCATTTAACGCGCAAAGATTTAATCGTATTTCTAACAGAACAGTAGCTACCTTTCCCCGTTCTTCGTTTCATTCCTTTTTCCGCTCCATTCAACAAGCGAATACGAGCTTACTAGACAGGTAGGTGTACTTAACGCGTGAACGTTGCCTCGTCGTCCTACGTTGCGATTTAATTGTTTCGCTAATGCGACGGAAGAACTCCAAGCGACGAGAGAGAACGAGTAGCGGGAGAAACAAAGAAAGACGATCGCTTTTTCGACCCAATCCACGGATCGTCGAAAATAGAGTCTAAATATACCTCGACGATCAAAACGCAACGTGTTCTCTGGTTCTGCGGCGGGCTCTCTCCCGTAATCCTCTTTGGCATCGCGCACAATCGATTTGCGGAAATGCACGGCGCGGTCTACTATACACGGTCCGGCCTACTATGGACTTAACGCATGTGTGTATCCGATGACACATGTCACGTGGAAAATGAGCGCGGTCTATATGCGCGCGCCTCAAGCTACAAAATATACATATAACTGCAAGAGAAATTCCATTGGCCTCGTGACGATATTTCCCTGGATTCTCGTACAACACGCAATTGCGCGTCCTGTGCAGTACTGCGTGACCGAGAAAGAGGGAGAAAGGAAAAAAAAAAAAAGAGTATGTGAGGGAAAGAGCGAACGAAACGTGGAGACTGCTTTATACCGCTTCATTCTACGTGCACCGTAAAAATGCAAAGCAGGCGTGCACGTCGGCGCATACATCACGTGCGCGCGTGCACCTATGAAGAGGGGAGAGTATAACGGGGCCGGCCGACACGCGGGGTTCGTTTACCCCTTAGCACGCCCCTGCGTTATCAGCCCCGGCTCGATATTATCAACGGGAACGCAATTTTCTCGAGCGCGGTGCAGTTTCGAGTTCCGCTTCCCCGCATTCGTTCGTCCGACCTATACGTCGATCTCTCAATTCCCTCCCTTGTCCCTTTTCCCCCTTTTCCACTCTCGCTCCCTCGTTCGCGTTTCCTTCTTTCTATCCGTTTGATCCGCGCCATTCATTTATCTCGTCCCTCCTGCGCTTCCCTCCGCATCTGTTATTCTGTATACTTTTCGTTCGTCCCATTCCGCCGACCAATCCAGGGAATGAACATTCTTCGTATTTCCCCCGCTCGATTTTCGTAGCGCGAATAAATCTCACGCGATAATAAAAATAAACTTTATGGGAATAATTAATGTAACGCCAATCGATATGAAATTCCTATAAATTCCTATAACATTTCCTTTTGCTTTTCTTAATGAAAAACTACAATGTTTTCTTATATCTTTGTTTTTTAAACACTTACGTTCTCGACAGACAATATTTATAAGTGTGTTTTTTTATAATACATATATCCTTTCTCTTTTTCAACTTTAAACGATTTAGAAATCAACGAACTTGAAAGACAATAAACTCGGAACAAAATTCATAACCCAATCAGGGTGCTTGAAAGCAACGTGGTATGCGGCACGAAAACATGTCGTGATGGATTAGGTGTCGAGTTTAAATTCCCATCCATAATCCAGAGAGTTATACATCGCAAATGTTTCAACCGCAATGCTCGTCTTTTGTTATTTATCCCGTTGTCCCGTTGTTTCTCTGGACGTTATATACGATTGACAAGAAGTATGGCAAATGCGGACGTCGAAGAAAAATGCTTTGTTTCTTACTTATATATATGCTTCATTTACCTTTGTCAACTATATTAACTCTTCTGCACTTTATACTCGCATTATGTAGTTATATCATAATAATAGTAGTAAATTTATGAAATATAAGCAGCAGTATTTTTAAAATTTAATTATTATAATTATTATATATACATATACATATATAAAAAGATGAGACATAACGTTAAATCAATGATACGATCGATGAGCGGTCGATGAAAACGAGCTGTCGCGTTGGGAATTTCCTGTAAAAATCGTTCCTTGTATAACCACGTTGTTCGACACTTCCGTTCGCGCTAGACGTTCGCCCCGTGTACCTTAGTATTATTCCACCGGGAGCTATGAAAAGTTAGCAAGACGGGCAAAATATGCTTCAACTTTCACACTTTACAAGCAAAACGTAAATAGAAATCCTGAACTTTTCGCCTTCGATCTCAGACGACGGGCGCTGCAGCGCCGGAGTGTTTCTTGCCCTCGTCTAAACCTCTAAAAGGATTCCACCAAACTTTCCTACAGAGAATATTAAATTCCGCAGTATTGCAAGAAATGTCGAATCTCGTTCGTCTCGTAACGACAGATCGACTTATCATCGTGAAAGAATTGTTCAAGAGGGACGCGACCGATCGGAGAGATCTTAAATCTCTTGAAAAGTCCTTCCCCGAGCCGGTTTAGTACTTTCGTGCTCAAAATCGTTTTCCTCTTCGATCTTACCTCTTCCATATGTCGAGATGATCGAACGTCTGACCTGAAACCGAAAGCCGCAATACGTTTGGTCGAACTCGAGAACGAGTTTCGTCGACATTTCTCTTTCTCTCCCTCTCTCGCTTGTTTTCTCTTTTTTTTCTTTTGAACAAACGATCGGAAAAAAGCTTTATTCATCCGAAAAGAAACAGCAGACCCTTGTTTCTTTCAGCTCTTAACTGGCCCATACTAAGATACAATCATATTTTTCAAACGCATTCACCAGATTCGATCTCGAGCGTCGGAGAACCGAAGTACCTTTATAAATAACGTCAACGAGCGGCATTAAAGCCGCCCGTCAACCTAACACTTTCGATCCGAATGCAAGCAATCCTTTATTGTTGGATGTGCTTTATCGGCTTGGCCGATAAATCCGTCCCTCGTCAGTGTCGAGAATGTATTTTCCAGCTTTCCCTGATACGCTCTTATGTCGTATTCTTGTGTCAATTTGCTTTTAACTTTAAGAATCGTGGAAGTAAACATAGGATGCTTCAAGAAACCTCACGAGAGATGCGAAACAATGTTCTCAACTTTTACCACAATATATACTTCGTGATTTCTTGCGCAATCCGTAATAGTCTTAATATCTTATTTAATCAAACGAATTTTTGTGACCGATTTATTTTAAACTCGAAAAGTCTAAGAAAATAAACATCTGTTAAAAAAAAAAAAAAAAAAAAAAATTATATATAAAATCAATGCTTTTAATTTCTATGGCAATAAGATTCGATTTTTCACGCAACTTTTTTTTAATGTTTAAATATTTTATAGTTGAACGAATCTGTCATTCGTTGCAGTCTCATAGAGAAAACGACAGCCCCGCGAGAGCCGATGAGTATCAGCTTGAATGCATCGAATAATCTCGTCGATGTGAAATCCGACAAACTCGCCTGTTTACACCTGGGAATACTGCCGGTAACTGCTATACGACATGCATATATATGTATACGTACGCTCGAGTTTCGTACGGTCCGAGACACACAACAAAACACCTCGTTTAACCTCTCCTCCTCCAGGCGACCGCCCTCAAACTCGCTCAAACGACCATCCGTCTCGCGTTTCGCCGAGTTACGGTCGCCGCATAACGCAAGTACCAGCCGAATGCTGCAGTTGCATTCAATCCCGGCTGCCGCGACTGCGCCTTGCAGTCGTCGCAACGCATCAAAGTTACAAACACGATCATTAATCCTCTATTCAGCGCTACGTGCCTAGAAAGGAGCACGCGGAGCACAACTTTCGAAAAGAATGTTCCGATGTATCACGTTGGATTCTTGCTAAACTGATGCAATTTGTCGGTTGGCAACATTGATTTCTCTCCGCCGCTGATTAATATTCAGAGGTAAATGAAGAAAACTTTAATCAGATTCCGAGTAATTATATCCAGATACCTTCTATCAATCAATTGCATTTTTGCTGCTATGGAATATTCAAGAAAAAATAGACAATAATTTTTCAATTCTCTTCAATACTTTAATAAATTCTCGTTACAACGCGCGAATTGTATTGCCGTTCTTTTTACTCTTTTATATTTCTGCATTATATTTTTACTTGCATATAATAGCGTGGCAATTTATGGAAAGCTACGACGGCGAAGGAGATTATTATGGAAAGAAATGCAATTTATTTGTACAAAGCTAGCACCGTGGGAGCTAACGTATTACAAAAGGAAATGAGATGTATGCAATGGAAGAGAGCAAAAGATCCCATAGGAAATCGTGGGAAATGCCGGCATCTATTCGAATTTAGCGGAACAAAGTTCGCATAATGATCGAGTTGCTCATCCCAGTTTCTACCTACGCAATAACTCTTCTAGAATCCCATGTCTTATATTTTTCTTGATTTTTATCAAGCTGTCTTCTTAAAATATCTAATGTTAACAATTTTAAAACGAATTTTTTGAGAAAATGTAACAATCTATCAAATTTTTCTTAAAGAAAGATACCAACAATAAATTCATATCGATACGTTTGCTATTTTTATACCTATATTTTGTTCACTTTTGTTTATTTATTTATGTCATTTTTTATATCGTATTTTTTATTGTCTAATTTCCATCGTATAATGAATTCACAGTCAAAGGTAAACGAGAAGCTTATCGCATACCGAAGTAGTATTATATTCCACTGTCTGTCGAATACGGGCCTGCCGTAGCAAGCGATTAGAAACCAATGAACCCGATTGATCACAAAGCGAGCCGTAATTCCGAGCCTCCAAGCGCCTAAGCCTGCTCTCCGGTCGCGGCACGTACCGTTAAATGATTTAGTCGCTATCCAGAGCCTTCTCCGCTTGTATTGCCTCGTTCCCTTTCATCCCCTTCCTTACCGGCTCGTTGTTCATCCAGATACTCCGATCTCGTCATCCTGGGACGCTTGATATAGCTGGAATTACGACCGCGCACAAACGCGACGTTATTGCGCATCTGTCTCTCCCTTTCTCTTCCTCTTCCTCTTTCGCCGTGTTTCCATTTCCATTTTCCTCCCTGCAGCGTTCAGATAGCTGCATTTAACGACGCGAGGAAAGAAACCGACACAAGAGATATAATTATACTTGATTTGCGCTGGAATATAGATATCGAGATATGTTTGACACGCAGGAAATATAATTATGCAATATCGTATAAAATAAAATAAAGAAAAACTGTCTTTTTCTTTCTCTCGTGTACTTAATATACATATATATATATATATATATATATATATATATATATTATATAAGTAAGTGAAAGATTCTTACTAAGCACTTGGAACAATAAGAACTATCTCGAAAATCATTCTTAATATTATTACTCAAAAGTTTCTAGAATATACTCAAAAGTTTCTTGAATTCTCTAATAGTTTTCGTTTAAAACTTTAATATTATAGAAATACCATAAAATTTCTTGATATGTCTTATAATATAACTTATAATTACCAGAAGTCATCTGTTATATTCAAATTTATAATTTATTTTACGCAGTATGTTATACCGATAAAGTTATTATAAGTTAAACAGCAAGACTGCAATGATTATTGATGCGTAACTGTTGTAATAAAGATACTCTATGATATAAAAAAAAATTCAAGATTAAATATGTCTCATTATTAATTTTGCTAATAAGCAGCGTAGCTTAAAAATTGTCAAAAATAATGAAAGAAAAAATACAAATCCGAGTAAGAAGTGGAATACAACGATGAAAGAGACGGATTGCGGGACTGAATAAAAAGAGCATGAAAAAATAACGCCTTGTGTTTCAGTGGCGAGATGCATCGACGAAAAGAAATCGATGAGAAATATCGCTGCGGAAGTAGAATAGTATGCGCATGGACGGACGTACGAACTGCAGAACGTCGGAAACGTCATATGGCTCGAGTCCCACCAAGATTTTATATCGCGATCGTATCTATCGCGTTCATCTAAACCAATTTGTACTCTATTCTTATTGTGTTTCCATTGGCTATTACTTTTTTACTTACATCTTTTTTACTAGCTCTCATCATTTATCTTATCTCACTTTTTCTTATTGGATCAATATCTTTGACAGTAGAACTAGTCTAGTAGACCGTTAATTTTTCATCAGTCACATAAAAAAAATTTGCATATCTATAATGAAAAAGGATCGATTTTTTTCATCGACAAAAGAAAAGATCAATTTTTCCGTTGATTTGAGATAGAATTTTTTTACTTTTTTGTAATAAGAAAATACGCGAAATAGTTATGATGTGCGCTTTCTCTAAATAGTTGAATAAAACTCAAATAATTTTCAACTATTGCTATGTCAAGCTAATATAGATAGGATTTTTTATTATCTACAAGTTATTCAAATATAAATTGTTTATAACATTTAAATTGTTATTTTTTACCAATATGCTCTCACAAATTATAAAACAATATAATATAAAACAATCAATAAAAACATGTTGAATCGTTTACTAGCAACATTTTTTTATAAACAATTTTTATAAGCACATATTTTATATGAATTATTTTATATGGACTAATTTTTTCGGATTCACAAGAATAATACCAAGCTTTTTTTGATAATAATGGCATACATTTTCACGTGCTTACTCTCTTTTTATTTTTTTTTTTTTTTTTTTTTTTTTAGAAATGTTGGACAACAAAAAATTGGATTTTGTAAATTTAATCTGTCATTCCATTTCGGATTGATTTCGATGTTTCGTTTTAGAATGACATAAACGCCTCATATGCACCTCGCGTTGACACGTCTGTTATCGCAACGTATTTTTCATATTCAGTGGCAAATATATAGCCGAGACGTATTGTTTAGTACGATTGACGCGTCGATACTTGCCGTTCGTGTTATATTCCCCCTATATATAGTTCTTCTATGCATATTTTCTCGCCCACTTCTTTCGACGACACGACTCGATCTTCGTCACCGACCATGTACGACACACGTCATTACGAATACCGTCGAGCTGCGTCGACCTAACGCTGTCTAAAAAATGCAGAAATACCAGTACTTTGTGACATTGTATAATCCTTTGTTATCGTCTTCATGATGGTCATCTTTTGATAGTATTACAAATGCCTTGAATGTATCTGTTAATATACTTTTGCTCATCTTTTAAATAATTCACAAAATACGTCCCGCTTAATAATATATGATTTTAATTTCTTCATCCTCGTTAATTTATCTCAGCGACGTGTTACGTAACAGACCGAAAAACCAAGCACGATGATATTAATTGGTATAAATTTGAAAATGTAATGTTTTGCGATAATTGGCCGGCCAAGTGCAGATTTTCAGCGATTTTCACATAGTGATGCATACAGGCTGAAATCGGGAATCGATAAGTCACACCCTCTCGTTTCGATAATCGTTTCGTTGTTTTCCACACTATGCACCATAGAACATTAAATTGTACCGCGTTAATGGAACACGCATTAAGAAATCTTCTAACAATTAGTATGCAAAACCTAAATATATTAAATAGTGCATAAAATATATTCTGTTATTATTTTTTTATCTATTCTAAAATAACACATACATGATTTAAGATCAGTTCGCGACAAAGACAATGAAAAAGTAAATAGTATACGAAAATATCTATGCATATATGATATCTATTTATTATTGTCTGCGCAAAAATCAACTATCTTCTATCCAACAACAAAAAATTCGGATGTATAATGTTATATAATAAACATTTAATTAATATATTTGTACGTTTCTTTATTAATATTAAAAATACTTTTAATTTTATAATTTTCATCAATATAAAATAGAAAACTTGGTTGCATAGCTTAGAGAAAAAGTAAAATATAAACTAATGTGCATACTATAGTAGTAAAGATGAAAATTTCAAGTTTCGACCAAGCATCATGTTCATCTAATACTCAATATATGTTTTACAAGATTTACTAGCGTTTCGAAATAAATTATTAACAAATGCTAAAGATTATAGAATTCAGAATAAAATAATCTGCTTCGCGACATAAAATTTATGAAGAATAATTCTTGACTTGCTTGAATTACTTAAAAGAGAGTTTATTGCTCTATATAACATGTATGCAAATATATTAAACAATTGAAATATCGAATTTGTCTCTCAAAGAACTTATTTTTTATTTTCCACAGTTTCTTTTTGTAATATTCCATTTTACTGTATATACTGTAATTGTTCTTTTCAAAATGAATGTATGATTTTCTAATAAAATAATATTCACTTGAGAAGAGAAAAAGACGTTGAACATCAATTTAGATTAAGGTACATTACATATATGTAAGTGATTAAGATTATTAATTTTTCATACGAGATAATGATAATCGTGATAATAATATTGCATAAAGATCTTCATATTTTCGATGTTGTCTCGCGCTCCGGCGCTTCGCGCTTTGATCGCGATACGCAATTAGGCAAACCGTGCGTTAAATCGATTGTTGTCCAGTTCGTTAGGTACGGTGTAAAACATGGCAAATCAGGCCAGCCGCGATTCAACCGCGCGAACTTCCATTTGTACGTAATAATGGTGCTGGCGGCTATCGAACTTCCGAAATTTGAAGGCAGCCATTGTACAATATATGTGGAATATATCCGTCCGAAAGTTTCCGTTCGGTTTGACGCGGCTTTGATCACGCCCCAATGCTCCGAAATCCGTTGCACGAATCGCTTTCGTTCGTTGTATTTTTCGAATCCCGCACGCGAACGGAGGCAGCTGCCGGCGCGGCGCGTTTAACCGGCGCGCGGTTATATCTAGCGGCGGCAGAGTAAAAGTATGAATAGAATATTTATGGGCGGCTTAAAAATTTCACGAGCAGCAGGTCGTGCGCTCGCCGCCACTCGTAGTACGTAATTTCCTTTCGTTTGCGACATTTATCTTTATCTAGTACGCGGCGAGCGATGGCGCGAACCACGAGCAACGAGAAGCCGCGAGTTACCGCCGCCATCTCCTCCCCCTATTGCTTCTTTGCCGCTCGGTCGAAAACGGATTTCGTGGGTGTTTTCCCTTTAATAATTCTCGAGAAGAGAAATTGAGAAAGAGAGAGAGAGACAGAGGAGAAGCAAGCGAGAAGAAACGCGACTTACAACGAGTGGGATGCAAGAAATGGCATTCTGTACCGAGAGAGAAGGAGGAAACCTTTATTTTTCTTGCACTGTTGTCTCTCTTCTCGGAATACTAGTGGTGTACCAAAACGGGATGAAAACTCTGGCGAGCTTCTAGAGTACGATTTCCTGAAGTGTCTCTCCCTGCTTACTCCTTTGCACACATTCTTCTCGTTCCTATTACACATCCATCTCCTTCCTTTTAACTCTTTGCCTTATTGTCTACTGTTTCTTCTTGTTTTTTTCCCTCAGTTTTCTTTTTATGCATGGAAATAAATTACTTTTGGATCCTCTTCCATTTTCGCGGAAGTTCATTTTAAGTGTATCTCCATTGCTTTCTTTCTTACCGATTTTATCGTTTTACAATTATCAATCAAATACTTTATCTTCTTCTTCTCAAACAACTGAATAATAATATTATTAAAAATATCAAACATATATATATATACACATGTTTTGCTTTTGATAATACTATTGGAAAATAAACTGTCATTTATTTAGAAAACTAATACGCGCAATTATCTCACGCTAATAATCTACGTCAGAAAATTATCCGATTTAGCTCTATTTGTAAACGTAGACACGTTCCGCTTTAAGAGGGTATACGCTTACATAAATCAGAAGCAGTTACGGCTCTATCGGACTCCTCTGATTATTTTTCACCCCTAGGTGCGGTCTTTACGAGGGCAATGGGGCGAAGGGTTCTCTTTACGAGAAGATTGGGCACGGAAGGGTCCTCTGGAAGACTTCGACGCCCGGCATCTATAAGAAGCAAAAATATGAAATTCGCCGGCGGACATATCCCGGGAGACTTTCGACTCCGAGGCTCGGAATAATTTCATCTCACCTCCTTGTTCTAGACCCGTTCCCACAAGAAGTCTCGATTATCGATCTCCGGTGGAAACGGCACGCCGTTGCAATGCTCGGCGTCCCAAGAGAAAAAGAATCGTTGCTAGACGGCAGAGCGAACTAAACGATACATAGAGGTGATTACTCGAGAGAAATAGACGCCAAAAATAAAGATAAAGAAAAGACTAATCAACGAGGCAATGTGATGTGCAAGAGAAGAAATAATTCCATTTTTAATTTTTTTTTTTTCTTTTTACAATGCATATTGGAGGATTCATTTAAACGATGTTGTTATCTACGGTAACGATACAAAGTAATCTGCTTACAAATGGAAAGCAATATTTATCGAAAAATATGAGTTTTAAATTTTAAAAATTAGGACAATTATAAAGAACACTTGATGGAAGATAAAAGTGAAGGAAAATATTTGGTGAAGGTTTGTACTTTTTGTAATTACATGGAAAATTGTATGCCAGCAGCGCGACAAAATTTTTGCTCATTTTAAATTAAATCTTGCACGTTGCGCTCATCATCTAAAAAAATCATCTTGGAAAAAAATGAAAAGGTAGCAAATTATATAGAAGCACTTTAGCGTGTTGGTCTACGCGTCATTCTTGTCTGCTTCGGTGAAATTATAAGGCTCTCCTCTACTCACGCGAAAAACCATTTTTCATGCTTCGTTGTCGTTGATGAACCTTTTTTATGGCTGTAATCCGAAGGTAAGCACGAGAGAACAAAAATGCTTAACGATGCTCCGCGAAGATAGACTTTTTCGAACTCTTTGACGTTTCTCTAAATTAGCCGTAGAATCATCCTTTTGCCGATTTCTTACTACAACCTTACTTGAACGAAAAACAACTTATGTTCAATTTGACTTCAACAATATCGTAGCTTGTAGCTCGAGAAAGATTTTTTGTCAAAACTATACTTGAGCATTAATACAAAACAATCCTGAAATTTCGCTCGCTTTTGAGATATCTCCCGCGAGACTCTCGGATCGTTCGAGTAGTTTCTCAACGTAATCTACTCGATCGAACTTTTCTATCCTTCGACTCTTTTCGTGTTAAATCACCTCCTTGCACCGTGCTTCACTGGTAAGCGAAGGTCGTGAAGCTCGTGATATTACGGATTAGAATTCACGCCGACAGTAAATTTAGTGGCGAGCGGTTCAATTTTGTAAATTCTCCACGGTACGTACTCGCGACGAACGCGCGTGCGCCCCTTTTTACTGGCGACGACAAAAGCGCGCATTTCCTCCCCCGATGTCTGAGCGCCGGACGTTCGTGTTCGCCGCTATTGTAGGTCGATCGATTCTCCAAGCGAGTGCGAGTGTGAGTGCGGTTAACGTGCCCGCCTGTAGTCGACGGCGGTGATACGTCGAATCCGCGCGCGAGGAATGATTTATGGAAAAACAAGGAAGCGCGAGCGCGCGGACTTTACGGGTCATGTTTAGATTCACGAGTTGCACCTGCAACATCTTCCATCGCGCATTTACCAGCATGTTTGCCCGTCCCTTTATTATTTCTACGCCGCATTAAGGGCTTACCCTGTGCGCTTCGTATATGGTACATAATTGCGGGGTACATGATTTACATACTGTTCTGCGCGTCGCGATTTAATCTAACATTTTGCTGCACGAGGTCAGAATTTCGCGACATACATTTTGACAGTATTTCTGCGTCAAGATACTACACTGGGATAAGATTATTTAATGTTATGGTGAGCAAACGTGCTTCTTTACTATCGTAACCCTAAAACGGGCGTATATAGATGATATACGTCAGGCAACCTTCTTCTCTTAATATCTCTCTCTTACGATGAAATCCCAGAGTCAACTGGAAAAACTTAATAAGCGAAAAAACCTATAGTAAATTTTGGTTTTTATTGTTTCGGACTTTATCCAATAAAATAAACTGACCAAAACTATAAAATAATACGTAACACTTAAATATATTTATATAACTTTATGCTAAAAGATATTTTTGTTTTAATTAATAAATCGTATTAATCGCTATAGCTTACAAAAATGTGTGTGTGTGAAATCGTAATAATAAATTCTTTATTAATTCAAATTATGTGAAATTTTTAAAACAAGGACTTTAAAGATATAAATGTTATTATATTTTATATTAATTTTTAATAAGAAAAATGTATAATTAGTAACAAAATTAAAAACTTTTACTAATAATAGATTTGATTCGCGTTTAATTTTCAACTTTTAACAAAAACTAATTCATTTACGTCGATTCTTAATTTTTATTACGGATTCTATTTTGGCTTAAAGCTTAAATTAGAAAACACTCTTTCAATTAATAAATATCGATAAAAAGATTTTCTATTTATTTTATCATTTCTATTTATTTTTATTTACTTTGTGTTTTTTGCCGATTTATTTTCCGGGAAATATCGGATTTTACCACTGGATTCATCAAAAAAATGTGAAATTTTTCCAGCCTTGTGAAATCCACAACTTAAACGATGTTCAGCAAATTAATTTCACGTTTAACGAATGATATAAAAAAGCTCAAAAGTTTATTTAAGATATTTTTCATAAACATTACTTCTATCAAGATACAATGGGTCCACTCCGTGTTGCTTCTTGAGGTGCAACGGTTCGAGATTGTATCGATCTAAGAACTGCACAAGTCTCTTTTCAGTCTCTCTAAGAAACAAAATTCACAAGTTCTTCCCAGTACTATCCAATCAAATAAGCTCGATATCCTGTTTTGCTTTATCAAATCGTTTTATCTAACTTTCCTTTACAATTTCCGCGCGTAGATGCATCGATATTCTGCGATTTCTACCGTAGTCTAACCGTGGAGGCTCGATGGCTAAAGGAAATGACCAGGTAACATTTATATGCGTTATCGGCGCCCCCCCCCCTCCGGGGCACACGGGTTTGCTATCTGCGATTTTATTCGGGAGCGTGCACGATCGTTCTTACACGGTCGCCATTGCTATCTGCTCCACGTCGTCTTGTTCGTTCTGCAGAGTCGTTCGGCCCTCGCGTTGGTTTGCGATCGTTCTTTAAACTCCCCTTACTTTGCAACCACCCTTCTTCCACGCGCGTGTGATAAGTTTTCTCTCGGTGGTTAACGAGCTCCTAAAATCGCGACCGTAAAATTCGGGTGAAACTCGAAGACTCGCTATTTGTTTCGATATCTCTGTAACATTTTGTCACTATTACAATGCATAATGAATAAATGAATAAAATCTGCGCAAGAAGTGATTTTTTAGTATTCTGAAAAAACTTTATATTTGATATTGGTAGAGTATTAATATTAAATAATTATTTTTATATATTGTATTTTTATTAATTTACTAGTATTAAACAATTGTATTTTAGTTTAAATTTTTTTAATTTACATTTACTGTAATTGTGTTGCAAATATATTCATCACAAAAATTAAAGTGTAGATTGTTTAAATTACATGATATTTTTTACATTTAGAAAATATAAAGAGATATAATAATGCAAATAAATTATAATATAAACTACTGTCTGTTTTTAAAAACATTCTAACACATTCTTTCTAGAGAAAAAAAAGAAAAAAATACCTATTATATGATATCTCTTTAATAAATCTCTCATAAACGTAAAACGTTTTGTACAAGATACGAAGAGATTATTTTTCTCTATTCTCTCTCATGTTAAAATGTCATAAATAGTTCATATGAAATTAAACTATTTATGCACGCATTTCATTTAATCAACCTGTCAGTCCTGATTTAAGCATATACACTATACGTATTGTACTAGAATGCATCATGCTACTATTTCTCTCTGCATGGAAAAGAATAATTTGTCTCTATTTTCATTTAGCTTTTAGTTTTTGTGACCATCTAATCTTCTTTCATTATGTGAGATTTTTCAGTGGTTTCAGCGGGCGATAATGCAGGTTTAATGCGAAGAGAGAATATCATATAAGAATGCTATCTTTTTTTTCCGACATGTATTCGTTGCTGGTTTTACTTTTCCCCCTTTACTTTTCTCTCTTTTTCTCCGTATATTTGTCCTCAGAAAGTATAGTGACCCGACAAAGAACAGCACACAGGGATGCTTATTATTATATCGGGTTCCCGCGTTCCAGTCACGTACGCTAGAAACTTTTCTTCACGTCTATTGAAAAATTTATCATACGTTTTTGCGCCGCATTATATGTCTTGTGATGGACGCCGGAATACTTCCTCTTTTTTTCTTTCCCTCCCCCCCCCCCCACTTTCTCATTCTTTTTCTCTCTCGTTTACTCCCTTCACTCTTTTTTTGCAGCTGAAGAATCCGGGGTGAAAGCGACAAGCGTTTCTAGGTCACCACTTTGAAAGTTTCGTGCCGTAAAATGAAGTCGGTTCTCGTTGGTCGCCTCGTGCTTTCGTGGGTCGTTAGACGCTACGGCTACGATTATTGCGACGCATACCGATTGTAATACAAGTTCAAATCGCAAGCTGAAACGCTTGATTTTTTATGCGACAATTTAACTTGCCCGGAGGGCAACATGAAAAGTAACGCTTTGTCCGTTACATCTAATAAAATAATCTAATAAAATAATTTCTCCAAGAAATTGAAGTCACAGAAGTCACAGAGTTTTAGCAATTTAAAGTTTAGATGAAAGATCCTCTTATATTTTAATTGTATATATTATATATTATATTTTAATTGTATATAGTAATATACTATATATTATATTATATATTTAATTATTAATATATACTGCTAATTATACACTCAAAGTTTGCATTCGCTGATAAATCTAGTAGTAATATAATAACATATAAGCGAATCTTTTGAAGCGAATCTATTAAAATGTTAATAGCTGCTTGACGTTTTATTCATCTCACGATGAACTCATTATTTTCTAGAGGCGCATTTAACGTCTCTCACGTATATTTAAAGTAGCGAGCGAGAAAATGCGAGAGCGCAACGTGGCGTGTGCCACGCAAATCAGTCATTTCTGTTGGTTGCACCTTAAAAAAAGCGGTTGCATCAGACCGTCGCGTCGGCGAAGAGAAGTGAAAATGCGCAAAGCGAGATTCGTGGACTTTTTGCTTTATCAAAATCCTTTCGCATTCCTTTACATACAATGACACAAAATGAAAATTGCTTCCGAAAAGGATGAGCGTATTTACGGACGAAACGCAAACTTTGAATCAGCTGATTTGGCAGCGTTTTAATTTCGTGATATACGACTGACACTAGCTGATGATGCAGTTTGGCGTAGGCTGGCTAATGACCGCAGTCGTGTCAAGAGAATTTATCGCGCACTATGTGTACCAAAAAGAAAAAAAATTGAAAAAGAAAAATGTTCTCTAAGTTATCCTCCTTCCTTCACATCCTGCCTTTCTCGTCGGCCAGTTTTGGACAACTTCCAGTTAAGCGATCGTAACTGCCTGCAAAAAAACCGCTTAAAAAAGATATAGTTATATAAATGTCCTATTAACGTACCGCAGATACATTATTTCGAGTCGACTCAGAATTTTGTAATGTGATCTCAATCTTATAAAGTGCAACATTATTCTTCTATGAGAAAACTCATGATTCAAACCGAACGGTATTAAAATAAATTAAATATTATAATAATATTTCACTAATAATTAATGTGTGTAATAATGGAGTATTAAAATAATAATCAATAAACGAATACCTAATATATATTTTATTCTTAATTTTGTATTATCTTCTATTTTAATATCTTCAGCATTATAATAACTTTACAATAATAATTAGTAATGTTTTCAATAATAAAATGCCAACATATAAAATTAACAGTAAATAGATAAGGATAAAATGAGAGAAATGCACTAGTAAAAATACATACGTTACATTACATTTACATTTGTTAAAAAGAATAAACTGAAAGGACCGGAATTTATATAGTACAGTTGGAGCTTGATCCGGCTGAAACGACCGCAGAAACTGGCGCACTAAAATAAATTGTACAACCTGCAGCGTAATTGCTTTACGCGTCCAGACACATCGTTACCGTCGATGATTATTCATTGTTTTATAAATAGTCAGTTCTCTCGGTGTCGCGCGTTATGTCTGATACAGCTGCATTATTCAACGAGACGTAGAAAGGAGTGACTGCAAAGCAAAAACAGAAATTGTCGTCAACATGTAACGAGCATTTTTCAAAATCTTACGAACCAACTAGTCGTTTGTGTCGTAAGTGTTTTTCTAAACTTTAACATTAGTGACAAAAGCAATATTTGTTTATTATTATAAAAAAATGAGATTGAATCAATATTTTTTTCACAATATTATAGTTCGCATATTTCTTGAAGAAACAAAAGTTTGTTTTTGTTATTTTTTGTTTTTTTACTAATTTTTTTATGTATTAAATTTTTATCAATTTTTGGCTTTTTTATTATAATAGTTAACTTTTCAACACAATTAAATGTTTAAGATACTACTTTTAAAATGTTAAAATAAAAATTTTTATACAAGTAACAAATTAAAAAATTAATTTCTTTTTATTTTTGCATTATAGATGAATATATAAGAAATTGATGTAACAACTAAAACTCTTTTCAGAAAAATGCGACGACAAGTCTCTTAAAATAATGTTTTTATAGATCTCGATTAACTAGAGAAGCTTGAAACTAATTTGTGTGCTCAAGTACATATGTTCAAAGTCCATAGATGTCGATTGCAAATTTATAGCAGAGCATAAACTGATCTTCTGGCCACCTCTGAAATACGAGGTCTAGAATTTTCTTACGAGCGTGCGCGGCCGATGGAGTTAAAAAAAAAATCCTCGGAAAAATTGCGGTTCCAAAAGGAGATTAAAACCGTCTACCATTCATTACCTAAGACAGGACGAAGCCTTGCAGGTCGCAGCGAGGAACTCGCCTCACGTATAATTAATTATAAGGAAAACCACCTGGTAGTTCCGTCCAACGTTAATACCTTACATGCGAGACTAAGTGCATAGTCGAAGGACGACGGGACGTGTTTCGAGGAGTATCGATACCATTTCTGTGCGCAGTCTCATGGGATTAATTGCACGCACACCACGACCAATTAAGCTCGCATATGATCGACTAAATAATGCATTTTCCATCGTAGAGGAGTAGCAAATACGGTTCGCCGGTTCGCGAAAGTGGCGTTAAACGGCTCCGAGGCCACCTTTACCGTAATTCGTCGTTTCACAGTATTGGATTTATCGAGTCGAGAAAATTATTGCCGCTTGTTGCAAAAAGAGCAGAGAGAAAGAGAGAGAAGAAACGGGTCAGATGCTTGACTACCAGGTCGTAACGGTCGCGAGCTCTCACGACAATTATTGGAGTAAAGTCGTCAAATAGCTTTCGTCCGTTCGATCGGTCCACGCCATTGGTCCCGAAGGAGAGAAAAATCATTTACCCCACTTCTTCCTGGACACGATAGAAAAAGATGGCGTTACCGTCGTTGGAACGTAATTGGTAGCATCTGTGACCTAGTCTTCTGCGAAATTGATTGAAGTCTTCAGCAAAGAATCGCAGCTAATTGGAACGAGCAACAAACCTTGCAAAGCAAAACGAATAGTTGTGTTCTCTGTCTCGATTTATCTCTTTCGAGTAATACACCACTTACTAGAAAAGCCGATTAACGTCACCATTGAGCTTTCGCAGAAGTGTCGGTCAAGCTCGAGACATTAAGCCGTTTTTTTCTCCCACTGCAACGAAAATCCGCCTTGGATATCTCTCGATGTCTTAAAAGTACGGTTAGATAAAACGTGTTCCATATCGATACCAAAATACGCGTTGCCATAAAGTGAGACACAGAGCAATTATAAGTTAATATCACTGATATTCAACGGGGAATCGAGTTAATTCCACAAACTAGTCAGCCACGTAGCGTTCTCTTTAGCTTATCGATCGATTCCGCCGCCGTTTACACTCGCACGTTGTTAAGCCCAAGCTTTAATACGTGTAATAGTAAAATAATCGAGAAATAGTTCGCGTCTATTATGAATACCGAGATTTTCGGAGCAGGCAAATATATCCAAAAGCGGGATCTGTGAGATTTTCGTAATCCGCCGAGCGCATTCATTCCGAATCGCAAACGGTGATTCGCGACCTAAAGCAGAGTAAGAGCTAGCGGAAAAGTTGCTACCGGTAAATCCTTCCCTTCCCTCTTCACTTTTCCGCGTCCCTCCACCTAATTTAATGTATTCTTCAATTATTCATTTTCTCGGCGGCGGAGAAGGACTCTAGAGGTGGCAAACTCCACCGTAGACGATGGACGGAGCGATGAAAAGGGTGCTCACAAATCGAGTCGAGACGATGATGGCGGCCGCGATGGTGGGCGGAGGAGGGATGCCTATTAAATATGCCTCGGAAAATTGGATTTGAAATTCTTATTTTTCTACAGCGTGTTTTTTCCATCGTCTCCATCACGGTTTTTCTCCTGCTCACCTCCTTTCCCTTCGCGCTCTTCTCTTTATCCACGGTTCTCCATCTCACTTGACAGCCGTCCCGCCATCGTTTCCCAAATAATTCCGCTCGCGAAAGAAAAATACATATTCTATCCCGAAGCTAAATACCGATGTCGCTATTGTTAGCAG
Organism: Anoplolepis gracilipes; assembly: GCF_047496725.1. Lineage (NCBI taxonomy): Eukaryota > Metazoa > Arthropoda > Insecta > Hymenoptera > Formicidae > Anoplolepis > Anoplolepis gracilipes. The sequence continues at coordinate 4,980,736 of NC_132974.1, forward strand.
AACAGCACTAGCTGGCCTGATAGTCTTAAATTTTTACGTTACATACCTTGCTATAGCTGCTACTGCTACTGCCGCCGCTGCTGGGAAAACTTCGCTTTCCTTTCTTTTCAGAATTCTCTCTTTCTCTCTTTCTCTGTCCGTTTTGCACGTTCTTGCTCCTTTCTCCGGGGTAGAACGGGACCTGGAACATTTTCAACATGTAATAGAATTCCCTCTGGCTACACGGCGATGAGACGTATCACATTTTGTAGGGCGCAATAAAGATTCGCGCGAAAAGGGAGTGCTGAAAGGAAATTGAACCCGATGTTACGCATAATTTTTATAATCTTTTCAATCGTTCGAAAACAAAATTTATGAACCTCATATTCCATTAAACGTTATTTGAGAGTTAATCGTCCTTTCATTCCGAGTCCTTTCATGAGTTCTCGGTTGAATATTGATTTTTTTTAACAATGCAAAATATAAATCTATTTTTATGTAAAGTTGTAGAATCAAAGTATGTAATTGCTAGTATGTTAAAAGCTAGTCATTAATATGTAATATATATATATATATATATATTTAAATGTATTAAGATGATTTAAATATATCGTACTGTGAGAATAATGTTTTATTATAATTGTAGATTTATGTTTTCACATAAAATCAATACTGCATTTTATATATATATATATATATACACCGAAAAAATTGTATTTTCTATTTTAGAAGAATTCCTTCTAAAGCTTTCCTCCAATAAAATATTCTAAAAAATTCAGAATATTCCCCTCTAATGATCTTTTGTTAAGAATAGTATATGAAATAAAGAAAATATTCTTAAATTGTATCATACAAACCCTATTTGCGCTCACACCACTAGAGGGCATTACGGTATATTTTTTCCGTAGATAGAAAAACCTCTCGCAAGATATAAGAACCCCAACTCAAGAGAGATCAGTATCGGGGCTCTTAGCCCTGAAGATGCAAACTGCAACGTTTGCGAAACGTCATTGCGTGCATTACGCTGTTTAATCATGCGGCATCCATTCGGAAGTCCCCAATTTAGACAATTCTAATGGTCACGAAAGCCTCAAGACTAGAAGTGTATATATTCTTACATATTAAGAATATCGAATACTTTTCTATTTTTTAGAGGAATTCTGTCTTTAGTTAAGAAAATCCTCTTGGCGCTTATTTTAGAGGAAGATATTCTAAAAATAAGTGGTATATTCTTAAAATGAGAATATGATTTTTTCGGTGTATATATTACATATTAATGATTAGCTTTTAACATAGTAGCATATACATACTTTGATTCTACAACTTTACATAAAAATAGATTAATATTTTTCACACAAAATCAATATTGCATTTTTTACTACATTTGTCAAAATTATCAGAATTATCGGAATTATGTTAATTAATAATACAAAATTCTTTCTATCTACTACATTTACACATCTTTTTCCCAGAGATACCAGAGATTTATAGCGATTTAGAACAAAGGTGCCGTGCAAATCGCGCGATGCGCGTCAGTCGCGCGATGTGACAACAGCTGATTTGCTCAGTCACGTGAGCCGCGCGAGCGTGCGACGTGCAAATCGCGCGATATAATGACAAACAGCTAATTCATTCAGTCACGTGAACCTTAGGCGGTGCGCGAATCGCGCGACACGATTACGAACAGCTAATTCGCTTGGTCACGTTAGCCGTGCGCGGCGGGTGCCTCCATAGGTATATGATTATGTGGCATGTCTCGGAAATTAATAGTGAGCGTATGAACGAATGACGTATCGAACGGTAGCTTAGGCAATTGAATTACTGTCAAACTTTGCAAGTTTATTTGACGTGCATACACACCTTTATGCAACTAACGTTCCTCGATTATGACAAGAGTGCAAGAAAATTGAGATATTACCAAGTCGTGTAGTTTCTTGTTCGACAACTTTCCAGACAGCCCATTATATCAGTAAAAGAATTAAATATATTTTTTTCACGAAGTTTTATATAATGCTACAATAATTAATATAATGTTGTAAAATAAAATTTTTTCTTTATATTTAAAGTGTAACATACGTATTGTGTGAATAATGACATTATTATATCTTGTTTGCTTTTATTACACCACAGAATCACAAACACGCAATCAGTATTATTTATCGATTTTATTGAAATGCGTGTGCACGTGTTCATTAGGTCCCATTCCCAGTTCGAGTATAAACCAATAATAGCTAAATTATCTTTGTTCCGAGATACCAATTACACTAATATCCGACATATGCCGTCATGACAACCGCCGAAGGATATGGCCAATAAGAAGACACTCGCCTTAATGACGGCAGTTATCAAAGTCATTCGGCAAAGTTAGCCGGATAACTATCGCACAACCATTCGATGCTTGCGCGCGCGGTCAAACTCGTAGTCGCCGCCGCCAACTTGCCGTTAATTAGCGACCAGGAGAAGCTCGCGCCGATAATTGGGAGATCCCGCGCGGGATTATATCTTCTCGTTCGTAGGCTAATAAATGTGAAGCAAAGATAAAATAGAACATGCGGAGGACAAAATTTCCTGTTGAGTATTTCTTTTGGGAACGAGATAAAACCGTGTAAATAATATCTTTAATACGTGGAATGTCACGTGAAGTACAACTATAGACTCTTGAAATAAACGAGCGAATTCGGGAGAATTTCTTTATGCATTCTAAACGAAATATTCGTGCCAAATATCTCAACCTACTATTTCTTCGTCCTTTTGCTCTGCAAGACAACGAAATCGGGCCCGAATTCATCAGCGCTCGCTCGACATTCGCGTGAGATAAGAGAAGCGACGGTTATCTACCTCGTTAACACGGTTCTTTTATCCAGTCGTTTCTCTCCTGAATTCTTCCTTTCATGGATTTCTCTTTTCGTTAAAAGGCCATTTCTCCCCTCTCATTGCAGACAAAATTCGCGTAATGTGCATTTCTTTCACAAGGAAGGGAAAAATTGTATGTTATTAATACTTGAAATATATTTTTTGTACTTTCTGTATGCGAATTTTGGCGCTTTTTTGGAATATTTTTGTGATATATTTCTTTACATATACTTGTATAAAAAATTTCTAAATCTCTTTCGTCAAGCAAAAAGTAAATATAATAATGATTTCTTTTTCGAGTTCGAAAACTTATTTGTAATATATGTATATATAAATGTATTTTTATTACTTATATATCTTTTCTAAATTATAATAAAGAGATTTTCTAAATTATCTTTTAGCTATTTAACGTGTATATAAATTGTACTTTGTATTGAATAAAAACAGAAGCAAATTAAAGTGTTGAAGCGTGAACTGGAACGTGATGCAACAACAGTCTGAATAGAAGATTTAATTAAATAACGCGACAAGCAGGGCCCACGCGACGTTTAACGCCTGCGAAGCATAACATTCGTAAATTAACAGCTGCGTAATGTACGCTTCACGAAAGTGTTACGTACAACTATGACACAAAAGTGTTACTCAAATGTGCGCATCAAAAATCATGTTAAATCATTAAAAAGCGCTAATTTTCACGTTGCAACTTTCTATGCGACTGTGATTCTGAACAAATGTTATGAATAAATTCATAAAAATAAAACGGACAAAACAAAAACAAACTGTATACAAACTATATACATACAATATGTATATCGATGTGGTCATATAAAGCAATGTATAATTATAAAAATTAAACATATAAAACCTTTTTATATACGTATGTATATAATTATTAATTTTAATTTTCTCAATGTTTTTATTATTATACTGTTATAAATTAAAATAGTCATCTAGTGTAATTGGTAATTTTTTATTAATAATATTATATTATTACATTTCTATTTTTATCTTATTTTCTAAGATAAAAATATTATAAAATTCATTTTTAATATATATATTCAACAACGATCATGTGTAAATTTAAATTTTTATATTTGATATTTGGGTTAAAAATTAAAATAAGCGAAAATAATATTTTTGTTTAGTGAAAAACAAGTTATATCATCTAACAATATTTCTTAAATAATCATTTATTGATACGTTTAATTTAATTTTAAATTACATCCAGTCAAAAAAGATACATAAACCAAGGACACAAGCAACGTAGTAAAGTTCATATATAATAGAACGCCGTGGCTGACATATTACAAACCATATCCCGAGGCTTGTCAATTATTCTTCAAACGCGTTTTCATCAAACAGAGCTGACAAACATAATGGAATTTCGACTATTCCGAGATAGTACATATGCAATCGTAATACATAAGCTGCGTCGTAGCAGCGAACAGATAAAGGATGATATAGTGTCGTCTGACATATCGGTACGGCATATTTCTCTCTTCTGCTCTCTCTCTCTCTCTCTCTCTCTCTCTCTCTCTCTCTCTCTCTCTCTCTGTATTTCGACGCTCTCGCTGTATTATGAGAACGCGCGAATGGAAATGCCAGAACGAAATCAAGGATACCAACATTGAAACAACACACGGCAGGCGATTCCCGCAAAAATTGATAAACATCCACGGCAAGCTGCGCGAATTCCTGCTGCGATATTCCTGCCGTGTTCTATTTTTTTGTTTAACGAATCGCAGACCCGGCGGGCACAGCGGTGCGGAGCTAACGAAAAAAGTGACACCAAAAGCTACCGAAACGCGTCGTCGATAACTGCGACGATGGCGACCGAGACGAAGGGAGGGGCCGCTGCGGTTTTTGCGGGTTAACGCCAAAATATCCATTGTTTCTTCGTTAGGCGACTGTACCCCGGCCTACGTCACCGATGCGATGTACACTACGTATCTATCCGCGCAACGCGCGGCAGACCGGGTCGATATCACGCTCCATTGAAAATCGGCTTGGTATTCCGGAATAATTGATGCCGGTTTAAATCCGGGCGACAACCCCGACGTGACGAATCACCGCCTTGTTTTAAAGCTCATTCTCGACCCCGCGACGTTTTCTCGCCATCAAATATTCTCCCGCACGACATTATAAAATTGTATATGATTCTAATAAGCGCATGATGCGACAGATGTTATATAAAGAAATATTTTGAATTTTTGAAATTCTTTCCTTTTCGAGAAGAGATGTAATAATTTTTCTGGAAAATATGCCATTTATAAAAATCGTGATGACAAGTAGTCAAAATAGATATATAGATGCAAGAGATAAAATTTAAGAATTTCAAATTATACAACTGACCATATATCAGAATTATAAAAGAGATTTTATGTTATTATATGTTGTCAAATTTAAACTTTAGAAAATGTTAAATACTTGAGAATTATAAAATAATTAAGCGATAATTATGTATCCGCACGTGTATTCATGTACATGTATGTATTGTATATAGTCAGTTTATAGTAGTATAATAAATGATCGTATCATTTTTAGCGGAGGCATTGGGTATGTAATTAAATGCGGACGAGCTCTTCCGTGCGGAATTACTTTCCAGAAAGCAGAGAACCGTCTTGACCGATGTACGTCTGTAAAACGTTGTACGGATCGATAAAATAGCACGTGAGGATCTCCAGTTTTACGGTTATAAGTTAAAGCTGGTCTCACGTAATGAATTCCACCTCGTGCATCTGCCGGTACTTCCTTATGGACTTGCTTCTTCGCGAATAACGTTACCGGCACGAAATTACGATTTCGAAGTTGAAAGTGGGACAGGCACAATTCGAATTTTATACGTTAGCATCGAATAGAATATCGTGCCTTTGACTACCTACGAATGTTTTTCTCGAAAAACGTGAATCCAGAGAAATAACTGCTCTCTCCCTCCTCTCTCTTTCATTTCCTTTTTTTTTTCTTTTTTTTTTTTTTTTTTTTGCGTTATTTAAAAATAGTCGTTTTCACATCTCGCCGAGTACGATATTTCGTCCCTTTAACACAAATTCACCCACGACTTTACGCTGCGACTAAATATAGAGATTGGTATCTTCATAATTACGGGTGAGCAATCTCAAATAGCTTGTGCTTTGTTGTTCTGAAATTTCACAGAAGAGAATGGTTCGCCGCTCGGCACGACAGTTTTTACGAATTAACAAAAGTTCTTATAATAGCTTCAGCCTGTAATAACTTGGCCGAGTTATAATGGTCGTGATTAAACATGACGCTCGCGTGGTCGCTAAATCCTCGCTGGAATAACTCGTCGATTTATTCATGAGAATTGAAGATGATGTGTTTTCTTCTCTTCTAGATTTGCTTTTCTTCCGTCCCTTTCTTCGAAAGTCGAACATTGGTTTTCTTCTTTCCTCCATGGCAGCGCGTTGCGCCAAAGCGTTTTAAAAGAAGAATAAGAGTGGCAGAGAGGCCTGCGGAAAATTGGTTTCTCTCGGACGTGGAAGCAAATCCGGACAAAACGAAATGCTAGCAATTTTTCGTCGGCAGACAAGAGAGGTCGTCCTCAGATATCGCGTCGTTCCTCCGCGGGGGCGTTTTTCAGGTTGGTTTGGACTTAAGAGAACGGATAATGCTCGGTATGCGTCTATGTCGTATTACATTCTCCCGCGATTTTCACTGGTTGACGATCCACCTCGGAACATTTAACCATCGCAATTCAAGCGAGCATCGTAAAACTTTTCAGCTTTAGTGGCGTGTAATTCGAGAAAGTTTCAATATTATCGTATAAAAAATTTATTAAACGAATTGATTTTGATTTATTAAATTCATATATGTTATTATATACGATATTTTAATAGAGTTAATACGAAGATGATATTCACCTAAATCGTACTTGAGAAAGCAAGTTTTTTTGTTGGAATAAAATTCATTTTATTCGTTAATGCTTGTGTGAAATTGAACATTGTTATTGTATCGAAAGCAACTAGCGAAAAAAATCTACTTAGATCCTGCGATTATACTCGTAAAATATTTCGAATTGCAAACGTAACGTAATCGTATCGCGCATACAAGGAGAAGATTAATCGTTTACTTTTTTACACAACGAAAATCCCGGGTATCGTGCTCAAAGTTTCAAGCCAATCTCACGGAATCCGAGGATTTTTGTGCAATTTTGAAGTTCTCTTTATATTTAGCGCTCGGTGAATATTTGTGCCATGGCTCGATGCTATTTTCGCCACAATCGCCTCTTCTCTGCCTCTCTTCATCCACCTTTTTCGGATGGATCCATCGTCGAAAAGTTGGACGCCGGCACCGCGAAACTTCGCAAATTTAAAGCGATCTCTGGCGCGCCGGAAGCTTTTGAATTTTAATCCGCGTGCTTTCACTGGGCCAAGCTCCCACGGAAAAATGCTGATCGTTTTATGACGAGATTGCTGACGCGCACCCCGTGCACTAGTTGCATCAGTAGAATACCTTCGCAGCAATATTCTCCATGCGATATAACATAATGTTATCCTAACACGAACATCGTGTACATTAGCGCAATGCTTTTATGATGAACCCAATAAAGAACTTTTTATATCACATTACGCGACGACAAGAGCGAAATTAATTCGTAATGGGTTTCGATCGAACATAGAAAAAGAGACATGCAACATCTAGGCACTCAAAATCCCAGGCTTTTACATTGTCCATTATAAAAAAATTGAATTCCGCCAGGTTGACAATTCTTTCGATTTGTTACAGCAGTCGCGTAAAAAAAGTGAATTTGCCCCGAGAGTGCATCTGTCCCAGGCACAACATCGAGTTTTAATTTTTCTCGTGAGTGATGGATTCCGATAGAAGAACAGACGAATTCAAATGAATTTGTTTCAGGCCGAGATAACAACTAACGTCCCAATTTCTCGATTTGGCCCGTCATACATCGTCGGAACACTTTGAAAGGCTTATGCCGATCGTGAATTTTTTGTTGCTAGGATTAGTGCGCGCCGCGATTGTGCAATCCCTTTCTGACTCTTCTGCCTGTTCACTTAATCCATCGATTCGTCCGATCCGCTCAGTGCCGCAGCATCGAACGAAGAAAATGCACGAGCTTTTATTTTCTGGATTTCACGTTATTACATGTTCTTGCTGATGTCGATGACAACGAATTATCTCGTCGATTCAGATCGATTTTGATATACGTATGTATGTTTCTCTTTATCATTTTTCTTTATATATACACCTAGGTATATACTCTTTAAATTGTTGGAGCAATATAATACAAAATGTATGCAGAAACTGGCTTAATATCATAATTTAATCTTAACTTTACTAGAAATACTAATTAAAAGTTTTTAATATTACCTTCAATAAAAGTGACTCTCTTATAATGATCTCATTATTTGAATATCGGTAAAATAATATTAATTTCACAAATAAATTAAATTTAATATTACTGATAATTAATAAAATACACGTGTTATTACGTGTTATTACGTGTTAACATATATATTGTATTATTTATAAATATCGTCGGACAGTAAATTTTCTTCACATGACAAGTTTACAGATTGCAAGTTATCATGGTTTCATACTACAGAAGCGATGCTACTTTAAACAAAGAGAGAGAATTTTTTCCAATTTTTTTCTTATTACTGTCCCTCGCTCATCAGTCTTGAAAGAGCCCTTCGTGGATTCCGGGCTAACAAGCAGCGCACATGTATGCGCGCTTGCATGCCATACACATAAGCACAGCAGACGAGACTCCACCTCGGTTATTGGTTCATTGATTTTTGCATCAGCTCGACGGCAGGCTCCGCGGGATTGCGAATATCGATACTCGATGACGGCCCTCCGGGCAAACAAAACCGATAATCCACCCTCGGAACGTCGAATGCCTTTGGTCCGCGGATCGCTTTTCTCCTTCTTTCTATCTCACTTCATTTCGTTCGTCGCCCATTTTTGTTCTCTCTTCATCTCAATATCCCAATGTGTAGTTCGATACCTCGTTGCAACGATATAAGAATATCACAAGACTACGGCGGATTTATGTCCGGAAGAACTATGACAAGAGAATTTCAGGTGGCCGACGATAACGATAAATGACGACTTGTATGATCGAATGTCCAATATTCGAGAAAGATTGTGCAATAATCTCTTGCTAGCGATTCGCAATATAATGTTGAACAGCGATATACACATATATGGAAGTCTCATAAATTTGTATCTATTCATGTAATAAAATTGCTAGATAGCTTTAAAAGTAACTCTCTTTCTAAGTAGCTTAAAGTCATTCTCTAAATAAAAACAACAAAGTACATATTAATATAAGAAAAAAAATAAAATTTTGTTCTCATAAATGACGAGTAAAATTTAATTTTTTCTTTTTCAAGTATATATATATATATGTTATACTTTCCCCATTCTGTTTCTAGTCACGTCATATCGATTCGCGTATATCTTGCTTTGAAATTTCTTTGTAATGCAATTTCTTATTATTTAATTTTAGACACTCAACTATTATCCTATTTCCTCTCGTACATTCAAATTCACAGCAATATACACGTCAAATAAAAAGTTTATAATATTTTGTAAAATTTTTTGTAACGTTTTCATGTAAAAAAAATTATAATGCGTAAGAGATCAATAAATTAAACGAAAAAATTAGAAGATCAATTCGCAAAGAAAGTAATATGTCTAAATATTTTTATAAATAAGCATATATAAGTCTTTTAATTTCTCTTCGATTAATTAGTACTTTAATATATGACGTAACAGCTAATACACCATAGCTAATGCATAAATAAATGAAATTATACAAATCAAGTTTTCCTTTACAAATGCAGAGTACAAATTATAATACTTTGCGCGCATTTAAACGTGACTTTATTCCTAAGAGCTTGGCGAGTTCTATCCCGTGAGTTACAAGGTGTAGGAGCAGTCGATATCCCGGCTCGTCTCTATCTAGATGTGCTGTTAACGAATACCGAGAGAAGCTCGCCGGCACGTGGATTGCTTGACCGCAGAAGCGCGGATGATTCGGTCTGGTAGAGGCTACGATTGGTTTCCGGTGCTCAGCGCCTCCGCCGGAAGTCACGCCAACCATCGGCGGCACGCCACACAATAGCGTAACATCTGCGTTCGTTCTCCACGATGGCTTATAAAACGCCGCCGCGTTACTTTCTTGGAGAAAAAGGAGAAATGCGAGCGGTATAGTTGGCCGGAATTCATGCAAACGGGGAGTCTAAGGTAACGCGACGCCATGTGTTCAATCTCGCGAAGACGGAACTTCTTGAAATTTCCTTTTCCAACGCGCGCGGATTGAACGCCTGCGCCCTTGCAGATACGAGATACGAACTGGATGAAATAAGGGATCTCGTCCCGCTCGCGTGATTCTGTATACAACCGGGAATCCCGACTAGATTTAGGCGAGACAACCAAAAGTCGCGTCGCTGTCGTTGTACGCTTGTACATCTCAAACATATAAGCCAATATTGTAAAGTCGCTTCATAAATCGTTAACTATGTATGATATAAAGTGCACTTATAATTCAGTTATATTATTCGCTTATTTTTTATTTATTAACATTATTCTTTTATTATTCTCTGACATATGACAATTTAGATCTCGAAATTATCATGCATTCACAAATTTCCTAAATATTTATAAACTCTTTATAAAAAGAAAGAAAGTTATGTAGAAATAACTTATTAAAAACATACATTTTCAAGAAATACATATATAATTCTGGGAGGGTTAAAATACTGTATTAGCTCTTTATGAGAGTTTTGTAATTTACAAATACAAAAGCAAAAGAAATTTGCATCCTCGTGAAACTGAAATACAGTTATTTGTGCGCATCGATTGATAACGTAACAACCATTTCGCTTCGCGAAAGTTGAGTCGTAGCGTCAGCAAGCCCTACGTGATAATATTAATGACGCGCTAATTGCCAATTCGCGCGGCTTGTCCGCGGTCGGCGTGGTCGGTCTATGTACACCGACGAAAATATTAATATTATCGTTATAATTATTACGAAACTGCACAATGTAACGATGGTAACGTACACCGGATGCGTTAACTGCGTTAACGATTAAAGTCATTTCGCGCATCGCGCGAATAAATTTGTAATTTTCATCCTACAGGATATTTGCTAATTATGGGATCAAATTTTCATCGCAGCCGAATAGCTTGTATAGCGTGTAAAGCGAATACGTGTCGCGATTGAGTAAAACGCATAACAAACACGCGATACTAGCCCGAATTCCGACCGCGATTGTACATTCCAACAAAGCGGCTAATTGTACATTGACCATCGCGATAGGGCAAAATTACGGCCTTTGCAGTCATTGTCGCTGAAGCGTTCTGTATATCTTGCATCATACATCATGGCCGTTATATGCATATAACAGAATACGTAACAATTATTTCCTCTCTCTCGAGCGCATCGTCCGACGGTATTTTCGAAAGCTCTTGTCACATTGCTCTAGAATGTCGCGGACGACACGAGACCTTGCTATTTATCAAAATAGTCCGCCGCGTCCTTGCTTGCTTGTGCCGTTCAATATTTTATCAAATAAGTTAGACAAACAATTCTTAAGCATCCTACGGATATCAATTTTTTAAAAAGATGACGGAGAAAATTTCGTTTCGTGCATTCGTATTATGTGAATAATTTTAAAGTTGACTAAATTGGACCAATACCAAAATACTAAACGATGCAATTTATTTCGAGTTACATCCGTAAACGCTTCGCTTCACGGTCCCGTCGAATATACGTTAATTGATGTAAAAAGGCAATCGCTCTTTCTTTCATAACTGTATGACAAACGATTAACCCTCTGTCTTTTGTATCTCATACATAGTTATAGTTAATCACCTCGACAATCTCATTAGTCAATCGGCAAACCGGACACAGTCTCATCGTCGACAAGAGCAGACTTTGGAGCTAACGGTGTTACGGAGGGTAAGCCAGGACAAACAGGCAAGAGCCTTCGCAACCGCTAATCAATATGGAGGTCCTGACTTTCGCAATCGCGGTTTACCTTCTCGTCCTATCCTGTTCGCCGTTAAACGGGCTTTGGCGTGGCGATGTGATGCGTCGTCTCACTAGTTTCCTATCCTTCTAATTAGCATCCTTCAGACAGCCGTAACGTCTAATCGTCGTTTCGACAAGGTCCGACGTGAGAATCATTTTCAAATAATCCACGTTAATAAATAAGCGTGATTGTTCGAATTACCACTCGTTGCGAATGACGTTCGTGAACTAAAAAGATCGATAGTAAGACGTATGGATTTCCAAAGTACACGTAAAAACTTACAGCGCGTATATAGTTTTCGCTTCAGTAACGGGAGCAATACATCTTATCGGTCGACATAAGACAGAAGCTTACAAGAGGAGAGATGAGAGGAGAGACGAAACCAAAAGACTTTCAAAGCTATTCTCGTCGTGCAAGTGAGAGAGGGCCCTTTCCTCTCGCTCACTCCCCGCTTAGTTAGTGAAATGCAATCTCTCTCATTGTCCCGGTAATGAGACGAAACGATAAAGTGGCACACTTTGAAAGTTTATCGGCGCTCCAAGGGTAAGCACCACGCTTCTCCGTACATCCTGGGGACAGAAACGTTGGGGGATGAGGGTGAGAGTGGGGAGAAATGCGGGAATTGTAGTGGGTGGGTACACGGGATTGGGTACGCGGCCATTATGAAAACCTAGCCGGATCCTCTTAAGCGACGCTATTTTCTCCGGAGAAGTAGACAGCCCGAAATAGAAGAAAAGGGGTTCCGCGCGCCCCTTCCCCCTTCCCCCTATTCTCCCTCCTCTTCATACTCCCGCTCAGTTTCTTGCCAGTTCTTGCTCGTGCTCTTTCTGAGCGAATAGCAAGGCGATAAAGCGACGAGTCATTAAAAACTTTAACGCTCGGTCGACTTGTTATCCGAGATTGCGTGAGCACCATCGGTAGCTGCCAAAATGGCGATCGATCTTCCCGACTGGATGTCCCGACTAATTTGAAATTGCGATTAAATTTAGCATTAGTGAAACCAGACTGTCACGCCCATAAATAACTCACCCTACGGTCAACAGTGGCGATTACCGACCAAATACCTTCGAGCAGAGCTTCAATTCTCCACAAAGCTACTCTCTTCAAAAATTCTTGGCGCAGAAAAGCCATGGTCTTTCAAAAGAAATGTGTACAAGCGAAAAATATCCACACCGATATTCCCTGTAGAAATCATACGGTATGCTTTTTTTTCATATTCACAAAATATCCTTCAATTCAAAATATACGATCTTCTTGATCTATCTATCTATTAGTTTCATACTTTGTTATACAATCGTAACAAATCTATATCCTTTAATCTATGAATAATTTTATTCCCAATAAAAATTTTTTCTCGAGACCATAAAAAAATTATACGTAGTTACATATAGAACGCGTTATTAAATAAAATGTGCGCATTTATTACGGAAATTTTATAGTATAAGTAACATGAACTACATACTAAATACGGACATTTATCAATAAAAACGCATTTTAAATACAAGCCATAGTTTAAATGTTACAAAGAATTATAATTTAAATGTTACAAAGATTTAAACATTTTTGTTCATTAGATCAGATTATAATCAATTTCCTTGTTTGCACGCAATTACAAGGTTGAATGCATTTGCTTTAACTTCATAATATTGTATAAATAACGTGATTTAATTCATTGATTTTCTCGATGAGTATTAATATTATTATCCTCAAAATTTATGCGTTGCACGAAGCCGAATGTTAATATCCCTGTAAAATGATATCGCAAAAGCGGCTTCCACCTTCATAAAGATTCTCAAGGAACACATATAATAATGTACTCGTCATTTTGCTTCAATTTTAACAGTATGTGCCAGTAAAGTAATCAAAGAAGATAAATTTATCGAGTGTATTTCAGAATTATTGTGCGTTACAGTTAAAACTCACACAAACAATACGCCAGCGACGTTTTGCAACAAAGTATTCGTCGTAAACAAACAAATAAATTTCACTATTTTTCTCTTGTGCTAATAAATTTAACCCCGGTAAAATACATTGCTTCCAGCTTGGAAGTCGTAATTTTCTCAACAACATTATCAGAAATAAACAATTTCAGACATAAGAAAAGCATGATGTAATAATTCGCGTATAAACGAGGTAAAATATTCGTCGACACGACACAAATTACAGAAAAGAGAAATATTCGCAATCATAGTCCTATAGTCGGTACTGTTGTCATCGACATATGCGGATGGTCAGTTTGGACAATCTGTTGTAGTTTCCGTTAGTAACAGGTGGCTTAATGTAAGCGACGTCGATCAAATTGACACGGAAGATCGTAACTCAGCGAAACTTACTTCGTCTCTTCGCCTTGGTGACGTAGATGATTAAGGAATTATTAACTACCGTTAGCAACGGTTGGATGGCACATTCGTATAAAATTTTACCGTATACTTAATATATTTCGATAATCGCGAGCGCACTTTCTGAAGAAGAATTTTGGCATACGTAGATAAACTATAGGCAGTGCTTTACGGTGAAGTATAGTTCTTAATTAATGGCGGTACGGTTTAATTGGCTAATATATTTAACGAAACATTACGTAACTTAGGCAAAGTGTCTACGGCTTAGTGGTTAGACAATACTCTCCCATGTTCTGTTATATCTATAACGAACTGCGAGTATACACGCGAATCTTCAGACAAAGTTTCGAAAGTGTACATAAGAGTCATTTAATTTTATTTTAAGAAACTTTCCCGCGATATCGTTTGCCGTAAGATATTCACCGATTCAAGTGTAAAACTTCTACGTTTCGTTCAATCTCGTCTGATTAATCCGTTCGTATAATTGGACCTTTGAGGGATATTTTTTATGTTTAAAAATCGTAAAAATATCATTTTATATATACTACTTTAATGAAAAGCAAACTATTACATCGAGTTTATACTACGAAATAATTATATTTTATATTTATTTCATATATATTGTAAAGTTTTTAAAATGTTTATGTATGTAAAACATTTGGCAAAAAGTTTAATCAAATATTTTGAGAAAAACATCAAAATGATGCTGTTGTTCACTAAAACGCATTTATTATTAAAATGTTAAACATTAAAATAAATTATTTTACTACATTATAGCTCGCAGGAATAATTTTCTTTCATCGTTATCTCCCGTTAATTGCATAAGATTTGATATGCTATTCATAGTTTGGAATTTCGCAACTGTCTTCAGTTCTATCAATCACGCAAATAGCAAATCCCGATTGTCCATCAGCATTTGTAGACGCGTACTTTGATGAAACGAAATTACGAAAATGGACACCTCAGGCGCGAACGAGCTTGCACGGAAACGAAAAAGTGAGTTAGTGAGAACTCACCGACGTACCCAAAGGCCAGGACATCTAGTACATCAAGGTTGAAACTATTTCGAACTATGGTCTAATGCATTGAGACATGCTCGATAGATAACGTTGTTAGTTCGCAAACGGTTCAAACTAGTTTAGTTATAATATGAGCGAAATAGTAAGCGAGACAGTGAGAAGCAGTCACGGAGTAGAACCGGACAACGTCCCAATGTCCCGCGGTGCAAGCATAGCTCGCAAGTTAAGCTGATGGATGAGAGATTGGCTCTAAGGGACCGGAAGCAGGAAGGCGATTCCACGCTTGTAAGACTGGACGATAAATAATAAACACGATGCTCCTTGAGCTCCTTGGGATGTACTTAGCAGGATACACGTGAGCTTACTATCAATTTGTATCGTTTATTTTATTCAATAATTAAATCAATGTTTTACGTCGTTGAGTTATAAAAAAAACGACACATGTCGCAAATCAAAGAATTTTGCAAAAAAACCCGTTATAATTTAATTGTAATTCGGTCAGTTTTTTCTCAGCTCATACAAATTAATTATCATATAAATTAATATTTGCAGATTAAATATATACATTATAAATTCAATATCGCATTCGACAAACCGATGATTGAACCTGATTCCGTGAAAAAGAAACCTCAATAAAAAGTAGGTAGTAATCTTCTGTCAAATGTTCGATAGTATCTTCGTCTCTAATATCTTGCTCTGCGTGTCGTAAACGCTCGATAGATAAGTACATAACGGAACGGTAATTATCGGGACCGATTCTCATCGGAACGCGTCAGCCATTCTTTGTCAAACGCAACCGTATCAATGGCGGAATTACGTCTGCGAGGTGCCGACCGATAATCCACCTCTGGCGTCCGTCATTCGAGCAATTCGCGTCGTAGTTGGCGCGCGCGATAAAGCCGGTAACGTCTTTAAGTGGAAACGTTCGTTCAACGTCAGACAGGCCACGTAGCGGTGGTGCGGCGGGGAGCGGGACGCAAGAGGGTGAATAATCATTTCCCGTCGTAACAAGGGAGATCGAGTCGTAACCGCCTTTACTTCGCACCTTACCTGTGCGCGCTACGTTTCCACCCTCTGGTTAAGAGATTGTGATTCCATTCTGTAGGAAGCCCTTCGACTTCTACCCACCCGCGCTTCTCCTCTCTCTCTCTCTCTTCTATGACGGTACTCCACTACCCCTCCTCTTCCTGCAGCGCGTACACTTATGACGCACTTAACTACCCTGCCGAGGTCTGTTTTACGAGCGCGGTGCCGATCCCACGCGATAAATTTACCAGCAGTCCGTCAGCTGACTAATTTTTACGAACGATTTTCTAACACAAATTGCCATCGTGATAATCATGCTGATCCGACATACAATATTATCAAAAATGTTCAACAAATTTACACTTTATCGAGACAAATGTAATAGTATTTATATATGTATTAATTTAATAGTGTTAAAAAAAGCAACATATAATTTTTAAATAATATAAAAAAATGTATGTATATATTTTTTATAATAATAATTAATAATGTAATAAATAATCTAATTTCTTTCGATTTCTTTTATTCAAATAATTTTTATATTGTAACTATATATACATATATAATTATAGATTTTACTAACTTTTAGCTATTATAATTATGTAATAATTATACTTAATCATAATAGCACATAATTATAATAGCTAAAAGTTAGTAAAATCATGATAATATAAAGCCATACAATGCAATATAGAAATTAATAATCAGTAATAAAAAGTAATCCCCGCTAATATAAAAAGAAATATTATTCTGCGAATTTCACAATACAGTAAGAATTAATAAGCTAAGTATTGTATAACATAGAGAAGTAGACAATTTTTTAATAATAATGCAAGAAACATAAACCTCATAGTCTAACGTATGAAGTATAATATATGAATATGTACGTACTCGTGCATTTTCCATACGTGTTCTTCATATAACATGAGAAACATAGTTGTTCCTATCATCAATTATCTCCTTCATTTCGGTAATGCTATCTCATTAAATTCTGTCAGATTTACGTTATACAGTTCTGATATTTCTCTTCTCAAGTATGTTATTTTACACGACAAATAGAAATACAGTATTAGCAGAAGTCTATGAAATTACACATCGTCAAATGTAGAATTGCTCTTACATATCTATCTCGGAACGCGTGTACCTCCGTATTTGCATCATTAAAACTTTCAATTTAATTTGTTCACTACGATAATTTACCTAGTATTTACCCTCGTGATATTTTAAAGGTAATAGTCGCTTTTATACACATGCAAAGAGCTTTCTAGCATTTACGTAATGTAGTTTTGATTCATGTATAGAAATTAAATAAACGATAGAAAACTTTTCTATTTTGGATATATTATTGTATATATTACTTCCATATAATTTTAATATTAAACGCGCATTCACTTGTAAGCCGAGCAGTATTAACATGTTTTGATCGAATTTATTACAAACCGCTTGTGTATTGTGCGTCGTGAGAGAAAAGCGGGATAAAAATTTGGGAGGGATCGACCCTCTGTGCAGAATCGGCTAAGGAGAGAACCCCGGGAACAAGAGTAAATGTTTGCCGTCTGTGAAACGAAATGACGTCCTTCGCAGCGGCTGAACAAATACGAATGTCGTTAAAGGAAAAGATGACCGTCTTTGTATCCGCATCAGCACCATTGCTATTCTTTAACTATATAGTCTTTTAGAATCATTGAATGTATAACGTAACGTCTTTTGTAATATATCCAATAATTTTATAAAACGGTAAAAAAGTTCTTAACTACAATCAAACTTAATAACTGATAAACGTTAAAATACGATAAAAAGTATAAAGTAACTGTTTGACTTTTATAACAAAATAATCGCCAAATATGATTAAGAAATTTGTTCAATGTTATCATTTTTTTTCAATATTCCAATAATGTTAAAACTAAAACTTTAAGTAAGAATTATCTATCTGTACTAATTTCTGATAATAATAGTTGTCGGATGTTATATTGACATAAGTCACTACTGTCGATAGCGATACTCCGATATTGACAATTTACCATTTTCAGCATTTAGTGCTAACTAAAGCTGAATTCTATTAATTGTAAGACTATCCGACGTCTTCTCAACTAATAATCACTAAAGATCAATACAAGTGATTAATCTTCGATCTCGTGAGATAAGTTAATAAATTTTCTATTATTTAATTTTTTATTTTTATAATAACCGGACAACAGTTTTAAAATCTGTTACCGCAACACGTTTTCGAAGAGAACAGCGAGAGATTAGATTAACTAAGAACGATGCGGCTTATGAAAATGACGTAATACTCGGACATAATTCAGTTCGACAAGTACGTCGCAGTTAAACTGTGTCTCTTCGGACTGGATGGTTGCCGGTTCGTTCGTCTAAACCGATCAACGGCCATATTAACGAACGCATCGCGGCTCATAAATCATAACGGTGCGGAGTTGTAGCCAATCGTGTGGCCCGGTTAGACTCGAGAAGCCAATCGGAGACGCGGTTGAACGGACGCGAGCGTCGAACGAATCCCACGCCCCGGAAATTACGTGTCCGACTCTAAACTCTGATGATTGATGAGCCGGCTATACGTGGAAATAGTGTGGAGCCGGTCCTCTCCTGCTTACTACGACTTCCTCGCAGTTTCAAACCCGACGAACCCCACCTGCAGCACTTACTCACCATCTTTCCACTTCGCTATTTCGTTTTCCTGCTTCTCTCGTTCCGCGCCAACTTTATCACCGTCACTGCTGAACAAATCTGCGAGATATCTAATTGTTACCGTTGAAAAGTACGTTAGAAGTTTCCGTTTTATTATTTACGTCAGAGGAAACGTCTAAATTACCTAGAGATTCTATTAAATGAAAACTTATTCCTATGATTTAGCGAGGCGCTAGAATATGCAGCTGACGCTCTCTCCTTGAATTTTTCTGTCGGCTTGCTCACCGCCCTCCACATATGTCTTTTCTAAAGTCTTGAAGACATTTCTCGCACGCGAGGAAGAAAAATGTCGGAGTCGTGCGTGTCTCCGCGTGATATTAAAAATTACATTGTCACGCGAATAAAGTTATATAATTCCCTCGTGTACTCTCCATTAAGCGAGCGTATTTCCGATTCTGTCAAAACAATTCTCCTTAAGTCATACATCTTCCTCGCCTCCGAAATGGCTGAACGAATAGTTTTCGGGGACGAAAACGCATTCCACGCTGTCACACCGAACGGCTACGGAAGTGTTTTCCCAAGGATCAGCATTAACCGTTCTTCGCCGCGTCGTTTCCAATTGTCAGGAGTTCGTCCTTCGGGCATCCACTCACGATAATCCGCCAGTCGTACAGACAGACTCGGCTCGAGCAAAGGGCAGAAGAGCGGAGAAATTTTCGTTTTATCGGCGTGTGGTTCACGGAATTTGCAACTCTGAGGAGACAGAAATTCGATTCGCATTGGAAAACGAAATTCGTTACGTTCTAAGAAAAGAAAAAAGAAAAGAAAAAAAAAAAAAAAAAAAAAAAAAAACCAGCCAAAAGACCGGCAAAAATGCGAAATACCAACGATGTTCCCATCGATGCGAGGTTATTAAATTTTTTTTCGACTTCAAGCGCGATGTAGCTTCTGCGGTGTACATACAATGTAAACAAACAAACGGGTTATTGAAATTCAGGAGGAAAGAGCGTGCACAGTCGGCTGTGCACTCGCAGTTAATGCTTACTGATTTCACGAAATAATTTTTCGCTGCATCCCTCAAAATTCCCATGTCAGGGAAAAAAGAGAAAGAGAGAGAGAGAGAGAGAGAGAGAGCGGACGATGGAAGAGAGAAAGCGACGTTCGTTTTATAACGCTAATTGTGGCCGTCACAAAGTTGCCACCGGATTTGCATACTATTGCTTTCGAAATTAGACGACCGTGCACAGTCGCCACCACTACCGCCACCGCATCGCGTTTCGCTCGCAAAAGTATTCCGCGGACGAGGAGAAGCGAATGAAACTCGTTCAATTCGCCACGACATAGATCCGGCAATTTGCACGCAGCGACGTTCTCTCGCGCCATGAGCACGAGGCACCATCACCATCACCATCACGATCCACCAACACCACCGACAATCGCTGTCACTGACATGTGGGTACACGCAAAAGCATCGTGAGAGATCGCCGAGTTAAACTAGATAGAAAACAAAATTATGTCGACGATCGATCGACGCTGCCGCTCTTATAACTAGAACTTATTTACGCGCCGATAGATTTCCCAACGGATATACGAAACATACCGCAAGATCCTACCTTCGAGAAGTTGTTTGTACCCGTGTTGAGTTCAACGTCGTGCAACGTCGTTCGCGAACCAACAAATGCACAATACCGCGCCATTCCTTCGTGGCGGTGCAGATAAACAACTCATCTTTTCGATCAATTGACACCTCTATATATAATGCAATTTTGTGAAACGAGAATTTATATTTAGCATTAATATTTTATCAGTTGACATTAAATAATAGTTTTTGATTGCAATATACGCAGCATTTGATATTTCGGTTTTTTTCTTCACTTTTTTGACGAGGAAACTACTTTATCGCAGAAAATAATAATCAAGGAAAGTATTATCAAATATTTTTATTATATTAATCTATTTCTCTATTTTTCATTCGCAGAAGATGGCACAAAACTCATTATTATCTAACTCTACCCTTTTGTCGAGCGGTTCACAACCTCATTTCCATTCTCCTTTTAGTTTAGTTTTAGTTATTTTTCATTTACTCGGCTACGTCGCATCGTGCAAACGTGCAGATTGCGTTTGGCGAGATCAAAGCGGTTGGAAAACAAGGCCACTCTCGACGTGTTTTTCCAAAGAAGCCTGCGCGATGGCTAGAGTTAAGTCAAGAGTATCCGAGTACAGTGGGATGAATAAACGGTATCCGGCGGGCGAAAAATAAAATAGGATGAGGCTTGGTGCCACGTCACGAACTTCAGCGTTGGACTAGTATCGTGACGATAATATGCCATTTCAAGACATCCCAGGGGATGGCAATCCCTGAGGACGCGTGTTTCATTACACGCGTCTGAGTCCAACATATAGCAGGTGAGCTAAAGGCGGATCCCCTTTACGTATCGTTACATTCCCTACAGAGAGGATAGAAAACAACTGCTGTCATCGCATCGGTGTATATATGAACCAAGCCTGCCAAGCTTGTATATAATGTCATTAAATGAGTGGCGGAAAGCAACGGTAGCTCTTTAATTGAAAACCGTAGGCAAGTAAAGGATATTTTAAACTAATATTTATCTTATTTCCTTCTTTTTCTCTCAAGTCATATATTGTAATTTATATTTTATTACATTTTACAATAAAAAATAAAAAATTTTTTATAACAATTTATTTATATTAAATACTATTAAAGTTAGTTATAAATATATCTACTTTATATCTACTCTTTTATATACAAAAGTATATTTATAACTATACATGTGAAATAATATTTTAAGATTTATTTATTTTGTATGTATAAAATATTTTATTGCATATGTATAAAATACTTTTATATTTTTATTGTCTTTTATAAATTATTTTATATATAATAAAAATATAATAATATTTCTTATCAATATAAAAATTTTAGCTAAATTTATTATTGCTAAAATCTTATATATATTAATATATACATTTTTTTTTTAAATATCAATTCAATACAATATCAAAAAAAACAATATCAAAGAAGCAAAATAATATAATATAGAGAATTCTCTTCAATTATTTATTTTAAAGAGACTGTAAGACGATAACTTAGATATTCTATACGTAGACTATGCCTACTAAACTCGGTTCAATGTAATGAACTAATGTGGATCGTGCTAACGAGCTCGGAACTTTGCTCGCGAAAGTCCCAGAAGCACGATAAATTCGACTGATACAGATCGCACCTCAGAACGCAGAAGATCAACAGTAAACTCTCAAGTATACTCCCGACGATTATACGAAGGACAATAATGTAAAATTATTCTCATGTGCGTGATTATAAACTTATACAAATATATACCTGACATTCATCAATCTGTTTCAATCTGACTGGCAAAAATAAAAAAAAATATAATATATTTTATAATAGCGCAATTAATATTTTTCTTTGCACAATGTTTGTTTACACAAGTAAAATTCTTGAATTTCAAAAGCAGAGATAAAACTTAGACGTCGAGTTGCTTACATTATTCCGTGCACATGTACGTGTTCAAGTGGTCGTTTCACTTTTCATTCACGGAAAATCCGTGTAAGCCGCATTAGAGAAATTATCTTCCTGCTAGATTTTGATGACTTTAAGTTATATAAGAGGTTATAAAGTGACGAAGTGCGAGGGTGAGGCATCGAAGAGGATTTTTGAAGATGTGGTTGGATCACAAAAGAAAAAACGGGTTGCGGGAAAAATGGTACGCTGTTCGCAAGGATAACGAAGCGAGAGAGCCAGCAAGGAGCCAAGATAGGACAAAGACAAAGTGAAAGAAGGTAAAGGAGAAGCGAGAAAGCTTGAGAGACCTCGCGCACTCGAAATGATTGAAAGACCGAGGAAATTGAATTCTCGCATTCGATCGTGCCGTCTCGAGTCTTCTAATTGAACGACTCGTCTCTCTTCACAATCTCGCTCTTTCTCTTTCTTCCTTCAACTGCCCGTTCGCACCCGTTGCTCGCTGCCATTTTTTTCTCAGTCATTTAAGCAATCTTTTCGCTTCTACTCTTATTCCATCTAATAATTCACTTATCATCGGTTTTTAACTACTAATCAATTTTTAGAGACATTAAAATAATGAATTATAAAACTGTAAAAAGAAAATAAATTATTTATTTAAATACTTATTTAAATTAATTACTGTATTATATTTCTAATTATCAATGTTATTTATGCTATCAAAATATATAGCTAATTTAAAAATAAAAAATAATACAATAAAATAATAAATAATAATATAAAAGAAAATTTAATTAAATATTTTTTAATTTCAATATAGAATATGTTACGCTATTGTTCAAACTTCATATCTAACATCTCCGTTGTGATTCTCACGTTTTACTGTCATGTCTAAGTGCCGCGATATGTCAGAAATGTTCCGTTCAACTGATTGGCAGACTGTCCATCACTGTCTACATCTAAACAATAAATATAGTTCGGGGAGACAGAGGAAACGATAGTGAAGCTGCGCTTTTCATTTCGCGATATTCTGCGTTTCAACATCGTGAAATGCAAAACGGATTTCTACGAGTGCGCTTTTTCCATTCACAGGAGAGTCGTAAAGCAAACGCGCCGGTTCCGACGGTCCTTATATTTTTCGTATTGCGTTTCCCATTCGACCACTTGTCGACACGGTGCGTTTATCAAAAATTCATACACGAGCGAATCCGCGCCGATCTCGTCGATCAAAGAGAGATTGGAAGAATGACTGAGCCATGTAAAGTACATAAACTGTAGATAGATGGATAACCGCTTACGAACCATCTTTTGTGTCCACGCATTCGTTGCATCTACATCGTCTTGCAAACACGGCGTTTATCCTTCCTTCTTCCCTCATGTTAGATACCAGAAAATATCGTCTGAAAACTCGAGAGACCGGCGCGGCGCACCGTTGGCGAACGGACGAGGCATACAGTTTGCGACGGAAAAATGAAAATTTTTGCCTCTTCCGGCATAAATCCACTTGGCCATTTGGCGCGTTGTACGATCCATTTTCATTTTTATGCATGCCGGGATGAGAGAGCGAACGAGGGAAATGCTAGAGTGAGGGAAGCGGCGACAGGGGAAAGACTTAGATAGCAAGCGACTAACATATATATACACACACACACACACACACACACACACACACACACACACACACATACAAAAGTGAAAGAGAAGGAAGGAGAGAGAAAGAGAGAGAGAACGAAAGAGAAAGTTAGAGAGATGAAAAGAAAAAAAAAAGAGAGAAATAGAGGAGCAACAGAGATAGAGATAGAGCTTGGACTGGTCCGCGGCCCAGTTAATAAATACCAACGGTATGCAAATACAGTCAATCGTTCGATCGTTTGAATTTTAATTCGTCGAAATGCGAAATTAAATTTGGTAGCTGTAACTACGAGCTGTGCGCGTACGTTTCGTACTGTTGCGCGTCCATTGCCGATAAATCGAACGTTACGTCCGCAGGATATTACTGTTGGAGTGTTCGAGCGCCAGAGGGAACGGCCAGGAGAATTATTAATCGGCTATGGACTTCTCCGTTGTGGCTTATCCTCCTCTTCCTCATCCCGCAAATGTAACGTATTTAACAATGCGCACAATGTTTCACCGATGTTCTTCCTTGCCGATAGCGAATACTATACGAAATATGTATTACAATATTCAACCAAAGCTAAACATAATTAATGTAATGCATAAAATAGAGAGCGAACCATTTATCCATAATTTATTATATTAATAAATAATATACTAATAATAAACTATTGAAAGAAAAATCCTTTCCTTGTTAAATACCATTACTCTACATGTAATAAAATATGCATATATATAGTACGTGAAATATTTAATATTCAATTTATCGAAGTATCACAATTTCGAACAATTTAATCTGAATAGAGAGAAATTCAGAAATCATATCGTTTGATTTTTGTATTTTATTTACTTTTAATTAGATCACAATGCGAGGAGAAATAATAGCGCATAGGTGAGTCCCACGGTAACAAATAATTATGTTGATCATTAATGCACTATTACTAGCAACGGAGTCATTAATCGTCCAATTTTCTCAGGAATCGCGTCTCTAATACTCACTAGCGCGAAGTGGACTCGCCGCACGGGTGGCGAAGTGTATAAGGGGGCATTGTTCACTTCCTGTTTTGAATATCGAATTTACGAGCGAAGTTGCAGCCCGCGTGCGCTTGCCGCTCGCCGCGAAATTTACCTCCTCCTGCCACTCGGTTTCTCCGCTTCTTTGACCCCTCACTACCCTATATTCCCTTCGTCGCTTCGAACACCTCTCGCTGCCAACCCCTTTCCTTCCTTCCTGCTTGTGCAGGATCCTAACTTGGACCGTAAAACTTTACTTCGAACTCGTATTCGAAAGACGAGCCTTTCCCATAAGCGTTCTCGAGGAGGGAAGTCTCGAAAGGAAAGAGATAGAACGGTCAAAGGATAGAGAAAGGGAAGATGCCGCCAGACCGAGTGCTCGAGAGCCGCTTCAAATTCTATGGTATCTCGTTCTCGAGGCCACGGGGAAAATCGATCGATCGTGAGGTTCGCGTCGTACATCGGAGGGCGCGAGGTTACTTGCGAGAGACAGGATATACGTACACGGGTGGGCAAACACCGATAGACAATCGATGCTGTACACACAAAGGATAGACGTCCTTGTGTAGGATCGTAGGATGAACGACGTCTTCCTTTTCCTAGCCCAAGGCGTTCCTTTGCTCGACAAGCATCTTCGTATGCCGCGCGCGCTTTTATCAGAGAACATCGAAGAGAGAAAGAGAGAGAGAGAGAGAGAGAGAGAGAGAGAGGAGAAGAGAAGGATGGAATAAGTCGATGGAGAGTAACGTGGAGAAGAGATAGGGAAGTTGGGAGCCGAAACCGCGTTTGTGTGAGACTCTCTCGGTCTTGAAACCGCCGCCGAGTTCTCTTCAACGAGCTGTTCAAGTGGTGCCGACAAACGCGGCGAGCTTCTCTTCTACAGGTCAAAAATCGAAGGTTAAGATACCCAAGTCTTCTCTCCCTGCCATTTCTCCCTCACCGCTTTCCACTTGCACTCCCGCAATCGGTTCACCTTGCGGAAAAGCGGAAGATGTCTGAGGTCGACGGAGCTCTAAAACGGATTCAACCGTTTACAGCGCTTTATCACGCTGAGACTCCATTTCTAAATTACGATCTCGGTATGGAGATGTTTTTCGTTCATCGCGTATTTCGAAAATGCGATAAAATGCGTGAAATGTCGCACTCAAGCGATTAATTTGGTTAAAAAATTATGTAAAAAGATCACTTTCACTGTGTGCGCGCGCGCGCGTGTGTGTGTGTGTGTGTGTGTGTGTGTGTGTGTGTGTGTGTGTGTGTGTGTGAGAGAGAGAAAGAGGGAATCTAATATATGTTTGTCATATGTATTTATGTATGTATGCACGTATGTATATGTATGTAAATATAAATATATATGTATGTATATACGTGTAGATGTATTATCATACGATATTATTTTATTGATCGCATATTAACAATGATTATAAAATTCAATATAGTAATATATTAATAACATATTATTAATATAGTTATTAATATATTTATAATCTTTAAATATATTTTTCAACAATTGTAAGAACAAGTTATTGATAAAATAACTGACAAGTGTATTGTACTTAAACGTAAATCACTCATCGAAAAGACTTGGGAGCTTGAAACGAGATATATATATATATATATATAATATTGTGATATTCATAAAAACATTTCAAATAGACGATGTAATGAACTTAAACAAGTTATAATGATAAATTCGCACGCGTTAACACCTATCCTGTAGCTGAATCGAGTGGGCGGCGAGAAGAGGCGATTAAACAAACACGCGAGGGCGCCTCGCACAAGTATCCAGACTTCAAGTATTTGAACTCTGTGTAGTGGTATCGAAAGCCACGTCTTTACGAACATAAAAAACTTTCCTGCCGAAGACGTCAAAGTTCTTTATCTGCGGATCACGTACGAGCTATTCCGTGAAATTGGCCAGTGTTTCGCCGAGGTGGATGGCGCGAAAAAATATCTTTCGCGTCTCACTCCCAATGTTTCCCGGACGTGTCGCCATGCACCGTAAAAAAAAGGGGAGATTGCGATCGCGACCTGCGTCGACGAGGATCGATTTTAGGGGGGAGAGGGGGGGGGGAGGGGCAAAAGAAGGCGTGCGAAACGAAAAATGAGTTTCTCCTTCCATTAGGACCAACATACCCTCTGTAGCGTTCTCCTACAAGGATGGTTATTGGATAACAACATTGGTCAAGCGGAAAATCGATCTTTAAAAGTTCAGAGGAAAAGAAATAAATGGAAAAAAAACTTTGCCTGAGATTATAACGAACGAAATAAATAATTTCATTACAATTTCCGCAAAACATTGTAAAAAAAATTATTAAAAATTTATATTCCTTCCTGCTTCTTTTAGATCTCCTAATTAATTGTGTTACGCATCTTTTCATTTTAGCTCTTCTAAAGAATGTGATAAACATTAAAAAAGTATTCAGCAAAGTGATGTTCTGGTAAAAATCATTTCTTAAAATAATTAATCGGCGTAAAAGCTTGCAATAAATGTTCAGCTTAAAATATAAAAAATCTGTTAATAAACGCATTTACATTATTAATTAACGAGACGCGAATATCGCAAAGTATCGTCCATTTCTCAAGTACATTTTATAAAATATAATGTTGGAAAATTTGGAACATTTAGCAGTAAGATCGAAAGTGCAGGCAATTTGTTGTAATCGAATGCCCCGCTGTAAAGCTTGAAAAACGGCTCTAGAAGAACGAAGAGTGCTTTCCAATTTTATTGCGCGAACGTTAATTACACAGAAATGTGCAATTTGACTGCGCTGCTACATACAATGTTTGTCAAAGGATTTATATATGAACTGCAAGGTTTTCTGAGATCTATGGTACGGGGACTTTTAATCGACCTCGACAGAACAAACGGCCGCTTTTGCGAGCTTGATCAGCGAACACTATGGTCTTTTGACATTTTAATCTCTAAATCTTTTTTTTAATGTGAAATTTAATGTAAAAATGCGACATGTAAAAATAGTGAGTAAAAAAGTATCGGATAAAAATGAGTGTATTAAATTACAGTGAGGTTTTATTACAATAAAAGAGATTATCATTGAAGCTGATAACACACAAGTATCCGAGATGTATGCGGTACGAGGCTTTCATTAAAGTTACTGACATTTAAAGCATTTATTCAGCAATAACAAATAAACCATATTCACACATACATACAATTGTATGTAATTAATAAAATAGTTGCAAGTGACAAATTTCAAATCTGCGCGATTTAAATCGAATTAGATTAAAGATAAAAAATAATATTACCTTCGACATTCTATAAGATTACGTGCTTGAGCACTTTAAACTGAGATTTTTCACGGATCACAAATGTCGACGTCACCAAAATGCTACGTTCCTACATAATCCTATCGATATTGGATCTTATACCCGTATATACGCATACACATACACGTGCAGGGAAAACGCGAAAATCGATCGACAGGCAGATGGACGGACCGCGAAGGAACTAAATGAAGCGAGGCTGCGTAAATAGGCAGAAACGAGTACCGAGGGAATGGGATGTACATAGTCAAAGCCCCGTTTTCACGTGATTGCGCGTGCGTGTTTCTTCAATTCAGAAAAGAGAAAATAGCCCAGAATTACTAGTGTATCTTTTTAATTTCTTAACGTATTAAACGATTAAATAAAAATGATTAAACTTTTTATCGATAATATTTCTTAAACAAAATGGAAATTTGTTTTTATATATAAGTATTTACATTTGTTAAAAATGCATCGTTAATTTTCTCTGTCTCTAAATAACATTGTGTATATATGTATATATGTGTGTATAGTCATATGACAAGGGCACACTTCCCGATGTTGATTTTCAAATGGTACTTCACTCACACGAATGAACTATGTAAACAACAGCGCGAAGGCACTGCGACCAAAGATTGAGAGAGAGAGAGAGAGAGAGAGTATGTGTATACGATAAGAGTACGAAATACGGTAACAAAATTGAAGAAGACGAAACGCCAAGATGTTACATGATGAAGAGAAGAACGTGCTACGCGGCGGGAATTAGAAGCACGACAACGTTGGCCTGAATTCGTCGCAGCGGAAAATCTGTTGGGAAAATACACGGTTCATTGTGCGCCGCGCGGCAGTTTGACAAATTGTGTGTGTCTACAAAACCCACTTTGCCAGTACGTACCTGCTGCCGCGTCTTTTTCCCGTCCGATTTCATAGCCGCCGAGAGACTCGCGCGGAATTTGTCAGCGAAAAGTAAAGGGGCCACGTACACACGTCACACATTTTTGATGTCGCGCGTCGATAAGAAGAAATGTTATTTCCTTAGACGATATACGTTTCATGCGCGAGCACGGTCGCGTTTGACTGTGGGGCCTCTAAGAAATTTTCTACCGCGGTGCTTTCACAAGTCAATACAGCGCGATAAATAAAAATTCTAGTGAATTTAATATAGAAGCGCATTATAAATATATATGATAAGATCGAGATTAAAGTGAGCAATTTATCCGAAAATATTCCTTCAATATTGCACAAGTAATTATATGTATAATGTAAATGCTATTAAAATTTAATTACATTAATAGCTTTTTAATAAAGATTGACTAGTATATGACAGAATTTTTCTTCCTTCTACATTATTAATATAATCTTTACTTAAAAAGTAAATATATACTTATTAATATTATAAAATAGAATAAAGTATATATAATATTCAGACAAAATAAAATGTTCAAATTAACACGAAAATTTGTGGCTTATGTGAAAATACCAAATTTTGATCAAAATAAACCTACCTAAATTTATCTTCATTATATTTCGCTCATTAACAAATTTCAATCATTAATATAATAATATTTAATTCTTAATGAAAATGTATATGAAACTATAAATTATTCTAGTATATAATTACTGCAATTATATATAAATATAATCTCTACATAATAATATATAATCGAGCTTGAAGATTATCGAATTAACTAATATATTCTAAATATTGATTTGTATATGTATGTACAATGTATATGTTTTGCTATTTTCATGTGATATTCAAACAAATCGATAAGTATCTTATCTGCATCCTAGTCTGCAGGATATTAATTCTGTAAATAAATAATAAATTCAAATAACAAAGCTAAAAAATATTCGCTTATATGTGCGGAAATACGTGCACAGCAACTCGTCAATCGGTAGTTCCAGGATTATATAATTGAAAATCGACGTCCATGCACACAGAATGCTTTTGGTGGAAGATAGAGATTGATAAATTCTCGGCATTTCATTTCGAGCAGTATTGCATCCTGTTGAATGAAAGAAGAGGAAAGAGAAGTAGCGAGCGTGCGTGCGAGCGAGAAAAGGAGAGCAAGAGAGGGCGAAATACGCGGCGTGTCCGGTAAATTGATCGAATCAAAAAGCTCCAGGGCCAATTTGCCCGGCACGCTACCAAATCGTTCTCCCTTTGCCGCTACCCCATTGCCCTTTCCCCAATCTATCCCGGCCACGATGCTCGTCTCTAGTTACCACGTACGCAACGTAGAGCAAAATTTTTCCGACCTGTTCTCCGTAGCCGGGCGAGTATGTCGTACGTTCGTGCTTAATGGCCATGAAAACGGGTTGACGGCGAGGTGCGATCGCGTCGACGAATTTTTTTTGTCGGTCGGGCATCGTGCGTTCCGGTGACACGAGGGAAGTACGGCAGAACGATTTTGGGGTGATAATGCAAGCGGACGTTGTCGTTTTTGGACTATGTCCGAGGACTAGATATATCCGTGGAAACCTGTCCTTTTCGGTGGCCTGGAAACCGTTTCGTGCATTCCGTGCTCGTATGCATTCAAGCACCCGCGTTGAATGCGCGTGAATCCTGGCCGACTGTCGGAAATTTTAAAATCAATTACAAACGCGTAACTAATTTTGACGCCGGACTCGGGGACTAAACTTTCCTTTCCGTTGAGATTTTTACGCGTCGACGCAACGAGTTGCCGTTAATTCTGAAACTTGCGTTGCGAAATTAACGTGCTGTTCGTTTTTAATAGCTCATACTGGTGTTATAAGTGTATTCGGTTGGCGTGCTACTACGTGTTGTGCTATTCGCGAAACTTTTATTAATCGTTCTAGATTACGACAACGCGGTAACACGCTTCGTTTGAACCGTATCGCAAACTAGAATTGTGTTTCAAAGTTATATTCCCACAAACTTAAGCTAACCGTAAAAACATACTATTTTCTAACAATGATTTCAATAACGAGCTTATTATAATTATTTTAATTGAATCACTGTTTAATAATTATAAATAAATCTAACTATAAATAATCATTAAAAAATATTAATTACTTGTATCATTTATCGCGATGTTATTTTCTTACGAATTCTATCTTTAATATTTATATTTAAAATTAGGTTGAATTAATGAAATAATTTCATATTATAACGATAAATACCATTCATATTTTCTTGACTTGATATTAAATATTGGCATGCATGACCACATATAAAACTGTAATATATGTATATAATATAATATATTTTTCGTCATAAATATTTAATCGAATTTTCCCCAAGATTTACTTATCCCGGCATAGCTCAGGAAGTATACCGAGGTCGCGGAAAATCTGAAAGATTCATGGAAACCCACTTCCCGTAGTCTTTCCGGATTAATGATGGATACTTGCCAGTGATAGCAGAGGCCTCGCACTGCGCGCGTTGCCTACGCGTTGACTAAAGGAAAGATCGTTTTTCAGAAACCGGAAATGAGACGGCCGTTCGTCCCGCGGACGGTTGAGCGAGAAGGCGGAAAAACGGAAGGAGAGGGGAGATGTGGCGGAAGACAGGTCTTATGGAGGGAGGCGAAGACGCGGAGTTTGCTAGTCGCTGCGGTGATAGCCGTTTCTCCTCCACGTCTCCGTTTGCTCGCTCGCTCGGTCGTAATTCCGACCAAATCGCGGACAGTCGTCGATCGATACCGCAGATTTTCCAGCTCGCTTCGACTCGCCAGCCACCACTTTTGTGAGGATTCTAGCTGCAGGACGGATCAGAGATTCGAAAGAGAGACGAGTAGACGAACGGTGGCGTTCGCGACTGAAAAGAGAACGGTAGTGTTGGTGCGAGTGGCTGTGCTCGAAATTCCGCGTCAATCCATGGAATTAAAAGCCCGAGAAGCGAATTTAAGTTCGTCCGTCCTCTCTATTCCTTTTGGGAAAGAGAGGCAAAGAGTAGGTAGGAGGTAAGGGATCTATCTTTAGGGTTGGATAGGAGGTTTGGGGACTCTCGGTTGAAACGCGTCGGACGACGAGAGAAAGCAAAGGGTCGTTGGCGGTGGCGGAGAACGCGCGGAGGTTGGCAGATAAGATAAGGGTGAGAAATCGCGGCGTTCCTGGATGCGGTAACATTAGACCGCCCGCGTTCTCTGCCATCGCTATCCTTCTCTATTTCTCCCGACCCCTCTCTTTTGGCTCGCTAACGCGTTTTAGCTTTAGCTTAACCGCGGAGGTTAAAGTAACTCCCTTTACCTCGCTCGCAGAGTATCGTTATGTCGTGTTTAAACGATATACGTGGTCGCCGGATCGAGGTATTGTATCTATGCACTAAGTTTCGGCCTAGGTTCCGGCGAGCTGGTTTAGAGAGGACGATGTAACGCCAGATTAACGGCGACTACGACGTCGTAATGAACCGAGGACGGATCGTGTGGATCCGGTTTGCACCTCAAGTGCTTATACGGACTATCGGCCTGGCTTCTATGTTCAAATTCAAGGATTAAGTTCAGTTTCATTCGCGTCTTTGTATATTTCAGATCTATTGAAAAGCGATAAACTAATTTTGTAGCATGCTAATCATGTTTAAAATTTAACCGCTTTAAAAACGAGTCTAGAATCAACTTGAAAATAACATTGATCCTATCGATTATACTTCTTTCGCCTCCGTATAATTAGTCTTTACCGCTTTTAAATTAGATTATGTATACATTAGATTCGGGTTTAATTAGAGAAGATTAGTTAAACACGAAAAAAAAGATGCGAATTCCGTGAATATTCCAAGTCAGCTCAAAAGATATGTAATTACTTACTACATTCTCATAGGAAATCACAATTGATACCATTTAATAATTATTATTACGTGTGGATGATATTTAAACGTCCGCCAGTGTATTATCCTCGAAATATGACCATTATTGTCTACGTTGGATGTGAATTATTAACATTCAAAGCATAAGCGGATATCTAACATAGAAAGCTAATCTCTCTCCAGCCATAGAAATATCTAAAAATAAAAATAAAAGCTAAATGAGAGATAATATTAAATGACAGATTTCAGATATGTTTAAAAGAGGATAAAACAGTAAGTAGAAAGATAGGCAATATCACTTTAAATAAAATTAAACCATTGTAAATTTCTTTATCGGCAGCAACGGAAACGTGAGTGTAACTAATTGGTGACTATGATAAATATTAAAAAGCATCATTTCCCGAATGACCTCTTATCTTAGATCAAGAAGATAGTCGCGTAATAGTTTCTGTGGCCGTACGAAATGGCACGCTAGTCTTTTACTTCGTTGTCAAACGTCTCTCGACTCGGATGTGTAAAAAGTAATAGGTCCCTAAAGCATACTCGCGAATAGTACTTGCCAGTGACGAAGTGTTTACTTCTTCCCATCGGTCGTTAGGGTATGTAGGCGTATCGATACGTGTAAATATTGCAATGCGTTCACGAACGACTTTTTTACGACGATAAACATCCGATTATTTTTAAATCATCTGGTTGATATATAGCTATTTGATTAAAGAAGATCGATATATAGGATTTCCATCACATATTTATAGATTTAAAAGCGACGTGTCGAAATAAATTCTGCTGAACCTATTAAAACCAGTCTTTCTTTCATTAATGATTTGTTTTGTTTGAATCGATTTCTCGTTGTTTTACAGTTCAACTGAGAATTAAATTCTAAGTTGTAATCGGGATAAAAGCTCCGACGGAGAGAAAGATCGTCGGTACAGTGGCGGGTATTGAAATGAGCAAAAATTGCGGGAACAGTATACCTGCCGCCGACGTCTCTGTATAAAAAAAAATACGAAGGGAAAATAACGGACCAGTGTTAGAGGAGAACGAGCGAAACGGGATAAAGTATTCACGAGAAGAAGTAAACAAAAATTTTACAAGGCAAATTTGATCGCGACGATAAAGTAC
Organism: Anoplolepis gracilipes; assembly: GCF_047496725.1. Taxonomy (NCBI): domain Eukaryota; kingdom Metazoa; phylum Arthropoda; class Insecta; order Hymenoptera; family Formicidae; genus Anoplolepis; species Anoplolepis gracilipes. The sequence goes on from NC_132974.1 coordinate 5,014,893, forward strand.
ATTTACATAATAAATACGTTTGAATAAGGATACGGTATCGCGCAATAAACCATTATTATTAGCAATTTATAATATTGCAACACATTTTTGAATTTTAATATTACATGTCAAATTTACATGTCCTTTATACACAACTTCGTATACACATTCAGCAATTATAAATCACGTTATACTTCATTAATTGTATTTTATACATATACTGACATTTGTTTCCATCAAGCTTTTTATTGAAAATAATTTTAAATCGCTATATTTATTACAAAAATGTAATAAAATTTGTTTTTATATGCTATTAGCAAACTTTACAACGTTTATCAATATGCTTTTATTTTAGAATCTTCAAATCACTATTATATTAATTGTATCGACAAAGATAAATTAAGCTAAAAATATTTAATTAATTTGATACAATATAAATGATAATTTATTTTATTACATATTTATAAATATGTATAAAATGTTCGTACGGTGAATCGCGATTCCGTGTAGCGTTCGTGTTATTGAATTTACTTAAAGCATTTGCTTCGTGAAATACGAAGTAGCGAGATCCAGTTATAGTCAGACATGCCTGGTGTGAACGTGGTATACTGATGTAATGGAGCGAGGTGCACGCGAAAGAAGTTAAATAATAAAAACGTTGTCTGATTCGTACGCTTTAAAACACGCTACTACGTTGATAAGGTCACCCGTTATAAAGTCTACATTGCGAAAAAGACATCGTAAGAAAATGGTTATTGACCTGTAAACGATAACCTACTTTTTGGTAAATACCGTGATTTGTGATTATGCCTTATGTGTCGATCCGCATAAAGCGTATTATTTTCTTTTTCTTTCAGAAATACTTTTCTGAAATCGTTCAAAAAATCATATACAGAACATTTTAAATTCTTCATTTATATATATGCTATAATAATATAATTTATAATTACTGTTATATTTATTGCATGCATTTATAGGACATGCCACGTATGGATGTTGACTATCAAACAAAACATATAATGAAAACGGTGTAATGAGAATTCTGATGAAATGACAAATGCTAAAATAATACAATCGAATTATAAAATCATTATTAGGTTATTTTCATGAATGTCTCGATAATTAGCAGTCATCACAGTTACGTAGTATGATTTTTAATACGGGTCAAGCATGTTGATCGAAAGGACAATCCATGCGTGAAATTTAAATCAAATCGCTTAAATTTGATTTTTTTTAATTAGAGGTAACTACCGACGCCAACGAGAACGCCCACTTATTCTGAATCGCTATATCATCGCTATTCTACCTTTTCATGCTACGAAGATAATTCATTCGCCGGCAATTGACACGATGTGCCACGTCGTTAATACCGATCGTCGGCTCTATTATTGCTGAGTCGACGAATGTCCTCATCTCAACACAATGAAACTCCATTATTTACAATCGTTCTACGAATGCAGATATTTCTGAGCATATAGCCAGGAAATAATGCATCGCACTGTAATGGATGCTAATGGATCCGTCGATAGAACGGAATCTCACACCAAGTTTTCCACTGGTCTATCGCTCGCTTCCTAATGGATCGTTATTTTTTGCACGATCTGTCTTTACTACAAATCGTTAATTGCAACAAATCGAATTTCCTTTAATTAGTGTCTAAGAAATTATTTCTTTTTACTCTTAATTACATGTATGTTATATCTGACCCGTATTAAAAATAATACATTACACACTTAATAACTAGAAAGAAAAAAATAACTATTTAATTTAAGCATGAAATGAAAGTTTCACAGAATGTAATTTAAGATTCACGTCTAGAATTATCGAATAAAAACTTAATATTTGAAAAAGAAAAGACTGACAATGAGATAGAATTTCACTCGGAGAAAATAGTGATAATGATATAATATTGGCGTAAGTAGCGTAAAACTGAAATCTGTTGTAAAACGCATGAGAATAAGACATCACGACATAAGAATAAGAAAATTTGTTGAAATGTAACAAGCATGAAACATTGGTAGCTGAAAATGTCTGTATTCTATAACAGAGTGTCTACTCAAATCTTGTAAAAAAATTCCCTGAAAATTCCCTCATTTTCCAAGTATTTTTATTCCAACTAAACAGACTATTTTCTAAATTTTTTAATACAACTTTTCCTAAAATAAATTTTTTATTACATACGTTTTTTTTCAAAGAAAAACACAGAGCCTCTTAAGTTTCAAGTGCTAGATTTATATAAATGTAGTAAAAAAATTGAATAAGATAAGAGAGAGCATTTTTTATTTGTATAAAATTTTCATTTCTTTATCATTAAAAATTACGAACAATATGTACTTTATATTCAATATTAAGCCCTTAAATATATTTAATGTTAAGACCTTTTTTAAAATCAAATAAAATTGCACAAAATATACTATGCGATAATCGTGACAAAAAAATTAATTCCACGAATAATATGTAATAATTTACCTCATACGTAATAAATTATCTGATTGCCACATAGCCCAAGTCTGCTCATTTTCTCCTGATCCTTCATTCATTGATGCATCTTTAAAAACACAAAATTTTCGCGTCACATTTGTCGCGACACTCCCGATTTCGATATATATTACGTTTATTGATACATGAAATCTATGTCAGACCGGTATGTCTTCCTGCTTACGTATCGTCGCACGAATGATAACAAAATCCGCATACAGCGCATACATAATATATATACCAAATATTCGTGTGTACTTTTTCGCGGATTAATAGATACGTATATTGAAATGAACGTCCGTTCTTTCAATTCGACACTCCCGACACTTGTTCGCGCGCGATGACTCCTTTCCCTCTCTTCCGCAATCCGAATCATCATCGTTTCCGACTTCGCGATTGTTAAACATGAATCCTAATAAAATTCCATGACACTTTCCTGATTTCTCCAGATAAAAGAAATCCCTGAGAATTCCAGATTTTCCATGTTTTTCCAAGGAATAGACATCTTCTTATATAATTGATTTATTGATTTAATTTAATAGTCGATGAATCACTTTCGCAAAGATGGAAAATTTGCGTGAATTTATGTTGCGTTTTTTTTACCATAACCATACCATATCCATGGTCAAGAAACTCAACCGGTTCAATTTTGAAACGGTGGAACCGATGCGGAAAAATGTTAACGGCCGACGATAGCATTGAGATCCGGGCGAATCTCTCGGGAGGTAGAGGCAGCGCACCGCGGACGTGTGCACGTGAGTATGCGGACGTAAATATATCCCATGAATTTAGGTTAGCATGCGAGCAAAACCGCAGCACTTCACAGAGAGCCCGTTTAATTATTGTCCAGTCACGGGAGCGATAATCGACCCAAATTAACGTACTGACTCGGTCAACAGTTAAGCCAGCCTGTGCTCTGCCAGCCGCCCCTGGTGATTATGACGCCGTAACCACTTTCCGAACAAACATTTTTCTTCGTCTGCGACAACCAAAGCGCGTATTGTATTGAGACCCTTTTAACATTAACATTCGTTCGTGAGAATCATGATAACGATGAAGTTGTTTGCAAACACTCGAACATGTAAACGCCTCATCGCGAGATTTTCGTGATTCTCGAGTAATTAATAACCAAGTTCGATTGTATATCAGTCTCGTTAATGGCAGCGGCATGGTGGCGCGACGCGTAAAGCATCACGCTTAACAACTCGCGGGCGCATATCGATTTCCCAATTTATCACCCAATTTCCGAAAGCAGCTTTCCGCGGTGCCATGCGTAATACTCTGCGCGCCTGGCAGAGAGTAGTATTACAACAGGGTCATCGGAATACGCTATCCCACCGGCAACGGGGTGTGTATAAAGTATAATAATTTAATATAACGCCAAGTATCGGGAAACTCGCAGGGGTATAACAATAGAGAGGGGAAACCGATATGGTTGGATGAAGTCACGGCGAAATATTCCCAATATAATGCTGGTGTGCTACTCCTTTCTTCTTTACTGGGTTCAGTTTAATCCACAGAAATTCCACGGGCTAACCACCGTCATAGACCGATATTCCCCATAGTCTCTTCGCTGTAATACCTTTCCTATAATCCGCAAAAGAAAGTCGGATAAATGTCGTTTTATTTTATAATATGTGCGCATTATATTCAAAGAAGTCGGTATAAAGATCGAGTTAAATAAGTAAAACGCAAAGTGTCTTTTGTGAATATTTCTTTTGAGAAAATAATTTTCTCACGATTATTTTAATGAAACATTTATGTTTTCATATATCTGCTTTGTTAATTTTATGAAATTTGTCGAACATGATATCTCGCGTGTCCGCGCGCGATGAACGCTTATCTATCGCAAAGCGTTGATAAACGTTTAAAATTACAGTATATACAATACCGTATATATTGAATCGCCGATCGATATATGTATCGTATAGGTTTATGGCAACTAATGCAGCACACTAAACACAGACTGATATCGTATCGCGTCCACTTGAATAGATGTTTATAATTGTTGTTGTAAAATTCCTGGTGAAATCATATCTCTGCATTGAAATATATAATAATAAAGCAAAAATTATATAGTTTAACATTCACACACACGAACAAAAAACAATTTATTATAGCAACAAAAGCAACAGTATATATTTTTATTAATAGTATATATATGTTTAATATTCTTGCTTATTTTATATATATATATATATATATATATATTTCTATTTCCTCTTATTTGTTTCATATTTATTTTCTCGTCTCGTGAAGTAAAATCGAAAAATCATGTTGAATAATTGCGCGAGAAAAGATTTAGATAAAGCAAAGAGGTTTTCGCAAATAAACATTCTGTGAAATTTATCGACTTTTAAGAGCATAACAGCTATTCTCTCAACCAAACATGGAAAGATAAAAAGCTGGAGAGATTTTATTCAAACGTCTCCTTCAATTTACGATGAAATTCCATCTCGATTTAACGCTCGCTCGTCAAAATTTCTTCGGATTAGATTGGAAAGGATGATTTCTTTGACGGGATCAATCTCAATGTAAATTTTCTGGTGGTACCTTAAGAAAAGCTTGCTTACTTTTGAGAACTCTCGTTAGTCAAACTCTTTAAAAGCCCACTCAATCTTCTCTTTGACAAAGGTATAGACGATTACGCGAAGAGGATTCAAAGCAAATTATGCGATTCAAATCGCTCGCGGCGCTGAATAGACAAAATGGAAAACGACAGAATAGAAGAGTTTCAGCTAAAATGGATTCGAACATAGCGTATCTGTTACATCGCGTTGTTACGGACTAGAATCTGCTTGTTTTCTATCCAATAGTTTTGCTGACGAATGTGATATGATCGGATAATATGATCAATCGATGTGCATTCCGGCAATTTTTTAAATCACCTTACCCAAGTTCTGTAATATTCGTTTAGTTTCAATTCTGATTTTCCTACATTAAAAAACAAAACTGCAGACAGTTTTTTATTTGCAGATAATGTCTGGAAATTGTAATAATTTTAGAACATTGAAAAATCACTTATTTGTGTGTGTGTGTGTGTGTGTATAAAGACAGAAGAAAATGTACGCGTAAGTAAAAATCGTATTCGCTTTATTACAAATAAAATAAAGTTTTGATTAAAAAAATATAACTCTTTATATAATTTTATTAAAAAAATGTAACATTAACTAGCAAGGATGCTACACATATGTACACTTGCGAAAAATATTATGCAAACTACGTTGAACGGAATTTCAGCGAAACACCGTGCAACTTTCCCGAAATACAATTTCGATACCACGAAAGCCAGAATCGTCGTCGTCGTTGGCGCGTGATAACCGAGAATACGTAGAATTTCTATCCTCAATGTTTGTCGTCGGCGTTCATCGAAGCGGAGGTGCGCGCTAGCGACGCGACGAGCGTACGCGCGCGTTCGGGACCGACCAACCCATTTTCGAGAAATGCGCCAGAATACGCGCATGGCCGGATACAACCAAGCTTTTCTGAATCTCTTGCTTACATATGTGCGTTTTACGAAAGTACGAGCTGCCTGTGAGACGACGGCCGCATCCGGTTGTTGTTGCGGAAAGCATTGCCGACCCTGAGACATTTTCAACTCGGAATGCCCGTAGTTTAATTCAATTGCGGCGGTTCGACATACCGAATTTTCTCTCTCTCTCCCTCTCTCTGTGAATATATATATATATATATATATATATGTGTGTGTGTGTGTGTGTGTGTGTGTATGTGTGTTTGCGTGTGTCAGCATCAGATAAATACCATCTACTCGACAGAGCCCATATACGCTCTCGTCCAATAAGCTACGGTATAGGGGACGTCAAATAACGTCACATTTGGATATATGTCAATTTACATTTAAAGGACATTGATTGTCTATTGCGTTTCTCTGCGAATAGTCTTGCATTTAAAAAATAGCTTAAGATTGATTAAACGACAAACTTCTAAGATGTTTCTTGAGAAAAGAGTCTTTTTGCGATATCTTTTATTCATATTACATATATAAAGAATAATAAAAATAAACAAGAAAAGCTTGTAACAGATGTACCATATATGCATTTTTCATTTTGGTCGAGATGCAGCAAACATTCAGCATATTTATGCGCTCCAGAATTCTAATGAAACAGCTTGGAAATAATTGAAGAGAAATGCATTAACGACAATAGAATGTATATGTAAAATAACGCAAGGATGATGTATTCCAACTGATATAGGTACTGTATTACATAATTATACTCCATGGTATCCTGTACGTATGTGTGCATGCATACCGTGTTTTAATTCCATCGGGTAAATAAGGAATGCCCTAGCTTCTCATTTTGTGCGAGCAGTCTGAGCTTCCATTACTCGAGACGAAGGGCGTATTATGTGGTACAGTAAGTATATATTAGTAAGAAAAAGAAAGAAAAGACAAGCAGATAGAAAGAAAGAGAGAAAAAGAGATGGAGAAAGGGAGACAGTAGAGAAAGATGACAAATTTGTGCGTTTGAACTTGAAGAAACGCTAATAACATGTATAACAATTAATTTCCATGGTATGCAAGCTTTAGCTGTAAACGTGTCACCGCATCTTAATAAACACGACAGCAATGAAATAATATCGTAAAAACAATCATCAGAAACTTATGCTATTTTTTTAATTAATTAAAAATATGAAAATAATATCACGTCCTTTTTAATCAAAATTATTCATGCGATAATCGCCATGATTTACTTTCATTCTTCTCCTCGAAGACAAGAATCACCGAAGGGTAAATCCTTTCCTTGTGAATAATCATTAAGTGTGGGTGAAGAGACATTGACGTATGACCCTGTCGAGAGCATCCGTGATTACAAGTTCGGTCGAAGCGTTAAACCGACACGTTTATCACGTCTTCACATCGTTAAGTGTGAGTTATATTTTATGACTACCTTTTTAATGTCGCGTCGAATATGTATTCTATTTAGAGAAGAAGAGATAAGTTAGAACTTGTCGATTCATATACTACCTTATTTGTTTTCTACAATATAATAATTCATTTCCGGAAGATATGATCCTTGAGAGCTCAGAAGTTGTAACACATCGGCAATATCTAGTTGAGAACTCCAACTGCCAGCTGTTTATCATCGAGCAATATCATCGCGTCGATATTTACTCCGAAAGTGCGAGAGTAACCGATAAAGTTCGTCCGTTAATAATACTCTGCCGTTGGCCTTTCTGAAGTCCTCCTCTTCGACTTCCATCGTCTCTACATTCAGTATCCGGTCAAATGTGCCGAAACTATAAAGTCTTTCAGAAATAGTCTTACGAAAGTGATCAAGTGATGGAGAGATGATGAAGTCATAGTACTAACTAGACTTGTTATTCTGTTACTCAATGTGTAATATATAAAATAGCTGTCGATTAAACGAAAAATAGTTTGCTAAAGAATTCCTTCTTTATACAAAGAGTTTTTAAAGGTCTCTTTAAAGAATTTAACGTCAAATTTTTCTTAATATAAAGATCGTGCGCAAGATGATATTATGTACAATAGAATTTTTTAATTTTTAATATAAAATTTTCTAGTAAGTTAGCTTAAAGTAATGTTTCTATTAGAACAAAATTACAACAAAGTAAAATACTTTCCAGCCTGGGTCGCGAAAAGGCGCAAAATAGTCCGGACAATAAAGTTGACGCGTTAATTGGGCGCGGAAGCTCTTAACGCGACTAGGCGCGCATTATTTAACCGGTGTCAGCCAGAGGGCTCGATGCATTGCAATGCGCAGCAGCAGGAAACCACACTCGGAGTTTTCATGGAGTTGCACGGTGCCATTTTCGTTCCCGTTTGCGACGTGTTACGAAAGCAGTAGAAACAGACTGAGGGGAATAGACGCGCGGACACATACCGAGGAGAATGTGTCGAGGAGTAACGAGAACCACACGGTATAGCGGCCTGGAATGAAGAGAATAGTCGAGGGAGCTACAGGAGATGGCCGAAAAAGTTTTATCGAATGCGGTCGTTCCGCCTTCAGGGCAGCGAAACGCAATTATCTTCGTAGCGTCGGTCGCGACACCCGAGTTAGAGTACATCCCTCACAGGAACGGCGGGCTCGGGATAGTGTAACGCCTAAGGCGTACCACTGAGGTCAGTGTGCCTCTGAGCCCTGGTCGAGTACGTGCGGAGTGCCACAGGAACGATAGGTATCAGACACCCAAGTTCCACGTACGTCTCGTAACTACTCCAAACAGGTTTCGGTTCGAACACGACTCGTACATTAAAGGCCGGTTTCTTGTCAGGGAGTTACGGTGACGGGAGTGGTGATGGCGGACGAAAAGGAGATGGAGTCGAGAAAGGGTTTTAGCAGCCGCGGAATACACGAGTCGCGCGGTGGTTGCGATGGGATTCGATCGCGTTCGAAAGTCGAAAGTCGAAAGCCGAAACGAGACGAGGCCTCGATAGTTTCGCGCGATAGTTTCAGCTTCCTGTCCAAACTCAATCCGACTTTCGAAATAATTTTCAAATCAGCCAGTGGCATCGAAAATCGTACCTACTACGTTACTTACGCCAACAAATCTTGATAATATAATGAGAGATTTATTTTATTTTATATAACTATTTTTATATATATTTTATGACTATATATTTTATGACTATCTCCTTCTTTTTCCATTAAGAAACGAACTTTGTTTAAAAGTACTGTAATTTTAGAATAATATAAGTAGTAAAGTCTATTAAGTCAGCGTTCGATAAAAGCACTCACGTGATAATTACGGTGAAAGATACAAATGTATTCTTATCTCGATAAAATTAAATTATTGGCTGCGCGATATAAAATACATTATTCCGTTTTAATAGTAATACAAGTTCAAGTTATAGTCGCAAAAGTACAATAATGAAAGAGTAACGGAACGATTTTGATGCATCGGTTGACAATTTCTATTTAATGTACGCGTTTCCATTAAACTCAATGTATAAAAATATCAATATCACAACGCGCAATGGACGTGCTTTCTCTGACAGCTCATTGAAGCGCGACTTTTATTACACATCTAGCGTATCGTTATTATTATCGAAGTTGATTTAATGACAGGTTCGTTTTATGATAATTGCATACAGTATTAAAATGTAAACCGAATTCTCATTGCACGAGCTTGAAACATAAATTTTGATGTTGAATAATATAGAACTTTTTCGTTACATCGTTGGAAAAATTAATTTTTATCTTTTAGAACTGTTTAATAATAATATCTCGTAGATTTTCTTTGTTTAATCAGCATTAATCTGATATCGCTTCCAAAGAATCCCAGCGCCCACTTTCCGCGTTATGCTTCCGACTTCCTTCCTCATTTAACGCGAACTGATTTTATCACGGCTGTCGCTTTTTTTTCTTCCGAGCGAAGAAAAAAAGCGATCTTTGTTCCTCTCGCGCTATCGTACAGTGAAGAATCATTCGCGCTGCGGTGTTTTAGCAGTTAGAAAAAGTTCCTGAAACCTGTGAAGAAAGACCTCATCGAGAGATCTCTCTTCCTATCGGACGCTAACCGATTTTCCTCGTTTCCTTTCCGACGATAAGTCGACTAAAGTTTTATCGAAATAGCTCTCCTTTCTCAATATAGATTTCCTCAGTAAGTTACAACCTACTTCAAGGAAAACGACAATTTTGTCCGATCCAGCCGTCCTCTGTTTTATTTCATAGTCGAATTGTCGTCGTCGTCGTCGTCGTCGTCGTCGTCGTCGTCGTCGTCGTCGTCGTCGTCGTCGTCGTCGTCGTCCTCATCGTTGGTGCGAGCAAACTTTGGAAAAGTCAAGATAGCAGGATTTGCGCCTGAAGCTTACGCGTGTACTATCTTGGCGCGGCAGACTACGGCTACATTTAATAATCGCGCGGACGATTAAGCCGGAGAGAAAATCATCGAGGGCATGCCGCGCGGAATAAAATGCCGCGATTATCAACGGAAGGTTAAGGTATTTTCATGCGGCGCATAATTTTATTTCTCCGCTTTAGAGAAAATTTATGTTTGGATAACCAAATGTTGCTAAAAAATTGAAAATAAACTGTTCATCAGCTTTTTCATAATGAGATTTTTGCAATTATATTACTGCTATGGCATTATATTGTTTTTTTTTTAGAAAAAAATAACATTCTTTTTTTTATATAAAAAATACGATATATTTGTAACAGAAAAGGATAAAAAAAATTTTTTTATGCAAATTTTATTATCATAGGTTCGACATCTCAAAAATAAATTTCAATCAATCATGGCTTTGTTTCCATCTTGAAGTTTCTATATTTCTTTAGTACTTCTTCACACAAAATTTTCTCAATAAAGCGTAAAATAAGTCTTTTTTTTTCACGTTAATTTTCGAAGAATATGAGGAAACAAGTAGCGTAAGACATCGGACACTTTAAGCTTATGATAGCTGCACAGTGTATACACATTGCAGTTTTAGTACAGCAACGGTATGACCTAGCGTGCTACAAGGAGCACCCGCGTGCGCACAACGAAGCTACTGATACAAAACAGTCTCTGCTCATGCATACTTTAGTAGCAGCTGCCCTACCAGTTCCAATTCCCAAGCGTGTCGATAGCGTACCGGTTTAAGTACCGTTCACAATTGTAAATGTCTCGAATGACAAGAGCTGTCGATCAAACTAATGAAACCAAGGAACGATATATTAAGCTATCTTTTATACGATCTAATATCGAAACACTTAAACGTTTCAAGATTTTCATAGTTGAAGCATTTCTAAAAAGTTTAAAAAAAAAAACATTTTTACAATTATTTTTTTACCATATAATTAGAAAAGTTTTAATAATAAATAATAGTGTTTATTTCCGACTTGATTAATCTTCGATATTAGAATTATATACGTAAAACCTCTATAGAGGCGAATATTACAATGCAATAACGTTCCAAGAATTCTGATACAAGTGTCTTTATCGCGTCATTGATTTTAATTATTAATAATCACTGTAATTACTTTTGAGGTTAAAGCGATGCACTTTGAAATTGCGTCGCATGCTTTATTACACCGAACCGTTAATTCGTGTCTTAAAGTGCCATTTCAAAATTAGATTAGTGGGTTGGCAAGGCAAAAGCAGCGCATTAAGTCGTTCGACTGTACCTCACGTTAGCGTGCGCCAATTACATCAGAAGAGTGTGTAGTGAAAATATAAGACTATAGGAATTACTTTTTTTTATGTACTTTGAACTCTCTTGGCGCGAATAATCGCAAACAAACGCATGTAATATCGTAAACTCCAAAATACCTTAATCTTTTTTCATTTACATGTATAAAAAAAACTTATAATATAAATGCAATGTTAAAATATTTAATGTAGAAATTAGTGTTCGAGTAATTGAATAATATATTAAATAATATCGTAATCAAAAATGTTGCAGAAAGTACAATAGATTACTCACGTTTATAGAAAAAATTGTATGCTTAAAAGAAAATTTTATTTTATAATACACATAATATATTTTTCAGAAAAAAAAAAAATATTTAATTGTATATTAAAAGATATGGTTTCCAAATATCTTCCACATATTCCAAACGTTCCAAACTGTCTCACAACGAACGTGAGATACATTTCGACTTGCGCATCGACTTGTACTTATGTATGTATCTATCTCCAGCATCGATTGATACCCGTCGAATGGCATTCTCGATTGTTCCAACGTAGTTGCATCGAGCGCACCTCAGTACTCAGTAGCGGAGGCGCGGCTTCGCAACGTCATTCACCCCCCGTTCGCGAGGAGGAGGAAGGAAATGCGAAGAGGGAGATGAAAATAGGGATGGCACTTACACGACGTCGACAACCTCGTAAAGCCGTCGGTACACAAATTCTATGCAAACGAACGCGCGCGGGAACGCATCTTCTTGCTTATATTCCATCTCGGACGAGTATCGCGCGTCGAGTTATCGCGCGCGCACGACCACATGTATATATATATATATATATATATATATATGTATACGCCATCGGTGTATACGCTCGCGGTAATTGGCTATCGACTCTACCGGGTGCAACAACCGTACGGTGCGCAACCAGACAGCTGGGAATGTGGGTTACGGTATCGTAATCGCGCGCTATCCAATCCCATTCCACTCCACCGAGTTCTGCGTTTTGCCACGACATTCCTTCATTTCCTTTCTCCGTTTTCGGCCTTTATTCAGCCATTGATGCTTCCTTTGCCCAATCGACATTCTTTCTTCTTTCTCCTCTCCATCAACAACCTCGAGACTTGCTTGCTTTGATGTGGTTATGCAGGTTATTCGCCACAGATATTCGGTCTCTCAACCATCACTCATCAACCATTTGCTCTCATTCATCTTCTCTCAGCTCCTTTTCTTTTGATGCGAGAAAGAGGAAAGTGCGCCGGCTTCAACGCATTTCCGTAAAAGTCGAACCTCCGCTCTCAATCTCTTTTCACGACGGGCTTTCCTTTGGCATTTGGAATTTTACGCTACGCCAGAAGATGTCAAGCTCCTTTCGTCGCATTTTACGCTAGCCTCGTATCCTCTTTGAGTCGTTCCATTCTCATCGTGGTTTTCTCCGCCTGTACGCTCAACAATTATTGCTGTGATTTCACATGACTGTATTTAAAAACGTACAAATCGATTATTGAGAATGATTTGCGAGTGATAATCTATTTCTCATCAATGTAGAACAAACATATTAATTTTAATTTGAATATTTTTACAAATGGCAAGAGAAAAAAAAAAAAGAAATTATTGTTAGAATTTCACAAGTAGATTCATTTATCATCCAGGGCTCCGCGCTCTCCAATTTCGATTCGTTCTTATTTCTTGTTTAGCAACTAAATCATGTTTTCAGTCTCGTCTGTTATCCTGATTCTACTTACATGTACACTTTGTAGAGATTGTAAATAAAACCCGTCGTTTTACCATGTCGGCCATACTCTACCGGCGCGGCGACGCCGTTGGTCTTACGGCAACGAGACACTAATTTCTCATACGCTCCAGTCCGTCGCGCTCTGCATAATACTCGCTGTTGCAGCGGGATTTCTCCTCTCTCTCTCTCTCTCTCTCTCTCTCTCTCTCTCTCTCTCTTTCCTTCCTACGTTTTCTCTTTTGCTTCCGTATTCTTCCGTCTCGCAAGTATCCTCGGTAATTTAGAGGTCCGTAGGCTTCTTCTTCGCCACGTTGCCTTGTTAAACGCGAGCGCTTCAGTAAATTGTGAGAGCGAACACCAGCGTGTTCGGATTATGCTTTCTTAAACGTTCGCCGAGAAGAAGCTCGCAAAGTGTCGGAACATGAGAAAGGATATTGTGAAGCAGCGCGGCTATTAATTAACTGGAATTGTAATGTTTCCGAAAAGTTGAAAGCGGTTAATTAGTATGCTCGCTAGTTTAAAACAGCCAGTTTGCATCGCCACCATCAAGAGACGCCGAGAACTTTATATTCCGCTCTAACGCGGTTGATTTTCTTACAATGCAACTTGTGATCTCAACGCGGTCTCCCCGGAGATTTTGCTACATATTCATTGCACGTATCTCGCGACGAACGTACGCGCTTTGCGTAACGCTGTTTCGCCAAGCGACAGCCGCGGCAGGTAATAAATGTTACGTCACTTTAGTTACTGGTATTTGCTCCGAATCAAGAGAGTAACCGTAATGTTTCTCGTAATCAGTGATTTCGCAGTATTTCGCGGCGCAATTATAATAGTAAAAACGAATGTTTCCATAGCCATGGTCATTGAACACGTATATAATAATTTTTTAGTAACGTGCTCTGCACGAAAATCCAATATATACTAATACTAAAATGTCATAACAATAATTATATTATAAAATATTATATATTTATTGCTACTTATTAAACTAACATAAAATGTTGGTAGAAAAACATTAAAGTGTATTTTTAAATTAAGTTTAGTCTTGATGAGAAACTTAATGTAATTAATTTAAATTATTATTAAAAAATTTCTCCCCAGGTTCATTTATTTTTAGAACGCAAAGATTAAGATAACAAAACGTGCATCTGTAAACTCTATAAACGCATCATTCTCGTAATACATTTCTAGTTTTCTGTGTACGTATACGTGGAACCAGGATAAGCATATGTGTATGTGCGCATATAAATGTATACATATGTAATATCACATTGGTACACCTGCGCGTGGTCGCGTTGGCGACTGGACTTGCGGAATTAACTGCGATCCTTAATTATCTCATAGCCGGAAACCGGAAAGCGGTACGCGAATGACACTTTTAACTCTCTGTAATTTTCCCCCAGCCCTCTGGACCATTATAATGGCTTTGCCGGATATGAAATAATCTCGCAAATAGATCCTTTCCCACATTCCGCGAGGATTCATTGAATCGTAATGAGAATTTGCGAGGAAACTGTTAATTTTTACCATTTTTATATATCTCAGTTTGTCCGTTGTTTAAAAGGTGGGATATATTGTTCTTAATATATAATATAGATTTGATACAAAAAAAAAAAAAAAAAAAGAGATAAATATATTTTTATATTCTACTTATTATAAAATATCTCGATATTTTATGCGAAACTAAAATCAATTGACGACCAAAAATATAAAAGTATTTTTGTTCTGTAAATAAATAATGGTAATAAATTAATTATAATAATTAATAATAATAGTTAATTATAATAATTAATAATAATAATAGTAATAAGCGAATAAATCATGTTAACGTACTCTTTTGTCTCGTTTGACATTCGTTTGTATGTGTTAAGATATTATAAGTATAGTATATTATGTCTTTTCAAATATAAAATAATAGAGTTCATATTTAGAAAATTGAAGCTTTCTGCTCTCTAATTAAAATTCGTAAAATCTACTTTTTATCTCAATACACTATCAAATGTACACTATTTCTTGATCTGATCCTAATCGATCCTGTCGTATTTGATATAGACCTGTAAATGCCTTTATAGTACATTGAAGCTCATCTAATCGTCGAGGGTGAAAGGGAGCGAAACGACAGCTACGTGTACGTTAATTAATCGCTGTCATGCCGCAAAGTGCTTCCGATTCAGCGTGATATTACACATAACATGGGGCTCAAAAGATATGTAGCGATGACGTAGGCGTCGACGTTGTCGGTGATTGTGACTCAAAGCGCAAACACACGGGAGAAGGCTTGGCACAGGGAGGAAGACACGAGACGCGGAATTCTCTCTCGGTAGAACCGGGGAATATTAATCGCAGCCACTGTTAGCTCCTTCCATCCCTCCCACTCTTGCCGTCTCTTCCCTTACCACCTCCCGACTACCATCCCGACGGCGAGGTCCTTCAGCTCTCTCTTGGCCTAACGGGACCCTCCTCCATGTAGCGCATCAAGCCAAGAGACGGCTACTAATGAGGCCAAAAACATCAGAGTCCCGAGTTACGACCGTTCCAAAAACGTTACCGTTGTGATTTAGGGGATGATAATGGAGCGGAGTTTACCCTCGACAGAATGCCGGGCGACGTTGCCATTATGGCTAGCTTTCTATTGTCGCAATCGGTATGTCTTAACTCGCAACAGGACCAGCGAAACACAAGATCGACAATTCTTTATAATGAATGTCGATCTCTTGTTAAAGTAAAGTGATATTGCATCCGTTCTTACCATGGCTATTAATCTTAATTTTATGTATGACAACTCATATACTAATATAATAAACCTTGTTAAATAAAAGACAATTAACTTATTAATATAATATTTAGTTTAAAGAAAATATTAAATATTATGAAGACATGTGTCTTTTTTGCAACATTCTTATTATTATTAAATACTCTTAATGTTATTTTAAAAGGAAAAAGATATTGATTGCTTAATTTTTTCATATAATCAAATTATGCACTTCAGAGATTTTTAAAATATCATTTAACTACACGTAGAGAAAAATGATATGATGATAAAATAATAAATATTGAATGTTTTAATGATATGAGAAATTTCACCGATAAAATTGTACCGAGCATTTACGAAGAGGACTTCCATTTAAGCTTCGGGATACTATCGTTTTTCTCAACTTACTGTGGAAAAGGCTCAAGATAGTACCATTTCATTGTTTTCATTGTTCACGTATGATGCTTCCTCCGAGAACGCGATATCTACCGAGTACTTGAGAGTTCTCTCTTGTAATTATCATCGTTAAACCGTTCTACAGAGTACCGTAACAACGGTTTCAAATAGACGAACAAATATTTCCGAACAGTTTCTTTCGTCGACAACGCGATAACAATTGCAAGAGTTTTTGACGTACCACATAAACGCGACCTTTATGCCGCCAGCGGTTGCTACTCGTTCGCGATTTCCCCTTTTGATATGCATTTTTTGCTTGCAATAAAAGCCAACGGTTTCCGAGGCAATAAGAAACTGGCGTATCGCTAGTTCGTGGAAAACACACTGGTAACACATCACCCCGCAGGAAATTCGCGCAACCATTACTTATATCCTAACGTTAGTCAGCTGCAGATGCAAAAGCATTTTTCTCCGCGCCTTGCAAGTGACTATGATGCAGTATAATAATATTCCGTCGGTTTTTTCTCGCGGCACACTACTGTATTCGTTGGCAATAAATGTTAAGGTTTCTTCGCGCCATCCGTCGACAACAGTCGTATTTGACTTGTGCTTTTTTAAAACGCCATAATTAATCTCAATCGCATAGTTGACATAAGATTCGGATTTTGTACATAATTTCCACATAAATGCAAATACATCAATAATAAAGTAATACTTTTCAAACTGGAATTATAAAAATTTCGATATCGCATACATTCATGAAAGAGAATATTAACAAGAGGAAATACTGCTATCATGAATTAACAGTATGCAGAGATATGCACCCCTCGTATATAAAAGTAGCGAAACATCAATATTTATTCATCATTTTTCATATTTTTTTTTTTTGCGATTTCCATGCTTCAAGTTCGTTCTCCATTTCCAGATATATGATTAAATTCGTTTATAATTTGCTATTTTTTTAATTTAAATTTTATTCATTATTAAGTTATATACGCGCGCGCGCGCGCGTGCGCATAATACATACGAGTTCGCTGGAAAATGGGCTGTATCCTCGTAGTCTGTTTCGCAGTGGGTGTTTCTGAAGAGGGTGCGTTGAAATAGGGACGCATTCAGGAAGTGCCGTTAACGACGCACGTGGCGCGGCACTCGACCGAGCAGGAAGGGAAGAGAGCCGCCCGTGCATTGTTGCGACCCTTCAACCTTCAACAGCGGCGTTACCGCGGTGACATTTGGTACGTGTCTCGAACCTGTTCGCCGGCATTGGCGGACATGTTCGGGTCCGTACAAGAGTTTCGCCGACGCAAATACATTCGCGATTACGATTTCAGTTCGCATGACATAAACGCCAAATTATCCGTGTAAGATGTCAAAGGGCGTGGTTTTCGCGTAACTTAAGATTAATTTCAAGATTTAAGTGTGAAGTAGGGAACTTCTCACGCTTGAATAAAATGAGCATTTCCGAGTCTCTCAGCACGAAGTAGAATAATCTACGTTCTCGGAGACAAGAACGGTATAATTCTTCCTAATACCGTTGAGTAAGATCCGAGCAAAGAAACGTATTTCCTGACGTTGCGAGCAGCAAATAAGAGATAACTCTAGAGTTATGTCGCTCTTACATTAGCCAGAAGACCTGACGGTGCATCAGTGTTTCAAGCTACCTTTCTAACACGAAGAAGTTGCAATTTCTTCTGTTACTTTTTGAGATAAAAAAGAAATGTTGTGATAAGTGCGCAGATTTTCAAATCTTGTACGTTTAAATAATAATATCACTGCTCTCTATCCGAACAATTATTCTAAATTAAATGCAAAAAATGTTTACATCAAAAATGTTTTCTTATTTTACTACTAAAATTACTAAAATTTAGATGGCAGAATTTGAATAAATCAATTGAATTTATAGTACTATATTATAGCAGGAGAATACTAGTAGTAATTATAACTATTCAACATGGCGTAATGTTTGTACAGGATGTCAATTAATTTTGTAAAATAAACATTGTAAATGTATTTAGTAAAGCTAGCTACAATCAAGAGCTTTTATTTATGAATAACGCCACCCATATTGGGGAAAAACAAAATTTTTTGTTTTAATTAACACGCGACGCAGAAACTGCATAAACCATAATGTTTGTAATGACCGGTATAAATTAACGCTACGCGGCCTCGTGTGTATTATGCGAAAATTCGATATAACGACCGAGGATCGCAACGTTTAGTCGTGATTTACGGACTCTCCTTAGGAAGTTAAGCAAAACATCGTGGACCGCAATGGCTGCAGTCGTTAGTCCACAAAACGACGATCTCTTATGCGACAACAGAAATCCTCCGATTTAGGCTCGCACCAATACAAAACAAGTAAAATCGTAATATTGCGCATTAGTATTATAAATTGCATCACAGACATTGTTGTAATAATTTGATTTGTATAGATGATTGAGTTGTATAGATGAGATATAAAGCGTATAGTCATTCAAATCGCTTTTGATATCAAAGATAGATGGCGCATGAACCAACATTAGTTAGTATTGTTATTTAATTAGTACCGTTTGTCAATTATCGTTTGTTAACATATTCTCATCCTGATGATTGCCACGTGTTAACCGGAACATGTAATGCACAAGTAAACTTATTGTTAAGCAATCGATAATTGAAAGGAGAGACAACAAGCGTCGTCATAAGTAAATAATATAAAAAATATATCTATCGAGTTACTTACAATTAGAAATTTATAATTTGTGAGATGAAAAAATTAAATAAAACAAAAGCTACATTTATAATCATTCAACCAGAAAATATATAACAATATATAAAATTTGTTAATTCGCTAAAAACCTGTCTAAAGAAAATTAAATATCGCCAGTAAATGTCTGCCGCTCTATCTACGTGTAAGTGCATCAATAAAGTACATCAAAATCGAAGATTGTCAAACATGTGGTCTGATGTAATATTTGATAAACGTTGTTTCGCGCGCGCAAATGTGTTCGTGTGTGTGCATGTGAGCGCATAAGAAGCAAAAGTGCCGAAAAAACGTCCCTCGTCGGCGAAACTTTCGAGAGATTTACGAGGCGGTTCGGACGGGATGTCTTGGGCCGTGGCTTGACAACTTTATTCTATCGGCAGTAGACTTACCTCCCGTTACCTCCCATCGAGGTAGACAGGAAGAACCTACACATTTTCCACCACCTCCTCCGACCTCGTTACCTTTGCCAATTTCTCTGCGTCGTCTTGGCCATATAAGCGTATAAGTACATCCATGGTCCACCGTCACTCGTTATCGACCATATATCGAATATGCGAGAAGATCAACGACTAGTGCTCTTTCCATTGAGCCATCCATCCTTTTCTTTATTCTTGTCCGATTTCTTTGTAAGAATTTAACCATCTGTTATTATCCTTCATTAGATATTTTTTTATGATAAAAAATATAATGCTTTTAAAAGTCATTATTTAATATTTTAATTCATTGCATGTACCTCAATTTTATCATATGTATATACATTGAGAATTCATATAAAAAATGTTGTTTTAAATCATGCTTCATAAAATATATTTAAATTCTTTTTTCTGTTTTTCTTTTCTCGTATTATTTTCTTTCACACCGCGACATACAAAATAAAAGATAACACCCATCTGCTCGCGTAAATTCAATTTGTGCGGTACCACCAAAGAACTCGTAAACGGCAACTACTAATTTCACAAGTCGCATGGCTTTATCTTAGTAAAAAAGAAGGCGAGGAAGAGACGGAAGGGAAAGGAATGCCAATGGTAACGAGCCGAATAATCAGCGGCTAACGAAGAGAAGTCGTTTATCGTGCGGCGCGCAAGCGAAGAAAAGGCGGGACAGGAGTGCAAAGAAATAAAGCACCGTAAGCACTCCGACTTAACGCCAGCAAATTCTATTTTGCACATTCTATCTACCGGTGCTACAAGAGCGTGGCAAATAAAATTGGGAAGAATACGGAACAAAGAGAATGAGGGATGAAACAGTGCATTGGACATGATTACTTAGGTAGATGTGCTGGAGGAAGAAAAAGTATCGTATCCGATAATACATGACAATTTTTTAGTGATGATATCAAGAGTGGTCTTGAAAATAATTGCGAACCATTTTACAATTGCTTGGTCTGCTGAATTTCTTCTCACTTTGTACACATTATTTTAAATTATAAAAAAAAATATTATTATATCTATTTTAGATATTGTACATTTCATCGTAATCATATAATCGCATATCGTATCATATAATCATATTTTAATCTTGACTTGTCTAGATAATTTATAAGAGATAATTTTTGATAGATTAAAAAAATACGTTTTTATTTATTATTAAAAATGTAATAAAAATTATGAATAATAACGTTAAAAAAGATAAATGATAAATTGCACATTCTAAGACTGTTTGTTCCTCAAGTAGTTGAAATGCAAATTTCACATAGCATGAAATGAACGGCACGATGAATGAACGAATCAATCGGCACTGATTTATGAGAAAGCTGTTACCGTCGCGAGATAAATTACGTTAGTAAATGCGCATGATGGCGATAAATTCGATATTGGTGACGGATCGACTATCCGCACGTGATGCGAAAAAATACGTATATTGATAATTCTCGAATAATTTCAAGCTCTCGTTTGTGATGATCATCGATGATGTAGAGCTTGACTTTTGAAATTACAAGATGCATTACATATAGCTCAGCTCTACGTGGTCACAGGTGCTTTCTCATGTAACAACATTGACAATTCCATGAAATGCATTGGAGTACGTAGCCATATGTTGTGGTAAACTATCAAGGGATCATCAGAGAATGATTGGTCTATTTACAAAGTGAAAGAGTAAGTAACGTTACATTTTGTCGTTGTATGTATTGAGAGTTGATAATTTTTGCTTTATTTTGTTCGAAAATAAATATAATTTTTGCGTTCTAATTTGCAAATAAAATCACATAAGTATACTCAAATAATGATATATACAATAGCAATTAACTGTACATAATTTGTACTTGTATTGTATTCACTCAGTGTCCGATCGCGTACATCACATATGTCAACGAAGTTCATCGCTTGTATAGTCGAGTATTGGAAATGTCGAACGAGCAATCAGGCGATCGTCATGTTGATTAGTGCATGTGTTTTTTCGATATTCCTGAATGAGTAGCCGTTAGCCGTCATAAAGCTCAAGTGGTTCAAGTGATCAAATATGAATGCATCTGGCGAAGCTGCAGTTCCAATATTAGATGCATAAATTTGCAAAAACACAATAGATTTTTGTAAAATAATTATATAATATGCAAATATACAATTATTTATGTCTTTATCAATATTCCCTCTATAGTTTCATTCAATTTCAAAGTAGTTTTTACAGATATTTGAACGTTATTATTGTGTGTATATGGAAAATGCATATAAAAATTAAATATAATTTTAATTTTTTATAATTGTTCTCAAAAGTCTGGATTTATTGCATAATTATTAAACAATAAAAAAATAATTCATCGATACATTTCAGATTATCAATTTTCATTAAATAAATGTTTCTCTTGCACGGCTACAGAGGGAATAAAAGAAGTGCATAATTTAATAACCTTCAAAATTAAATTTTTATCTGCTCATATGTCACAAATATGTTATTTTTTAATTTGCTGAGTTCGTATTTAAATATTTTATTATGTCAATATGATAAGCGCAAAATCGTTATACTTTTTTAGATTATTGAATAATAAAACATACTCGATAAAGAATGATATTGATTACACTTTAATGATATAATGTGTATTTATTAAAATCATAATTTTATCTTTACCTCTACCATATAAGCGTATGTCATAAGTTAAAACATAAAACAAGTGTAATCAAATTTGTAAAAATACTTCAAAACATATATTCCGCATGTTATACAAAATCTATATCATGAATATATTATAAATAAATTAAATATAAATATATTTTGAATGAATTAAATATATTTCTCATTTTTGTATTATAGAATTGAAGATATCTATAAATTCACGATAATTTTGACTCTTATTTATTACGTATGTTAATAAGAGCATTATTCAATAAAATTAAGTTCTTTCTACAAAAGATTTTTAATATGGTTTGACATAAATACATAGTTAAAACCTATAATATTGTTTTATCATAAAAATAGTTAAATAAAATAAATCATTATATAAAATTCCGTATTGAAAAATTTCTCTAGCTTATCTATAGATTTCTCTATGTAATTTACAAATGTAGAGACAATCGTCAGACAGATAACATCAAAAAAATACTTTGCCGTCAGATTCTCGTTGTACGGTTACACCTTGAAAATTGCACGAAGTCACATCCTAGTGATCCTCCGTGCCAAGAAGCGAACGCAATTCTATCCGCAACGCAATCTCCAAGTAGGATCGATTTCGAGATTTAGTCGCGGACGTGCACCGCAAATTCGTGACGCTCGAAGATTTGGCCACTAATTTAGAATCCAGTCGATTACGCCCAGGTCAATTCACGTTCAATGAATTATACCACGTTATTATTCGAATTATTACACGAGTCAGAAAAAGCATCAATTTAATTTTACAAGATCGTTAAAATGTTTGCGTAGTATGAAAAAATTAAGTAAAAACGTGGCTTTTTACAAACAAGATTTGTTCTGATTCAAATTATCAGATATAAATGATATCGTTGGTATAGCGAATATATTAGAATTGAGGCAATGCGCGTTCTCTCTAATCGGTAATTCGAATTGAGTTCCTTCGGAAAACACTCGCGAACCATCCCGTAACTCTTCTACGCGAACTACGAGCGAGCCAATTGTTTGAAATTAATTCCCATACGCTCTACATATCCGTAGATTAATATGCTTGCATTCCAAATTAGCGACCGAGTTTAAGGTACAAATCTATGCTGTGATCGCACGTATGCGATTAGCATGAGATTTGTTCTTGAATGCTAATATATTTTAGAATACACAAATATCGTATATAAAATTGTTTGTATATCGTTTATGTTAATATATGAAAAAATACAATATTATTAATAAATGATGAATTTTTATATAGTATTTATCGAGTTTTTCGCCATTAAATGGAGATATCTCAGCAAGAATTTTATCGCATATAAGACGCAAGAAATCTTTTAAAGTCTATTTCAAAGTGACGATACCATGCGGCGGAAAAGCGGCGCATGAAAGAGTAACAGAGAATCGAAGGAAAGGTGGCAAAAGGAAATCCAGTTTCTTCCTAAGAGAAACGAGCGATCAGTGTGGCCGTCGAAGATAGCGAAGCGGCAGATGAGGAAAAAAGATAAAAAGTAAAAAACGAAGAAAAGAAAATAATATAAGATACTCGCTAAAACTCTCGACGCGGACAGTAAGAGTCATAAAAGAATGCAAAAAAGACAATCGTAAAAAGAATAAAAATCGTAAGAAAAACACAACGAATTGCGACGAAGAAGATCATTGAAGAAAAAGGAGGATGTATATATAAAAGATAGAAGAGTGGCCAAAATCGATGAAATTTGTTGCAATAAAGTCAATGGAAAAGAAAAACAGACTAAGAGAGGAATCTTCATTTCTTGCGATAGTTACATGGAGAAATCGGAACACTATTACTTTAAAAAGAATTTATATGTGTAACAGGAATATATCGTACATCCCGAGCAGCATCATGACACGCTCAATCTCGATCGAAGATTTTTTGTGATAAACCTGACAAACCTGACAAACTCTTTTTGATTGTAGATCTTTTTTTAATCAGTTAACTCTGATTTCACCTCGTAGACAATAATCCTCAACTTTACAATCACGTATATCTTTCTCATTTATAAAAGCTTATTTCTTTTAATTCCTCTATTAGTTAACTCTAGGAGGAAAATAACTAATTAAAAGAAACGAGTAAAAATGTATATCGCCCTTTAATACTTTAATTGTATTAAAATTTAATGTTAATTGACGATAAAATTTGTCGACATCTCAACATTTAATTATTTTGATTTATATAATAGCTATTAATAAACCATTATTATTGTGTCTTTTATTTAAAAAATATAATAAATAAAATGTATACCCTCAGAGAAAAATTGATGTATCATTGAACGATAACCGTTGGTACACGATATTTGCATGCAACAAAGAAGTTTCTGTCGAATGTTTTGCAAAGAGTACAATTAAATAATAAAATTGACATTGTAAATTTATTATTTAAAACAGTATTTGATACTAATAATGAAAGATCATGAGGATAAAAACAAAAATGTATGTCGCTCAGTAATTAAATATCTACTAATTAAATTTTAACGTTTATCGATAAAATTTTCGAAAATATATTCATCGAGCGTTTACAAAAAATGAACATGTCAGAATAAAGAAACGAAAGCATTAAATAATCAAAAATAAAATTACTTATCTAGGTGAATATGCAGCATATTAATTTTATTACAACATTGGTCATTAAGAACAATTCAATTGTTCTAATGGGATTTTAATGTTCTACATGTATATAAATATAAAATCTGCTATTAACCCATTTCAAGAGATATTTTTAGAATTTTACTATTATTTAATATTAAATAATAATATTATTCGTTGCATGCGTATCAACATGTCGTTCGGTAGTACATCAATTCCTTGAGACAATATACAATGCATTTATTACAGTATAGTATATATAGTATAAAAAAAGACATAAGAATAATTTAACATTAGTTGTTTCAGATCGCTATTATTTATGGAAATAATTAAATAGATTAAATAATAATATATATATATATATATATATATATATATATATTGCAATTTTCTTACATCTCATTCAATGAAATCAAAATCTTTTCCTAAATATCTTTGCGAGGCCTAAGCGATTTACTACAATGCGAACATTTATCTGACATGCCAAGGAACACTAGGCTCGTATCGCAATTCGAAAAACATCGATGTATATGCGCGCTCATGCCGACACAATGGACTCATTTTGCACCGCCAACCTTTGCCTTTTGTTCCGCGGCTAGCACTTACAATTCGAAAAGCGGCAGCTTCTACCGCGAACAGCGGCGGAAGAGGTAGCGCGCTTGGGAGCGCGGAAAAGGGAGATGCAAGGAAGAAAAAGATAGAGTAAGAAAGAGAGAGCGCGAGTGAAGAAAAGGAAAGATGAAATGCACGCCACGCGGCAATGCCACAACGCCCGAGAATAGTTTTGTTGTTTGCGGACCCAACTCTGAGAGGAGGGCCAGACGGGACCGTAGGATAGCATGGCGAGTTGGTGAACACGGATGATACGAATAGAGAGAGAGAGAGAGAGAGAGGGAAGGAAAGGCGGTAGCGGCGCCTCCGTAGCCGAGGGGAAGAGCAACAGAAAGCACTAGTGCTTTGGAGTGGAGTTCGATCCCCCGGTTGAGGTTTTGTTCCGCCATTGTGATAACTCAAACAATGCAGGCTTGACTGGCACTGTACACGAAGGGACGAAGGCGCGCGCGGAGAGATGTCGGAGGGAAGTAGAGTCCTCCTTCCGTCTCTTTCGCAATGTCGAAACGCAGCGTCCCGCGCTAGTCTAGTCTCACTACGTCTCTCCCGCACTCTCGATCTAGTGCACACGCGCGTGCTTTAATACCAGGCTCTTTACGGAATACCGCCAATCCCTTCCACTTCCTTTCGTCTCTCACCGTCTCCCGTAAATACCGCGACATCGTGTACGAGCAAGCATTCATCGAAAGCTTTTTTCGCATGTGTTTTCCAAGCGGTGGTCTGGATGACAAAACTCGGCAAAAGTCTGTACACGTTCCCGAGGGCACGAAAAGCTTCATTACTGAACAAGACAAAAGACATTTCTACGTGTCAGTAAGTAAGAGAAATTTTGTGGAATACATTTGTAAAAAGTAAAGAGAGAAAATTGGTGATATTTCATATCGATCTATTATTTCGAGCAAATTAAAAATTCATTCGAGAGTCAATTGTCTTAAAGCTGTGGATAATGGAATTAAAGGAAGATTCTTTTTATATTAAGCAACACATGAAAAATTAAAATTCAGTCTGCCTCATTAGTCCGCCTCATAGGTCACGGTACCACTTGCATGGAAAGATCGACCTCACGAACTCTCTCTTCCACAGTCTAATAACAAAAATAACCCGCGCCCTTAAATGGCTAAGCGCACGAGAACGAGACATTTTATCGCGGAAAAGAGCCTCACAACGAAATCAAACGTGATACTGAATTAGTACGCTTAATTAACTGTGCGAATAATGACTATCGATCAAAGTTGACGTTACCATTCTTCGCGTTCTCTACGCAAGATATTAAATGACACTTATCTCATAAAATGTATAAATTAGTTTTTATAATATAATATTTATAATATATTTAGAGTAATAGTATTTATAATATAGTTTATCACGTAGTATATTTTATGTAATTTTATGTGTTCTGCATTGTACGTATTATGTATATCACGTATTACATACGTGATATTCAACAGCGTGTATTCTATATGTATAGTTATAATCTACATCAGTATAAATTAGATATTTTAAGAGTAAATGTATATATATGTATATTTTTTTATTCTAAAGTAATCCTATTCATTCCTATTTTGCAAGTACAGTGTTAAATATTGAATAAGGCAACTTTATTGAGATGATTTCAAAATACTCTGCATACGAATATTCATCATGAGAATATAAATTCGCAATAAAACGCAAAAGCTTGTGTATTTGTGAATCCGACTCTCTTTTTCACGTGTTTCTTTTATTACGTAAATAATTCGCTGCGTAATTATTTATGCTTATGCACAATCACGCGATCCAAAATTATAATACTTTCGACAATTTTATTGCAAAGTCGGGCGTCGCACTGATTTAAATTTATGACGACGGGAGCCTTTTTTCATGTACCTCGATAACGTTCCCTCGTTATCGACATTCGACGACGATAATTAATGCGCTGGAAAGCAAATGACGGTCTCGAAACCTTCGTGAACACAAGCACGCGCAACAACGCGTAACTCGTGACTGTTGCATATTCATAAATAGACAGTCGGAGAGGCTTTCGGTAGAGATCTAGTTTGTAGGTTTCCCATGTTTGTTAACGCTTCTCTATCGTTTATATGCCAATAACCTGTACGTTTTACCCTCCGCAGTACCAAACGTCAATTAACGCGGTTGGTAGACAATGTCGTCGTCACCGCAGAGAACTAACGTAAATTCGCGCGCACGATTTTAGCCACGTTTGCTTCGTTTTTCTTTACGTCGAAACGATTAAAGACCACAAAAAAGAGAGCATTTTTAGATGATTGACTGACTTTTTAATGGAATAAATATCTGTTTTAATTATGAGTTTTTTTAGAAAGATGTGATATATTCTAATTGGAATAAACCATATAATTAATTTAATTATTAATCGTTTAAGGAGAATAACATTTATTATAGAATTATTTCTGAATATATGATAAAAATTATATATAAAAATGTTTATTATAATTCACATATTACTTTTTAGAATTGGAAAATTTTTAATTAGTCAAAAAATGCGCCATTAATTTAGATAAATAAATGGGAACATTTTATTTTAACTGTCACAATTGCAACTTTTTTATATTATTTTTATTCGCTCTGCTTTTACCTTATATTTCTGATTAATACGCTTAAAAGATTATTCTTATTGCAGCAAATATAATAATCTATTTATAAACTATTACCTTGGAGAAAATTTATCTTCACGCATCAAACTTGATCTGATACGCACACGGCGATGATGACGGCGGAGTAGCCGAGATTAAGTGTCAGTCTCAGCTCGGTCAAAAGCCAATTTCGCTTTTACCGAACTCTCCTTGCGCAAAGTACGAAACGGCCTACACTCTCTCATCGTCTTCCGAGCCCGCGGCGATCTTTCGACTAACCACGATGATCGCAAGAGAGAACGAGAGAGGAGCATTCGTTTCGATTCGTGAGAGAGAAAGAGAGGGAGTCGAAATTACAGCCATCGCTGTATCAAATCTAAACTCCGTGTACATTTACCCTATCATTTTCAGACGAACGTTACAGAATGTGCGAGCTTCATAAGCACGCACGAAGAGCGAAAGCGTCAGACCTCTCCCTGCGACGTCACTCTCCTGTGCTAGTGTACTCTGTCATTAACATTCCCTTCGTATCTTCTCTTACTGCCTTCTCATCTCTTCTCCGTCCGTTTATATTTTCCTGTTTCCGGCCTGCACCATCCATCCATCGCTTCTTCTGGACTTTAGCTCGTTAATCTTGCTGCTTATCCTTGCCCGTTTTCTCTCTCCTTTCATTCTCAATCTTTCTCTATTGCTCCTGCTTTCACGTTATCTTCCTTTCCATCGACTTTACTGTGTACGACCCACTTTCATACTCTTCGCGTTTCTCTCGCTTTTTTAAACATGTTTTTCTGTATAAGTAGTTTGCTTCTTTTTATATAAAACGCCTTTTTTTATGTGAAACGTTTCTGCTATTATTTTGATTTGCTTTAATAAATATCAAGACTTAATAAATTTAATCTATGTAGTTTTGAGAAAAATGCAAATTAATTAACTTTTAAATGCAAAAATAAACTTTTATACGAACTCGACTGAAATCGACAAATTCTTTGTTGATTCGGCAATGCTCGGATAAAATGTTGTAAATTAATAAGGCTGAAAAAATTGTGTAAAAAGTGACAAAAATAATTAAAATTAAATGAAGAAAAATCATTATTTCCGACAGATTTTTCGATTTTTTTTCGTAAACGTTCCTTGTTTCTGCGTCGCACTCTTTGTATTATTTTATTCGTTCGCTTTTTGTAGAGCTTATCCCCGAGCGATAAGCTTCGCTCTCTCTTCCCAGTCGCCCTTATTTCTCGGTTGGGTTCCTGCCTACCTTTAGACGCGCGCTCGTTGCTAGCGCTATTTCGTGCAACGCTCACTACCGCAAAAACCGAGTCACCCGCCCGCTGCCGCGACTGCTGCCTCTTATCCGCCTTGTCCCAACATCACGGCCGTTTATCGTAACTTCACGCTCCGTAAATGTACGTCACGGCCGCTTCGGCCTCGTTTTGTCGACGAAGCTTGTCCTGAACCGTCTAGATCCACACGAGACTTTATTATGCCACTTTGGCGTTATCACAATTTTCGAGATTATAGAGCATTTTCCTATTTTCATTGCGTGTGCTTGCGTTCGGAGGAAACAATCGATCCATGTATCTTTTTTGTATGACGAAGAAGATCAAGATGCAATTATTTATTTATTTATTACATGTGATAAGTTATTTAATATTTGTTACTCATTACATAGGTAAGCCGTAAGCTTATAAGTTAGAAAAGCCGCGGTTAATAAACTATTTTTTATAATTACGTTTTTTAATTTTTTTATCTATATATATTTTAATTTATTATTCATAATATTAAATCGTCCAAACATAATCCTATTTCGGAAAATCTGAATAAGCATCCATGGAAATAGAAAAAAACGGGTGTCTTGCAGGGATCCTTAAGCCCTTTCGCGCATCCCTCTAGGCAATCCAACGAAACAGGTGCACGATGAAAAATTCACCGACCGTTAAAGGTAGGGATGGAGTAAAAGAGTAACCTGGGAGAAGGTTGAAGTAGCATCGAACGGTACGAAAGAAAAGCAAAAACGGAACGCGAACGATGGGCGACGAGAAAAAGGGATTTCACGGTGCTGGAGCATCTGCCGAAAAACGAATGAAACAAGGAGAGCGAGAGTGTTTGAAAAATATCTGTCTCTCATTCGTCCGTGTGAACGTGTCATTTTTGATATTACTTTTTCCCTGTCGACCATTTCCGACCGTTCACCGTTTCGCACAAAATCATGTTGCATGAATGTCCCGGATGTAAAAATGCATTCTTTTTAGGCTCGAGGTAAGTCGACTGTGTATACGTGTGGTTATGTGTATATTTGCAAATAAATCCTAACGTTACCGTCATTATCACGTGCGATTGCAAAGGGATAGATTTCATATAAATTACAGAAAAACTCAACAAATACCGAATATTTACAATAATTATCGAAAAAATCGTTGTATATTCACTTCATAAATAACTAAATTTTTTGCGATAGAGAGAAAAAGGGAAGGAGAAACTTCATTGCGAATATTCAGCGGTATTTATGCTTGGACAAGCAAAAATCTGTTTTTTATAGTACATTGTGGCATGACTAACACGCAGAAAATTTCTGCTGGTATTCGTCGACAGCCATCGCTCGGCACGCAACAAAGGAATAAAATGCAAGGCTCAAATGATGGAGAATGCGATATAAACTAATTGCGTCCTCATCGTGAAAGTTTAACATGGACCGCAGATAATAGAATTAACGCGCACGTAGAAACACACGGCTTCGGCTGGTTCGCCAATCATTTGGTAAAGTCATGCGAATGGAATAATAATATTATACGCGCGAGCAAAGTTTGGCGTGAGAATTTGTATACAGTTCTTTAGGCGCAAATTATCATACCGTAAATACTCTATTAGAGCAATCGATAAAAAATAAAAGAATAATCAATAAGAGTAATCAACATCTTTTTCTTTTACCTTTTTTGCAATTATGATTAGAAATTGATGCACGAATTGGTGCAAATTGATCTTTGAAAATAAAATGAGATATATGTACAAACGTGACTTATCACATTGTTCCGAAAATAATCCAGGTTACTTAGGTATTTAAATTAATTAAAAACTGACAATTCATCGAATCTACCCAAATTCAATTACTTGATCGATCGATGTGAGCAAAACTTATTCATTTAATCTCTGACTTAAAAGTATTGTCCACGGTAATTTAAAAATAGGGGACGTTAAACACACGAAAGATACCAGTGACGCATGAAAAAATTATCTTTTATTAGTTTTTTTCTATGCAAAATTCCGCGGTATCTGTTTGTCGTCAACATATTTTGTGGAATGTCAAATATTCACATGCATGTCGCATATTGTTTGCAATTGACGTATAAATATTTTTATAAGCTGTGACAGTGTTTCATCACCAACGAATTTATTTCAACAATACGGGGAAAAACAAAAAAAAAATAAAAAAGTGTTTCACATCAACGCATAATGTGAGATATCACCTGGCTCTATTTTCACCCCGATAACAAGAAGGTAGAACGTCACGGTCAAGGCAGTCTGCCAGCCTATCGCGTATGATAATTGCCCTGATTGCGTCTGACGTCCAGTCCCTCCTTCAGCCGCCCAGACGATCACAGGCAAGGTACCGAGGCGAAGAGGCGATATATCACTAAATGATCGATACGTCCCGTGGGCAGAATACGCCTTGCGGTGAGAGACGTCAACGCAACCCGCTGCCGATCGAAGTTCTCCCTGAATAGAGCACTGGCGGTTCTCTCCCCCTCTCTCCATCTTTATGTGTCTCTCTGTCTCTCTCTCTTTCTCTCTCGGCATTCAGCCGAGGTATGATGAATCGGCCTAATTTCGCGGACGGAAGGTCACGTAAGCTCGGTAAATCTTGGCCAGCGCTATCGCCACGGAGTAACGCCATCGGAACGCGTCGTTGGCGGTGCTAGGGCGCCGTTTCAGAGAACCATTTCGGAGAGACGCAACGCCCGTTGCGTTGTAGGCAAATCCCAGACAGGTTCTGTGTATATGGCCCATGCAGGAAGCGATTCCTAAATCATATCACCGCGTTCGCAACACATGCTAGAAATTCCCGAAACTGTTTGTGGTGTGCTGAGAGCGCGCGTGTAAGCAAGGGTTGCACAACGCGCGGAACGCACACGTACGCTCGCGTTCTGACGCATTCCCTTTTCTCTCTCTCTCTCTCTCTGTCTCTCTTTTGGAATATCCATACGGCTCGCTCCCTTCGTCGAGAGCCAAGTCCCTCCCGTAAATGTTATCATCCGCTTCGCGTCTCTCTTCGACGAACTGGCCGATATAACGTTACCACCCTGCGCACCACCATTGGGACGGCGAACGAGCTGCTCCACCGTCCATAATCACCCTCAACGTCCTGTCGATGAGATTAATGTCGCGCCCGCACCACCAACGGTCACCATGCCCCGTAGTTCGATGCTCTCCGGCATTTGTTAAACGCCGTAAAACGCCATTAACGATTATACTTGAGCTTGGACGTAGAGCGTAAGCTTGCCGTATTAAACGCCATATAGATTTACCGATTATAAGTTATACCTTTAATTCAATTCGATATCTGGAACGCCATTGCAGATGTCAACAACAGCAGAAAATCACAAATATTAAGAAACAAAATAATTTGCGACAGGATTTTATTGCATTTAGCCTTTGATATTTATCTGTTGAAATTGCAAATCGATATACCTATGTATCAAAGATTTTCTTTTATATTTTTATACTCATATTTTTCGTAGCCTTCAAAGTCCAAGTTCATAGCAGAATTAACCGTTCCCCGTTATTTTTTTCTCTATACGTGCGATGACAGTATTGCGAGCAGAATGGAGAAAGCCGCGTGATATTACGGATAAAAATAAACAGGTATAAATAATAGCAGCTATAAATACAGATGAATCAATATACCACACGAATAAAACTGTGACTCGAGGTGAAACATTTAAAAGCGAGAATTTCATGACGATCAATTGACACCGCGTGTGCACTTAAGCCGCCATGACGAATATGTTTATTGATCGTAATCATTAGATATAACCATAACTGTGTCGATGATATTAATATCATTGGAAAGGTAGCAACGTGCAAGTTAGCACGTTTAAAGTATATGAGAGATGTACATACACATATCACTATAATCCATGCATTTAGAATTATCGAAATTGTAACTCTTTGAAAAAAATGCAATTAACGGACTAATACATAAAATAAATAACTAATTAATATATAAAAGGGATAAAAAGTTTAAAAAATATAAATTAAGAAAAGCACTATTATATATAAGTAATATTTTATACATTTGAAAATATTATAAAAAATAACAAAATTTTAATCTATCAAAATTTAAAAGTTTCTTAAGCTTCTATATTACTTATCCAAAGTGACATATTTCAATCAACAAACTTTAAATAAAGAGCTCAATATTAAATTCAAATTATTCAAAATAGCAGCAATTTTCGAAAATTTAATTGAAATTATTGGAATTTTGGGTCATGTTTCGAGAGAATTCATGGACGAGCCAAAGCTGCCTAGCTGCGAGAGGTCATATATAGATATAATATTGTTCCGATAACTTCTAACATTTGATAGCTTGTGATGGTAAAATGAAAGTATACTTGAATCAGGGAAGATACGAGAAAGATAACGTTCAAGTTATTGCTTTTCTCCTAATGACAAAATAAAATGTCGTCGAGTTGGAGCAATATCCATCACGAAATAATTTAGTATTAAAAAATAGATTGGCTTTAAATCTTACGCTTTTATTTATTTATACAAGAATTTCGCAATAATCAAGAAAAAATTAAATGCACAAATAGGTTTCACAATCGATATTAACGTTGCCGACGTTGTAACACGAAAGAAAATACTGCTTCACATGTGACTCCTAGCATGAATACAATACAAACACGAATAACATCTGTCCGTTTATTTCCTTTCAAATAATCAATTATCATGTACGATTTTGCTACTTGAAATTAATCGTACATTTTCGCGTTAATCGAGAACATATAATTCACGAATTATGTTTAGTACTCTATAATATACCGAACATCCGACTAATTAGAAGCTTCTCTTTATAATTATGATTAGATTTTGAGTATTACACATTTATAAAATATTTCATAATGATATTACACCTTTAAACGACACGATTATTCTGCGCATACAACTATATATATAAAGCAAGTTGATATATAATTTGATATATCAACGCGGTTGATAATCCTATCAAGTGCGAACGCATTTGAAACATAATAATGGTTTGCCAGATTGCATTTTCCTAGCGAAATCTCACGCCTCGAGGCATTGAAATTAGCGATAAACATTGTTTTCGATAATTATGATAATTTGATAATTACGAGACAAAAGAACTTAAAAGCAAGATAAAATCTTAAAATTTTTCATGCAAAAGTGTATAAATTGGTTTTAAGTTCCTTTCTTTTTTAAACAAATTTTTTAAAAAAGAAAAAGAGAAAAAACATATTCTTTAAATATCTTTTGTTTTTTTAAATGTTTTTTTGATGTTTTTATATGATTTAATCATTATCATTTATCACCTTGCGGATTAAAATTTCAAAATGTATATCAATATTATTTTAACAAATTATAGAAAATTAATCAAGGCAAATCAAAATATACGTATACAAATCTTATCAATAAGTTATTTTCGTACCGTCACTAAATTTCCTGTTTTTTAAAATTGTATCAGGAAAGGATGTAAAAAATGAATTGCCTTCATTTAATGTAAAGAAGGTTAGACAAGTACTGAAATAGCTGTCCGTATCTGTGGAAAACCGCTAGAGGGATCAGAGAAGTAAAGTTCTGTAACTTATTGCTGGAGAATTCTCAGTACACCTGGTACTTTGTTTGACCGTGTGTGCAATAGACGAGTGTACTATGCGTACTTTCGTGGATCAAACTCGTACCTCATCTCCGTAATCTTTGCTAATACCTCGAATATTCGTAAGCTACCCGCTCAAGGCAAATGGCAAGCATAATTAGGTGCGGAAACGTAAATACTACTTCGTCGACGATCAGTTATTGCGTACGTACGTATGTACGTAGGTACACGTATGCTTTAATTTTTCTACCATAACAAATAGCACTCGTTTCATTGTTAATTATAATGTTATGTAAAATTTTGCTCCCCACATTTTTGTAAAATTATTAAAAAAAATAAATAAAATAGTTTTTCTATATATTATTGAAATATTTATAATATTTATATAATAATGCGTTTCTCAGCATACTCATATAAGTATCTCATATCATTATTAATTTCTTATGTGGTCCCATTTTTATGTTAATGCATTATATAATTAAAATAATTCATTTATATATAATTGCAGTAATATCAAAATGTTTTATCTTCATCAAATGTATTATCTTCAAGAAATCTCGTCTAGATATAGGAAAGAGAATTCACAATTTTAGAGATAGAAGTGCAATCTCAAATCTAGAATCGTAATATCAATATTAAACAAAGGTAGCTCAACTTTTAAGAGATTTATCGCAGTCGGAAATAAAGCAGATAAAAATAGCGTATAGTATGTGCTAGTTCGATAATCTTTCTTCGCGTATCTTGTCTGAATTTTTTGTTCGTTTTATATTTGCGTAAAAAAAAAGAACACATTAAAATACAATATAAATTTTCCCTAAAAACATTATGGTAAATTAATAATTTTCTTAATTTTTCTAGAGGAAAAACAAAATCTTTAGTTTAAAGTGTATAAGGACAGATAATGAAATATCCGCCGCTGAGAGATAACAGCTAAAAGGTTCTGTGCTTCGGGGTTACGCGATAAAATTACGCGATAACGGGAATGTGGCGTAAGCACCGGCTCGTTTGGAGTATCAAACGCCATGTTCCGCACTTGCTCAAGACAACTGCAATAAATTATTACAGATCTATACACATGTTTCTTCATCGTGTATATGTAACGTATCTAAAGAAAGATTATCTTAAATAGATATGTCGATTGACGCTGCGAATCGCAAATACGATTTCAAAGTTAATCTTTAAAGCTTTGAAAAGTTAAAACAATTTCTCATATAACTGCTTTTAACGTTTTTGTGGGGAAAAGTCAAAAGTTACGAAGCTAAAAAAAAGCTTAGACCATTCTCGTTTTCGATCAATCGTCGCCTGATTTCAAATATAATCGGATTGAATACTAAATGTGCGAACAAACATCTTTCAAGTTAAAAAAATAACCGTTAATTTTAATGTTCATACAGAGAAATATGGTTTTCGATTACCAGTTCTTGTGTATTATGTACTCGAGCGAGTTCATCGTACCATGGTTAAAAATACTATAATCGCGCAATGACCTGGATCGATGATCACGCCTCAACAGAGTCGATCATTAAGTCGTTCGCTAACTATTGATGTGTTCAACATATTTTTATATCTGTTTTTATATCTAGCTTGTAAAAATGTTAAAGGCATTGTACTTCCTGTCTATGTCGATAACGATTATTTCCGCTCGAAAACGATGAAAAACACCACACATAGTGTGCATTAATTTTTAAACCGTATATTTATTTGCAAGCAAATGTCGCACGAATCACAAGTAGTTAAACTAATATATAAGCTTACATATTAAATATTATATACATATATATGTATATGTATATACATGTATATTTATTAATGAATGTAAATATTTAATTACTTTTGCAAAAATTGTCGCGTGATACTTGCAATAAACTCGCACTTTAAAAGTATTTTCAGTGTGTATTTAATACTAAATATAACCGTTTGATCGTGAGTTTTGCCATCCGAAATGAATTTAATATAAACATTTTAAACGAAAATCAAATAATTACATTTATCGTGCTTGATGTGCAGTGAAAATACGGGTCATTGAGTTTGTCGATCGTCATCATCATCTGTTCAATGTAACGTCATTTAGGTATGCAATTATTGCTGTGTCGGGTACAAGAAGAAAAATGCTCTCGCGGGAAGCGTTGAGAAGGGTGTGGAAAAAGGAAGAATATCTCTTGCACTCACCTGAATGGGCGAGCTGCTTGAGGAATGCCTCGTAGCGCACGGCAAGACAGCAGGGGGATGGTTCACCGCATTTTTCCACGCTGTATATGTCGTCGTTGAGTGTTCACGTGTGCCACTACTTCTACCACCACCGACAGAACCCACTACTACTACTATTATTATTATTATCAACCAGCACCAGAGCACCACAATAGTAAACGCGGAAACGACGGCCTTTTATCTCACTCCGTCTCACGTTGACGCTTTCTGTTTCGCCAACACGCGTAATACCTTATGCCTTCGACCGGCTAGGAAACGTTCACTCGCGAATTCACGTCGTTACAGGACAACATAGACGTCCATTCGACGTAGCAGTCGTGATTACAGTTCCGTCTGGCCGCCTAGACTCTTGTCACGTCGACTGTTCGACCAGACGCACGAATAACTACTTGGGCGTCGCGACTGATTTGTCATTGATTCGTTTTACTTAAACTTTACGCGATTTTGCGATGAAGAAACAGGCAGGAAAAGAGAGACGACGAGAAAGCAGCGAGCTTCGTTGGAACGAACGATGCGGTATACGACAAACCCACGTTGCTGGACGGTGCCGAAACGCGTTCTACCCCTGTTGACGTCGGGGGTTAAACTGAATCCAAAAGCGA
The DNA here is from genome assembly GCF_047496725.1 of Anoplolepis gracilipes. Taxonomy (NCBI): domain Eukaryota; kingdom Metazoa; phylum Arthropoda; class Insecta; order Hymenoptera; family Formicidae; genus Anoplolepis; species Anoplolepis gracilipes. Next base: position 5,052,559 of record NC_132974.1, read on the forward strand.
CGTCGTACGCTCATAGACGTTCAAGCGCATGCTCCGCATTTTATCGCTTGGCTCGTGTGCGTGCGGCACGTCACTTCGTATATATATTTGCGTCGTGTGTGTATGAGTGTATGTATATACCACACAGTGCGCCTATACAGGGTGGTCAAGAAAATCCTCGGCCGTTAAGAGAAAATCGTCCCTTCATGGTAGCACCCGTTACTTCTTCGCTTCGCGGAGAGTCGAACGGCTTTCGGGTACAACCCCTCGCACGTTTACCGGCGTTCGCTCTTTCTACCCTTAAATTCGATTGCCGACCCCGACGTGGCCGTAAAGATACGGGAAAGCGGTGCCGGCAACTCGTTGTAAACTCTTTTTTCTCAGCGCGGCAAAATGGCAAGCAGCTCGTTTTTACGCGAATTACTTGATTTCTTTTTTCTTTCTCTTTCTCTTTCCTTTCCTTTCATTTTTTTTATTCCAGCAACAAGGCACGAAATAATGACCCGACAGTGGTGTAGACTCGCAAAGAAGGAAAACTCACGTTTCGCTGAAACAAGCAGCGGCCTCGGCGTCGCGTCGCGTCGCACCGACGATGCATTTTGTCGCGACTGCGACAGTCGCCTCGTATTTTTCGATAAAAATTCCGCACTCTTCCGTTTGCGATAAAACCGCGCCGGCGATTTTAATTTAAAACACTGTGTCAACTCACACGGTAGCGAGCGACACACGGACGAGAAATTTCGTTGTGCTTTCACGATTTCGATGAAAAGATTGTCGCAAAGTTACAACGGGCCATCGTTGACGCCTGATTATGATATTGACCCGAGTGTACTGCTTTAATAACGAGCACGCTTCGAATTTACCTGATAAACGTGTATTCTCTTTCTCCTACCTTCTCTTTTCCCACGGCTCTCTATATGACAAATAAAATAAGAAAGTTACTTGACACGCGATCTTATTTAAAGCAAATTCTTGAAGCACACACGCAAATTATTTAACGGTCGAAGTAACATTAGATATTTCTATTTCTATGCCAAAGACGATATTCATGTTACATTCGCTACGTTTCAAATAACTGGTCTAAAAAAATTTCCTTGAAAGGTCGCTAAAGGTCGCTTTCGGCCGCATTATCATCCGCAAAAAAAACAATGCAAAATTAATGGGCAGAATTTTCTAAAATGATGTATACCCTACCCTTATTTTTAACTTTTTTTTTTCTTTTGGTATATATTAATTTCGGTTAAGAATACACGCCAGCGAATTATATACATGTAAAGCGCGAAATAGGTACCTTAATATATTATTATATTATAAACATTATTTTGTAAGTTTATACCTCATTTATATCAAAAACTTCACGCTATGTAATACAATAAAGATAAGTTAAGGAGAATGAATTAAAATGGAAATAGCTTCGCTAAATTTCTCATATAAGTTGTAATGAACACGCTGCGAAAGACTTCGGGGCAACGTTGTATAATATAGCAAAAATGCCTTTCTAATAATGCCTTTCTAATATAAATCTGTATAATACATTATCTTCGTAATATTTTATAATTTTTTATATTATATCGGTAATATTATAATCAGTAAAATATTATATGTAATATTCCGCAATCTTATATATAAAAAAAATTGTCAAAGTAAAAGGTATTTACGCTTATCAAATTCATGACGCGATAAATGTATCTTTCATCCGATTACATAAATTAGCATTAGATTCTTATTTTGAATTTATATCATTTACAGTATTAATAGAATTGAGATATAATAATATTATGTTTATATTCGTTATATTCTCTCTAATGGCAGCGTGCAATAATCATCGAGCTGGGCAAATTGATATTTCACACGTGAAAATTTAATTGCAGAGAAAATTGAGAATATATCTGCGGTGAAAAATAAAAAAAAAATAAAAAATAAAAAATAAAAAAAAAAACAAGCGAGAACACAAATGGAAATGCCGAGTTTGCTCGTTGCGGATTGTCGATCACGGATTATATCTCGACGTTGAGACGCGTGTCGCGGAGTTTTTGGCATGCTTTCTCGCGGCACAACGAACTTTCTTTGTCCTCGATCGTGAATGATGCGGGGAAAGTTTCCGGAGCGCCGGATGGACGAGCAAGCTCGACGTCGGGAAGGGAACCGCCAAGAAGCCGCAAAGGAACTCGATCATTTCGTATATATATCTATATAATACGTACAAAGCTTGTATTCAGTCGACGCAGACGTCTTGCTGGCGCGGGTTAGCAAACCTATTTCCTTCGAGCTCACCGAAAGCCTCGAAGGAATGAAGCTTTCAATCCCCCTTCGTGAATATGGGCTTCGGCAGAAAAGAAGACGACACCGCCGAGTCTTTGCGACTTTGATTAAAGATTTAACTCGAGGATATAACGGCGGCTTCGCGAAAAGGATCTTTCAATCGCGTTTATCTTGCGAATAAAAAGCGAGCGCAGCAATTATCCAATGTCCGCGAGGACCGCGCGATTAAATTTCTACACACCTTGAGATTACCGTAGTCGTATTTGAAGAAACAGAATTAAGCTACAGAGCAAAAAACGACACTAGTGTAAAAATCGAGAGGAAACAGCTAATATTAAATTAAAACGCCGACGGCGAACGAACTCATTAACATGCCGGGAAATCTTATTCGTTTTTCTATCAAAGTAGAAGAGAAGCGTTCTCTTCTCAAGAGAATATTGCACAAAGCTAAATGTCCATCGAATGCTTTTTATTATACATTATATACGCGGGAAAAAATGAAAATAGTGTTCCGAGTAAGACACTCTGTAAAAATGTAGTTTATATCTCTGTACTAAAAGCAGTTAGTTGCTTATTCCGCCTTTGCTAATGACTATTTAATTCGTCCAAATTATGTGTTGAAAGCAACCATACATCTTGCAGCGTTTAGCTGCAAGAAATGGTAATTAACCACAAGCACAAAATATAAAATTACATTCACAAATTATATTGTTGTAGACGATTCATATTGTCGCACACGATACAATGTTTGAAAGAAGCATTTCCCGAAAAACCATTTTCCGAAATCCGTCAAGCTGCGCAAGATCTTTTGGTGGATAGAAATTCGACCCGTGAGATCACTTTGCCGGCAGCTTTTCATCTGGGCCTAGCAAATCCATTCTCGTTGACTCCGTAATCGCAACCCGTAGTTCCGAAGGGATTGCTGGCATCTCACTAAAGATACGCGGATATGCGAGGGTTAAAGACAAAATCAACTAAAGCGCAAGCGAAAAGTCTGCCTGAAAAAAAAAAAGACTTCCTATTTTCTGATGGTTTCGTCGGTCTCTGTTCGCACACAGGTCGGAGAGTGACGTATACGACCATCAAGAAGCCGGGAGCTTTCCACGATTCTCAGAGAGGATATCCTCGTTATAGTCGGGAATCGGAGCAATCAACTTGACGACGGGTCGGCATTACGATCATTCGCGCTGTCAGATTAAATTGAAGCTTATACAACATTAACTGTCTTAATACATTAACTATTTTCTCGAGATAAATTTCAATCGTTTTCCAATCTCAAAATTTTACCGCGCATTATAATGCGCAGATATGAGCGAGCAAAAAAATGTATCAATAATAATATTAAATTATTCGATATAACGATGCTATTATTTCTTCTGTTTTTTTCTCGATAAAAAAAAAAATATTAGGAAAGCATTTTTTCCCAAATAGGACACTGCCAGAAGAAGCAACATTGCTATAAATATATGCAATATTTAATAATAACGTTGTATGTTTGTTCTTCTCTTTTCCACTTCCATCCTATCATGAAACCGTCACTTACAATGTTCATTTAATCATTCTTATGAATAAAGAGATCAATTTACATGAGTCACGTTTTCTTGTGTTTTGTCGATTGTATTTTATAACAACGATAGTCTAAGAAAACGCATATATTGGCCGGTCGGACCCCATATTGTCTACATTTTTCCCTTCCAGTTTCCCATTCTCAATCTGCGACGTATTTACGACCGCCAGCGCGCTATACGTCTCTCGAGAGACGTTTTCTGTTCCCTCTATCTTGTTCCTGCACAACTGCCAACGTTTCCTGTACCCCCCTTTTTCCCTTCCCCATCGTCTCTCATAAACGAGTGTTCGTAACAAGTAGCTTGCAGCTACGAACGCGATAAGTTGCGAACAGAGTGGCTGCTTTATCGCAGTTTTTCTAGAGAGACCTTGAATAGGAGGCGATGAAGTAAATGACGTTGTGAATATCAAGTTCATGATTTGCCATCAAGAAAATACGTTAATTACTCGATAATAAAATAATAAAGAAGCCGATTAAAACGAGTTATATTAATAGATTTGCGTATATCTAATTGAAAATGTAAGATGAGATAAAATTGTGAAACCGTAATATAAATAGAGCAAAACAAAATGCAAATCTTTTTCTGCAAAAATATAATTAATGTTGTAAAATAATTTAATACGCGTAATTTCAGGAAACCTCTGTTATGTGATATCAAGGTATTAATAATAAAGTAATGTTTAATTTGCGCCAGACAACTGGGCGGAAAATGCAAAAATACTTGCTTGCTTCGTGAATATTTATGATGGTACGACATTTATAATTAATACGATCCATTATCGTTGTCGAGCTCGAATCCCATTGCACCGAATTGTCACACGGTCGACCTAATTAAGCAATGCCATTTACAAGTGGAACAACTCACCGAACGAATTTCAGCGAGGAAATCCGTTGTCTTCCTCCGGCGCAGTTGCTTTTTGTGCAGTACATTGATTACGAGAGAAAAAGAGAGAAAGAGATAGATTAAAAGCTAAATAAGCTCATCTATTTATCATAATTATATTTATAAGATTAGAATTATGTGATAGTAGAAAAAATAAAAAAATATGAGATTTAATATTTTAATATAAAATTTTCTTCTTATATGTAGAATAAACACATTTAGTTTGTACAATTTCTCGCATTTTTTTTTTGTTCCTTTCTCGTGTTATAATTTCCATATTATTTTCAGCATTTGGAATATTTTGAAGAATATCTTTTATTGTAATCAAGTTTTCTAATATTGCGAACACAGTACAATACTGGAATTGCATCACATGATATGAATTTTCGTCGGCATTTTATTTTCATCCGTAGAATCTCCGAGCATCTCTTCCCTTTTCCCTTTCCCTCTTTCTCTCTCTCTCTCTGTCTTTCGATCTGCCAAAGGTATTCTCAGGTTAATCCGCTATGCGGATACGCGCCATCTTGGAATTCCGAAAGCCTCGCGCAAGTTTCGCGAGTTTCGCCAATAAGTTTGTGTATCGCGGTATTGCAGCTGGTCTGGTTCTCCCGGTTTCCCTACGGCAGTCGCGATCGTACACCTTCTGTCCCTCATTACGAAGCCCTCCCTTTCGCAACTCGATGTCGACAGAGTGAGAGCAAGAGGACGACACAACGGATCGAAGACGAAAAGTTGAATACTGAGAGACGGAAAACGGAAACAGAACAGAGGTTACGCGTGAAGGTGTTGAAAACGTGAAAATATGCAACGAAGTATACTTGAAAAAAAAAGGCGGTCGACAGTCACTGCCGGTCCAATGGCGCGATAAAAGCTCGCACTACTTCGTCTTTTTTTCTCTCTCTCCTTTCCTTCTCTCGCCTCTTCGGTAGCCACTCTTCTAGCAAACGTTCGTGCTCTCGACGCAGCTCTTTTCTTGAGGCATAGCCGAGATTGCTTTAAAACAATTGGCACGTTGAAATTTTTGCATCCTTTGTTTAGTAACCCAAAATTTTGTTCCGCGTAAGTTACGTATAAAAACGCATGTTACATAATTTAATCCAGCAATCGAAATATCATTTGTGATTATATATATATGTAGACTTATGTATATATCCTGCACAATGGTCATCGAGTAAATCGCATCAAAGATAGAAATAATAATTTTGAATACGCTGATAAAAAAAAAGGAAAAATAGAACTTTACCATGTATCTGTTACGTCTATGATTCTATATATTCATATCTATGTCTGTGTTTATATCCACTCTTGATGACTGCGCCAAATTTCGTTACGGCGCGCCTGAATGCAGCGAAACTGGACACTCGACTATGCGCAAAGGGTTAACGAAGTAACTGTGATGCCGAGCTTCTCACCTTCCCTTACTTCCTTTCATTTTGCGGTCATCAACCCGCGTTCTAAGTAAGCACGATTTGCTGTCGACCTCATATCCTCTTTACAGAGCATCGTTACTCTCTTCATTCACATCAGACAGGTCCAGATTTAATAAAGTATTCCTCGTCACACGGCTTTATTTCGCGACGTTGCTGCTGCGACGTCACCTCTACTGGTCTGTTATATCCCCCGTAATTCTGACCAGGTCGCTCGTGGTGAGAATACAGGAATTTTTATCTTTCTCGACAAGCTGCCCGAAGCAAACACGAAGAAAAACATCCGGGAAACTCCAGGCGGGCGGAAAGGCGCCGCATGAACGAAAGAAAGAAACGCGCGCGGGGAAAATTCGTTTAACGATGGCACAACCTCGTGAAGCTGATACGTAGCAGACGACACGAAATACATCCGGAACGAGATGCAAATTACGGACTTACGAAGTATTGTTACGGACGTGCGACGGCTTACGCTGCAAATAATAAACGGCCGCGATGCCCGCGTTCGGGATGTCGGTTCGAGACGGGAATAAATATCTGCCGTTACCCCTATTACCCATCTTACTTTACGGAAATTGAGAAACGCGAGTACGGGGCAAAATATAAAACAAGAGTTGCGCTCACCGCTTGCTTGTTTATCACTTTGTACGTCGCCTCGTATGCAGTCATATTTCTCGAATCGATGTATTTTTTGCATAGTGCAAACGTTTTTACAAAGAAACAAGAAACTAAAAGAATAATACCGATAGAAAACTCGATTAAAGCGCAAATAAAAATTAATGCCAGTAAGAAATGTCGTAAAAGTATATTTTTTAATTTAAAACGTGTGTATCAAATTTTTTGCTGGTATTAATTTACCTCTCTAGTTTGAAAGTTTTTAAAGAACAGTTAGTAAAACGGTTCGTTTTACGTGTTTCAAATAAAACAAAGCATAAAACAATTGTAATAATTGACGAGTGTGTGATACTTTGACGATGTCTCGATATTGCACGAGAGTGAAAGGAACTTATTGGAATTCGAAGTCGCGAACATTCTTGTGTCGATATCGTATCAACGGATTTAGAAAGATTCCCAAGAAGAGTTCTTCCATGCCGTTGTGCATCCGCTGCGACGGAAATGCACTTGCAAAATATACGGAGACTTATGTGTAACGTATCTACATGTAGCGTACGAATGCGCCCACGTTACGCATTTGACGTATTTAGGGCGTATCAAAAGTCGACGAAATAATCTTTTCTTTTCCCTCCCTTTCTCTTTTTCATGAACTCGTCTTTATAAAGAACAACTTTGTACAGCTCGTATAGATCGTTCCTACCAATAACTTCTCCGCAATTCTTTCTCTGTCGTCTTTCTTGCCGATAAAATATTCTCTTCGAATCGCTTACGTTTCTTGCCTCGCACTCACATCTCGTGGAAAATTTGTCAAGATAGTCTAACAGTCGCGCGACCTCACGAGCTTGTGCCGTTCATTTTCGCTAGAAAAAAAAAAAAAAAAAACGCTATAATAAACGCTTTCTTCCTCGCGGTAATTTATTCGCGTACGCGAGCAAATTTGAATTCAGATAACTCGGCCGAATAATGACGTACGACGGAGTGCGATAGTTCCGTTTTTCGCAATCGCGGCCACGCACGAATCCACTTTCCTAAAGAACTTTCCTAAGACCCGACTATTCCTCCTCTTTCGTACTTCGTAAAAAGTAAGAGCAAGCCGTGGCAGGCTACAGGCGCGGTGTGCGACGAGGGTATCCGGGTTTCGAGAGTGTGCCGCCGCATCCGCAGCAGATCTCACGGGGCGGATTTCAATTTCGCGCGTGAATCCATGAAAATCTCGATCGCACTTACTTCCGGACAGTTAAGTGGCGAGCTAGGTGTCACGGGGGAGAAAAGAGAACCCTCGGAGATTCCTCCGAACGAATGAAATAGCAGAGTGGATGGGAAAAGAGAGAAGGGAAAGGGAAAAGGAACACGAAGGGAACGGCGCGCATAACAGGACACCGCTGGTAGCACGGAAGACATCGTCGTCGTCGTCGTCGTCGTCGTCGTCGAGCACACGTACTATACTTGTGCGCACCTCGTCCGTTCTACGACCCTCGCGTCCTATCTACCTACCTACCTCGCCGATTTCCAATCCCCTACCCCTTCGTTCCTATGGCAACGCACTTAAGCTCACTTTAGTATTTCAGTCTCAGACACGACGTTTGCATGATGGTGTAAGTATTGCCCCGCGTATGAATTGCATCGCGCGCAGATGGACAAGCCTGTTTACGCGTTTAACTCTTTCGTTTCATCTCCTGCTCTTGCCAACTTCGTCTATGATCGTCTATCACCTTTTCCATTTCCGTCTATCCAACTAAGCTCAAGTTCTAAATAGATTTAACACACGAATGTCGTTAGATATTTGCGACACAGAAAAGAGAGTATATATTCTTCGCATCGGCTTTCCGTTCTTACACGCTTTATCGCACGTTGCTTTCACTGTCGCGTTAACATTCGCTCACGTTTGCTTGTAAACGCTGACTAAATGCGTTTGTAAAAGCATCTGCTGCGGATATGTTTTCGCAATTCCCTTAACTAGTTTCGAATTAGTCTCGAGACGTCTGTATTTTAATGTCCGCGTTTGTCCTTCGATTTGATAAGTTTTTATATAATTTTTATTACGTCATATTACGTAAAACATCATTTGTATTAATGTGTATAAAAAATTTGTGCATATAGAACATATATTTAAAGTAAATAGTTTTCGTAATCGATCGTTATATAACAAATCTCATGCTCTTTTATATATACTTTTATTTGTGTGTGTGTGTGTGTGTGTGTGTGTGTGTGTGTGTGTGTGTGTGTGTGTGTGTGTGTGTGTGTGTGTGTGTGTGTGTGTGTGTGTGTGTGTGTGTGTGTGTGTGTGTGTGTGTGTGTGTGTGCGCTCTCATTTCGTAATATATTCCTTTATAATATTTCTGCATGTTAATTTTAATAAAAATTCATAAAAAATTTTTCTCTTAAAACATATTTCTCTCTCAAATAAATAAAAATCAGAAAAATAAAAAGATCGCATTGAAGCATTTTATTTTCCCCGAGATTTTTCCAGAAATTCATAAAGTTAACAAAACAAGATAATAAAATTGTTGAAAATTGTTTAGAAAAATACAATCTTGACATAATGATAAGTCTCTTTTTCACTCCCAAGAATAAAAACTAATAAAAAATGTATATTATTATATTTGTCTTATTATTTTATACTGCAAAATATAAATATAGACCAATTATAAAGCAATTATCGTTTTAAACGATATAGATTTCAATTCTGTCGTCTGATTTATTATTGTACGTTTTCGTACGATAATACGTAGTTATGTGCACACAGGAAACAATCCGTACATTGTATCACTTTGAGAACCATTGATCGTGTTTGCTTGATACCTTAGCTTCCATGGCTACAGCTATTGAAGTGTTCGTGATACACTATCGATAACAGCTATCGGCGAGAATACGTTGATCCGGCGCTTTATCTTTCCTTTCGCTAGGACGAATATATGTATATTTACAGCGTGTAATTTATCGTCAGTTATCAAATTATCAATGTATAGCAGCCAAGTTGTTCAAGGATTTCGCGCTTATTAATTCGCTCTCGAGATAGTCACAGGATTGGCTACGTCGACGAGAATCGACGACGAACTGTTTTTACATCGCGCTCGCTATATAGCCATTCCTGCAGCAGTCACCGATAAGATCTTCAACGTAGTTTGCGAGTTCAGCGCCATTGAGATGAAAGTTTTACGATCGAATTCCTAACCGTGACAGCCGCTATTAAATATCGATCGGCGGAACACGTGACTGGCAGGACATTTTCTCGTACTTAACTCATAGATAGGAAAATCGATTGTACGATAGATGGATGGCTCGACCTTTTGCTCTGACGCGAGAATTTGGAGTTTTTAAGTGAAAACAAATAAAATATAATGAATTAAAATATAATATTCCAAGAATAAAGAAATCAACCTCTGCAATCCATTCGTTAATAACTCAAAATCAAATGATAGTGTCAATAATTATATGACAAATGATAAATTTATTTTATAAATGGAAATAAATTGTTTGCTTTTAATAAGATATTTTTAGATTTTTTACAAGTTATGGAGAGAAAAAGAAATACCCAAGACTGTAATTTAATAGTTGTTTAGCTCTTGAAAGTAGGATTAAGGTAGAATATATAAGAAAGTGAATGTGTTATATATGTTATGATTCTGTTAAAAGTTTTATTTAATTTGATTAAGTAAATGTTGTGTAAGAGAGATTGAAGAATTGTAATAGGTATTAGAAATGCGATAAAGTATGGTATGGATAAATAAATAGAAAGTAATCCAAAGTTCCTTTTTGACAAAAACTAAAGAATAAAGTATTTATTATAAAATCTTTTCATGACGTCAAAAAGTTGCCGTATAAAGAAATGTTTTATTATTTACCTTACACACAGATTGAGCATTTTTACGCTATATTCACTATCTGATACTAAAAAGCTCTTTGGATTGCTATCAAACAATTTTCGTCGAAAGTAACAGGGATATCAAGAGAAACTATGCTACATCTTTTATGTTGACTGCATATAAAGCTCTCTTAGTACACTACCTACATTATTACATTGAACGCAGTAGAACCATTCGCTGTACAACATTCTTATGTAAACTGTTACACGATAGAGTTCTTCTAAAGTGCTTCAATTAATTCCGTCCGATATAACCCTGGCTCAACTCTCGCTCGCTTGACTTTTTTTTACTCGAACTGAGCGCGTACCGGCTTGTAGAACACGTTCAAGTTTTAATTCTATTTCTTCAACGCGGACATCTTTAGTACGAGCTATTACGACTTTTAGATTTACTAACCATTTTAAATATAAAACGGTTCCCTAGAGAGAGGGACGAAGGAAAAAAGCAAGAGAGAAAGAGATCATCGCGTACAACTTTAATTTGAATTACGAAGTAATCTAAGCGATGACATAAAAACGGAAGACGTAACCAACATTGGTTATATATATCATATTTCTGTATTTAGTTTTGCACATGGCTGATTCGTTTCTTTTAAATTATTTTAATATTATACACACACACACACATATATATATATATATATATATATATATAAATATATATACGTGTGCGTGTGTATAATAATATAAAACCATTACATTGCGAATCAACAATTTAATCATTTTGATGTTAAATGTACGATGGGAATGCGAGATATCTTGCGCGATTTGCGATTGTGTACTTTTTTGACGACGTGTTTTGGTGCATTGGATTTCCGTGGAATTGCCTACAGAGAGAGATTAATAACCGGAATAAGGGGGCACGGGCAAGTAAAAGCGACTGGTATAGTGAACATCGTATAATAGCACGGAGACGAGTAAGCCCGGAGAGTGCCTGAATTATTTGGGTTTAACAGGATGCATGGCGAACGTTTTTGGACCGTTTACAGGATGATGCTATTTATCAAAATCCACAAGACTCATCGCGACGGTCTGCATACCTGCAATCCCCTTTCTCCTGTTGTCGACCAACGCAGCAAGAAAAATCAATGCCCATTAACAAGATGACGAAATGTACCGATAAGAGCGATATTTATTGCGAATGTAAATATATATCGTGCAAAGTGAAATAAAAAAAGCATAAAGTTCACCTTACTAAGTCACCTTGGAATTTATTATAGCGATTAACTACGAATTGAAATATCTTTAAGAAGGATGTAGTGAGTTGATGCACGAAGAGTCCGTATAGTAATATTAAACATTATTATGTTTCTTTAATAAATATACATATAGAACGATGGGCGAAGAATATTTGTTATATCTAACAATTAGAAGTATAAGCATAAAAACGAGATGCTTATCCATTTTATTTTATCTTTACCTCTTTTACTTATCTATTTTATTTTCTATGTAAACAAATGCAAATATAACTGTCGGCAATATGCCGATGTATATCGACCTCAAAAATATGTGTTATAAGATCTATTCGAAATAATGGCGACAGCAGAGCTAGTATTATTCAGTTGTCAAATGTGCAATCATTATATTAAGATAAATATAACTGAAATATCATATTTATCACTTATTAAATTTCTGATTACTGTCATAAACTGAAAATATATCCACTTTAATTATATTTAATTATTTTATTTCAATTACATTTATTAAAATTTATTATGCTGATAAACACAAAATGTTCAAATTTTTTAAAAAATAAAAGTCTGTTTGACTAAAAGTGTTATCAAGTTATGTTACGCAATCTTCAAACTCTGCAACATAAATGTTTATATGTCATTCTGGGATAAATCGACTGTTTAACGGCGTGTGTTTGTTACAGGGAAGCAAGATATGCTGCAAAGCAAGTTTTTGAGGGTCGTCAGCAGATCAGGTAGTTTATCTTCAAAAGTTCGTTCGTGTTGCTAGTTTGCGCACTGTTACGATGCCCCCCCCCCCCTCTCCCGAGTTTTACCTTTTATCTTTTCTACCGTGAACTTTTACGGTGCTTCGTGAGCGTCTATCGAACATCGTGCTTTCGTGATACTTTTTTCACTATTTTCGCCATCAGGATAGTTTGACCGAACACAAAAAAAGCTTTTGCGTTGATTTGTCTTGCATAGAGACTTTAATAGAATCGCCTTTGTCGCGCATATGTGTTTTTCCGTAATTTTGTTGTTTTTAAGTATTCGCTAATTAAGCATTCATATATAAAAATGAATATTTAATTTTATCAGGATTGACAGAATATTTTTTGGATAAAAATTCATATGCCAATAATAAAAACCGATATTTTCCGGAAAAAAATCGGCAAAAACTGATCTTTTTTATTAAAAATGTTTAAATAAATAAACAATCTTTTTATCGATATTTATCAACTGAGAGAATTTTCTAATTTAAGCTTTAAGCTCCAAAATAAAATCCGTAATAATTTAGAAATCAATGTAGCAAATAAATTGGTTTTTTGTTAAAAAATGTCAAAAAGTAAAAATCAATTAAATCTAGAGTAAATATTTTAGTAAAAATTTTTAATTCTGTTATTATTACATTTTTCTTATTTAACTAAAAATTAATGTAAAATTTAATAACAGTTATACCTCTAAAGTTATTATTTTAAAAATTACACGTATTAAATGAATTAAAAAATTTACCCATATTAATTGAAAAAAACTTTATTAGATTGATTTCATTTTTTTAAATTATAATGATTAGTATAATTTATTTACAGCAAAAATTTTTTTTTCAAAGTTATATAAATATGTTTTAGTGTTATATATTTGTTATTTTATAGTTTTTGCTAGTTTATTATATTCTACTGAATAAAGACCAGGACAGTAAAAACTGGAATTTACTATTATTTTTTTCACTCGTTGCATTTTTCTGGCCAACCCTGAATTTTACATATGTTCATATTTGATAAAGAAAGCATATAAAAATCAATCTCGATTTATATTCACATTTTTATGGCACACTGAATGTAACTATATCCAGGACATTCCGCATATACAAACAAACAAAATAAAAGAAATTATATATATTAAAAAATAAGTTATAACAGTAACCAGTTTTAATAAGTTTTTTTTAACAATAGATTTATGACAATTTATATTTGTTCACAATTATTTTAAAAATTCTTAATATTCTTAATAATATTTCCTACTGTATAATACTTCATAGATCTATTACTTTAAATAAAATATAAGTTAACTCACCAATATGATACGAAACAGTTTAAGTTGTAACATCAACGTTGACCTGCAAAATACAAAATATCCAAATTAATAGAGTATTCAAAAAAATTAATCCTTTAATTTCTATTCCGTACTGTTGTTTTTGGTACCTTCTAACCATACAAATGAGTCAGCGTATTTTTAATAAGCTTATTAATATGTAAAAGTGTTTTAAAAAATTTGAAAAAATTTATATACCTTCTTTGACACTTCTAAATAAATACTAGTATAATTTTAATAAATTTGAAAAATAATTTTCTTAAACATATTATTTTATAATTATTCATTTTCGAGAAATTGACATTGTTAAAAAAAAATCACGGACAAAAATAACCCCTTAGTACGGACTGACGATTAATATTAAAAAAGAATTACTGCGCGTATTGAAATTTTTTATTCGTCTTTCAAGCTGATGTTCGATAAAATAATTTCCAAAAGAAATCTTTCAAATATATAAAAAATTTCATAAAATTTATAAAAACAAAATCAAATATCCTCTTTTATATATAAATAATTCATATAATGTTACATAAATATTCAAATATATTTTATTAGTATTCAAAACATTTTCAAAATCAGAAATATTTTATACATTAGTAAATAATGCTTATGTGGCAATAGATCAGGGGTCACACTAGTGATCTGACAAAAGTGTCTCGCGTGGAGATTCGCCGATCTTCGCAAGCTGTTCCATAAATCATGTTGGCAACTCGCTGAAAACGAGAGCGAATAAAGAGCGAGCAAGATAGCTTATTATCAAAGAGATCCAAGTTCTCTTATGGCAAATCCCACCTATAGTAATTCACGAATATGTGATGTGTGTGAGTGTGCGCACACGCATGCCATGTTATGTGACACGTTTATGATAAAAAAAATTTATATAATTTTAACTTTTTAATAAAGCTCTCTATTAAATCAATAAGGAGTGTACAAAGGCATGAAAAAGTTAGTAAACCATTATCTTTAAAATTACCTTTGTTTAGCTCTTTCACCACCTTCGTACACTCCTTATTTATATAATTTTTTTTACTCTATATATATATATATTTTTTTTTAATAATATTAATAACGCGATTTTTGCGGTTAAAATGACATTAAACACGATGTTATTCTGATAATGTATAATAAAAATATATATTATTATATTACTACACGCTAAATTATAATAAAAATATATTGTTATATATAATAATACGTACTAAAAGTATATTGTTAGGTATTTAACTGAAAACTGTCTGAATTCATGTTTGATGTCATTTCAATAAAAAAAATCTCATTAATGAATCTAAAATTATTTTCCAAACACAACTAGAATAAAAAAATAAAAATTTTATTTTTTGTTATAAAACGACTCATTCAATGAATTACTATATCACTGTGTTATACCGAGATAAGTCGACTGAGCAGGATAAAATATAACAATAGATAATAGTTTCGAAAATTCCTACGCTCTCTCAAGTGACAAGAGGTTTACAGGAGGATATTTTTGTCATTTCAAAAGGTAAAAATGTTTGTAATATAAATGGTGGTGTATTGTATATCGTACAATATCAAATGGAATATGTGAAGCTGGCGTCTCAAAAAGAAGATCATTAATTGTTGACAGAAAATTATTAATTGTTAAGAAGTTTTATATTTAATAATTTAAAGTTCTTTATAGATTACAACAAACAGTTCTGGTCATTAAGCAAAACAAAAATGACTCGAAACTGAGATGTCAACTTCAAGCTGCTTTGTCCTTTTTTAGCATTTTTTGCCAGATTTTAAGCCCTTAAAAATTCTACAATAGTTTTACAAAAAAACCTATGAGTAAAAATTATTAAAATATTTATCAAACAAATTAGATCGCTGGACGTATAAGTACCAAAGACGCTAGTCGTATGTTCTATCGACTTTAAATGAGATTTCGTATTAGTCTGTAATTACTTATAATTTTTAGAGATTTCTATGCGTAAAAATTAATTAGAATATATATTTATTAAACAAATTAAATTAATTAATTAAATCGTGTAAGACGTATACATAAGTATTAAAATGAGACATTGGCACACTGGTCATATTTCAATAGTTCTATCGACTTTAAATGAGATTTCATGTCAGTCTGTATCACTTTTAATTTCCAAGAGAATTTTATATGTACAAATTATTAGAATATTTAATAAACAAATTAAATCGTGCGAGACGCTGGAACGTATAAGTATCGAGGTGAGATACTAGTCGTATTTCGATAATTCTATCAACTTTAAATGAGATTTTGTATTATTCTGCAATCACTTTTAATTTCAAGAGAGAGAATTCTATACGTAAAAATTATTTAAAATCTCATTCTAATAGTTTTTATACATAGAACTCTTTTTGGAAATTAAAAGTGATTACAGATTGGTATAAAGTCTTGTTTAAAGCCGATAGAACTATCGAAACACGACCAGTGTGCCGGTGTCTCATTTCGACACTTATACGTCTAGCGTTTCATATCAATTAATTAATTAATTTTTTAAATAAATATATATTCTAATAATTTCTAGACATAGAATTTTATAAAAATTATAAGTGATTACAGACTAACACGAAATCTCATTTAAAGTCGATAGAACTATCGAAATCTGACCTCGTGTACTTATACTTTATCCAGCGTCTCAGGCGATCTGTTCGTTTAATAAATATTTGTTTAATAAATATTCTAATAATTTTTCGATAGAACTATCGAAATATAACTAGTACGCGTTTCATCTTGATATTTATACATCCCAAGTAAAATCGCATGAAATACGCTATGCGATCACTGCAACAAAAAAAAATTAATTCAACGAATAATATGTAATAAATTACCTCATAGGTGCTGCAACAAAACCTGATGCCATCCCAGGCCTACTCATTCTCTCCTAATCCTTTGTTGATGCATCTTCGAAAGCACTCATAAAACACTCGCGCTTAATTACGATCCTGAACATACTAATTACTCGAATATGACATTTTGTACGACACTCCCGATAATAATCGCACTCCTTGGCACGCACTTCGTTTTGATTGCGAGGTAGAATAACGTGAAAAAAATATGCAGGACCTATTTACCGCATCGGTAAATATTTAACATAATATTTTCAAGTATTACGTTATGTAGATATTTATATTATTTTTACTTTTAACACACTTTTTATACATTATTTGCTTATAATACAAGATAATTGCGAACTATTATAACCGAATGAATATTATTTTATTAAAACGTGGATAAGTATAATTGGTGAATAATAATGCTGTAATATCAGCTCAACGGGTAAATTGCAATACGATTTTTGAATTCCTTTTGTTGTCTGAGATTCATTTATTGCATTTATTTGCGAGAGTTTCGACGTAATGTTATTCGTGCGTAATAGGTACTTCGAGCATAAAATCAGCGATATACACATTGGTTAATAAATAAGATGACACGGCTTTCTTGTCGCAAGTACTCATGTATGTATATTGATTGTCAGTATGTGTGTATATTGATTGTGTGTGTGTATGTGTGTGTGTGTGTGTGGTGTTTCCCGTACTTTTCGCGATTATATTTTGATACATATTACGACGTTTATTGATACACGAAATCTACGTCAAATCAGTATTTTTCCGCTTGAACGTCTCATCGCACAAATAGTAACTGCGTTCAGCACGTTACGTATATACAAAAAAGTCGGTATTTTTTCGCGGATTAACAGTTATGTACACTGAAACGATCCGTCTTTTAATTCGGCACTCTCGACACTTGTTTGCGCGCAATATTCACTTTCCGTTATTCCGCAATGCGAATAATTAATCGAATTTAATTATTAATTAATTTAAATCGAAAGCGATTGTTAGACATGCCCCTTTATACTCGCGGATATCCGTTAACACTCTTCAAAATGTTCTAGAACTTGCGACGTTCGTCAAGCAAATAATCGCCAAACTAAACGCAAAAGCAACGGCGTAAGGACACGACGACGAAACGACAAAGTTGCAGGCTCGAATGATCTCGAAGATCGCGAAACGTCACTGATTGCGACAAGAAGAAATCTGTCTTGATTATGGTCTCCGTTCTTAAACCTCGATTCACTCCCGATGTAAATACGCTTGTACGCGATATTTGGTGAAAATTTATGAAAACGATGACGCAGGACAATCACGACTCGAATCGACTCGCTCCGCGGCCAATGTACGACTGTGACTGTATCGCGCACATAGTAAAGCTACCTATGTTGCGTGTAGCAATCTTTGACCTTCGAATTTCGAGACTCGTCGGCGATGTTTTTTGCCCGTAATACGCTTCGCGTACACATGTTGACAACCACGACGCACGATTTAATTCATGCCGTCTCGGCTCGGCTCGGCTCGGCTCGGCTAAACTCGGTTCGGTTCGGCTCTACTTGCTCCGCTCGACGCTCGACTCCGCGGCTCGCCGACCGCCGAGAGCGATCACTGCGACTGCGACCGTACGACTGCGCGCATTCTAGAGCTGATCCCAGTAACGGAGATGTAGAAGGAATGACTCTCGTATCTGATATCACGGTGCGTGTATGGTTATTTATGTTGCGTGTAGCACCTGTCGACCAAAATTCCGAATTTCGATAATCGTCCGCGATGTTTTCCCTCATCGAATATCTTTCTACTTGAATGTTACCGAACGAATAATAACCGAATATAGCGCGTTACGTACTTACAAAAAAACCGGTACTTTTCTGCAGACTAACAGATATATACACTGAACGATCCATCTTTCAATACAACACTCCCGACATTCGTTCGAAATCCACCATAACGCGATAAACTGTCTCAAATTATTGAAATACAGATCATTTTACGACGCATTTTAAAACGTTTCTACGTATTTTAATCACGTTCTATGTATCGTATTCTCGCTACGTCCAATAATGTTTCTTATTCGAAATCACTTTAGTACGTCTATAATTGACGACAAAATTCGAAACAATTTTATTTATAATTTTACACGACACGTATGTGTAATACAAAAAATATTAAAGAATTACAAATAATATTCATATATATAAAAATGAAACCAATTATATTATACATTAATAACTATAGCTTACATTTATTAATACATAATACAGAAAAATAAAACCCTGTTCTACATGTCTCTCTGTTTCTTTCTTTCATATAATTAATGTGTATATATGTATATATATATATATATATATATATATATATATATATATATATATATAAATGTCATATGTATTATTTGTAATTCTTCAATATCTTTTTCTGTTTACACACGACGTATTAAATTATAAATAAAATTCTATTTCGAATTTACTACAAATTATAGATGTGCTAAAGTAATTTTGGATAAGAAACATTATTGAACGAGAATATGAATTGCTATACAGAGCGTGATCAAAGTAAAAATGTTTTAAAATACATCGCCTGTTCTATATTTTAAACATAGAAATCATTGATTTTTTATAAAAAAGTTAAAAGTAACACATTAAAAGAAGTAACGATATTCTTTTTCCTAAGTCGTATTTTACTTGTGGTCAACTACAATATATAATTCTGAGAATTATTTAGCTTGTCGCTCAAGTCTTGTTTTCTTATCTACGTTTTCCATGCTTTATGTTTTTTCTAGAAGAGACATGTTTGCTACTGGTGACTAGTCGATGGCACATGGAAAAGATGGCTCTCGTATCACAAGCTTATAGGTCAGTTTCTAACATCACTACTAGCGAGCAGTTCGGTAAAACATTCTCTCTCTTTCTTATCTACATTTTCTTATGTCCAAGATTTTTTCCTGGAAAAGACGCGCTCGTCATCGGTGAGAAGTTCGGTGAAATGTTTCCTCTCTCTTTACCTCCTATCATTCTATCTTCAGCCGGTCTACCACTGCGTTCGACGTCGCGCTAGATCGACCAATCAGACAAAGAGCTCTTTGTTCTGCTCACTCGAGCTGAAGCGCCAGGCTGTTAGTTTGAACACACAATCACGTAATTTTTCACAGTTTAGTCACGGTACGAAGATGTTCGCTCCGTTTTTCTCGCGTTTTTTTATCGGTCGAAAAAGTGAATTTTGTGCGCAAACGAGTGTCGGAGTGAACGGAGTGCTGACATAACAATGAGTGATCATTTCCATGTGTTATTAGTTTCCCCAGTCGCGATTAACGTCTTTAATATTTATAAGTGATGTCGGTATGATTTACTGGTCGAGATCATATTGCATATGGTAGATTTCGAAAACTAGTTTTGCTAATCGCGAATCAGCGAATTACGCGGAAAGTTCTTTACATCTCAGTTTTTTAAGCATTCACAGGGACGCGTTCATTCCAAAAGCGTTTTTTTATATATATATATATATATATATATATATATATATATTTACGATGAATTGCGTCTACTCCATGTATTTCGCGTCTTTTTATCCGACGTTCACATTACAGACGAATGTTTGAAATACTAAATTTAGTCACGGTTTATATTTCTGATGCATCAATTAGTCTATGATTATTTTAACTTGTCTTTCAAGTAAATATATAAGTAGTGTCAAAATATATATAAGGTATATATAATTTATTTACCGCCGTATATATAATAAATTTGGATTGTTATAATGGCGCGCAAAGATATAATTAGCGTTTCGAAGTAAATTGCAATTTACGTCGTATATGTTAATTCGAAGTTTCTTCTGTACCGAGCTGATTCGTTTTTAATTATATATATTAATGTCCATGAAAACCTGGTCGAAATTTCAAAGCATCGCTCGCGTGCTCACTTTCTCATCTATCTTTATATAGCGAGTAGTTTTTTATGTTTTTATCTAGACGCATTCACATCGATACATTCGACGGAGCGTTGCCGCTCTTTCCCTCGCCTACCTATCTACTTATCTAATATATTTTCCGTGACTGTTTTAAATTAATTTACATTAGCGAGTACGAAGGAATAGCGGTCTCTCACGCGTCTTTTTATCTATTTTATCTCGAAAATGAATTCCACGTGTGAGAGTGTCGGGAGTGTCAGAAGTGTCGAATTGAATAACAGATAATCACCTTAATATTTATTAGTCCGCACAATTAACACGTTTCGATATTCGCAACATCAAATTAATCTATCGTGTCATTGAATACGACAAACTTTTGGGAACTTTAATTTCGTGAAATACAGGTGAATTATCGTATTAGCGAGTCAATTAGTACGTTCGTGGTTTAGTGAAATATATCAAAGTGGACTAATGATATTCACAAGGATAATTAGCTGCAACAACCAGGAGCAGAAGGAATCGACAAATGATCATCAGATGCATAAAAAATATACAATCAAAACGCACCGGTTGGTGAGTAAAATTGATTATTATACATGTATAATTATTGATTTATTTCGTAATTTATGGAAACAGTTATAATAAAAAAAATTAATTATTTTTTATTAATAATTTATAATCTAATTATGTTAAATAATTATATTTTAGCTATAATTATTTGTATTATTCATTACAATCATGATTATTAATTATTATGCTCCTTTCATACGATTTTTCGTGCTGGATAACATGCGTATATTTATTGTATACTGTCTGCTGCATGAAGATGAGCTGGGCAGGCAGAATTTCGCTTCACACGGAGCAAGGTATGAAGCTGGTGCATGTAATCGACGTTAGTTTATGCACTGCTTCTTAAAAAATTGTTAGAAAAATAGATTCTATATGTGCGCGGGAAAAATTTAGGAGCACTTGTTCTTCTATTAATTTTAAAAAATTATCCATATTTTCAAAGAGATCAGACGATATTTTTAAAAAAATTAATCATCCACAAAAATTAGTTTAATCATTGATTATGTTAAAGCAGAAAAAATAGTGCTCGGTCTATTACGTAACGTAAAAGCACACTGTGTTAATCGCAGTAAACAACGTTTTTCACTGCGTAGCCAACACGGCAGCTAGCAGGGTTCCTAGCAAACAAATTCGCACGAAAAATCGTGTAAAACAGTTATTATTTATTAATTACTCTGTAATTATAATCAATAATTATGTGCGAGTTTGATAATTCTTACTACTTAATATTCGCACTCAGTCATTAATATGATTAAATTTTGCGGTAAATACTCACTATAAAGCTGAAAAAAAATTTGAGAGATAGTCACTTATAATTATTGATTTATTTTTAATTTATAAAAATAAATATAACAAAAAAATTTTTAATTATTTTTTAATGGTTTATCGTTATATTGAATATTTGCATAAAATTTAAATAATATGTAAGCGTAACATTATTTCTGTACGTATATGTATGTATATATATATATATATATATATGTAGCTACAATTAAGAACATTACCGGTTGCAATAAATAAATATATTTAAATTTTGCAATTAAGCGAAATACTTTCAATTGCAGTAAATAAGAAAATTTATTTTTGTCTCAAGCACATTATTTAACCAAGTTATCAGCAATTTAAATATCTAAAGATAGAACTTTTCAATTTTATTCCTTATTTTGCTTAAGAGATCATCACATGAAATTAACGCGACGAAAAGCAGAAAATACTATATACAGAGCAATCCGGTGATTATATTTACTCTGGTAATTATATCGCAGAAACTGTGAGCTCGCGCGTAGAAATTAATTGCCGCACGTTACTATAAGCCGAAGTAATTCGTATCAGTGCACGGTCGTCGGTTCCCGTAGCTCTGCGCGTATCGGACCGCTATGACAGGTGGAGAACACATGGTCGATAGCAGTTATACGTCCCTTACGTTTGTAATAGCGACACAGTACTGTGTGTGAGTACGCTATCGGACGAGTGTGGTAGGCTTGGCTACCGTGGATGTACCGTATGTGTGAACCACGCGCAATGCAGATTGTCGCAGTCAGTAGTTTACCGTAGTACCCAGCCAGCCCCAGCCAGCTAGTGTAATCGAGTCGATAGAGTCGGTGTGCACTGGGACGGTTCCGTGTCGGCGGCGCGATACGTTTGTTACGTTACATCTTCGCGTCATAGTATTAACGGACAACGGCGTTACGAGGGCGCATCGCGGTAATGATATCTTCTGCTTGGTGAAATTGATCGCTCTCGCAGTAACAGTTTCACATTAATATATATATATATATATAATTAATAATTTTCTCTACAATGATACATATCTGCAATTGTGCTAGCGTGCATACATGTTATATACGTATATATTTATAATTTAAGATCAGACATGTATAATTTTATATCAATTTTCATTTTATGATTAAGATTAGATTTTTAATTCGATATACAGAAGTGAAAAGTGATATATTTAATTGACATCCCGTCGTATATATATCCGGAATTATATTTTCGGAATTTATAGAAAATTGGCATTTCTAAAAAAATCTTAGATTAATTATGTCAACGTCGCTCAGTGGTAAATTTAGTTAACTGAATTTTCTTTTACTATCTATGTTATATAATTGTAATTATAATCTCTGAGAAAAGACAACGAATCGCTAATCTAAAGTTAATTAACTAAGACTTAGGTGCATTCCTGGTGGACTTAAATTTTCATGTATAGCTTGATAGAAAAAAAAGTACGTTCTCAAGGAAGAATAAGATCTTTTTTTTCTTTCATCTTGTTCTCACCTTATTTTCAATTTTCAAATTTTGATGGGTTTGACTAAAAATGCATTGATAGTATGCTCTTCTTTATTATTAATTCGAAAAAAACGGGCTTTTTAAAATAAAGAATATACGGAATTGATAAGCTGCAACACATACCTACATATAAACGAGAACATAATTCTATAGTGAGTAACACACGATAGTGCTGCGCATTGACTAAAGTTTGGGCGGTAATGAGCACCGCGATTAAGCAAATTTATTCCACTTGTGGAATTATCCCTTCTGACCCCCTCACCCCGACAGAGACTGATATATACATATATGTATATATGTATATAATTTTTGCTAAAAGCGCGTCAACCATATGAAACCGCCGTGGCGAGCAGTTTGCATCACGATCGGAATCGAAATGTGGTATCTATTAATTATGTACAAATTAATAATAATATGGACATTGTCACATCATTAGGTGCCACACACATTGTATATTTAATAATGCCGTTATATATTCGCTCTTCATAGTGTCAACTTCGCTCATGTTCATTCGACATATGGATGATACGAATATTATTCAGGTAATCGCAATGTCATACGTGCGAATGATCGAAAAGATATGATTATGTGGGCGATTCGGGTTGAATTTCTGGCTCGAATATCTGGATTCTCTTCGAAACAGTCGAGTCATAAATTTTTATTCTCCAATCATCTTGTAGGTTACTTCTTGGATAGCTTAATCCATGCACGTAATATTGTAAAATCGATATCGATGATTACGACGATGTTTTCTTTCATCGAATGAAATGAAAATCGATCACGGATTATTTATTCGATGAATTTTTATTTAATCATCGGTGTCATGGGAAACGGACGTCATTGATGAGGCGGCGGCAGACGAGAGCGCGGAGAGGATAACGGAAGTTACAAAAGAGGATAGTGCGATAATAAATATGCCCAGCGCCGGCAGCCATAAATCCCGCGTAATTGAATTTTCAACATCCATAACTGGCCGTCGCTTGGCGCGACCTCAGGAAATAGGACGGAACGGAACGTATCTTGAACGGAAGTTAGATGATTTCATTCCGTTTTTGAAAGACGCCGCTCTTTTCGACTTTTTTTCCTTCGCATCCTTCTATATCTCTCTCTCTCTCTCTCTCTCTCTCCTTCCTTTCTTTCTTTCCCTGCGCGACGCGATAGACAGAATGGCAATCGATTCCGCGACGTTCATAGTCACGAGACTATTTTTAATTCTCGCCTTCGAGATCGAGCCGCGACGCGATGCAGCAGCCGCCTTTGCTCTTCGCTCTTCGCTCTTTCTTTGACTATTTTCTTTTCTTTGACTCCCAGCGAGCGAAGAGTTCCTTTGACGCGAACATCTAATCAAGGATTTCCTCGATTCTTGATTCTTTGTCCCGCTCGAACCTCCGCTCTATAGTTATAGCATTCTTCTCCTATCTTTCTCGCTTTCTCCCTCGATTTGACTCCAACTTTTTCCTTCTTTCTTCTTTTTATCTTCGTTCCCATCCTTCTCCGCATTCGTCCATCTTCTCCGTCTTCACGTCGACGTTGTCGTCGCACAGACTTGGCATGGAAAACTTTGATTGTATGTAAGTCGGATGCGCCGGGAACGAAAA
Organism: Anoplolepis gracilipes; assembly: GCF_047496725.1. Lineage (NCBI taxonomy): Eukaryota > Metazoa > Arthropoda > Insecta > Hymenoptera > Formicidae > Anoplolepis > Anoplolepis gracilipes. The sequence continues at coordinate 5,077,606 of NC_132974.1, forward strand.
AGGAATATTATGGGGTGGTTGCCGTCGACGGTTGCCGAAAGCCAGCTTAAGCACGATGAAATTTCTGCTGATTGGAAATCCTGTCATTCAAAATAGTCCGCACATATATATTTTTCTCGGTCGGTCGACATAGCGATGCACTTACGTAAAAAGTGATTGTGAAGATGAAAGACGCGCACGCGATGAAAAAAGAGAACAAGGAGAAAACGCGTTTGTTTGCCGAAAACGGGAATTCCTTTCTTAACCGCGTTAGTCTTGCTTCAATGCTTTTTTCCTACGATAATCTTTTCACGTTCGGCGCGAATAAATTCGTTCAAAAGCCTTTATCATTTCCAATATTTTGTAATATCGACATGACGCGATTTATTTCCTTCGCAATATATATATATATATATATATATATATATATATATATATATATATACGTAGAAACGAGACAGCCGCTACCTCGAGAATTATAGTTTCGAGAAATCTCGAGGAATCCGACTACGTCGGATGCCAGCTGATCGGCGACGCGTTATCCATTACCGCGACAACAGCCAGAGATCCGGAAAGTGCCATAACGTCAAGGATAATGATAAGCTCTCTCCCGGCTCCCGGCGGCGAGAAACAAATGACCTACTAACTGCATATTAACTGAACTGCCTAAATTGTCTGCGATCTACGAAGCCCGCCTATGATCCGCTTGTTCAATGATCCGCGCTGCGCAATTCACTGCAGTTTCACGGACTGGACTAAATTTTCTCGTTCGACGTCCGACACGCCGGGCACGTAATCACCTTGTCTTCCCTGATGGATTAGGATACTCGTTGATGGAAACAATTATCGACAGCACGCCGGTTGACCGGGATTAGCCGAAATCGTCCAATTAGCATCCTTTTGCCCTATTCGTATCGACTCACCGAAATTACGCTAATTACTTTATCGTTGTACAAAAATTCGACGAAAAATATGTTGAATTTCGCGAATAAATGGCGAATAAGAAAATAATATGCTACAGGAAGTCAGTATTATTCCGCCGTAATCTTACGTAAAAGCTTCGTCCGCCAAAGTCTCGGTCAAAGTCCCGGAAATGCAGATGCGGTATATATGTATACATATATATATATATGTATCTCTCTTGGCGAATAAAAACACTACTCTGACGCAATGTTCTTTTCGAAAGAGCGCGATTCTTTCTAGTCTCCGTCCGTCAGATTTCAAAGTTCTTCGCTGCGCTTCGGTAGTCGTATATTTCACGAGACTCTCCGTGCGTATATATATACGTATTCATGGAGCAATGTTTCTTCCTCGCAAGAAAGTTAGACGGTAAGTTAGCACGCTGTCGCGCGTTATTCATTACCTTTGTTCCTTCTGCGCGATCGTATCCCGCAGAATCGTGAAAAAAAATATGTCGGTCGGGACCCAAGATCAACCAAGCTTATCCGTTGGTGTTATGATATTCTTCAAGTTGGACATTTAAATGAAACTGACTTTTCTAACGATTATTTTCAACGATGTACTTAACCAGTAATATATTGGCAGTTTGTAACACCATTAAAAAAATAATTTTTTTTATTTCTAATTGTATATACAATAATATCAGATAATCAATCATTTTTAAATAAAGTATAATTTTTAAAAATATATACATATATGTATATGTACATATATCAATATTAATAATACGCGTTGGAATATGCAGTAGCAATTAATTAGCATAGCAACTGAATCGAAATACACCAAAGTACGCTGAAACAGTACGTGAAGATAGGAAATGCAAGATAACAAATATGGCATAACGTATTTTTCACAAGTTATATATTTTGAAAATATATTTTGTGACACACGTGGAACGCCATTTTCTGTGAACGTTACTCATATCGCTTTCCCTTGGCAGAGAACGGAAATCCGCGGGGCGAATTAAGAGGATCAAGATAACGAGAGAGTAAGGAGATCCTCTCAATTTTCCGTAACAAGCGCTCGTCCAAAGGCTCTCTCATAAAAAAAGGGATACATCTCATCCGTGATATTAGCGCATAAAGGAAAATGTACATTATGCGTGAATCTTTATATTCAATATAAAATTTCTGTAGGGAACGATATTTAAATTACGTAGGAGAGACTAACAATCTGTTTTTATGTATCAACAACTGAACTTATCATTGAGAACTAATTCGATTGCGGGATAAAACTTGAACGCGATTGGCGATTACCGGAAGCCTCGGTCTTCTCACGAGCGAGCAATTTCTCAGCTGGAGTTGATTTGTAGGACAATATTTTTCCCAGACTAAAAGATAACACATAAACGTGAACGTGCCGTGGTATTCTTTGGAGCTGTCTTCGAGTTGTGCTCGTCTTTTTTTCTTTACTTTTCCTTCTCCCATCCTCGCTCTTCTCACCGACTTTCTTTTCTATCTGGGCTTCTTCCGCGCTTCGGGTGGCACGTGACCTCGTTCCCAGATAAGACAATGTTTCTCCACTCTTGAAGGACAGAAAGAGATCTCTATCCACTCTATTCATCCAGTAGATAAGTCGTTCTTTGTCCACAAAGACGGATAGAAAATTTACACTATCTAAAATGATTAATTCGTTGTGATCCTTGGCTTAGTCTTCAGAATATCGTCAAAAGAGCTACCTATTTTGTCTGCAAGATTCTTCTATCAATTATAGAACTAATTTTATAACAACAAGCTTTTTCAAAAATTAAATATTTTTCTTATCACGAAAGAGAGAGAGAGAGAGAGAGAGAGAGAGAGAGAGAGAGAGAGAGAGAGAGAGAGAAATTATTCCAATATGGAACATAATGTTGAATAAAAATATTAGAAGAATAAGATAGTAGAAATTTTTGTTAAAACATAATATCATAAACTTAAAATATGATTTGCTTTCTTAGAATCTACTTTTTTGAATTTAACAAATTTATGATTAATTTTAATTATAATTATTTTTAACCTTATGTTAATAAAAGAGCGAGACAATTTTCTTTGAAATGCTTTGACATTTGCAATCAACGATCAATAAAAAATAGGCTAGTCAGTAAGGATGGCAGCACAAGACAGGCTTTCATACTCTGCCATCTCTAATAAGTTACAGAAAGTACGACAATTAATTGAAAAAAATTTTGAATTGCATCATGGGGCTAAATTTATTATTGAGAATATGGCTAAAAGAATTTAGGGATATGAAAAAAACTGTTATATTTGCTCGCATATATATTTATATAATAGCTTCACGTACGTAAACTAAACACGCGATTTTTTATTCTCGAATTTGTTTTCCAAAAAAAAAGAAAGAGAGAATTTTCATCTACATTATTTTTACAAATGTGAAATATGTATGTTTTAAGAGAAAAAAAATATCTAGGCGACCGGTCATAATTGCATTTGTGATGAGAACGCGACGCGACGCGACGCGATCGATCGATATCCTCTCGACAACTGTCATCAAAAACGCTTGATGAGCATCAGTGAGATTACGATTCTTCAGCGGTAACTCTCTCAGTCTGTGCCGACACGGTATCTTCGGCTGTAGGTTCCCGGATTCCCATCCATTTGCAACGCTTGTCTAATTCTTGTCGATACCTGAATAATGCAAAAATTATTAGATTAAAAAAGGGCCAAAGAAATTATTTTTTTAATAGTCATCTCATTTGCGAAACTATTTTAATCGAAATTAACAGCTGCTCAGAATTACAGTTAGAAATAACAAAATGTTAGAGACATATAGATACTTCACCTAGGATGATTAATTGCATATATCCACGGATCGATACACGATACCGTCTTGGCAAATATGGCTGGCAACATAGTCGAGAGTGGAGTAAGCACTTCACTATAACATACGTAAAGCAAGATTAATGTAAAAGTGGAGAAAAACTCTTTCGAATCGAAGAATAATTTTGAAAATAGACCATCTTACCGATTTCCATAGGCTCCCGTTAAAGCGACAACTGCGTACGGTGTCCACGCGAGTACGAAGAGAAAGAAAATCGTAAAAGCAGTTTTCGCGATTCTCATCTCGACACTCCTCTCTTTGTCTTGGTTCGATACGAGCGACTTGACGTTCATCTTCTTGGCCTGTGCACGCAATATGCCGGTAAAAGTGGAATTCTCCGCAAATTGCATACTTTATCGCAACGTCAAAGAATAGGATTACGAAGCGCAAAGTTGTTGCTTACTTGGTCGCGGAGCATTTTCTCGTGAGCACGAATAGACTTCAGCAACTGTGAGTAAAAATAAATAATCAGCAGCATAGGAAGGACGTACGCCCAGAAAAATATCGTTATCACAAAAGTCCTCGTGTCCTCGTTATCCGTGAGATAATCAAAACTGCACGTGGTGAGGAAACCCTCTGAAAGTTGTATGATTCACAGAATATTTTTCTTATTGTTAATAAAATATTTCATGTTTCTGGAAAAGATCACAGTAAAATCATCTCGAAACACATACATCTTTTACGTTAGTTTTGACAAAATAAACGTAATGTAAATAACATATGAAATAAAAATATATAGATTAACATCGCACTTGAAAAATAAAAGGTAGAGATGCGAAAGTTAAATATTTCATTACATTTTCCTGGATAATAAAAAGAATAATATTTGTTTACCTGCTACATATCGACCCCACAATCCCGTCATGGGCAATATCGAGAAGGGCAGTGCCCAGAACCATGTGAGAAGAACCATCACTAAAGCTTGTTTTCCATTTAATCTACCGTCAATCGGACAGCTAATTGTTCTGTAATATCAAGTATGATATATATGCAATACAAAGTACAACCCATTATTGTTATATGGATTATAAATTGCTTCATCACATATTTCGAGAAATGTTTACTAGATTGTAAAATCTTTTGTTCCATTTTCTAATTATTCTCCTAGTTTTATTATCGAAATAATTGTTTATGATAATGTACAGATTGTTAAAATTGTTTAACAAATATGTAGCTGTTCTTTCATAATAATCCAGTAATAAACAAAATAAAAATTGTGAAAGCTCAATTGTGCCGACCTGTATCGATCGAAAGCGATCGCCGCGTTGGTGATCGCTTGTCCCATTCCGGAAATTGCACCGAGCAAAGCATACACGTCACATCCGATCTCCCAACCAATTGTTCGTTCCAAAAAGCTGTTTATGATAAACATAGGCATTTCCGTTGCCATCAGTAGATCAAACACCGCCAAATTCAAGATAAATAGGTTTGATGGCGTTCTCAATGATTTCGATCTAGAAATTAATATATAGAAACAAATATATTTATACATTCTGCATTAATTTTAAGTAAAATAGAATAGAGTATTTCCCGTTGTACGATAAGAAAGTCGCGAATTGTGCCAAAACGATTCAACCTCATGTGTAGAGATGGCGGCAGCACCATCATATTATAGTTTGCAATATAAATCGATAAATTTAAAAAATAGTCTAATGTCAAATTTAAAAAGCACAGAAAATCTTGAAATAATTTTATATATATTTTTATACTAATTATTAATAAAATTATATAATTATACAATTATTATCTATATTCAACACGATCAAGTAAAACATATATGTGTGTGCTTTACGTACAAAACATGCTTTAAAAATGTATCGAATAGTTTATGCATAAGTTAAATTCTTTTAAAGTTTAAAATTTTTTTTTACATTCTTTTAAATTACACAATTTTTGCTCATAATTTTTTAAATTGTTGACTCTTGTTAATTAGCTTTTTTATATTGTAACATTTTCAAGTTATAAAATAACATTTCTTAAGCAATGAAAACTTACGTGCTGAAAATCCAAATGACGATGCCATTTCCGATGAAAGAGAGCATTAAAAGCAAGAAGTAAATGAGCGCAAGAGCGACATGCCATAATTTTCCGGGCACGAGAAATGCGCGCCAATGTGGATGCACCAGGTCTGCGTGCTCGGCAGGAAAATTCCATCCTAGAAATCGTTCTTGCAGGGGCTGTACATCTCTGTTATTCAAAAATACACGGACTAATCAATATTTGATTATCGAGTTATTGAAATTTATAAAACTCTTCGAGCGTGATAAATAAAGCTTCTGCGATACACAAATTAAATAATGAGAGCTTATTGTTCGTTTAGATTCAGTGGATCTGATTCTCTCAGAATTTTAATCTGAGGTTTAATTATCGAGACGATTATTGAATACTGAAATTTGAAACTGAATATTGAATACTGAAACATTATCTCGTAAAATTTTCTATAAACTAGAATCGGCTTTGAATTTAGCGGAGACTCTATTGTTATATGATTACCATTGAATTTTCTTTTTATATTTTTATAGGATATTTAAAAAACTTGCTTTCAGATAAAAAAAAAACATGATATATTTACGCAGTGATAGCTGACAAAAAAATAATTGTATCTCGTCTCTAATGTTTGATTAAACTGCGATAGAACAAAACCCCAAATCGCCATTTTAAGAAATTAAACAAACGGCCAAGAATTTCCATAAGACTTATGTGAGGGTAATTTCTGTCGCTTCCTTCGTGACCGACATTATTACTCCGTCACGACATCGCAAATGTAAAGCAGGTTGTAGGACAAATAGCTTTCGCGTCAACGATAAGAATTGCGACTTTCCCGAATAAGACGACCCGCAAATTCACTATATTGATCGTAGTGCGACGCAATACAAACGTGATCCATTTACGCGCGGTAAATTTGTTCATTCCAACGATAAAATCGTCACCGATATGACCGAAAGAACATAACGTCACGAAAAATTGTATCGAACACGAAGAATAACAAAGTCAAACAATATAATTGTATATAGCTGAGACTTACATCGAGGCGAATAATATCGCGGAATCTCACGTCCGCGTGCAGTCGATATTATATATTTTTACAATCGGTATTATTATATATTTTCCTTGTTGTACCGTCACTGCCGACGGCTAGACGAAAAAAAAAAAAATAAAAAAAGATTCATATTCATTGAGCGGATAATGATACGTTTTTATGTATGGCCAACTAATGATGATGAAAGCTAAGCGAAACGTGCATCGCACGCTAATTGAGATGTCGAGTGATTATTAGTCTTCCTGATCTGTCAAGAGATCGAAGTAGCGGCATAATACTATAATACGCGCACGATTTGATAATCTATCTCTCAGCCATAAGGACTTGTAAGCCTCCTCTATCGCGATCTTATCCGTCAAGTAAAACGCATTAATGTTGCGAACATGTATACATGTCCTTGCCGGGAACTTTAGTGCCTCTCGCTTGTGCCTCTCTCTGATTCGCTCTATCCTCTCTCGTGATGCGAGAGGATATTACCCCCTGCATCGACGACGCTTTACAGTCATAGAATGTCGGATGATTATGAGGAGAATGGTATGGAAAGACGGTCTGTCACACCTACCCGACTCTGCTAGCGAAAACCAATGGCTCGGCTATGATACCACTACCGTTGTACATCAACATCCTTCAATACACGTCGTTTCGTGAGCTGACAAGTACACGGTCGATGTACCGTTTGACGCACAAGTAAAGCTCGAGCACTAGTTCTCTGAGTTAACTCGCCAACTTGAACGGACGAATACGTTGGACGGCGGATGCGTTGGACGAAGTCGATTTATCTTTTTTTTTCTTTCCGTTTGATTGACTCTGTCGGTGCTGGGACACGGACAACGAGTTGCTGGACGAGTTTTGTACACTTTAAAACCGTAATAGCTGCGAGAGACTCCTAGATTGAAGTGAGACGCGGTGCGAAGGGGTGGGTACACGTTCCGCAACTCACTTGTCCGGCCGCGTCGTTATCATTCCCTTTTATACGTCCACGACATTTCGGGAGGATGGCGTGCCAGTTGAGAGCTTAATTCGATTTGCGAGTTACCGAATGCGAGAAACCTTTTGCTAGGACGCGAAAAGCTCGTTCGACACGCAAGCGACCGATCCTCGCCGCGCGATTTCTTTCTACGATGTATCATAATCTCTGTTCAAGGTAATCGCGATTATTAGATTCGTCATTTTATGCGACGTCAGCTCTGATAGGCTCGCTGAAAAGTCTAACTTAATAAACTTATCGGCAAAAACCAGCTGGGTAACTCTATATACATGATTGCGATCTCTGCCACAGTTAAGAGACGCGAGGTAAATTAATTTCCGCACCGGAGAGACCTCCCACGAAGCTAAGTACATTCATTGCGTATTTATCCTCTGACTAGGCAATATAACGTCGGCTGCAAATATACATTTCCGACAGAATGGAACGTGTTAAGTGGCGAACGCAGATTGTTACGAGAAAAAAAAAAAGAAGAGAAAGAGAAAGACCAGCGCCTCAAGCAGAGTTGAAAAAATCGATTTCCGATATAATAAAATGCAATTTGCAGAAGCGCGATCGTCCGTCCCAAGTTAATTAAATTTCCGATGTAGATCCTAATCGGTATTTTATTTCGCCTTATTGCGATACATCCGCCACTGCCACCGATAACTGCGTAACTCGTAAAACGCAACGCCGCGACAAAATCAATGTAAAAATTCGAACGGGCGGGTACGTTTCCTGTTACACCGCGAGTTCGCAGTTGGCCGCAGAAAATTTTTCACTCTCGCGGTCACCATGTTGGCGATACGTGGGGAAATTCATCTCGAAGAGTGCAACCCGGTATACCGTGCAAGCGACGTGTCTCGCGTTTCCATCGCTGTTCCTGTTCGCGACCGCAGCCTTCACGCATCCACTGGATTAAATCATAAAATTGTTCCGGAACGTTTGCGAAATTGCGCTGATTTACGAGCGGCATCACGACTCGTGTTATTCTCTTCTCTCGCGCAGGTGGTATCCGTAGTTGTTATCCATCTATTCGTTGGCAATCGCTGATGACTTCGCTCTCGCTCTCTAGCAAGACGAACTATTTGCCTTTTCATCGGCGATCTCGATAAAGATGAAAAACGTCATCGTGAAAAAATATGCAATGTAACAGAATAGGAGAGTAAATAAAACAGATTTAATAATCGCTAAAAAATATGTAAATGCGATATAAAATATAATAATGATTTATTAATCATATCCCGTGTCACAGTTGTATTATTGAATTTTTATCAAAAATTGCTCTTAAATGAACCATTCTTTTCTGACTGAAGGTAATATTCGATAAATGTAAGTTTTGCTTGAATTAAGGAAAAAAATACAATGTGAATAAATCATCGTCGAATCTCATTGGAGGAATAAAATAAAATCGAGAGAATTTGAAACATCGTTCTCTACGGTATGAAGGGGCTGAATACGGCGGTACTTTTGCGCGATATATTTACGGCTATATTTACGAGCTACATTCGCTCGTGTAATTCACGCGACTTATGAAGCGCCGCTACCATTGTCCGTGATGGAAATTCAGCGGAAAAATTGAATGACAAACAATGGACCTAGTCTGGCCAGATTATGACAACAATGTGAGAGCACGGCGAGCGACGCAGCGACGGACGATTGTCTGCAACTGCGTTGCAGTTTGCGCTTCTATTTCGCCTTTCACACATGTCGTATGTACCATACTCCTCGCATTTTCATATATACTTTCGCGGTTTGTCATTTCTCGATATTAGACCGTCGTCAGTACATTTGATCCATCAATAATAGCGCGTCGTAATTAAAGTAAAACTATATCGAATTCGTAAAGCCACAGATAATCGATTTCAAATATTATTTACTGACTTGATAAAACATTACTACACCTGCCACGATGTAGTCACGATATCTCTTGCTTACATCTATTGCTGCCTTGGTCGACGCCTTCCTCTTTTTCGTACATTCGTCGACCAATATCCGATTGCCAGCCGATACAAATAGAGATCGATCATAGCTCTGGTTACGAGCCAACGAGACATGTGCCAATAGAACCATTTGATTGGACAAAACTGTAACCCGTCTTTTTAGATGATATAACACAGCATTCTATATGTATTTTTTTATTCCGACATATTTTTTTACAAGCCACATTGACGACATTCGATCTAGTGAACGCAATTTTGTGATTTGTCAAACAGTGCAAAAGCCCAAAATAAAAGAATAAATCGAGTATCAATTATATAAAAACACATTTATACAGAGTATTTTATTTTATTAAGTCAAGTAATTGGTAATCACGGAGTTTAAAAAAAAATGTTTCAGACAAAAGTTGTTTGACTCGAAGGGAGACATAAGATGGTGCCATTTGACTTTTGAATAGTCGTAAGATCACGTGAAAGTCACTTTTATTTTCTTTAATGAAAATGTTCATTTTTCATTGGATATCTTTGTAGCTTACCTTAAGAGCTTTTCGAAACACTATAATAAAGTATTTTTTCATTAAATACTTTTTAAGGATTGAAAATTATAGTCCTACCAGCATTAGCATTACATAAAATATAGAGGGTAAAGGTTGCATGATCGAATTTACACTTTTATAACGTTTGTGCACACATATACATACACAGATACAATAGAAATGTAAATTCGACCGTGCAATCTCTACGTGGCACACTTTAGGTAATGTTACTTAATATAAAAACTTTATTATAATATTTTGTGAAAAGTTCTCGAAATAAATTATAAGAATGTGTAATGAAAATAGAATTTATATTTCAGAAATTGACCTTTACATGATCTTTAAATAATTATCCGAGATCAAACCAACGACATTATCTTTTGTCTCTCTTCGAGCCAAATAAATTTGTCTGAAACTTTCTTTCTAAAATCTCGTAATTTCCAGATTTGACTAAATAAAATTCTAAATAAAATACATCTTGTATATATTTATTATTAAAATATTGTAATCGAATGTATAAAACATTACAAAAAATACAATTGACAGAAACAAATTTAAAAGCAGCATTAACAATAGACGTTACTGCACTAAAGTACCTCCACTTCGTTACGTCGTGTGTTTGTCATGACCCAAGCGGCAGGACTTGTCACATATTCTCCTTGCAACACACACGAGACCTTAAATTGTTGCCTAGTTTGCGCGGATCTAGGTCGCTTCCGGCACAGAGCGGGATAGGAATAGGATATTGATCGGTGTCATAAATATAGGAAACTAAAGTATTAATGGCCAAGACTCATGGGATAAACTGTATCTTACCTCGTTTACCTTTGACCTTTCATTTCCGAACATTTTTATCGTTACCTTGCTACAGCGCATTGATTCTTACTCCGCCGTATATACGATCTTTACCCAGTAGTCACATAATCAAGTCGGACAAAGAAATGTAGATTGAAGAGACGGATTAACGAGGATTAACGCTAATTGTGTGGTCGACGACGACTTCTCGTTTTTGCCTCGTTTCTCGTAATGACAATTCATGAAACAAGTGAATATAAGTGAGGATAACCCCCATGGATAGAGTCCTCGTTTCCTGACGATCCTTCAATCTTGAGAAGTTGAGATGATTCACAATGCAACATGATTGGAGGTTGACACTTTTTTCAAAGTCAAGAGCCATCACTATTATTCAAATTGTCTCATCAAAGTCAGACACGATGCGTCGTTGTTATCAATTCAGCGCCGTTTTTAATCAAAGCTTGTTTTCAACAAGGGGATTATGACACACGATCGATCGAGGGGGAATCACCATCGGGTGCGCGCGCGACCGATCGATTTTTGAGAAGCCAAGGTATTTGAAGCATGTCTAAAGAATGTCTGTAATACACGAGTAGCTGATTTTTTTTTTAATTTGACAAACGACGCGGTAACAAATTTTTTCAGTTTATCAACATAATAGAGTGCTTTAACGAAATTCCCCGTTCTTCTTTTGCTTTCTCGCCGGTTATGATATGCAGCGGGTCGTTATGCGCTTTTATACTGCGATTATTTTTACGCGAAAAGAGAGAGAGAGAGAGAGAGAGAGAGAGAGAGAGAGAGAGAGAGAGAGAGAGAGAAAGAAAGAAAAGCTGTATACATAGATATAGTGTTGCTGAAAATAAAGCGTATTTATATGCATCTATCTCCGTGAAGATATCTCTGCGCGCATTGAATAACACTTGCATTCTTTCAGTATCTCAACGCTCGACAAAAAAAAAACCATCGCTTCGCATTTTAGGAAAGTTGGCCCGTACAAGAAAAACGTGAACACAAAAAGCCGGTGATGACTGATGGGAAAGTAGTCATTATCGAAATGGAAAAAATACTACAAAGAGTGACGCATACTTTACGACGGACGCAAATTTTTACCGCTGATTGTGCAGAAAGTACACGCCGTGTACGCGGTTAAGTGATTACGGCTGATTGCACGCAGCTAGTAGATATCTATCGATTGTTGGGAACCACAATTTCCAAAACCGTAATATCATCTATCGTCCAAAATAAGCGTATTGCACGATGTCACAAGACGAAATGCACTTGAGTAATGCAATTGAAATGAGAGAGAGAGAGAGAGAGAAACGTATATGTATGAATATATTGAAGGTATAACGTTTATATAGAAGGAGATTACCTATACTTATATATATATATAATTTTGGTGCAAATTCTCTGTTTTATGAATAAATGCTGACAAAACTTTTTGGTATAACCATATATAAATCATAATAATAAATAATAAAAGTATAAAGATAAATAATAAATAATAAATCATATGATAAATAATAAAAAGTAGAAAAAAAATTTTTTTACGCAACGATGCACAAATTACGCGATAATTTGATCGTAAGACTTTTATAAATTGTTCGTAATATCTGAAAATGTATCCATATATCTCTCTTGATCATTATAAGTTATCTCGCGAACAGTCAGGCAACTGCCTTTTCTTCGGCCACGTACAATTCCCGATGGAAACACAAACGGCCGCGGCAATTCGATCTTGACGTTCGTTGCGGTTGATGCAACTGTAAGCGCAAATGTACTCAAAGCGACAGATCCGACAACTAGAAACGAAGCGCACAGCCGAAGCGTGGATCGATTTGATCGAACGACTTTGACTCGGCCTGTTCGGAGCAGCCAGCCGGATGATGCTGAATAAAATGGATAGTGGAAATGGATTATCTTGGTCGGCCTCTATGCACGGCGCAATCACGGCTCGTTGCACCGCAAACATGATTAACGCGTTAACATTGCGTCGCTCATTATAGTTCTGATAATCGCAAATTCATTAACTATGCATTATTATTTCTTCAGAATGCAGCAAAATTGCTAGAACAATCAATATGGAGGTTGTTGGCATCGATATCATATAAATATATAAGTTTTGCTCGATATATTTTTTCTGTTAATATTTTTTGTATAGTCACTTTTTCACGTGTTTTTTTTTTCCTCTATTTTAAAATATATGTTAATAATAAATATATTTTTTATTATCACAATATTACAAATAGCATTTAACTGTTTTTATTTCGTTGACATAAAATTATTATAAGATTATTATTACACAAATTCGTATATATATTAAATATATTACGATTACATTGGATTACATTGGATTAAATAAATGTCTCACAAAGTAAACAACTGTAAAAACTCTATTTGTTTTGGGATCGAAGTAAGTAAAGAATAAAAGAATTTTGCTGTGCAAACGCAAAGAGGTAAACTGGAACCAACGGTGTAGAGTATAGACGAAGCACGTGTACGTATGGCAATTGACGTAACGTCTCATTTGTTCCTTCGACCTATTCCCTCCTTTGTCAGTAACGTCCCAGGGCGTGTTACCATCGACAAAGAGTCCGTGACCTGTCAGTAGGATAACGTCAATTTTGCAGAATTCTTCAGAAAAATCTCCATAATTTCGAGAATTGTCTTTTGATGTTCGGGATAAAAGCCCCGCGACGCTGAATGCTTTAACCTCCTATGCGAGTCTTTGCCTTTTCTTTTATTCAACACGTCTTTCTTGTTGTTCGTAGCTGTTTTCTGAACAAAAAATTGAAAAATTCTAAAAGATACAATGAACGAGAGTTTTAGATCCGTCATTGCGTTTCAATGAAAGTCAATAATCGTCTTCCACTTATCGAATTTTCGATTGGCAAACCGCGTGACGGTTGAAATCGCTGTAGTTCGACAAGTTTCGCGATCGGTTCCCCGAGCAATTCATTAATACGTTTAACATATTGATTAGTCTGCCATTTCACAGCCAATTTCCTTGAAAGTCCTATTACAATAATAACACGCGTGAGTGACGACTTTATTTTCCCTTAATGTTTTATGAATTCATCAATAATTTATTTAAAATCATACAAAAGAAAAATCATATTGTCAAAGTGACTTTTATACCTTCTAAAAGAACATCAAAGAGAGAACGCAGACAGGAATTACAAATAGCAGTGGTGATAACCGCGCGCGCACAGTCTCTCTGTTTAAGCTTAAAATGGAGCAGTGCAATAACAAAAGCTGGTACGCGTACAATGTGCGTCTGGGTTTGCTCTAGAAGGAAGGAAGGCTCGCATTGCGAATACGCGCACTCGCTTTCGGTACTCGCTACAATTCGCCCTGCGAACGAAGGCGAACATATATCGCCGGCACCGAAGCAAACCAGAGCTTAATTTCGCCCCGAGCATCATGCTCATTCGAGCATTCGCGTCGCGCAGAGCCGAGCCGAGCCGAGCCGAGTCGAGCTGAGCGATACCGCGAGCGATGACGTTCGTACTGTTTCGTACGGGACAGCTGAATCGCTCTGGGGGATTCGCCATCTTTTGTCTTAGCACAATAGCGACCGCGGCACAAAAGTGACTAAGTGCCCGTAATACTCGCCATTATATGCCCCCTATTCCCGCACACCCTTTCTGTTTCTCCCGTCTGATCCCCAAACGTCGCCCGCTTGTCTTTCACGCTCCCTCTTTCTCGGTTCTATGCACGGACTCTTGGCACACCTTCGACGAATCTAACGCGGGGTGATATAATATGAGTGGCTGGTGAACAACGCGTTGTGTTGTGCCGGAAACAACGTTGCCGCGCTGGTAGCTACGTGTGCCGTCGCGTGATTTCGCGCGATACGTCTCGTCCCGTACTATCGAACGCCGGTGGCAGGAATCATTAATTTATACTCCTGGCCCCTCTTAATATCATATCGGATTTACGAGTCGTTTACGATATCTACCGACCTTGAAATCTTACGAGACATCGTTGTACATGCGTGATCCGATTACACTTATATCCATTACACGTCCATTATTGTTGATTTGCCATTTTTTTTTAATCAAGAGATCGTTTACTATTTTTACATCTATTTCAAGCATACTTTGCATGATCTATAAAGTGATAATAAAAGATAAGATATAATTTTATTTATAATTCTACGTGCTTTAGATATAAAAAGTATAGAAGAGACTTAGAATAGATAATATGCAGAATATAATACACGATATATAAAATTATAAAAAGATAAAAACTTGTGGCTATGTGGCTTGTGTGTGCACGCGCACGCGTACGTCGAATTAATTTCTCTCTCATGAATTATAAATTGTCGAAAATGAATTTTATCTATAACAGTATATTATAATTAATGAATTATGCTGAAACAATAAGATTATTAGATGAATTAGCAACGAATATGTATTTTCTGAAAATATTATCAAATGATCAGTTACATGATATACAAATAATTATAGCTGAACAGGAGTATACAAGCAGACATTTATTTGAGCACTTCACTACAAGTGCTCTCTCAGAAAATCAATTGTTAGATTATAAAAAAAGAGAAAAATACGACCACAGATTGTCCAATTTTTATCGTCGTT
The DNA here is from genome assembly GCF_047496725.1 of Anoplolepis gracilipes. Taxonomy (NCBI): domain Eukaryota; kingdom Metazoa; phylum Arthropoda; class Insecta; order Hymenoptera; family Formicidae; genus Anoplolepis; species Anoplolepis gracilipes. Next base: position 5,093,238 of record NC_132974.1, read on the forward strand.
CAGCACGTTTCTCGTGGACTGCAATCAGTCCGCGTTGGGAAAACGTACGAGCGCCAACGAGAGCATCGGCGATCCCGTGGCGCCATTCTCGCGATATTAATGGGTCGCCGTTTCTCGTTGAGCGAGTACGGTGCACGTTTAGTTAGCACCCGCGATGGCAATTTGTAAGGACGTCGGTGGTTTTCACGACGGGAAGCGGACGCGGACGCGCGCGCGCCAGCGCGAAATTGATATAACCGGGCACCGCAATGCTCGAACAACCGTGATGTATAGCCAACATCTGGAGACTCTTCGGGCCACGTGACACGCTATATATAGGGTACCGCACGGCTTTCGGGAAAATTAAAAATCCCATTGAATCGATACTGAATCGCATGATGGCCGACGTAAAAAGACGTTGCTTGACAGATACAAGGTCATTAATCGGTCATTTATTTTTATTACGTATTTAAAGCGTAGTCGTTTTTATCAAGAATTTCGTAATTAGTCCAAAGTATCTAATGTATCCCTGTTTTTTCATTTATAAAAATATAAAGATACAACAATATTAGAATAGTTATATAACACATTTACATATAATTAGATCGATTTTTCGTTTATTTTTGTAAAAGTAAGGACATTTGTGCATCAGAGTATATATGTGAGTATATATACAGAGTATATATACAGTAATTATATTAATTTAAAAAAGCAACTAGCAATTAATTTTTTAAATTATGTAAATTTACAACTTTGACAAATTTTCACAACGTTTACAAAAATTAGATTTGTATCTAATGTTCTATTTTTAATGGCAATATAATTATACTTATTTTTTCTCTAATTATCATTCGACTATCAATCAGTAACACTACAGGAAAATGCGAGATGATATCGATTTTACTGAGTAATGAATATTTCGAGGAAGTTCTTGATTACATTAGCACAGAATTTCTAATATGTTGATGTAAACACAGACTTTAATATGTATGAGGAATCTAAATGTACGCTATCGCTTTACAGACTATGATCTAAATGAATCGCCAACTATGCTAAATTTTTAATAGTTAGATGTAATCTGAAGAAAAGGAAATAAAATGATTAAAAATGGATCTGATAGGTTTTTTAGTTAATATTATGATGAGTAGTAAACTAAAAGTTTTTCATGAAAATTTAAAAATATTTTTTATTTTCAAATAAAATAAAAATAATATAACATAAAAAATAATAAGTTTATATATTATACTTACGAATTTTTATGTCACCTAGGAAAATTATAATTAAAATATCCCGAATCATATTTTATTTCAACAGTATATTAAAAATAAAAAATTTTTTTTTTGTAAACTTCTACATTTCCGTATTAGTTACGAAAATTTGTATAATACAGTTTATTCCTTTACAAATCTTTTCTCTCTCCCTCTCTCTCTTTTTCTTATGTAGACATTCTTAAATAAAATCTTAATGTAAACTTTAATTATAGAGATGTCTATACAAAAATCATCTTATAAAATGTATCAAATTTTCATTTAATTTAAAATTTTGCAATTGCACAAAGTATTAATTTAGAACATTCTGCATAATTAATATATCTATGAAAAGACTTTAAAGATATACACACGCGCACATTATAAAATTATTTTATAAAAGTATTTATATAAACAATGACAACAACTTTTAAGAACATAAAACAACAATAAAACACACACACACACACACACACACACACACACACGCGCGCATACTCACGACATCAATATTAAAATATCTCAATGCAATTTTTTAAATTTTTGTTCCAGAATTTTTCTGTTCTGTCATTTTTACATCGCGCTTTTATATGAATTCTAAATATTAGATAAGTTCAACTGAAACGTGAACTTATAAGAACTTAAAAATTTCAATTTGTTTTATTCAAACATATATAATATGTGCACACTAATGAAAATTATATTGATTACTAGAGATAAAAATAAGCGTGTCTAAAAATATTCTTCATAATAAGATTAACGAACGCTTCGAGAATAACATTGAGGCTAAATTGCGCTTCCACGTCGCTTCTTTCAATGTTAGATATTCTTGCTATTCTTCACGTTCTTCTCTTTTCTTTTCTCTCGGTATTATTTTGCCGTACTACTTTTTAACGATTTCAATTGAAATATATTCTTAGCCCGTGCTATCGAAGTTTGGTCGACTCGTGACTGCAGCTAACCGCGTTACAACCTACCGTTCGACCGCTCTTTTAAAATCCAGCCGCTAACTGTTTTTTTCCTCCCAACTGTGCTTAGTTTCTACGTCACGTCACTTAACTTCCGGGGACGAGCCCCCGGAATTATCCGTTGGTACGTGCTCGTCTCGATTAAATTTTAATACTGATCGCGAGCAGTGTCTACAATCTTTGTATATACGTTAAAATTACTCACCGTTGGAATCTTGAGCAAACTGTTGATTTTCCAATAAGATTTTCCAAAAGATTTTCGTAAATTTTTATTTTATCTAATTGTAGAAGCTTGAAATCCCTAAACAATAAATAAAGAATAAATTTCGTGTATAAATATTCTTGTACAATCAAATTATATTTTATATTAAAAAAGTAGAAATAAAATCTTGATAATTAATTCTTTATTAGTAGAAATTTAGTTTTCAAAGCAGTGTGTCTCTAATCTTTAAAATCAAGATTTGGTTATAATTTCATTTCTATTTGTATTTATTCATTATTTTTTGCCTCAGAAGGTTAAAAAAGCGAAAGAATCAAGTCATTGTTCGAATCGTTAATTTGCAGCTCACGACAAGACTTTTATTTAAACTGAAGAGGTTAAATATTTCCTCTGATGCGAACTCAACCGGCACAAACCGTGTACCCAGGAAGAATAATTAAATTCCTGCTCTGCAATCAATTTTTTGTGAATGTAGAATGAAAAGAACGTTATCAAGGCAGTGATGTTTAAAAGTTAGTCCATTAAATTGTGTTTTGTTTATATGCTATACAATGTGAACATATTAAGCACAATAGAATATTGAATAGGACGTTTCGAGACGGAATAATCCTTTCTTGTTGACGATCAATCGACTGGAATTAGGTAATAATGTTAGAAAATGAATTACAGAAACACCGCTCTAATGATATCCTGAATCATTTAAAAGCTTTCTCATTCGTATAGCTCATCGATTTCTTTTAACCCAAGAAACGTAACGCGAGAAGAAAAGAGAGAAAGAATAAGAGAAATAGGGAGCGAAAGGACGGTAAATGCTCGATTGCAGAGCGTCCGATCAGGCCTATTAATCCTCGATCTGTCTGATACTACGACATGAATTATGCATTGCTCCGGTAGACGCATTGATTTTCCTGTTAGGTAAGAAAATATTATTCGAATAATTCAAGTTAATGAGTCGAGTGTAGGCGTCTCGAGTTCGAACCATTTTCCACGTGGAGCAGTTAACATCCGTTTCTCGGTCACTATAGAGACATATTCTTCCGACTCTATTTTTATTCTTTAATATTCGAAATGACCGGTGCGTGCCGATGGTGTGGAAAATAATAGCGCTATTAACAAATTGAAATTTCGATCCGCCGTTTCATTTACGGTATTCGCTAATTCCGCAAAATAATATGTTCGACTCATAAGCCGTTGCGGATTTTTCAGTCTTACTCTCGCATCGTTTACTAAAAAGTTGCACTTTCTTTAAAGATTGCTTTGTTGCATTGAATCTGCTGAGAGACTATTTTCTAAGCTTTGTAACAATGACTTTGTCATGTCAATGGAACGTTATATTAAAATCATATGCTTTAAAAATGAGAATACAAAGATGTAATAGAAATTAAATAATAATATATCTTTTTTCAATTATACATTACGTGTTATGAATTTATTAAAAAATATAATAAATGTGTTTAATGAAATTTTTTCTTAAAATGGCAAAATTTTATCAAATCCGTGAATTCAAGAACGTAAAAAAAATCTTACCTAATGGTGCATTTATAGACGTGTCGTGTATTTCAACGTTAACATCATAATTGAATACTATCGATACATTCGAAATACGCATGTGGAAACAAAGCAATCCCTTTTGAAGTTGCAGAAGCGTAGATATTTCATTCATGCTAACGTATTCCTGACTCCAAGTTACATCGTGTTAAATCTCGAAACAAAGGCACGATGTCCCACGATCGGCGTATTCGCGCGATTCGAGATCCGTCGCGTTGTCCTCTCGAATGTACAAGTGCCTCATTGTAAAACGTCTGAGTAAAGTATAATGGGGAAAAAACGTGGCTTCGATAGGCGAAAAGTTGCCAAAGAATCAGGAGACAGAGAGAAGGAGGAGTCGAGTACGACGGACGGGGCCCGGAGGGGTCCGGAATAAATCGAGAAAGCTTCTGCGTATCGAGTATCCTCGATAAATCGAGCCCCGCAGGGGTTTCCAGGAGATTAACGGAGAAGTTTGTCCTTGTGGCGGAGTGTGCAAGACGCCGTGAGAACACTTTTCTCTAATTCGATGGGAAGTCCCGGCGCATAGACTCGCCGACTTCCAACAGGATATACCTACCGGTGGATCTTGGTCAGCCGACTGCCGACTGCCGACTCCCGACTCTCGACTCTCGACTCCCGATTCATCGTCGAACTGTCCATCCAAGTTTGATAACAATTATTCTGAAATCATTGGCAATGGCGGCCGATTTTTATTCAATCGATGAGATCCGCAAATATCCTGTCAAACTTGCACGAAAGAGAAATTGATTCCAATGACTTGCTGAATCTCGTGGAGTTTTAAAAATTAACGAATCAATTTGAAATGTCATATGCAACGTGCTATTTCGTCCTACTAAATGAACAATTTGATTCTACAAATTTTAACCTGTTCGAATTCTTTATTTTGCAACGATCGCGACGCGATTTGATATGTGTTATGCGAAAATACATACGTAAAAGACACGCAATCCAGCACGTTTTGAGGCAAAGATGCGAGTGCAGACATGTTCGTATATATACATTCTATACACATAGCACATGTTTCCCGTTACATCTTAGTCTGAACGCGTTTCGTGCAGTTTCTCATCCAGTTTGTCCTAGGATACGAGTCTCGCGGGTGCTCATGGCAACGTCGGAGTTTCTGAAACTGTGTCGCGCATACAAGCACGTGCGTTGAACCTCGAAACCTCATGCAACCCTTTATTTCCAGTTTCACATGTCGCTCTTGTTTTAGGTTACCATTTTTCACATTGTTGTTATTATTATTATTATTGAAACTGTTGTTATTGTAATTGTTGAGATCGTTATTGCTTGAACTGTTATTATATAAATTATTACTATTCTAGTTATTAAAAATTATTAGAAATTAAAATTATCAAATTTATTTCACGTGTATGTTATAATAAGCAAACACAAAACGCGAACGATATTTTTCTTCGCGATTGTTTTTTCATGCTGATTGAGTTTGTTTTTTTCTAACGGAAATCCTTTCTATCTCTTGCATTTCCACTCCATTTGCATTTTTCATAAGTCCGCGCTTGACCACTGCCGTAACTCAGTATTTAAACTTCCGCGGAGAGGGTGCGAAACATAACTCGCTGGACATACATGAGGAAGCGGAAGAGACGCGAGAATACGAAAGGTAAATAAATGTGTGCTAGATCAAGAGATGGAGAAGAGTAGAGTAGAACAGAATAGAATAGTGAATGATGAGAAATGTGGAGAGAAGACGCGGATGAGCCGTCAGGCAGAAGGGTAAAAGGGTACTCGTGCAAAGGCCAAAACTACGTTATGATGGGTTGAATGATACTCGGCGGATGGTGTAAACGGAATGATAAGAGAAAAAAGAATGTGGAATAGCGAGAAAATGAAAGAGAGGCGGATGAAAACGCACAGCGAGAGAACCAAGAGCAAGAGGTGGGAGTTAGACGGACGCGATTTGTGCGAGAGGATTAAGGACCGAAGGGAGCTCGCGGGGACTGGTCGCCGTAATAAATAATATACCGAGGTAACAAAAAGCGTAAAACAAACCCGATTAAAGCTGGTTAATTTGAAAGTTTTAATAAACAACCATGCCAACTGGGTCGGCGCTGTCGGAGAATGAGAGAAAAGTGCGAGAGAGAAAAAGAAAGCAGGATGTATTTTCGTGAGTTTATACATACATAGGACAAGGCTGAGAGACAAAGACAAGGGAACATCTAGATTGCGCGTCCTAATACGACGAAGGGGATACGGAGAGATGGATATATACGCAGTAGTCGTCCGCAAATCATTTGCATAATTGATTAAAGACTCGTACTATCCCAGTATGTTGCTTGCGTTTGGTGGAACGCGCCATATATAAGCTATTAAGGCAGGATTGCGCAACGATACATTAAGATGGCATCACAACGTTTCTCGTCCTACAGCTATATTGCGATAAATGTTTCATGCGAGCGAGAATTTCACAGGCATAATTTGTGTAAGTTTGTTAACGAACGCTCATAAGATACATTGACTGCGTTTCGACTGGGCCTCTACTATTTGCCGAGTACGCCTTAAGTGCGCGATTACCAGAATTTATAGATAAGGCAAGTGAAAGTTTGCGAGGCGACTAATTATGTTTCCTCTTTGTCTATCCGCTCTTTCTCTATCTTTATTAAATCTTCCGCTCTTTATTTCTTTTACCATCCGATTCGTCTACCTTCCGGCTTATTCGACCTTTTGATTTTAATTCAATGATACTATGTTGTTGATTTTTTATTAGACCATACTTTAAAATACTCGACTTTATTTCACTTTATTTTAGCTGCATTCGCCGAGAATACTTGATGTTTCGAGCAGTTATCTTTCATGCGAGTGTGAATGGACCTTTAGATCATAGGTTTACTCACGTGCCAACATATCGTAGACAAGTGTAGAAATGAGGATTTTCGTTGTATATATAAAGTTAGCACGAAACTTTATCGCTTGGCTTACTCTCATTACTCTTTCGATCTCACTTGTCTGATTCTCTTTCTCTTTCTTGTTAGTTTTCGTCGCGTCACTGCCATTTCATTGCGTAACTTTCTCAATCTTGAGAATAAAATAGACCGGCAAATTGTCAGCTTTAATTTATTGTTCGATCATGAAAGTTTCAAGCGCGAAAAAGAGACCGCGATGAATAATAATAATAATAAAAATACGTTGCCATTAAATGCAAAATTTATTCGTTTAAAAAATTGACTGAGCACCGTATAGGATCGTAAAGCAAAGGGAAGACATTGTTGGGGATTTTAAGTACATCGTTCACTAAATTGCTCGGCTCTTCGTGCACCACGTACTTCGTATGCCACAATAGCGGAACAAGGGAGGGAGAAAGAGAGAGAACGGTCGAGTGAAATTCGCGAAAACGCTAGGCGAATTGGAGAATCCGCTTATCGAGAGGACAAAGTCGTGCTTTCACATCTCCTTTTTTTTCTTTCCTCTTATGCGCTCTTTTCTCGGTGACTAAACTGCCGGAAGGTGCACCGCGGCCGTGGACCGCACTTAATTTCGTAGTGGCGTTATGGTTCTCGGTGCGTGCAGGACACGAGAGGAGAGAAGCTTTATTTATTTTCCCCATCTACTGACTACTTCAAAAATATTCCTAATTACATATTTTCATCATGATGCACAAATTCATAATTTCCGCTACGTTTCCTAAGGAAGAGAGATGCAATCAGCGAGAATGCTTCCAAGACATACTATTTGTGATGGTTTTTTTGCCGAGGTTTTTTCCAACAATAAGTATTTCAGGCTCTGGAAAACCTAACAATTCGAGCGTTCTCCTTTTTTTATTTCGAGAAGTTTTAAAGATAAAGAGAAAAAACAAAAAAATAATTCTTTATATTTTTCTATCTTAGTTTTGAAAAATAGGTTGAGTTACTGAAAAATAGTAATTTTGTATAAGCATGAAATGTTGCATGTGATTGCTTCATTTATATTTTGATATGTGTATGTATATAAAGTATTTTTGAAGAAACCGCGAGAGAGACAGTTCTTTTCGTTTGGGAAATAGAAAAGATCTCACGAAATGAGAAACCTTTTGGATAGGATGAAGGACATAAAAACACATTTGAAAGAAATGACTTTTTTTCAAACGAATCGAAAACTCTTTTGTAAAGAAAGCGCAATTTAAGTACGGTCCGAAAACATAGATGTTTGAGAAACATTTTATTTTTATTGGGAAGAGAAATAGAAAGAGAGAGATCATGCAACAAAACCTGAGACGACACTAGTTCTAGAAGTAGCGTTCGGAAAATTTCATACGGCTATCGGATCCGCAAAACAGATACGTATATCTCTATTCGACCCACACTTTAAAACATCTCTCGCAACCTAAAAAGATAAACAAAAAAATAAATCGCCTCTCGGAACTTCCATGAATATGCAGTCTTGATCGACCTTGCACGGTTTATTCATCCAGATAGCCGGGCTCAGGAAGAAAGTACGTGCGTGTACATTGGGATACCCGACGGAAAACGTGCCGGGAAATATGCATGCACGGATCCAACCTTTCTCATAGTGCATGCAAAGATGCCAGCTCGATAAAAAGTGCATTTTTGGTTTCTCCCGAAGGACCGCGATGCCGTTGTCTTCACATTTTTCCGTTATTTTCCACACCGTTCTCGCGTTCGCGGCAAAAAGTCACGGTATGAAGACCCTCGCGCCTGGCGTTATAAATATAAGTCACAATAAATATTTGCTTTACAAATTATAGTCTACGCTTCCTATCGCGCAGACCACAGTCCAAATACAACATATCTCCGCGAGAATTTATAGATTACTGAAAATATTTATTATAACCTGAATTGCAGCGCAAATAGCATATTATCGTCTTTGAAACCCATTGCTTAGATATATTATTGTCTTTGAAACCCATTCTCTTTGAACCTATACACAATATCTATAGTATCAATAATTTCTAAACTCTAGGAACATTCTACAATCTCGATATATGTGTATACATGTATAAAGATCTTTCTTTCATATTCTCTGTCTCAAAGAAATTTAAAAGACCACTCTCTTCCTTGTTTAAGTCAATGTTGATTTCACTTTTTTTTTTTTTTTTTTTTGCATTTCACTCTTTTTAGAAACGACTAAGTTTTGTTGATTTATTTCTTTCTTCTTTTATTTTGGCTTTATGAACCACTACAGGCAATATAAATTCTGCACCGCTGCTTACTCATATTCACAATCGCAATCCCACATAAAAATTAGCATGAAATCTCTCTCCATTGCACCATCACAGAGTTTGTTTGTTCAGATTACCAACAGAATAAATTGTGAGGGCGGAAATGCAAACGAGCGGCACTCGTAATACGCTTTGATATACGCAACATACGCAGAGCATCTCTCGCTATTATCTCGAACGATAGTCTACGAATCGGCCACTTGTTGACAAGTATGATCGACACTTCTATAAATACATTCTACACGACGTATATTTACTGTTGAATCAATTAATCGGTGCTAGGAATGTTTCGCGTTATTATGTGATATTATACGTGCGGCATCGTAAATCATAAGCGGTATTATGTCCATGCTGTCATTTCTATTTTTCTCGCAAAAAATTCGATTACTTTGTTAACAGTGAAAAATTGATTCGTAGAACTAAATAACCGACCGCTTTCTCGCCGCAACTTTTCTCGAATTCATAAAAATGTATAAAAGAGTTATATCAAATTGTTTTAGTCGATAGGAATGAATTACAAATGTAAAATCAGCTCTCCGTATAAAAAAAATTAAAAAATTTTTAAATTCTCGTAAAAGTTTTTATTAATTGAAAACAATTAAAAATCTTTTATAATTACAAATCTTTTACCTTATTTGAGATTTTGAAATTAGTTCGGTGCTCTAAAAATATGTCAAACAGTCACTATTTCTCGAAAAAGATTGAAAAATATAGTGCATAAAGGTACTGTATGCTTCTTTTCATACGTCTGATTTTTTCTTTTTAAGATATATTGCAATAAAAACTAGATACCGGTTGTGGTTACCGACGACAGCTCGTTTCTCGAACTTTCTCTCGTATGAAAGGGAGCGAACTGTTTTTATGGAAGAAAACATAAAACTGGTAGATCGAGCTGCCACGTAGAGAAATATGTGGTTTGCTCGTGCATCATATGGAGATATGTTCTGTATCACCAAAGCACGTTATTCTCCCGGCAATGATGTACATTTTGCAGTCGGCGACCTAGAAATCATAACCCACTATGTGTGATTTTGCGCGGAAACGCGCGTGATATCGCAAATCGAAAAAAAATACCTCTGGTTATTATTGCTACCAAGTTTAAAACTATGTTTACGATGAGATGGACAACGTGTATAAACTAGATTTCAATGTCTTTTCTCCTATCGTATAAATACATATACGCGAATTTAATCACACATTTATTTATTATTCTTCTATATTGAATTTGATTAATTGAAAAAGTAAGGAAGAGGCGCATATTTTTTGCAAATTTATCTAGAAACAAAATCTTCGACGTTGCGTAGAAAAAGAAACATTAGCTTAATGATTTGCGACAGTATAATCATATGTACGTTGACCCCCGATGTTTCAAACGTTTTAGTTATTTTTCTTTCCTTGCCATCGAGTCGTGTCGTCGTTGAGGGTCCGCGGTAGTCTCGGAGAGTCTCGAGAAAATTACAGTCTCGATAAATATTAACTCCTTGTAGCCGAGAAAGATCGTTGGGATCTACCCGGGCGTTGCATGTCTCCGTGTCTGTCTCGTTCCTCAACAGCCCGTTTTCCGCTCCTTTTGCTATCCCTTTTCAATGGTTGCTGCTTGAATTCGAGACGACCAGGTCGCTCCGGAGACGACAGGACGAACTTGCAACCTGCGGGTGATCCGAGCTAGCACGAGCTGGAAAAGGGATGGTCAATACTATCTTCTTGCAGAACGCTGTTTATTCGGATTAAGTAGTACGAGTCTGTGTAGAGGCGGACTTGTAGAGGAACATTATAGAAGGTTGACTATTATTATTATACATTGATCGAGTAATTGTCAAATACAAAAATTGCGCAAACTCTGCACAATTAACTATTGTTAATTAATCAAAGACATGAATCGAAGAAAAAAAAAGCCGAATATCATCATGATCTCTTCTCTTCTTTTCTTTGCTTGTACTAATTGACGTTGTACGTATTGATTACATTAATTGATATTTTGTGCATAGACTATATTTTTTAAATTAATGATATTATATTTTTCGATGCAAAGTTTCTATGCATTTTCTACGCGTTTTTTTTTTTGTTTGTTAATTATTTTCTTTTCAGAATTTGTAACAGCTTTATCGCTAAATCTCTTTGACATTTAACGTTAATTATTTTACGGATTATATGTTGTAAATGCAATATATTATATTTTTCGATATATTTTTTTTGATTACCAAGATGTTATAACAATAATTTTTCTTATTCCTTTTCACGCTAATTCAAGGCATCCTAATTCGGAGTTATAGAATTGTTTGCCGTAAATTTGTGAATTATCAGGAAACTTTGCATAATTGCAAAGTAGTTAGTTTTGTTCTCGCATCAGTTTGCGCGCGAAGTAAGAAATTGGCGCAACGGCATTCAACTGTGAGGACCAATTCTCGAATGCGCGCAAATCAAAGATTCAATTGGTTCCCCTCGGTCTCGGAGGTCGCGTAAACCGATTACTCATTCATTGCTGCGTTAATAACCGTGCAATTATAGCGTAAATTATTTGGTTTTTACGAGCTGTCAAAGTAAAACGTTCCCGATTATACCAAAATGCCGACTAAAGAGGAACGACCGAGCGCGAGTCTACTCCTGTGCGGTGGAATAAGTATTACAAAGGGGAGCTTAGTAAGCGGAAACAGATTCCTATAAAACGTGATCGTTTCGTGCAAAAGAGATAGTATTTATCTTGCAACAAGTAATTTATTGTTTTATTTATATTTCTTAACGTCGACGTTTTACGTTTAGAGTTGTTAGAGATGTTAATGATAAAAATAAAATTAAGATACAAAATGTAGATATGTAAAATATATACTTATATATATATATATATATATATGTATATATATATATATATCTGTTCTAATTAATTGTTACAACTTTGGAGAGATAATAACGCAGTAGTCAATTATGCAAAGAATAGTCAAATTATGCACGCAACATTTTTATTAAAAAAAAAAAAACCCGCAAACGAAAGCAATGTAGAGATTTACTTAAAAAGGAAGGTTTATACATCCCATTCTCTTCTATCTTAACATTAACCTAGCGGCTTGATTTCGTTGGAACGCCCCGCGGCGCAATATCGAGTAACAGAGGCAAAGACGAAACGATGCAAAGGTACCTTGCCCTTTGATCCCGCCTCCCTCGGAATTTCGTTTCGTCTCGAGTATGCACGCTGTTCGTCGTTTGGAGAACGAGATGAAGCGTATCGCGGGCGCGAACGCGCGTTTAACGGTAACCGTTACGGTAACGCGCGCGGAACGCGCTGTTATATCAATTTCGGTTTTGCGGCCCGGAGGCGAAGTCAACCGGAAAGAAGATCGGCAAATTCCGAGGAAGACGGCGACGACCGCGCGTGCAAACGAAAAGAGATTATCATCCCGTCGTATGCAAATATGCAGGCTGTCCGGATATGCACCTGCGCGGTGCATTACGCAGTCTATATCGCGATATTTTCTCCCGGCCGTCCGCCGTTGCTATCGTTCTTTCGCGACGGCAAAGTGGAACGAACGTGCTCTCCAGCGAATACCGGCCGCGAAGAGAAAGAGAGAGAGAGAGAGAGAGAGAGAGAGATAGGGTAAAATTAGTTTCAACCTCTTGCGGTGTTCCCCTTCCTCGTTCAGGATCGGATCTGTATGGAAACTAATGAACGGGCTTCTGTTGCGGCTGGCAAGTGAACGGGTCAGCTGAGATGCAAACTTTATGATTATGTTATATTGAATTAATAATTCTAGTCGACTAGTTTACTATTATTAAAATTATATTTATTATTATATATTATTCATATAAATTTATATTATTTATTATTTATTATTATTATATAAACTTTATACATAATTAGGATGTCTGCTTCTTGAAAAGTCTGGAATTCTTAGGGGATTTCTTTTGTATCTGGAAAAATCAAGAAAATCTCATGGAATTTAATTACAATTTAGAGAATTTTTTCCAAGAATCTCTTTATGATAATTTTGCTCTCATATTATAAACGGTCAACCGTGTGTGTGAAACTGGTCTCACTTTGTGGAAACTCATTAATTATTGAGAATTCTAATTTTATTTTTAATAATTCTAGAGTTCTTGATATATATAGATTAAACTAATAATTCTGACTATTAAACAAAAAATTAGCTCGGGACAAACTGAGACACCAAGATCACGTTGCTTACATTGTCCGCTGACTGATTTTAAGCGTTTGAAAATTCTACAATAGTTATACAAAAAATTTATTATGAAATGTTATATAAAAATTATTAGAATATTAATTAAACAATTTAAATCGTCTGAAATGTCGGACATATAAGTACCAAGGTGAGACACATTTCCCCTCGTCTATAATAAATTAATTGTGTATATGTACAATATCATATCTTTACTAATAAATTTATGTACATATCAATACATATATATATTTTATATACATATAAGGAAAATGTATGTGATATCTGTATAAATTTATGCTAAAAGCCCCTTTCTGTACATACTATAAAGATGATAAATTTATTTATTTGTTAATGATTTACGTATTTATTTTGTTGTGCATCAAAACATTTAAATAATTGACAATAATGTTCCTTCATACAAACATAATACTCGGATATAATATTCGTATATATGTATATATAATATTATTAAATAAAAATATTACGCATGACTTCTTGTATATACATATATGTTAATATATTCCAAGATTACAGTTATTATATATTATGATTATTATTATATTTTTTCCGTGTAGAGAAAAATTACTATTATATTATTTCGTCGCGAAGCAGAGAATTAACACGTGTAACGCGAAGCGTATTATAGGGAAAAAACATCGCCGATGAGTCTCGAAATTCGAAGGTCAAAGATTGCTACACGCAACATAGTTAGCTTTATTATGAGCGCGATACAGTCACAGTCGTACATTGGCCGCGGAGCGAGTCGATTCGAGTCGTGATTGTCCTGCGTCATCGTTTTCATAAATTTTCACCAAATATCGCGTATTTACATCGGGAGTAGATCGAGGTTTAAAACGGGCCATATCTGTCTCGAGACAGATTTATTGCGTGTGCAATCGGTGACGTTTCACGATCTTTGAGATCATTCGATTTTGCAACTTTGTCGTTTCGCC